>NC_139331.1:11387500-12693125 GCF_056507025.1 Lutjanus erythropterus
GTATGGTCATATGTATGTATGTATGCTCATATGTATGTATGCATGGTCATATGTATGTATGTATGCTCATATGTATGTATGCATGGTCATATGTATGTATGTATGCTCATATGTATGTATGTATTCTCATATGTATGTATGTATGTATGGTCATATGTATGTATGTATATATGCTCATATGTATGTATGCTCATATGTATGTATGTATGTATGTATGTATGTATGTATGTATGGTCACATGTATGTATGTATGCATGGTCATATGTATGTATGTATGTATGTATGTATGTATGCATGTATGCTCATATGTATGTATGTATGTATGTATGTATGTATGCATGGTCATATGTATGACCATATGTATGTATGTATGTGTATATGTATGTATGGTCATATGAATGTATGCATGGTCATATGTATGTATGTATGTATGTATGTATGTATGGTCATATGTATGTATGTATGGTCATAAGTATGTATGTATGTATGTATTTATGTATGTATGTATGTATGGTCATATGTATGTATGTTTGTATGCATGGTCATATGTTTGGCCATATGTATGAATGTATGCTCATATGTATGTATGGTCATATGTATGTATGTATGTATGTATGCTCATATGTATGTATGCTCATAGGTATGTATGCTCATATGTATGTATGTATGTATGTATGTATGTATGCTCATATGTATGTATGTATGTATTTATGCTCATATGTATGTATGTATGCATGCTCATATGTGCGTATGGTCATGTGTATGTATGTATGTATGTATGTATGTATGTATGTATGTATGTATGTATGTATGCTCATATGTATGTATGTATGTATGTATGTATGTATGCTCATATGTATGTATGTATGTATGCTCATATGTATGTATGTATGTATGTATGCATGGTCATATGTATGTATGTATTCTCATGTGTATGTATGTATGTATGTATGTATGGTCATATGTATGTATGTATATATGCTCATATGTATGTATGTATGCATGCTCATATGTATGTATGTATGTATGCATGGTCGTATCCCTCTATGGTACACATTATGATGCCAGTGAGGGAAATGTGTTTTTATGTCTCAAAATAGACTTAATAAACATAATCTGAAGAAATTTTATTTTTATTTTTATTTTTGGAAGTTTTTGGGGTTTGTTGCCTGTAGGCAACATTGTACCATAATGGTGCATAAGTGAAAAAGAATGTTCCTTTTCCAATTTGAACATTGTTTATTTCATAAACATATGCAAAAATATTCAATAACATCAAGAAGTCACAATTCATTTTAAATTTTAAATTAAAAAGAATTATAAAAAGAATTTATATATATATGCATGTATGTATGGTCATATATATGTATGTATGTATGTATGATCATATATATGTATGTATGGTCATATGTATGTATGTATGTATGCTCATATGTATGTATGCATGGTCATATGTATGTATGTATGCTCATATGTATGTATGCATGGTCATATGTATGTATGTATGCTCATATGTATGTACGTATTCTCATACGTATGTATGTATGTATGGTCATATGTATGTATGTATATATGCTCATATGTATGTATGCTCATATGTATGTATGTATGTATGTATGTATGGTCACATGTATGTATGTATGCATGTATGCTCATATGTATGTATGTATGTATGTATGTATGTATGCATGGTCATATGTATGACCATATGTATGTATGTATGTGTATATGTATGTATGGTCATATGAATGTATGCATGGTCATATGTATGTATGTATGTATGTATGTATGTATGTATGTATGTATGTATGGTCATATGTATGTATGTATTGTCATAAGTATGTATTTATGTATGTATGTATGTATGTATGGTCATATGTATGTATGTTTGTACGCATGGTCATATGTTTGGCCATATGTATGAATGTATGCTCATATGTATGTATGGTCATATTAATGTACGTATGTATGTATGTATGCTCATATGTATGTACGCTCATAGGTATGTATGCTCATATGTATGTATGTATGTATGCATGCTCATATGTATGTATGTATGTATGTATGTATGTATGTATGTATGTATGGTCATATATATATGTATGTATGTATGTATGTATGTATGGTCATAAGTATGTATGTATGTATATTCATATGTATGTATGCATGGTCATATGTATGGCCATATGTATGTATGTATGTATGTATGTATGTATGTATGTATGTATGTATGTATGCTCATATGTTTGTATGCTCATATATACGTATGTATGTATGCTCATATGTATGTATGCTCATATGTGTGTTTGTATGTATGTATGGTCATATGTATGTATGTATGTATGTATGGTCATATGTATGTATGCATGGTCGCATGTATGTATGTATGCTCATATGTATGTATGTATGCATGGTCATATGTATGGCCATATTTATGTATGTATGTATGCATGGTCATATGTATGTATGTATACATGGCCATATGTATGTATGTATGCTCATATGTATGTATGTATGTATGTATGTATGTATGTATGTATGTATGTATGTATGTATGTATGTATGCATGGTCATATGTATGTATGCTCCTATGTATGTATGTATGTATATATGTATGTATGCTCATATGTATGTATGTATGTATGTATGCTCATATGTATGTATGTATGCATGGTCACATGTATGTATGTATGTATGTATGTATGTATGTATGGTCATATGTATGTATGTATGTATGTATGTATGTATGTATGTATGGTCATATGTATGTATGCTCCTATGTATGTATGTATGTATATATGTATGTATGCTCATATGTATGTATGTATGTATGTATGCTCATATGTATGTATGTATGTATGGTCATATGTATGTATGTATGTATGTATGTATGGTCATATGTATGTATGCATGGTCGTATGTATGTATGTATGCTCATATGTATGTATGTATGCATGGTCATATGTATGGCCATATTTATGTATGTATGTATGCATGGTCATATGTATGTATGTATACATGGCCATATGTATGTATGTATGCTCATATGTATGTATGTATGTATGTATGTATGTATGTATGTATGCATGGTCATATGTATGTATGCTCATATGTATGTATGTATGTATGTATGTATGTATGTATGTATGTATGGTCATATGTATGTATGTATGTATGTATGTATGTATGTATGTATGTATGGTCATATGTATGTATGCTCCTATGTATGTATGTATGTATATATGTATGTATGCTCATATGTATGTATGTATGTATGTATGCTCATATGTATGTATGTATGCATGGTCACATGTATGTATGTATGTATGTATGCATGTATGGTCATATGTATGTATGCATGTATGCTCATATGTATGTATGTATGTATGCATGGGCGTATGTATGTATGTATGTATGTATGTATGTATGTATGTATGTATGCATGCTCATATGTATGTATATATGTATGTATGTATGGTCACATGTATCTATGTATGCATGGTCATATGTATGTATGTATGTATGTATGTATGCATGTATGCTCATATGTATGTATGTATGCATGGTCATATGTATGACCATATGTATGTTTGTATGTGTGTATGTATGTATGGTCATATGTATGTATGTATGGTCATAAGTATGTATGTATGTATGTATGCATGGTCATATGTATGTATGGTCATATGTATGTATGTATGTATGTATGCTCATATGTATGTATGTATGTATGTATGTATGTATGTATGTATGCACGTATGCATGTATGGTCATATGTATGTATGCATGTATGTATGTGTATGTATGTATGTACGGTCATATGTATGTATGTATGTATGGTCATATCCCTCTATGGTACACATTATGATGCTAGTGAGGGAAATGTGTTTTTATGTCTCAAAATAGACTAAATAAACATAATCTGAAGAAATTTTATTTTTATTTTTATTTGTATTTTTATTTTTGGAAGTTTTTGGGGTTAGTTGCCTGTAGGCAACATTGTACCATAATGGTGCATTAGTGAAAAAGAACGTTCCTTTTCCAATTTGAACATTGTTTATTTCATGAACATATGCAAAAATATTCAATAACATCAAGAAGTCACAATTCATTTTAAATTTTAAATTTAAAAGAATTATAAAAAGAATTTGTATTTATATGTATATATGTATGTCTGTATGTATGGTCATATGTATGTATGTATGTATGTATGTCTGGTCATATGTATGTATGTATGCTCATATGTATGTATGCATGGTCATATGTATGTATGTATGCTCATATGTATGTATGCATGGTCATATGTATGTATGTATGCTCATATGTTTGTATGCATGGTCATATGTATGTATGTATTCTCATATGTATGTATGTATGTATGTATGTATGTATGTATGTATGTATGGTCATATGTAAGTATGTATGTATGTATGCATGTATGTATGTATGTATGTATGTAAGGTCACATGTATGTATGTATGCATGGTCATATGTATGTATGTATGTATGCATGTATGCATGTATGCTCATATGTATGTATGTATGTACGTATGTATGTATGTATGTATGCATGGTCATATGTATGACCATATGTATGTATGTATGTGTGTATGTACGTATGGTCATATGAATGTATGCATGGTCATATGTATGTATGTATGTATGTATGTATGGTCATATGTATGCATGTATGGTCATAAGTATGTATGTATGTATGTATGTATGTATGTATGTATGTATGTATGGTCATATGTATGTATGTGTGCATGGTCATATATATGTATGGTCATATGTATGTATGTATGTATGTATGTATGTATGTATGTATGTATGTATGTACACTACCGTTCAAAAGTTTGGGGTCACCCAGACAATTTAGTGTTTTCCATGAAAAGTCACACTTTTATTTACCACCATGAGTTGTAAAATGAATAGAAAATATAGTCAAGACATTGACAAGGTTAGAAATAATGATTTGTTTTTGAAATAATAATTTTTTCCTTCAAACTTTGCTTTCGTCAAAGAATCCTCCATTTGCAGCAATTACAGCATTGCAGACCTTAGGCATTCTAGCTGTTAATTTGTTGAGGTAATGTGGAGAAATTTCACCCCACGCTTCTAGAAGCCTCTCCCATAAATTGGATTGGCTGGATGGGCACTTCTTTCGTACCATACGGTCAAGCTGCTCCCACAACAGCTCAATGGGGTTTAGATCTGGTGACTGCACTGGCCACTCCATTACAGATAGAATACCAGCTGCCTGCTTCTTCTCTAAATAGTTCTTGCACAATTTGGAGGTGTGCTTTGGGTCATTGTCCTTTTGTAGGATGAAATTGGCTCCAATCAAGCACTGTCCACAGGGTATGGCATGGCGTTGCAAAATGGAGTGATAGCCTTCCTTATTCAAAATCCCTTTTATCCTGAACAAATCTCCCACCTTACCAGCACCAAAGCAACCCCAGACCATCACGTTACCCCCACCATGCTTGACAGATGGCATCAGGCACTCTTCCAGCATCTTTTCAGTTGTTCTGCGTCTCACAAATGTTCTTCTGTGTGATCCAAACACCTCAAACTTCAATTCGTCCATCCATAACACTTTTTTCAATCTTCCTCTGTCCAATGTCTGTGTTCTTTTGCCCATATTAATCTTTTTCTTTTATTGGCCAGTCTCAGATATGTCTTTTTCTTTGCCACTCTGCCCTGAAGGCCAGCATCCCAGAGTCGCCTCTTCACTGTAGATGTTGACACTGGCGTTTTGCGGGTACTATTTAATGAAGCTGCCAGTTGAGGACCTGTGAGCCGTCTATTTCTCAAACTAGAGACTCTCATGTACTTATCTTTTTGCTCAGTTGTGCAGCAGGGCTTCCCACTTCTTTTTCTACTCTGGTTAGAGCCTGTTTGTGCTGTTCTCTGAAGGGAGTAGTACACACCGTTGTAGGAAATCTTCAGGTTCTTGGCAATTTCTCGCATGGAATAGCCTTCATTTCTAAGAACAAGAATAGACTGTCGTGCGTATGTATGTATGTATGCTCATATGTATGTATGCTCATATGTATGTATGCATGGTCATATGTATGTATGGTCATATGTATGTATGTATGTATGTATGTATGTATGTATGTATGGTCATATGTATGTATGTATGGTCATAAGTATGTATGTATGTATGTATGTATGTATGTATGTATGTATGTATGGTCATATGTATTTATGTATGTATGCATGGTCATATGTATGTATGCTCATATGTATGTATGCATGGTCATATGTATGTATGTATGTATGTATGTATGTATGTATGCATGTATGTATGTATGTTTGTATGCATGGTCATATGTTTGGCCATATGTATGAATGTATGCTCATATGTATGTATGCTCATATGTATGTACGTATGCTCATATGTATGTATGCTCATATGTATGTACGTATTTATGTATGTATGCTCATATGTATGTATGCTCATATGTATGTATGTATGTATGTATGTATGTATGTATGTATGTATGTATGCTCATATGTATGTATGTATGTATGTATGTATGTATGCTCATATGTATGTATGTATGTATTTATGCTCATATGTATGCATGTATGTATGCTCATATGTATGTATGTATGTATGCTCATATGTATGTATGTATGTATGTATGTATGTATGTATGTATGGTCATATGTATGTATGTATGTATGCTCATATGTATGTATGTATGTATGTATGTATGTATGTATGTATGTGTATGTATGTATGTACGGTCATATGTATGTATGTATGTATGTATGTATGTATGTATGTATGGTCATATCCCTCTATGGTACACATTATGATGCCAGTGAGGGAAATGTGTTTTTCTGTCTCAAAATAGACTAAATAAACATAATCTGAAGAAATGTTATTTATATTTTTATTTTTATTTTTGGAAGTTTTTGGGGTTCGTTGCCTGTAGGCAACATTGTACCATAATGGTGCATAAGTGAAAAAGAACGTTCCTTTTCCAATTTGAACATGTTTATTTCATAAACATATGCAAAAATATTCAATAACATCAAGAAGTCACAATTCATTTTAAATTTTAAATTTAAAAGAATTATAAAAATAATACATATATATATATATATGTATGTATGTATGTATGTATGTATGTATGTATGTATGTATGGTCATATGTATGTATGTATGTATGTATGTATGGTCATATGTATGTATGTATGGTCATATGTATGTATGCATGGTCATATGTATGTATGTATGTATGCATGTATGCTCATATGTATGTATGTATGCGATCGCGAGCCACTTAAGTCAAAATGATCAAGTTGTTATAATTATGGGCTATGAAAAATATACAAAATACATTACGGCAAAAAGCAACACTGTTGTTGCAAATAAAGCAGAAGAAGTATGCTGTTAGAAAATTAATTTAACATTAAACAATAAAACTCCTTACAGCAGATTTAAACATGATGAAGTCTGTCTGACACTGTCCTATGATGACAGAGACGTGGACATCACATTAGTTTTTGACCAAACCAACATAAAATGAGTGTAACTGATTTAAGACCGTCTGTGATAAATGATGATGAATTTTCTAATCAGTGATTTGAGCTGCAATATCACCAAGACAAAACAGATAACAGTAAAAAGTATTCAAAGTGTCTGTAGTTACTTCATCATTATTTTAGTGTGTGGATTATATACCATGTAAATGTAAAGTGTTAATATGATCTGGAGCAAACGGGAAAAATGACTCTGCATCACCAAACGGAGGTTACCATGACAACACGATGCCTACAGTTTGTGCTGCTGTTACACTATGTTACATCTTTACATTATATGGATTCGTTCGGTGATATTACGAACATACACCTCAGCAACTTTAAAGAACGGCGCTTTTTACAGACGATTTAATCTGAAACTCTGAACATAACCTGCTCCCGACCAGGTTATGAGTTCAGCATCAGTTACCATGGTGATCTAGTCAGGTTAAAAGAGAGCCACCTTCGTGACACTGAAAATCCTGGATTTAGACTCAACACACCTCGCTAACCCACTAATCTCACTTCATAGTACAGCCCTCTGCTAGCAAAACACACACAACCTAACTACTAATGTTTTGTAGGCGTGTCCTGAAACACACCCAGCTCAAGTTTACTACAGTGCACATATTGTACTGCATGCTGCTGCAGCATCAGTGTGTTAGACTCTTGTAACAGTAGGTATGGACTTTTAGATGGTGAGCTGAAGTTTTTTTTTTTTTTTAATAGTTTGTGAAACATTAAATTACAAAATGGAATAAAGAATAATACAAAATATATTGGGGTTCCTGCTGAACACAGTACAATACATTACAATATATTGATGATAAACTAGCTACACTGTTGTAGGCTGGTTTTATAAAGAAAATGAGCTTCAGCTGAGTACATTAGCAAACTGGAAAGGCTGGTGCTTCATGTCTTTAGCCAGCAGTTGGTCGACACATGTGCGTGCGTGTGCACATGCACGCACGCACGCACGCACACACACACACACACACACACACACACACACACACACACACACACACACACACACACACACACACACACACACACCCTAGACCAAACACTGCTCTCAATGTTGCATCAACATGCCAATCTCATTATGGTACAAGCATCAGGAAAATTCAAAAATAGGGAATAAATGAATAAATTCATGTGTGCTAAGACCAAACAAATAGAAACAGCTGACAAATAAAATGAGCTGGTTGAAGACAAATAGAACTGATTGCTGGTAAATAAAATAGGTGAAAAACTTTTTCGCTTTTTTAACAAATTGATTGAGGTTAAATGAAAAGTATAAAGCTCTACAATCCGTTTTCATTATCAGGTGATTCGTTCTCTTCACTCTGTTTTTCATGCTTATTTTTTCCACTTCTGTACTTTTAAAATCCATTCTACCTAAATAATTTTGCAGATAGATACATCATTCCATTTACCACATTATTCATCTCATGGATGCTCTCACTTTTCTTTTTGTTACAGTTATTGAGATGTTTATATTAACTTGAGTTGACCTTTTCAACAATATAATTACATTACAGTTGCAGTAAAAGTCATCTTTCAAAAATTCTTTTGTCTTTAATAAGATGAAACTCAGCATCTCCATAAGCATGTTCAGGACATGCAGCGGCACGACACCAACAGCTCCACCTTGTGGTCATTAATAAAACAACTCTTTCACTCACCACTGGTATCTTCGACGTGAATCACCAAAATTTCTTGCTGGAACTCCTTTAGCTAGAGCTGCAACGATGAAACGATTATTAAATTAACTGATGACCATTTTGATAACTGATTAATCTGTTTTTGTCACTTTTCAAGGAAAAACAGTAAACCAAAATGGTAACCCTTTATTTTCCAGGCCTGTAATTATGTAGTAATATAAGGGAAATTACCGAGAAATTACAGTAAATTAAGAAGTAAAATACAAATCGTGGCAAGTAATGGGAGTAGAATAACTTGAAAATTACCATAAATTATTAGGTAATTACGAAATAAAATGAGACCAGAATTAGGATATTAGGTTGGTTATTGTGTAGGAATTAATCGATCTTTAATATCAAATAATTGGGTAATTACTTGGGTGGTTACTCGACTAGACGTGAGATGTTGGGTCAGTAATTATATGGGAATTTATTTATTCATTTCTTACTTATTACCAGTCTTACCTGTTCACAAGCCAAGACGGTTTGCAGCAATTGTTGTAGACCTTTCTGCCTGTATAATGTAGCGTCCACTTTCTCCTTTGAATGGCCAGCTTCATCACAAATAAGGGCACACTGGATGAACATGAGCACGTACCAGTAATATCACTGTAGTTAACCCATAATTACCTTTTTCACTGCCTGCAAAATGTAGTGAACGCGGTTCCGTTGTAACGTCTGGGTAATTTCAGCAGAAGTACTGGCACGTTAAAAGGATGTTCACTGTAATTACCCAAATAGGCTACTGTATCTTACGGTGCTACTCTATTGTATCAATCAAGCAAAAAATATTTCCTAAGTACTGCATGAAAAGAAGTGCGTGCCTGTAATGTCACTGTACTTTACCCATAACTACCGCTTCACTGCCTGTAAAATGTAGTGAACACTGTTCATTTTATTTCAGTGTGCGTTCTGCTGAAACTACCCAGACAGCACGCACGATGAATAAAGTTACATCGCTGCGACGTCGTATGGAGAGCGTTTGCTCATTGGGAAGACGTGGCCGAGACAACAATATGCTTGACCATCAAAATAGCTTCCTAATTTAGTATGTTAATAAAATAAAGAGACACGAACGATTCAAGTTAATGATCATACATTTATTTCGGACTGCATAGTCAAAACAACTCCAGCACAGAAAAGATAACCAAGACAGAACAGATGAAAATATACAGGTGGCCGGTCGGGAGACGCACACGGACAGCACGGTCTGGACTGCTGGCAGACTTATGAGCCTGCAAAGGGGAGAAAAAGACAAAACACATGAGCCCATTTTTTTTCAATTAACTTATACTATACAATTTTATACCCATACTTCACAAATAAACACGTAAAAATAGACACACCAAGGAAGGAAAACGTAGCTGTGCCTTTTTTCCCGGCCGCTGTCTGACCTTAGAGAGCCACCGTAGTTGATAAGAGACCTGGAGCTAATAGTATTAGCCCTATGCTCTTTAGCTATTAAACGTGTTAAAAAGCACCACAAGAAGACCTCCAAATAACCCATGCTTCATACAGTGTCACAGGCAACACTGTATGAAGCACCAGCAGAAAGCATGACTTGAAAATATGAACCACAAAAAGTTCGCGTGTATTATTTTGCGGGGCGGTCTGACAGCCCCGGCTTGACCGCGGATAACTGCTGAACTCCGGCCAGCTCTACAGGAGAGGCGGGGGGGTGACTGGAGGGACATGACAGAAACAACTGGAGTCTGTTGTGTTTTCCACACATCTACGTGAAGTGGATATTAACTTCACTTACAGTACAAACACACCAACAATAGTCCATAACCAGTACCAAACTATGAGAAAATGTTACACCGAGTCATATTTACAAATGGAGCAGAGCAGAGCCTCCCTTCATTAGCTGCCAGTTAACCGCTAAAGTTAACTCCGCAGCTGTAAAAACACCGAAGCCCACCAGCTACTAGCTAACAGCTAACGCTTGCTAACGTTACCTGACCCTTTCCCAAATTCAAAACTGATTTGTTGTCTAGATGGAGACTGTTCACGTGCTGGAAAGACTCATGGCTACCTAGCAATGGCTAAATGAAGTTAGAGCTAGTTGATACATTTGCTGGTCAGGTCTAAGCAACTAACGTTTGTTAAGCTAGCTAGCTAGCCTGTTAGGAGTCGGCATCTGGGCTCTTCACCTGTGCTAACATACCCAGTCAGGGCTTAACAACTTATGTTGCTAAATCCCGATTTATCTTGCTAACCCTGTATGTCATATTTATAAAACAGCTATTTTTTTTATATATTTACGTTAAGTGAGCTTACCTGAAGACTAGTCCTGGCTGACATGAAGTGGCCTCTCCGTCTCCAAAGCCTGCTCTCAGTTCCGTTGACAGTGGCACCAATTGGATAACGTGCAATGTATCGATCCACAGCCGACCTATCGCCGACTTTGAAATGGCGCGCATAATCCCGCCCTCTAGCAAACCGTGTCCCTGCTATGGGCCGATGCTTCTCCGATGCATTTACAGATGTCAGGAGGAGAACGCACGATCTGAGGCCGACGTCGGCGAGACGTATGCGTGCTATCTGGGTACCCAGATATTGGGTACCCAGGTATTTCTACTGAACAGTGTTCACTACATTTTACAGGCAGTGATGAGGTAATTATGGGTAGAGTACAGTGGTATTACCTGGTAGTGGCTTATTTTAATGCAATGTGCCCTTATTTCTGCTGAAACTACCCATTTATTTCAAATGAAGAGTGTTCACTACATTTTGCAGGCAGTGAAAAAGGTAATTATGGGTTAACTACAGTGATATTACTGGTACATGCTCATGTTTTGTTTTTTTTTTTTTTGTTTTTTTCCTTCTTCTCTTCTGTTTCTATTGTATTTCTGCTTTGTTGCCTAATTGTAATCTCGGCATCATTGAAAATGAGGGCCACCCCTCAATGTATTCCCGAGAAATAAATAAAGGTTGAATGAATGAATGAATGTTCATCCAGTGTGCCCTTATTTGTGATGAAGCTGGCCATTCAAAGGAGAAAGTGGACGCTACATTATACAGGCAGAAAGGTCTACAACAATTGCTGCAAACCGTCTTGGCTTGTGAACAGGTAAGACTGGTAATAAGTAAGAAATGAATAAATAAATTCCCATATAATTACTGACCCAACATCTCACGTCTAGTCGAGTAACCACCCAAGTAATTACCCAATTATTTGATATTAAAGATCGATTAATTCCTACACAATAACCAACCTAATATCCTAATTCTGGTCTCATTTTATTTCGTAATTACCTAATAATTTATGGTAATTTTCAAGTTATTCTACTCCCATTACTTTCCACGATTTGTATTTTACTTCTTAATTTACTGTAATTTCTCGGTAATTTCCCTTATATTACTACATAATTACAGGCCTGGAAAATAAAGGGTTACCAAAATGTCTGATTCCAGGTTCTTAAATATGAATATTTTCTGGTTTCTGAACTACTTTACTAAACTGCTAAACCGAATATCTTTGGGCTGCCAACAAAACAAGATATCTTCATCTTGGGCTTTGGACAACAGTGATCCACATTATTCACCATTTTCTGACATTTTATGGACCAAACAACTAATCGATTAATCAAGAAAATAACGTACCGATTAATCAATAATCAATAATTGAGAGTTGCAGCCTTACTTTCAGCAGCACCAATCAAATACATTTTTTTCAGCAATTTTCATAATTTGACTAACAGAATATGTATATTAATAGACTCATGTAGACTTTTGTTATTCTTTCATGACATTTTGTCAGGGCTCCATAGTGAACAGTCTGCTGTCTTTTTGATTGCTCTCCTAAAAAGTCAAATTAATTACACTGTTTAATAATATTTCAGTGTCACTCACCACTGTCATGTTTCTCTTGAGCAGCATGGTACTTATAAATCTGAAACAAGACATACAAGTATGAATTTATTAAGCTAAACTTCCTAAAAGAAATATATATATATATATATTTATATATTCATGCACCTTTATTAAATCCAAGCTTGTGGGGTTTTTGCAGCTTTGCGTTGGTGTGCCAGCTGAACAACACAAATCCTCTTCCTTTAAAAGCTTCTGCAGGTGTCTTTTGTACAGCAGCCTGTAATATTCAAAGAGAAGAAAAACTTAATTGACAGTTAAGCAGTCCCCTGCCTTCATGAAAATCAAAGCTTAGGTGAGTTTTTGACATTTTTAAACATATTCAGCACTAATAATTTCTGTCTCGTCCTCTGAAGAAACAGCGCTGTTATCTCTTTAAATCATTTTCAAAAAGGAGAAAGTCTCGTATTTAGAAGAGGCAAAGTTTTTGTTAGACTTAATAACAAAGGCGAAGCAAAGTGTTCCACACAGTCCAGGCGATTACAGGTCCAGTCTGACAAAATGTGTCTGTGTTTTAGGAAGCAGCATCCCGAGAAAAGCAAAGCTCAACCAAGCTTAGAGCAAAAATGAGCTGTGGAGCTGTGCTAAGCCTTCACTCAATCCCTGTTTCCCCTCTTAAGTTCTAAGTACATTTGGAAAGCCGAGGTCCAGAGAAAATATTGAACATTTCTCTGAGCAGATTGACAGCGAGTCCTCAAACATGCTATAGATTTTACATTTATCTACTGACTTGTGCAGGGTGGCTTAGTAATGGATTACATGTAATCATATTATGGAATCAGATTACATAAAATACCTAGAATCAGTCCAGGTAACATTTGGGGAAAAAAGTGTAATAAAAGAATAACTTGATTAGATTTTGATCACAAATGTTTATGATGAAAATTTTGATTAAAATATGCAGATAAACATGTTTTTTTTTCCAACGATCACATAAATGTAGTTATTTAACACCTAACAATAAGGAGGCAGGATACTTTACAGTCAAACAATAGACTTATGTCTAGTATGACGTCAAGGCACTGAAACATTAAAGTTTCAATGATTTTATCATTTAATTCTAAGTAATTATGAATAAAAAAAAAAAAAAAATCAGAGCAAAGTAGCTGTACATATTAAACCTGAATCACGAAATCAAATATACATAAAGTATTGTGTATAAAGCTAACAAAAAATATAATCTGCATTATGTTCCATTAAAAATGTTTTCATATCTATCCGACAACATTTACACTGAAAAAGACAATAAATGACAAATACGTTTTACTGTATGTCACAGTAAGTTACTTCACTTCAGTTGCCAGTTTTGTTAAATAGATACTAAACTAATATTTAGAAATAATAGATAAATAATAATAAATAATATACTTTGTTTTTTAATGATGATTTATGGATAACAGAGTTTTTATTCCTTTTTATTTACACTGAAAATGGAAGATACACATTTTGAGTGAGTGCTCATGATTTGACCAACAGTAAATATTAAATAAACACAATGAGATAATAGAATTATTATCTCCACACCAGGCATAAGCCTGGAGAGGATCATGAGATTGTTCGTTCATCCGTGCATTAGAGATCAACAGATCTGGAGCTTATCTGCACACTACTCGACTAACCAGCCTCTTTTTTTTTGCACAGCCGTGACTGTATGCTGTGATTCTCAATTTTGAAAAAGTTTAAAAACCGTCTACACGTTTGTGACAAATGTGACCACAGGCATTATGTTTTTGGGTCATCCCAGTTGACATCTCCAACACTTTGAGGGAATTTCTTCAAACTTGGACACGAGAATGAGCCGATTAGATTTTGGTGGTCAAAGGTCACAGTGACCTCACAAGATGTTTTTGGCTACAACTCAAGAATTCATACACTAATTTCTATTCTTTTGCATTGAAAATGTTTTGAAATGTTAACAGAAGAAATAGTAAGGATAGAAGTCTTGTTTTTGTGGCTTTGTCCAGTTTTTCAGAGTTATCAAAAAGTAATCCAGTTACAATACCATGTAATTTTTATTTAGTAATGCGCAACATTTCTAAGTAATCTGACCCAACCAGTCCAGAAAGTCTTGTGGATACCTGGAAACAATATGAAATTGAACATTTCGGATCGTTTTGCTTTGTAAATCCTATTTCACATGTCAGAAGAGAGCAGAGTAAGTTTAACATCTGCTCTCCATAAGGACTCAAACTTGTGCTTGGAATGAAATTTGAAGATAATGAGCAATCTCAGAGTTTGGCGTTTTTACCCCCTCATTCATCATGGTATCGATATTTTCACATTTGTCTAAATAAATCACATTTGGCGGGCTCGGTCACACTCTCACACAGCCCCGGCTTTCTAATGCACTTCTTTACAGTGTAACTACATCCCCAGGAAAGTGTCGGCTTATCTGAGCTATATTAGGTTGCAAAACACATGCAAACTCATAGATCAGTCCTGCTGCTCTCCCAGCAGACTAGTTTCCCCATTTACATTCTGCCCCATCATTAGTCCAGCTTTACTCCACTTTGTCAGGTTGAGAGATGTTAATGAATAAATTCAGAGCTTTCCGCTGGTTTGTGTTTATTTGTGTTTTCCCGCAGAGCAAAATACAGCCTCTACATTATAAAAAAAAAAAAAGGGGGAGTTTGTAATCTGCATTTGCACATGCATGAGAAATAGAACACACATCTGCCTGAGCTTGTCAGAATAAATTGCAGCATGACAGTCAAACTTATTTAAAATGTGCCAATAGTATTCAGATCTATTCAGAAGGACTGCTTCTTCCTCTGTCTGTGTGAATACAGAGAGGCTGAGAAATCAGGTCATTAGCAGGCCGATGCATGTTCACAGCTGACAGTCAGCACATGCAGACAACATATTCACACACACACACACACACATTTTTCTCAGCTCTTGAATACATGTTTTGTTGCACAATACATGAGGTTAGAAAATGTTGCGTACCTGCAGTTTGTGTGTGTCCTCGGTGTGTCTCGGCTCAACTCTCCACCTTTGCACCACTGTGTCACTCAGGTGTGTCTCA
Source organism: Lutjanus erythropterus (assembly GCF_056507025.1). NCBI lineage: Eukaryota > Metazoa > Chordata > Actinopteri > Lutjaniformes > Lutjanidae > Lutjanus > Lutjanus erythropterus. The sequence goes on from NC_139331.1 coordinate 11,403,647, forward strand.
TCAGTGGCTCATTAGGAGTGTTTCCCCTGTGTGTCAGCCTCAGCTCCGACCCTCCAGTCTACTCCTACATATGCCTTAAGTTACCTAAACTTTAACTTAACTTAAAGACTTACCATATGACAGTATGCAGAGACATAAAAACTCTGGAATTAAAGGGTCAACCCTCCCCATATTTATTACTTTTTGTGTACCTAGCCATGAATAGAGTGTTAGTTGAACTCTCTTTGACATCCTTTTATATTCCTACCTCCTTCCCTCAACAACAGAAGTACAGGATTAAGTTTGTGGTGGTGTGCCCACAGGAAAGTACAAAGTTGACAGGTTGCTCACCTGTTATTGGAGCACAGAGCGAAATGGGGCTGGACTTAGGAAAGGTCAATCAATGGTCATACATGGGGGAGATGGTAACTCCTGTCTCTTTTCGAGGATGCTCTGTGGTGTTGAATATGAATGGCGTCCTTGATATTTACTGGTCATCCAATGACTCCTGGTCGATCACTTTGACTTTGACCACTTGTGACCTTCCCCATGATAAATAAGCAACTCAATTGAGAGAGAAGACCCCGTGGCTTACATTTTTGAAAATACCAAATAAATGAACCTCATGTTCCCCAAACAAGGACGTCTTCTTTCTGAAAAGACACACTGGCCAAGTTTCCTCTGCAGAAACTTTCTTCAGGGACTATTAACCTTTAAGAGGAACCGCAGGGACTACGGTCTAAATTAAGTTCTGTGGACATTATTTTAACTCCAGGAAAGTCTCCTCTACTACTGGGGCTTGGAACAATGAACACTTCTGATTGGTCAAGTTAGCCGATTTATTTTTGGAGTTACAGAAGAAAGCATAAAACAAATGGACCAACAACCAAGTCCAGGCCTTTTTGAGCGTTTATGGTGAAGATGAAAAAGCACCAACTGTCTGCCACTTTATAAATCATATTGATCATTGTTGTTGTGTGGTCACACGCAAAAATGATGTGTAAAAACACCCTTTGCTTTTTTATGTGTCAGCGGACTAATTTGCCAAATCTTTGGGCGTCTTTTGACTGCAGTGGAAGCAAGACAACATCAGGCAGGAGGGACCTTTTAGTTCCTTGAAAACTTTTCGTTTGTGTGATTGAAAGTATACTGGGTGCAAATGTGACTATTGCTGCTGAATGTGTTCAGTACAATTTAAAAAAAGAAAAAAAAATCTTATCTCCACTGTATTGTGGTTCCAGCTTACAACTTAAACCATGTGGCTAGATTCAAATAGGGGTAAATTTAAAAAAAAGTTATGTAATTTTATTATGTAATCTGAGTGCACCAACTCTCTAAATTCTCTGCAGCTGTGCTTATTATCGTCATATCCAACATTTATTGTTGCTTCCCTGGTTTAGATTTAATTTTAATATGGATAATATAAATTTAAACATACCTTGTGGGAAATCAGATTAGTGGCTCAGCTACACAACAAACTCTGCAGCTATTCAGGATCTAGTCAGCGTCTTGCTCAAGGGCACTACAGCAGCATGTCTAATTTACAAGCCCTGCTGTCACAGTGGAGAGGCTTTGGACTTTGTGAAGTTATAAAAACACCTGAGCCAGTACAGCCCGTCACACACAGTACACATCCTCATGCAAACATATGTATAAATGCTTCCTCACGAATACTGTGATTCCTAAAGTTAAGGCTCATTGAATATTACCCCGCTAAAACGGCCATTAGTAAACACAGCAACCCCTTAGTGTTGCTTCTGCCTCTCACAGCCAATCAAACAGCGATGGGGTGTTCGCCACCGCTGCTTACTGCCGTTATAGTGCTGGCGTAAGCCTCTGCAGCAGCCACAGAGGCTGATTCCCATTAGAACAAACCTATTTGGCTTGCATTACAAACCCATTCAATCAGGCAGCCATGCTCTGCTTTTTCGTTTAAGCCCGGAGGCTGAGAGTGTATCCAGCCGCTGTCGTTCAATAAGTGAATGGGTTATTGCAGCTGAGTCTCCGTATCAACCTCATTTTCTCCTGGGCCTTGAAAAAAAGAGAAGCGTGTTTTTTTTGTGCAATTGTTGTGCAACAATTTGTATTTATGACCCATTTTAAAATAAGATGAAGTGCTGTACACTGTGTTTGCTCATCGAATATGCAACAGTCAGGGGTGAGTGGAGTGATTTCCATGTTTGATAGCAGGCAGGTGTGGAGGAGCAGCCTGTCGATCGTGATGCCAGAATGACCTCTCCTGGCACCGCGAGCGGGGGGCTCATCGCGTCCTTTATGCCTCGCTCGAGTGTCATCGCTTGTGAGGACCTGTGCTAAATCACATGGAGAGCCCTACATAGACTCACAGAAACCAGACGGTGGCTGTTATTATGACCCACTTGTGAATTGACTCGAGTGACGCAGCTGTAATAGTTACAGATTCACTGTCATTAGTTTATTACTTATCATTCACTGCATCACATGAATTTATGATTTGCCTGCAAATGGAGGATAAAGGTTCTGACTCTCAGGCCCCTCGGCAGAGTCTGGTCTGAATTTCTCTTTGTAATCCTCCTGTGTATGTTTTTAATTAGCCTATTATACTTTTATTTCATACTGCACTGATTTTGAAATGGGTTTGGATGAAATCGACAAAACAAATTAAACCTGCTCCACGCAGCTGCTGTAATATCAGTGACCAACTGGAACAAGCAGGAATTAAACTTGGCTGGCCTAGATAGACTTCAGCAGCTGTGGGAAAAAATATGGTAAAAATTGGTGAGGAAAACATTAAAGTTCCCATGAAATCAAAACTGCTGTTTGTATTGCCAATGGATTGCGCTGAACGTCACCTATACGCCTGTATCTGGCCAAACAATGGCAAAAAAAAAAGTTGTTTTGTAGATGATTTGGGATATTTTTAATGGCATTTTAGTGTTTGTCTTTTCCTGGAAAACAATTGAAATAGTTGATGACTCATCTTGCGTTCAGGGGCGTACACTAAATTTGCATCCAATGAAACACTTTCCCACTTGTGATGTAGCATTTGAGTGAAACTGGATGGAATTTTATGGAGAAAATATTTCCTGAAGTTTCTTAATGGACGAGGTAGCTATAGCTGATTTGTCGCTAAAGTAGCTAACTGGGAGCGTTACCTGTAGACAGCTTTATTTGTTGCTAAAATAAGTTAGCTAACTGCTGTTAGCACAGAGGTGGTGGGATCCAGTCAAACTGGACTCCACTGGTCTGAGGCTGTTTTTGTTGGGCCGTGTTCACTGGGTAAAGTTAGTGTTGTGTTTTGCTGAGTGATGGCCTTTTGTTGACGTCACTGGACTCCATTTCTAAGCTAATGTTAGCTTGGGCCATATATTGTTTGCGTACTATGGAGGCTGAAGAGAAGCGAGGAACACAGAAGTAGACATAAATGTCACATCCTTTGAATTTTCCTGGAAAACCCTTCTTGAGTCTTCTAAGTAGAAATCAATCTACAGGCTGTTATAGGTGACGGAGAAAGTCAGAAAAGGTCTCATTTTTGAAGTTACGTTACAGTCCATTCACACATTGGCAATACAAATTGATTAAAATAGTGATAGTATCTCCAGCCTAATACTTACAGTAGGCTACACCTCCTAGCTGCCAGGTGGAATTGCAGTATATCTAAATGAATTAACTAATGAATGTAACATAGCATGCTAACAGGGCACAAAATTAGCACCAGCCACCTGCCAGATTCTGGTAAAATAAGCAAGTGGCTGTTAGATTTGTTTCACAGGACAGCCAAAAAACCCAAATGGTAATTGGCTGAGTCGCTGGTAAAATTGGAACAGTCTATTCAGCCAAAGGTCAAAAAGTTAATTTTGTGCCCTACTGTCTAATATGACTCACTGATTAAAGAATAATAGAGGCAATGTGTAATATAGTCAACAGGTTTTATCCTGACAATTTAAAAATGCTGGTTAATAATGATGTTACTTTTAAATTAGATTTCATAACACACAATATGCTACACTACCACTGAAAAGTTTTGGATCACCTGCCTCAGGCTTGATTCAGTACAGTCGGATGACTGAGAGAATTACTCTATATTTACTTTGGTCTTTCATGCTTTTAGGTTGTAGAAAGTTTTCTTTACAAATAGATGTTATTTTGTATGACAGGTTTGCAAAAAAAAAGAGAAATGTTTTGTACATGGAGAACAAAACGCTGAACAATGGTTCAACCAGACTGACAATTGAAAGAGAGAGACACTATTCTTAAAACATCAAAGTTAGAAACAGAAGTTTAGTTAGAATTTGTTAGGATCATAGAATATCAGCTGAACATATATGGACTGAAACATTTATTCAGACTGATTCAATCTAACCACAGAGCACCCACAGAAAAATGTTTTTTCAAAATATTTTGAGTCCAACTGCACTGTTGTGGTTCAGTAATGATCGAGGGTCACTTACACTTTTCTGGACTGGAAAACAAATTCAAAATTGAGGGGTATTTGGGGGGAAATGGATCCAACAGTATTCAACTCTGTCACTGTGGGAACATCGACTAAATGACCAGATATTTCCCACTCATACTGAATACTACAAACTCTAAAACATACATATTTCTCTATATGCATTTATACCTAAAACCATAGACTTGAGTTGAACTTTAGTGTTTTATCTGGTTGTATTAATGATTATTGTTGAGGCAGAAGAAAGTCATTTCAACATTTATCAATATTATAATGAATAAACTCTGCATGCTGTGTGAAGCTTGGCCTTCGCTGCAGCTGAATGTGAGGATGAAATGCCAAGTTCAGTCTGTGATCTGTCACTGTCTGACTGAACAGCTTCATGGAAGTGATATTTTACAATTCTTCATATTTTAAACTACCGAAATTCATAAAAACAAGTCTTGTAGTATTTTCAAAGTCATGATCTTGAGCTGAAACAGATTCCACATCGAACCAAAAGGCGACATGGAGAATCATTTACAGTTTTAAGTTACTTAAGTTTCGTCACCTCACTTCCATCATGACACTAACTGTCGCGCTGTTTCAAATTAAACTAACCAAGGTGATGGACCCAAAAATGTAGGCAGGGAAGCGTTGCAGTTCAAGGAAATTCAACAATAATGAAAAGGTTCAACAAACTTACAAGTCTGGCAGGTCTAAACCAAAGATGATTCCAGAAAGCAAACAAATCCAAAGAAGGCAGAAGAGGAACACAGAAGTCCATAAAACAAATCCAAAGTCCAAAAATGAAACAGATGTCAGAAACACTGGCGATGACATGAAAGGACAACGACAAACCGACACAGAAACAGAGCATGAGGACTAAATAGACAAGACACAGGTGAAAAAAATGGTAATCAAACAGGATGGGAAAAAGCAAAGACAGGAAGTTAAGTCACAGAGACAAGAGGAAATGAAAGAACTACAAAATAAAACAGGAAATAACCAATGACACCAACCAAGACTGTCTGTTACTTGCTGGTGTTCAGTTAAAGGAAAAATTAGGAAAAATCTGAGGCAATTTTACTGTGAATGTAAAAATAAAAATCCTTCACTCACATATGGATTAGTGTTGGCTGTGATGCCTTATGTCATGTGACTTATGACATGTAGTTGTAGTTGTAGTAAGCCTGTCACTGTCCGTACTCTCCACTGGTCATATATTTTGTTTTGGGATTCATCGGCAATCGACATATTCTGTCTTGTAGCCATAGGGATGTGTTTGGTATTTGGTATGGATCATGTGTTGTGTTTAAGCCCCAGACTGCAGATAGTAGTGCTATCATCATTCTGATTGCATTAAAAAGTGAACTTTTTCAACTTATATTTGATGCATATGGAGACACTTTATTAGATAGTTTATAGAGTGTAACATTTCAACACCTTATTAGCTGAGATTCAACAGATAAACAAAAAACAAACAATATATCACTTTGCTTATGGTATCGCAACATATTGCAATATACTGAATGGTAATCCCTGTGCCATGATACGTATCGCATTGACAGATTGTTGCTAATACACAGCCCTACATCCTAATCCTGGTGTTGTGTATTTGTGTACACCTAATTTAATTGCCGTTTCACTTGTCGAGCTAAGAGCCATCCAGATAAACAGATGGGGCTTTTAAAAGTTTGATGTAAACAGGCAACTTAAAAACAGATTGTTATTTGCTATGACTAGCTGGCTAGAGGCAAAAGACCTCATATGGAATTCAGTATTGAATGTGGAGTGTGTTATCAGGAGAGGAGTCACCTTTACAAGCATCTCTGATCTCTTACTGCAGTTTAAATGAGCCAAAATTGGCATTTTTTTTGGGGTGAAAATGTTGCAATGGATTTTTTTGTTTTTGATCTCTATCATTTAATGTATCCAAACCACGTCAAAGGTAACCTGAGTTTTTTATGAATTCAAACGCAGCGCATCTAATTTGAGCAGCGCACAGACAGCCTCAACAATTATCTGCCACCATCGCTTATGATCAGGTCATATTTTGCAGCTGATTTTTTTGCCGCAGTCACCTTCACAGCAGCTGAAACAGGGTTTGAAGTTCACTCAAATCTTTTTTTGCTTCCCAGATCCCACCCACCCCCCGCCTCACTTTGCATCTGGTCTGAACAGGCAGGGCTGGGGTCGGCCCGCAGGGACCGCGGGGGAGCAGAGCTGCCGCTGAGATACTCATTGCTTCATTGGGATTCTCACTGGATCCAATCACACTGTCAAGCTTGGATAGGAGGCCTGTCTCCCTAGGTAGTGGATACAACACACTCACACACACACATACACACAGAGTTTTAAACATCACTCACTGACACATACAGATGGAGACGGAGACATACAGTATAAATGTGCACCCACGTACTCATGCACCGACCGCCGGCATCATATGCGCTCTGTCTCGATCCTCACGAGCCTGTTGATGCTCCTGACTGCAGAGCAACAGTGCAGCGGTGTTTTGGTGTGCAGCTCAGGCTCTCTGCTCGCTTTCACTCCTGTATCTTGCAGCCTGGTCTCAACCGGGGGAAACAAACCAGCTTGAATCTTCCCCAATTTTGTTCCACTTCAGCGATAATCCATTCAAAGTTATGCTAATATTACTCTCATGTCAAATCAAAAACACCTGGTGGATGCACTTCGCCAAATTGATCAAAATTACAACAGATTTTTGGGTACCACTTTAGAATAGGACTACCCTTATAAATGGTCTGTAATTAGGTTATTAGCTAGATTATTTGCATTTCTTGAAGAAAATGTGTGATTGCTGCATCTGCAGCTGCAGCCGCTACTCGTCGACCCAGCTTCTGAAGGAATCCCAGCAACAAGTGTGGATGATTCACTGCTGAAGATACCAAACCAAAACCAAAATCGGTGGTAACGAATAATGTGTGGGTACTTAATTAATGGCTACAAGTTTGAACTATCTGTTTTATCCTTCAATATTTTGTGCACATGTTTCTGGAGAAGCTGTGTACCAAGTTATGTCTCATTTAAGTCAACAGGATTGTGGAAATGTCATGTTTTATTGTTACTGTAGTAACAATGAAATGTTACACACTTGGTTGCGATCCAGCGTAGCTTTAAAGAGTTATGGCATTGTAAGTGTGTCAGGTCATTCAAAAACAGAGATATCAGAAAAACAAAGTAGTGAGTTTTGTTCAAAGTCATCTAAGTATTGCACGGTATAAGTTTAGTGAGGATTAGATGAAATATGTGCCAGTAGAAGCAGAAAAAGTGTTTACAACAAAACGCTGAAATGGTGGAACTTTTTTACAGGCAGAAATGGGTGTGGCTTAGATCATTTGAATTGATTTTGTCAAAGGAATCTACTGTACAAAAATATTTATTCTTACCATTGATGATTTACTAGCCAACACATAAAATGCTTAAGAGTCGACCACATGGTGGCGCTACTGAAGATATCTTACTTGAGATACTGATGATTATATGTACTCTCCCAATTAGGTTGTAAACACTTTAAAAACCATGAATGAACAATTAGACAAGTTAAAAAACAATTTTCTATGTTGATTTGAACTCACTATTTTGAGCCACTACTATGACTGACAAAAAGGAGCATTATTATAAAGTGCAAAATGGTTTATGCTGAAAATGTCAACGTCAGCATTGCCAAAGCCTTAGTGTATGATTCTGATCATTCAAAATGTTAATTTGATATGCTAAATTCAACTTTTTGACCATTAAGATATGCTGACGGAGCTTAAATGTTAGTAACTTATACAAATGAGGTTTAACAGTACAGATAAATGTAGGCTCACCTTTTGGCAAAAAACAGCTCGCTGTTATCTAAGGTGACTGGACCAAAAACGCTGTATCGCTGTATCACTTATGCAGACATTCATTCCTAGTTTAGTTTTTTTTTTTTTTTTTTTTTTTTTTTTTAAATGTCCTGTTCTGTTTTGTAAAACATCTAAGAGTATTACTGGTGTGTTTTAACTTGTCTACTGCATGGATTAGGCTGTCATAAATAACAGATTATTGATGTCATTTCACCTGTTTTAAACCAGATTACTGGGTTTGCAGCCAGCATTCTGGGAGGAATTTCTGATCAAAATATCTTTAAAAAATGTGTTTGTAAACTCCTACAGCTTCATGACAGTCTAATATGCAGAAATGACTGCCAACACACCTGCCACCTGCGTGTACACATATCATCCTCAGAAACTGTAGCTGATCTTCATAATATTAATAACATTGCTTTGGATACAAGCAGCTGCTAAAATTGTAAATTAATAACAAAGTATCTCAGTGAGATTTGTTTACATTTTAATTTTTCTGACATGATATGCTCCCCCCAACTCTCCTGTCCCAGATTTCACCCATTCTCATCTGGTCACCCTACAGTTGCTCTTTCTCATCTAATGTCTTGCAGCAGCTTATTAATGATTTATTATTATTAAGTGTTTACAACCTTTTTAATAACCAGTTATAAATCATTCATGAGGGTAGTCTTATTGTAAAGTGGCACTAATTTTGGTGTTTGTGGAAGTTTTCAGCAAAAATAAGGCTTGCACTAACATTCATCATATATGCATGGCATTAAATACCCTCAAGTGTAAAAACCCTGAGCTGCCAGACCTGGTCCCTAGATGGCACTGTGTCCACTGGGCGAGAATGCAGCCCTGCTGTTTATCATGCAGCTGTGACAGCCTGTAAAAGCTTTTGTCAGTGGAACTGAAGATTTAGAGCCCAGATTAGTGCATTCATATCTTGGCAGTTAATTAGGGCTGAGGAGCTAACTGAAAGCTTTGGTTGCTGAGTGATGGAGCGGAAGAATAAGAGGAGGTGTGCTCCCTGCAGGGAGACACAAAAGTGAATTAAGTGCAGATATATACACCTGACTATTCGCCAATGTATCACTATGTGCACACACTGAGACATATGAATATGAATGCTTAACCCGTGTGCAACCACTTCTTTGTGTGTGTGTGTGAAGTTTGATGTGGTTTAAGCATGGCTAATGCACGCCTACACACACAGACAAAGAGAGGCACACACGCTTCTTTTTGAGGTTTGCGCATGTGTGTATGTGTGCCCTTCATAATGCTGGAGTTAAGGTCAGCGGGCTCATATTCTACCTGTCAGGACTGATCACCATCGCCTTCACAGCTGCTTTGCTTCGGTCCGTGGAGGATACAGCATCTCTCCTGAATCTTTACTGGGAGAGAACAAAAAAAAAAAAAAAAACAGAGGCTGCATGTCTACAATCTATACTTGGGAGCCGTAAAACGCTCCAGCTGCAGACTCCCAGTGCTCAAGGTGTTTTACAGCGGTGTAGGAAGCAGAAACAGATTTCATCTGTAATCAGTGATGTATCGCTCTAACAAAGCTGCTGTTTATTTGAGAGGGAAAACATGCCATAAAGCGTTTAAGTGGAATTAACCAGTTCATTAGTTGAAGTAAAATTTCATGACGGGTCAACTGTCAGCCTTTAAATGCGCGAACGGGAGCCGAGCTGCTCCCTTGTTGGCGTTCCTGAGACCCTATACGGGGCGACGGCAGAGCTAATGCAGTCAAACACACACAGAAATCCATTTGGAAAAGCCATTAGCAAATGTAAATTGTTTTTCTGTCAATTAAGATATGAATTATCCAGCCGACATCAGCGGGATTGATGTAATCTACTTCTACTAATTTGACTAAAAGGAAAAGTAGTTGCTACACATAAAATCCAATCAATAAACTTTGTCAGCCAACAACTGTGTAAGCAAATGGGTTGTGAATATCAAATGGATACGTTTCCTCTGCTGGCACCCTGCTGGTGTAAATCTGAAAGTGACTAATGGTTGGGAAAACAGCAATACCTCACTGTTTCAGTATAGGAGCTAAATGTAGACTCTCTGTTTCAACATAATACAGGTCTTATTTGGGGACTTGAATTCATTATGATCATAAAATGAATTGCTAATTATGTTTATTTGTTATTTGGGGGAAATATTTGGCTGAGCTATAACGCTTTTCATGTATTTTCTGTTTCTTTCGGTGGTGATTTATGCTGCAATTACCTTCCCTGGTGCTTGTTTTTGTTCCTCTGTTCTCTTGATGTCATTGTCGTGTTAAGTGCCTCATAGAATTAGCCTTTTTTTAATCTCTGCCCTCTGCGCTGTCAAAGTGTACTTTTTTTTACAAGCATGTCATACACAGTGTTTTTCTTTGAAAAACATGCAGTAGAGTCTCACATTTCTGGATTTTGAGACCCTCTGCTTTAATATTTAGCTTCCTCTCTCGACGTGCAATCTCACAATAACACCAAGGTTCATATTCCAGTGTAATGTTGTGAATGAGGTTCAGTGCCTCTGACAGATCGCTCCTCATCCTGAGCAAATCAGCTCTGACAGGTGAGAGATAAAGGTAGAGAAGTTCTTCCTCTGGTGCAGCTTGAGGCTCAATTTACAAAAGACCAGATAAATTGAGTGATTTTTTTTTTTTTTTAAAAAAGGGGCAGTTGGCTTAGAAATGAACTAATCAAGGATGGCAAACTGCTTCACATTCCTCAGAACTGTTAGAAATATCTGAAATGTACATGACACCAGTTCAGACTTTTTTAACGGCAGCCATTTTGAAATGAAACAGTGGATAACACAGGTGTTACCAAAGATACTAATTAAGGTTCTGCTGCATTCAGGTCAAGGGACCTTAATTTGTGTCATCGGTAACACCTGTGTTTACCCCATCATTTCATATCATTATGGACTAGCGTTTCTACCCTACAAGTCAACACATTGACTACATATGTGGCTAAGACTAAGACCAGACTCTGACTCTATGATGTCTGTTTTACTCTAAAAAAAGAAAATTGTCTCATAGAAATGTAAAAGCCCAAAGAAAATCACAATAACAACAAAACAGACCAACAAACCACAGTTGCTGCACTCTCTGCTGCAGAGAGAGCAAGCTAAAGCAAGAATGCTACATCGAGTGAAAGCTAGCTGGTGAAACAGTCACAGCCAGCCTCAGAGAAAACTAAATTCCCTTACTGACTTTTCCCTAGCTGTTTTCTGAAAATGAAAAACTATCTGTATTATAATTCCACACATTAAATAAGCTAAATCAAATGATAGTTGGGGAAAAGGGCTAAATTCCTGCTAGCATAATGTTAACTAGCACAGCGGAGTTGCTGGTATCTCCGCTTCTGAAGTGACTTTAAATATAAATATGAAGTGACAGACGGTCAGACACCTAACAAAACAGATTTATATTTGATTCCTAAAAGTAAGGGATTGTGAAAAATTTAATAAAGTTTATTATTCCAAACTAATTAGTTACAATGGACAAATAGCTGAAAGAACTTTATTTTTTGATTTTGTGATGATTATTCAAAAACAACTTGGATTTTTTAGTTGTTTGGGGAAATGCAAACAAAACAAAAACAACAAACAAAACTAACAATGTTTGAGCAAGTAAATGCTCCAATTTGTTCACAAGCTAACGCTAACCTTCTCTGTCTGCTGCGTGTACTGTAAAAATTAAACTATTTATTTTAATTTTAAAAAAGTTAGTGCCTGGGCTGGATTAAAATTTGAAATGTGAAAAGACAAGTTGAGGTAACGTAATGATTCAAAGCACATAAACATTCCAGTGAAATAAACTTGATATTAATTCAGTAATACCTGAGAAAGATGTTCAGTACATTTAAGATATTAAGATGAATTAACAAATCTTCAGTTACACACTTTGTTAAGTTAGAAGACTTCTGATCTGAACTGTTCTTTAAGTAAATAGAAACTTTAAATTTAATTGACTGTAACTACAGTTTTAGAGGTTCTTCCTGAAAAATAACTGTGAACAGTGAACCAAAACAAAGAGCTAAAAGATGCCAAAATGCTCCACAGAGCTGAGAGGAACTGCAGTCAGGAGATGTTGTTTATTCCTGAGCAAACCAAATCATGTTAAAAAATTGTTAATATAAAAATACTGCTTCAAACTCATTTTTCTCAACTTCGCTGCTTTTCTGTGTATTTTCTCTGCCTTTGTAGTATTGCAGTAAAATGAAGTGCAGATTGAATGTCACTGTTTGCTAAAATGAATGTTGCTTTCTTACGCATTAACTTTTTATTGTGTTGACTTATGCAGAACAAATTTCGACGCATTTTTTTGAAAGAAAGAAAAAAGGAATCTTGAAATGTGGGTCTGCCTCCGAATGTAAAAAAAAAAACAGCCCCCCAGTGGAAGAAATCCCTGCTGGCCTCCTCGTTCTCATTGCCTGTGGCAGGATGAATGAGTTAATATGTAGTCATTGTGCGAGCTGGATATACTCACACACGCTGCTCTGATATCCTACATCAATGGGCTATTGCAAGTTAATGACCAGCTCTGTGAAGGCCCATTTGCACGAAATATGGACGGTGTAAAAACGGGCTGGGAAAGCAGGTGCTGCTGCCATTGAGTAGCTCATAACCCGGCCATATGGTTGTGGAGAATCTCATTTGGCTGTGCACTCTCACAAAGGCTGACTCTAAAGAAACCCAAAGCCATTCCTCTGCTGTTGTGACGACTCTGGACCCTCTAATAACCGTTTTCTCCATCCGTCCCTTTTTGTTGCATCGATGAACAGTGTATGAATTTGCATAATCATCTATAGGTAAATGATAGCGTTGAGCTGCTCGGCCTCCGGACTTCATTTGAATGGAAATGATACCACTTTTTGGTATAAAAGGAAATCATTGAAGTGATAGAAAATGGATGAGAAATTGTGGATTAGGTGAATAGTCTTCGGCATAGATGGTATCTGTCTCCACCTCCTCCTCCTCCTCATTGCTGCGTCCTCTCCTGCCTGTACACCGAAACATGGATGATTGAGTGACAGCCACCCGCAGTCTAACATCCAAAAAAGTTTGGGAACAACATTTTTTATTTCTGGGAATTGTTTGGAGTCAAAGGAGCATAAGACAATAATAATTAACTGGTCGAAAAAGCCAAGTACCAACACAAAAAATCAAAGTGAACATACACACTGATTCTGCATGAAAATGAATGAGAACAAATAACTTCAGCAATAAATAATGACATAAAAAAACAACATATTGCTGGAAGAGAATGTTGTAAAAATGAGGCATGAAATTAAGCTACACAATAACAAAAAAGAAAAAAAAAACAAATGCAAAAAGACGAACAGACGAGAACATTGACGTCAGTTTTTTTTTTAAAAAAAAGGAAGAAAAAAAATAACACCTGTAAATCAGTAAGGTGCTAGCAATAGATCTCCAAATCCATCATAATCTGTCTTTATTCTCTTGTTCTGTTTTTTAAATTTCCAATAAAAAAATAAAGAACATGATGAAAGCAATTTCAGAATAAGAAGGAATCCCTAATACAAGATCTGAGGGAGGTGTTTTCTATTTGATTGACAGATTGCCATGGTCAAATATTCATGCGACTGAAGAGAAACACCATCCGGAGAGACTAGACGTCTAATCTAACATTTGCTCCCCGCCTAAACAAATGTTCTTGTGCACATCATTTTTTATCTCCAGGCGCTCCTGGCAAAGGAATAGAAATGATATTTTTGTCATGTTGCTACAGCGGTAAAATCAAATCAAATGGTCTGTCTATACAAGAAGAGGATTTAACAAAAACCAACAGAAACTGGAATTTTCTGTACAATATTGACCTGCAAAGCACAACGGCTATGATGTAATAAAATATGTAAACATATTTGCTGTTTTTGACACAGTCGTCTGTGACAACAGATAGAATCACACTTGTTCACACTGGAGTAAGTCTTTAGCCTGGATTTTTTTTCTTTTTCTTTTCTTTTTAAGTTTGTGATGATTAAATCTCTGCCAGACACAAATTATGATAATGCATTTTGCCACAGCATCTCAGGAAATGTAACAAAACCTGGACAAAAAAAAAGAAAGAAAAATGAAATGAGACGAAAGAAAAATGCCATCAGAGATTTAAAATTCAGAGAAATAACAATGTATTGTGCATTTTGCCTGATGGATCCACTCTTGCACGCTTGAACACCGTCTAGAATTTGGATGCCATGCATAGCAGTCCAATCCTTAGCTGAGACGTGAGGGAGGGAGAGAAAAATATTGAGATACATTACTGTATCACATCCTGCTGAGCGGTCACTGAGCACTGCCAAGTCAACCCTGACCCGACATCATCCTTCATCCTTCAAAAAAAAAGACCTAAATTCAATAAATAAATAAATAAATTACTTACTAACTGAATAAATAAAAAACAAACAAAAAAACATAGAAATAAAAAGACAGCTTTAAGTACACATATACTTTAGCTCGTATCGCATCCATGAAAGCTACATTTAATGAAACCGTTTGTAATGTGAAATCATGTTTTGACTTCCAACTTTCCCGACAATCATAGTTTCTTGAGGTCCCTCACTTACACAGATGCCAGCACCACGTCACATACACCTCACATGCATGCTCAGAATGGCCGAAATGACAGTGATCGTATTTTACAGGGTTACAATGGACAAGGTCATTAGAGCTCCAAGGATCACACACCTCTTGACAGTCACTTGGGGTCGTGTGGATGTTCGAGTGATGTTTTTCACACTGCCAAATGTCTCCAGCAGGGACTCCGTAAAAAGATCCACGCTGAGTCCCGGGTGAAGTTGTACTGCATTGTCTCTCGTAATGCTTACAATAGTAAGTGTGCTTCCATAAGCCAAAGTTCGTTTGTAAATGTTTCAGTGACTCAGTAAGTTTTGAGTTCTCAAGAGATTTTCTCCTTTTTAAATCACAGTTGCCAATATGGTACTGTCAAAATGTTCATAACTTTGTTCCAAACAGTTTTTTTCTATGTGTTGGGAAATGACTTTTGATTTCTATACATAATATTCCTTGTCCTTGTCTTTCGGTCTCTTGCTACTGGCACTACCTTTGGCGCTGCCACTGGGTGTTTTATCCTTCACCACAGCACCATTGGTTTGCGCCGAGTTGCTGATGTAGTTGCGCGTCTCGTCCACCTGGTAGGAACCCTCGTCCCTGTTCCTGTACTTGTACATGGCGTAGAGGAGGATGAGGATGCAGAGGGCAGCGGCTGAGACAATGCCCACCACCATGCCCGTGGTACTGCTGGATTCCCGGATCACCTCTGAGGCCCCCGGGGGCACCCGCCGCACCACGCCGGGCACTGTGGGCAAGGCGGCGGGCACCGTGCGCAGCATGGGCGAGGTGATGAAAGGGCCCCGTGGCTTGGTGCCGTCCAGATCGAAGGACGTGGGAAGGGGCAGCAGGACTATGTCCGGCTGCGGGGGTTTTACCTCGCGGTTGTTCATTTTCCCGGCGGGCAGCTTGGGTGGCGTGTCTGAAGGGACCGCCGCCGGCGGCGTGCCCCGGGGGTCGGGCAGAGGCGAGGTGGGTGTAGTCCTACCTGCCTCTGAGGCTTTGCTAGGCCTCAAGTCCTTGGCCTCCCACTTGGGCGCGAGGGCTTTGTAGCCACCTTCATAGGCCGATGTGGTCAAGATCTTATCTGTTACCAGGGAGAAGGTGGTGTAAAAATCTTCATCGTCAGTCGGGGGCAGGCTAGAGTCGAAAGCTTCGCCAGAGCCAAACCCCGAAATCACCATGCCATCATCATCATCATCATCACCATCATCACCACCATCACCATCATCACAATCATCGCTGCCTCGGTCCGACAAGCAAGGTACCCCCGCCTCAGTGGCCATGGCCAAGGATTCTTTGGTGGTCTCAATAATGGTGAGGACGGGGTGGAGGGTTGGGGGGAGGGGGATGAAGGGAGAACGGGTGGATACAGAAGGGATGTCTATGGGATCCTCGACTAGCACGGGGATGACTAGCTCCCCTCCTGGAAAGTGAAAGAGAGACAGAAACAGCAGTCAGCGGGCGGAAAGTCTTCCATCAGCACAGCAAGAAGCAGCCAAACACCAAAAGAATCGATAACCAAAGAACGTATAAAGCAAAGCTCAACATAGGGAGTAATGAACTGAAGATAAACAAAGAAAGAAAGAACAGAAGATACCGTACCAGTGCAAAAACAATGAAACTCAGAACCAAACAAGACCCAAACTGAAAGAAAACAACAGCCATAAATAAAGTATACATTGCATCAAAAGGCTTTGAGGGATGCACAAGGGTGAGCCACATTAAACTGACTCTGCATATTAACTCTCACTTATCCTTCATGTTTGTCAGGTCTACATTTACACAGGACTAGAAACAAGTCATGGTTATATGTCCTATGTGATACGTGCATATTCTTAATTTTTATGTTTGTTTATATAAGAAAGTGTGAATTATGTGTAATGCCACTCAAATTGTGGCCCTATATTTAGTTCTATTTGATAATGCTGCATATTTCTGCACATAAATGACTACTTCAGGCTTTTAAGAGGCTTGTTTCATTTATTTTCAAGTGTAAATCCTTTTCAGCCCTTTCACAAACTGAGCACCAAAAGATGCGCTCTGTGGATAAAAAGAAGCAGAGGGTATTAGCATTTGTTTGCAATTCAAGTGCAAGCCAGTGGGCCTGAAAGCAAGTTAACTAAGTCTGAAATGAGAAAGTGTTTGTAAGGTGTTTCATATAGCTGCTCATGGAGGTGCTTTTTAACCCCATTGACCTACACGGGCGAACAAATACTAACAACACCTGCATAATAACACTGAAAAACGAAAGAACTAAAAAAAGGGAAAGGGCAGTGTTTTTGGACCGTCCAAAAACATTATCCCCAGACTCTTAAAAACCTGATTGTCACTTTAGGTCTGTCAGAGGGTCACGCACTGACCTACAAAAGAAAACTGTACCAGCAAAAAGTCACCGCTCACAAGTCATAAAAACTGGAGGGAACTTTTCTTTCCTCAGCATTAGTGGGCTCCCCTATTTGCCCTAGCCTCTTGCCTTTTGAGCCCTACAGTTACCACAATGGCACAAAGTCACCGGGCAGTTCAACGACACCTGAATGTTTGCTGTGATTTGTACTTTTTGGTGAAAGAATCTCACTCATAACAGTTCATGTTCTCTACTGTGGAGAGTCATATACTCGAGTACTCATTGAGGACCCAGGTGCTTTAAAACATTTGCACTCATTATAATAAACCCATTTTGGAACACTTGATACGACATGCTTTATTGGTTAAACCTGTTGTTTGACAACTACAAAGAGTTTGAAACATTCAGATGTCTATTGAAGCTGCTTATCCTCTTGCCAAAGTGGCTTGTTTGTACATTGCAAAGGCTCACAAACAGGGCACTATAAAGAGATGCAAACCTTTTGGAACAATAAAGAAAAGAACACAACGTAAAAGAAAGAAAACCAAAAATAATAATTAAGGCATTGCAAAAAGAGTTCAGAGTTAGAGCAAACATTGTAAAAAAACATTCACAAAGTAAAGCCACAGATAGAGCTATCCAGAAAGGGATTAGTAAGAAGTAAGTAGAAAAAACAGGTAAAAAAACAAAGTCAGCTCGGAAAATCATAAAAGCCTACGAAAAAAAGAACAGTTTTCAAAGGAAGAAAGCATACCATCAGTTTTGTCAACTTACATCAACAAATTGCCCGCATGATTTTGGCAGGAAGAAAAAAAAAATTTACAAAAGAAAGTTGTGTAAGAATGCCTTTGGACAAGTTAGGTTAGTTTCTTTTTTAGCAATTTCTGATTAATTAGTATATATTTCTCTTTTTAGACAGGATGGTACAGGGAGGCAACAACACATACATCCACACATCATGACATGAAAAATAATCTTCACCATTCTGTTCAGGATATCTTTTTTTGTTCTTTTTTTTATAATCATTTAATTTTGTATAAAAAGAAAACTGTATATCTATAATTCTTGCTTTGATAGATAAGTCTCTCCATAAATATCTACAGCCTGATTAGATGACTCTTTTTCTCTTTTTTTTTCTTCTTTTTTTTTGCTCGACTTTAACTTCATCAGCAATGAATAAATGGATGACTGTACATATCTTAGAATCTCTACGTAAAGGGTTCGGGAGGAGGGAGTGTGAGACGGGAGGTGGGACCTATGAACATACTAGGAAGGAAATGACATAGATGGGGGTGAACGTGTACATCAGTTGCCATGTCCATGTAAAGGCGGCACGAAGCGGTCGGGCGGCATTAGAGCTTTTGGCTGTAAGGAAGGGATGGGGATATACAAACAATGAGCATATACATGCCCATCTACAAAAGAGAACAGCACTCTCAACACTGACAGTTTTACAAACCCTAAGCTGCAACTTCTTTGCCATGCACAAAAGTGATCGACTCATTCATTTGATTAAATCCAAATTTCAATCAGAAATATAGCTATTAAATCACAGGAAAATATTAGAGATCATCAGCATAGAAACAGTTTGGAACAGTTTTCACAGATAGTGGTGAGGGTCTACTTTGGAGGTGTCTTCTCTTTTTTCTCTATGAGGACATGAATTTTGAATTCCAATACAGCCTCGTTGATTTTGACAGCCAATCTTAAAAACCTTCTGTTGTTAATGAAAGAAATTCATAGAGAAAAGAGGAAGCTTCATTCTAATTAGGGAAAAAAAATCATCAAAACATTGGCAATAGTGATTCTTGGTAAATTAGCAGATAATCGGTTAAAATTTGAACATTTTCAGAAAAGAAACAGATACACATATATGTGTTTTAACATATATGTACAAAAAAGACAAAAAATAAAACAGATTAGCAAGCAAGAAAGAAAGGCAGTCAATTTCTCACACTATCAAAGATGAACAACCAGAAAGCACACACTGAGGCAGACAAAGAGAGGGGGGGACAGTTTATAGGCAAAGTGTCACCACCTTCGTTTAACTAATAATAAAGCCTTTATTATTAGTTACTTCGGTACATTTCTCTTGTTAGTATTTTAAAACACAGGACAGGGCGTGCAATCTGGATGTACGTCAGAGAAAGAGAGGTCAATCAGACATGGTTTTTATTTTGGATTTTAGTTCCACTGTAAGAAGTTGGGTTAATGCATGCTTCAGTAAGTTGCATTTAGGGAGAGTAATATACAATAACAATACAGCAAGCCATGGGACAGGTAGGGGAAGGGGCTTAAGGGGGGGGGATCAAAGGTCAGTAAAAGGTCACTACTGCCACCAAGGGCTGTGGGATATTTTCCTCAGGCAAAGAAATCATTCATCAGCAGTTAACAGGGGAAGAAGGTGCACCATGGGTGATATATAACCAACATTATATGGCACTTAGGCCCACTGCATTCACTAATTAATCAAGAGGGGGGAGTAGAGTGATAATTAATGAGCTACTTTTCTTATTAAATGTTTAGATGCTTTGTGTTATGTGCATAACCAACAGCCTTCGTTCGACAGATAAACACCATGTTGGGAAGGAGTTCCACAAGAGCGTGCAGGGTGGCGAGTTTATTCGTGCCTCTGGTGAGTTAAAGGAGATGTGAGAGGCACATTTGTCTTCAGATATCAGATTTTGGATCCTCATTAAGGAAAACTGGGTTTGCGAATTAGGCGTTATTGGGGAAATACGGCATCTGTCACACTGCGCTGACTGTGTGTTATTGACACTGACGTCTTGAAGGAGCAATATGTAACAACTGTGCGTCCTGAAATGAGTGAGTTGGAGCCGTAGACTGTATATTAATCCTTTTCAGTATACAGAGTTGTTTCCACCCACCCTCTCCTCCCCAGACTCCAGGCAGCTCAGGGAGGCTGCAGAAGTGCAGGACGAGCGTCCTACACTGCAAGTTGATCAGCTGTTTATAACTGTCGGTTGTCTGTCAATGTAAAGCTAATCCCATTATCCTGAAAACAAAAGCCCACTACTCTAAAAATACGCACTCTGGAGTTGGAGTTCAGTGACTGCCTGCCTTAATGGCCGCCAGACTCCATTAACAAGTTGCTCAATTTAACCGTTATAAACATCTACTGCTTCTAAAAGCAGCTCATATGCAGACACTTACTCCTTTTGCGAACATTTGGCACCAGTTTTAACTCTAATTAATGTGACACAGGCAAACAACACCTAAAAATGAGCATGTTTCCTTAATCGCTGATGACATATCACGGTCATTTTATGTTTTCGTACAGTAAATATAATACAAATTTCTCCTTTAAATGTGAGTTTCCAGAGAATGCACTAACGTCTGTCATGATACAGAGTGGCTGCCTGCTGTGTGTGATCTTCTCTTCAACTAATAGCTGCTGCTCATGTCGCATAGCTGGAATAATGTTCTAATAACAGAGCCAAACTCCTCGCTTGTTAAATAAACAATACCAGTGCAGGGTAAGTGATTTCATCCGAGGCTTTATTTATCCAACTCTGCCCTTGTTGTCTTGGCCTTGTTTGCATCCTTTCACTCCTTTCTTGGCTAACAGCTCTCAGCGACTGTTAGCTTTGCGCTATATCAACAAAACATTTGGACGGGAGGGGAAGCCGCTGCAGTTAAGGGTCTCCAGTAAAGTCAGTGCAGAGGACCTTGATGTTTTGGTAAACACTTTAATCCTGTGTAAGCTCTTGCACAAGCGTTGCACATCTTGCTGCATTTCTGAGGCAGACAAACACTGCGGTTTCTAATGGGTTTGCTTAACCAGACTGCGTTTGTTTTTCCGCACTCGTCAAGATGGATGGGGATTTTATTCTAAGCCTCTGCCTCCCTGGCAAATAATTCTCCACTCCACTAGACCTACAGCCAGTTACTCTGTTTTCTTTCTTTTAAAGCAAGAAGGAAGCCAGGACTTTAGATTAATAAGTGTTTCTTTGCGCCAGTGCCTACTGGCTAGCCTTTGCATCAATAAGAAAAAATGAACCACAAAGGCGAGAGCATGAAACAAACTACATTTTCTCATCATTCTGCTTTTCATCATTCCTGCCAAAAAGAGACTATCTGCTGCATGCCTCTGCCGGCTTTTGAAGAGGAATTAAGTAAATATAGTCACTTCTAAATGGCTGATTGACTGACTAGCTCAGCAGCTTGGAGGCTACAAATGCAGAAATCTCAGAGCAGCACTTTCTCCTCACTTCCCTCCATTTGCTCTCTCCTTTTCCCCTCTCTTCTCTCTCCTGGCCTGATCCCCGTGTCCATCCAGCGTTTGCTGAGGCTTCCGAATGGAGATGAATCCCAACGGTGTGTCAGGGATTTGACGACGTTACGCCATAAAAGCGGAAAGCCGGTGCACCAGCATGGATGAAGTGAGTCAATGGGATTTCGACGCTGCAAATTGTGGGTGAGTCAGTGGTTTGGGGCCCTGAAATCCCATTGTGGTGGCGTGCATTGTGCCCAGAGACCTGCTGTAGCAGATTCATTCACCTCTACCCACTACAGGTAGGGGAGCTGATTACCAGAGAGGCAGCAAAACACAGATTCTCAGTGTGGACACACCTAAGGGGACATGCCGGGGATTATACTGGTGCCCCGTGCAGGGGCTGAGATTTCTACAAACATGTACCTTAAAAAGCTTAGCACTTTATCCTGCCATTAAATTATCTTATCTTGCCTGTGCACACCCCTGCCAAGAGAGGTCTAATTTCTAGAGGTGGGAGATTTGAGTCACATTATTTGACTTAAGTCAGACTTAAGTTACAAAGACCTGCTTTACTAACACTGATAAAAGACTTTGACTTCGTATTCATGGCTTGAGAAAAGGGCTGGGTACCGAACTTCGAAGGTTTATGGTGCCGATTGAGTATTGAAAAATGACTTATTCGAATTTCTGAAATTTTATTTATATATATATTTACATCATCCAGTTCATTTTAGTCCAGCTATTCAAGTCAAGTAAAGTGTGCCTCCAGGTACTTGCAGGTCTTTGAACAGCTTTTTCCTTTAAAGTAATTGTACCAAAATGTCTCATTTTCTTTTTGTTAAAATGGATTTTATAAATCTTTATTTAAAAAAATAGCATTTAGGACCCTGTATCAAAGCAAAGGTATTGGTACCAGTACTGGTATTGAAAGTTCTTGAACGCTACCCAGTCCTACTTGAGGCTTGACTTAGACTTGAGACAGATGAGATATTATGGAGGAGGATTGTGCAAAAGTAATGACAATTAAATTTAGATTCAAGGACCGCGTTGTCGATGACAGCAGTGAGGAGAGAACAGTCTCATATGAGAAGCACCTTAAAAAGAGGTGATAATAGGCCAAGGGGAAATGCAATAATCCACTTGAAGGGAATTCAAGGCAAGAGACTTTAACATTGTGATGGAACATTTTTTGTCTCATACTTTTGTTTTCACTTTAGAGCTCATTAGAGCTGTAGAGCTATATTATTATTTCACAGGCCCACTCTCCATTGTTTTTCATTTGGGAAGCTTGTTATTGATTGCGACAAAATGTCAAATGTCAGAGTGATTTTTTAATCTTGAAAGTAAAACTGTTTATGAGGTTAAGACTTGAGACTTGCCTTTACTTACATCCACCTGCTAATTTATCACTGACGGACAGTTCATTTCCATCCTAGTATTTGAGGCGGATAGGTCCACTGTATGAGGATGCATGAACTGCCTGTGGCTGGAGGAGGAGCTCCCTACACCAGGGGGCATCCTGAAGCCACAGCGCATGGCAGATAGCTCTTAATCCGTCATCATGAGGCTGGGCGCAGTCTGGCGTATTAAATTGGCATCTCTAGCAGGCGTGGCGACTTGCCCCTGTCAGCCGGTCGATTTGCTGTACAGCCATTAGGCTGCACCTCTGCACTCGGCGGACATGTGTCAGCTGAATAACCTTTAAACTGATCTGAGGCCTGTGTTGAAGTGACAGCCGGCCCAATGGGGCTTGACGGAAGCCATAGCTGGCGCCACGAGAAAACGCAGTGATCCATCCCTATCATACTTCATTCTGTACCCTACATGTGTAGGATCTCTTCATATACAGCAGTGACAGAATCACACAGCATTACATCCATACTCCCAGCCTGACCACAGACTCTCCATTCTGCCCACCAAAGCCAATGAGATGAGGAGACGTCTATAAATAAGTTACATCTGTTTGATCTGTGCTCCACTTCATTAAAGCCTGATAGGGTAATGGCGCATACAGGACCGTTTACGGCCCTTTTATTAAACACACAATCTTTTTACGATCTATTTGACTGGCACATAGAGTGCAACAGTTAGGCTGTTTGCTGAGATTAGTGGGAGGCTGTCATCTCGAGAAAAATGACTGTGCTGGTTGTTTGTTTAAACAGATTGAAACAACCTACCTTAATGTTTATGCTCAGCAGCAGTGCAGGAAGAAGTTTACCATTCTTGTAGTGCAGTAAAAAATAAGCGTGAGGAGGATGGCGTGATGGATGGATGCACAAAGCATACGCCCATCAACAGAAGTTTATGTCCCACCTCCTACCAACAGTCAATGCTGATTTCTTTTAACAATGATGACACTCTTCACCTATGCGTAAATCTGATTTTTTTAGCCATTTCGGGGGCAGTGCAACAAGCTGTGAACACAACACTGTCATGTTATTATCTCATAAAGCTGATATGATGAATGTGTTAGCAGACTGTTGCTTATACAACAACAAAGCAACATTAGTATTAATTTAGAGTCATGTTTTCTGGCCACTAGATGAATGTTAATTCACTATTCACTCTCCTTTTAGCTAGGTTGCGGGCTCCATCAGTTCTGAGAGAAACATCATCTTTAGTTGCTAAATGCCTCACTATGGTCACTGGCTAGTCACTAACTTCATCTGTTAGTTAACTTTTTTTTTTTTTTTAACTCAAAAGAGCTCCCTACTGCAGACAACACTGATGAGAGTGGTGAGAGTGAACCAAAACAGTAAACTTGCTGTAACAGAGGATGAAATGCTCCATACAGCTGAGAGGAACTGTCAGGAGGTGGGTGATAATTCTCTGTGGGTCTGTCACTTCAATACAGTCTCACAGCAGTTCATGAAATAGTTCCAACAATAAATCTATTAGATTAGTGTACATGGATGTGAATCATCCTTTTTTTTCCATGCCACTAAACATGAGTTTCAAGGTAATGCATTATCCACTTTCAAAATAAAAGTCTAAGTACCAAATCTACTTGATTAGGTTTAGGAAAAGATTGGTTTCACACAGGAACTGAACCCTGGTCTCCTGCGGGAGAATCCTAAGTTAGTTTGACCCATCTCTAAATTGCCCGTAGGTGTGAATGTGAGTGTGACTGGTTGTCTGTCTCTATGTGTCAGCCCTGTGATGAACTGGCGACTTGTCCAACCCCACTTCTCGCCCAGTGTCAGCTGGGATAGGCTCCAGCCCCCTGCGACCCTTCAGGAATAAGCGGTTACAGAAAATGAATGAATGAATGTGTCTGACCCATCCATCCACCCTGGCCTCCTCCTTATGTGGACTTTCTAACTCTTTATACCACGCTCATCATTTTTACTTCGAAAGTGCTTAATTCCACAAAAAAATATTGACCATTTGTGTTCATGTACACAAATCTATAGACATCATTTCATGACTGTTTCACCAACTGCCATGATAGTTGTCTGGTCACTTTGAGCGACTCCTTTCAAATTGCATTCTGCCATCTGACCCATCATTATTATGAAATTATAGATTAAAGCAGCTTTAACTAAGTGACTTTAGTTGCCTTAACTTAGCTTCTCAAACCTTAAAAGAGAAATATTGAGACCCTAGTGTTCAAAAATGAGTACTGTAGTCCAAATAGCAAGCTGGAGCTATAGGCAGTAAAATAAATATCCTATATGGTCTATGATTAAAGCAAGCTCTGACCCTTCATCCAAGGACTCAACGCTCAGGCAGGTTGACTGCAGCACAGACATGTCCTACACTGTAAGCTGATCAGCTGTTTGTAACTGTTGATATCTTGAAAACCAAAACCCACTGCTCTGAAAATATAAACCCTGGAGCTAAAGTTCAGTGACTGCCTGACTGCTTCAATATATTGTTCAATTTTACCACCATAAACATCTACTCCTTCTAAAAGATTATTAGCAATTTCTTCCGACTCATAAACAGACACTAATTAATTCGGCGAAATTCTGCGTTAATTTTGATTCTAATAAACATGAAAACAAACAAACATGTTCCTGACCGGATTGGCAATATCAAAGGAGAACATCCTGGCTGTAGTGTTATTGTCGGAGATGCCAGTATTTTAACTTACCATGTTTATTTAATCTCTGATGACATATCATAATTATATATTACATATTTCTCCTTTTAACATAAAAGACGCAAGTAAAAAAAAATGTCCTCATGGGTCATTTAGAAGGCATTTACTGACAGCCTTATATGTCATTTAGGAATGAGCACTTGTTTGTATATATTACTGGCACGGGCACAGTGGAGCCACTGAAATATAACTTTCTCCTGGAAGAAATCCTGTGGCAGGGAAAAACAACAGGTATAAGTAATTACAATAATGATGGCTCCATTCAATTTATATGCCCCTGGGCCTTGGTACTCGACATACTGTCACCCTGACACGGCCACAAGAGTAAAGAGAGCAAAGCCATCATGAATGTTATTAGTAACACCTGTACTTTTTCTGCTATGACAGGTCAAAATGTCTGCTGTGGCAAGGCTCATTCAGCATTGGTTAGACTGTGCTCTGACTCTAGTTTTGTTTTCTTCTGGTCTTGCTGATGTTACTTCTTATAGGGTTTAAAGCAACTTTTAGGCACTGTATGTACAAATCAGACACTGATTCATACTTGTGGATTTGTGAAAATCATTTGCATCAATTACTAAAATATAATTACATATTAATCAGAAAAGTGCTCTGATTACACGGTAATCACAAGCTGCAACAATCTGTTAATCACTGTGAAATTAAATCAGAAATTGACTTGCTATTTGCCGTTCTCTAAACTGAGCATCACATATTTTGCATTAGTGATTTTCCAGGTAGCAGCGGGTAAATTCCTGCATGTAGTAATACTTTTACTGTCATTTTGACTAATAGTTATGCAAATGTGCGCAAGTTCTTATTAAGAGGATTGTGAAGAATCGTGCTGCACACTCCTTGTTTGCTCTCTTGTGGAACTCACGTGGGATCAAGGGAGAAGGTAAGGTTTAACAGTTTTATTAAACACACAGACAACACGACCACGAGACGACCACACACAGCAGACAAGACTGGCTGTTTGGCAGACACAAGACGGAGCACTGACAGAGACAGCAGGCACAAGCACAAACACAAGACGCCTCCGAGGGAGGAGCTGCCACGGGGAACAGCGGCGGCGCGGGACCGCCGCTGTAGCCTCCAAAACACACACACTGACATGTAGTAGAAGCCAGCTGGGGGTTAGCCTGAGACTTATGGGTGGAGAAGAAGCAGCACACAAAATGGATGCCAATCATATCCATGCAGAAGCGGAGGGGGAGTTTGGGGGGAGAGGAATATTTGTTAGTCTATAGAGCTGCGGTACAGTCCAGTACAGTGTGCATGCCACGAATGCCTTCTACTTGGAGCAACAGATAGAATAGAAAAACAGATATACTTTGTGGCAATAAAAGTCTTTTTATGCCATCTGCATTCAAACAGACATGTATATGCAGAAAGGCTAAAAGAAAGAAGGTGGGTGAGTCGGGGATGGAGGGGGTAGGGGTGGGGGTTAACGCTCAGGAGAGGAGACAGGGGAGTCATTCTTTCACACACAACTTTCTTGAGACAGAATGGGGTTGCCTGCACAAGGCCAAAAAAAGGATGATGGCAAGAAAAGATTTTGTTGCCGTTCATTTCCCTATGTTGTATCGAAAATGGTTGGGGAGGATGTTTCTTTAGAAGCCATATGGCACAAAAAATAAACACAAAACTTGATGAGGAGGAGAACTTTGAAATTTTCCAACCACCAAAAGTTCATGCGGCACAAGATGAGGCAAAAACGGGAGGAGTGGCTTTATCCTTGCTTGGAGGATGGACGACGGATGATGAGGAGGACACCAAAGAAAAAAAAACAAAAAACACAACAAAACAAGAAAATAATAAAAAAAACCCACTCAGCCCACCCCGGCCCCCAAAATGAAACTAAAACAAAAAAAAAGCTCAAATCCAAAGCAACCCAGCAGCTGGGTCCAAATCGATACAGAAGAGAGATGTTCATATGTGCATCACAGGAGAAAAAACCAAACCAAAATGCAACAGAAAAGAACACCATGTCATGCAACTGTTCATACGACTGGAAGCAGGGGCAAGGAATGAGGATATGAATTTCTGTGTCAACATGGTGAAATGTACAATATGTATGAGTGTGTATGGCTACATATGTTGCCACTATATGAGGGGAGGGTACCATGTTCTAAAAACTTCTTACACTACGCTTTATTCCACTTTTGAGAAGACTTGGGTTTGAGGTTTTTTTTAATACTTCTGCAATGAAAAACACGCGAGCTGTAAAAATTTGGCCCATTCAATTTCAATTATCTGTGAGTTAAGAAAGCAACTCATGCTTATAGATAAAGAACCTAAATACTGCGAGGAGGAGACACGGAGAAAATGGCTTTCTATTCACATCAAAAAGCCATAAGCGCAAGGACCTGAGTGTGGTCATAATTTCAAGGAAACAAACGCTATTACAGCGTGATAAGGCTTCAAAGTAAATGATTGGAGGAAAATGTTAAAATTACAAGCAGAATATCTACAGAAAGACCTCATTTGCTGAGAGAAATAAATAAACGTCTGATTATCTGTTATGTTCTCCGGGCAGAGATAACAAAGCAAAAAAGGGCAATGCATTGTTTCAACTTGGGCGTCTTATTAGCAGTGAAAAGTGGACATATGCTTGGCGCTAAGCTGAGTCATATTTAGCCAGATTAACGTGGCATCAATTAGTCCGCCGTGATGGTGTTTTGAAGGACAGCGAAGCAATCAAATACCCTGAGCTGTTAATGATTTCCAGAGTGCCTAAGGGGAGATGCGTTTTACATACTGAGGCAGCCTCAGCAGAGCTCACCCTCTTCCTGGTTTACTCCGTGTTGTTGGGAAGGATGCCAACTGCTCCCGGGCACGAGCGTGATTGACAGCTGCTTGTTCAAAAGTCGTCCAAACCCAAGTTGCCTCAAAATAACCACTCCTTTTAAATCTGCGGTTGTGTTTCCAGCTCTGTTTTTATTTTCAAACTCCTCTGAGTGAGTGTGTTATCACTTTGATCCAATCACAAAGTGATACGTGTGTGTGTGTGTATGTGTGTGTGTGTGTGTGTAAAGGGAGGAGGGAAGAGAGACGATGCGCACAGAAATTCGAGGATATCTGTTCTCTATTAGAATGTTTCAGGTAAGGCAAGCCTCCGACGAAGGAAACAGAGGTACAAACAAGAGAAGAAGAAGAAGGAGGAAGGAGAAGGGAGGAAGAGGCTCTGTTGCAGTTAGTCTGCTACATATCACAGTATCTATGCTGAAAGCATCTTTGTTCTCGAAAGAATCTCAAAATGTATCCTCTGTCAAGAGAGACGCACACACACGCACAGCAAGAGGAAATCAACCAAGTACAGGACAGATACATTTTGAAGCATCAGTGCGGGCGACATGGGGCTTGATACTAATTTCGTACTTTGTTGAGTAAAGTTTTGCTCTCGACTGAATGCTGAGAGAACAAAATTAGTATCAACGCTTCGTCATGTCTGCAACCAGTGGCCCCATAGCTAAGTGTAACTTGTCTTCGAGATGAAAGGTGTGAGCTTTAACTACAGCAGCTGACTATGAGATGTGAGCGTTCATTTATTTACAGTTAAAACTGTAACCTCCTACAGAGCGCATGCTAAGGTTAGATTCTTACTGCTTTCATCCATCTCCAAAGAGTTCTTTAAAGTTTAGATATACACTGAGAACCCCCTCACACTAGTGTATATTTCTCACAGTGGCTACTTTTCGGAGGGTTTTTTTTTTTCTTTTTTTTTTTTTTTGAAGTTACACTTGAAGCTCCCATGGGACATGATGCTAAGAGGAGAGGCTCCTCGGTAGCAAATCAAAGAAAGATAAGGAGAAATAGACCAGGTTCAGAGCAAGCACAACTCGACACACCCATCCCACCTGTGTGTCCCGAGTCGCACTCTTCCAGGTCCTCGTCGTCACTGGAGCACTCCGCCGACGAGACGATGTCATCCGTCGTCTGCAGAGAAACGGGAAGAGAAGTCAACTCCAGATGCACCAAAACGTTCATCTAAATCTGCTCTTACCCAGGTATGCTGAATGATTAGTCCCACTCGATCATAAATTGGATGGGCGTAGCCATTTGTTTGTCTTTGGCATAGGTAATGCCCCCTAATCAATAAATAAGGAGAGGTGTTGTGCTGTGTGCAAATACTCTGGCAAAAGCAAAAGAAATTGATGTTTTGTGATGCTGTAAATACCATGTCAGCAGAGGGACACAGTAACTGGAGTAAGTGAAGAAGCTAAAAATAAAACTTAACTTAATTCAAACAATTATTGTTAATACCTGCCACCGATTTAGATTCTACTTGAAATCAGATGAAATGTGAAAAGGTTTACATTTTCAAGTTACAGGGAGTATTTATAATAATCTATTTAGTTATATTTTATACTTCTTCGATAATCTTTTGTTACAATATGTCCAGACGTCTCCAAATTAATTGTTTTGTCCAACCAACAGTTTGAAAGCCCCAAACTATTGAACTGAAGATTATATAAAATAAATAAAAGCAGCAAATTCGTGAAAAAGCAAATACTTGTGGGCAGGCTGAAGACCCCAGCAGAAATCTAAGAGGACCCGGGCGTTTACAGTCAGGACCCCGAGACATGTTGGTAAGAGAGTTTTCAACCACAAAAAAATGTGAATGATAAATGTTGAATCCTAGAAACCAAAGGGTACTAAGAAAACAAGAACAAATCATGGATACGAACAAAAACAAGATACATTTTGTTTGTATATTGATTCTTGCATGAGGCCCAGTAACACACATACAGAGGGGTGTGTGTGGTGTGGGCCGGGGCAGTGTAGTGAGTCCTCAACTCTGCTGCCCACAGCCACTCCATTCAAGGATATCTCTGCACACACAGACCTCTCCGCCTGTCCTTCGGCTTCCATATATCACTTGGAGTCAATCATATTTCACAGTGTTTATCATTCTTCACTTTATGTGCTTTCCACCTCCGCAGATAATTGTTTTCCTTCACCCTCCGCACTCTGCCTCCGATTATTTATCGCCCCTCTCCTCCTCTGTCGTCCACAATCAATGGCCCCACCAAGCCCTCACAGATCAACACTGTCCCGGCTTCTGATTTGTGCTAAAGGGTGCGGTGGGAGGGAGAGGAAGGGGCGGCGGACTCCCTGGCTACACCCGAACCAGCGATGGATTATCTGCACCCTCCAGTTCCCACAATTCTGATTTATCCACGCCACCCCGGCCCCTCCTTTCCTTTTTTCGGGTCGACCCATGGAGGACAGAGGGGGGTGGGTTGTATTTCAGCGGCGGTGCGCTGGGCAGCCGGCGTTTATTAGAATGAATCAGCGGGGCGATAAAATAAGCCCTGTCACCAAGCAGGGTTATGAAATCAGAGTGCTGATTGAGTTTTCCAGTCCTGGCCGAGGGTGTGGGGCTCTAAATATCATTGAGTTTGACAGACTAATGAAACGCGCCCCCGTGCTTGTGCTGCCGCTTTCAACAGAGCCAAGAGAAAGCTGTCCACCTCTACTATATGCATACACATGCATGCTGATGTTCAACATGAACAGCTACCCAACCTCACACACTGTTAAAAAATCATACAGGATTTTAGTGGAATCAAATAATCCTTTCTCATTAACTTAACATAAATACACAAGTTGTTCAAATTAATTAAAAATAGATTTTCTAGTATTTATTTTCAGAACACTTCAAACTTGAAGTCTTTTGAGTGGAAATGAAGTATCAAAAAGTTTTACCAACTACTGATCTTTTGTTCAGGATAATTTACTTTTCGTCTTCAGATAAACTTGAATCTTTGAGTTCCTCCAAACCTCAAAAATTTAAGTTAAAGTCAAATAATGGTATATTTAACATTTTAAATTCTCATTTTCAAGCACCCAAATGACAAACAAGGTTCACAGCTCACCATGACCAATTTTTTTTAAATACGTTATTTTGAGTTTCTAAAACTAAAAGATTCAAGTTTATTTAAAGAAGAAAAGTAAAATATTAAAGGCTGGCAAAATTTGTTTAGCTTATATCAAAACTTAAGAGTTTGAGTTTGGCTTGAAACTCAGAAATCTAGTGAAGGCAGCACCTTGAAATTATGTTTTCAAAACCTTTTTTTCACACTGAATCAACCCAGACTTCCCAGAATGCATTGTTTGAGAGTAAAAACTAACTAAACTAAAATATGGAGATACTTTTTTATGGTGTGAATAAAACAGATATGATGATGATGCTTGTTGCCAACAGTTGTTGGTCTGACTTAATATCATAAGCTGACTGAACATGTTTTCTCAAGTACAACTGAATTAATATCAAGTTCATTTGATCAGAAAAGTTTACTTGTTTTGAATCATTACAAAATGATCTCAACTTGTCTTTTCAAATTAACTCAACTCACTAACTTTTTTTTTTAAGAGAAAACAGTTTATTTTTACTGTGCAGTGAGAGAGTTGATTTTTCAAAACATACTCCTAATGTGTAGCATCTTTATGTGTGGTGGGCTGTGCTATTTTCTCTATCAGTACATTTGATAATGTGCTAATGCATTTGTGCTGCTGTGCATAATGCACCACATTATGTACTGTACTCCAGCATGAGGAGGCAAAAAAAAACGAAGCATGAGGGGAGGCTCTAAACTAAATTGCTGTAAAATATGGCCCCTTGGTAAACATGACTATTTATTGAAGCCACATTACGGGCGTAAAAGTCTTGGTTATTGCTGAAAGAGGGTTATTGCTTGTTATTATGATAGCGGCAGATGTGGGAGGCAGGGACACACAGAGAGAGATGAAAAACCCCAGCCACTTCAAAGTCTGTTCCAGCAATTTCAGCCTGAGACCATCACACCATAACCCAGCATCAACTGAAAACACTGCCTTTCTCTTGTCCATTCATGCTGCATTTCTCTGCAGCTGATGCCCACAGCATCTCAACACACAGCAAATATTTTCACTACCTTGGATGCAGCAGCTCAGCAGAGTCTTACACACCCACCAATATGTTCCAAAAACAACATTTACCTGAATAGATTCTCTTTTATTATTATTATTTTAGCAAGCCTGCTAATTTTTCTTTTAAATAAATATTTTGGAACAACAGAGATTCATCTGATAACAAATCAAATACATTCACATCACATGCGTTTTACTATTAAGTTCTTCTTTCGCTTTCAGACATGAAGCTCATTATATACACATACTTCAAATTTACATTCTCATGTCTGAGTGAGCACCTTAGACAATTTTTTTGTAATATCTGCAGTGGAAATCTGAGTAGGTCAGAACTCGCTACATGTCAAGAACTCTTCCAACATGGTTCAAATCAGAACTGAAGCAGATTCACATTCAGCGCATTTACATGCACATAAGCAAGACATTATGGTTACATTTGGCTTTCTGCAGTATATTAATCTCCGAAATATCATGTAAATAAACAAGGAACCTGGTTTCTGTAATAGAGTGCTGCAGGAATGAAAGTTTTGTAGGCCTATTTCATTCTGGTTCCCTCCACAGAAAGCCAATGGGATTTTTCCATTGGATTTTGGATTAGTCCCAAAAACAAGCTCTGTAGCAAATAAAAGTACATGGAAACTTACATTTCTTGTTCAGTAAAAGCCTAGCAAACCACATTCACATGACTTCAGCATCACCTCCAAGTGACTTCTGTTAGGCGTGGAGAAATTTAATATCCTCAACAACCTCTAGAGTCTAACTTTGCAAGTTACCAACCACCTTTTCTAAGGCATGTAAAAGCTGTGAAACTAATGAGTGGGGTATTTCCATCAGATATTTTGTGTCACAGAACAAAACATGAAAATATCTGGTGCTTGTGTTAACCACAGCCCTTTGTTTCAAGCATCTAATTAAAAACCCATTTAAAAAACCCACTGACTTTGAGATGAGACAACCTGAAGTGCTAATATGCTAACTCATTTTGGGGTTTTAGGACTCATTCCTGCAGCACTCTGCTGGGGTGGGGGAATTACAGAAACCTTTTCTAGCTGGATTTCTCCTGGGAAGCACAGATTTCTCTGCCATGTATATGGGTAAATGGGTTTGGAATTGGCTTTAGTGCGCATGTACATGACAAAAACTTCAGAGAGGGAGATTGTGTGTAACAGCAGAAGACCTGGATGAAAGGAGAGGTAACTACACTGTGCAGTGTGTCCTTGTATTTAACAATTCGATTCCAAATCTGACTGAAAAAAAATCCAAAAAGCAACATCTTCAGTCGCTAATGCTGACAAAATAAGTCAGCCATCCTTCTGAAACAAGGTCAGGGTAACGTGGGCATCTGATGGCTGACCTGCTGCTGATTAACTGCATAATAGTTACTTAAGTGCATGTAAACACACAGATTGACATAAAACTGCAGCAACACAAGGTTACAGTAAGTGTGCAGAGACAGGCATTAAAAAGTCATCTTGTTCTGTCTTCTTAAGAGGGCAGTAATAAATTTGTAATTTCATTAATTTCTTATGCAGAAAGAAAATAAAATCAGTTGAATAAACCATGAAACGCTGTAATGAGACACATCTAAGTTGTAGACAAGATTCTTTTCATGTCAGATCAGTGAGTAAAAATTAGCTCTTCATTCATTTTAAACATATTCCCCTTGCGGCATGGGGCAAAAGAGGAAAAAACCCTTGGAAAAAGGTTATAATCATCAGGCCATCAGCCTCCTTAGATTTTCAAAGGCTTACAGTATCACAGTTCACATCATGTGAGGAGGCATGAGAGACACAAGCTCACATCTTGCTTTAATTGTTCATGGGCACTGTCAGGTTACAGGCTCAAAATTTAAAATATGATGAGAACATTTATTAGGGCAGTGGGTCACAACACTCACACTGTCTGAAATACCCCCAGAGCCCGTTCAAATGAACCCAAATACCCTTTTATCGACACCTGTCATATTCAAGATGTGTTCCTTTTAAGTGATTTTAAAAAGGATGTATAAGAATTATACCTATAATTATATCCAAAGCTCTTGCCTAAAATTAAAAGTTACATCCCAGAGAGACCACTGCAAGTCTTTTTTTAATTGCAGTTTTTCTGACAGCAAAAGGATATCCTGCTGTGTTCCACGAGGGAAATGCTTGGGGCCACTCTTACTTTAATTTTCACAAATGATTTGCCATACTGTTAAAAATGCTGATGTTGTTATGCACGCTGACAACTTAACTTTGTTCTTTGCATCACCAACATT
This sequence comes from Lutjanus erythropterus, assembly GCF_056507025.1. Classification (NCBI taxonomy): domain Eukaryota; kingdom Metazoa; phylum Chordata; class Actinopteri; order Lutjaniformes; family Lutjanidae; genus Lutjanus; species Lutjanus erythropterus. Next base: position 11,438,337 of record NC_139331.1, read on the forward strand.
AGCAGACCTGAGAGGAAATCTACACCTTGAGTTACGTACCATTACACATTAGGTAAAATTACATAAATTTGGACTGAATATTGCTAAAACTCAATGCATTGTAAATGTATTTGGCAGTATGAATGTTCTAGCTAACACTACTGTTCTCATCTCGTTCATAGACGGATGAGAAAGAAAGTAAAACTAAATCACCTGGTGTTAAATTAGACACTAACACCTCACAAAAACTTTAAATTGCACAGAACAGAGCAGTTCTTTGTTGGTCTCTCTGTGCTACTGTGTGTGAGTTGCATGGTAGATTACCTTGGCTAAATATCGAGGCTAATCTAAAATTTTGTCTTTTATTATTCATGCATAATGTCATGTTCAAACAATACATCTCACTTTTTTGATTTTTGTTATGGGCAGATGACAAGCAAGTGAGAACTGGTCTTCTGGTCGTCCATGAACAAACTGTTCTTCTTCATGGACAGATCAAACCAAACATTCCTTCAAAAAGTCAATAAATAACAAATTGATGGATCACAATTTGGATTTTTGTTTCTACAATAGGTTACTGCTTTTTATTGCTTCATGTGTAGAGTCATTTCAATCATTTTTCTGATCTGAATTTTGGGCTCATTTTATTGTCTTATTGATACTGTGGGATTTTAAATAGCCTGTTTATTGTTTTTATGAGGATCCCAAGAAGACAAGTGACCACTTTGTGGAAGCTAATGGGGATCCAGATAAAGAATAAAGAATAAATTATAATAAAGTGGGTACTGTTGTGGCAGCTCTGCAGCTTCAGAGTTAAATTATGAGCCGCTGTGTTCCTGCTTCGAGTCAGCACCAGACTAGTGAAAAGTGGGGGGCAACTGCTTTAAGCCCCGAGGTATAAGCTCAAATTCAAAATGTCATCAAAAATGTTTATAGTCTCTGCGCTCTCTTGACTTGTTGGCACACAGAGGCCACAGCCCTGCACAGCACTGCAGAACTTCTGCAGTGAAAAAATCATTAGGTACTTCATCTCTGAGCCTTTCCACATGAAAGAGGAGGACCGGCTGCCTCACCTCACGTATTGTAAAGGTTGCATTTAAATAGGAGAAGGACGTACTCACAGTCTATGTATTCACTTTCCATTTGATTGAAAATCATCTATGACTCCTCAGAGTAAGAGACCCTCTCATCTGGGCGACTTTGATTCCACGCTGAGAAATTGAAGAGGGCTTTTGAAGTGCGATGTTTGACATTTGTAGATCCACTAGATGTGCACCTGCTTAATTTCCATAAACATACGATGTATCTCTACCAGTCACAATGGTTCACATTGAAGTGCTTCTCATGAAGGGCTTAGGGTGCCATTTTTCCACATTTGAACTAACGCAGAACCAATGAAGTGACATACAGAGCTTACAGTCTCCTTGCAGTCGACCAGAGACGTCGATAATAACATATAGCACAAGGCTAGATGCTGTAAATGCAAAAGGGGCTCCTGGAGCGGAAAAGGCATACGCTGCATGTGTGTGCAGTGATGGGAGCCTACAGTGGGGTATAGCAAAATGATGCGGTTGGCCAGCGGGACTACAAAAACTGATTTCACAGCTGGGGAAATCCAATTCTCTGTCTAAATCTCCATAACATGGAGTGGGATATATTTTGGCAGCAAAGTGATTTCTTTTTTTGGTGTAATTATTCTCAACAAACGCTCTCATCGTCATTTTTAAGAGAGTCTGGGTGGTGGGATTTACAGGCCGGTTTTGTTGTGTGTGTGGGAAGCTTTAATATGCATGCGCATGCCTTCTACTTCCCGTGTGTGAAGAAAGCGTATCATACACGATGATTTCAGCACATAAAAACTCACAGGCTATGTGCATCATGCCTGATTATCCTGATTACCCTGCCTTCAAGTCATGCTCAAATTCCAAACTCCACAAACAAACACCACAGCCAAATCAATAGCCAGACTTCATTAAAACAGCATTTACCTCTGACCACTTCAGCACATCAACTAAAAGGATCACACCGACGATCGATGCAGATAGACAGCCTCCTTGGGAGAGGAGTCTCAAAACATGCAGCTTTTAGTTTCACAACCGATGGCACTGACACGTTCAAAATGGAGAATGTGCAAAGATGCTGGGCCATCTCCGTCTCGACAGCGCTTCGCTGGCGTTTAATCTGGAATTCTGGGACTGACTACTGTGAATCAGCCAGCAGCAATGCAGAAGCCATTAACAGGCGAAGCTGCAATTACCTCAGCAGCTGAATAGAGTGCATGCTACATCACCAGTCAGGCCTGACCTCAGATTGAACAAAGAGGCTGCAAGATTGATTAACAATAAACCTGAAGCTTGGGAAACCAACACTTCTTTTATTAAAAACTTTAAACCACAAGAAAAAAGACAACAACTGTCAACTAACACTCCGGCTGTCCAGTAGAGATTACAAATCTTATATTACAAAGCAATTCTACCACAGTTTGCAAAATGATGGAGTAGAACAGAAAGTCTAGCCAATAAATGTGAGAGGTGAATTAAAGTGTGTGGATGCTCAATTTCATTTTCACATTTTTTTCAAGTCTGTCTGAAAACAACACTCACATGCCCACATGCATATTGAGCTGTTTTTGGTTTTTGCTGTAGTTTTTTCTCATGTTCATACTGAAGGGGAGCTTATCTACAGTATGTTCCCAGGGTCCTAAGTCCAGGGTCCTGAGCTCCCAGAATTCTATGTTTCCGAGGTCTTACAGTCTACGCTAAGCCCTTACCCTAAACCATTATTTGCTCTATGGAGATGGGGAACACAGGACCATTTTTCATGTTCTCCTTATGTGCCATATAAATCTGGGACATATAGGATTCTTGAAACGTTGAACTCTGGGTACATAGGATCCTTGGAACATAGGAATCTGGGAACATAAGTCCCTGGTTACAAAGGACCCTTGGAACAGAGGATAGGACCCTAGGAACATAGGAATCTGCAACCATAGCATTCTGGGTACATAGGACCTGGGTATATACAGTAGGACTCTGCAAACATAGGACTCTGGGTACCAAGGACACTGTGTACATAGGGCCCTGGGTACATACAATTCTGTGAATACTGGACCCTGGGTCCCAAGGACTCTGGGTACATAAGACACATGGAACATGGGGCACTGGGAACATAGGCCCCACAGAACATGACCAAGGTATCGAGCAGAGAGAAAAGTCCATAGTCCTTAATCCTTGCAAAAATGCCGCTCATATGAGGCTTCAGCTGTCAGTTATATCTTGTCTACACAGGGCGTGTTTCCGCGGTGTCTTTCAGTCGTTCACCCCATGCATGTTTCACAGAACAGATACGCTTTTATGTTAATCAATTCAGCTGTCTACACAGGCTGCGTAACCGCTCGGATTTTACTCACACTAGACATGCTTGAATGCAACCTGAAGCGTATCTTTATGCTTTAAGTCTTTTTTTCTTCCTCTGTTTTACACATATTGTGAAGGGATTGTGTGTTGGTCTCTTAAGTGCTGCCAAAACGTGGGTCACCTACACTTAAGCACAATGCCTGAATACAACCTGTCACTGATGGAAAACTGAAGCAGCTCCTGCCGCTCTGCTAACGTGCTGCAATTGTTACACATGCTGTGTTAGACAATTACCTCTTTGTGTCACTTTCTCTTTGCTGGAGCTCAAAATCAAACTCAAAGAGCAATTTTCATACTAAAAAGAGTATACCTTTGGAAGGAACCCACATAATTTTATTAACTCAGGGTGCTGAAGCTTCATATTAGCTTAAGCTGAACTTTAGAGTCCTTTTTTACACAGAGAGACGGCTGTGGGTTTTGTCTTACATTACAGTGAAATCACTTCAGCAAGGGATGTCTCAGTAATCCCAACCTTTTTCCTCTTCAATCAATGAGTACTGACGACCCCTGACTGACACAGTTTATGAATATCTCATTATACTCAATGCAATGAAAGTACAGACCAAATGATAAACTACACAATTAATTCTAACAGTGAACACAATAAAAACAGGAAATTTGTGTAAAATTAGAGATTTGGATGAAGTCTGAGCAGGTTATTTCCTGTGAATACTGCATCAGAGTTGAGTTTCACAAGATTGTATTATGTATTTTGTAACAATCATACAGACCTGACAGGCTTCTTTTTCTTGACAAAATCAGTGATACTTGGCTACATTGATACATTGTTCTGTTACCTCTTTGGTTGTTTTAACTGCACACTTTTCTAATACAGGCTTTTTATCTGAGACTGAAGCCTATGTGAATATAGCTTGGTTCAGGTCTTCACTGTGCCTTTATCCTGTGAAATTATTTCAAGTTTAAATCTTAAATAATATTTTAAACTATTTAGCTTATTATTATAGAAATGCTCAAATATAGGCCTACTGTATAAATATGTTTTTTAAAAGGTTTGCTTACGATGCTTAAAATCAAGAATGCCTCACAACCCCCTGTAAACTTTTGGCGGCCTCTAGTGGGAGTCGGGAGCCCCGGGTTGGGAACCAGTGGTCTACAAAGCCAGTACGGACAGCTCTCTCAGTACACATATGGGGATCTGAGCACTGCTTTAAGATAGACCTGAAAATGTAAATATGTCCTTTAATGTGATATATATTCATATCCACATTCATAACATTGTGTCTATTTGAGCTGCAGATCTTTCTAAGTTATCTGTGGCAAAAAAAAAACCACAACAACTTTAAATATCTAGTCTCACTCCCTTTTAGTCATATTAGAAGCAGCAGTTGCACTTCAGGCTGTAACGCTCTGCTACATTGAGCAGATAAATGCAACCGGTGTCTGACAGATTTCCTCCACAGCCAAATAAAATCCAGCATTCAATACAGCCGAGCCACACTTTTCACACTTTTGAAGTTTTCTAGCAAAGCACAGTCCACCTATTCTAACATGAAGCATTAAACTGAGAGAAAAAAAGACATGATTCATTTGGTTTCTAATGTTTTGTTCATTGTTTCAAATTATTTTCATTTATTTGGTGTTTAACTACTGAAGCATTCTATCTAATAATGTGCCTACAGGAGCAAGAGTGTGTTCACACCCTCTCTTCACACCTGTGCCTAATAATAAACGTGACTGAACTCTAGATCCACGCATTAAAGCAGCACTATTTGCCATTTACAGCATATGTCTTCAGCTCACAGGAACTGTACAAAACACCTCTGCAGACTTTACTCTTAAATTTAAAGGAGCAATATATAACAATTGCATGTACAAAAACGAGTACTGCAGTCTAAATAGTGAGTTGAAGCCATAGACTGTATATTAAACAGATTGAAATCCTATTTAATACACAATCTATGGTTAAACTGAGTTGTTTCCCCTCGCCCCCTCCTCCCAAGGAAGCTTAGGCAGGATGCAGGAATGCTGCAGGAGTGCAAGACATGCGCAACCTCATATTTTGATAATGACAAGCAAAATCCTACACTGTAAGCTGATCAGTTGCTTTTAACTATCATTTGTCTGTGAATTTAAAGCTAAGCTAGTTCTGCTCCACTGCTCTGAATTTGATTCTCTATTTAACATGAAAGACAAAAACAGTCATTGAGAAATTGGTCATTTTCACTGTAATGTTGTGGTCAGAGTAGCAAGTATTTCAACTTATTTCCGTAATTTCTGACGACATATCATGGGCATTTTCATGATTTATTTCAGTAAATATATTACAGTCTTTTCCTTTAAGCAAAATATTATGCACTATCAACTTGTATGCAACAGACAAACAGAAAAATGCTAATGCTAAATAGGCCTTTATTCAATAATGCTACACTTCAAAGGTAAAATTACATATTGTGAGCTTATTTCAGTTTTGATTTAATTTGATCAACCATTTATTTACTATTTATCTGACAGCCATGGTCTAAGGGTAATACTAATACTAATCAAACAGAGAATGTTTCAACTTGGAATTAAACTTCAAGTACATGATGATAACAGGAGCAGCTGCTGCATCTGCGGCTGCAGTTGAATATTCTGCTGAGCATGACGGTGATTTGATTGGGCACATCAAAGCAGCGGCTTGTGCTCGGCAGGGAGAAAAGAAAGACATTATGTACTCGACCACTGTCTATAGTTTTCCCCTGGGTCAGTAAAAGCGGTGTAAAGGCTAAAACACAGCCATGGCCCCCGGGTTACAAACATGACATGAAATATGAGCGCGAACAGTGCTGTGTCTGGGAGAGGCGAGGAGGAAACTAAGCGCACATGCTTAAGTACAGTACACTGAGTCATATCATCAGGGAGGGGGCGGGAGGGAGGCTGCTCCTGAACACACCACGGTCTTATCACAACAAATGACCTTCACATGTTTTTGTGCCTGCAGGGTGAAGGAAAGACTGAGAGACGAAGCTCTTTTGAGAATAAGAGAAGAGACACAACACTATACATCCACATTACAACCCTCGCTATCAAACCCACTTTGGTTTATTTACAATGCCAGAGTGCCCAATGGCTAAAGCTGATTTTTTTTTTGTACTGATGGGAATAAACCCCAAGCAAATCAATTTTCCTCGAGCGCCTCATCCTGGCAGTCAGTTGCCATGGATATCCAATGTGGTTGCATGTTCAGAGATCAAAGTGTCAACGCGGAGGTAAGGGCAAATCAAAGACACACAATTCAAAGCAACTTCTTCTTCCCTACGGTGCTCCCTGGTCACCTTGGACATATATATTTTTCACACGTTAAGACAGGGATACAGACTATTTTTCAGGTTGAGAAATGAGGCACAGAAAGTGACAGAAATCCGAGGTCAGACTGACTCCCACTGCCATCTCCTCTTTCTCGCTATCTCGCTAATTCCCATTCCTCTACTCCACCGGCCCCTCGAACCAAAATAAGATAGTCATCTCCACGGCGGAAGCTTCGCCTTTCTATTGACGGCTGTCTGATGTGCGCGTTATCATGTCCGATCTGGGCTTTGACAGGCCGACAAGGGAGAGGCTTGTATTACAAGGGGAATCAATGGCACCAGGCCATATCCCTATCAATAGGCTGCCACAACTCTTTTTGCTCATGCTCCCCGCTCTGTGACAGATAAGATATTTTATCAGAAAAAAAAACAGGGGGTGAATGACAGGGTGGAGGATGGAAATGGCAGCACAGAAGCATGTTAAATATAATACACAGCGGTGATTCTAATAAAGTATTTGATCATAGGCCTAGATGATACAGCTTAGAAATAACCTCTATTCATTATATATATCTCAATATACACATTTTCTATGTAATAACACAAACATAAAATAACTGTAAATTCTCAAACAGTGTAAACATTATTATATATATGTATATTTTTGTTGTTGGACATAATTTAGTTCTTGTCTTGTTGTCACTATTAAGTTCAGGTGTGTGTTGGGGAGTAAATCCAAACCCAAGCAAACTCAGATTTTCCACCTCTTTTAAATTAACTGCATCAATGAATGAGGGAAAAAAGTATTGCATTTCAGTATTTACAACACCCCTGATCCTGATTTAGTAATATTTTCCAATCTGATGTTATGATGGTTAATTTAAAAATTGTTAATGTCATTTGAAAATCAGGGAAGTCTGATGTTTATTGCATTTGCAGCTGTGCCAGCAGTGCAAGGAGCCAAAGTATAGCTTAGTGAAATGATGATCAAAGCTGTAATCAGGCACAGGGTCTCCTGTAGGTTCAATCCTGGTGTTAAGGGAGAGATGGTGTTAATATACAACTTGTTAGGTTACGGTTTTGCTAGTTTATCCAGAAAGTGATGAGATGACAGTGTGAGATGACAAGAACGAGCATCAGGCACACAACACTCTGTGACACAAGACGTAAGGCACCGCCCCCCTGGCGAAATACCAGGTTTTTTGGGAGTTCTGTTGTGATGACAACAATGATGACTACAAATAGCAATCATGGAGGATGAACTAGTGGTTGATCTTGCTGGATACCTCGATCTTTGTGTTTTTACCAACCATAGTAGATTGGAGGCAGGTACTCAAGATTTTGGGCAAGTTTTCGTTCATTTCATTAAGAACAGCTGATTCAGTGACTGCCTTGCAGCTATTTAAAAAGCTCACTTTGCTGTCCTGTTTTTAAAAACAATAACTTTAACAAAAAAGGCGACACAGTGCGTCTCGAAGTTTTTTAACCTGCAAGACGCATTATATCTAATCAACCTCTAAGTGGGTCAAAAACAATGATAGAACAGCTAGAACAGCCTGATAAGTTTAGAAAATTAAATCACTTTCCTGTAATGAGGCTTTTAAAACCAGGAAGAGAAGACACTTAAACCAACGTTATCCATGACGATATCTAGTCATATCATGATATCAACATCATATTGATATGTTGCTCAGCACTACTTGATCATAATGTTTAATCTTCATTAGTAACAGTGTTGTTGAAGGATGAAAGCAAACACAAGCAGTGCAAAAAGGCTGGGAGTCTCACTGTTAACCCTCTCCTTCAACAAAGTGGATAAATTACAGTGAAATGAGCTCCAGAATCAACTTGTAGGGCCACAGCCACATGCTAAATGATTTCCTAGATCAAATATTGATATTTTGAAGGAGCACCCTCGGTGGGCCTTTCTTTGTGGCCTCCTGTAGTCAGCACATTTTTTTTTTTTTTGCTTCCAGGTTTTTATTTCAAAATGGAAAGTGGTGGGTGAGGAGAGCAGGAGGGGAAAACAGCTGGAAAAGGGAGAACAGAGAAAAAAAAAAAAGAAAATGCATTTAATTTGTTCACCATCACCGTGCTGTGTTGGTTTCAGCAGAATGGTTATGTGCCGAGTATTTCTCTTTTTCTCAAGGACCTGCCTTTGTACACAGAGCAGTGAGGGTTGCTGGCTCACAGCAAACTCTAATTGCCCTGAGGCCATAGGCAGCCACTTTCAAACAGGGTCATTCATCTTCCCATGGAAAAGGAAATGGTCTTTGGCCCTGATCCTTAATCACCCCCCTGCCGCAGTGTACAAGGTCATCAGGGAAGCCCTGTGACAAACAGACTCACACACATACAGTGCATGCATGTACACACACAGGCAGAATGGTTGAAAGATTGAAGGAGCGTAGGGAGGTGGTGACGCGATGACAGACAGGTGGAGAGGTGCATGTGAGGTAAGCAGACAAGAGATGGAAGGAAATTTCTTCCCTCTGTGCAAGTCCATGCCGTCCTCAAGTGAAATTGGAGCAGCGATTACCGCTCTGAGTTATGGTTTGTGTTACCGTTTGTGGTTCTCCCTTCAAAGAGGAAGTGAGGAATTCATGTGGATGTGGCGGTGAGCCGCGCTGAAAGCCGTGACCAAAGAAGAGGCAGAGAGAAGATGAGAGCGTGGGGGGGGGGGGGGGGCTGCGTGAGACAGGACAGGAGGGGAATGGAAAAAAAAAGGGTCCAGTTCACTGAGGATCACAAGACACTGGCACAGACTGGTCCACCAAACAAAACTAAGGTAATAGTAGTCCTGCATGGATGCCAGCAGGGGGCTGTTCCATAAAGCAGGATTACCAGTTGAACCAGGATTTATTCTCATAAATCCTATTTTATACTTTTTGTACATTTTTATGTTGCAGCGTGCTCTTAAATTTAGTAGATCTGCAACTAGTGATCTTAATCTCCACAAAAAATGTACGTAAAGTGAGATGACATGATGTGGTGAGGAGACTCACTGAGTGCTCCACTTGAGTTTGGGTTTTTTTGGGTAGTTCTTCAGTACACAGGCATTTGATCTTGGAGTGAAGCCCAGTTCAGTGATTAACATGATTGCATATGTTACCTTTCCAGCTTCACCGCCCTGAACACTGGACGGGGGATTTCTGGTTTTAGGCCATTTTACCTTAATTTAGCCAGTCTTGTAGCTGCTAACTACACAGTCTGGACCAGCATGTGAAAAATGCAGGAAGACACTGTAGTAACTTTTTTCTCCTCTGTGTCAGTGAACACAACACACAGTACAGCTGTATAACTGCAACCTGAGCTTATGGACACACTTAACAGCTAATAAAAGTATCTTATTTGACACTTTTCATGTGAATGTTCAGTCAGTGCTGATGGTGAATGAAGCAGTACTTGCTAGTTTTACCCAGAAAGGTTCAAAGTCTGCCAAATGTGTTGTTCTTCCTGCATCCACTGATGTCACTGGATGTAAGGAAGAATTACAGGCTCACTTTTCTTGGTTAATAAAGCATACAATGAGGAATTTATTGCTTCAGCTGACTACATGATATCCACATGAAATGTGGCAACTTTTCTTTAACTACTCCTAACTGCAGCAAAAAGCACTTTTCTATCGCTTTGTCAGATTACGTCAAACCTGGAAGAGTGACTCACTTCTCTCAAAACACCTGCTAGACAGTCTCACACACGGGTAACACACAAGGCTGCCTTTATGGAACGCGGGGCTCGGTGGGTAACACACAAGAGCAACAGCATAGACTTTATTTGTGGTTTAAATGCTGATTAAGTTCATTAGTCTATGGTTATAACTGTGTTTTTTTCCTGCTTTGCATCAGGATTGTTAGGAACAGAACCCCTCCTTAGATAGTGCCAGTAGATGCAGATCATTTTCTTGATTATTTGGCCATTAAACAGTGTCATGATCATGGTATGTTTAATTTGCTTTCACTTTACTATCATAGAAGACAAGCAGGAAATATTCACATTTGAGAGGCTACAGTGAGTCTCACACTTTACTCACACTGGGCTTGAATCCAAGATACTTTGATAACAAGAGCACTCTGCAACAAGCTAATTTAACAGAGGAACAAACTGTAATACATCTGTACTTGTGTCAGATGGTGTGCTCATCTTTGGGCTTCAAAGCGCTGCCAAACGATTTTTTTTGTTTATGGTGGAGATTTGGTCCCTGCCCTCTTTATCATTTGATTCATCATATATATTTCTGTGTTTAATATTTGCTGTTCTGGGCTTGTGAACACCAGTGCTCTCTTCTAACATCTCTGTTTTCATTGTGAATTGATGTGGTCGACGCTTGATGTCCTCTTGCGATCTGTGTTACGAAGTCATGAAAATATATATTTGAACAAGGCTTGAATTAATCTGAACACTTAAATTCAGAGTTGGACTGATGAAACAATTTATTTTCTGGATCAGTCTGTTAGGCTCACTTAATCCAGGCTTTTCACAATGAATTGTGCATTTCTCTTAAATGACAAACACCAGTAAGTTCAATAAATCGATACAACTAAAAGAATGTGGTTTTGTTATAATCATGCATTATCCACATTGTGAATGGCTGCTGATTAGCTAAATCTAGGAAGGCTTATTTGGGACACTCTTTTGTGACAAAGGGTTTTATAAATAAATCCGAGTTGACCTCGCTAATTGCAACAATACAATCAATAAGTAAGACAATATGTACAACTGGGAATGCTATTGGCTTTCTATTGAGAATGTGTGAAGTGTGAAACGTGCAGCTGAAATTGGACCTTGCACTCTCTGCTCCTTGTGGACTACATTTTGATCTCCCTTTTCAATCCATTTCAATATTGCAGTATTTCTCACAGTCAAAGGCTATTATGGCTTCAAGGCTGTAATACCAAATCAATGTAGGCGTTATGTAATGGCTGATGCTGGCAGCTTTACGTCTCCCAGATTAGCCAGGGGTCCCATTTGGGTTCAGTTCCTAATGAGCACAAACCAAATTAAGCATTCGATTTAGTCTCTTTTTAGAAGATGAAAGTTGAAACGTAATCACTAACCAATAGAGAAATTATTTCAAATATACTGTATGTCGTCGCAGCCCTCAACATGCTTACACACATGTGAGGACTAACCATGCACGCACACAGATGCATGGATCCTTACAATCACTGCTACTGAAGAGCAACAGGCTTCATTGTAGTTTGCGGCAACTCTCTGTGGACCCAGAGGAGAGACATTACTGGGCCTTGCTAACAGCTCAGCTGAGCAATGAAACAGAACACATTATTGCTGCGGAACATCAAAGGCTGTGTCTGTGTGATACATATTTAATTAAATCGTATTGACTGAAGCAGACACATGGTGCATTCTGTGCTCACAGAGACAGTAATGCATATAAAGATCTGTGAATATGCTCGCAAGGATGTAGTCTCTGTCTCCCTCACATACAAACATAAATTCACTCAGTCGGAGCGCGTATCATAGGCTGGCAGCAAATATATTCACAGTACAGCTGTGTGCAGCTGCAGAGATTTATTACTTCCACTGTGGAATAAGTCACAAGGTCTGTGAATGCTGCTGTGGCTGGAGCCTCAAACACACCTGAAATTATGATTCATTGTCATATATAGTACATTGTTCAGGGAGCTTCATTACCACAAAACTGTGGTAAATTGTCTGTCTTATAGAGAGTTACATTAAATAATTAATGTCAATTTCATGTCTGTGCTGTGTTCAATAAGACATGTCAGGTGACACAAACTAGTCCGGCACAAACACCAGAGGCAGCGTAAAGCAGCTGGCATTTGCTAAAAGCATAAAAAGGAAAGTAAAAACAGCAGTCTTCAGTCAGTCTTCTTTGCATGTTGTATCCCGTTAGCTAGCAAATTAATGACCACCACATCCAAGAGTCAGCTGGGTTTTATGCAGAGTTACAAAAATGTATGAAACTAGCCACTTAATGAGGACAGAACATCTTGCTGCAATCAGTAAATGTGCCCAGTTGTTGGTAAAGTTAACCCACAATGTTTCGCCTCATATTTCTACACGTTGGATACACACAAACAACATAAATGAAAGTTTTGAGTTGTCTGAATGGACATTTGACGATGCTAAGCTTGTTATTTCCCCTGTTCCAGTCTTCATGCTAGGCTAATTTGGAGCTACATAAGGAAGGAAAATACATTTTTCCTTCCCAAAATGATGGAATACTCATTTAAAGTGGAACAACATGCAAGCCACTAAATGAGAATCTTTTAACATCAGTAAATGTGCCCAGCTGTTGGTCTAGTTAAACCCCAATGTCTCACTTCATGTTTTTTACACAGGCTGAATATACACAAACAACATACCTGACAGCTTTCCAGTTGTTTGAATGGAGATTTGAGCCATTAGGTTAGTTTTTCCCCTAGTTCTAGTCTTCACACCAGGCTAAGTTTGAGTTGCAGAAAGCTATCTCTAGGTTGAACACAGAGAAAATATTAACTATAAACAAACTAGCTAGAGAAGGAACTAGCATAAATGCCAAAGTAGAGTGGTACAGAAGCACATAACTGATTTAAAAAAAAAAAACACTCTTATGTTTGATATTTTGTGCAGCGTGCATCGAGATGGCGAGCATTAGCGTTAGACGGAATACCAGAGAGATTCAGCCATACATGTTTGAACCTCAGTCAGACCCAGACTCAGTTGAGGAGTCTGTTGAACAATAAAATTGGCGACTAGAAAATGTTCATAATGGTGAGTGTAGCAAGGATATTTTATTTGCTTATTTTTTGTTAGCTTGTAATTGGCAGTGGCTGATACTGCTAATGCTACCTCTAGCTGTCTGTACTAACAAGTCCTCAGGTTGATTTACCTGCATTACAGCAATTGGCTTTCAAATTTGTGATGCACCAAGTTTAGCTTAGAAATTTGAATCCAGATTTTAAGGAAGTACGCAGCCATCTCCCCCTTCAGTAGAGGAGATGTCTCTAGTGACAAATTTTGCCTGCGTAAAATACAAGTCAGAATAGTCAAGGTCAGACATTATAGGGGACATAAACATTAGAAAAACACATTTCTGAGTGTGATCTTTAACAGGAAAAGCAGTAACTTCCAAAGTGTGCTATTAAATAACTTACAAGTGTTAAAAAAATGCTGGCATTGGGAGTTTAACTTTTATAATAGTTTTGTTCCCAGAACTGTTGTGTTGGAAAAAAGCTAATTAAACACCAGCAAGAGTGTGGGATCTCAGAGCAACCACGCAACTTTTTTAAATGGCTTGGCACAGGGTTTAATACCGACTGTTCCACTTTGATAATCCATGCAAGACTACTGGCATGTGCTTGGGGATAGATGACATCTGTAGCAAAAGAAGAAGAATCTGGATTTCACATGTAGTATTTAATAACATATGGGAAGCTTTTTTCAATCAGCAATTGTTCTGATAAACTCAATTACACTCTCTTGACTAAAGTGATCAAGCTGGAACTGGTGTTCATAAGCACTACCTGTGTTTTTAAGCTGGTAATGTCACTTTGTTGTGTCGGCTGTGATTTTGAGTTACTAGTTGGATGTGTGTGTCGCGTTATAACCAGTCAGCCATCTCTGGAGGCAGCGCGGCGTGAGGTAAGCCTGTATACCACCCAGAGCATGTGCTGATGTCCTGCCGGTCAGCTCAGAAACAAACTGCCGCACAGTGTGTGTGTGTTTGTCTATGTGTGAAACTGATGTGTGCTGTTTGCTTGCCCCTTGGTGTGTGAGAGCCCCGCCGTGACAGCGGAGGCTGACAAGACAGCAGGTTTACACACACACGCACACACATACATGCACAAGCATTCCCGGAGGATCTATATAAGCTGTGTTGTGAGGCATGGGGGACATCCATTACAAAAACCCCTGTGGTTCAAAAACCCCTGGAGCTAGCTGCTGGTTCTCACACACTGAGAGACAAACTGCCCCGAACACACACACACACACACATTCACAAACACACACACACACACAAAGAAACAAATACATGACCTACAGACAAGAAATTGCAAACATCTACATACACGTTCACACCGAGAAGCCTAATGGAAATAGCTCCTTCTACATATTCTCTTGCACGTCATGAAAAATTCATAAAGAAAGTCACAACCGAATGTTGCGCAAACACTCTGGTGACAGAGAAGACAGACAATCCATGACAGTGCTGGAATGAGTTTGTCATGTTGATGGCAGGGGGGAACTATTTGGCAGCACACATTCAAAACTCCTCTGATATTGTGCTTCTGTTCTCTGATGATGTGAGTGGATGTGACGGCAACAGGAATAACGGACTTTTGCAGATCTGCGTGTGCATGTGCTTACAAGCGCATGCAAATAATGGTAGCTTAATTTTTGCATGTATTGTTACGGCAGGCTGAACACAATAATAGACAAAAACCGAGAGGTGTTGGGGTGCCAGAGGTCCTGGGTTCAAATCCCATCCGAGCCACCATTATTATGTTAGGGCTGGCTCAAACATCGAACATAATAATGGACACAATACCAGGAGTTGTTGGGGTTCAAGAGGTCCAGTGCTCAAATCCTGGATGAGCCACCATTATGATGTTACGGCTGGCTCAAAAAAATGGACACAACACCTGACCAGGGCCAGCCTATACAAACTCAGCCCGCTGGTAAGCACAGGTGTGTTTCAATCAGATGATCAACCTAGAGGGATCAACAACAGGATCAGCAGGAAACACCAAAATAAAACAGGACGCAACACTGTACTGTAGGTAACAGTATGCAGATGTTTGAGACAAAGATTACAAGATCCTTGTACAAACTGTGTGCATGTGTGCGTCTATCGCTTTAATGAGCCACACACATCAGCAGGGTCCCCATCAGTCTGCTGTCTCCTAATTGGACCTACTGAGCAAATAGCGGACCTCCAGCATTCATCTCCCAGAATTCACTGAGAACCGGGGTGCCTAGCAGGGCACCCAGAAGGAGAGCTAAAGATGGATACTGATGAAGAGAGATGAAAAAAAGGAGGGAAGGAAGGAATAAAGGAAGCATCCCGAGGAATACCTGCAAACTAGTTTGACCTTTACACAATTACTGGCAGGTCTGGCTGTGAGGGAAGGTGATCACAGAGACTAACTAACTGAAAAGAAAAGACGACTGACAGCAGGTGGAGAAGTGGAGCAGAGCCGCCTACACACACTCACACACCTGTGCATACATGCACACACACATAAGCATATCAGCACACAGATGAACACACTCATCAAACATCATCTAGCAGACGACCACGTGGAGACAAGCAGCATGCTGCACAGCGCCCTCCTCACTACCTCATGAAGAGAGAATAAATCAGTGATTATCATATATCCCCAGGCGTTAAGCAACATCCTTGATGCACTTTAGATAGACAGAGTAAAAGAAGCAAGTTGAGGAAAACTGTGAGAGCGGGAAAAAAAAAAGGGGGCATCCTTGCAGCTTAGTGTGCACAATCTTATCTTGCAACAGTGCCAGTTGATTCTGGTTCATGACCTTTGGGTTACGTTGCCCAGACTCCCGAAACTCTTCACCTCACACTATCTGTCAAAACACCTTGGAAATAATCTGACAATACAGAAATCACACAATGCCAAAGAGAAGAGTCCAAGGTAATATGTAAAGTCTGCCACTAAGGGTCTCTCATAAAGGTGATGGTGAGAAGGACTGTGGGATCATGGGAGTTGTTATCATCACTTCTGAACAACCACTTGATGAATATTTATCTGACATGACTCAGAAATCATGTTCATAGATGAGGTAACATTGAAGGTTTATTCACATTCTGATGTATCTGTTTTCCTGTAAGTTATGGCAGCTAGCGAGCAATGGCTGGCAGGAAACTGAATAAATTAAATCTAAAATCAAATATATAACATATGTCTAGACACTTTAATGTGATAATGTTACATATTATGGTTTTAAGTATATGGGTATAGCTGAGTAGTTATGTCAACTTTGACAAATTTAAGATAGCACTTTGTGTGAACCACTGAATTGCAAAACATGTAACTTCTACCACTAGGGTTGTCTCTGAGATTAAAGTAATAACAAAAGATTTAGGTAGCTGATGTGAAGTGGTGTGGAATCATGGGAATTGTTGTTTTCACTGTTACGCAACGACATGAATATGTCAACACAGCAAGCATGCAGGCATGGGTGCATATGTTTATTGAGACTGGGGTGTCTACATGTCTGTGAGCCAAGTGCATTCACAAAGTGTTGTGTTTGTATTTAATTACATATTTTGAATTTAACTTAAATCTTGACCCTGACACATAACCTCCATATAATAATGATAATAACTGTAATTATTTATTATAATAATAATGATGATTAAAAAAAAAAAATACAACTAATACTGGAACCAATAAACCCACTCTGGAAACCAACTGAAACTAAAGTGAAAACAAAAAACTCATATAAATTCATATAAAAAAATGTAAAATACAAATCTATAAAAACTCTGGAAGAGTCCACGTCACTTCAACATAATATTATTTTCATCATGCAATGTGTATCCAAGCGCACTGATAGGGCATTATTTGCCGCTTCTCAGCAGAAGAAGGCCAATTAAACTGCAAACAATTTACCTCTCATTTTCCCGTCTCCTGAGCACCAGGCCAGTTGAAGATGATGGACGCGAGCAATTTCTTTAACACAGCAACCATGCAAATCACTTTCAGTGTCTCTCCCTCAGCTGTTTTCCCCCACGGTACTCTAGATTGCAGCCTCCTTTCCTAATTGTTCCCAAACATCTCAGGCCAGCAGCACGAGTTAATTGAGAACGAGAGACGTTGATCTCCCCTGATAGAGAGCCTTGCATAAATGAGTGTTCCCAAAATGACTATCCACATCAAACCAGCGAGCGTAAAATCCGTTCTTTGGTTCAACCAGAATTCTGCAGAGCTGAGGGGCTTAGGTAGCCATATAACAAGCTTTACTGGTTGGAGTTTATTGTGACTTTTCACTCCAGTTCCTATATGTAGCTCTATGTTGTAATTGCTCATCGTGAGCTTCCAAACATTCTAGTTTTAGCAGTACAAGTAAATGTAAAGAGAAAAATGGGGATTATGAATGCATTTGCAGTGAGAAACTAATACAATACATCAGCACTCCTAGAAGTACATTGCATGGATTATATCAACTGTATCCTGAATTTGTAAAAATACACACTCACAATTTCCAAAATTCCAAACTCACAATTGAGCATTAACTCAAAACTTTGAATTGTGTGCTGGTTCCCATCCAGTGGAATGGGACACCTTGAGGGTGCTACAAGATATATCAAAGGGATCGAGACATGACTAACAGGATAAGAAAGATGGCAAAACACAGATTTACTACACACACACACCTGACTTCTTCCTGTTTCCTTCCAAAATTATTCAATGCCTGAAAATCATAGATACAGCTGCAAACGGCTAGTGCTAACGTGAACTGTCGTCCCACAACTTTTGGTGGTAGACATGCAACTGATTATTTTTTCAAATAAACAAGACAATTACAATTAGTTAAATTTAAACAGGTTGGTTACTTGTTACTTTTGTCTTAGATGACAATACTGGACAATTGCAGAGGACAGCAGACGTAGCAGACAAACTATTCAAAATGATGGATTTGTCCAATCTATGCTGTAATGTCACCTGATCTTACGGTGGTGACAGTTCAGGCAAAGTGAGCTCACTTTTCATCATAAACACTGTACACCATATATTTATTTAGTAACTACTTCAGCAACACTTGATTGACATGTATATCCAGAATAATCTGTGGTCTTTTTCTACCAAATCCTAGCGTCTAAACCATTATAGTGTAGCTTACAGACAAAACACTAGTCATTGCTGCCCTCTGGTGGTCCTCGATAATGGGTACAATAATAGATAAAAATCTGACAGCTGTCACTTAAATAATATAGCCATGTGTGCATTGATAAGAGATTTAAAGCACACATGTAAAAGTAATACAAAAGTTAATTTCCCTAGTAACTAGTAATTGTTAAAGTAATTAAATTACTTCTGAGAGAAGTAACTAATGCTAAATATCAGTAACTTGCCCAACACTGCTGACAACTCACTGACACATGCAATGTGAGACATTACTTCTTTTTGAGGGGTCATGATGCAAAAAGTCTTGGAACACCGGGTTCAACCACTGTATAAGTTCAAAGCGCCCATCACTTTGACTCACTTTCCTTTTTGATAACAGGGTACAGAGCAGTTTTCAGCTTTTAAAAGAGCACTCCCTTGATTTAGCACTGCACTCCTTTGACACTGTCAGACAGTGATGGACAGTTAAAAAAGGGATCAAAATCAATGCAGCAGAACCAGAGATCAATTCTTTTTTGCTCCTCTCATTCATCTTCCTTGTCAAAACCTGGCACCTACAGCCAACAAAAATCTTTAGAAGATTCAGGTGTTATGCTCATAGCAGCTAATGCAGTGACTAAACTCACACAGAGATGAGGAGCAGGCCACAGAGGTCTCGTGAGGTCACTTCTTTCCAACCACCTATTTTTTTCATTTTAAAACTTGTAGTTGTCAGATTGAACCACCGTTACCTCAAGTGACATCACTTTAAGCAATTTTTTCAGATTTGTACAGCTCCCTGTGGAGTTGCAAAAGGCTTTATATAACTTTTTCAAATACATAGTGGTACTCCACAAGACTTGTAAAGACTTAGATGTGTAAAATTGGTGGAGTTCCCCTTTAATAAGAGATCATCTCCCATCCTCCTTACTGGCTTTTCATGCTGCAAGCTACCAGTAGGATTTTAATTATGTATGACTTCCAAAATAATTGTCAAGCCATTTAAATTTCAACACAAACCACTTATGAACACTGGAGCCCAGACAGCCAGCAGAGCTAATGTCAAACTGTTTATTCTTTAGCAGAGAACAAGTTACTTCATAAAAGAAGGAAGGAGTTTGTTCGAGGCAAAAAACACAGCTTGAATTAAACAGGTTTATAACAGGACAATATTTATTCAATTATTCTTGTTTATATATATTGACCGCTACATTATTCCTTTTCTAGACCTTATTTACTTGTCTTGCCAAGTCAATAAAGAACTAATTAATATTTATGATGATGGAATGGAGAAAAGTAAAGGGCTTTTCAGAGAGGGAGAGATTTGTTCACGCTTAACTTTTCAGTGGTAACCCAGGATGATATAGAGCAGATATTGAGTGTGACTGTCTTACATAGAACATGTTATTAGCATTTCTGTGTACAAACATTGCAATGTCTGTATATAGTACAGTACGTGGAATAGAGTTGAGGGCGTGCAGTTAAAGCTAACGCGGTTAGCATTAGTCACCCCGCTTTGTGACGCACATGATCAAAGAGATGTTCCTGCTGCTAAGTGGATGAAACACAGAATGATGAGTTGGCTTTGTGAGCGAGATTGTGGGTGGGCGTGAGAATGAGCCTGCTTATTGATATATGAAATGCCAGGTCTCAGACCATTGATAATATTCATAGAGGAACATATATGACGTGGCAAAAACTCATTAAAATCACTGTTATAGTGAATTTTTATGTGATGACTCTCAGGCAGCAATAGATTCGTTTTTACAGAAAATTGGATTGAAATTAAATTTCTGTATTGCTAATGAACCTTTGCTAAGAACCAGCTGAAAATCTCTCAATACTGAAAGTAAAAGACTGAAAAAATAATGCTGTTTGTTAGTGGGTCCACAGCCTCGCAAACCTGTGAACTGCAGACTAAATTTAACCTTCATAGTGTGAAATACAGTTTTGCTGCCACTGTTACTTTAAACAGTAATTACCTGAATCTTGATGTAGAGTTGCAGTGAAAAGACAAGACAGATGCACAATTTGTTTTACTTTGAAGTGCAATACTGTGGCATCTGAGTCTTTAAAAGAAGAAAGGGCAACTGATTTAAAAGCTGTTGATTTTGACTCCACTGAGTGAAACCCCATAGGCTGTAATTCTGGGCATTTACAGTGGTGTAACTGTGAAACTGAGCATGCTCCTCGTCATAGAAATACAAACCCAATAACAAAAAAGTTGGGACACTGTGTAAAATTGTAAATTTTTGACTTGTATACAATTGATTGATTGATGATTCACTGTTTTTTGTAAATATACACTTATTGCAAAATAAGACAATGGAGATCCCGGATTGTTGAGCCACTGATGTAGTTTATCAAAAACGGGGGTGAAAAAAACGTCAACTTCAACAATTAGTGTTCCCAAACGCTTACTCAGTGTTGATAAAAGAAAAGGTGACGTATCACGGTGGTAAACATGTCCTTGTCACAACTTTTTTTGGCACATGTTGTAGATATCAAATTCAGAATGATTGTAAGTTATACATTTACAAAAAACAATAAAGATAATCAGTTTGAACATTAAATATTTTGTCTTTGTACTGTATTCAACTGAATGTAGGTCAAAAAATATTTGCAAATCATTGCATCATGTTTTAATTAATGTTTTACACAGCGCCCCAACTTCTTTGGAATTGGGGGTTGATTGTGATGTTTACTGCAACTTTGGCAATATCTGCTGACAAATAGTTAACTGACCGGAGCAGCTGCAGTCTCTTTGCCTGGCTGTGACGCAGCCTTCAGTGCTGATAGGCTATTAATTATGACTTCTAACCAATCAGATAGTGCTGTGGGCAGGGCATCAAACGAGACATCAGAGTGTAGTATTATTATACTGTATAGTGTATAATTTTCTATGATATATATTATAGTACACAATAACACAGTATAGTATCAGTATTGTACGAGTATTATTAATATTTACCATTACTATGGCGATGACTACAGACAGAAAGAGGCTGCTACATCAGAGCCAAGTGCATTTTTTAATTAACTGAAGCCCTTTTTTCCCCCTCAAAAATGATTCGATCCTTGACTCAAAATAATGATCCAAACTGTGAGTTTTGTCATCCATTGCAGCCCTACTGTTTGCCAGCCTCATTCACCTGGTCTCTGGGTTGAGCTGAAGTGAACTCTTATTCTTGTCTACACTAGTCTTTGGTTTCCCAGTGGACCACCTGACCTATATGTCAGTAACACAGCGACAGACAGAGAGAGGGAGAAAAAGAAAACGAAACGTGTCTGTCGTGTGGGTAGGTCCCAGCGGAGATATCATTAATTAAGCGTGAGATTGGTTCTCTCCACTTCCCACCTCTGTCTCTCATTCTGTTGATCCTGAGATATCGAGGGATTCGTCACTTCTCACCTCTGAAAAAGAAACAGCTAGTGTTGGTGAAGTGGACCGAAAATAAATGTGCGAGAAGATACCAAAACACACACGTTTCAGTCTACACGTGTGCGCACACACACACACGCCCTACTCCTTAAACAGCTGCACACACAGTCACTGGAGTCCAGCACTGTGTCAGATACCTATAGCTCTCTTTCAGCACTGCAGTATATCACTAATGATAGCTCAACTCCCACAACTCCCCTTTACTACCCTGAGGGGTGGAGAAATCTGCCAAACTGGTACAGGTCCTCTCCTTACCTCTCACACCACGGTATTTGACAGCCAACTAGGGAACAGCAAAATTAAAGGCCTTGGCAAATGAAATTCTGTGACACAGCGGTGTGAATCAAAGCAGACACTGCCATGGGAGGTGGTGGAAGAAGAATGAGCAAGGCACGTTCTCAGAAGGAATACAAAAGTAAAGTGAAAAGTTAGTGAGGGCAAAAAACTACATTTTTATTGTTAAGTTACCAAAGTGCATGATCTGGCAGGGCATTGACAAAAGAGGTATGGCTTCATCATTTCACCTTGAAAAGGAGAGTGCTGTGTATAAAAGCTCTTTCATGGCACGCAGAACTTTATTGACTTCCTTTGATATTAATAGCCTATGACACAAAATGCCATTTTCCCAGCGATGCCACATTTTTTTCTTATCTGATGTGACCTTGTTGATGGTGCTGGAGACGGTGGTGTAATGTATCTCAGCTAAGTCATCATCATCGAGTATTATTGATGCTACTCATAGACAGACTGGATGTGGACTGCTTCACCTTTGCTCCAGACCTGTACTCTTAGAAATAACAGTTCCAAATTGATTTATCCTGAGGAGCTGGGGCTCTACCTATAACCATTTGCCTCTGGAGAAACCTTTTCTTCTAGTGAGAACCCTTTTCATCCAAAGAACCCTTTTTGGAAGTAAGAGTTCTTTTTGACTGGTGTGGGTGTTAAAAAGTCACCCCCCTCAAATATTCAAATGTTTACCCATGTTTCAAATGGTATTTTTCTTTTATTGTAGAACCCTCAGAAGACTAGACAGTTATAGGTGAACCCTTACAAAGGTTATTCCTTTAGATCCCCCTGAGTGGGATCTAGATGAAACCACCGGAATATAAAAGGGGTTCTTGGTAGATTTCCTTTGTGGATTTAAGATGTAAATCTTGGAACATAAAAAGGTTCTTAGTGGAATCCCCTTTGTGGGTTCTAGCTCAAACCCTTGGAGTATAAAAGGGTTCTCAGTAGAACCATCTTAGTGGGTTTTTCCTGGTAGGGCTCTCTGGGTAAGATCTAGATGAAACCCTTGGAATATAGGGACAGGATTTTGGTAGAACCACCTGGGTTTGGTTCCTGTTGTCACCCACAGAAAGTGGAAAAGTTTTGGACAGAAAATCCAAAGAGGTTTTTGGGTAGAGCCATTATACCATAGAGGGGTTCTCTGTAGAACGTTTCATGGGGGGTTCTTTGTGGAACCTTTCTGACGGCCCTTTTCCACCAAATACCTGTCGTTCTTGAAATAGTTCTATTCAAGATACTTGGAACCTTGGCCCCGTTTCCACCAGTTTCAAGTGGAATCATCACAATCAAGGATGAAATCAATAGAAGTCATTGCACAACATACCATGACCTGTAAAATATGACACGCCTAGTTTGGTTCTCAAGGAAAACTTTTTTGGTTTCAGCTGGGAACCAACTTTTCGGGTTCTGAAACAATTAATTTTTGGTGGAAATGCCCAGAAACGGTTCAAAGTTGGGTGCTTGAACCAGAATGTGGGTGGCCTAAAAGATGTCTCTAGTGTTTCTTCAGTCCTTTATGTTGGGTTCTAATTAAAACCCCCTGAAAGGGTTCTAGGTGGAACCTTTATAAAGGGTATAGGAACCAAAAAGGGTTCTCATAAGGTGACAAGAACCCTATATGTTTCTAGTTAGCACCTTTATTTCTAAGTGTGTGCACCCCCGACCTATGAAGGCTTGACACGGGGTCTTTCTCGTCAGTCCAGTCCAAATCATGGGGTATTTAGTGGCTTTCTAACGGCTCTAACTCTGGCTCTGCACTGATAGAGACACACAAGTGTCAGCACTGACATGAAGGGCCATCATCACTGCACGCCAGGCAATCTCTCATTGAGGTGAAGAGGCTGATAACAGCGGTCCCTGTCTGTCGTCCACCAGCCAACCTCTCCCCCAACCCTGCTTCACCCCTAAGGGAGAGTTATTGCTTTAATATGAACAACGAATGGTTGAATTTGTCCTCTGGGTGTCAAAGGACTGCTCGGCGTGATTACTTTCTTGGCATGGCGGTGACATTCATTGGCTTGGACTCAGGACGTATTGGAGAAAGGCCTCTTTTAGGCTGGATTGGGTGACTGACAGATGGAGACGGACAGAGACAGAAAAAGAGAGAGACGGACAGAAAAAGAGAGGTATGTAGAGAAAGGGAGCAGTGGCAAGGCCGGCTTTGCACACCTCAATGAACAGGAGCACTTCAATCCCTGATAGAATGAAAAATACAGTATCCTGACCTTGACTGATGAAGCAGGGAAAAAAGCAGCGCTGCTACAATCCACCCACGCACAGCCACGAAAAAGTCACAGAAACACATGAAATAGTGGAGGAGGAAAGAGAGGACTTTTGCTTTTTTGACATTTCACTTTGTCACATTTTTAAGCCTGATTATCAGTGAAACAAAACATTTAGCCCACAGACTCAGGCTATGTTCCACACAACTCAGAAACCAGCCATCCATTTCTCCTATGAGCAGTAGACAATAAGTAGAGGAATACCATTCCCCTTGTTAGCAAAATGACCAAAGTGCATTCCCCTTGTTTACCTGCCATCCCTCTCTCCAGCTCTAGTAATAGAGAGAGTGCAGAGGAACTTGCTTAGATGAAAATGTTTGTATAGTCTGTCTGACTCATTGATCCTTATGCAACTTAGAATTTGTGGCCCCGACCATGGCTCTGAAATATCAATATCCTAACTGTGCTGTGTTTTGGCAAATCCACGCCATTGTCCATGGTGCTGAAGTAGCAGACGGACTTTTGATTTGTCTTGGATCTATAGTAATCTGTAAACTATACAGGCCTAGGTGGTGGTAAGTTTTTGAGAATACAGAATAAAAATAGCTGTTCATGTGTCAGTTGGTAAGTTGCAGTTGAATGAAATGAACTGAGTCAATCCACCCTGCTAAAAATTATCAAATGGGCGACTGCTTACAAGGACAAAAGCAACTGAACTCCACATAACACTCTGAAGAAGTTTGATATTTTAGGAAATATGCCTATTTACTTTTTTGTTGAGAGTGAGATATTAAGATTGATACCACTTTCACATCTGTATGCTAAACACCCAGCCAGGGGACTATCATCTTAGCTTAGCATACAAGTACCTCTAAAGCTCACTAATAAACGTGCCGGGATACCTTTGTTTAGTTGGTATCAACAATTTAGAGTTAAGAAACAATTCAATTTTTGCTTTACAGTGAGTTAGGAGCTGGGATATTTTTTGGAAGTTATTGGTCCCAACCAAGAAAGACACAAATGAAATAATTCCTGTCAAATAATTCCTTATGAAACTGCAAATTGTTGTTTTTATACTTTATTTTGTGTAAAGGTTACATACAAGAGCTATAACATGTTAATTAGTGAGCTTTAGAGGTGCCATTAGGTGGATTTCGTTGTCTTTGGACAGAGTCTGGGTAGTTTTCACCCTCCATTCCCAGTCTTTGTGCTATGCTAAGCTAACTAGCTGTTAACTGTAGCGTCATATTGAATGGAAATATATGAGAGTGGTATCAATCTTTCCATCAAACTCCTGGCAAGCAGGTGAATTACATAACACATAATATGTATTGCAGTTGCCGAACATCTCTAGTCAGGTTGCAATGAACAGTTATTTACATTACTGCTTAATCTCCAAATTACTGTATAATGCTATCATTATTTCCCAGAGCCCAAAGTGACATCAACACTCCAAAACCCAAACACTCTTCATTTACTATCATAAATGACAAAGAAAAGTAGCAGAATCTTACATTTCAGAAGCTGGAACCTGCAGATGTTTGACATTTTTGCTTTAAAAAATGACTGAAACGATTAACTGATTGTCAAAATCATTGGGAACTAATTGTATTTTCATTCACTAATCATTGTACCTCTAATCTCAGGGCCATCCATGTTCATTCTTTTTTCAAGCAATAGAACAGAGGTCACATCTGTCCTCGTCTCGAACCAGCCTTACCTGAATAGTGGGGGGTGAGCGCTGTTTGCGAGTTGTCGTGGTGGAGAGCGTGGTGGTGGTCTCGATGAAGGTGGTGGACATCTCCGGCGGCACCGAGGTAGTGGTGCGTGCCGCGCCCCTGCTGGTCGGCACGTCACCCACCAGGCGCACGCTGCCGTTCACCTTGATGTTGACATGGCCCTCGGCGGCCATGTTGAGCACTTTGAGGCCGTTGTAGTAGAGACCGGAGAGCTGGCCCTGGTAGGGTCGCTTCCGGTCGTTGCCGCCGATGGAGATGGTGGCCTGGGTGTTGAAGATTGTCAGCTGCCGGCCTGGCGCAGGAGGGGGGAAGCGGGTGTTAAAATGTTTATGGTGGAAAATTTATAAAGCTGTCAGTAAAAAGCTCTTATTTTGACATGCATCGCCTTTAAGAGGAGCTACACTTTCACTGCAAGATAGATGCAATAAGAATTAATATATCTGTTAAAACTATTAATTTACTGCTCGATTAAATGACTATGGATGGAGTTGAAATGGTTAAAAGTAATGGTGATGCAACATGCTTTAATACTGAAAACAGTAACCAAAGTATCAGTTTTCGACAACCCCACCTTTCTGCTCATTAAAGACTGCAGCTATATGCACTGTTATCTACAGAAGGAAGGCTTTTTCTCTTTGATATACGAGAAAAAGCACCCCTGTAAGAGGCCACTAAGGCTGAAAACAACAGACACTATGCAGCTATAAGAGCTTTATCATAAGGGAACATGCAGGTGTGAAAAAAAGAAAGAAAGAAAAATGAGCTGGAACACGTTCCACAGGCACTGTTAATATTCTCTGGACAAAACAGTAGACTCATGCGGTAAAATGATTAATAAATATGTATATAGGCTTTGGCATATTATGATAAAGTACGACCAATACACACTCACAACATGTCATGGTGAATTTCATTAGGAGAAGCCTAAATATCATTGTCAAAACACACACAGCTCATGCATTAATTAAGAAATGAAAATACACCAAACTTCCACAATACAGGAATCATAATTAAAAATCTCATTTGTATAATTTACAGACACATAGCACAGCAGGCTTGTTATATTTGCGGCATTTGCACAATTATAATACAGAATACGTCGGGTATGGAATGACAAGGGACGGGACGTTCATATCACAAAATGAAATAGCATGTGTGGAGTCATGCATGCAGCAGTAATGGCATTTATCAGACCTGTCTGTGTTTTAGCGATTGTTAAAGGGACTTTATAATCAGGTTAAGATATTTATGTGCAATGAACTTTAAATTCTGTTTATGATGATATTATTATATATTATAAATGAAAAAAAGAGGAGGAGCCACCTTTTTTTAAAGCCCCGCAAATGTTTTAAATCATAAATGAGGTGCTGACTTGATCATCTCAGTGATTTGAAAAGCAAAACTCCATCAGGGCGCAGCGCACCTTGGCAGGCTCGCTGTGACGCTTTGCCGTCAAAAAGGCTCCAATTAGCTCTCCATCACCAAACAAGTGAGGATTTTATCGTGTGTGATGTGTGTAACTACAATCAGATAAATTACAGCAGGGAGAAGCACCTGCTGTTTGGAAAGTTTTCAGGGGGATATGCCCACTGATTAGTTTGTTCTCAAACATTGCAGAGGATTTGAGCCAAGGGAGCTAATTCTCCTCTCAAAACAATCGGGCCTACTGTTGCAGCATAGATAATGCTGTCTCCTAGTCAATTTTGTAAAAAAAAAAAAAAAAAGAAGAAGATTAGGAGTATCTTATTGTTGCACTGTTTATAAAAATGTCTTCCCAGTCCCTTTAACTGGACACCATGATTCAACAAAATTTAAAAAGATGACAATGACAAAAACGGGAAAGAAAAAAAAAAAGAGACTAAAAACAAAAAAGAAAGGAAAGACACCAACGCTTTGTTTTACTTGTCTTTTAAAGGGTTTAAGGGGTGGTTATTCATTCTCAGAGGTTGAAAGGGAACAAGCCGATGAGATGACAGAATAAAGAAAAGAAAAACATTCTAGAAGTTTGATAAAGATTTACCTTTCTCCTGAAGCCAATCTTCTACTGGCCGGGTATATTTGAACGGGATTTTCTTATTTGCCATTTGATAGCGCTCAATGTCGCTGTTGCCTTTAAAGTTTGAGAGTTTAACA
Source organism: Lutjanus erythropterus (assembly GCF_056507025.1). Classification (NCBI taxonomy): domain Eukaryota; kingdom Metazoa; phylum Chordata; class Actinopteri; order Lutjaniformes; family Lutjanidae; genus Lutjanus; species Lutjanus erythropterus. The sequence continues at coordinate 11,466,623 of NC_139331.1, forward strand.
AACAGCTTGAAACAGTTGGCAACAGCAACAGACATCACACATTTATACAGTGGTTTATGAAGAGTTTTATCTTTGTTTAGAAATATTTATAAAAGCTTTATGATGTTTTTTTTTTCAAGTAGCTTTAGTTTAACTTTTTTAAATTCATATTTATATAGCATACTCCACACCTATATTTAACAAAAATATCCATGGAAATAGCTGTTATGGAAAAGACACATTGCATAAATACCTGCAAGAATAGGTTAAAAAACATAGGAAATGCATGACAGTCTACATAACAAGTACTATAATACATTCATCATATTACATAATAAGACAAAAAGAAGGCTATCAAGTGGTTAAAAAGGGTAGACATGCATTTACAGCCTTTTTCTGAAGCAAATTGGGGGTAATTAATGTGCACTAATTCTCCCACTGGACACCACCTGCTTTTGCATTTCAAGGGCCAAATCATGATTGGGTTTAGAAGCTTATTTGGAAGGAAGGAGCGGTGTAGTAGGTTCGCAGGGGGAGGGAGGCCAGCGATAGAGAAGGAAGTGGTAATTTGAAGTATGGCAGACCTATTGGGAGGGAAGTCCCACAGTGACACAGATTTCAGGAGGACAATGCATACAAATGAGATCATTACTGACATGGTGGGAGGCCTTTTGGGCACAAAAAAAGCGATACACCCCAGCTGCCACATTCCCCTCTTCTGAGACTGTGGCTAACATGTTCCAGGTATATGCAAATTATGGATAATAGACCGCCTTTTACAGGGAATGTTGTGTGTTATTTGTGGCATGAAGCGATTTCTCCTTGTGTATGTGCCAGGATGCAATATTTTGTCTGACAATCACAGAGGCATTCCCTCTGAAAGGCGCCACGATTCTGTCGACACTGAGAATTGAGACGTTCAGCTCTGTCTTCAAACACTTCGAGGTATGACAAAAGACTATGAAGCCTGTATAGAAATATGAAGGACACCATGATGTCACTCAGTACCCAGGTGGGAAGATACTTGGAGGGAAAAAAAGGCACCAGTACGGCATCGTTTATAACGCAAGTGAAAGGGCAAGGCTTTGTAATTGTGAGAAAAGGTCTTCTGGAAATGTGTCGAGAATGGATGCTAGAATTCTCTCAGGTGATTTATCTATTGACAACATCATGCGCGCACACACGCTCATGAGGATCCATCTGATGAAGGGTGTGACCTCAAGGTTTCTGGCTATCAAGCTTGTCTTTAGAGCATGTCACTGGGTGGGATCGGGGGTCGAAAAAACATGTCATCTAGAGTGACAGTGACCAAGACCCTCTAGGGCGTCTTTCCAGTCGCCAAAATGTGAAGAAATGGACCTTAGAATGTCCTTCCAATGCAGGAAATATGATTAAGTAACCTAAGTTCCAGTAGAGAAAATGTGACAAAGTGCTTTTTAGGGTACCCTTCCAGTGGACATAAGGTGGCAAAGTGCCCTCTAGGGTGCCCTTCTAGGGGACCAAAAGTGATTAAGTGTCTTCTAGGGTGCCCTTCCAGTGGACACAACATGATAAAGTGTCCTGTAGGGTGTTCTTCTCAGAGATGAATAAAGTGCCATTCCAGTGGAGAAAATGTAATGAAGTGATCCCTTGGGTGGTCTTTCAAGGCAGAAAATGTATAAAGTATAAAGTGTCCTCTAGGGTGTCCGTCTGGTGAACAAAACATGCTAAAGTGCCCTATAGGGAGGGCTTCCAGTGAGTTACAGAGGTGTAGGAGTTTTTGTACTTTAGGTCACATAATTAAAGAATGTTTATCTAAGCCAGGGATTGGAACTGTAAAAATGCCCGATGGCCAGGACAATGTGATAAAGTGCCTACTATGGTGTCCTTCCAGTAGATAAATTAAGGGACAGAAGTGGATAAAAACGGAACTGTCGTACCATAAATGCATCACAACTTTAAGGGCACTGGGGCCCCACCAAATACAGCTGGTGCCCTTTATATTTTTTTTGCCCCTGCCCCTCAGACAACCCAAGTCTGCCACTGGAGTATCTTATTTTATGTTATTTCTTTGTTCAGGTACTTGCTACATGCCTGATTTCAAATTTTGTTCTGTTCTCACCTGCTTATTAAAATAGTACACAGGGACTAAATGCACCACAATTACATTAAACCTTTCATTAAGCCACTCAAAGTACTTAGGTGAACCATAAGCTTGTCTCGGTTTCCTCCCCTTCTCTCAGCTGTATCTTTCTATCGCTCTTTCCTAGCTTTCATATTCAGAGAAAAAAACAGCCAAGAGCTCAGTTTACAGCCAGCTGGGAAGGAGTGTGGATATGGCTGCAAGGGAGCTCAAGGAGCTAAAGGACTGTGTCTGCAGCGTGCCAGCAGGTTAATCAGCTACTAGCAGGACTCCCTCCCCATTCCTTTGATCTCAAGCAGGTTTCGGGCAGCAGCCAAATACACTCTTCTCTGGACAAGGGCCACAGAGGGAGGCATGATGGTTGTATGTGAAACCAACGGACAGATGGAAAGTGTAGAGAGCTTGGAGGTCTAGGTTGAGGACTGGGGCGGGAATAACGGGAGGGAGAATATGAGGAGTCTTACAAACCGCCACGAATATTGTCCCTCACTCTGCGGGAGTGAAATCACGACTGAAACTGAGAGAGGCAGGTAAAAGCTCGCCGTGCATTGCTAATGACTCGGTCTCAGGTATAGCTCTTACATTGTTCTAGGTGATTAATGAGGTGACAGTCCCCCTGTAATGAATACACCACAAGCTAATTGTCCAACTAATGAGAAAAATCTCTCTAGTTTGTCAATTTGATATTCAATTTCTAAAGGTGACTCCAGAATGGATGACCTTGCCAATAACAGCACTATTGTTTATTATAAAATCACTCTGCCTTCAAGGTTTGGGGGTTTTTTTTTTCTTCAAAGCAGAGTGGACAGATATTTCCTCAAAGGTTTTTCATCAACCTTTCAGCACTGCAATGGCGAAAGAGCAATTTAGCACCATTATGAGTTTGATGTTGTGTCACTGCCACAGAGCCCAATCTGATGTACTTTAAAATCTACAGTTTATTATATACCCTTTAAACTTTGACAACTATGCACTTACAAAAATAATAACAACAGTAAATTGAGGGTTGCAATATGTGAGCTTTGTTTAGTTTTTTCTATAACGGACATGGGATGATGGACTGTTTATAAGTTTGTATGAGTCACTCACTTAAGTGAATCAGGTTTTTAAGTGTCTCACCAAGTCAGTCACCCAGCACTTGGTGAATCACACACCGCCCTCAGAACATGCACACCTGAGACTTCTGCAGGCTGAGCCATCTTACTTCCGGTTTCACTCTCCACCCTCCAGTGAAACGAGCCATTTTGTGAGAATTAGGATGCTCATTTATGGGTGGTGACTGCCTGCAGTATAGGCGGGATTTGGTACTGAGTACTGAGTTGAAAAAAGTGCCAATAGTAGTTGCTTTTCTCAAAAGGCTGGTGAATACAGTAATTAACTTGATACATTTTCACATATACAGTTAATGTAGAGCTGCACAATAGTGTGAGCAACAAGCGAGTCAGTGAACGAGTCAGTGGAGATGAGGACTCCCAAATCAGTAAAAGGAGTCATTCGTTTTCAACCATCGATTCGTGACTTTCACATCACTATGCTATAATGGTTTTGTTATGAATCTCAGGCACAGACAGCCCACTTTCCCTTATCATGCATCTTTTGAAATAAGAAATAACACAATTCTTGCTTTTAGAAAATGGAAAGTTGAGTTCATGAGCACACTTGAGGGTTTTACAGCTACAGCCTTGGTCTGGGTAAGTAGCTTAGGGTGGCTAACGTTAGCTAATGTTAACTGTATGATTTGTGTATTATACTGTGGCATTATTTATTGGTGGATGTGTACTTCCTTGTGCATATTTATTCTGCTGTTGTATATAAAATATGAATAGCTCATCTATGGCTGGGCTATATATATGCATTGTATTGTATCATGAAATGAGGCTACATACCATCTTAGATTTTTAATATTGTTATATAAACAGTATATTAATCAAAAATCTTACTGTATTTTGTGAAAGTACCAATAGTCATTCCTATAGAGTTGTTGAAATATGGATACATATCAATATCTAATAAATGTATTTGGTCAAATCACCTTGAGCTATGGTCATTTGCAAAAACAAATGTTTTTTGTTTTTGTTTTTTTGCAGTCACAATCAATCTGGTGTTGGGTTGTTGTGATATTTCAAAATCTGTTAATTTTCCCAAATCAAGTTTTTATTGTGCACTCAAGGGCATATCAATCAAACTGGTGTTGGTTTATTCAATTTGAGGACGACTTTTATCTGTTTGTGCAAATAAACTCTTTGAGGAGCCTTTTATCATCTAACCAGGGACAAAAAAGATTAAAATCAGCCTTTGTTTTAGTTCTAATTTACAATTTTTGAGTAATAATGTAGTAAAACAACAATACATATAATTTCCTGACTTAATTGCTCTTCTTTTATTGTGCTACTGTTAGTAAATTAGAACATTTTATTTCCCCATAATACCCTAATTGTCACCTGGTGTCACAATTCCTGCTGTTAGGATCTTTTTGAGTGGAAAACAGTTGAATCCAAAAGAATCTGCTGAAATAAGTTAGTTATTTCACATGAGAGAGAGAGAGTTTTTGTTTGAAGCGTTCAGGTACAGAAAGGTAACATCTTGTAATTATGTGGACCAATCAGGATTTGAGGATAGGTGGGAGGGAGGAAGGTGCCCCAGTACTGGAGAGGTGCAGACCATGAAAAAGTACAGGTCGCACACAATGCAAATAAGTTGAGCTGCTTTGTCCTTTGAAACCCTGAAGAAGACTGTCATGTCGAAATGCTGGTAAAATATTAAAATATTATTTGCATTGTGTGTGACTATTTTCTCCCACGACCAATCGGGATTCAACAATGTCTGAATCAAAATGTGTTGACAGTTGCATGGTTGCCTGCTTTTGTTGACTGTCAGACAAATCTGATACAACCACACGCACACTGTCCTAATGAAACTGACTGTTTGAGTGTTAAAGGACCAGTGTGTATGATTTAGTGGCAGATTGCAAACACCTCGCATTACCCTCTCCTTCCAAGCATGTAGGAGAACCAAAAAAGAACCAGCGTTTGGTTTGTCTGTTCTGGGCTACTGTTGAAACATGGCGGTTCAACATGGTGGACTATGTGGAAGAGGACCTGCTCATTCTAAAGTAACACAAACACAACTTTTCTCATTTTCAAGTTATTATACACTAATGGAAATACAATAATATTCCATGCATTCTGCCAAATGATCCCAGTAAATCTTAAACACTGTTCCTTTAATAAATAATATGGATTGTATGTTTTTTATTTATTCATTTATTTTGTATTTTAACTCTATTTATTTAGTCATGAATATTTGATGATGAGAAGAGCTGTTCCAGGATTTCATCACTATTCTTATGTGTAGAGATAGCAATTACATACAAATGACATTATTCTTAATTATTCCTACTGTGCACTATTGACATACTTTGTATACCTTTAAGTATGCTGACATTTTTAGCTCATTAAATTGATTTTTTTGTCTAATAAACAAACGCATAAGTGGACAAACTTATTTATTCTGCAGCACACTGTATTTCAGAATTTGTCATGCATATTTCACAATCTGCAGCATGCATAGTCACAGCTGAGGGGCTGAATGCAGACCTGTTTAATCTTTTAAAAGACCTACAGTATATTTTTTATAATTTGTTGCTGTTTTTGTGTTTATTCACAGTTTGTGTGCGTCTCTTCTAGCCCTAATGAATGCCCTCGCCATTTTTTCTCCCAGCCAAAACAATGTCTAAATGTTTCCCCTTTGGTGGCAGCTATTCAGTCAACACAAACACTGGCACGGTGACAGTCATCTGCTGGTTGGTCGCTTCGTTCTATTCAGTTTGCTTGCCAGACTAATCTCACTGGGGTTCCATCACAGGGCCAGTGCTGAGAGCGCATCAAAACTGTGAAAATGGCTACCGTGACAGGCTCCTGGCATTCTCTCCATTTGGGGATGATGAGTACATTTGATATACTGAGGCCCAGTCCAAAAATCATCATTCCACCGCTCAACTCAGCATAGCTAGCTGTTGCAGCCCTCTGGTTATGAATATCCTACACCGCCCACCTCCTTTCCAATCTACACCTGACTTTCATCCCTGCCTCTTCTTCTCTCTGTCTGCCTATTCATTCATCTACCCAGACTAGGTAGGCATTTCACAATGGCCACAATGACCATGGCTGGCCACTGTGCCCCTCAGTTTGGCCTTATGCTCCCCCCAAAAATTATGTGTCCTGCAGCCACAGTGCCCACACTGACCAAGCTAATTTTGGTATTTTTGGTATGAATGGCTGAAAAACCATCAAGCTATTGAGTGTAATGTAAACTATGGAATAGAGAATAAAGAAACTAGATGTGAGTGTCATTGTGATATAAACTTTTTTTAATAATGAACCTATTGATCCTTTACAACTGTGGTTTACACTGCAGACTGGAGTCTCTGTTAAAAGTGACAAAAAGGTAGATCCATGTTAGATACGCTCGTCTCCTCTTCATTGCGCTGCCGGATGCTGGAAAGTCATTATGACTTTTTTCAAAATAATGATTTAGTATCTCAAAATAGTGACTCATTATCTCAAAATAATGAGTTAGTGTCTCCAAATAATAAATTGCTATCTCAAAATGATGAGTTGTTATCGAAAAATAATAGTTTACTATTTCAAAATAATTACTCAGTATGTCAAAATAATGACTTATCTCAAAATTATGATTTCGTGTCTCAAAGTAATGAGAAACTTTATTATTCAGGGACTACTCTGAGAAAGCTGATCGTTATTTTCTTATTATTTTGAGACTCATTATATATTGGACTCTGTTTAGTATGATGTCATTATATAGACTGACCTCTGACTGACCTCCAGAGTCCCCGTGCTTCGTGTTAACAAATTAGCAAAGACAGAAAAAATGTTTGATGGCCTTTCTGCCCTAGCATTTGGCCTTTGTGCTTCAAAACTGACAACATCAAAGACCAAATTGCCCTGACCCTGATCAATGAATGAATGATCAAATTTCAGGCCTGTACCTAACTATCTTCCTCTTCTTCCTTTCTCTTCAGTGCACCATCCATCCAGCTACACTCTGCTTCTTCATCTGCACCCAGTGATTCTCTTTCTCTCTGTCTCTCTCCAATGCAATCAGCCCTCCTTGCTCTTCTCGGGCTGAAGAATCAGGCCTCTTCAGCTTCTGCAGCCACAATCCTGGTATCATTTATCTACTTTTCACTCACTCTTTATTCCCTTTCTCTTCTTCTCAACCCATCTATCTGTCTACGTGTCAGCTCTTTCTCCCTTTTGTCAACTTATTCCTGTCATCTACTCCATTAAATGCTTCTGTATTCCCTCAGTGGCTGCATTTCTTTTCTATTCACCCATGTCGCTCTGTTTCTCCAGCTTTGCTTTTCCCTCTATCCTCCTTCCATTCTCTCTCAGATGTCAGACAAAGCCAGGGAGTAAATTCATCATTTATCAGGTCGCTCTGAAATTTATGGTGTTGAAAGGATGAATTAGACTGGCGGCTTCTACACTCAGCTTAGTCAGAGTTCTGAGAGCGACAGAGATTGGGTCTCAGATAGAGCTAATCATGTTTGGCCCCGGGGACGCGTGGGGATTTATCTTGCTCCCGAGGAATTGTTTTGTCTGTGTTTCAAGACAAAGATTGGCAGATATTTTGAAACGGCGCAACTCATTGTGTCTGTTTCAGGTTGCAGGAGTTGTAACATTGTGTGCATCGGTGCATGGATAAAGGTCTTTGTGTGTTCGAGTGCATGTGTGTCTGAAAATGAACACAAGGCCGTTCTCGTTATGACCAACCCTCTTGCACCCACCGCAAATAATGGGACACACACGCAGACACACTTTCCCCGAGGCCCATGCAGAGTAGTTAGGCCAATGGTCATTCATCTGAGACAACGCCTGAACCTCAGCCAGCTCCGGCAAAGTGTGATGCACAATTTCTGCCCAGCTCGGTCTAGTAATTCTTTGAATCAAAGATTCAAACTCACGCAAAAACATCATGTAATCCAAAATCAAAGAGTACAGGGATTCGGATTGTTATATAAGGAAACTGGAACCCTCTCACTAAACAAAGACGAGCCCCTGCAGTAATGTGGGTTGTCACAAAAGTACACACAATCGTAGGGGAGATGCACCGCCCTGATGAAGAACGAATGGAAAAAAGGACGAGAAACGTGGATAAAAAGGAATTTGAGGACAGAAAAAAAAGATTGAAGATCTGAGAGGGCACTGTTAGAGGAGGGGAATAATTAGAGAGAGGGAGAGACAAAGCAGTCACACATACATTCAACGCCCACACACAAACACACACACACACACACACACACACTGAACATGTGTAAGCTGCAAAAGCCGGATGGAAATGCTGCTGTATGGGATCAGTGTGGTTATATTGTTGTATAGAAGAATGGGACTGTGAGGCGCAGAAGTACTTTATTTCTCAATATTTACAGGCATTACAATGCACAATTCCTATCCTGTAAACCTGCTTCTGATAATCACTACTGGTAAATTGTATGAAGATTAAATACTAGTTTACAAAAAGGTATTTAAAGGTCCAGTGTGTAAGATTTATTGGGATCTACTGGCAGAAAATGGCAGAAATGGAGTATAATATTCAGAAGTATGTTTTTATTAGTGTATAATCACCTGAAAATATGAGTTGTTGTGCTTTCCTTACTTTAGAATGAGCCTTTATACCTACAGACGGCATGCGTCTCTACCGCGATGTCTGCCACGTTGTGCTGCCATGTTTCTACAGTATCCCAGAACAGACAAACCAAACACTGGATTTAATTAGGACCTTCTGCATTTTTTGCAAGTTTCTCAGCCACTGCAAGTTCTCCTACATGCTTGGAAGGAGAGGGTGAGACACGTTTTTCATAATCTGCAAGCTCACTGCTTCATGCCACTAAATCCTACACACTGGTTCTTTAAAACAGATGTCTTGTGGGAGTAGTGGACATTGCATTGTAGGTCCTTGGCCTATGATATTAACCACTGGTCATCCTTTCTCTTGCTCCTTTATTTCTGCCTTCACTGTGTTGAACTGTAGAGGCCCAACAGTTTTTAGTTAAAGATAATTCTGTTTGGGTCCTTTTTTGTAGTTTTAGTCACCGTTTCTGCTATTGAACTCTAAGTAATTACTGAGATCTGCTGGGAACACAGTCACATTGTTACAATGAAGTCTGACGGGGCAACAAAACAAGTGGTTAGAGGATCAGACAGGTTGTAAACAAGCCAGCCATCATTCATTCCATTATTTAGTAAATTCAGTCTTTCAAGTTGCGTCTTTCAGCAGCTAGTGTCAGATTTAACTTCATTCATTACCTCTGTTTCTTCTGACTAAAAAAAAGAAAGACTTAGGGAGCGACTTGAATGCAGAGTTACCAGCAGAGCTCTGGGAAGAGGCAATGTCTCAATTCAATGACATCAAGTACAACAGCTCTGCCACAGAGCTTTTAAACTTTTTGAATAGTGTAATTTAACTGTATGTTTATCAATAAGATTGTTAGTGGTGGTGTTGCACTGGACCACATTATACTGACATGTATTTCTGATATTCTACCCCCTCATGTTTGCAACAGGGTTGGACAAAACATCAGAAACACACAATGCGGTCTGGTTAACCGCTGTGAAATACAACCTCGATCATAAACATATGTTAAATTAACACCTCTCTGTCAGTGTCAATCAAAACTTAATATTATTATTTCTGTAAAGGTATAATTTCTGGCTGTGCTGCTGCATTGGACTGCATGAAAATTTACAGGTATACCTAATTAAGTGCTGGATGCTTTTTGGAGTGAGATTAATTCAGGCAGAAGGTATAAGATGATGCATAGACTCAATTAGTCAAAAACAGTGTCCTCGATATGAAACAAGTGCAGCTGGTGCATCTTCTTTGGTTTTGCCCAACATTACACAAGGTTTGCCCAAATGACTTGGAGCACCATTTGCATCTGATACTTGAATATGAGCTGTGTGTTTGTATCACTTGCCCTCGCTCCTGAGATCTAAACATTGTGACGACATCTCAATGACTTTTAGTTAAATTACCTTCTCAATTGTCTGACAGTGCTTTTGTTCTCTCTAGTTTAATTTCCTTGTATTGTTTTGTAGCTTTTATTTTAAATTGTCGACTTGGAAGCTGTAATACATTACAATATGAAAAAAACAGAGTTTAGTTAGCTTATCTAAGAGGAAGTGTTGGTAATAATCTCTTAACGTGCAAAGACACTGTGTGCACAAACTTACATGTTGTTCAATACATTGCAATAGATGTTTAAATGGTCAGTTTGGGTGGTAATTTAACTGTTTGCTCTCATTTTCTTTTCCAAATTATTTTGGGTAATCTGGAGATCTGTTTTGTCTGCTCATGCTTTTTTTCCCATCTGACTAATTTTAAGCAGTGTTGCCACATTCCTGGGTGATCAGTAATTAACTTTAGGGTTGTTCTGATACAGACACAGAAATGCCACCGATACAGCCTAAAATGCTAGATCGAGTATCGGCGAGTACACATGTCTATGCATAATTTATAGGTCCTGAAAATAGGACACTGTGTCCCATATGCCATTTTTTTAACCTGAGGCAGGTGTGGCAATCTTATCACATACTGCACAGGGTTAGTAGTATACAGCTGTTAAAAACACAAAACGTAAAAACAGATTTTAATGCACTAATATCAGACAGATGCCCAAAGGTATAGGAATTGGCAGTGGAAAGGAAAAAACCGGATTGAAACATCTCTGAAACATTATTATAATTGTTAGGACTGGAATAGAAATGTTTTTCCTCTTCATACTGATTCAGATAGCTGAAAGCAAGCTGAACTTGCTTTGCGCAAGTAATAGTGTCCGATTTCGGGGTTAATGAAGATTGTGGTATCAGATTGGTGCATAGACATGTATTTGCCAATACGAATACCAGCATTTTAGGTCAATACCGGTATCAGTATTAGAACAAGTGTAGACTTTACAAAAATAAGTGCAAAGTTGTAATGAAGTGAACCTGCCTATTAAGAAGACATTCCTAAGAAAAAGGAGATATGTGCAAATCTAACCCCACATTGCTTGAGTAATAATTAAAACCAGGTCTTGGTGTAAAAAGCCTCCTGCTGCCATTTAAAGTAGATCCTAACACCTCTATACTTTGGTGGTCCAACTTTTCAAACACTGCTGTTGAGATGTCCAATTTTCACGCCCCGGGCTATTTTGCAAGCAGCTCGGAATGACAAGCAATCCACCAACACCTTTTGTCTTCACCTATTCCCAACCAGGGAGAGAGGGCAAGCCCAGATCCGGTAACTGTTTATTGAACGACCTGAGAGCCTTGTGGCGGCAGCTCTGCTGCTTTCAAGTTAAGCATTAGGAGTGTGAGAAAGCAGTCGATGAGTCTGCACCCTAACATGTAATTACTCATGAGATGACAACGCCTTTACAAGGGAGGGAGGATGAAAAAAAAAAAAAATCAATCATCGTTGAATTACTATCACTGAGTGCCCTGCAAATTACCTGTGCAGAAGAGAAAAAGAAATTACCACGCATTCGATCCTTCGACCTCAACTCCATTCCAAGACAATGGCAGGCGGACAGAAAAGGGAACAAACCTCAATGGGATCACCTGGAAGGAATCCAAAGCTGAAAAGCCTGAGTTCTTTATGTTGTGCATTACTTAAAACGAGATGCAAACCCAAAGGCTATTTAGCAGTGACTTCTGGATGGCTTTGGATCATGGATTATGACAGACGTATTGATAGATGGTTGAGAAAACAACCACTGAAAGCTAATGCAGAGGGCATCTGAAATTACTGCCCATTAAAGATGGAGAATTATCATGTAAGACAAGACTGTGATCTAAAGCAACAACAGAAAAACTACCTCTGTACAACAATGCAGCCACATTTATCCATTTAGTTCGGTTCCCTCAGTGTTTACGTCTACGTGATGGAGACGATGCTGTTGTGTGCCACATGCTATGGAGTTTCTCAGTATTTTCCGGTATAAGTGTGGCTGAGACACAGTTATGAAACCCGTCTGACTTTATCTGTTCAAAGAAAAGCAAAAGACAGCCAACGGCAAAAGAAAGCCAGAGACAGAAGAGATTAACATCACCTGCGCTGGCATTGAACCAAACCAAAACAGCGTGCCAGGTCACGCCAGGAGAGGATGCTGCTCTGTCCTTGTCAGTGAAGGCATGCAACACGGAGCATGCTGTAGGGCTGCTGAGACATAGGGCTGAGAAGTGAAAGGGATCAACTCCTATTTGTTTGCTCCTTACCATTGGGTAGCATCAGCAGTTTTGCACTGTTTTTGTCTTCCAGTGTTTGGAAAAAAAGGCTACATTTCTGCTCACGTTAGCTCCACTTCTGGTAATGTTGCTCTGTTTAATCTTCAACATTGTCTATTTATTCTGCGTCTGTTTCTGTCCAATTATGTCTTGCTGCTATGGCACAATTTTACCTCGGAGATCAATAAAGTTTCATATTATCTTTTGTCATCCCAACTTCTCCTTGCCTCAACTGCCACTTTGTGCCCATGTTGCTTCCCTGTGCGTCTGCTCTGTTTGACTAAGTGAAATTGAAGAGTGGGTAATAGGGAACAAGGAAACAAAGGTGGCCTCTCTAAAGCCGGCTGGCATGGAGACACAGGTATCAAAGACGGGGAGAGCCAACTTAATTTAATGGATAGTTAAGTAGAAGCGGGAGAGGATTTTTCTCTTCCTTCCTCCTCTCCTTTACCCTTTCTCTCACTCCCTCACCCCGCTAGGTGAGCGGCACATCTCTGTGCCAAATGAAGGGAGTGCCTGAGCCTCCAAATGGAGCGGGCTCCGTTTGATGACCCTATTTGTATTCTGCTGCTGTGCTGCTTCTGCTGACCTGGGAATGAGAGATACAGGCAGGCAGCAGCTTTATCTGGCCAACAGGCCACCCTTGGTTTCTGCCTCTATCCTCCTCTCCTTGCTTGCCCGACGACCAAATGCCTCTTGGTGCCTTTTAATCCCTTCCCTGAAATGAACTGGCCAGATGTTGCACAGTTAATGCCTCTTGCAAGACAAAAGATTCGAGCTCGACGTGCTCCTCTCCTGTGGAGGCAGCTGCGAGGGCAATGAAAGTAGTTTTTTTGAGGCATGGTTTGCTACAGGAGCATTGTGTGTGCCAGTTAATGCAACTCCATGTTTCTCAAGGCTCGTTTATGCTCCTGCGTATGAAAATAGATATGTCTGTTTGAAGGAATGTAAGCATCACTGCCCACTAGTGCAGGACTTGCTACGCACTGCCCCTTTCTCCTTTCTCTCCTTCTGGTCAATACAGTTTTTAGACATCAGTGTCTTATGTTTAAGATTCTGATTGGGCAACATCAAATGAAACACTGCAAACAAAACCACTGGTGGGATAGAATTTGAATGTCTTATCAACCACTGGAAAACTGGGTTCTTTAAGCATGATGCAGCAGAAACAAAGCGCTCAGGATGAGAAAAGGAGCCTGTGAATATGGTGTCGACGTGTTATAATCTTTCTTTGACCACGAAGCCATGTGGTTTACACTGCAGACTGGAGTCTTTGTTAACAGTGAAAAACAGCTAGAGCAACATTAAGTGCACTTGTCTCCTTTCCATTGCACTCCTGGATGTGCTGTGTCTATCTCTTAAAAAAGATTCTGCATCAATAACATCAAAATTCTCATTTTTTAAGGCACTAACTCACACAGATTCAGCTAAATTTAGTGACCACACCAAAGGCCAAGTAGCCTCAACCCTAAAATAATGAAATATCCAGGCCTGCTGCCCACATGCTTTCATGCATCCTTTACGTTGGCATAGAGGCTAAGTACTACATCCACTAGAGGGCACTGCTCAGAGCCGAACGTTACCCCGAAGAAGAAGAAGAATCAAAAGTTTCTGACAACAACAAACATGGTAACGCTGGAGGAGGTTGTAATAATGTACCTCTTGAGAAAGAGGCATAAGCAGAGGCAGTGTTGTAGGCAGTGGTGATCTGTGTAGCCATTAAATACATCGTAACATGTGAATGGAGAATTCTTTTCACAAACTGACGACGACTGTCATTTCCAGTACTTCAAGATTTCTTGAACTTCTTTGAGTCCTGTGGTTGTGTCTTGCTTAAACATATTAGCTACACAATCACCAGTGGTAATGTTCCATTTTGTCTGTATCCGTAAACTTTCAGAAAATGTGCAAAGATCTGGATGAAATAAACACAAAGTATGGACAGAAGGCTCCATGCATACCTGTAGCTAACATTTAGCATTAATGAGCCTTTAGTCAGAACACTAAAGGCTTGTTTTACTCAGAAGAGAAGGAAAAAATGAATCTTTTTGTATGTTATCAGTGGTGCCCTTTGCTTTAGCAAACAGGTGATGTCCAGTGGTTTTAAATAGTTTTACTCTAACTCTGGCAGAAATTCATCAAACAAATAAATAAGAGACACATTACCTGTGGGAAAGTGTTCATTGACAGGCCAGTTGTCCACCTGCAAAGTGGCATTGCCTCCATTTCTGGTGAATCGGACCAAATGATATTTGCCGTCGTTTACTGCTGTGGTTGTCTCCTTTACACTGATGTCCACTGTCCCAATGTTGAATGTCACACCTACTTTGCCTTGTTCCTGGAAGAGAAGGAGACCAAAAATAGTTAGTGGCTGCATGATGTGCATATAGGGATTATCATTTTTGCATCACAATTTTAATTCTAACTGAAAAAAATCTCATAAAGTCATAATGATGTTACATTAGTTTGAGTTTCTAAAAGACAAAGAACAAGAAAAAGCACCATCTGTGCAACACTACAATACTTCATTATGATCTTGTTTGTCACACATTTCTCCTTTATTGAAAAATTGCAGCAATTTAATTTGGTTATTGCACTTGGCCATACTGTGACTTCGATAATATTTTGTTATAACCGTGTAGCCACAGTCTGATTCCAACATTCAATAAATCCAGATCTTTGAATACTGAGCTTCACTGAACTGTCGACTCCCATCAAACACAGAGAGTTCTGTTTCTCAATAAGTCACATCAAATCTGTCTCAACTGTCAAACTTAAACATTTTTTAACATTTGAACTGCTTCTGTGCCACCTACTGTTGTGCAGTAATTAATTAATTATGCAATAAACTAACTGTAAAAAGTTCAATAAAGCTACTTGGATGAATGCCCTTGGCTGGTGCTAATGGTGAACTGCTCAGAGAACCTGAGGACGCTAGCGCGCTACGCTTCATTATACCACTGTAATGTGATGAAAATAGGCTGCCAGCAGAGATTGTAATGATGAGTAATGCTCCCCGCAGCCTGTCACTGCAAAACTGGCAGGACAGATGCCTTTTCTGCTGCGGCCCTTACAAACGGCATGAATACCATATGTTTTGCTTAGCAGCTAATGCTAAAGCAGTTTTACCGTGTCCATAAATCGTGACGCCTTCCCATCATTTCCTGACTCCTCTCCCCGCGACCCCACTAATTTTCATGAGCTGCCAGCGTGTTTTATTGTGACTGTTTGCGTATTCATGGGCATGTAGGCGTTACAAGCAAAAGGTTTTAGAGCGGAGGCAGGGTTTGAATGAGTGGGGATGTGGAAGGGCTGTGTTTTCTGTGTCATTTGTTTTAATCCCCCACAGGGAATCTCTCAGTGTAATTACCTACTTTAGAAGCCGGGAGCACAGGGACCGTTTCTCATAACAAAACCAAAATTAAGAAGGCTTGCACAGGGGGCAGACACATATTGTTAATTGATCAGCTGAGACACTGGCCCTGGCTAACTATTACAATGCACGCCTTGATAATGTCAAGCTAAATTTAACAATGCTCATCGGCACGGAAGCACCGCAAGACCGCTACCACTTAAATGACACAACACTTAAACCTGTGGATCTCTATTTAATGTTACAGACTGTTAATACCGTGAAAGAGCTCTTAATAAGGCCAACCTATACTTACAGTCCCTCGTGCTTTTACACTCTCAAATATTCCCCAAGTCGAAGAATATAACATTACAATACAATACAACCAGACTATTACAGCAAGCTGCAGTGTGCAGTAATAAATGAAGTGTGTCATTTTATTGGTGCCGGCAGACCCTTAGACTTTTAGTTTTGTTCTCTGGTAAAACACATTTTGCTGAGTTCGTTTACAGTGCATTTTTGCTGTATTTATGAAAAGAAAAAAAAATACATATGAGATCAATAAGGAACAAATATTAACTTTTAAATCAAGTTTGTTCCTGTGTTTCTACTCCGTAAGTAGAGCACCTAGAAAGCACTGGAGGAGAGCAGACAGCTCTCTTTTCATTTCTCTAAATTAAGATCAGTTTTTGTTCCTTAGCATTTTTGGAGGAGCACAGGGGCTGGAGTGTATTCTTGTCTTGATTTAAGGTACAGTGCATGCAGCAGAGAGGTAATCTTTCTTCAAGTTTCTTTCCCTGCAGTTACAGTGACAGTCAGGTTCAGGGAATAACAAATTACTGACATTATAAGGAGGATTACAATTTTAGAACACATTTGACAATAAGGCTTGATATACTACCATGTGCAGTGCGCACACGTTCCAACACTTCACAAGTTTCACTGTCTTCACCGAGGTGCCCTTGAGCAACGCCCTTAACCCCAGCGCTCCAGTGACGCTGTTCAGTGGCCGGCAGATAAGACTGGTTGTACTGAGCAGCTTCCAGATGTGAATGTGTAACTGTGTGAATGTGATCAAGGCCTTCTTGTAAAAGAGAGCCTTGCTCTCATTGAAACTACCCTGAATAAATAAAGATAGAAAAAAAAACAGTCTCATCACACCAATTTGGTTTCAGTGAAAACCAGCTTATCTTACAAGCCCCAATTCAGTGTCATGGCCTACAGTGAAAAATAATTTTACTGGGTGAATATTTCACCATTATTTTGTCTTTAAAGCAGAAAATGGGAACAACATCATACTACACTGCAAGTTTTGCCTTCAGCTGTGGAAAAAGCTGTCATCATCCAAGAGCTTAAGGTTTAATTTGAAGAAAAATTTACATGTAAGACCAACTGCTAGTGTTACACAGATAAACTGCTAATGTTAGCTACACAGACCAAAGACTAATTTAGCTACACAGAAATCCAGCTAGCTAGCTACGTCAATACTACTACTACACAAGCCCCAGAAAAGTTTAGCTCAATAAGTTTAAAACGTTTTTGGCAGTATACTCTAAGTTTTAGTCTGAAGTGTGAATAACATACTTAACTACATACCACATACTTAAGTGCATTTACATGTACATAATTATAGCTTTTAATCTGAATATGCTTTCACACATAACAAACGAAGGAATAGCTGGACAAAGAAATAATAAAACTAGCAACAAACATAAAACACTAGGCTGTGCAATTTCCCCATATTTGGTATAGAAATAATCCAGCAGTAATGGAAAGGAATGATGCTACATAACTTTAATATTGTGATACTTGGACAAGGTTACTGGCTACATGTTTGACATCTAATTAGTAAGTGTATCTGAATACATTTTTAAAGTAACCCTCTCAACCCTGCAGTGGCTGTGCATTCTGTAGCTTCCTCAACAAGTCCTACCTGCCAAGGCAATCTGAGGACCTGCACAGTATTCAAGGCCTGACTTGTACATACAGTTAAAACATCCTTTGTCTATTCATGAAAACTGATATGGAGCAGCATTACTGTGTGCTTGAGACCATAATGCAAGGAATGAAGGAGCGGCTCTCTGTAACAACCTTCAGCTCTGCTAATAATGGAAAAAGAATGTCACCAAAGACATGAGAAAGCCATCTCCTAAAAGCCGAGGTAAGGGCTTGGAGTGGGAGCCAGACAAACAGAATATGTGCGCACTTAACGTCTCTGTCAGAGAGGCTGTAAATGGGCTCTTAATTTAAGTAGTTGTCATTAAAACTTAGAGCTGCACACAAATGCATACAATAAAAGTGTGTGTGCAGTAGTGTACGGGCACGCTCACTGATTATCTACACTCTTAAAAATAAGGGTTACTAAAGGTTTCTTCCTGAAGGAACCAGTTTCTGAAGAAAGAGTTTGACAAGTGTTCTTTGTAAGACTAAAGGTTCCATTAAGGGTAGAATACCCAGAGAGGGTTCTGGGTGGAAACATCATGCCATAAAAGGGTTCTTTGTAGAACCCATCATGGGGGTTTCTGGGATAAATCTTTCAAAGATGGTTATAGGTATTAACCTTTATTTGGGGTTCTAGGTAGGACTCTCTGAAAGGGTTTGTTTATAGAAGGTTCTACCGGGAATCAAAAAGGGCTCTCCTTTGGGGTAAAAATATCCCTTCTTAGAGGGAAGTCTTTTGTCATTGTCTTTCATCAAGGGTCCCATCAAGGGATCTTTGTCCTCTAATATAAGAGAGTTTGTGGTAGAAGGCCGTGGGTGGGTTCTGGATAAAACTCTTTGAATATAAAAAGGTTCTTGGTGGTACCCCCTAGGCGGGTTCATGTCACTTTCACCTTTTTATGCACTATCTTGTTAGCCAAACTTTCAGTGGAAAGGTTCAAAATATAATCCCCAAAGAGGGTTCTAGGTTGAACAATTACACCGTAGAAGGGTTCTCTGTAAAACCTTTCATAGGGGTTACTTGGTGAAACCTTTCAAAGATGGTTATAAGTATAACCCTTTACGTTGGGTTCCATGTCTCTCTGATAGGCCTATTCCATCACACATGGCAAACATGGAACCCATTCCGGTTTAAGCACAGAGTTTGGAAATATTGTGAGCATGTTCACCAAAAACAATAGGTTCAGAACCTGAAAAGTTGGTTCCTAGCTGGAACCAAAAAATAGCTAGGTTTTGCTGGAAACCAAAGTGGGCTTCTCATATTGTACACACTGTTGTGCATTATACTCTCTGTTGATAGCAACATTTTCACTCAAAACTGGTGGAAATGTGGGATGGTTCATTAGATGCCAAAGATCCAAGAATCTTGAATGGAACCAGTTCAAGAACCAGACTTAATTTGGTGGAAAAGGGCAATGAAAGGCCCCCAAGTGGAAGTTTCTAAAAGATTCTACCTGGAACCAAAAATGGTTTGGGGACAAGTCTAAGAACCCTTTATGATTATGATTAGTTAGTATCTTTATTTCTAAGAGTGCAGCAGCAGATACACATAATCCATGCACCTTGACAGGATAAGGTAAGCACACAGGAATATGTTGATGATTTAATGTGACAAGGTGATGTTCAGTGTGTGTGTTGTACCGTGAAAAATACTACTAAAGCATCCTGGCTCTCCTGACTAATGACAGGACCTTTCTCTGGTAGGAAAAAAACACTATGTCTGACGGCCTGGGTGCATACAAAGCACAGACAGACACATCAGCACTAGTACATCCACTGTGACCTTCAGAGGCTCTGGCAGCCCCGGCTCTCCTGTGTAGTCGCATCAAAGCCACATCACCGACCCACTAATACCTACAAACAAAGACAGATCGTCACCCCCCTGGCCCTGGTACAAACAAACAACAAAACACAACAATTGTACACCTCTGTAACCGTTGCTGAGTGCCTCCGGGCAGTGTGCAGAGAGGGAACCGTGTGCGGTAGTGCCTTGCGATGGCACAGCTCTCCCTCTCTCTTTCAGTCTGCACTCCTCCTGTTGTCCGGCCACCCTCCCGCCTCAGCCACCGCCGTCACCACCCACCTGCCAGCCCACCCCCGCGCTGCAGCAATGTTTGATTGACAGATCCAATTACGTTTTTTATTGGCCTGTCGCTCGCAAGGCGGGAAGGCACTTCATTGTCTCCTGAGCAAAGGGGAAAAATGGCTATTGTTCTCTTAGTGGAAAAGATGATGGCCACTATTCCAGGCGTAAACAAATGATGTGCGGAGAATCACTTCCAAACTTACACACACCTCAATGCAAACACACACACACACAAAGTCATAGAGTGCAACCTTGCACTAAGGAATCTTTGTCTCAGGAGCATCACATGGCAAAAAATACAAAGCAGTGTCGAATAAGGCTGAAAACTAATGATTATTTTCACTGTTGATTTGTCTGTCATTTATTTTCTCACTTAACCGATAAGTTACTCGGTCCATAAAATGTCATAAAGTCATGAAAAATGTTGATCACTGTATCTCAAATCCCAAGGCTCCTCAAATATCCTCCAAGGTCTTGTTTTGTCGACAACCCAAAGATATTCAGAGTGCTGTCACACAACAGTGGTTCTCAACTTTTCTAACTGCAATTCCTTAAAAATTTTTTGCTTACAAATAGGTCGTGTATGTTACAAAATGCATGTATTATTATTTTTTTTTCCAGGGCTTCTGTTTGTCCAGACCTTGGTGGTTCATGTTGGTAATTGACATTTTTGTGCTAGTTTATACTTTTAAAGGAAAAATCTGTAATATATGATATAATAGTTTATCAGACATCAACACTGCAGCCTTGGTGTCCCCTTTGAAATTTCCTTAATTAGGGGCAGAATTCATACTGAATATTTGTCCAAATAGTAAGTGTCTGTTCATGGGGCATAAGAAATCATTAATATAATCTTAGAGGGCAAAGATGTTTGTAATGATTACACTGAGCAATATGTTAATGGAGTTTGGCAGGCAGTAAGGCAGGATATCATTGAACTCCAACTCTAAAGTGTGTATTTGTGGAACAGTGGGCTTTCGTTTTCAGGTAACGGACTTAGCTATACATCGACAGACAACTGACAGGTATAAACAGCTAATCAGCTTGTATTGTTGGAACTGTTGCTTGCTACTGTCAATTTACGATATTGCGTGTGTCCTGCGCTCCTGCAGCCCACAGAGCTTTCCCCGAGTTTGGGGATTAAATAGGATTTCAACCTATTTAATATGGAGTCTATGCCTCCAACTCATTATTTGGACTGCAGTTGTCATTTTTGCATGCGCAATCGCTACATTTTGCTCCTTTAACCATTAATGAGGCAGCCGTTACAGCTGTACTTTGCATGTTTGCAAAACGTGTTTTTTCCTAATGTCCAATGTATTTAAGGGGCTGATGTCAGTGAGAGCTGCTTCCTGGCTCTCATTCTGTGCAGCTCGCCACAATATGTCATCTTTTTAAAATTCCACAATCATCATCACAATCATCTTTAAAAATGACTCAAAATGATTAATCAACCATCAAAATAGTTGGCGATTAATTTAATAGCTGACAACTAATGGATTAATTGTTGCAGCTCTATTTTCCAAACATTCTTCACTAAGTCTCAAAGCAACACATATGACAGTAGAATAGGGAAAGTGGTAATTAAGTGGTATGATGTGCTAAAGCCCTATAATGCTTTAACATGCTCGACACTCTCTATTTAATGCCAGCCATCAACTGTTCTACCACTATAGGAAGAGAATGAGATTATGTTGAGGTTTGTTTATGCATCACTTAAGTGTACAGTATGTGTGGGCATGTTGTGTTCACACTCTGTGTAACTAAGACTGATAAATGTAATTCCAGTGAGCGATGAAGCACCCCCCCACCCTCTTCCTCCTCCACCGCGAGCTGGCCCAGGCTTGGCACGAGGAGCCCCAGCGGTCCCACGTGACCCGGCACACACTGACATCAGTAATCAGGCCCGCCGCAATCCAATTCAGGGCCGATCAATGCCTCCAACACAAGCAGCGCCCCAGGCACAGTGAAAGAGAGAGAATCACTCAAAAGCAGCGGTGGGCGATCCTGCAGACAGCCATCACAGACAGCCCTTAACAGACAGCTGCTGTACCGGGGACAAGCCGCTGCACAATAGACCCCATCGCCAGCTCGCTGAATGGTCACTCTGCTTCACCACAGGCCCCAGTCAGATACATATGTCTGAAAGCCACTTCATGGAGGTAAAATGGGCAGAATTAGCACATTTAGCTCTGCTGGGGAGGGGAAAAAAAGCTGACAAAAGAGGTATGAAGACAGAGAAACAAATGGATAAATTTATGTGGTTATGTGCCAGATATTCTCTATAAGAAAATGTGCATTGAAAGCACTTTAAGGTCATAGGATGTTATTAAAGTGGGAGTTTTTTCCCCCACAAAAGGTATTACATTGCAATCAAACCTTGATTGAAATCTGGTCTGGACACAGAGTAGTTGTAGAGGGATGACTCCAGTGGATCTATATTAGGTCTCAGTTGGGAGGGAGGAAGATCTGATATCAAGAATGTGAACATGTCCCAGGGTGGGAGTTTGGGTTACATATCCAGCCTTTCATCTGACATCAGCGCTCAAGTTAGCTATTGTGGTCAGGGACCATCAAAACTGGATCATGGAAGTGGGTGGAAGCAGAATCAATAGAGTGGAGAAGCTAGGACAACGTGAGATGCGCTGGATTGATGCACCTGGCCTTCACAGTGCCAAAGCCATTTATCGTCAGTAATTGACAGAGATAACTCATAGGCGGCGCAGTGATTTGTAGCTGTCTGTTCTTGTGCGCATCAGGAGTCAGAGTCAGAAATTTGCTAAAGGGTAGGATGTTAGAGGCTGCTGAGGAGGGCGTTTGTGGGTCTGCAAGTCATTTCTTCATGTGCAGAGCGTGCTGACAACTCGACAGGCCCAAAGCCAGACAAGAGCTCCGCATATGCTGAGGTCTTGAAATTGTGTAACACTGTTGGTGAAAATTACTGAAATTCCAGAAAGAATATCTCCATTTCACAATAAATTAAATGGATCAGTTATAGAAAGCAAATATGTAATGTGTAGAGTCAAATGAGTTGTTAATTACTGGATCA
This sequence comes from Lutjanus erythropterus, assembly GCF_056507025.1. NCBI lineage: Eukaryota > Metazoa > Chordata > Actinopteri > Lutjaniformes > Lutjanidae > Lutjanus > Lutjanus erythropterus. Next base: position 11,489,441 of record NC_139331.1, read on the forward strand.
AACCCTAGGACAATAAAAAAGTGAAGCTTCAGCTAGAGACCCTGCTATAGTCATGTAAATATGAAAATGATGCCCTGGAAATGGAGCTTTGTGTCTGATTAGATAAAGGTTTGGTTCGCCCAAGATGACAGAAAACATATTTTGTGACTTCCCTATTGTAGCATCTTGTTGTTCATATTGTTTTACATTGATTTGTCCATTCTGTCTCTGAGATTTCTGTCTACACCCTAATTTGATGGAGGTAAATGTAATTCAAAGTATAATTCTGGTGATTTTTATATATTTCCTATTGTGAACAAATCAACAAAGTATTATTTATCTGCACCACAGAGCTCCATTGTTGTCCAAAATTATTAAAATCAATTATTCACATTGTTACAGCGATCAACATGTTTTCTCAGTACAATGAACTTGGACATTGTGATTTGTTTTGATCAAATCTCACAAAGACTATCCTGTTCATGTAAAAACTCACTAGAACAAAAAAAAAGTGTATTAATCCGCCACTGAAAGTAGTCCCAAACAAATGCATCATTTACTCCTGTTTGATTTACATTCTCTAAAACACATTTTACATTCTCTAATACACATTTGTCAGCAATGAAATAGTGGAAAAAGGTCTGCACACTGTTGCCTCTTCAGAACTGAAGAAGAGCAGTACTGTATCTCAAGACGTTACTTGTGGACATGCTAAGAAATTGCACTTGAGTGACAATGAGCTGACTTTTTTTCCACAATTTGTATGCTTTGTTTGACTACAAATTTGTTATGTGTTTTTGAAAATTAACATCTTCAGTCGAACCCCCTGGCTGACAAAAAGTACTGAGAAACATTTATATACACATGTAATACCAGCCTTATCTCTTAATTTGTGGCACTCACGGTTTTGAATAAGTACACTGAAGAACTTGAACTGCATTGTGTCTTAAAAAGTCCCCGTTACTCTTGTTAACCCACAGAACACACTGTCAGGAGGTTTCATGGGGGCTGTTTCTTTGATAGTGTCTTTGAGAGCCTGGCACAGAGAGTTCTGTGGATCACACACAGTAACAAGGCCAGTTATTCTGAGGAGAAAAGTTGTGAGTTTTAAATGTGATTTTTCAATGTTGTGAGCCCTGCAAAATAAATTTCATTCTGCTTTGTTGTATTGGTGTTGCTGCAGAAGCTCAGAAAAAAAAAATTAAACCTGAGCTGATGGCTTAATTAAACATGTACTGTTACTCATGAACAATATAACTTATGAAAGGGATGAAAACAGTTTTTCTGTGGGTTACTTAAAACTTTTTAAGACCTTTTAAAGACAATCATGAATGCAATTTAAGACCGATTTCACAGCCACAAAAAGTGCACGCACAGCAGCATTGGTGATTATTTATTCAATGTTGGTTTCATTTTGTAGTTGTTAGACCGTGACCAATACTATTTTTTTTCTGTAAAATACATTTAAAAGCAAGACTGAAGTTAATGCAACTTAACATTTACATCACAGAAACATTAACTTCATAATTCCATCACATTTTAAGACATTTTAAAGCTATAATATGGAATATTACTTTATTAAAATGTCTAAAAACACTACAGCTGTTATATATTTTGTTTAGATGTGTACTTATTATCCCAAATGTTTCCAATGATGTTCAAAACCGGATAAATCTCTAATTTATTCAGTCAACCTAATATGTAACACTTCTGCATTAAAATGTCAAAAAACACTAGACCTATGTTGCATATCTTTCATTACTTTACTGACATTATTCTGAATGTTTCCAACAATAGTCAAGCCCAGAGAAATCAGCAATTTATTCAAGATAATAGTGTAGTTTTTATTATAGATTATAGATATTTTATTATATAGAAAAGACAGAATAGTTTGGACATGTTCGAGAAAATTCAGATTACTGGATTTTTAACTTAACAAGCACAAACTTTGTATAATGTCTTAAAAAAGAAGGAAAGTTGAGAAATGCATATTTTAATGTCATGAATAAGGCAAATTTTGATATAAATGCAGCTGCTCATACCAGTGATGCATATGAAGTGCTGCTGACAGACGAGGGCCACAAAAAGCCACTCATTTTGGAAAGTTACACTCAGCGCTGCAGACATGGTTTTACTTTCTCACAGCGGAGGCAGAAGCAGTAGGTTTCAGGGTCCTGGGTTTTGCACGGCGACAGTCTTAATGCACTACTCAAATAAACATCCCTCTGAAAACTGTGAACTTCCATTAATCATTAATTGGCTCAAAGGTTCATTCAGACATTCATAATCGGCCGCAGAGCCGTTGTGAGAGGCGACGTGGGAGGATACGAGGCGCGGAGGCCTGGTGCCTCTGAAATATTGATCACACCTAAAAGAACCCAGAGGTCTAACACAGGCTATATTTCACACCTGAGAGCGCCAGGAACAGCTTCATCGAATGGACAGGAACAAAATGGCTTCCACCTTGCTTTACTTAGTGCAACTGTAGGTAATTGCAGAGGCAATACCAGCGAGTCCATTAGCCAGTTGGTTAATGCCCAGGAGTGCCAGCTAGCGTTAGCCCAGACTGAAGAGGAAGAGTCATTGCATTTTTAATACAAACACAAGCAGCAGCAGCAGCAGCAGCAGCGTTGCCGGGGAAGGTAATGGCTTTGACTCCTGCGCTCGGGCTCAATGTCAAACTCTGAGCCCCGCTCTTTGATCCTCTGCCGCAGAATATGAATCGCGCAGGGTCAGCCTTATCAATTATTTACACCCACTCTTTCTCTATTTCCTGTTTGTCCGCTCTTGTGGCTGTAACTTGCCCTGACACTAATGGCGGACGGCTTGGTGAAAACATTTATCAATGTTACCGCAGAGTCCTCTCCAGCTCTATACTATCACTTTCAGCCTTTTGGAACTTGGAGTACTGACACTGCACTGATCCTAATCATCACTACTATACTTTACTGCATGTGCCTGCCTCGGCTGCATTGTCTCAGTGAAGTCGCTGTCCCTGAAAGAACCTTCAGTTGCTGCATCCTACACTGATGAATTCAAGAACTACAGACCAGTGTTTCAGTTATTTTCACTTTATGACAGACATTAGAAGCAACCAAGTACAAATAGTTTGTTGCAGTACTTAAATAGATAATAATAATAGACTTTACTTGAGTATTATTAGAATTAAAAGTTTTTGTTATTTTTCTGACAACTTTGTAGTTTTACTCCCTACATTTTATCACAAATATCTCTACTCTCTACTTCTTACTTTTTAAAATTGTACATTTTATATTTTTACACAAAGAAAAACCCACGGCCCACCCACTGACCGGCAAATATACTTCAGTACTTATAACAAATATTTATTTATTTTGTTATTTTAGCCTTCTTAGCACAGCCTTAAGAAAATAGAAGGGCTGTAATTTTATCAAAACTACAATATGGCCTCCTGCAATATTCAAATCACAGGAGGCTTAACATTTGTTAAGGGCAAAATGCCTGTCAAAATGCCATTTGAAATGAAATATTTAGAGATGGGATACATATGTAAAGATGTCCTGACCAACACATCATAACCTACGGACTTATATTTGTTTTGTATAAATTCAATAAATTCAATTGTTCAGCCGAGGAATACTGCACCCTGTATTTCACTGCTCACACCTGTGTTGTATGTCGATTAAAGCCTGGAGTTAGAGATGATCCATAATATCATCATCAGCATAGGTATTGGCCAATACAGGGCCAAAATGCCAATATTTCAGCTGATTTGATGATGATCAATCATGTGCACATGTGTGTATATGTATTAGGTTTTCTGAAGTGCCTGGAACTACTTTGCAATCTGCTACTTTTACAACGACTGCTGAGCATCTGTCATGCAAGGAGAAGACACATCACATTCCCTCAACTCTACAAATTAAAGTGTCCATCTTGAGAGCTGTCATCCCGATCATTACAACAAATTTGAGAGGAACAAAGACAAACAGGTAGCAGCGAAAATACCTGTCAGCAGTGGTTTTCATATTTTAACCAGTGAACGTGTAGTATTGAGAAGTGTTGTACTTGATGTCTGCAGCTGCCAGTGAGCCATCATGATAAGAGCACACTTGCCAACCCTCACAGTTTTCCCAAGAGGCTCCCTTTTTTAATTGCCCTCTCCCGGTTTCCTCCCAAGGTCACAATTTCTCTGTATTTCTCATGATTTCTGATAAATTTTCACACTTTATACTGCTTTTCATTATGAAAGTTTTAAAGGAAAGGGGCACATTTTTCTAACAGCAGCCAAACATACAATAAAAATATGTGTAAAATGTTACTTTTCTGTTATTGAAATCAAAGTACTACTACCAAGTGTCAGTTATAGGTCATCTGCAGGCCAAAAAATGTCTAAGTATTTTGTTATTTTTATTCTTTAAACATCAATTATAACACAGGAGACAAAACCCTCAAAAGTCTTTTTTTTCACCCTATTTTTTAGGTCTCAAGGTTGGCAAGTATGGATAGGAGTAGGCATAATAATATGTTTTTTCCACTACAGGAGGAACTTGTTCTCTACAGTTTGGTGGTCAAAAAAATATGTGCATATATTTGTATCGGCATCAACAAAAATGAGTTGAAAAATATTAGGATAAAACAATATTTTTTATCCCTATGTGGAATCTTAAATTTCTAAATGAAAATATTAAAAAGTAGTAAAAGAATTGAGCATTTGAACTGTCCAGACATTCAAACTACTCATTCATTTTAAGTTTTGACAGAAACAGCACAAAACACTAAAACCAGGATCTATCTCTTTTCCACCTCCCATATAATCATGGACTTTCACAAAATATATGACTTGATATTACTTCGTTCCAACATGTTATTTGCCAGCAGAAAAAAAGCACCATTTCTAGAGAGCAGATCCATTCAAAGGTGCTCAGTTTTGCACTGTTTATGGTCAGAATACTACAAAGCTGAAGTAATTATAATGCATACTGCATAATTACAAGCTTGCTAAACCACAGAACCGTGGTAAAACTTCAGCCGTGAATTTTCATGCGCCTGACCTGCTGCTACACCACATTTGCACCATCACAAAGTGCTGTGCTCCGGCCAGCAACAACATGCAATCAGGCTGTATGCAAAAGCAAAGGGCCTCAGTTGCCTGCACAGACACACACACACATACACACACTCTCCACGCTCTGATCATATTAATACTCAGCTTGGACTGATGTGTTGCAACAGCTGTTAGGAAGGTGCTGGGCATAAATCTTTGGTTTGATTGCACTTAATCAGTGTGGATTCACATTTGATTTCATTTACCCACTGTAGCTGCGCACCAGCATCCATTAAAAGAAAAAAGCGGGGTTTCTGTGTGACCTCACACTGCACTGTGTTGGGCCACATGCTCCCCGTGCGCCGGGGGGCTCATTTAGAAAAAAAAAAAAAGAGAGCCAATGAATGGGATTTGTGCTAGATGGAATAATATGCTGTGAAAGTCCATTAGGGACTAGGCTAATGAAATTGAAACAGCTTGGTGATCAAATTAGAATCTGTTCGGCAGATATTTAATTTAATGTGCTGCTGAATTCGAGCACTTTCTATTTGGTAGCCCCAGAATGAAACTAGTGCACAATAAATCAAGCGGGGACACAATTCATCCTACATTCTCTCCTCCCCTCATTTTTCTGAAATGAACAACTTTCTAATGTCTGTATCTTCACAAAACCTACCCACTATTTCTATGTCTAGACAAGTGTTGATATTAAAAAAACACTAAGTCATACAATACACTATAAAAATACACTAAAAAAGTTACCATTAAAAGTAATATTTAAAGTTCAATCTGAAAAGACATGTTGAGGTAATTTGGTAATGATTCAAAAACAAATAAACTCTTCTAGTCAAATAAACTCAACATTAATTCAGCTGTACTTAACATCTTCAATAACCTTAAGATATTAAGTTGAAACAATCACTCTCAAGGCACACAGACGAATATAACAAACAAATTTTATTCCTATTCCTTTGTGTTTACTCCTGTGTATGCTTTCGTTTTTTTTTTTTTTACAGTGTACCACTCTCACAAAGCAACTTTTTCTTTGACCTTTCAGTGTGTTTTCCCGCAGAGAATACCTTCAGTCACATGCATCGCTGCAGCTGCTCGGTAAAGAGTCACGGGGTGAAATTATTTGAATAGACACACAAAAGATTTCGGCTTGTTTGAAGAGCTGCCCTCTGTATTTTGCACGCTCTCCCTATCATGTTTGGGCTAATATGCAAAGCAAAACCACACAGGGAGAAAGGGAAGCAGAGAAGAAAAGAAAAAAACCCTTGACAGTAGCTATCAAATAGCTGCACATCATCCCAATTAACAAAACCGATGGCAATTATTGGAGCAAAATATATTAATTCTAAATGGGGGGGAAGCTGTGCCACAGAGACTCTTTCTAATAAAACAGGATGGACAGTCTCTAGTCTTGTGTGTGGTAGACATGAACATGTCTTTGAGCGTCGAGCAAAACTTGGACCGCAGATCATCGAGTGAGAAAAAAAGAGACAGAGAATGAGAGAGACGCAGCTTCTCATCCATCTGTTTATATACACATACTATTCTGGGCACGCAGTTCCCGGCACAAACAGACGGGCTGATGAATGTAAACACACAAATGTGCACGTGAACACACTCACATAGACACACACATAGACACAGGCGGTTATTTTTTTATATTTTGTCACAGCCCTTGTTTGTCCAATGTTGTCTCTGCACGCCGCATTAAAATTAGAAGTGCTAACACCCACATGCCCAAGAACAGGTGTTAAAATGCTAATGCTAATGGCTGGCATCTACAGTAGACAGTACTGTGAAACCTCACTGGCTATGTCAGGCCTAGAAACACTTAGACATAAAGGTCCTAAGTAGAACCATATAGGGTTCTTCAGCTTGACTCGTTTTTGGTTTCTGGTAGAATCCTTTATAAAGGTTCCGTCTGGAATCCTTTCAGAGCGTTCTACCTTGAACCAAGCATAAAGGGTTACGCATAGGACCCCCTAGGAGATTTCAACATAGAACCCTTCTATGGCGTAAAGGCTCCACCCAGGGTGCTGTTCAGAACCTTTCCACTTTCTAGGGGTGCTAACAAGAACCCACCCATGGGGTTCTACCAAAAACCCTTTTATATTCCAAGGGTTTCATCTAGAACCAACTAGCTTGGCTCACCAGAGGAGCCCTGTCGTATTCCGATGGTTTCTTTTAGAACCAAAAAGTCCTTGACAAACCCTTTGTACAAAAAAAAGGCAACTTCTGAAGCAAATGGTTCAGGGTAGAACCTCAGCCATTCAGGAAGAACCATTTTGGAACCTTTATTTCTGTAGTGCACTTGAGGGCAAAGTGAAGTAAAAGAGGGGGTGGGGGGCTTGTTCCCCAATCACAGGAGATGATGAGGCTGAAAAAAAGGGCCTCCTCTGTTCTCCGCCAAGGGGGGGTGGCAGTGAGGGTAGTTGCCAACATTGGTGCCAAAGGTAGTTGGATCGCCCTAAAACATGCTGGCAGCAGAGGGGGTAGGTGGTCTGTTGCCAAGGGTAACTTGCCTGGGATCAAGACTCTGCCCCTCCACCTCGCCTGCTGAGGTGTCAGGCATAAAGGTAGAGGGAAAAGAAATGAAAGGAGAGAAAAAGAGAGAGTCATAGGATAAAAGTGGACGTGTAGAAAAAAAAAAACAGAGAAGAGAGACTATGAGGTGAGGTGGAGAAAGAGAGGGAGAGCTGCAGAAAAATGATTAACTGAGAATAGAGTGCATTAGGCACCCCGGTCCCAACCACACTCCCCCTTTTTTGTTCTTCTCTCCATTTCTCTTTCTTTGATAGTCTACTGAAGAGGAGATTCATTTTATTTTGATTTGAGATTCATTTAGTTTCAAATCCACCAAGTCTCTCTGTGATAATATCAATTCGTGGGTCGCTCCCTCCCACTAAGCACTGAAGACACCGTTTGCTGCTGTTTAAATTCGCACCATTTGCAGTGTAATTGCTTCAACTTGGAGAGATTATGATTTGGTAAGAAGATAAAGTTGCTATAAACACAATTATAATGGAGATATATTGGCAGGGCTTGTGAATTTTGTACAAAATGAAACCAATTCAAGCAACATGAACAACTAAGTATACTAAGTAGGACTGTTCTAAGCACGCATTTGAGGTACTTCTACTTTCCTTGAGTATTTCTATTTAATAGTATTTTATACCTTGAACACATATTAAGCTTAGAAAGCCTAGAAAGACATTGCATTATTAAAGATGAAACCGATGGCTTGTGATCCTTTTCAATAAAACAACATATCCTCACTTTTAACTCCTCAAATATGGCAGCTTGGTCAGTAGCCCTACACTTCAAACTATGATACTATAAGTAGCCCCCCAGTGTCAGCTCTGTATGTTTAAGGGTCTCCAGTCAGGTGAGCAAGAATATAAAAGCAATGGCCAGGTGGACGTTCAAAATAAAGGCACAAAAACAACTTGGTAGGTTTAAGCACAAAAACTTCTGGTTTAGGTTTAGGAAAAGATCATGGTTGGGGTTCAAATAAGTACATTAGTTAAGCTACCTGTTACCAACCAACCTAACCAACGTAACTTAGTGTAAGTTACATAAGGTAACGTAACATACATACGCTATGTACGTTAAAAAAGTCAACACTGACTACTGGTTTCACACGACACAAATCCTGGCTTCTGGGGGAAAGTCTTTTGTTTATATGACCCACTGATTGCAAAATAAAACCATGCCTTCACTTCCTTCCATTATACAATAAAGAAGCTACAGTTGACACCCACTCATCTAACCGATTCAATCACAAGCAGGGCTCAGCTGTCAATCACGACATGAAACTCTTTTTATTGCATCAGATAACTAATCAAATCCATCAGAAAAATTAACACTTGTGTGTGATAAGAACTACCTGAAATGACTAAAACCATCTTTGAAACAGTGTATTTGACTTGTACTTTGATTTTTTAGTTTGGCCATGTCCTCTCTACTAAAGGAGGTGGGATTTATGACCTATATATTGCAGCCAGCCACCAGGGGGCGATCAGAATATTTTGGCTCCTACTTTGGGAAGCTGTCATGTTGTCCATTTTTAAATATATAGCAATGGTTTGACCCATCCAGTCACCCCAGCTCCTGTATATGTGGATTTTCTTGCTATTATATCACCAGACTTCGACAGTATGGTGCCTCCAGATAGACATGTCCCTACAGTGCCACAATTTAAAGCATAGGCACACTGATCATGCTGCTGCATTTGATACCTTCAGAGTAAGAATGGGCTGAAAATAACCTGCGTCTACTTGAAGCCCCTTGTCATGTTTCAAGCTCCTTGGATGGTTTCATTTAAATATCTGTTCGGGGTGCAAAGAGGTCAAATAATCTAATATTTCACAAGAAAAGATTAGGTAGAAGTTTAAATGATGAATACAAATTTGTGCAGCAGATAATTTTCTTTCTCCCTGCCCCTTTAATGATATCATGACACCTCCAGATTTCTCTTGTGACCCTTGAGGGTTTGCAACCCCTCTGTAAGAAACCGCTGGACTAAAGTACAGAACTGCATGTAAAGAAGTTAAAACTAGCTCCACCCCAACCAGCTACAACGGTGAAATATGACCCACGTTTTGATGCATTACTACAAATAGTCCAATAATGTCATGTAACATGATATATCAGTTACATTTTTTGCAGGACCAGCGCTTTTTCTTTACCTCTAGATATAATCTATGATCTATGTATCTATGTATGGAAGAATACCTGAATGAGCATAACGTAGCAGTGGAGGCAAAACTCTCCTGTGGCGATGGCTCAGAAGCCACACTGGGCAACATATGCCGTCTCTGTGTGCGTGGCTGTCATGTCAGCTTGATACTGGTCAGCAGTCCAACTCTCGCTTTGCATTTATTCATTTTCAATTCATGACCACATCCGGTGCATTAGAGCTGTGTTAAATCAACCAGAACGGCACCAAACTCCCTGGAATGCATAAAAAGATGATGAGCTCTGATGACTGATTAAAGACGTTTTCGAAGCAACTGTTTCACTGATTGTTGGGCTACATTGTGGAGCAATATTGTATTTAAGTTATCAGCGGGGGGATGGATACAGGATTGTGCAAACGAGATAAGATGATTGTTTTCGGGGAAAAAAGTAAAACTTGGGAGAGGGTTCCACCAGGGTTTTTTGAGATAAGTCAAGCTATCAGACCCCCTGATGCTAAGCAGCGTGGGGTATCTCAGCTGCTGTCTAAATGTGTCACTGCAGTTTAGAGTCACTTTCATGTATGTTTTGAGACGGAGAGGTGATATGGACAGAGGGCACAGGGGAAAAAGAAAGACAGAATAAACAAACTAACAATATTAGCCATGTTCAGGAGGGGAGAATACAGAGATGGGGAAAGGGGAGTGCTGAAATGGAGACGTGAATAGCCAGCACCTAAAATGGCTGAATAAACAGGAGGAAATCTAGGTCGGTCTGTCTCTCCCACTTGAAGGAACGTTGAGGCGAGTGCCCTACTTCTTGAAAGCTTTGGACACTTTCAGGGCAAGCTGCCGTCAAACTGAGGTTCCCCTATATACTTCTGGATATGTTTTCATAACCACGACGTCTGTCTGCGAAAGATCATGAATTATTACAAATCAAGAACTGCAAAATAATAGTACATTTGCATTCACATCTTACACCCCCCCCCCCCCCCTCCCCGCATGCTTGTCCTTCCTCGTCAATTATTTCATAATTATTTTTTCCTCGCTATTTCGAAAAGGCATTATTTTTCATTAAATTAATTGGCCCAAAAGTAATAAAGCACCAGTCATTTTTAAAGGCAATTTTCTTTCCCATAATATGAAACTGCTAAAAGATAAGTGCATATCAAAGGCTCAGCAGATAGCACTCATTGCTGCTCTCCTCTCTCACAATTAACAAGGCTGCCTGCAGAGAGGAGGCATGAAATCTAGGTGATTGGAATGCAAGGAGATGCCAATGTAATTCTGAGAAACACCATTAATGTTAATCAGGGGCTCCAAATTATTGACTATGCTGATGCCTCCTTGCATGTTGGGAGCCGTGCATGCATGCTGATGCGTGTCGCCTGTTGTAAGCATGTCAAGAGTGCGCGATCAAAGAGGCTGGCGCGTTTATCGCGGCGCTTTTATCCGGCTTTTTAGGGTTCTAATTGCACGGGTGGGAAGAGCGTGATGCTTGCTGATAAATGCAACGGTGGCGTGTGCAGAAACGTGAGTGATGTGGTGCCAAATCCTCTGCTCACATGCATGCATTTTCCCATGTCATAACAGCATGAATGTGTCAGAGAGAGACGTATAGATATAGATAGGTACGTTGGCACATATATATCTTTATCTTTTTCTGTTCAGAGATAACTGCATAGAGGTTTGCAGAGGGCAGGGAATAGAAAGAGCCAGAGAAAGTGACAAATATATTGTCTATCTTGTGAGACAGTGGGAGGTTGTTTTTTAAATGTCACAGTGTCTCTCAAGGTCTGTCCCAGGTCGGCCCGTGTCGCTGCTCCTGAACAAGATTGCAGGAGACTCATTGCTGCGTCACACAGAGACACACACACACACACACGTGCAAGCCCACATAATCATCTGCCTGCTACCTTGACGGCCCGAAACCCTACAGAAAAATTGACTTCATACTGAAGGCTGTTTCTGGAAAAGGTGGAGACGGCGCACACAAGCTGAGATGACAATTTCAGTGTGTGTGACAGAAGGTGAACCACTGACAGTAGCATTAGTGGATGGAGCCACCATGATGTCACCCATCTGGTTTGTGGACCATCATTTTAAAGTTTTGAACTTGGCATTACATGGGTTGCCATCTTGCAACCAGATCGTGCACAGCACTAACAAGAGCGTGAAAGTGGTGGGTGACGTACTGTGAGTTGGGTAGCGCTTGGTTTCAACTTGTCCGTTCAGCAGTAAACAATGGCAGTCTGCCTGGTCGCAATCTTTCTCATAACACAACTAAACAGTACACTAAATACATTTCTGAAAACACTTTAAGTGAGAAATAGGTGATGTAATAATAGAATCTTATCTCCATGCATAGTTTTACAACTACATCTTAGTTCTGAGTGACTCTTTTGGAAACCAAAAATAAAGATGATGGCCTCCTGGTCATGCCTAGAAGGGAATGCCAGACCCGTGAAAGATCTTGCAAGAATGATCATTTTAATCTAAACCATGATCTTTCTAAAACTGTAATAAGGTGGGGTTGTTTTTGTTCCTGAATCTACCCATATCTTAAGTACTAAATCTTGGTTTGCCTTCTTGAGATGACTTGGCTGCCTAGTGGAGATCTTTCTCATATAATGTTTCTTAAAATATTTTAAGCACCAAATAGGCAATGTAGTAACAGAATATTGATCCATATCTGATTGGCACTGCCTAGTTTTACAGCTTCATCTGCATTTCGAGAGGTTCCACTGGAAACCGGAAAAGCAAAGGCAGAAACCTGGTTGTGTCAAGAAGGGAACAGCAGACTTGCAAAACATCTCCCAAGAATGATCAGTTTAACCTAAACCGGCATATTTTCCTAAGCGTAACAAGGTGTCTTTTGCCTCTGAACCTACCCAGATTTTAACTACTAAATCTTGAGTTGCCTTCTACACACGACCCACATAGCTAAACAGTACATAAAATTACTTTACTAAAATCTTGCTACATATTTGATCAGCGCTGCCTTGTTCGACAGTTTGATTTGAGTTTCGTGAGGCCGGTGTGTTGCACTGGATGGATGACTGGGATGGTACCTCTTTCCTAAAGCATACTGTGCTTTGTCATCTGTTTGACTCTAAACTCTGCTCTAAACTCTGGGAATATAATTTTCAAAATGAACTTCATGCTTTCTAGAAGAAGACTTGAAACTAGCGATCGAGATCATAAACTCATTAGGAAACTGTTTACTGAGGTCATAAAGAAGTAGGCTCATTCATACAATTCTTTTTGCAACCACTGTAGTTGCAGGTTTTTAATGCACTTCTACATTGCCCTCACTTTTCAAACCCTGAAGCTCTGTCCACTATTGTAGACTCTGTCCTCTACTGTCTATGAGGTGAACTCAAATGAGAGGGCTACCCTGATCTGGAATAGATCTCCTTTTCAATACAAAAATCCCATTTTCTTCCGGCATTCCTTTAAACATACCTTCACAGTCTGGCTAGTGTTTGCTGTGTTTTTAAAGTCTAAGCTGCAGAAAAAGAGACAAAGTAGTGCAGCCTGAGAAAAACACATATAACTGCAGAGGCTTTCAAAGGCAATTTTCCCCTCGCTAATGTTGCACGAGCAAGTCATACTCTAAAGGAATTAGGGAAAGATAGAAAGATTGTTCATGCATGGACTCTGCTGTGCATCATCTCAATCAAAAGCCAAAAAACAGAACAGGTGACGGATAGTTCAGATGGCTGGTCTGGCCCTCCCTTAAGACCTAAACAATCTTCAACAGAGTGAAAGGAGGAGAGATTGAGAAAAAGAGAATGAAAACAACACCTCCTGCTGCTTCCTTCCCCATCTGTGTTCGCCACAGTAGAGGAAACATTAGTCTACTCACTCTTTTCTTTTAACCTCCCAGCTCAACCTGCCCCACTAACAAAACCGCCCACCATCTTCATCTTCTTCTTCTTTCACCAAAGCTGTATGGAAAGTAGGTGCTGCCTCCTTCCCTCTGCCAGATGTTATGTACACTCTGGGCCAAGACAGGCGCTGAGTGTCAGTGGCTGAAGAAGCACTCAGATCTTTTACTTGCCTTTTAAGCAGCAATACCACAATCTAGAAAATACTAAAAGCAAGTAAAAGTTCCCAAAACTGTGGATGCATTCAAGCGTTCACCATTAAGCATTGGTTTGATGGCCTGAAGCCACAAAAAGGTACTATGTGGCCACCAAATACTCCATGTATGTGCCCCCCAGTTTGAATCAAATTTTACTAGTCCTTGCCAATGCAATGTTACTGTTCCACAATTTCACGATTCCTTTGCAGCTTTAAGTTCAAAATTCTTTGTAAACAGCGAACTGTACTCTTCGCCAGCTAGCTACCAATATCTCTGGGTTTGCTAAGCCTACTCAAAATGCTAATGTGATCCTTACAGAAGAACCAGAAACACAAAAGGTTAACTATGAAAAAATGAAATGGCAACAACAATTTAGGAGTGAATGGAAGCAGGTGAAAGAAAGCAGGAATTTAGATTATGACACATCTAAAGAAGTAATGTACTGTGGTATTTGTCACCAATTTCTTCAACTAGTTTTTACATAAGTTTACATTTGGGCCACCAAAAACATACTTTGGACACAAAATTTAGGGGGTTGGTTGCCCTTATGGCCAGTGCTTAAAATATCAGCTTCTATCTCTGCATTTATGTATAAGCATAACCAAACAAAGTAGAAAATATTCACATTTGAGAAGCTGAAATGAGAGACTTTGGACCTTTTTTCTTAAAAAACAGTCAAAACAATTATGCACTAATCAAGGGGTTGCCAAATTCAATACAATACTCACAATAGATGCAAATCAGGAGAATTTAGTCTTAAGGGATCCCATCTGAGTCTTCCCAAGCCCTTTTCTATAATTTTAGCTTTGAAGATAATAAAGTCTTTATCGTCACTATAAATTATAATCAATCAAACTGTCCAACCCTGTTTCTTCTTGAAAACCGACAAAGTAATCAATTAATCAACTAATTGTTATAACTCTGGTAAGCATCACTTTAATGTTGCAGCTGGTAAAGGTGAGGTGAACCGTAAGGTGAAGCATTCCTCAGTCTGCTCTGCTTGTGTGTGTGTGTGGATGTGTGTAAAACTCTTTCTTACTGAGCTCACACACACAGAGAGCAGAGGAAAGTGACACAGAATGCATTGTAGCCGTCTATACTTAGTTAAGTGATTACGACCTCAAAATCTGTGCGCTGTATTGGCTGACACACCACTGCCAAACAGCCTGAAGGCAAGAAACGTCCCAAGTGAAACCAAACGTGAGAAAATACAGGAAAGAGGACAGGAGCAGGGAAGATACAGTGACCATCACACACTTCCAGAGGGTCATAAGCAATAATTGAGAGGGATTACCTTTATGAGTCTATACACTTTTTTTTAGGAACATGTTGCATACTATGCCTTTAAGTACAGTATTTGAGTAAATGTACTCAAGTTACTTTGTACCACTGGTGGTTGTCTGTCATTTCGGGCTCACTGTCGGGTGAGTTTATCTGTCATAGAAGGCGTCCTTACACCACCGCCCCTGAGGGGAGATTAGACACACTGCACTGACTCTCTCTACCTCCATCTATCTCTGCTCTTTCTCTCTCTGTATATCCAGCCCTCTCTCTGCCCGTCAACATTCCCCCTCTCCTCCCGTCACTGTCTCTGTCCTCTATCTCATTCTCTCCACCTCTCCCTCCCCTTCCCTCCCGCTATTTGCCAGCGTGCGCTCCACTGAGCCAGGACTGTGAACAGGTTACAGTAGTCGAGAGGGGAGGTCCACCAGGATCAACCATGCGAGGCACAGATGGGCCTCCTTGTCCATTCAGCAAGACTGTTGACACAGGTTAGACCATAAAAATGCATGATGTATTTCAATCTCTCCTTTCCACTGTGGTTGACAGCTAAGCTAGTGAAATAATGTCAGATAATGCTTTGTAAAATGTCAAAAATACATGGCTGTCACTGTCAAAATCACTCTTTTTTTCCTCCTGTGGTAGGTTTTGGGGCAGACTTCTGTAGAACATATCAAATTTAACCTGACTTTTTTAGCCTACTGTCAATTGGATTCCTCTGCAATAGCCTGGCTAATGAATAACCATTCAGGAAATTTAAAACTGCTGAAAAACTTATATTTCAGGCAGTTAGACAATAATTGGGCAAATGGAAAAACCCCATAGTGTCCCATACAGTAACTACAATACAGAAAAGCAGCAAAACCACAATGTATAAATAGTCTGAAGCAAAACCAAGTAAAAGCTCTGCCAAATATGGATGCAGTCATTTGTAAGCATTAGGGATGCAACAAACAATTCTTCTCATTATCAGTTCATCTGTCAATGATTCTCTACCTAAAACATCAGAAAACTGTCAAAAATGTTGATCGCTATTTACCAGAGGTCAAGCTGACATCTTGAAATAGATAGATAGATGTCATAGAGGACTAAAGAAACCACAGAATATTCATCTTAGAAGGTGATATCAGAGAGTTTGGACAATTCTTGTTATTTAAATATACATATATTATTAAAAAAATATATATTTAAGGCAGTTAGACAATAATTGCACAAATGTAAAAACCCTACAGTATCCATACAGTAACTAGAGCACCTCTTTCACCTTAAGAAAAGCAATAACACCAGAGTGTAGAAATACTCTAAAGCAAAAGCAAGTTAAAGCACCCAACTATGGATGCAACAACTAACAATTATTGTCATTATGGATTCATTATTTCCTAAGGACCAGCCATTCAGGATATTTAAAACCTGCTGAAACCTATATTTCAGGCAGTTGGACAATAACTGCACAATAACAGTATGCATACAGTAACTATAGAGCTTGTGCACAAGCAGCCCAAATAAGCTAAAGCCAAAACAAGGTTTAATCTCATCCCTGCCAGCGCTGCAGAAGACATTTTTCTTAGTGAATTTTATAATTAGAGTGTTATCCAACTTGTGCCATCCCCCAAGTGGCAGCATTGGCACACGAGAGGAGAAGGCCCCTTAGAGGCTTTTCCGAGCAAAAGGCATATGTAATGAGTCATGAGGTCCCTCTTCGCTCCAAATGACATTAATTGCTGTCCAGGCAGAAGCCTGCTGGAAAACTGCCAACACATGCGCAGGTTAGGGCAATTCAACACTGGGTATGCTGCAAAAGAGCCACATTTCATTTTTTTCTCAAATGTGTGCAATTGCATCATGTGTATGTCAAGAACGGTCATTTATCAAAGACCATGTGAGCCTCGTCAGGCGGAGAGGAAATATGATGAATTCTTGTATTTTTAAGTGAATCTGTTTGGTGAATGAGCTGCTTAAATCATGAGAGAAGGATGTTACGTCTCTTCTTCGGTCAGTCTGGCATGTTCAAGCAAGACATGAATAAATTAAATATTATGTGGGAAGAATGAATTAACCATGTGGCTTCAGCCTTCAAACCGACTTAATCACAGGGGTCTTGTGAAATTCAGGAGGGAGGGCAGCTTCTGGTGGGTCAAGAGGGCTGCACTTTCACCCATGTCCATCGTCTGAACATCTGTCACCTTTGTGCTGACTCATTCTGTCACAGCCATAGGCTTAGATCTTCCAGAGTGCAGGATGGGGGGGGGGGGGGGACAGGCAAGGACATAACTTCCACTCACTTGATGAGCCCTGACCCTGATCATGCTCCTTATCGGCATACTACAGTACATAGTACATTGTACATCACCATAATCTTAGAGGAAATTTTGACCTTTGCTCTGTCATGATGTATTTTTGGGTCATACTCCATTTCACAGAATGTCATGTTGTCATTTCCTAAAGGGGCTCCAGTGTCACACTTCCATAATGTTGGGAGACTGGCAAGAGACAGTTTGAAAAAAAGATATTCTTAAACTTGATGCAGCAGCAGCTGACATACTGTGACTTTTAGTTCCTATCACAGGTGAAGATCCAACATTTCCCATAATGCAACCAAGAATATATTTTCATTTACACCTGCTGCCTGTAGATACTCACTTCTACTTCACAGCCTAGTTTTTAACAGCAACACTTCTGTTTTCTGTTCAATTTAAGATAACCCTGACAACATCACAATGACATCATCAGGGTTAGAGGTCCTCCAAAGCCACAGCAGACATTATACAACTCTTTTCACAGGCTGAATTGTACTTCCCATAAACATGCCTCGAAAATTTCCTGTTTAATGTGTAAGAGTCTGTGGCGTTTTTGGAAAGAATTTCGGTTCTTTGGTTCACACAGATGTTACTTTCAGCTAGGTTTAAAAAAGAACTGGGAGATTATGCAGTGGTTATAAACAGTACATACTTTTACTTTAGTAAAAAAAAGTATGTACTTTAGTATAGAACACAGTATAAATACTGCATTACAAATAAAAGTCCTACATTCAAAAATTAACTCAAGTAAAAGTACAGAAGCATTAGTATCAATATATATTTAAAGTACTCATTATGTAGAATATAGAATATACCATCATTTATTTGTTGATTATATTTTGGATTAATCTAAATCCAATGCAAAATAATTATAAGGTTATTAAATAAATGTAGTATAGTACATTTCCCTCTGAAAATGCAGTGAAACAGGATAAAGTAGCATGAAAACAGAAATACTTAAAATACAAGTACCTCAAAATTGTGCTCACTCTAAGTGCAACACTTGAGTAAATGTACTTTCCATCACTGCATGCGTGTAAAGTAGTGATAAAGCAGTGATTTGGACTGCACTCTAACAGAAAAATCCAAAATCTCAAAACTGGCAGAGATCCACCTAAAGCCACGTAAATATTCATGTATTTGTGCAAAATATAATCCTCCACATTTGTTGAATTTCACGCTCGCTTGCATTTTAAAACTGTACAGATGGACAAATTTGACATTTTTGCCCATTCAGCTGACCTGCTGTGCCCTCACTTTGGTTTAAAAGTTGAAACTACCAATTCAAACAACTTAATTGAAGGTACACCAGTTGAACACTGTACATTTTCCATTTAATTAGTGTAAAAATTCATGGTCCTTTCAAGAATCCTTCTAAGAAATCAGAGTTTAATGTCATTTCGTTTTTAATTGGAAGGAAACTATTGGGCCTGTAAAATAAGGGTAACCAAATTCAGACAACTAGACATTACTCCAGTGCAGACATACTGCAGTTAAACAAGAGAAAACTTGAGATGAACACTCCAGCAGAATATAATTGCCAGAATGCAGTGAGGATCACGTATTGATTAAACATGATAGTTCAAGATCCTTCCTTTCATTTTCCTTTACATTAACCCCTGATCCCTGCCCACAAACCCCTGCAAAAACTATGAACCAGCCAGAAAAACCTTCAACCGATCGACACACGTCTCAGAGTTACACAAAGTATCTCATAAGGATAAAAAGGTCACAACCGTATTGGTCGACCTGGGCGCCCAATCACACTGGATTCCACCGGGGGCTGCGGCCTCCTCGGAGCCAGCTTTGACCTGACAGGAAATGTGCTCTTTGTGTGTGTGTGTGTGCTGGAGCGCCAAAGCTTTGCAGAACTGGAGCTCCCACTAAAAATAGAAATTTTTTTCTTCTCCACAATAGAGAGACAGAGGAAATGACTGAGGGCAATAGAGGAGAAGAACAAGAGATGAGGAGATGGAAGACTTGGCTGTCATGTCCTTGGCCGTTTGCCCCGCTGCCTGCCCAGAACGTTTGAGGATCAATAAAACTCCCAGATACACTCCATAACCTTCACCGAGCCAGTGCTTATAATAATTCTACATAAGAGACATCCAGTAGGAAATATCTTTTATCCCTATAGATTGGTTTTCTGATGATCCTGGCCTCATAAAAAAGTGATATAGTCTTTTTTGTCTCCTTGTCAATAGAGCTTTGTCATGGTGAGAGTCAATAATGGGAGGATTAAATAAATACCAACTCGCACTCAGTAAAATGCACAGGTACTCACTTTCACATTTTCACTCCATCTGTGAAGGAGCTCCGCACTCAAATTTGATCCCCCCCTCTCTTTATCAGCGCGCGGGAGAGAAAAAAAAACAACTTCTTGCTTAATCCTCCATGAATACATTTGCAGTGTGTACATATGTGTATGCGCGTGTGTGTTTGCGAGTGAACCAATCTGCCACACCGTTGCTGATATTGAAGGCAGGAGATTTTTTTTGCCTTCTTTCCGCTAGATTTATTTTCTAATGTTGACGTTTATCACTTGAGCAGGCCCGCAATTCATCACCCCCCTCTTCTTCTTGTCGATAATCCGAAAGGGAGTCAATTTGCTAAAATGTGAATCTCGTTTTTTTTTTTTTTTTTTTTCTTCTTTTGGGGGGGGTTTACTCCCCTCCCCCTCCCTCTCACTCCATCTCCGTCTTCCTATCTGCCTCTTTTTCCCGTGGCGGTTCAGGTGAGAAACGTCAGAGTGGCTGTAACAGGGTAACATGGAGCCTTGCGGGAGGATTTATGAGTGTCTTTGGAGCTGAGATCGCACCTAGCCTTGTGTGTGAGATACACCTCAATCGATTCCAAATCCCTCTGATCTTTCATTAGGTGCTCGTCACAAGCTGTCCCGCTCATCACTCCCAGCGCACACAGCAAAGCGTCTGGAGCTACGCTGGAGTAAATAGAGGAAATTATAAAATGCTGCTGACTGAAGTGAGCTGCTTTGATCTCAGACAACATCTGTCTCCATCTAAGAAAGTGCAGCTACTTAAAGACTGAGTTATGTGCTATTAGGGCCAGCGTTGGGCCGTGAGTTGGATGGAAAGGGTTGATATTAAGTAAATTAATAGGGCTTTTCTATTGTAACTTTTGCCCACACTGAGTCACACCATCCCACATTAATTTGCATTTCCATTACCAGTTATAACATGCCTAGTTGTGCAGGTCACACCCGTGGTGGACCATCTCAGATCCCTCAAGTCTGTGTGTTCAGCTCTCAGTACTTTTGTTGCTTCTAACTGATTCTCTGTGGTTTGAAATTTAGTTTCTCTCCTGCATCACTGCTTGTACATTCAAGTATTTTACTGTTTCATGTCGGCTATCAGCTGTATAGGAGTCCAGTTAAGTTACTGCTGACATTTCCGGATTTTGCTGGTTAATTTTCAGATTTTAAATTACAAAATAACTGAGGACTTTTTTGAAGAATTGTTAGGAAATGAAGGGCGTTTATCCACCGTTTCATTGCTGCTCAAATCGAGTCAGATAGCTTTAGATATAAACCTTTAAGCGGGGAGTAAAATCGAGTCAAGCCAAGCCAGCATATGTATGAAAAGGGGCTTTAGTCAGTGGACGGGTGGTAGGAAGTGGTGAGAGGAGTCTTTCATCAGTAGTTTTGACAGAGTGAAACATACTCCACAATGGCCACTAACAAACATAGATTTACCAGAAAATTAGCAGTAAGCGCACAATGTGACCATTTCAATTTGCAGGGCTGCCCTATATACTCTCTAATTGTTTCCACACAGTTTTAGCAATGATAGCTGAGAGACTGTCCTAGTCTCTATTGAGCGAAGCATCTAGGGACCGACGTGAGAGTCTATGACATAGCTAAAAAAATACAGTGTATTGATTTAACTGACAAAATGCAAGACAACTCAGAGGCCTCTACACTGATGACTTGAATCTTTGACTTTTATGAGCCCTAATGTAGTATTGATATCAATGAAAACACAGTCATCTTTAGGGATGAGTCCTCCTTCTCCTCCTGCCTCTTAATGTCCAACTCTCACCTAAATCAAACAAAGTATAAGAACACTCTTGACCTGAACAATCTCCTGTTGTATGCTACATGTGTGAAAGGGCACATTCGGACAATGTCCCGACCTGATGTCCCTTCTCAGGACATTGTTTCAGTCCAAATGTTTTGGACACTTGCGTTCTCACACATTGCATCTGTGATTCATTCATTGCCTAGTTAAGTTCAGGTTTGCAGTGCACGTGTGAAAGGGGCTTTGGGGATTAACTTATTGGTCAGTGAATTTCCTTTCTACATGTGTTAAATACAGAAAATGCAACAGGCGCTTGTTTGCAGTTGTTTTAGGGAAGGGCACTGCTGGGCTGAGTAACACAGAGTAATGTAACTGATTATTTCTGCTGCTGAGCAGTTTGTAATCCTTGTGAAATGTGTAAAAAGGAGTGAGTAATTGATTTTCCAGTAACTTGCCCACTGACACACTAATTAGGCCTAATAATCTCATAGTTCTGATGACATAACAAATGCTTTAGTGACGGAGAAGAGTTTCAAGTAAAAAAGAATAAAATGCCCATGACTAAAACAGCCACATTCTGTCCACAGCCCTGTGAGAATAACCTTTGCTTGCTGGTAGCAAGCTTTGGTTGAGATGTTTTTTCGCACTGCAGCTGAATTCAACCCGACCGGCCGAGCGGCTCCCAGCGCCCAATCTAGCCTTCACTATGAAAACAATAGCGCTGTGGCACTGTAGCAGAAAAAAAGAAGGAAAGAAAGAGTGAGAGATATAAGGAGGAGTGAGGGATAAGACGGGGGAAAGCTGGTAGCAGGCGGCAGGGGGGAGGAGAGGGGAAGGAGATGCGAGGGGCGGCGTCAGAGTGAGACAGAAAGGCAACACATCATTCGGAATTCACAGCCAATGTGCTGGGACCTATCTGAGCCAAGTTTGTCTCTGATCCTGCTCTGAATTATAAAATACCCACATCTCTCTATCTCTCTCTATCCCCAACTCCTTTCCTCCCACCTCTTCTTCCACCACCACCCCCCCCCATCTTCTTTTTTTATTCAGCCTCTTGTATTTGTTCTACTTTTGGATGTACACGATGCTCCACTCTCCGTCTCTTTCATCTTCTCCTTCTGTCTCTTCATCACTGTGAGAATGGGATTCATGTCCTACCATGAAGCAGTGAAAACACAAGCATCCCCCAGAGGGCTGGTTGTCAGAGAGCAAAGTATGGAGAGGGAGGCACCACTGTTTGTTGTTTCTCATTGAATTTTTCATCTTAATCCATGAAATATACATCGCCGAGGCCAGGGCTAAGGCCACAGACCACATGGGCACATTGTAATAATGTCATTTTGTTTGTCCAGCCGGGCGGTTATTACTTGCTCCTGTTCTCGTGAAACGTGGGCAAGAGTGATGCATGCGTGCGTCAGAGGGTCCGCTACACAAACCGTTACCCCCGAAGTGCCTTTGGATGACATGGATGACTGACAGGCAGATGTCCCTGAAGAGCCCTTGTATCATGTTTGGAGTGTCAGTGCCAGTGTACCGTGGTGTGAACATTTGTTGAAGGAGCCTGTGGAAGTGTGTGTGTTTATATATGAACATGACCGTAGCGGAGAGTGCGGGAACAAGCGAGAGTGAGCGCGTGGGCGGGTGTGTACGGGCACCGGAGAGAGAGAAATACAGAGTGTGAGGGCGTGTGTTACATATGTTTTTGTGTATCCATGCATGCACTGTTTGAGAAAATATGAGATGCAAAAAGGATTTCGGTGTAATGTGCATTTAAGTGTGTCTGTGTATTTTCAGTTTAAAGCGAAGGTGCTTGTCGATGTCACCAATAATTAATGATCGCAAGAGCCAAACTCTCAACCTCCATCCCTGATAATTCAGTGTCAGCTCACGAACATCAGTGACAACGCTCACTTTTTTCTGTTATATTAAATATATCCAATATCCTCCTGCTAGAAAGTGAGATTTCACACTTTTTTTGTGAAAACAAAAGATTTTGTGCAGGTTACTTTACTACCATAGTTTCTAAAGATTATATCAAACAAAATCCCATTACATTTTCAAAACTAGAATTACAGCCTCAGGGTTTAACACTTTGAAGGAATTTAATAAAAGGTATTATGTGTATTTTTTGTGGCAAAATGGAAGTATCACTATAATGACATGTACAATTCCAGTGACTAATTTCCAGTGAGAAACATGCTGTCTTCACTTACAGACTATTGAGGAGTACAGAGGACCGATAGAGAGCTGAACATTATGATGTCACAGTGAAGATGACCTTTGACCTTTTGGATATAAAGTTGTCATTATGTCTTCATTTCATCCTATTAGACATTTGGGTGAAATTTGTGAATTCTTGAGTTATTACTGAAAAACATGTTTTCTGAGGTAAAAGTTACCTTGACCTTTAACTTTCAAATTCTAATTATATTGCATTCATGAGAACAGGGCCAGACGTGAGGTCACAGTGACCTTTGACCACCTTTGAAATCAACGTGGACATTTGTGCCAAGTTTGTGAAAATTCCAGAGAGGCGTTCTAAAGATATCACGTTCACATAAATGGGATAGACACGTGGATGGACAACACAAAAACATTATAATGAGTGTGATGGCTACAAATAACTCATATCATTGCAGTCCATCCATACTCTGACAACAGCACTGTCAGGGTACTGAAGAAGGTCCATTTTTGCAAAATAACAACACCAAAGAGTTTTCAGTAAAGTAAATAAAACTTTGGAGTTCACATTACCAACTAGGCAAAACAGACAATTGCCCCGAGGCCCCAGACTCCGTGAAGGCCCTTAAAGTCCCAGTTTCACTGCATGTGCATTGGCTGCAGTTACAAATTAATTGCAAATTTGTTTTGAACTTTTGCACCCCTAAAGCATAATATCAACTGCAGGGAGTCCTGCATAATTACCTCATCTTCTGGCCCTAAGACCATTATTATTTGTTAACTTTTTCCGTAATCAGTTCAACTCATATGCACTAGACAAAAATATAAACTTGCTTTTGAATTTTGCTTCTGTTTTTTAGGAGTTGAAGTTAAAAACATATAACTTTGTCTTTGCAAACTAAAGGTTTATTTCTTTCAAATGTTGTTCACAAATTTGTTCAGATCTTTGTAATTTAATCTTTGTCCCCCTAACAGGTCAATGTGACTGTGCCTGTGCAGATATTTTCCACCAAGTCACAACCACTTTAAGCAATCTAAAATGGAATAGCATTAAATAGTGCAGTCTATGATATCAATGAAAAACAGCTAAAATGTCAAGCTAATTCTTTATTGTCTGTAAAATCAAACACTCACAGACCAAACACAACCGTAATAATCCCATCTTCTTATGTAAGTGCCTATTGTAGCATGCACAGGTTTTACCTCACACACATGCACCATCTGGTAGCTAGCATGCCAGTTCAGCTCAGCCTGCAGTGAAAAGTCATTATGTTAACAGTGTCACCCCTGGGGAAGATAAAGTGCCAATAATCTGGTATTACATATTGACCTCATAAGGAGCAACCTGCACTAGTGCCAATAATATTCTCATAATGATAACATTTAGTTGTTTATTAGTTTAAATAACATTGGTAAGGTGTAATAATGCAGTCTGGTGTATTGCACAGAAAGCCGGAATAATAACGCAGTGGAGATAAAAACGACTCTGCTGTTCAGCTTCAGAGAAATACTTATTTATCAACAAAGTTATAATAATGCTGACTACATGTACTGCATGCAACTAGTTGTGAAAACAGCTGCGAGGTACATTTTCCCAGACCTTTATTTCTGTGGGGGGAATCAAATGTGGGAGGTAAGGAAATACAAATAAGAAGCTGTAATGTTATCAGAGGCCATGAGCCATAACCGTGATAATATCTATCTTTCCCTGCCGAGCTAGGGTAACTTGATAGAAGCAATACATTGCTGGCCATATACGCGCTGATGCACACAGGTACACATCAAACATCTTATATTAGGTCTGTCAAAGGGAGAGGGGGAGGAAGGGAGGGAAGGAGGGAGGGAGGTAGATGGGGAAACAGACAGTGTTAGACATAAACACATACAGACAGAGAAAGAGCTGATGGATGGATGGGCAAAGACAGGAGTGAGTGAAGAGCTGGATGAATAATGCATCTGTACCGCTGCATTAATTCATTGAAATATACATGCATTACTGTATGTATGCATGTAAGGTATGTAAGGGTGATGGGAAAATGGATACAGCATGGTCTGTGCGATATAGGATTTACCATCCACAGCCATTCATCTCATTCCTCAACTTAGGTCTGAGTGTCTGCACTAGGGTTTTCAATTATCCAGCAGCCGTGAATTAGCATGAGGGGAAAACTCAAGTGGGTAATGGAATTCTGTGTGCAGTCGCTCCATTAGAAAATGTCTCATTGGTTGTCAATGTACGATTCTGACTTAAAATACATCCTGGGACCAAGATGAAAGTGCAAATATGTGTGTTACACATGCTGGGTGGGATGCAAATAATGTGTTCGACTTAAAGCTACAAGTAAAAGTCCCAAAAGGACTGAGGTTCAACCTAGAACCAGTGTCTTCTGTTTCTTCTGCTGGGAAAGGGTTTTTCAAGGACTCCTCGTATGACTATGTGTCCATCAAGAACCCTCTTCATTCCTTTTCTTTTGAAAGAAAGAGTTCGTTGAGAGTTCCTTTTAAGACTAGGGGTTCCAACAAGAACCATTTTCATCTGAAGAACCCTATTTTTTGAAGAAAGTGTTCATCAAGGGTTCTTTGTAAGACAAGGGGTTCCATCAAGAACCTTTTTCATCTTAGGAACCCTTTTTTTCTTTGTAAAACCTTTAGAAGACAAGAGGTTACAGGTAAAACCCTTCTAAAAATAGATTTTTAGATCTCCCTGGGTGGGTTCTAAGCGAAACCCTTGGAATATAAAAGAATATGTTGCAGAACCCCCTCAGAGATTTCTGGATGAAAACGTTAGAACATAAAAGGGTTCCTCGTAGACCTCCATGGGTGGTTTCTAGATGAAATCCTTGGAATATAAAAGCATTCTTGGTAGAACCCCAGTGTGGTTTCTACATGAAACCCTTGGAATACAAATGGGTTCTCATTAGAGCCCTCTCGGTGGATTCTAGATTGAAGCTGTTGGAATATAAAAGGGTTTTCTGTTGAATCCCTCGTGTGGGCTTTTGTTAGCATCCTCAGAGGGTGTAAAGTTTGTGGATAGAACGCACAGAGATGGGTCTTTGTTGAACCATAGAAGGGTTCTCTGTGGGCGCTCTTATTATAGGCACAGTCAACCAACATGGAACTGACCCCGTTTTTCAAGTGCCTAATTTTGAACCATTTTCACCACATATAAATTGGTGCGGAACCCCAGCTGGTACCAAAAAATAGCAGCCAAAGTGTTTACAGCCAAAGTGGTTGTGCAACTGCCTCTGTTGAAGACGCTTTTGATAACATTTCTGCTCAAAACCAGAGGAAACGTGGGGCGGTTCATTAGAGAGCACCAAAGTTCCAAGAATCAACTCAAGATCCAGAGTTTATTTGGTGTAGAACCCCCTTACCAGGAGGCAAAAAGGGTTCTCCTGTGTGGTCAAGCCGAAACCTTACATGGTTTTAGTGAGCACTTTTATTTCTGAGAGTGTGAGACATCTGGAGCATGTGTGCATTTGGGCAGGTTTTATGAAGACCATTACTGTTATCACCAAAAAAGTGGGTTTTATTTCAGCGTTAAACACAAGTGCAGATGATAAAAATGTAACTACTGATGTGATTCCTGAGTGAAGTCTGAGTCTTTTTAACGCCTCTCTAACATAACTTAAAAATTCAAATTAAATAATCCGTTAAACTTGAAACGGTAAAAGCAAACAAGAAGGTTTATAGTTCAAATAAAAGCAGCTCCATTTTTAAGAGCTTAAATGTCACATTTATCCATAAAGTGGCAATTGGAGTTGTCATTGTGATGACTTTGCGTGGTGTGCGGCATATTTTTAAGTTACCTGTTATAGAGAAGGTGTCGCAGTGCTCCCAGAGTCTTTATCTTGTCAGGTGTCGTGCTGTGATTTTCCCTCTTAATTGGAAACCAAAAGAGCTGCCAGACATGAAACTTGATGGAGCGTTCTCGAATTCAGCTTCGCCTGACTCCAACTTGTCACCTGTGATGTCCCTAAAGAAAATGAGTTCATCTGGGCTCACTGGCGCCATGATGACCTGGGCTTCAACTCCCTCGGCTCACACTTTCTCTACCGCAGTGTTCAAACAATGTGAAAGAGAAAAGAGAGGGTCTTTTCAGCAGCTGAGACACATTCAATGCTGGTGACGTGTCCTCCTCTCTAACTCTGTCTTTAAATTTCCGAATTTCACCTTTTCACTCTTAGAAATAAAGATGTTGACTAGAACCATAAGGGGTTTTGCGGCTTGTCCCCATATGAGGATAGTTTTTTTGTTTCTGGTAGAACCTTTTCTAAAGGTTTCACTTGGAAAACTTTAACATAGTTCTACCTTGAAACCAACATAAGAGGTTTATCTAGAACACAATCAGGGGGTTCTACTGAGAACCTTTTTAAATTCAAGGGTTTTATCTAAAACCCTCACAGGAGGTTCTACCGAGAACCCTATTTTGTTATGTCACAAAAAACCCTGGACAAACCCTTGACAAAAGACTTCATCAAGGATTTCAACAGTCCTTGAAGAGCTCTTTCTTCCAAAAATGCTTCTTCGGATGAACAGGGGTCTTAATGGAACCCTTAGTCTTACAAAATACCCTTGACAAAGCCTTTCTCCTGTGTAGAACTGCAGCCGTTCAGGAGGAACCCTTTTGGAATCCTTATCCCTAAGACTGTAGATAGCAGACTACAGTTTTTAAATACCGGATGCATTTTGGGTAATACATACATTGCTGCATAATTTCTATCCTTTGTTTACTTTTACTAGATTGTTCCCAGCCACTTTGGGATTAAAATTAATGATACCCCAGGCACAAGGTTGTGTCTTCAAAGAAATAGAAGGTGCAGATTTTCCTTTCATATCTATACAATATATGACAGTTTTGAAACTTCAACCTTTAATATAAAAAAAGTACATTTATGACTATAATAAAGTTATCTCAGTGTCTTTTAAGCAGTACACTTTCTTTAAGTTTGTGTTGTTAATTGTTCCGTCTGGTCTGTTTCTGGCAACTGCTCTTGCCAGGAAAAAAAAATAACGAGTTTTTCTACTATTATGTAGTGTAGATGAGATTCTGAAGAATTGTGTGAAGAATGACTGTGTGTGTATGTGTGTGTGTGTGTGTGTGTGTGTGTGTGTGTGTGTGTGTGCATCTTGGGTAATCTTCACCTGCAGTCATATGCAGTCCCTGGTGAGAGACTGTATGAGTCACGACCAGCACATCTGGCCCACAGCTTAGTCTTTCTGTCATGGATTTAAGCTTAAACACACACACACACACACATTTTTAACATGTACATTCCCTACATAAACACACACTCAAAATACTGCTGATCACTACGGTGTTGCCACAAGCCCCCCGCTGACTCACCTTACACTAAGAAGTCACCCATTCTACCACCCTCTTTGATATCTGCTTTAGGTTTAATAACTTCACATTGGATTGAGATAATCTTTTACTACACGCAACATGAAACACAGGATGGCACCTGACAGGGATCCTCGTCTGTTTTACGTTCCGTATTAGAACCCAGAGTCAAATGAATCTATACACGAAAACACCAGTGACGGCAAAGTGTCGAGCTCACCTCCGCAAATTACCCCAAATTGCCCCTCAGATTTCAAACCAAGCGTGCAGTTGTTCCTAGCAGTTAAAATGTAAACACTACAATCAGCATTTTAATTCATGATTGCCAAACAAGCCGAAAGCTAATCACGGAGAGGAGGGAGAGGAGATAATGAAGAAAGCAAAAGACAGCGAGAGAGAGTGAGGGAGACTGAGGAGGGAGTCTGTGATTAGGTCTCGCCTCAAAGTGTCTGTTTTTCCTCAGCGCTCTGGGCTCTGCATGTTTAAGAAAATGCCATGTACGCCAATTTTCTCTCTGACAGAGTAAACTGACAGTCTAAGTCAAGGCGAGTCAAAGGCATTCATGTTCTCCCGGTGAGGCTTTGCTGAAAAAGAACTTAAAAGGACAGTTCATCCCAAAGTCAAGAATACATATCCTCCCTCTTACCGGTAGTGCTATTTATGCGTCTGGATAGTTTTGGTGTGTGTTGTTGAGTTTTGGAGATATCGGCTGCAGAGATGTCTGCCTCCTCCTGAATATTATCGAACTAGATGGCATTTGGCTTTTGGTGCTCAAAGCACCGAAAAATACAGTTGAAAAACTGTATTTGACCTGGTTACTCAAGATAATCCACAGACCTTCTTTTGAGCGGTTTCATGCAGAAACTACTTTGTTTCTACCATAGAAAGACAGTAGTTCCTCCTGTGGGCCTCCCCTCAGGCAAAGCTTGGAAAAAGCCAACTCCCTCCCCTTTTATTATTTGCTTAGCTTCGCTCAATTCCTGGATGTCTGACCGTGATTACATTATTTGATCCCACAGACAATCAACACATGACCCCCTCGTAAGTCCCGCCCCTTTCCGCTCTGTGCTCCAATAACAGTTGAGTGAGCTTGGTAGGCTTGTCTATGTTGAAAAAAAATTGAAGATGGTTAAAATAGTCAAGTCTTAAGTTAGATTAAAGTTAAATTAGTTACTATTAACAAACACTAGGTAACATTAGCTATCAGCTAGCTATGGGCTGATGTAAATTAGCTTAACTTCAGACTACAACAAATACATAAAAAGGTCTGTCCAAAGGCTTTTATTAGGGAAGTAGGAAAACAGGAAAATTCCATAATATTGTATCTCTGAACCATTTCTTTTAACCTAACACACATTTAGGGCATTCAATGTGTGTTGAACACACATCTAGGGTGTTCAGTGAGTCAACATATCCTTTTGATAACTAATGCAAGAACAAATGTAATAGTTTTTCACTTCCATTCTCCGATCCTCCCTGAAACAGTTTAGAGATCCTTCTCCCATTTAAATAAACCTCTGATCTAGATGGAGAAATAGCACTACAGGCCAGAGGAAAAATAAGTATTTTTGTTCTTGGGATGACCTGTTTCTTTAAAAGTACAAAACCACAGAAGTTATTTTCCTTTTAGTTGACTCTACCACGTCATATATCGAAGATGTTATAGTGTGAGAAATGTATCTTGACTTTAGTGTTCTGATTCTCAAGCAGTGACCTAATAATTGTAAAGACTGAGGTAATAGCCCCGGGCCTGGAAAGACCTTTGCTTAGACATATATCCAGAATGGACAGGCGTAACGCCTTTAACCTTTTCCCTCAGATTCATTACTAAACCCAAATAGCTGACAGCGAAGACCTGACGTCTGTCATTAGGAGTTGTTATCTAATGACATTTCAGTGAAGTCTAGAATATCTCATAATCTAATGGCATTTCTACCACACATAAAAACTTGTAGAGACAGCAAAGTTGTTTTAGCTGCAAATTAGACGATGAGGTGTTAACCTTCCTAGAGATCCAATATTCCTACAAATAAAGAACCAGAGAGAAAGAAATTCTTCTGTGGGGGGCAAATGATAATGTATTATCCAGATAACAACAACAACCATTAGAAGGGAGGTCAAGCAGTGGTTTATTTTCCTCAAGATGTAACCAAATCCACTAGTCTCACAACTATATATTCACTCAAGGTCTAATTAATTATTTATGGCTCACCTGTGGCAAAAAAGGGCTGCTTTCTTCATTTGGTATCTGCACAATAGCAGTGTAATTGTGGGGGGAAAAAAAGAAGCCTTGAAGAGCTGAGTTTTTTGCCAAGTTACTTTGTAGTTTAAGGGTACAATCACTGTTAATATTAAATGAAACCCACTTTGTTTGTACACCCTTGGCTGTCAATAAATCATTTGAAATATTAGCAGTGCAATGTTACCCACGCAGCACAAAAAAAGAAAGCTACCCCGTGTTGAGAACATGCTGCTTCTCTAAATGAATTGGCGAAATCTCCAGTTGCTTTTTTTTTTTTCTATTAATAAATTCATTAGCGCCATGAGACTGGAGGAATGAAGACATTCGCCGCCCAGCGACTCGCAGCCAAATTATAAGAGATACCCTGCTTGGCTAGCTGCGCTGTGATATCTAAAAAAGCAGAATTAAAAATGCATCCCTTCTCCTTCCTTTAGGGGTTCCTGCAATTACTCAGACGGTTAGGGACGCGGGGAGGCGTTTCCCCACATCGCCCTCGCAAACTACTGTACATCTTTATCATTTTCCTTCTGATCCACGCCGACCCGCTTCCTCTTTCACCTCTGCGCGCACACACATCAGCTTTATCTCTCTATACTGTAAAGGCAGCAGCTCTGAACTGCTTGCTGTTGGCCCTCATCTTTGCGGAGCAGATGGCTGCTTTTCTGCACCACATGGCCAGCACTCAGGAGATGAGGGGAGCTCTTTAAGAAGAAAAAGACTTTCAATCTGCTTTAGCAACTGTAGCTCCTCCTCATCATCACATCTATTTTCACATGGCGTCAGCAGCAGCGACTCTAACCCCCCCCCCCCAACCCCACCACAACCACCCCCACTGCCTCCACATATCTCCATTGCACTGACTTGACGCTCTGCATTCATCTATCTGCTGTTGATGATTATGTAAATACTTAATGCTTATGTAAACGAGTCAAACACAAGGTCGCGAAGTGAGATTATTAAGATGCCGCACGGATGCACAGTCGGCTGGCCAAGAATTCCAACTCGCAGCACCCCCCCCCCCCCCCCCCCCCCAACAACCCCTCCGGTTTCTATCATGTAACTCCAACGTGTGGGAACACACTGCATATGTATGGAGCGCCGCATTCATTATTCATGCTGGGAGTCAGTTGGAGTGGTGGAGAGGTAGGGTTATTCTGGAAGAGGACGGCGAGCAGAGACTCAGAGTAGGGGAGTAAGTTATCTTTTTTTTTCCTTTTATGGATCTGCACAGTTTGTATAATTCAGTTTGAGCATGATACTCGCCGAGTTTGGCCTGAAGACTGCAATAAGTAGACCTTGAGGAATGATTTAGTGGTTTGTTTGTGGTCATCAGCTCGGCCAGCTGTGCTCGTGGTTGTAATGCTAGAAACATACGAGTGCTTGTGGCGAAAAACAAGCGTAGATTAATTTATTGTAATTTATAGGTGTTAAGAAACAGTTCATAATTAGCTTGAACCAGATGTTTAGCCTCAATCTAATTAAATAAATGACTTCAGTGGAGCGAATGTGGTATCAAGCTGTTAAATAATGCTGAATTCTGAAAAGGGTTTGGAGAAAAGAGTGTATTCTCTTAAAGATCTTAATACAGAACTTCATACTGTGTTGATTTTAGAGCCCCCTGTGGACAAATGCGGTAGTGTTTCCACCATAATAACCACAAAATATAACTATGTAATGTATGTATGTGATGTAAACACAAGCTCATTTAATCTTATTTCATGGAGAATTTGACCTGATGACAGCCATGAAATAAATTAAATAAATTAAAGTAATAAATTGAAACTGTTTCATAACCAGTTAAAACTTTTGCAGTAGCTCTGTGTCATGATTCTTTTTTTTAACAGTTTGATTTTTGATTGCTGAAATTATTTTTTCTTTTTTTTTATAATTTAACACTTAGTCCCTCAGCTTGATGCTACTGTATAAACAAACAGCTAAATGTACCAGTTTCCTACAAATAGGTTTTTATTACTCATTTTATATGAAGTATAGCAAGGATGCTGCTGAAAAAACAATCAGAGAGGCTGACTGTAAATTTGAACCATGATGTACAGTCTCTAGCAGTGTAGGAGTCAACTTTTTCCCATATCTAGTGTTGAAAAACAGAAATCACAACAAATCAGAATACTGACTCACAGTACTTACTGAATTGGCACCCAAGTAACATGACAGTATCGAATTCAGAGATAAGCCCTAATACTGAATGGAGAAAATGAGTACTTACGATGTGGAGCATGATGTAATCTCCCAGACGCGGGGCGCTGTCAATGCGGACGAGGATGCCGTCTTTGATGGTGGTGCTAAAGCCCACTGCCAGCCGGTCCGTCCGTGTGCTCGGCCTCTCATTATTGGGCCACGTGTACGTGATCAGACCTCCGCCTTTACCAAAGATGTATGTGGTGCCAGCTGTAGAGACATGAGAAGAAAAAAGGGAAGCAATTAGGTTTGTTCTGGGAGAAAAAGAGACAGATAAAAAGAGAAAGGCAAAATCCAATTCTGTGATGTACAAACACACTGTAACTAGACACTAGGGAGCACAGTGTCGTCACCAACAAGACACTTTCCTGACAAAACGAGATCCAAACTACCTCCATTTAGAGCTAAATCTACTGTAATTCCTTTACAGCCACCTTGCCACTGCTACAATGTAATTGTGCCGAGTTCTATTTTAGGTTTTTAATGGTATTCAGCCACCACCACCTTTTGGGTAGAAGTCAGCGGCTCCCCTGGCGCCATCTATGACCTATCCAGCTCTTAAATATAGCCCCTTTCTAGGGAATAACAGCCAGTATGACCAGGACCGGATAAGTCTCCCAATCCTCATGTATTATATATGAGACCTGCAACCAAAGAACAAAGGCTGGCACAAGAAAGGAGAGAAGGGGGGAGGAAGAAAAAAAAAAAATCGAAGAACCTTCGTCGGGTTTAATTTGACAAATGCACTGTAGAAAAAAGGCCGTCAGTACCAGTGGGGGTAGAGAAGCTCACCAGAATGAAATTTTTTGTTATTACATCAGCCACTATGCAGATTTGTGTCAGATTAGAGGCTCTGATTGGATCAAGCTTGGCCCCGAGCCACAGTTTTTGCGAGAGTTGTTTGTGGATTTCCTTTTTTTTTTTTTGGCATCACGTGGAACAGTGAAAAAAATAGAAAAAAGTTTCATTATTTGGTTGCAGGGTCGGATTCAATTCCAACTTTTGAATATTCCCCAAGGTGCGTCAGAATTAAAGCAGTGAATCCTTGAGCCGCTTAGCCATCTCGTCCACATTTAGGCAAAGATAATCAAGAGATCAAAGGCATTAGACCTACAGCGGATAGACTGGTGAGAGAATCAATATGTGAGACGAAACAGACCGCCGTGGCCTCGGGATAGTGGAAAGCATTTGGCCCACCTCACAGGCTGACAGGGGGGCTGCTAATGAAGTCTCCCAGTTCTTGCATCAATGTATTCATTCCTTGTATTTTCTGCCTCCATCATCCCTTTCTTCCACACTCTTAGAAATGATGGTTCTAACTAGAACCAGAAAGGGTTCTTCAGCTTGCCCTCACTGGAAAACTCTTTTTTGTTCCTGGTAAAACCTTTTAAACTTGGAACAATCTGTTAAAAGGGTCCACCCAGGACCCCCTATGGGAGTTTTTACAGAGAACCCTTCTGTGTAATAGTTCCACCCAGAACCCTCTCTGGTTAGTCTAGAACCTTTCCACTTTTTAAGCGTGCTACCTGAGAAGCTTTTTATACACCAGGAAGTTTATCTAGAACCCACTGAGGGGGTTCTATCAACACCTAATATATATTCCAAGGGGTTCTTTCGAGAACCTTTTTATATTGGGTTTTATGTAGAGCCTTTTCATACTCTAAGGGTTTTATCTAGAACCCACCGAGAGTGGTTCTGCAGATAACTTTATTATATTTCAAGGGTTTTATCTGGAACCTACCCAGAGGGTTCTTCTTAGAACCCTTTTATATTATGGTACAAAGAACCCTTGATGGTCTCTTGAAATTTTCAAGGACTTCAGCAATCCTTGAAGAGCTCAAGAACGGTTCTTTGGTTGGGAATGCTTTTTAATGGAACCCTTACAAGGAATTCTTGATGAACCCCTTCTTCACAAAAGGGGTCCTTCAGAAGCAAATGGTTCTGGGTAGAACCTCAGCCATTCAGGAGGGACCCTTATGAAGCCCTTATTTCTAACAGTGCACATCACCTCCCTCTTCCCCCTCTCTTTTCCATTCACTTCCTCTCCTAGTCACCTGAACATCTGTTTGGCCTTGTGATGGGTGCCCAGCTGTCTCCCTGTTCCCCCTATGAAGCGGCCAACAATCTGCTCTGTGGTCCATAATACCCCAGAGACTGCAACAACATATGGATGAGAGGGAGTAAGAGAGAGGGAGAGTCTCTGCCCACCAGATGAGTGTCTCTATTTGCCTCCAGGCAGCACAAACAGGTCTGCATTTTACACACCTCAGGTACCAGCAATGCAAACCACCAACTAAGGTCGTCTATGTGACATGAAAAATATCTGAACAAGTGAAGCATCCAGAGCCTCCAACAACTGCTTCACTCCTTGTAACTAATAACCCTACATGGCTGGTTTAACACAAACACCTCCCTTTGAGATTTCATTTTTTTCCTGAAGAGAAAGAATAAAACCTCTCTATTGCTTTCAATGACATGGCAAAAATTGAAACTGATGTTTGCATTATATATTACTCTAGTATTTAAAATCCCTATTTAAAATAGAGTAACCGTTTTCCATTAAAGGTACAGGTTAAATTGATGGTATACTGTTTACAATTACTGAGACAGACAGATACAGACAAAAAGCTGAGACCTAAATAAGATTCAAAGTCATCAGGGCTAATTATGTCAATGCAATATTTCTTTCAGGATTTAAATTGGCTCCTTGGTAGAGACTTACATATGAATACTGACTGTGTCACTTAAACTCTGTGAAGCCACATATGTAGTGTTGTCAGCGATACGTGCTATCCAGTGTTTATCTGGTAATGCTTATTAAATGTCAAACGTTTTTTCTGAGCTTTGATTTGAAAATGTGGTGAAAGTGCATACTTTCAAGTAGTTTTGAATAAAGTGCACTGCATTGCTGACTAATGAGGCTTTTGTTTGGAGCTTAGAGCAAGTCATTTTAGTGCTTTTTAAACAGGCTTCTTTTGTGTTGTGCACTTTTCGTATATATATTTCTGAATTAGATCATCCAAAACTGGGGTGGCAGCTGCTTCCCCATGCCCCTTTCTAGATCCACCCCTGCAACATATATCACCCGCCTCAAATAGCTCAATTTCTCCATGGCACGGCATCTGGCTGAAAACACGGCTGTGATGCCACACAGGCAGCAGATAGCAGCCTGCAGCCAGGGTTGCACCGGATCTGGCCTGGCTGTCTCATCGCCTCAAAGTTTCTTCTTGCCAAAAGAGTTCGGGCAGACTTGGGATCAGTTTCCCCGGCAAACGAGCAAACTTCGCCTATCTCATCTAACACACACTCTTTTTTTTTCTGCAGGGGATGACGATGATGAGCAGCAAAGATACAAGCACCCCGGGGAGCCAATTATCACATTGAGGAGATTTGCTTAGTGTTTCAAGAAGACAATGTTCGGCATGAAACACACACAGGCAGCCACACGCACACCGTCTGACGCACACACACGCACAGGCGGGCTGATGGAGACACAAATGCACATCTTGATGCTCAAGTATAAAAAGTGTGCAAACACGTGTGCATGCACACAAACACTCGAGACGCGATGCATTCTCACATACAATCACACAAGTGGGTGATTATCCGCACAAGTACAGAGAAGAGAGAGAACCCGAGATCGCTGAAATGTAGCACATTTCCCTAACAACCTGCTGGGCCCAGACTGCACCGGCTGTATTTCCACACAGAGAGAGGAAGTCTGCTGCATATCAATTCATGCATTCATTGTGTGCAGAGCCATCGAGTGTGGAATCGCTTCTGATACCCGTCTGAAGATTTCAACGGAGAAAAAGAACTGTATGGGTGGTTAGCAACCGTGAGGAAATGCAGAATAGCAGCGGCCAGGCTAGACTCCCAAGGTCAAGAGTTTCATTTAAATAACTTCACTACAGAGCAAAATGGCCTTTCCACTCGAGTGTGGATGTAAGTAGCACCGATATAATTGAATTTCACCAGTTTTGCAAGGAGACTAATGAGATGAAAGTGAGGGTAAGCAATGGCATATTTTAACTTTTCTGGCATATTTTAGCATGCATACTCTCAATTACTTTGACTAACACCTCCTTGGGCATTAACCTGCCCCCAAACTGTTAATAGACAATAGTATTTTCAAGGTTTTTTACACAGTGTTATAAAATCAGCTACACTGAAAGAAGATGCAAAAATGAGGAAAAGGCTAAGGCTTTGCTTCATTAAAATAAAACAAATCAACATGTGCCTATTGCTTTCACTATTTTGCAGCAGTGTGTACTCTACATTAGCAAGATCTCACATTAGTACTTTGGCAAAAACCTTTTAACAGGTGCATGTAATTTAAAGTAACAAAAAAGAATGTCACTCATTGTCTGGATAATAACTCGATGCAACCTTTAAAGAAAGGGATCTCTGTAGCAGAGTGTGTTAAAGTGATGGGCTTCTACACATTTTTTACTCTTGCTCTGTAAGAGTGCACAAAAGACTTTGATACAACCTCTCGGATGTTGATCCAGTCAAACACATTAAAGCAATGAGGTAAAAGCACTCCAATTTGTTATGCACTTTTTGGAAAATGGCTGTGAAAGTCCTCTTCAAAGTGTGCTGTTTTGTAACCATTCCTGTGCCACTTTCCTTTTGTAATTACTACAGACATTTCATCTGCCATCGTGGTCAATCCTGGCTCTCTTTCAGAGGTGGACGCTGACAGCTCAGCGCCATCATCGCTTTCAAGGTTGAAACGTTACACCGGCAAACAGCAGAAACGAAGCATCGAACATGCAGTACATGCCTTTCACAGCCATGATGCCGTGGTGAAACGCCAACTACAGGGGAAATATCATCAAAGGAATCAAATCTACAAACAGATTACTGCACAAGATGTTATTTTGGTGGATCAGAGGGGACTTTCATCTCCATCTTTGAATAATGCAATCTTGCCATGGCCAGTGGGTATTGGAGGGGGGCCATTTGAAATCTAATTGTAGCATATGGGTGCTCCATTGATTTGTGAGTGGAGGGATGGGAGACAGGACACCCTCTGAAAGAAATAATGACCCATGCTGATTTTCTTTGATAAGTCTTTGATAGTCAACAATGAAACAACATAAAATACCAGCATTTGAGCCTTGGGAACTCAGTTCCACAATATCCTTCTAACTACATAATTAGGGGTCTCATGTACATATTAATACGCATCTAAAAATTATTAGAAATTAATCTGAATCTAAATTCAAAATATTATCATTTAAGTTTTTGTAAACTTTCTTGACATTGGGTTTGAATTGGCCATGCTCATGGTTTGACGCATCTAATTCCATCAGTCAGTCGTAAAAAGTCCACATCAGTTGTCCCACCAAAAAGAATCAACAGCACTTCTCTGCTTCTGCTCAATTTGCCTGAGTCTGAACCAAACTCAACAACGTGGTGCTGAAGCCTTTATGTCCCTCCAGACTTCTTTGACAAAAACAGCAATTTTACCATGCAGAAATCAAAATCTGTTCAAGTCTATGCTATACTTACAATATTTTCACCACTTAATTTGCCGCCAGATAGTCTTTTCTGGCGGGGAACCGAAGCCGCCTTCTAAAGATACCAGACATTTTACCCCACAGGACAAAGAAGTTGCAGGTCTACTTCTGTCTTCATCCATTAGTTTGGATCCAATCTATTTTGTTAAAAAAAAACAAAGTCACACAATAACGCAAAGAAACTAACCGGCCAAGGCGGTGGCAGTCCAGTAAAGTCCAAAGTCTGCCAAGTAGAATTCTGTTTTTTTTTTTCCAAAAGAGTTGGCAAAGTAAAATGGTGAAAATTTTCTAAATATAACATAGACTTAAAGAGATACCCAGTAAACAACTGGGATTTCATCACTGATTTCTACCATATGGGTCATTTGCTGCCAACAAGAAGCTTCCTGGACATGATTTATCCTGTGCAAGTACTTAGGTGCATTGGTTCCAGCTTCAATTATTCTGCAAGTATATCCACCAGGACATATTTATAACAACAAAGACATTTACATTAGGTAACCAGATGTGGTGGTTGAGTGGGTCTCTTATCTAGACGCCCTGGTTTCAAGTTCAGCTTGTAACAAGTTTTTTTTTTCTTCTGGCTTTCAGCTGAGAAGCTTTTATATAGTGTTTTAGTGAGGTACTAAAGTGACATTAAGGTAGCATTTGCACATTGTCGAGGATGAAAAATGTCACTGTTGCAAACCAGTGAAATATGGTCTATCAAGGTCTTCAAATGTTTTCAGAGGACAAATCCCTGCTGGATGTTGATTGTTTTCAGGTGGTCCTTGATTCAGCTGCCTAAAACACGTTTTTCTGCTGACCTCATCTACAGGGATCCATAGCAGTGCATTGCTTAGCTTCTGTGTTCACCCCTGAGGTAGATGTCAATCAAAACATGGTCTGTCACACCCACACAGTTCTGAGAAATGGTATAAACAAAAAAAAAATTGGCTGCTTTTTAACTAGGTTTTCAAATATTTATGAACATTTATTTTCACAGAGATTTTTGTGGATGCTTAATGAGACACGCAACTTTGATATCATATATGCAGTCTATTACTATTTAAAGCCTATTTTCCAGAGGCTTTAAAATTCACACAGTGTTCTTTTCGAAATAAAGCCAGCGCACTGATGCATTACACTCCATGGTTGTGATTCATTACATCTGCAGTGTGCCTCCGTTTAGAGACAAACTGTAGATGAGAGACTAGGTCAAAGCCTTGGCCTCTATTTCGCAGAGGTCCCTCGAGGCGTGGGAGTGCAGACAGAAGGTCAGGACACCTGTCTGCAGAACAGAACTATGTCCTGTCCTTCAGGCCCCACACGTGACATTACCCAACAAGAGAAAAGAGGGGAAAAAAAAAGAGAGGAGGAGGATTCAGTATTTTCACACGGAGACAGAAATGACAGAAGGTCGCCAGTTTCAATATAGTTGACCGGCGGGGGGAAATCTAGGTGGGGCAAACAAGATCGCCCCTCAAAGCCACTGATCCAACTCAGTCTGTAGTGATTAAAAAATATATGAAAAACATTCCACATACATTATTTACAAGCTTGTTTACTCTCTTTCCTCCCTCTCTATCTTCCACACACACATTTAAACTGTACCAGACAACAATGCTATCTATAAAAGAGCAAAAAGAGCAGAGCAGCTGCCATGGCGCACGTCTGTTATAACTGGGTAATTGGTTGTATTCAGACTTCACACCATGCTGTGATAAAACCCTCTGTTTAGAGGCAGCTGGGAGAGGACCTACAGTAAAATACTAGTACTGTCTGTCCAACTGCAGGCTGCAGGGAGGTGGCGGTCAAGAGTTTCTTGGTTTTTTTTTTTTTTTAAGTTGGATGTGTGTGTGTGTGTGTGTGTGTGTATGCACCTGTGTGCATGGGCAACCACAAAGAAAAAGGTGCCGCTGCCAGCTACCCATGAGGCACAGAACTGCAGCAGATAAATGCTATAAACTCTCTGTGTAAGTATGCACGCTCACACACACTCACACACACACACAAGTCATCTGCATAGAAACGTACAAATCTGAACTTATGCACACACACCCATGAGAGCACACACACACACACACACACACACACACACACACACACACACACACACACACACACACACACACACACACACACATTCCCTCTCCTTTCTCCTTGGTGTGTGTTGTTTATGTGCTTTTATGTCTTTCCCCTTGTTATCTCTTGGGCTTTCTGCAGTGCTGGCACCCCAGGGAATGGAAAAAGAAGACAAACACGGTTTGATGTGGTCGAATTTTCTGCCATCGGAGAATGAGGAAAAGAAAGAGGAGCTTTATAAAAAAAATCCTGAAAGTGAGATGCAAAATGTAATTGCCTCCTCAATCACGTTCAAAAGAACTCTATCATCACAATGCTTTCCCCTGCCGTGCTTCATACATGGGGAATT
Source organism: Lutjanus erythropterus (assembly GCF_056507025.1). Lineage (NCBI taxonomy): Eukaryota > Metazoa > Chordata > Actinopteri > Lutjaniformes > Lutjanidae > Lutjanus > Lutjanus erythropterus. Next base: position 11,530,740 of record NC_139331.1, read on the forward strand.
ATTAGGCTTGCTGTCCTTCACACAACTACAATAAGGAATCATTGGCGGAGGAATCAAATTGTGAGATACTGAGCTGTGTAATCACCGGGATTTATCTCCATTTTACAACCTCTTATCATTTCATAATTCATATTTCCAACTGTTGCCTCTCCCCTCTGGGATAGAGTGAGGGAGGACAGAGATGATTGAATGCTCTGTCTTTCTCTTGCTCCGTCCTCAATCAGCTGCCAGAATCAAGTTTACAGCAAAACAGCAAAAATGCTATAAATGCATGCGTGCGCGCGAGCAGTTGGACTACTAATGTATTTCTGTGGCATATGTGTGTGTCTAAGCGATTCTCTGCATTGTCACCACACATGGTGGCCATGTGTCCCATCTCTCACCGGCGTCACTGAACAAAATGCAGAATATGATTGATGAAGGGCAGTGTGTCGTGAAAAATGGCTATGTAAAGAAAACAGCCAGCCTTGAATGATTTACACTGTCTGTTTCCCTGTTATAATAAGCTGTAGCATTATCACACTATATGGATTCACGCGCCAAAAACCAGGGGTAATAGAAGTGGCAGAAAAGCAGAAGAAAAGCAAAGGCAGAATGGACAGAGCGTACACAGTGAAAAGTGGAAGAAATTTGCTAGCAGTCAGAGCTGTATTATGATATATGTGTGGTAAAATACATATAGAGTTGAGATTGAGTCATGTTTATTTATAGTTTCCCATAAAGATTTTTGCCCTAAAATTGCCATTTTAAAGGCAATGGAAACTGCTTGCGATCACGGTTAGAGAGATCGGCCACTTATATGGACCATAAAGTTTGGGAAAGAGTCATTCTGCTGTTAAATGATGCAGTAATTAATGACTCTTCTCATCCAGCGTACAGTGAGTTTGAACTTTCACCCTCAGGGAGAGGTTACAGGTACCGGATGGCAAATAGAAATATCAACAAGAAATGCTTTGTCCCAAGTACTGTCAAGTTAATGACTGAAATTAGGCTTCGGTAGACGAACATACAGGGTGGTGCTCTTGAATTCACTGCAGTAGATTAATGTGACATGGTGTATAATGTAGACTGTTTTGTAAGATTTGTTTTATTAACGTTTATATGTGAAATTTTATTATATTAGTTTTTTAGTATTATATTAAGTTTTCAGATTCATATTTGTATACAATGGCGGTTTAAATAATTTGTTCATAGTAATCAAGTAATCCATTTCTTGTATTTATTTTGGATCTTTTTATAGTTCTATAACTTTACTCACATGATACCTTGCCCCGTTCGAACCGTGCACACTGAAATCATGACGGGTTAAAGAAAGTTATCTTTTCTCAGTAAAAAATGTAGCTTCCTCAAAGTTCATCATGACAAACTGGTGTTCCTCAGGTTACCTTGTGCCATCTATTCAAACAACACAAAACAATCTGATGCACAAAATGACTGTGCCCAGGGAGGCCCGGTCAGACGCCCCCCTGAGCAGCCATTTAGTGAGAGAAAAATCTCTATGCTGTCTATTTCATCACATGATATTCATGTAATAAATACACTAATGTCAAATAGATTGTAATCTGTATGAGAAATGAAGAAAAACAAAACAATTAAATTGTAGTTATCATCTGCTTATTGTTATTGATTTGACCCGGACAGACCAGACCAGACCAGACAAAGATCAGAAATTTCCACTGTACTAATATTTTCAGCCTAATTAAACTTATTATATATGTATTTTGTATCAGGTTGTATCAGATATGATCAATGGAAGGGAACATTTCTGTGTAAATATAGAGGAAAAATGTCAAAAATGTGGCAGGAAGCTACACAACACAGTCTGCGATTACAGCTTAGAAAGTTATTTTCCCATCCACACAGTGCAGACAGAGGATTGTATGGATTACTCCACATTGTATAACATTTTGTCATATTCTAACTTTATGAGCCAGAGCCCACTAGCAAATGCAACAAAGCGAGGCAGAGGCTCAGGCAGCTTGTGCTGCTGCTACTGCTCTGGAAGCAAAGCAGCACCAGTAGCCAGGATGATAAAGTCTGAGCCGCTGGGCAGCAGCTTGGCTCGCTGGGATTGAGCAGTCAAATACAACAGTGGCTGTATTTGTGCTACAGTTGCCCAACAATGCCAAGAGAAGCTAAGGCCTCTCTGCTGCAGTGAGATTTAGTGCTGACGTTTTTTTTTTTTGTTGGAATCGGTTGTTGGTGCCAGTGCAGAGGGAGTGCAGGTGTCAGAGAATGAGCAGTGTCAACCAGGTGCTCAGGAACATACTGTGCTGATGTATAGAGCTGCAACCATTAATCGATCGATTAATCTGCTAGTAATGCTCTCAATTTATGGAGAAGTTATATATTCTATGAAATGTCAAAAAAATGGAAAAGGCTTATCTAATTGTTTTCTTTTTTGTCTGACCAACAGCCCAAAACTTAAATATTTTCAGTTTATTATAATTTTTGCTGGAAAAAAAGGCTGTACTCAATTATTTAACAAATTAGTTGACAATTAATATTGCCGACTGACCCACTGATTATTGACTAATCATTTAAACTGTAGTGGTAACCTACTTAACACTTAGTTACCAGTTTAATAAGTACACCTAGCTTAAACTAATGCAGTCTAATACAGTATTGTTCTGATTTTATTGAAAGTGTTTTAAATAGGTGTGCATGGTCATTTTGGAGGGTGTAGTGTGTGCTCCTGTATAATTGTGATATTTTGTCTGCTGCATTTATATCAGTGAGGAAACAGGCTGCGCAATAGAAGACACATACATGTGTTAGTCTTTTTTGACTTAAATGCCAAAGAAACTTGAAGCTCTTTTTACAGAGTAGCAAGAGAAAGCATTGTGACTCAAAACATCACAAACCACTCACCATGAACTCACCATGCTGCCATCTGGCAAGAGATACAGAAGTATCTGCTGCCATACCACCAAACTACAGTGTAGCTTCTTCCTTCAGGCTGTGTTCATTTTTCACCCAATATGCTGTCAGTTAAATTTGATTTTTTTATGAGTGGCAAAGAGGTAACTACACGTAAATCTTGCTATACAATCCTGTTGCATAAATAAATCGATCTTGTAGAAGTTTTAATATTTAATCTGTCATTCATTTGGGAACTTACTGAGCTTTATCAAACAGTACTGTTCTTAGCAGTACTGTTCTCGTTGCTGTATGTTATTTTTCCCAGACACTGTCTGCTAGGTATTGTTTTTTATCAGATTTTTCATTTCATTATTTTTGATATTCTTCTTACCATACATTGTTCATTGGGTTGTATATTCTTTTAGCCTCAATGATTGTGAACTCAGGTCATAATTTTAAATGAGCCTAGTGTTTATTTAATGTTCCCTAAACAAACACTGGTTACATACATATTATAGGCTCTGTACACCCACACAGGTGTTTTAAGTTATTCTGATTAATTGGACCTCAGCTCACGTTGAAGGTGGGCAGGCTACGCTGGGATTTATGTGAAGTCAACAAACTCGGTGCACTCACTGGCAGACCAGATTTAGCCTAAGGGCTAATAGCCAACCCTTTTACATGGGTTATACCACTACTATATGAAATAACAATGTTACAAAAGTACCTTTGCTTGAACAGGGGACTATAGCCAGTATAATGAACTAGCCATGTGTCACTGTATGTCTTCCACGACAGCTAATTCATCCTGAAATTAATATGGAGTGTATGTAATTGGATTGTGCTCAAAACACTTGAGGTGCAATGACTTGAACACGCAGTAAGATGGCTCAATCAAAAAGTTCTTATCTTTTTTGTCACCCTTCATTGGCGGGGGACATACTTGACATATTTCCATGATGAACAGCTTGATTTGCCATCTGCATCACGTTGCTGAGGCAGAAGCAGGGAGATGTGGAGAGGGGCGAGTGGTGGAAGAGTCACTTTTTTTGCGGGAGGAAGGAGGACAGACGTGGAGAATAGAGACACGCAGATGGAGAGAGAGAGAGTCAAGTGGCGTAGATGTGAGCCTGAGATGTTCAGCACCCTCCTCCACCCGCCCGCCCGCCCGCCTGCCTCCTCTCAGAGCAACAGGAAAAGGCATCGGTTCCTTACTCACAGGCATGTCAAACTGTCCTCAGATCACTACAGAGGACCAGGAAGATCGACTCACACACAGACACCCATTAACGAAGCAGTCATGTATTCTCACTTCGGCTTCATGTAACACTGCGAAGGCGCAAATGTGAGTACACAGAAGTGAAAATACCCACACGTACACACAAACAGCAGAAGGTGAGCCATAACAACTCTCCCCTCATTACTGAGAAACTCGGATAGCAAGTCTCACCCTCCTGCCCTCCCCTCCATCTCCCCTCCTGCTGCATTACTGACACTTTTCTCTGTTGTAGCGGCAAGCGGACAGAAAGGAAGGGCTTTAAATGATTTTTTTCTCGGTTCTCTGGAGATGTCAGCTCCTATTCTCTCTGGTTGGAAAAGGAAGAGGATGAGGAAGAGGGAAGGGGGACTGAAGAGGATTTCAGAGGCTGGGGGGAGAAGGGAGGGAGGGTTGAAGGGGGGGGGGGTTGCAGCTGAGATCCACGCAGCACTCTAGGCTACAAAGAAGACCTGTCTGCTGACTTTAATGCTGCACGCCGCCACCAGTAGAATTTTTAGAAAGGGGAGAGAGACGTTGCAGGGAGATGAAAGGGAAGAAGGTGGGAGCGACGCAGAGGGCTGCCGGGTAAAAGAAGAAGAGACAGACAGACAAAGATGGGCAGCAAAGGTGGAGAAAAGTCAGCCTGAGATGGCGTAAACACACAAAGATTATAAAATAAATAGTTGGGACACTCGCAAACAAAAGCTCTGTAAAACCTGACTCAATCCTGCTGCTTTTCTATGGCAAAAATTAGCATTCTGTCAGCTCCAGTGTTGATGTTCACACTGCTCTCAGCGAAATTAGGACATGAGTGTCTCCTTCGCATCATTCATAATGCATGACACACAATGTGTGTGAGGCATATCACTTCAGAGGCAGGCCACACCAAACCCTGCTGAGGATTAGGTGAAGAAGATCTCCTAAAGAATAAGGGATTCCAAGATGGCTCCGAGTGGAAGCATCATTTATAATTGAATCTTCCCCAGAGGATAGTGCAGCCTGTCTGCCTTTGCCAAGGCTTCGCGGAGAGCCCAGAACTCCTCTCCTCCTCAGTCTGTCTCTGCCTCTCTCTCTCTGCAATAACTGAAAGGGCCTCATACACAAATACAACATAGCAACCTCAGCCACTGATCTTATCCCAGGGCCTTTATGACTCAAACCCCAGTTGGTCACATTTACTCATTCTGAACTTTTCACAAACTTGCCTTTTTTGGTCCAGTGAGAGTGTGAAAAGTTGAGATTTTACAAACAATGCATTGCATTGTCCTTTATAACTGGTGATGTCAGCAAATGTCAGAATTTCTTTAGTGTCAAAGTCCCAAGGAACACCACAACATTTTCTTATCAAATGAGTGAAATTTAAAGTTAACCAAAAGATAGGATCATATAATGCAAGACATCCAAATATCTTTGTTATGAATCACCAAATCCACAAATCAATTTGACTTTTCATTTTAAGCTCATGATTTGATTTGATTGGATTTTTCTATTTAAAAATTCCATTGTTGGACAGCGAGTCTTAAGTTGTAAAAATCAACAGATCATTATTTTCATACTCTCAGAACTGTCATTTACATTTTCAAATTCTTCTTTAAAAAGATCTGTGTGGTATCAAGTGTGATGTAAAGGCTGGTAATCCACTCTGCGTCATCTTTTAAGTGATTTCTTTTCTTCAGATATGGATGCTGCGAGTAGGGGTGGAAACCTTCGAGTTTGATTACTGAAACTGAAGGATCATTTTGATCAAGTTTAAATATAATATTGAAATTGTGACACCCCTAATTAAAAATAGAGATATTGTACAAAACACAGCCTCATCACATTCCATGAACAACTTAGAAAATGAAAAAGAGGCTTTCTGAATTTATGATCCCAGAAGCAGTTTTTGGTATAGTTATTTAATTAAAAAAATACCTTTGGTATTTTGCAATTAGCTTTTATAAAAGGTATCCTGTGGAGATTTGAACACTAGCACTAAAACGCAAAGCAGTCTTGAAAATTTGTTTGTCAGTGTCAATGTAATCTCTATGAAGAGACACCTGCACATGAATGCAGATAATTAAAGCCAATGGGTGCATTTCAGCCAGTGTGATCCATCTCTTTTGCTCTCCACATGGACTGTTTACATGCAACTCGCCTCACAATACCAGACACTCAGAGGTCTTGCTGCCAACTAATCCTCTGGGGATTTCTAAATGTAAAGTAGTTGCTTGAACAGCGGCAAGGACAACCACTACTAAGGCTTGACAGAAACAACGCTTTCCTCCCACTCTCCTCAGTAGAAGGCACACAACTTTGCCATGTCGCTGCTAAAATATGAAGGGCCACCCTAAATACTTTGGATTGGCTCTACAGTGCAGGTTTTTTGTTAACTCTCTAATTCTTTCCACATGGTTTTAGCAATGGAAGCTGAGGCACTGTCCTAAGTCTTCTTTGACTGAAGTGTTTAGAGACTGATGTGTGAGTCTAGCATGCACTCAAAGCCTGTTCAAACATGATTGGTCAATACTACTCACACAACAAACAGAAGCCACAGTGCTTCTAATACCGATATCTTGACCCTTACAGACTCTACATTCATATGGGGATGTGCGTTCATAAGGATTATGCACAAAGACACATGGTAATGTGCCACACCGACTGAAAGCAAGTAAACAAAAGACACTGCAGAACTTCACTAGTTTAAAAAATATCAACCTTGCTAATGTTTTTATGAGAAAGAATATGTACTCAATATGTTTATAAGACCTCAAGGATACACAGAATGCATTCAGTGAGAAACACTGCATTGAAGATGCAGCCATCTTGCAATGTAGAGGTACACAAAAGTTGTTTTTTAGCTATAGAGTGGGCACTTCTATAGAAGGCCTTGTGTTGAAACACGCTGGCTGAATAAAGAGCTTGCTCTTCCAGTGAGGCGGACAGTGTTGCAGAGTTATTTTTCACAAAATGTCAACAAACCACAGCAGCAAATGGATTTTGTTAGCTTGGTTTGTTTGCCTCAGACTAGTTGTGTACAGAATGTAATAAGTCAAGATGGATTGACTATCTGTCAAAGTGGCTGCCACCTTTGCCACACCAAAAAACAGCATTTGCTTGCTGCTGTTAATTTCAAGCACTGAAAGCTACATGACGTCTTTGCCTCTTCTCTCCTCCTCGGCTTGTTTCAACAGGAAGTTCGCAAACGTGGGAACTAAGGCCCCACTTCTGCATACAGTCTTCTCTCATAGTAATTGTAGTTTTAAATGGGAGCTGACAGACACAAACAAAATGCTGTAAGCTGAAGGAGTGAGCGTGCCGTACTTTTCCATGCCAGCCTTGTCAAATCATCCCTTCTTCTGGCATGCCGGCTGTGTATTTCAATTACAGGTACACTCTATTTATAAAGCAAGTGGAGAATCTCTGTCTCAGATGCCCACCTGCCTTTGAAGAATATGGATTAGAGAGCTGGACGGACAGATGCTAAAAGGAATCAGCATCTTGTACGAAGCGGGGCTAATCTTCCCTTTGATATCGACAACATCAAATAGAAAAGTACTTGAACCCAAAATGCTATACACAGTAATGGCTCTTCCTTGCAAGGGAAAACAAACAACGCAATCAAGTCGACAATACAGATCTCTGTTTTTGAGATCAAAATCAAACTGTGAATAAACATGCCTGGCGACCTTTTTTGTTTGCTCAGTGACTTCCTTTTGTCTGAATTTGATGACTGCCCACTGAAACACAGCTTCATTGTCTTCTCCAGCTAGACCAGCTGTGGCTGTGGTTGGCATAGCAACCCCACATCCTAGCCCTGCAATATCTGTGTGACAAACGTGATATCGCCTTCAACCCTACCTGCATCAAACACCTCTGCATCTCATTGATTAAATCACAAACAGTTCCTCCCGGCTAATGATGAACAGAAATATTTGAGTGCGCACTCCAGTGCACCTTCCACAACTCCGGTACCCTCTTAATCACACACAAACAGGAAAAAACTTGCACAGGTTGGAGTGTGAGACAGAAAAAAAACAACTTTCAATCAAGTTTGTACTTTTCTAAAGTTTGCTCGGTTGCCCCCCCTCTGAGCCAAGGACTTCAATTCCACAGTAACATTTAACGCAGCGCTCACTGTGGCCCTGTTTTTCTCACCAAACAACTCTCCAATTTAAGCTGAGGCCTGCCATCAATGGCAACTTGATGAAGTGATTGACTTTGACAGGTAGCTCTTATTTCAGTGCAACATGCACTGCAACATAAGGTCCGCAGTTAAGAGCACCGGTCTGCCATTCTTTTATGGAAGCAATCAGTACCTGGTAATGTTCATTCATCAAAGGGAATCAGAATCCATCCCCCTGTGAGGCTTCACATGTGAGTGCCTTGGTATTATTTCATGCAGCGGGAGGTGAGAGTATCCATGTAGAAGGTCTTTGATAAGTTGGCATTGAGTGAAAGAGCTATGCTGGGTGCTGGTAATAATAGGTGAGACCTAAGAAAGCGATCACTAAATTAATGTTTGTGCAAGTCTGATACATTCTGCAAAGATACGGGTACACAGCATCAGAGGAGGGAAGTAACAAAGTACAAACACTTACTCTACTTAGGCAGAATTTTCAGGAATCTGTACTTTACTTTAGTATTTTTTTTTCTGGCAACTTTTTACTTTCATTCATTTTAACACAAAAATATTGGTACTTTCTCCTCCTTATGTTTTCAAAACAAATCAAGTAATGGATTGTTACTTTAGTTTTAATGCTGCTGAGGGGAATAATTGATTATTAATAATTGATTATTCTTATTTTGCATCATTGTACACTGCCTTCCCAACATCAGGACTGATTTCAACCTAAATGGATGGGAAAATAACAGAAAAACCAATTCCTTGGTGTGTGCATTGGTGCATATTATGCATGACACACAAGACAAAAAAGATGTAACAAAATGTAAAAGACCTGACAAGATAAAAAAAAAGACACAGCAAGACAAAAAGACGTAAAAGATTTAACAAGACGAAACAATGTAAAAGACAAAAAAGATGTAGCAAGACGGAAAAGACATTACAACAGAAAAAAAGAATGTAAAAGATGTAACAAATGAAGAGGTCTGCTTTTTACTTTTGTAATTTCAGTACACTTCAGAGCCTGTACTTTTTCACTTCAACTTGAGTAACAACGTTGAATCAGTAGTTCTACTTTTGCCAGACTCATTCAACTTGAGTATAAAATGACAGATTGGTGACAAATTCTGGGAAAAAACTAAATAAGTGAGTGGAGAAATATAACAGATACTTCCATATAGGGAAAAAGATGTCACTGAATGATGTGGTAAGTACGAAAATGATGTCAATCACACTTTTTATCCTGCATAGTTATCAGATCTGAACTCACTTGAACAAATAGGTGAGATTTTGGACTATGGTGTTGAGAGAGAGCTCTCCACTGTCATCACCCAAGTGCCAAATGAGGGAATATCTTTTGGAAAAATGGTGTTCATCCATCCAGTAGAGCTCGGGAGACTTGTCAGATCTATGCCAAGAAGCATTAAAGCCTCTCTGGCAGTTTGTGGTGGCCCAACACCTTGCTAATGCAGCATGCACAATTTCACACATTGTTGGATTAATGGAGTTCGGAAGTCATTCATTTCAGTGGAGGGTGAATGACAGTAATGGACTAGTGTCTCCTGTGGCTGCTGGTGATCTGACCACAGATATGTTGGTTTTTCCAAACCTTCACTTAAAATCCGACCATCAGTAGGAAGTGGGTGATGATGGGCAAAATTTTGGCCCGAGTTTAAAAACAACAAAAAATTTAATATGTTTTTTTATTATTTGCTCATTCACCTCGCAATTGTTTGAGCATTTTGATGATCATGAGACCCAAGCTACACAAGCCAGACTTCACATTTTGGTCACATTATCTGTTTGCTGTTTGGTCCAAAGAAGGACAACATGACAGCTCCCAAAGAGTAAAGCCAAAACAAAAGGGGCTTCCCAGTCCTGGCTGCGCTCGTATCCGGGATATTTTGGCTTCATATTTGTACAGTGGGGGGTAGATGTATCGTCCATCTTTATACAGTCAATGATTAAGTAATTAAGGCAAGGGTTCTAAAGTAAACTTTCTTTCATGTTTTTTTGAGGGTTCCATCCAATTTTGCCATCAAATAATCTGCTATTCTGGATGGCAGGGATTGTGCCTACCAAAATAGTGGAGTAAATTGCAAAAATGTTTCTTTTTCCATTAATCTGAACATGAACACTATTTAAGCTCACATAATCTCTTTTTTCACTCATTCTTTTGGTCTCAAAAATACACTCACATGAATACACACTGCTGTAGATACACTACAGATACTACTAGATAGATAGCACATTCTCTGACTGAAACCGTCTTTATCGCTGCAACTAGGTTCCAATATTGGACTGGTGCTCTGTAGTTGCTGTTTTCCAATTCCCTCCGGCAGGTGGTTTGACTTCAGCCCTCTATTGAATGTGTCAGCCTTATAATTAATGCCCTCCCTCTCCTCAATTCACCTCCACTCTCTCCTCCCCATTCTTCTCCTCTTCCTCCACCATTGACCAGCTACCTTCACTTGGGTCTTGCCGGTAGCTGTACCCCTGCACCAAGGACACAGAGCCTGAGACAAAACAAAGCAGCGACTCAAGCCATGGGAGGAAAATTTGGCGGCGGAGCCCCAATCCATCTCCTTTTAGTGATTTGGCCACAAAGCCGTGGAGAGGTCGGTCCTGCACCACCTCCTCTGTTATCTGTTTCCAATCCTTTATCAAAAGGGGGAGAATGGGTTTACGAGGAGGGAGGGGAGGGGAGGGGGGGGAGCTACGGAGATAGATGCTTAAAAGGCCACTGCCACACAGCCTATCTGCAAATAAACAAGAGGAGTTGCAATCGATGAGAGGGGGGAGGAAGGGACGGATGCGGGGTAAAGGGTACTCCTTGAAAGCCGTAATTAACGGAATACTTAAGCGGGAGTTATGGATTGGCGATAGGCAGGAGGGCGTGTGCCAGTCCTGTTGAGGACAAGACAAAGACACTAAGTGAACATGTGTTCGAAGAGATTTGAGCCCGGGAGTAAGAGGGGAGCTTGTGTGAAAGTGCGTGCGAATGTGTATGCTGATCGGCGGCCAAAGCTTAGCCGAATTTGCCTGGGGTGAGGTTGAGAGGGCCCAGGGGAGTTTGGAGGGCAGCGGGATGGAACATGCTGGCCTCTCACAGTGTCTTAGTGTCGGCCTAATTAAAGGCTAAGCCAAAAAGCTCTCCATGTTGTTGTTGCTGCTGCTCTGTGTGTATAATCATGTGGATGTGCTCGCAATTGAAAGTTTAAACCAGTGCTTACATTATTATGTATTCCAAATACTCAATGGCGAGTTGTCCTGACCTCGTATGGCCCCTGACCCCAATTTTACAACTCAAAACTCTCATGATGGCAGATTAAAGGAGTCTGGTTGTCATGTGAATATGGATATAGCCTGTGTTGCTTCCAAAAAAAAGCTTCAAATTGATTAAATAGATCCCTGAGGAGGGAGACCGTTCCCCCGGAACATGTTGGCACAACAAAATGTGTTGAGGAAATCAAGCTGTCGTCCTGAATTGTCTGTTTTTTCAGTGAAATGTCATATTTCCAAACACTGGGCACTCCTTCAATAATCTGAATAAAACAGCCCTATATAACTGAAGCACAGGCATAAATTTAAAAAAATCATTATGTAATTAAACAAATATATTTATCTGGAGCCATACACGGAATATTAAATAGGTTGAATCTCTATTTTATATACAATCTCTGGTTGAAGTGAGTTGTTCCCCCCACCCCCTCTTCCCCTGACTCAAAAACTGACGCAGGTTGCCTACACACTACAGGAACACTGAACCTTCATGAGCGCAAGACGAGCACAACATTATAATTTAATAAAGACAATGGTTGGCAAGTCCTACACTATAAGCTGATTTAGCCATTTATAACTGTAAATTGTCTGTCAATGTAAAGCTATGGCCGTTATCCTGAAAACAAAAGCAGACTCCAAAAATACCTGCCAGACATGACTGTTTCCTTACTCTCTGATGACATATCAAGATCATTTTATGATTTAGTACACTAAATATGTTACATATTTCTAACAGAAAAGGCACAAAAAAGTTACAAATGTCGATTGGGCTGCAATTAACAATTATTTTCATTTTTAACAATTATTTTAACAATTTACTGTTTAGTCTATAAATGACAATTGTGAAAAATGTTCTAAGTGGTGCCTTCAAATTGTTTCTTTTTGTAATGTACATGTTTTTTTGTTTTTTTGAGTAATTTATTTCTGTCTCTGGCCTGGAATTTAAATTTTAACACAGACCTACTGGATGTAGCATTGTTGTCAGAAAAGCCAAAATTTCAATTTAGCTTCTTTCCTTAATCTCTGATGACGTATCATGGTAATTTTATGATTAAGTGCAGTAAATAATTTACCTATTTCTCCTTTAAAACATATATAAAACAATGGTCCAGGTCTAGAAATTGCTGGTAAAAGCTGGAGTCCTGACCTCAAAGTTGAGAAACTCCTCTATAGATGTGTGCTGACTAGAGTGTTTAAGAGTGCGCCTGCCTTTTTCTGATGTGCAGATTTCAATGTAAGTGAGTAGGTGTATACCTGGAAGCTAAGCTACCAAGTGTTTCTATCCCCTCTCTTTTTCTGCCATCTCTCCCTTTCTTCTTCTCCTCTCAATCTTTCATTCATATACCTAAACCCCACCCATACCAGGCGGCCCAGTTGCTGCCTTTGAAGATGTACTTAGCTGAACTGACGAGAAATTTAAAGCGAGTGACGGCAGCTTTCAACAGCTCATGAAAGGCAAAAGAAATCTGCCACTCTCTGTGTGAGTCAAATGGATGTGGGAATTGTTGCAGTGGCATGGGTAGCGGGGACGGGGACTATAGGCAGGCTGTACAAAGCTTACTTCAATCCCTCAGCCCGGGCTCGCACACATCTTGGCTCATATGGCATGCATGAAAATGAACGAATGCACGGAAAGACAAAGAAAGCCTCAGCCGGCGGAACCCCTGAGCTACCTTTGACAAAACAGCAACCAAAAATGCATCATTCAAATATATTTTGGCATGTCTTCATTCAATAGGTTTTTTTTTCCTCCCCTTGCCCTGGGACAATACATTGGCACAAAGCATGGGCTCAAAAAAATCTGACGCCAAATTGAGAAATTTATTCCACTGCCCTGGGGAGTCAAGCTCATTAAAACATATTACCACTCCTGTCACATGGAGACCTACCTATCGGCACACAATCCATTTCTGTTAAACAGAGAAAAAAAAAAAACTGTGGATGCTCAGTGACCTACACACTTTAAATATGTTGCGGTAGAAAGGCAAGGTGACAGGGCCCATTGTAGAGTCTAGACATGAGCTCTTGTTTCATCAAAGGGAAGACATCAATCCGCAGGCTGAGCCAATAGGGCAACAGGTGCCACAGTCACACAGAGCCTATCAGGATCTGACTTCATTTTACTGCGGTGTTGGATATGAATACTGATAGAGATGTGTTGCACTGTGCCGAGGGAAGCGTGAATAGCTGTACAGACCATGCAAAAAGAGCAATAAATATTTTTGAACTTGTATGCATGTATATACAGATACAACAGTACTTGTAAAGCTTTATATGTAGGTAACTGAGGCCTCTTAACAGGAGATTCAATACAATAATGGCCTCCTGTCTGGTGTTATGGACAAAAGGCATATGTTCTCTGTTATATACAGTGGTAGGGCTTTTCACCTTGAGGGAACATAACAGGCTGCTGGAGTAGAATAATAACACACTGAATGTGATCTGCAAACAAAGCACTTACTTGTGGGCAATACTGAAAAAAAGAAGTTATAAAACCACACAGGAGCTCTTTCAAGTCCAAGACCCAAGAATCCCCTCGTCTTCAAGATCTCGCTCTACAGCTACACTGCCTGCATTCTTGTTCGCATTTCAAAATCACCCCTTATCACAGCATTTCTTATCTTGTGCACAACCTGGCAGCTCTCAAGTTCCATTGCCACACTTGACCCTGAGCTCCGTGAAGGAAGCTGCAGATCCTCAGGGAGCGGTATGAAGCTGATTCTAGGTATGATGGACTGGTAAATTTAGAAAGGAAGGACATATCTAAATATTATCGTAAAGTGGTTGCATACAGCAGTGATTCTCAAAATGAGGGTTGGAACCTCTAAGGGGGTCATGAGATAAATTCCAGTGGTCACCACAGGGTTGTGGAGAAAAAATAAAATGGTTAAACTATAGACCAGCACAAAAATAACAATTACGAACATAAAGTGCCATGTTGTGAACAGACAAACACTAACCAAAGCTAACATTTACGTTTTGTGTCATAGTTTAGCAAATTTAATACTCCTTAGAGCTGTAATTTAGACTGGGTAATATTTTTTATTCATCACATCTTCTTTACAGGCGACATAACTGGCCTTAATTAGATTTTACTGAGTGTGTTTTTGACAGTCAAAGCCACAGTCATGGTCATAGTCACTGTACTGAATCAGTGCTACACCGAAAAATTATATAAAGAAAGACACTGACGAGGCAGATTGAAATGACGCCTGTTAAAAAGGGCAAAAAGACAAGGTCATCATGAGTGGTTGATGAGAATGTACATAACTCCCATCAAGCTCCATCATATGTATACTAATATTCAAGATGTTTGTACTACGTATATGGATCATAAAAGTACTTCATTTCACTGTCCAAAGAGAATATCCATTGATCCAAAATGTCTGGAAGGATGTTTGTCAGAGATGTTTAATACCAAAGTTTCTTTAAATGTCAAACTCTGTGTGCTTGGAATATACACAGAGAATTTTATACAAACATAGAAACAGAATGAACCCATTTATAAAGCAGACTTACTTTCAGTTTTGATCTTAAGCACGACTTGCACAGAAAACCATGCATAATAAGTTATTTATTAAACCTTACTTTTACATTGAAATGGTCATATCTGTAAGCAAAGTCTAAATTTGACGTAAGTACCGTCTGGGATGTAAAAGCGCCTAAGGCTGTGGTGAATTTTGCATTAGATTTGTGAACAATTTGATAGAAATTATCAATTAAAAGTGTGAGGAATTAACAGCGACATACTCCTCAGTGACATGTTTAGCTTTGTTTGTCAGCCCACCATTTAGTTCACTGAATAATACGTGTTGCCTGACTTCAACCTCCTCCTCATCACTGTGATCTCTTCCTCCAAAAAGATTGCTGCTCTCTTTTAGTCCATGGCTATCCTGACTAACATATATCAAGACTAAACCCTCATTTGTGTTGCATTATGTGAGGGGACATCACTGCTGGTAAGCCACTAATTTTAAGGTAATTTTAGATTTACAAGATTTTAGATTTAGAGTTACAAATGTGCTCCTTAGAACCAGTGTAAGCGGAAATCATCTCAAGACTAAGTTCAAGTATAAATTTGAGGACATTTTTAGAGATGAGGCCCCTGGATGTAGAACTTCTTAAAATCAGGAGGTCGACTGCACTATCTCCTGAGAGAATATGGAGGCACTATCACTGAAAATGTGGAAAAAGGACCTTTCAGCTTTTATACTGCTAAGGGCTAAGTCCTTGTTCAGATCTGGGAACCATAAATTATTATTCTGAAACATGGAAATGGAGGCTTAACCTGAAAAGAAATTGTAAATAATGTAGAGGTTTTTTTGTTTTGTTTTATTTGCATTCTATCTGATATTGGTGCGACCTGAGTATATACTTATGGTTTCAAACTGTTGTCAACTATACCGTTCTTGATGGGATGTTAAGAAAAGAAACAGCAGACAGAGGTTATTATATGGTCAGGACAAGGGGCAAACAGAGAGGTTCCCAGCAGCTGTGGCAGGACTACCCTCCCTGGACAGCGGCTTGTTTGTGGAATTTTTGTTCAACTTTTACTTGATTTGTAATTGCATATTTTAACTGATTATAGAGTTAGTAGTAAGAGGATTGTGGGATAAAAGTAGGCCACTGAAGCACTGAGCAGATTTGGGAAAACGCTGGGTGCAACATTGACCGCTGCCGTTACAACGCACAACAACAACAACAACAACAACACTCGAATTCTACTCATTACTTCAAAACATGGGATTACATATTCTGCTCGAAAAACCGTGATATGACAATAATGGAATTTTAAATGAAAGACACGTCAAGGAAGTGAGCCGGGATGAAAGATAGGACTGGAAGGCATCTTTCTGCCATAACCGAGCATGTATACATCTAGTCAACGAGCAACCCTGACATCAAACATTGAAACAAACTGAAAACATCAAAGCTGTCTCGGGAAGAACGTTTTACTCTGTCAAATTTCACATTACCTTGATCAATTTAAACTTTTATTTTGTTCCATCAAGTGCACCACAAGCACCCTGCCAGCGAGCACAATAGAAGTTCTTCAGACTGATGGCATTTCTATCCAGGCAGAGGCTTTCACTGTTGTGAAAAAAAAAGGGAACTGTTGTTGAGATAGAGAAAGAAAAGGCTTGAGTGGATGAGTGCCAGAGACTTCTGTGTGTATGGCTGTGCATGGATAGACAGGTGCATTTGTGTGCATGCTTGCAGGTGCATGTTTGCATATTCGGGCTGCAAGTATAAATTTCAGGCGCTCATGCTTATTCAGTTGACTGTGAGTCCTTATACAATAGCCCTGGGCAAATATTTACATTACAGTATGCTGATTGCTTCACTAATGGCCGGCGCGGAGTGCTCTATTGTGGTGAGATGAAGGAGCCGATGAGGCGAGATACATGGTTCCAGCATAGTAACTAAGGATGGCAGGAGTGAGAAGGGTAGTGTTGGGAAATAAACTGTTAATGTGCCTGGCTGACAGCGGGGGAAAAAAACAGAGAGAAATGGGAATATATGAAGCCTCACATCCCATTACCCATCGCAGTATTCATACACACAAATGCTCTCCACACAGGCCTCCCATGACTAACTGTCCTGTTCATTCTGGCCAGATGCGTTTGTATGTAAAAATGGGTGAAAAAGCACTATTACTCAAGGGGAGTAATTTGCACCGGCATTGGTGCAAAAAAAAAAAACAAAAAAAAAAAAAAAAAACAGTTGAATGCTAAATATCCCCATTTTATCTGATCAAGAGTGTGGTTGTTCTAGCCTCCTCAGAACCTAATAAAAGATTTAGACAGTTATCTGAGCTTGCAAAACCAAGCGGGAGAGATTAGACTAACAAACAAACTCCAAAGAAAACTATTCTCTCCTTTTATTTCAGTTTGTTTTCTTTTAGCACAGGACGTGATGGTAATCAGGATTCACTGAAAAAGAGGGATGCCACAGTGCTTCTTAATATTTCTCTTTCTCTCTCAAACATGCTGATTTTGCTACCCGATGCCACTAAAGCATAGGCATCAGTTGTTTACTCAACTAGATGTACAGATACTTATGTAAAAAGGACTCTGTTAAAAGCAGAAGTACCGATTCAACTTCTTTACTCAAATAAAAGTACAGGCTTTGAAATGTACTCAACCAATAAAAGTGTCTCATTACATCTATTTCATCTCGTTACGTCTTCTATGTCATTTCCATCGTTATGCCGTTTTTGTCTTGTTTCATCACTTTAGTTGTTACATCTTGCACATCATTTTCACCTTGTTTTGTCATTTTCATCCTGTTACGTCTGGTGTTCATGATATGCACTGATGGATATACCAAGGAACGGTCTTTTCTATTTTCTATTTTCCCATCCATCTAGGTTAAAATGATGTAACTCTGCTCAAATGCATTAAAACTAAAGTAAAAATGACAATGTAAGGAGTAAAAAGTGCAGATATTTGTTTTAATGTAGGGTAAAAAGTTGCCAGAAAAATGCTTAAGTAAAATGCATATCTGAAAACTCTTAAGCACCAGCAAAGTATTTCTACTCAGTTACTTCCCACTTCTGCGTGTCTGATTTTTGAGGGTGGAAATGGGGCGGGAGAGTGAAGAAGCTGCAGCAGGATGCATAGCTATTGGCTGCCTGTATCCATGTGTACAACTAAAGGTCATTTCTCATTATATTCTATCAGTGCCATCAGGTTTGGCTGCAAGGTATTTCACTTATCAGAGAGGAAACCCAACAGGCACCGGAGCTCCTCTCTCACCAAACACTTTAATTGGATCTTTAAGCACTAATCTGCTGCCCCCAAAACACTGCCTGGGTTTTAATTAAACAAACGCCATATTAGATTTCACTTAGGGCTCCTTGAAATGCCACATTTAACCGATCCTCAACTACTGCGCCACAGGGAGGTGATGCAACCCCCTACTCCCACAAAATCATTTTATGTTGCTCAATGTTTACAAGGAACATAAACAAATCCTTTCCAACATCGAAATTCATGAAAAGCATGTGTTTAGACGTTATAAATTGATGTCCCATCTGTGCTGAGCCCATGTCGCCGCCCTTATGCTGAGTAGCCTCATTCGGACACCACGTCTACTACAGACCTCAAACAGCCCAATCGCCTCATCTTGACACTCCTTGGCTTCGATTAATACCAGGATTATTCAGCCAGAACGCGTCAACAACACTCATATTTCTCTCTGAGACGGGGATAAATGGATCATTCTCACACTGCCGATAAATCAATAAAACATTACGCTGATGCGAAAGAGTTCCCACGAGAAAGGTGGCTTACCAATGCTGCAGTCCTGCTTTGCCTATTTGTCTTTTTCATCTTTCTCGCTTTCATCAGGAGAAGAAGTGTCTGACAGAGGAGGGGACAGAATTAAGACATGAAAGGAGGGACTTTGTTCCGTCTATATGATGGAAGATTTCATCTCAACTAAAACACGAAATCATTTGTAACGCAGAGATAAGCTGAGCATCATAAGGACCAATTAAAACTCTGAGTGGCTGATCGAATACTATAATGAATTAAGTCTTGTCAAACCTGGAGGAACAAGCTCACTACATTACGCTATTGCCATTATCCAGGCTGCATCACACTACACCCTGAGGAACAAAGGTTCTAAAAGGGCCCAAAAGGACTGAGGTTTTTCTCTGAACCATGTTCTCGTGAAGAAACTTCTTTTGAACAAAATGTTATGAGTTCTTTGTAAGACTAAGAGTTCCATTAAGAAGCCTTTTCATCCAAAGAAGGCTTTATGGAAGAAAGAGTTCTTCAAGGATTGTCATGTAATATCAAAAATGGTTCTTGGTAGAACCCTTTGTATGGGTTCTAGAGGAAACCTTTGAAATGTAAAAGAATTCTTGGTAGAACCTCTGAATGATTTCTGGATTTAAAAAAAACAACCACTTAGAATATAAAAGGACCCCTTGGGTGGGTTCTTATCTTAGCATCCACACAAGGTGGAAAAACTCTGGATTGAACCATTGGAACCATTACACCATGAAGAGTGAAATCATTAACATATGGTTCTCTGTCCTTAATGTTAGATTATAAGTATAACGATCTGATGGCCCTGGGTGCTATCTAGTGAACCGGCCCACATTTCCACCAGTTTTGAGTGGAACCATTGTAATCAAGGGCGTCATCAACAGAGGGTCAGGATTAAGGATTATAAAAGGTTCTACCAGGACAAATTTAGGAACCCTTTCTTGTTCTAGTTAGCTCCTTTATTTCTAAGAGTGCAGGAAGAAGGAATGACTCACTAATGTACCCCTGGGTGCAGGAATGAACTTCTGCTGAGCCCTGGTGCTGACAGTGTATCAACTTGTGCGAGCCTAAGAGAGCTATCTCCAAGTCCTGGCCAATGAGAGCTTGACTACTTCCTCACTTACAACCACTTACAGCAGTCACATTGAATCAATGCCTGTGGATAGTTTGATTGGGCCAACCTCCCCTCCCTCCCCAAAGCAAAGCCTGTCTCCTAGTATATATCCAGCGCACACTTTTTTCCTTTGCGTTGCCTTCTACCCAACCACTTCTACTCCTTAACGCCCAAGGGTGCTTTTTACTTCTATTACAAGATTTTAATTCTCTTTGATGATAGGCATCTAACACAGTGCCCTTACCCCTAATCCCTTTCTCTCCCTGCCTCCTCCTTTTCTCTTTGCTGTGGCATTGAGGCGATCATTATTATGCATGACATGATCGTGAATTTGGGGGTGGGGAGATGTAGCATCTTCCTATATGAGATCATTTCTATGTATGTGTGTGAGGGTGCAGGGGAAATGTAAAGGTGTCCGTGTGTCCCTGAAGCTATGAAAGCCATTATTTGGCAGCACACCTGAGACAGGAGTGTGCTGGCGGTGGTGGTAGTGATGGCTTTAGTCGCATAACTCCCTATCCAGCTTTTATTACTGCTTATTGTCAATGCAAATGAGCTCAGCTAAAGCTATCAATGCCACCTGAGCAGCGCCAGAAGGGACAGTAGGCACCAACACATTCCTGCAAGTCCTTGATAAAACAATTGTGTAATGTATGAAAAAAGATAATTCCACAAATGATGAATCACCCCTCCCTTTTGGAGAACTTTTTGATTCTATCTAAAAGTGCCAAATTAGGGTTTTTGCTCGGTGGTTATTGCACCATTCGAGAGCATTGGTATTCTGTTGGAACTGGCTTTCTGGATGTCTGCGGACACTTCAGGGAAGAGGAGGCATGAAAGAGAAAGGAAGAAGAGAGTCAGCCGCATTAAAGTTTCGATGACGGTGGTGAAATATTGCTGAGAGAGGAACCTCCGATTTTGATTTTATGAAAAGCAATGGAGAGTACAGGCAGGGAGGGAATGTGACAAGAGAGGCAACAAAAAAACTATTTTGTTGTCTCCTAGAAGTGTTGCCTCTGCCGACCAGTCAATTTCCAGTTTACATCCCTATCTGTGTGATATATGTAGTGAAGCCTGAATGAATTTAATAAAAGGCAAAGTTTATTTTTTGATCGCTACATTGAAATGTATGATTCCAGTGAATAATTTCCAGGGTTTTCACTTAAAGACACTCAGAGATTGTTTTTACAGAGGAGTTCAGAAGGATAATAGAGAGCTGAACATTATGTGTCACAGTGAACTTTGACCTCTTGCATAAAATGTCTTGCATTGCCTCATCATTCTATCCTATTAGACATTTGTGTTAAATTTGGTCAAAATTAGCATTTGAATTCTTGATGTTTTCTGTGGTCACACCGACTGTGCTCGTTACTTAACCTGCCAAATTTAAAGAAATTCCATCAAGGCATTCCTGAGATATCATGTTCAGAGAATAGGAAGGATTGACTTTACAGTGACCTTGAACTTTGACTACCAAAATCTAATCAGTTCGTCCTTGAGAACAAGTGAACATCTGTCTCAAAATTTGAAGAAATTCCCTCCAGGTGTTTCTGAGATATCGCATTCACAAGAATGGGACAGACATGAAGTCACAGTGACCTTGAACTGTAACCTTCGGCCACAAAAATCTAACATATTCATCCTTGAGTCCACATGGACATGTATACAAAGTTTGAAGAAATTCCATTGAAGCATTCTTAGGATGTCGTGTTCATGAGAATGGGATGGACATACATGTAGACGGACAATGTAAAATGCAATCCCTCCAGGCATGGCTGATGCTAGGGTGGACGCATAAAAAAAACAAAACAAAAGAAAGAAATACCAAAGGGCTTGCAGTAGGGATCTCCAGGAGTTGCAGAAGAGTAAAAAAACCAGAAGAAAACAAGGATGACAGATAAAGAACCAAACAATCTTTGTCAAGACTTTTACACATTTCTCTCCAGTGGCTCCAGTTCCCGCAGTAGGCTCCAATTCCCCCTTTAGTTACAACAGCCCACTATCTTCTACCTTTGTGTGTGTGTGTATGTGTGTGTGTGTGTGTGTCTCTGCAAGTGTGTTTTGGACTGGCTCTCTGCCTAGCCAATTATGTCCTTGTGCTAGAGCCATCTCCCCGTCCCTGACCTTTACCGCCCAGCTCCCAACAGACCGCCCTCCACTCCAGCACTTTGTCTGAATGTCTGTCCCACTATCGCTCTTCGCTGGCCCACTAAAAAGAAGAGAGGAGAAATGTGCTTTCTATTTTTCTTCATTTCATAGGAAAGTGCACAAGCCATCCCCCTAACCCCCCTCCTTTCCTCAGTCATTCTGTGCCTGCAAGGTTTAGAATTATTTGCTGTATCTACACCCACTTGTTCATATATGCTTTCTCTGCCCTACAGTCTACCACTTTGTTGCTGTGATCAAAGCTATTAATAGCTGTGAATGTATTCCAGTTTTGTAGGTGAATTTCTATCTAGGGTGAAGACCAATAATAATATAACTAGATCTGCCCATTACTTCCTGATGGCGTACCTCAGCAGGGCTCCACAATCCAATCAAACGGCAGATAATGAAAGCAAGGAAGCAATTTCAACCCTTAAGGGTCCTTCAAAACCAAAAAAGGCAGCGAATCAAGCAGATCAGCCAATAATATGGCAGATAATCCATACACCTCGAGTTTCTTTTTCCTTTCCTCTTTTCTTGCCTGTCTTTCTCTCTTGCAGTATGTCTGTCTCTTTTTCTGCCTCAGTTTCTATAACTTTGTCTCTCTCACTCCGGGGCAGGATAATTAAAGTTCTTTGATGCTCTACCTCCCCATCCACTTCACAGGGATAGAGTTAATGGAAGTCACCGGCTTCTACCAGACCTTAGACTTTAAATTGAATGTCTCCACTCCATTTGAGAGCTGCAAGAAGATAAAAGGGCAAAGTGATAGGCTCTTTGCTTCCTGTTCATAGAGCTCTAACTAGACAACTGGAGACACTTTAATGCTCACTGCTCTGCATCATATTCATGACAAATGAATATCACTCGGACGTGAGCACTAATACAAAGGATGATTGTCTGGTGCGTGGCTACAGTACACATGTGAGTATTGATGTGCAGGCACTAGTACACGGAATAGCACCGTGAGTGAACTGGCTCCTCTGAGATTTGAGTCTGATGGTTTTGGCAGGAAAACCGTCTGTCCGTTCTCGTTGTTTCTCTTTTTTTTCTGACTCGTATCTCTTCCAAACATTTTTGAAGATGCGAGGTTGCCAACAGGAAAACAACAAACCAAAAAAGAACGGGGATGTCCTGGTGGCTCAAAGAGTGGTGCTTTTTTTTCCTCAGTCCTACACTGTGCCAAAAATGTTTTTGTAACTTCCCATTTAGCTGTCGCCACTCACTCTGCGCTGTTATCAAAAGCAGAGGAGGGTAGAGGCAACAAACTGTTCGAAGCTTTGTTGCTGTCTACAACAGTATATGCTCACTTCTCATTAAGAACTGGGCACGAAATCTGGGGACAAATGATGTGGAAGTATCTTTACCGTCCATACTACCCATATACTGCCACTCTGAAAGTTTTTTTTTTTGTGCCACAAGTGGAAACCAAAGGAGCTTGGTTGTGATACAGCACATGGCTTTGATGTGTCCTTTGGCTTGAGGTGGAAAAACAGGCACATACACCACCTGTCTACACAAAAATACACATATACACATCGATTTATTCACCCAGACACTTCAGTTGTGTGTAACATCAAAGCTTCAGGCTCTGCATGGACGCCTTGTAGCCAATTACTAAAGCTTGCTTCTATTAATGTAGGAAGTGTCCAGCGTATAAAATCCATATCTGGTGTTTTCTTTAGAGAGCTGAGTGACAGCTGCCTCTTATCTCTTTTTAATTCTGTTTTTATTTGCCTGTGATGTTATGTTCTTCGATGAATCCTCTGCAGGATCAGAATAAATACTTGCCCTCACACCCCGGCTGTCAGTGTATACAGGCTTGTTCTGCAGGAAAATACTCACTCCACAATAGACCTCCTGACTTGTTTGCACTCATTTCCCGTATCACTGTCACTACAGAGA
The DNA here is from genome assembly GCF_056507025.1 of Lutjanus erythropterus. NCBI lineage: Eukaryota > Metazoa > Chordata > Actinopteri > Lutjaniformes > Lutjanidae > Lutjanus > Lutjanus erythropterus. Next base: position 11,554,685 of record NC_139331.1, read on the forward strand.
TGTGGGTTAAGACCTCTACTTTAGCAATTAAGGTTTACATGCCTTGAGAGCATTGTCTAGTATTACTGAATGCACACAAGTCCTTCTTTCCTGATGCATGTGCAGAACAAGTTCCGAACCGTAGTGCAGGGGTGCATATGGACGTGTCTGTGTGTATAAAAGATCTTTTCTTTTATAGGCACATCTATACTGCCTGAGTCTGTGTGCGTCTGGGAGGATGTGTATGTGGAGATGCTTTGAAGTGGATCCATGCTGGGGTGCATTCCGCATGGCAGGAGAATTGCTCGTGGCGATACCACAGTTACGCAGCTCAGTGAAAACGTAAGAAGCACACATTCAAACACATACAGTATACACGTGGACACACAAACAGCTGGAGGCAGTCTGAGACAGAGCGACAGTATTCCATGAGACAGGGGAGTGGGCAACAAAGCACCATACCTGCCAGCTCTTATCTAGTCAGCAGCATCATGGAAACCGGACCTAACCAGACCCGGCAAGTTTGGTCTGTTAAAAAGCATGGGAGTTTTTGATTCTGTACGTGTAAGCCACTTCTTTCTGGGTTGCCTGTCCCTTGCATTATGAAATATTACAGCCCTCAGTACAGACATAATGAGCTAGTTTCATTATCTCCATCAAAAATGTGACAGGTAATCAAGTGTTTCCAATTTGCAAGAGGCTACTGCATCAGCTACAAGGAAAAACTTCTCATTGTGACTGTGTCATAAGATTTGGTCTGGACTTTTGGACCAATTTATTGGACGCAGTCGGAGACAGAGGAGTCACAGTATTCCATGAGACAGGAGATACAGGACCTACAAAGCAAAGTACCTAATTTGGTTCCAATTTTCAGACTTTTCAGTTTAACACAAATCAAAATTACAAGTGGGAAATCGTCCCGAACCACTGTTGGGACCAAACAGCCAAACCTTGGTCCAGCCAAAAGACATGGTCTGGGCCTTGATCAAATTGGACCATGGTTCAGTTAATTTCTACTGTGAAAACTTTATTTTTGGTTGGCACAGACTTTGAGACCAATTAGTTAAAGGCAGTCTGAGACAGAGGACTGACAGTATTCCATGAGACAGGAGAGTGAGCTATGAAGAAAAGTACATTGTTTGGTCCCAACTTTCAGACTTGTCAGTTTGATCCAAACCAAACTTAGAGGTGAAAACTTTTTTTGGGTTGATTGATTGATTGATTGGACTTTTGGAGCAATAGTACGTTCTTGCAAAATATCATAAGAACGGTAAAAGAAAAAAAATTACAACGCAACAACACAAAATGAGCCATGGTAGCACATGGGGAGAGGAGGTGACCAAATGTTCAACTGAAATATTGTTTTATGACTTTATAAAAAAAAAAATTATGACTCTTGTCAGCTTTTTTTTCGAAGAGGACAAAAGAGAGAGGAATCCAACAGAACTGACATCTGTAATGTTGAGCCAAATCAACACCAAAGGTCTGAACTTTAACAAAGCCTGTTGGACAACAGTCTTAACCCCTCAATAAAAACCTATCTGCTCACAGAATCATCACTCTGCACTCATCTCCCAACTGGCACAATGAGCCTCTTCACTTCATCAACAACCACCATAAGGATCAATACAGCACTTCAGTATTGATTCTGCATTCTGTGGTCAATGCCAGCTTCAATAATCACCTCTGTTCACTCATCAATTACTCCTGTTCCACTGCTAAAGGTTAGATAAGATGTTGTTTTTCAGTAAGAATCACTGCCCAGGACCACTAACAATAACTAAATGGATCCTACGGAGAAAGATAATAAGGTTAGAGCATGTGGTGTCTAAAAATGTCTGCATCCCAGTGCTTGCAGAAACAAATCCTGATTGGTGATGCTGGATGGCTAAAATTGATGGATGGTACGTTAAAACGCACATTAGAAAAAGGCAAGAATATTCTGTCGAAGAGAAACACTGTTTCAAGGGAGTGTCAAACAGGACCATATATCAAAATCTGCAATTTTGCTAAAGGCAAGAAAGTTTCCACAGTTTGTTCTCGCATTAAAGAAGACATATTTTGCTTTCTGTAAGGTCGGTAAGTTAGTGAAGCAGAGCAGTCTTCTACGCTTAAAACAATAAGGTCAGCTGGAACATGAATTCACTCTACAGTATAAGTTATTTGAGTTTTAAACTCATACACACAAACACGCACACACATACATAAGCATTTGACATTTGAAAACTGCGACCACGTTGCCTGGACTGGCACTGATATGTACACTATGGCATTGCAGTGGGGTGGATATCCGCTTCTCTTTCCTCTCTTCTACTAGAGCCTGATAAGCTCTGCTCCAGCTTGGCCAGATAGACAGAACGGGGGCTGAGTTTTTTTCCTTCCCTTTTTTTTCTCTGCTGTGTGTCCTAGATGTCTGCACACAGTGGCAGCACTGCGTTAATTCACTCAGACGCTGTCACGAATGCGGCTCAACGTAGCCCGAGCCTGCAACTTGGCATGAGGGTAAAAAAAGGGGGAGAGAAAGCGTGGTTGGACGGAGGGCTGGATAAAGTGAAAAAAAACAGAGATGAAACGAGAGAATTAGACAAGAGATAAAGCAGAAAAAACAACATTGTAGATAGACAAGGGATAGAGATAAAAAGCAAACAGGGGCTATTTATGAAAATGAATGGCTTGGGATGCTGGTTTGTGGAATTAACGCTTGGTGACAAATCATGCGTGGGCATCAGTGTAGAATTCCATTCAGGCGACACGTGGCCGCATGCTCATGCCTATGGATTTGGGAGAGTGACACTGTATCAGGATAAGCCTGTCTCTCTCTGCCACATTCAGAGATGTAATCTCTGTACTGTACGCTGCCAATACTCAGGCCAGGTCCTTTTCATGGAAGTCAGACTTCAATGAAGAAAAATAACGTGAAACAAACAGTTCTTCCTCTCCTCGAATTACTGAAACACAATGCAGCATTATCACTTAGCTAGGTAGAGATAGCTAGCTAGCAAGATAGTCTGACATCTATGGCACAGAGCCTGGTAGATATAGATATCTATCTATATATAAAAACTGCCAAGTAGAAGCCATACACAGCAGAATGATTAGTGGATGGAGCCAATGTCACCCATTCAAATTGCAACCAGAACATACCCACTGTGGAGTTGGTGGGTGACGTATAACGGCGTGGGCAGTGCTGGGTTTTCACTCATCTGTTCAGCAGGAAATAATAGGGGCCTGCCAGGTCACAGTCATTCTTGTAGTACTACTAAACACTACACTAAAATATGTTTCTGAAAACATTTTATGCAAGAAATAGGCAATGTAGTAACAGAATCTTGATCCATATTTGATCAGCACTGTCTAGTTTGACAGTTTGATCTGAGTTGCATTGGTTGGTTGCATTGGGCAAACTCACTGAGAATGACCTGTCAATCAGAACCTTAGCCCTTCCCTAAAGCATCCTCTGCTTCATGGTGTATTTTATTTTTTCAGCATTTGTATAGAAGAAGAATTATAAGTAGTGATTGAGACAATAAAGTTATTAGGAAATTGTTTACTGAGGTCATAAATAAGAGAAGTAGGGTCGCTGTCTCATAAGACTTCATACAATCTGTCTTCATTTTGCAACCACTGGTCATTAGAAAGAATGCAGGGTTAAGGTGCTTTTCAGACTTTGAGGCTCCATCCACTTATTCTACTGTCTATGGTGGAAGCTAGATACCATTAAGTCTCAATCAATTGGGCTGCACAAATAGAATCTTTTTTTACTGTTATTACCCTCCATTTTTAACACTTTACACCAGAGCATTGAGCGTGGATTAGCATAAATTCCATAAAAATATAAATCAGAGAACCAGGCCTTTACATCAAACAAGCTGACATCTGTTTTAATTTGCTGCTTCCTCCATTTTACTTGTTGCTTCCAATTCTGTTATAGACATTTCAATAGCACTTAACTGCTATCAGACTAATAGCAAGATTTTTTTCACAGAAGCTGTATTTATATAACAAATAGTAGAATAAACACAGATGTTACCAATGATACTAATTAAATTCTGTTCCATTCAGGTCAAACAGAGTCAGGGTGTTGTTATTGTGAAAATTGGCTAAGCAGAGGTTCCACCACTAGTTACTACATTCTCTTACACTAAATGGAACAAAACCTTAATCAGTATCATTGGTAACACCTGTGTTTACCCCACTATTTCATATCAATATGGCTGCCGTGAAAAGGTCTTTGGTAAATAGTGAAGAAAAACGTTTCTGCTAAATGAGAAACTAAGCAGCAGATTAGTGACATGGAAATCTGCATTATGATGCATTTTGCACGTGCAGCTATTTTCGCTCCCCATCTATATTTTTAACTAGCCTTTAATAGTTTTATTTGTTTGCGTCAGCCAATATTATTAGGCACTCAGCCGTTATTTGAAAGCCAGCTTTTATTTGAGAATTTACTGTAGATAGGTAGCTGGAGAGATGGCTAAATAGCTAGACGGGGACAGATTAGCAGATTGATTGATTTTGTAAAGCTGAAGGAACGGAAAAGTGCGCCTTTTGTTGGAAAACAAAATCCGCTTAGTTTACAGTCGGTGCTGATAAGGGCAGGCAGAGGTAAGAGTGGAATAAGGATCAAATGTGGTGGGGCGAGAGGACAGCCACAGAGAGGAGAAAATCAATTAGATGAAGGGAGGGAGGGAAAAAGCGGAGGGAGTTTTAGCATGTGTGTGTGATAGTATCATCAAGTTCAGAGCACTGAGTGATTTTATGTGAGTGATGTACAAGAGAGGAGGAAGGTGGAAGAGGGGTGACTCATATCTTGGTGCAGATACAGGCGCACCGGCAGCAGTGTGTTTGTTTGCATCCAGTGTGTGAACCTCACAAAGGACCTCTCTGCTTAGGTATACCCTACAAACTGCATCTCATAAGTGGATTAAAAGCACAAACATAACATACACACATACATTAGAGAAAAAAAACTCTATTATTCAATCTCCTCCTCACAGGAAAGGAACTACAATATGGACCACAATAATCTCTTCTTCAACACAAACCACTTCCTATAAACAGTTCCACACACATGCACTCTAAGGGGTTCCCTTAAGAACCCTTTTCATCCAAATGATTCTTTTTGGAAGAAAGAGTTTTTCAAGCGACTCAATATTTTTTCCAGTAGAATACAATATGGTTCTGCGTAGAACCCTCTGAAGGTGAAAGGGCTATATGTGAAACCCTTACAAAAGTTTTAGATCCCTCTGGGTGGGTTCTACATGAAACCCTTGGAGTGAAAATGGTTCTCTCTAGATAAAACCTTTGGAATAAAACAGTTCTCAGTAGAACATTCAGCACCCTTGGTGGGTTTTCAATGAAACCCTTGTAATATAAAGATGTTCTTGGCAGAGCCCCCTGTGTAGGTTCTACATGAAACCTTTGGAATACAAAAGGGTTCTCAGTAATACATACTGTGGGGGTTCTACATGAAAGTCTTGGAATTTAAAAGAGTTTATAGTTGAAAAACCTTTTTAATAGAAAAAAGAAAGTAGAAAAGTTCTGAATAGAACTTATCACATATGGTTTTTAGTGTAACCCTTTGTCAAGGGGTGGGTTCTATATGAAACCCTTGGAATATAAAGACGTTCTCAGTAGAATACCCTAATTGGATTCTAGATAAAACCCTTGAAAAATAAAGAGGGTTTCTGGAGGAACCCCCTGGGTACTTTCTACATAAATGGAATATAAGAGGACCCTTAGTAGAACTGCCTCGGTTATCACCCTAAGAAGGCAGAAAGATTCTGATAGAAATGGAACATTTGTAAAGGTTCTACTTGAAAGAAGAAAAGCGTTTTCCTGTGGGAAAAAGCCAAGCCTATATGGTGCTAGTTAGTACTTGTATTTCTAAGCGTGTACACACAGTCGGTGTGAAGTACGAGTCAGCATCTTTAGATAAAGCAGTGTAGATAATAGCTTGGCATGGTATCATTGCCGTGATTAATCCTTCGGCCTGCTTTTGAGCACTTGATAAATCAAATCAAGGAAACTCCCACTCCCACCCACACATACACTGACGCAGGGATGCATGGAGTAATGAGCGTCTAATCAATCTTACTCACGCGGGGCGGCTGCAGTTTCATCCTGCTAGCTAGGCTGAACTGCTCCTTGCACTCTTCATTCTGACAAATATGGGACATATATTGTTTACATCTATGGTGCCCAGGGGGGCTTTTGGGATCCATATGAATTATCCATATCCACTAAGTGCCCTGTAAAACAGGATGAATCACAGGTTAAGGCTTGCTTTAAAGTCTCAAGCGGTTATGTAAGACCGGAGCAAAGAAGAGATCTGCCTCCTTCGTCGTGTATCTTTTCATGTTAATTTCAACGGTTTATTTTACACTCAGGATTGCAGCAAAATAAAAATACATATTGTGTATATCATGTACAAAGAAGTGCTTATGATTCTGAGCTGTAAGTGTAGCTGGAGAGAGGCAGGCTGAAGTTGTTCCAAAGAGGCAGTTCTCCGTACAATAAACAAGAGGTCAAGGAGTGGGCAGAAAAACACTCATGCCCTCTGACCTGCTCTTAAACTTGCGACCCACCGTGGCAGAATATTGCCCTTCAGAGAGCGCTAACGATTCTCAAGGGAGCGCTGGTGTTGTAGTGCAGTGGAGTACTGTGTGTGCTGGGAAATGCGGCTGGGTGACAAAGACGTGCAGCATGTGTCAGCGCATGTGTGTCTCCTCGCTGATGGTGTCAGTGTAAGTCTTTAACACATATTAGTTTGCAAATGGGCAACTTTTAAGCAAATTCCTAAAATTTTGGCAAAATAAAATGCAAATCAGTACCATCAAACAGTTTTATGCGGAAATAATTAGGAGGACCTGACAAGATTACATAATTAATCGAGCATCACTAACTGGTGTTTTTAATCAGCCAGTAGGGTGATTAAAGAGGGGCGACATGCTACAAGGGTCTCCATCTGGACGCAAAACAAGGAGATTGTGGTTATGAACAGGCCCCAAGATACCTCTGCTCTTTTCATACTTTCATTTTTGAGCTTACTGGTAGATTACAGAGACAAGTAACATTGAGTGACAGCACAACATGAATGCACTGTCAACAGTAGAAGAGGCAGAAGCGTGTATTCCAATCTCAAGGTGTATGTAAGAGAATCTTTTTTGGTAGACTTTGGTATCTCAACTGTAAAATCTGTTTGTATTTAAGAGGGGTTTTTTTGGTAAAATTTCCTACACTATCAATCTGTGGCTAAAAACAGCTGGATGGTGATGTGTTTATAAGGGTGAGAAATAGTTGGCACAATCAGAATAACTTGGTTTACTATTTTGCCTCTGTATGCACAACCATCAGTGGAAAAGAAACTGTAGTTCTGACAGTTTACTGAATCCAGTGCTCTTCACAGCAGCACAAGTGTAACCTTCATTCTAAAATAGACGAGAAGGAAGGGAAACAGCTTGTCCTTCAGCGTTGCCTGCTCCAGAGGTGGAGGACTCGAGTCACATGACCTGACTTGAGTCAGACAGAAGGTCGCAAAGTTGAGGACTTGAGATTTGCTGGCCTAACACTGATACAAGACTTAACATGCGTCTGACTTGATACTCATGAGAAGACAGATGTCTTGAAAGGACTTGAGTCCAGTTGCCTAAATATAGCTCCTAGAGTGTATGCAAGATGTGCACCTCAAAAATCAGTGACACACCACCACAGCATCCAACTTCATCCATCTCTACAAAACCCACAAAGAGAGGTATCTGACTGTGTCTTTTTAGCTAATATATTGGCTGGTCAAACGTTAGCTGAAAAGCTAAAAGTAAGTTTAAGGTTTGTCAGAATTGGTTTCAAATTTATGATGATGATGTTTTTAAGTGGACAAATCATTAATTTAAAAGACAAAGAGGTCTCTGGTCTGTGCTCTCTCTAATGTAATGAAACTAAAGGCAGTCAGCTTGTGGTGCTCAAAGCACATTTGAAAAATTCAACAGCAATGTCTCTTTCCAGGAATCATGACCCGTTTACTCGAGATAATCCACAGACTTTGTTGAGAGCAGTTTCATGTAGGATCTAGTTTCTTTCTAGTGGAAAGAAAACAGTTCCAGTAGATTCTACGGCATAAAGAACGTAGCTCTGCCAGATTCTCCTGTTGACATAAGCTTAGTCTCGTTATATTGTTGTTTGACTTGACTTGTGACTCTCCTGACCTGAGCAATGGCTTGACTTTATTTAATTTGCTTGACTGATGGCAAGGACTCGATTTGCTTGATTCTCATGACAGTAACTTGCGACTTGCTTGAGGCTTGAGGGTTAAAACTTGAGGCTTGCATATGCGTGACTTCGTCCCATCTCTGGCACGTTCCCTTGCTCTATGCATGATTTGTGGGCACATCAGTGTGTGCTGTGCCACTTGTTTGTCATTCTGCAGACACATTACCATCCTCCCACAAGTTAATATACAGTCTGTGCATGTCTGGACACAACACATGCACGCAGGAGCATCTTCATTGACCCGTCAGCCTGGCCAATCAATTCTCCCTACAGGTGTTCCTTCATATCCTCTGACAAAAATGGCTTCACGCCGGCTCGGCCTGCCTGCCTGCCTTTCTCTCTTTCTGGCTTGCTGTGTGTCCATATAAGTGGTGCTAGCAAGATGATATCATGTTTCCGGCTGGCCAGCGAGCCTCTTAGCCAACCCTGGCTGTCTGTTTGCTGAGGGACTGTAGAAAGTCCCAGTGCAATATCCACTCAGTGCGTCTGGGCAAGCCCATTAGCTACTTTAGCCTGGACTAGAGTAGGCTGGAGAGGCTATCCCAATCTCTCTTCCTCTGTCTGCCTCTCTGCTGCACCTCACGTGTACACTCACTCCATCTTCTTCTCACTTTATCCGCCACCTCTCCACTATCTCTCTTTCCCTCTACACAGTTCTCTATCTATCTCTAGCTTATTCACCTTTTACATCCCTGCACCTCATTCTTCCGTCAACATTTTTTTTTCCTCTCCCTTCTGCCGTGATAAAACCACAATGAAAGAGAAATACTGCACTGGAAACCTGGCAGAGGAAGTGATATTCATCCGGTCCTTGCAGGGCAAGATGGAGGGGATTACAAATATTATATTTGCTTGGCTGTAAACATATTTATCAGGGGATGAATTATCTAGTGGTTGTGTATGTGTCTGCAAAAACATGTTTGTCTAGACGCTCGGTCCCCGCTCTGGAGCGCTGAGCAATAACAAAAGTCACCTTTGACATGGTGCAACAGTCTAAGCTTTAAGTGCATTCACAACCATATCTTGCTTTATCCACACTAATGTGGAGCAAACACAGGTTAATTACTACTTAGATACACTTGCATTCAGCAGAAGTCATTAATTTTGTTTCTTCTACAATAATTCACTTATACTATGGCAAACTATGCCAATAAACTATTAAGACAGCCCATTAACCCTAAGGTGAATACGAAAATAGCTGACATTACGAATTATTGTCCATAAAGGTGCTCCATCTTGCTGCCAATTGCACCAATAGCTTCTCTCAGAGAATCAAGAATCAATCACTAGAGGGCTAATTAGTGCCATAAGACACATCCTAGAGAGAGGTGTGAGTGTGAGGGAGGGAGGTCCTTTATGTACAGCGTATGAATCATTCAGTGGGTCTCCTCAAGGTTACAGTCTTCAGTGCAAATGTATCTAATAATATCCCTTCAATGAAGCGAACGGACAGAGATGATTGACTGAGTCCCGACATGCGAGCGTCAGATCGGAATGAGAAAGAGGAGCGCGCGGAAGCTGCCCCGTGTCTCGCCACCTGTTGTGGTAGAGACTGTAATGAGCTCAGAGGGAAGTCGCTTGAAAGGTGGCAAGGGGCGGTGAGCAACCCGTTAGTTAACCTCATGATGTCACCGCAGGTCACCCCCGACATGATTCACAACCTCTGCAGGAAATCTTCATTTGACCTAATCTCTTCTTCTGTCACTATCTCCATGGAGACAGACGTGACATGAGAGACATTAATTGGCTTTGGGATCAACGCTGGAAAGAGGGAACTGTTCACCTCCAACCACATTTGTGAAGTGAGCAATAACAGTGAAAAAAAGAAATAAGTGAATTTAAAAAGGCAGATGCTCTTTACACCTGCATTGAAATAGTCAATGTGCCTGTTTGCACATGAGGTAGAATAGCCACTGTGGCTATTTACACCCAGGTGTAGATAGCCTAGCATGTTAGAAATAAGTACGCAAGTAGCCAACAATGCTACTTACACCCTCATGACAGAGGTAAACCATGATCTTTTCCCTAAACCTAACTTTGTAGTTTTACTGCCTAAACTTAACCAAGTAGGCTTTTTCATAACTTAGCCAAGTTCTTTTGTTCTGTAACTTAAATCAAATTGTATTGTTGCCTAAACCTAACCAAGTAGTTTCACAATTTTTAACAAGCATTTTTGTTGCCCAAATGTAAACCTAACCAAGTTGCCAAAACAGAACCAAATAGTTTTGTTGCCTAAACAAACAAGTAGTTTTGTTGCTTAAGCCTAACCAAGTAGTTTTGTTTCACAACTTAAAACACAGTTTTGTTGTGTAAATCTAAACCTAGCCAAGCAGTTGTGTTGCCTACACCTAACCACATAGTTTTCTGTAATAATCTAACCGAGTAGTTTTGCTTCCTAAATCGCTGACATTTAATTTCACATTATTGCCAAACTGTAGTTGCAGAGTAGTATTAAAACCCCACACTCACACAAGTAAGCCCTGCTCTTATCACATTCATCTACCACAGGCTCACGCAGAGACACTCCGATTTGAAAATGGCTGAATATTAAAACATCTAAAAATGAGTTTAATAATATAAAATATCTATAGGCTTGGCTCAATTTCTGCTCATTGGATTATCCATTTGCATCAAAGATGGAGCTACAATCAGTGGGGGGTTGTTCAAATGAATAATCATTTGATGGATAATTATGAGATGTGTTCAGCTACTTCCTGTTGGAGCCATAGCCATAATTATCAGAGCTAGAGAGCATAAATATAATTAATAAGCCAAGGCTGGGTTGACCGAGTGGGGGGGGGGAAGCAAGTGCTGAGTTTCTGGAGGATGAGTTAGCAAGGGCAGATTTTCCTGGTTAATTTGCAGAGCAAGCAGATTTAAGGAGAAAAAATACAGTGAAGCAAAAAAAAAAAAAAAAAGATGTTTATCTATATGTTGTGAAAGAAAAGAAATATGAGCAAAGAGAGAAAGTCAGGAATGGAGAGGGGAGAGGAAGGTAAAACAGTGAGGGCTGTGAGCTGAGCAGGCATAAAAGAGAGATAAAGGTCAGGATGAGAGGGAAATGAAGGAGAGGAGGCATTGTCACTGTCCCCTCATTAACGTTTTCAACTTTGCTTTTTCGCTTTTGTTTTATTTCATTCTCTTCCCCTTTCTTCCTCTCTTCCTCGCCTCGTTTCCTTCCTCCTCAGCAGGCTGAAAAACGGCCCTGTCTCCTCCAAGATAAAACGCCTGAGCTTGTGAGGGCAAAAAGAGGGGCAGAGAAGGCAAAAACCTAAAATAACCACATAATTAAGCCCCCCAAACAGCTCTTCCTATTGATTTCCTGTCCAGAGCATAAACAGGGAGCAGCAAGAAGAGTAAAAAAAAAAAGGGGGGGGCGAGAAGTCGAGCGAGGAGGAGCAGAATGAAGATGGAAGAAAGGCAAGCAAGGAAATGTTTTCAAATGAGACCCCAGCTTGCGGTCTCTTTTTCTGAGAAATACACAAAGTCCACAGGAATCTCTTCTCCTCTATCGCTCAACCATCTTACTCCCTTTTTCCTCACTCTTTTTTTCCCATTTAATTCTGCACCCATCATGAATAGCCAGAGGGCAATATCATTTAAGTCTACCAGTGTGCTGTATAATGCTTGCACACACACACACACACACACACACACACACACACACACACACACACACACACACACACACACACACACACCTCATCAAGGTAGACAGCAACACAAAGTGTACAATGCTCTTGGTTCATTGGAATAATTCATATACGTGCTACATGTGGGACAAGTTATTATGCAGCCACCGCACCTGGACCAATACATTTTACAGGAGACAGAGGGGTCAAATACATTTTTCATAACTTCAGCTGTGACAACACAAACCGTTCCAGTATGTTGCCATGCTATCTCCACGAGCTACTGAACCCACTGAGAAGGAAAACGAATACTTTGGCATTTTGAATTTGCTGTTATTTTTTTTTTTTTGCCCTTGCCACAGTATGAAAAATGAAATTTCTGCTCCAGACCTTTGTATACTCTGGGGTAATAGTGACAGTGTCATACTTAGCATTTTCTCAATGGAACTGTGTTACACTGGTAGCCAAAGAGGTTTAGTGTAGTCACTTGTGGCTAATAGTTCATAGATTTTCTTTTGGTTTCAATGGGAGTATTATCACAGAGGCCAAATAAGTAGAAAAATATAAGCAGAGGAAATTAGTAGTAAAAATATAAATGAAATAAACCATTTGTTTGGTTTTGTAAAGTATAAAATTTTTCCTGTTAATATTTAGTTCTTTACACAAAAAGGAGAAAATTCGGAGGGGGACCGGCCCACTTGAAATCATATTGGTCTGTATACGGCCTGTGAGCTAAAATGACTTTGACACCCCAGCTTTAAGGTATCGATCAAAATAATCTAGCAATACCTGCATCCCATCCTTTTCATACCCAGATCCAGAAAAACAAAGGTATCACCGCAAGTGTCCTAGGATTTAATGTAACATATGACTGGCCCACTACTGCGTTAGCTTCAACCCATATCATGGCGTAGTGAAGGTCAGTGTATTTGACAGACCTGGCAGTTCAGTGTTACTGAGATGCAATCAAAACATTTGAAAGTCCAGCTATACAACATGTATGTGGCATCTGTTAAAAATAAAGGCCTAAAATGTGGACATATTATTTTAGGAATGCTTCCATTCAAATGATGGGTATTGAAAGAAGAGGGGGGAAAAAAGGTATTAAGTGACCTTTACAGGTTCTGGTGTTGTAATTGTTTAAATGATACCCGGCCCTTGTGTGATGACTAAGAAATTTGCTCTTGTCCAATCACATTGCTTGTTTCCCTGCTCTGAAAGAGATGATCCAATCACTGTGATCCAATCACATTGTTGCCCGGAAAGTGAAAGTGAAAGTGTGTTTTTTAGACAGTTCATTAAAAGAAAGAAAACATTTTAAAAAATTTAGTAAAGCTTTTTATATGATTGGATAAATCTGACACTTTCAAAGGTTTAATTGTATTGCATCTCAGGTTGTAAATGTTTACTTAACATCTTAAAATGTTACACAGCAGCTTCGTATTGCTGATGCACAGGATTAATGAGCTTCGGCGATCTGATGTCTCCTACATAACAGGCAGACAAGTGAGTTGTAACGGACCTGTCTGATGTGTGCAGAGGTGTGTGATGCTATTTTGTCGCAGCCTGGTGTCATTTGCACGTGATTTAATCAAGGTAAACACAGTGGTGTTCTGTACGCTCTGGTGCTGCACCTCTCAAGTCAGACGCCGCGGATTTATCAAAATATCTGTCCTGCTGCCTTCACATGGCTGCAGGGATTTAATGAACTGAAGGAGAAACTTTTCATAGAGTGTTGAACAGCTGTAGACAACAGATACTGTGAGAACCATTCATATTAATTCATAGATCAAGGCAGACTTTTTAACAGACGTTCCTGCTTTAAAAGTTGTTTTTTGATGCTGATTTAATTACACTGACTGGTTTGAGAGTGCTTGATAAAAAATATTTAATTTTCATCAAGCATTTTAAGCATTGTTCTGTTGTTTCTGTGTATTTGCTTCAAGTGAGTGCTTACTCTTGCTGATAAAATCACCAAAGTGGCAGGCGAGTGTATCTATGGAGTCCCATGTTCCCCAGATAATATGACACATTAAGGTGACTTTCACAGGGTTCTACGTTTCCAGCCATGTTTTTTCTCCAGGTTCAATCTATGTTTCCTGAGCTCAATATGTTATATATTAGATGTTATATATCTCTCAAATCTGCTGGCAAGATGTTCTCATGACTTTAGACATCATTATCTCTTCAATGGATGAATGGATTTTTATCATTCAGACTGCATTTGAAACAGTCATCTCCCTCTGTTACTTTGAAATGCAAAGATAACCACTATCAAACTCTCACAATGTTAGTTCATATCAAGAGACAAAAATGCCTGGGAACATCGGACCCTGAGACTATAGGGACAAGCCCTGTGTGTGCTGATACCAGCACGCTAACAAGCTTATAAAAACTCCGCTAACACAGTTGATGATTAGCAGGTACAATGTTTGCCATGTTCACGTTCAGCATGTTAGCATGCTAATATTTTAAAGAGCCTGGATTCACTCAGGGTTTCTGCCTGTTAAAAGGAAGTTTTTCCTCACCACAGTCACCACAGTGCTTGCTCTTGGTTGGAGTATGGTCTAGACCTGCTCTATATGAAAAGGGTCCTGAGATAACTTTGTTATGTTTAGGTGTCATACAAATAAAACTGAAATGAAATAGAATTGTCATCAATTAAATCTAAATTAAATTAAAGCATTGGACAAGTTTAAATTATGACCTGCTGAATGCACTAGATAAAAAGTTAGTCACTGTAGTTCATGACTGTTGTTACGGGTCATCCTGAGGGAAATATGACTACGAAAATTCATCCAATAGTTGCTGAAATATTTCAGTCTGGACCAAAGTGGTGGACTGACTGACAGACCAACATCAGCATCCATCCATACATGCTCCTAGCGTGGGTAAACATCTCAACTAATGGGACAGAGAATATGGCTCAACATAAATAAGTCAACATGTTTCCAGTGCACATGACTGTTGGTGAAGTAGTCCTTCCATTCTACATGAGATACCTGAAGTGAGCACATAATATATTTATAGAAATATTTACCACACCGCAGTCTTTGAACACACTTTGATTCAAAGGCTTCAATAGATTCTTTTTTTGGATTTGAATTTGCTCGCCCTCTTTTCAAGTACTTCTCCAGCTGTGAGTTCTTCAGTTAAACTAAGTGCCAATACCGCTACTTCTCCCTCACACTGTGTCAAGGGCCCGAGGAAGAAAAAAAAAAAACAGACTCAAACTCAAAATGTCAATCCTTTGATAATTTGTGAGGGGAAAAAAAACGACAGATTTGACGCAGCCTTTATTCAAACCAAATCTTACCTCAGAGAACAAAAAAAAAAAAATGACGGCATCTTCACCTCCCCGTCCTCCCTCCATTTTAACCTCCTCGAGACTTACGCTACGGCACCGATCCATTCTACTGTACTGCATGTGGAAGACGGCGTTGCCAGAGCCACTCTCTTCAAGGTGATCCCACATCAAACGAATGCCACACACGCACACATACACACAGACACTTACGCTCTCTCTTTTATTCTCCTTAAGTGCTAAGGGCACGCCTTCAAAGCAGGTCAGAGCACTCTCACAGTTGTCATTCAGTTAAGTCATTCACTTTTAAACAATGTCTGCTCAATTTATAGCAAAGCCACAATGTTTTTACTATCACTTGTGGTGCAACTCTTGTCCATCAAGTCCACACACTCTAACAAATGGTGTGCAAATACACATGATTTGTTAAATAGTCCTTTAATGTTATTCACATACTGTATGTTTGCTAAAGCGGTGATGTTTTACAGAAATGCTCCTCTGTGGGTGGACGCGCTTTAAATAATTACATCCTATAGAGCACAGCATGGTCATTACTGGCAATATACAGCAGCAGAGATATTTTTGTCTGACCTAAATGATGAATAATTGATAAGTCAGTTGTGAACATTATAATTTGACTTCAAGTTGCTACAGGGAGTGTGTAATGTGCTGAATACTGTTCATGTCAATTCAGTTCATGTCATAAACACACAACCAAAAACACATATCCCAGAGCCTATGTACTGATACTGTCACTAGAGGCAGGCAGATTATCAGCTCAGTACTGGCCTGTCACAGCTACATCTGTCTCATTTGGTATTGGAGTATATGTTATCCAATATAGAAAAAAAACCCATTCATTTTATAAAGAATATATATCAAAATATCAATGTCTGGATGTTTTTTACTTACTAATATCAGTATTGCCCCAAACATCTAGTCTCGGCTGTGCCTCAAATGACATTTTGATGAGCAAAAAGAAACAATATAGCAATATTACATTTATATTGATGGTGGTATGAGACTTGATGTCGTCTTAGATTTCGGATATCGTTATATCTTGTTATGACATATCACATGTTGTCTTTTACAAGCTGCATTACAGTAAACTGATGTATTTTTCTGAACTTCCCAGACTGTTCTACTTATTTGATTATTTGCCTTTTCCCGCTTAGTCATTACATCCACATTAGTGATGATTACTTATCAAAAATCATTGTGGAAGCACCAAAAGCCCTTCCTACATTATTGTAACAATATCTTGGTATCTGGTCAAAAATACTGATATTTGACTGAGTCATATTCTATAAAATTATCATATGTTTGCATTATCTGAGAATTTGTGGATCAAAATTTAAGAGAAAATATTTATATTGAAACGTGTTGTATATTAAGGGCAAAGCCTAAAAATGAAGATTTTATTTAGAAGACATATTGATTTTTTTAACGAAGCATAATGCAGATTGCCAGGGATACACAATATAGACTTATTTTGCCAATACCAATCACTGATAAATACCTTGGGGAATGGATGACTTAATATTCCACAGCTCTGATCAAATCAAATCTAACTGATGTCACTATTACTGTACAACAAAAACATACAACTGTTCTGACTTATACACTTTAGCTTTTACAGAGCATTTTCCCCAAGAATTCAAATTAAATCTGATATTTAAATCTAATACTTAACAGCTAATATATTCTGGTACCGATATAGACTGATACAACTGTGACAGGCCAATACTGATCAATAACTTTTCAGTCAAGGTTTTTTTTAGAAATGTAATTTGGATTTTTTTTTTTTTCATTCATAAAGACTACTGGCTGATATATTGATGTCCGTTTTTGTTTTTACTGCTATTACTTGGTATCAGCCCAAAAATCCAGCAGTGGTCCTGCCCTAAATGACACTTGAGGGTTAAGCAAAGAAAGAAAACTTCAGTTCCAGTAGAAAAATTTTCCAGTGGAAACTGTCTAATGAAATAAAAACTTGCGACGCCTCCAGTAACTTATTGCCGGGCTATTTCTGTTCCTGCATTTCTCTCAGAACAACTAAAGAAACGCTGCTCATTGAGATAGTGTATTTTTCAGTTTGGTGATAAATAAATAATCAAATAATGCATAAATAAATTGTTCTTGGATATTCATGCCTATAGCGGCCTGAGCACATTCCCTTATTCATGAATATCTCTGCTCTGTTGTGCCCTAACAGAGAAGATCAGTCCTAGTCACTGCCTCTAATTAAGAGTTTACATATGCACAGAGTGTAGGTCCCGAGTGCGTCTGTGTCATTTAAGGTGCCTGAATGTATACACAAAGCACATGTGTGGTGTGTGCGCGCATACTGTACAGTGTGTGTACACACAAGTGAGCATTAGCATGTGCCTGTTGTATCTTTATGTTTTTCTCCCAAGGTCTCCTCTGAATCTGTAATTACACTCACGCCAAAAGCCAGGGTCAGTCTGTCACTGCTGAATTGTAAATAGGCAACACACAAACACAAACACACACCTGTACACACAATAATGAGCCTCCTCGTCTCCTGATTTTATCCTCGCTCTTATCTCGCTCTGTACTGAGTCACCACATTCTGCATGCAAATTTACACAAAAGTCATCCAGAACCAATCTAAACTAAGTAATATTTATGAAACTCCAAGCGAGAGGAGCTATTTCATCCACCGACCGGATTTCAGAGTTTATAACACACATTCTGGATTAATCAAATAGTACAATGGACTTCAATGTACAGGTCAATAATTTCATGGTAAGTACGTGCAAAGCTATTAACATATTAACATGTTTTAAATTTCTATGAAATTACCCAAAATTACTTCACAACATTCACCACACAATTTCCATATATTTTCCAGGGATCAGATCAGTGTTGATACCATTTATTTGTATCAATGTAAAATGTTAAAATGTATAGAATATATATCACATCGGGGCAGCAGCAACACTTTATATGTAACTTCTGAAAAACAGGCATGTAACTAAATTATTGCAGCTTAACTTTCAGTGAGTGTCTGCCTCACTTCTGCTGATCATGCCAGCTTAACATCCTGTTCATTTCTGACTAAAATCTGATCAGGCCATCTTAACTTCCTGCTAATTTCTAACTTCTGCCAATCATGCCAGCTTATAACTTCCAACTAGTTTCTGTCTAACTTCTGCTGATCACGTCAGCTTAACTTATGACTAATTTCTGTCTGACTTCCGCTAAGCAGGCAACTAAATCAAAGTGAGTTGTTGAATTTTAATTTCCAATTAGTTTCTGCCTAACTCCTGCTGACCATGCCAACCAATTTCTGTCTAATTTCTGGTGAGCAATATCAATTTTAAATATGTTACTTGTGAATTGTTACATACTATGAAATTTGAGAGGTATTTTCAAACCGTCTGAAAAAGTAGAAAAACCTAATCTACACCTTAAACCATATGCAGAGGAAATGTAATGTAAAACATCTGTAGGTAATTAAAATTCTGGGCAAAATAAAGACTATCACTGCATAAATCAATCAGCGTATTGTTTTCTGACACACAGGAGCATGCATCATACCTACAGATTCTTTTTTTAATGGCTGCCACCCGGTCCCTGCCCAGGTTCTCGCACTTTGTATGGTTTGCACACTCCACATTAGTAATGCAGATCCTCTCTCTCCCTCCTTCCCTGCCTGTCAGGCTCATCTGCTCCAACAGCCCTCAACGTGCTAAAAATGAGCCCTCGATGTGTTAAAAGGAGTCAAGCACAGACCTGGCTCAAATTTGTTTTTCAAACAGATTCGATCCCCCCACAGGGATTGATTGATCTGCTGTGACACAGAGGCACAGACTGAATCGCCCCAAATGCTGCAATAGCGGAATAAAGCAGCGGCCCCTTGAATTTGGCCTGTTGTGTTTTTCTTCTCCAGGCGGCTTTTTGCATTATGTTAAAATATTCTCCAGTGGTATTTCATTTCAGCATTATAACTGAGCAGGACTGCACCGAAATGATAGGCCAGCTTCTGAAATTGTCACTCATTTTTTGAGTATTTGGTATTTTGTTGATAATTCAATTTTGTGGCAAATAATTTTGCTGTCTCTTGTCATCATAATGACGACTGAAAAATCCCAAAATATCCCAAAATAAATGCAATTCAAATGCTTAAAAACCTTTGAGTGGTCAAGACGATGCACTCTGAGTTAATCAGGGTCTTTAAGTCTAATTTAAAACATGTATATTGACATTTAATACAAAGGTCAACACAGATAGGACTCATTTATTCACTACATGTTTAGAGCTGCAACAAATGATCAATTAATTGACTAGCTGTCAACAATTGAATTAAAAGTCTCTGATTAAACTTCTAAATTGTGAATATTTGCTCATTGGTTTAGTCCTTTTTTGACAGCAAATTGAATATCTTTGGGTTGGGGACAACACAAGACATTTGAGGACGTCATCTTGAGCTTGGAGAAACAGTAAACAACATTTTCTGACATTTTATAGACGAAACAACTAATCGATTAATCGAAGAAATTACTGACAGATTAATCAGTAATGAAGAGAAATGCTAGTTGCATCCTTACTACACATGCAGCATCTTATCTGTCTCTTCTGTATTTGTTCTCACAGCCAAGTAATTATAGAACATTTGCAAAAGATTATCATTACAAGAAATAAGATGTATATATCTTAACATAAAAGCCACTTTACACTTCTATGGCCATCCAAAAGCTGTGAAAATCATCTACTCTGTTCCGTTAGAGAAACTAAAGATCCCTTCCCTGATGTCTGTGTAGCAGATAATGGTGCAAATAGATCACATTAAGTACCTATAAAACAAAAGTCAATATTGAAAAGGCATTTGACCACCGGTGCTAATTCCCCCTCCTGGGTGTGTACATTCAGTTGCTGAGAAGAAAAGCTTGTGCTGCTGTTAGAAGAGATAACAGATGCATGAAATTCTGCATGGACATTTTGAACAGGGTTGTTAAATTTTAAGTCAACTTCAAAAAGCCAGATTTCGTTGCCTTACGGAGCCCTAACATGCACGAGGACAAACCCCTGGATAAATTAAAGACGAGGGGATGCATCGTCCAGTTCTTCTCTCTATCAATCATCAATTACAAGAGCATTAAAGCAGGTGGGATCGTGGCTATTCAGAGTCGCCGCTTGCTCCTCAGCTGATAGAGTCACTGTGGGTGTTTTGCTTGTCAGTGCCTTTCACTGACAATTAAACCTATAATCTCATAAACGATATACAGCTCCATGATGCAGAGCTGCTGTCAACTATGGTTATCTTGTCGTGCTGTGGCGGAAGGACGAGTGAGAGGGGGAGCGAGAAAGAAAGACAAAGACAGAGGGACAGTGGGAGGGAGGAAGTGAGGGAGTCAGTTACAGAGAGGAAAAAAAATGATCGAGAGGTAGAGAGGTGGCTACAGATGGCTCCTTTTCACTCGGATCATTCATGATGATAAATGGACAGAGAGCCAGAAGAGGAAGAAGTGAAAAAAGGTGGTGACAGGACTCACCGTGTCCGGCTCGTAGTGAAGCCGGGGAGCGGTATATGGACACAGGTGGCTGGTGGTGCCTGGGCCCCTGAGGGCCCTGCGGGTGATCGGGCCGGGGCAGGGCAGGGGGCAGGGGGGCTCCAGGGGTAGGGGACAGGAGGTGGAGGTCTGAAGATGAAGAAGAGGAGGAAGAGGACGAGGAGCCCCTGGCAGAACCCAGCACCATCCACCCCACTGCCAGAAGCAACATCCAGAACAGCTGGCCCTCCTGGGGCTTTTCTTTGGGGAGCATGGCTCACGCCCCCTCCCCTACTGGATATTTAAAAAGAGAGTAAAGCAGATGTGCAAGGATCTCAGAAAAAGTGACCTTCCCGTAGCCAGGATGCAAACTCCATAGCAGAGAGAACACAAGCTCCTTGTCAATGTAGAATCCAGCAGTTCCCTCCAAACAGAACGCAGCTCGGGCTTGTCTCTTGGACTCCACTCGTTAGAAGGCACCAGATCTCCCGCTGCTCTTCGTTTGCTCACTGGCTCTTTGAACCAGAATCCAATATGTCTTTACTTTCTGTTCTCGGCAGGATCACCCTGTGGCTGCTCCTTTGATGGCCAAGTTGCGTGCTTGTGTGTGTGTGTGTGTGTCTGTGTGTGTATGAGAGCTTGTGCATGCACGCTTTCGACACCTGGAACGTCTCCCCGCGCGCCCTTCTTCACCTGCAGGCGCAGGAGTGAGTGACAGGAGGTGGGGGAACAACCTGCGCTGCAGCCTTCCGCCCGCTCACTCCGCTTCGTTCTGCTCTGCACAGCCCCGCTCTGTCAAGCCACAGATAATGCACAGCAGCCTCGGCTATGAGACCCGAGGAGGAGGGAGAGAGACGGAGGGAGGGAACGACAGAGAGACGAGGAGCTCCACGCACTCCGGCAGCTTTCTGTCTCTCTATCGTCTCGGTAGAAACGCACTCCCCTTCTCCCCTCACAGTTCAGCTACAGAATCTCAACACAGAGGTGAAGATCCCCACTTGCGCTTTATCTCCGTCTTTAAGTTTGGATCCAATATTTGTCAGACTTTTTCCTTTCTCTTCTTCTTCTTTTCTTTCTTTCTTTCTTTTTTTTTTTACGTCCCTGGAGAAGTGAAGTGGTCTGGCTTGTTAACCCAGAGAGACCCTGGACTGATAGCTCTTTGTATTACTCCACAGGAGAAAGAGACAGATTTGCAGACAGATAAAGAAAGAGAGAGAAAAAGCCAGGGAGAAAGAAGAAGGATGAGAAAATGAGAAACTGCTGGGAGGGAGCGAGATGGAGGGGTGTTGGGGGGGTTGGCGGCGGCGGGGGGAGAAAGAGAGAACGGAGGAGAGAGAGTGAGAGCGAGAAGAAGAGAGGATGAGAGAGGGGCTCAGGTGAAACTAAGCGAAGATGATGGGACAGAGGAGAAGGAGGGGAGGGGACAGGGGAGGGGAGAAAGCGGCAAGTGGGCCAGCCTATGCAAATCCTCCCTGAGCAGCGAGCAAATCAGGGAGGCAGGCAGCCACTGCAGAGGAGTGGGCTGCCTTTAGTCACAGGGAGAGGAGATGTGAGGGAGGGAAGAGGAGAGCAGCGAACAGCAGAGAAGGGGAGAAGTGTGGGAGAGGAAAAATGAGAGGGTGAGGGTAGGAATTGAAAGGGATGGATAATAACGGTGCTACAACAGTGTCAGGTACTCCTGGAATCACATTTTCGAACCCGGCTCGGCAATACTCTGATTCCATACTCTCCACAGCAGCATGTGCCCCCCTCTCTCTCTACCCCTCTATGTTTTGATGGTTCTGAAAGCCTATTGAAGCCCAACCACTGAACTAAAAAAAAAAAAAAAAAAAAATCCATGCATTATGCACATGGCAACAGATTTAGTGAATTTCAAAAGGGTGAAATCTCTCCGCGCTCAAATAGAAATGACAGAGAAGAAAGGCTTCCAGTCCCTGTTCTGTCAATCTTTTGAGTTTTCTGAAGGGGGAAACTGTCTGCGGGCCTTGGGAGGAATAAACACTCAAAGTCAAATTGCAGTTTAATCATGTCGCTTCTCAGAACATAATTTGATTTGACACAAGCGTTCAGTATTTGGCTGCTGACCTTCTGGATCAACACTGAGATATTCCGACATGACGACAGGGGGATTCATGTTCTCCGGGAGTGATAGTAATGCCGTTGATGTGCTGTAAGTGAGGCAAAACTTTTTCAAACGTGTGACTCATTGTTGGCTTTTTGAGGAGGAGGCACGCAGCTACTTCACAGCTTCAGCTTTGCTCTGTTTCGTTGCATTTGTCAAGATGTCCCTTCCTATTTTTTTTCATTTTAGAAGGAGGAGTCCTTATCTGAGGCACCCGGGGGCGCAATTATTGCACTGCTTGTTGTGAGCACACAACACAGAGATAATATTTCATGGGCAAATGAACGACAGCGGAGAGAGGACAGTCTGACATCCACTGATCCATGTAAAGAGGAAACACTATAGAATAAAGATCATTACCAGTATAAAGGAGTGTGTTGCAAATACACAAGTGCATACACTGGAGAGAAGAACTAATTTATCTACTTTCCAGTTATTGCTCAACCACATCAGCCTCCACCATAATATAATGAAGGTGAATGGAAATTTGTTTGGGATGCTTGAAAAATTAAAGTTAAAAAAACTGAGCAGTAACTGTGTCATAAGTCTCTCTCAACCTGATTTTAGGACCTTCAAGAGAAGATTTCTGGGAATCACCAGATGGTTGTAGAGAGAAAAAAAAAGTTATTTTTTTCATATTAAGGCAAGCCAGCACGGAATAAGAGCCAGGAAGAAGCTCTCAGCAACATCAGTCCCTTAAAGACATTCAACATGAAGTTCAAGCGCTCAAAAATGTAAAAAAAATTAGCTCTCTTCAGGAAATGTAAAAGCTATCTCACTAGTGTTTAAAACTACGAACCACCACAAAAATGACAGCTGATCAGGGTGGGAAATCAGATTATTCTTGGGGGATTCTGGGATAGATAACCCACAGGCAGTTTTGATAGGGACTTTTTCTTAAGCAGAAAATAGTTCCACTATACCATGAACGTAAGTGAGAAAATGTTTCTTTGTCATTTTGGGGAAACAATCTTACTTTTAAACTTCACATATTTCAGAAAAAAATAAACAAGTAAAAAAGAAGGTAACACTTTATATTAAGGTCCATGTAATAACTGTTACTTAAGAGGTAATAAGGCCCTTCAGAGTTTGTAAAAGATGCTTATTAACATTATTGTGTTCATAAGACTATGTGCTAACTTGACAAGCCAAATGGCTTGTTATGCAGAACCATCTGAGAAGCTGTGCATGGAAACTGCTAAGAAAAGGGCCGGTGCATTCATAAAAACACTTGGCAGGTGATTGGATGAGTCATCTGTCTAACACGGGCTAACTTCAACCAATCAGATCAACTCACTGAACCGAAGCCAAAGCCTTCAGTGACATTTCTCATAGCATTAAAAACATTTTTTAGTTTAACTAACTTACCTATCATGTCATTGTTCAATCTTTACTAAGTTTTTTCATTGTTTTATTAAGAATAATACATACTGATATCAAGGTCATTTTCTATCATGAACAACACATGGTTGCACAGCATATATTTAGCTTTGTTATGCAACTAACACTTATTACAGGGACTTTAAAATAAAGCATTACCAAGACAAGTTTTCTCTCTAACACTGAATATTCATGACTAAGCAACAGTCAACAAGTTTGAAAAAAACAATGTTATTATTTATGAGGAGGTAACATTCAAAAACTGAAGCTAATCTGCTTCTTCAAGCATGAAGTTTTATCAGATTTGATTGATTGCCCGTGTCTGCAACTCTCATTAGATTTTGATTAAAATGTTGCTAAAAATGTGTGTGTGTGTGTGTGGGGGGGGGGGGGGGGGGCATGTGACATCATATTTTCCCAACTGAGCCTCGCACACTTCAAACCAGTGAGAAAACAGGAAAAAAAAATCTTAAACAACCAAAAGTGCTGAAACCGTGGCAGAAGATAGTGTGTTCATATACCTCACGACCGTATAACAAGCTGATAATCTGTTTTCAGGGCCTTTAACATAATGTGACACTGCCGATTTAATTTGCAAAACAATTTCTTCATTTTTTTTTCTATGCATCTTAAGTTATAACAGCTTTATTTTTCTTGAGGGTGGCTTCCTTGTACTTTTCCATGTGAAATAATTGGTGGCGTGTACAACAGTCTCCAAGTAAATGTGAAGCAGCGGAGCAGAGCAGATTGAGAATTCGACAAGACCACGGTCTTTGTTAAATACTGTATATCACCATGAGAGCACTGTCTGTGCTAAATATATCATCACACTGAAAATTGAATTTGCATGCAATTTTACTGAGCCTCATCAACTTACTACTTTTAAGTGAGCAAAATCTTTCACTTTACTGCGAGTTAAAGCTGTGGCTCTGTTTGCATGCCTGCTCTCAGGGTAGGCTGACTGTCAATCTCGTGCTGAGAGTCTGATCTTTCATGAAGAGAACATAACAAACGCCGACGAGCCAACAAAGAGATGTGTCATCGCTGACATTTCATCCAAATTATCTGTTCCTGTCTATCGTTTCTTTCTGTTTTTTTTTGTTTTTTTTAATTTTTGGAAGTGCGATGAAAAGTGCCAAAACATTTAATCATTTTCTACTTTTCGAAAATATTTATCTTTTTATATTCTGCAAACCATGTTAAGTTGTTTTCACATTTCAGATGTGTTGCTTACACATTAATAAGAACTGAGATCTTGTTGATTGGAGAACATATGCAAATCATCCTCTCCTAGTTCCACTTAATACCTCCAAGTGACTCTCTCCTCTAATGGAGTGATGGTCTCGCAAATTCACTGACAGAAAACACACTCTGAAAATTAAAATACTGTTTTTTTTTTAATTGCAACTTGATCTAGTGTGCTCCATCTCAATAATATTATTGCATGTTATCTGAATGGGTTTTTTTTTTTTGTCTTTGCTCAGTATAGCCCTCATAAGTTCATTTCACAAACAACCTCCATACTTAATGCAGGGTAATAAGCTGTGATGCTTATGTCGAAAAGAATCCCATTTCAATCTCTCTTTAGTGAAGAATGCAGCAGGAAATAGCAAAGATAAAAGTAAAGGGACGTTTAAATGAGCTATGATACTGGTTTACATGTCAAGTTTAAAAATAATGCACATCTGGCTGTGGACAACATCATTCACAGATTCAAATTTCCTTTAAAACACACATGTGCCCCGTTGGCATACAGAAGAGAAGAAAGCAATAAGTCACCTCGATCATTACCCTCCCTTCCCTACAGCTACTCTGGACCATCCAGAAAGTAGTAATTCTCTTTATAGCGCACTACAAGAGAGTGAGCAGTTGATCCGCAATCTTGTTGAAACGGCCCATCAGGGTGCTCGGCCTTTCAACAGGGAATCAGAGGCATTTACGCTGCAGATGGAGGCTCTCGCTCGTGTGAACGCCAGCCACAAACGGCCACTCGGCACACAGGCTTCTTCTCCCCCATTTGCATACATACACTCATGCATAAGCAAACAAGCCACCTGTACAGTACACACAGGCATACAGTTGCCACCGCTCAACCTGATCTTCCCGTGCAGCGCCACGCCCGATGCCGCGCGTCTGAAAATGCTGCGTGTTTTGCTCCAAACTAGTGAACCAATGAGGATCTTGGGAGCGCGGAGTCTCCCGCTGACTCGGTAATGAACCCTCGTCAGGATCAGGGATAATTAGTGTTTTACATTCTGATTTCTCTGTGGTGTCTCTGTGTGACAAATGAAGTCTGTTCTGCCTGCCCCGCACACAGGCAAATGGAGCACAAAACATCTCAATGTCACACAAGAGTGGGGACACACAGGAAAAAAACTCTTAACTCTATTAACCTCAACTCCTGATTCGTAACTAAAAATTATCAGCCCAAAACAAGACAGTCGACCTTTTCATGTATGAAGACTAGAAACCTAATATACTGAGTACAAAATTTTGTAGAGATGGACATATAGGGTTACATAGGGTTGCAACTCAGTTATTTTTGTTATCAATTACACTCTAAATTGATTGATTCGTTTATTGATTAATCAATTAAATAAAACACATTTATTTTATCTTATTATATTATTATATACTCTTTAAAAGTATGCTGATAAATTTCTATTTAGGTACTCAGGTATTTGGCATTAGGCAACTGTCTTAGACCCCAAGGTCTTTATAAACTTATGGTGAGGAAGGTATTTGTAATCCATACACTACAATGGCATCAGAATTCTTGAGTGTCTCTGGGTCGTCCCACTAACTTCCATTATTCCATGATCTTACCGTGCATCTGCGGAAATGATTGAGGAAGACAACAGCCGACTTGATCTAACAAACATCTTGGCGTGGTGTGCAGACTGTTAAAAAACAAAGTGAAGCTACCCAAGCTGTGCTGAAAAAAGGAGGAAGCAGGAGGATACTAAAAGACAATACCCACCCCAGCTACAATCTGCTTACTCTACTGCCATCTGGCAAGAGATACAGAAGTATCTGCTGCCGTACCACCAGACTACACAGCAGCTTCTTCCCTCTGGCTATGAGACTCCTTTATCCATCCTGTGCACTTTTTATTATCCAAGGATTGAAAAATGGGGAGAATGAGGTATGTTTCGAGCTCCATGTCTGGGTTTGCTTCGGCCCCAGAATGATGAAATCCACCACTGACTGCACTGCTGCTTATTATCACGGTCATTTGGAGATACTGGGTGAGGTTGATGGATGGGGGCTGTTCATAATACGACAATATCCTAAGAAATGCCTCACGTTAGCCTCATGTCTTATCAGTTCAAATAAGTAATAACAAAATAATAATACAACTGTGGTCCAGAGCTCAATGTGACACAACAATTGCATGAAAATTTGCTTGTTTTGTCTAACCAAGTGCTCACAATCCAAATAATGACCAATATTCAATGATATAAAACAGAACAGAAATAAATCCTTATACTTTACAATCCGGAACCAAATATATGTTTAACAAATTATTTGAGCATTAATTGTTGGGTTAACATACTGTATTAGCATTTTGGAGATAAAATCCAACATTTGCATATAGCGTTACAAATTTAGAGGGAGCTTATGCTTATGAAACACACTGAGAGTACCTGTTGGTTAAAAGTCAATGATATACAAATTTGACTTTCTTTAGAGTTCTCCATTAAAGTCAGATAAAAGCCTGTTATTCTGTTGTGGTACCTGAATTATCGTCCAGAGGAAAGCAAATCCATCGGGCTGCTTCCAAGGTTAATCCAATGTTTTCAAGGTTTGTTCTTACACTTTCCTCCATTAAGTCTAAAATTACTGCTGGAGTGTGATGTTTCAACATCCACGCACCCACATGCAAACAGCTCCAAACTTGTGCTTGTTTGAAGTGATAGGCTTTAAAGGGGGGGATTGGCAGAGGACAAAGAGTGTTGCCGGGTATTTGGAGCATCGCAGCCTGGCACAGGAGACACATGACGCACTCCCAAGTGGAAAAAATGATGGCGACAACAGTATCGACAGCAGTACAGCAAACTGAATTTGAAGCCGTCTTTCAAGTCCGCTTCGCTTCTCCTCACCAAACCGAATGTGCATCTGTGTTTGTCTGTGTATTTGGAGAGCTGTTGTTTTATCTTCTACTCAGCAGTTCACATGCGCCACTGCTGTTAATCCTTTGTGCTTCCAAGTCAGAAGCATCAAGCTGCTTCATTTCTAAGACAGGCATCGATCTTTTAGTTTTAAAAAAAAAGTATGCCTAAAACACAGCCATGCAGTACTTGGGAACAGACAAGAAAGAAAGTATAACAATAAAAATATAAAGCCCCACTAGTAGCCCCTAGAGTCTGCAATGCTTGATATGAACTACAACACTAAAGTGTTGGACAGAACAAACAACGCACTTTCTCTTAAAATCTTATTATTAAGCAGTGGAATAAAAATTTGTCTAGAGGAGAAAAGGTATGGAAGTCATTAGTATCATCTTAGGAATGCAATCTTCATAGCAATTTGCCAGTTATTATAATAAGATATCTAATGTGCCATGTTGACCTTTTGGCCTGACAGGAGCGTGAGACAACAACTCATGTAGTGTCCGAAGTGATAAGGTTAAAGGGGCTATAATCGATAGTTTTTATAATAATAATTTATCAAGGTGAAAACAATATGAAAGGTTTTGCTTGTAATAGGTAATTATCACCCAAATCTGCAGCTCACCCCAGCTTTATGATGATTTATATGTCAGCTCATAGCTTTATGGTCCACAGTTTTACTGTCTACATTATATATATTCTATATATGTGTATTAGGCATCAAGTAGACTGTCAGTTCTTGACCTTGATGTGTTCGAAGCAGGAAAAATCAGTGTAAGGATCTGAACAACTTTAACAAAAGCCACATTGTGATGGCTAGACAACTGGGTCAAAGAATGTTTAAAGAGTCAGCTCTTGTGTGGTGTTTCCGCTACGCAGTGGTTAGTACCAACCTAAAAGTGATTGATGCGCGGAAGGACAACCGGTGAACTGGAAACATGAAATGGATGCCCAAGGTTTATTGATGGGTAGTGAAGGCTGGCCCATCTAGTCTGATCCCACCAAAGAGCTACAAATTGCAGTAAAACATTGATGCTGGCCATGATAGAATGTGTACTGCATCACACCATGCTGCCTATGGGGCCTGGTAGCTGGAGAGTGTCCGTGCTGACCCCTGTCCACCATGTAAACATCTACAACGAGCACGTGTTGATCAGAACAGGACTGTGGAGCAGTAGAAGAACATGGCCTGTTGTTGACAAAGTGTTTGTTTGGCCTCTGAATTCAATCCGATTGAGCACCTGTGGGTTGTGGGTTGAACAAAAAGTACAATCCATGGAGGCCCCACCTCTCTTGGTGCCAGACACCACATGACTCCTTTTTGGTCTTGTTGATTCCACGCCTCAACAGGTCAAATCTACTTTCAGAATATCACAATATTAGGCAGATGGTTTTGATGTTGCTGTTCAGTCACCAAAAACGGGAAATTAATTAATGAAAATGTTATGTAAATAAGCAACCGTTGGCTAACAACTTCACCATTTTAATTTAAAAGGTGACAGAGGATATGTCAAAGTTGTGTTTACAACTTATTTCCACTGGTCCCAAGTTGCTAAAAAACAGTGATTGCAAGTTCACTTCTCTGGGGTGCACTGAAAATATACTGTAATTTCATGGTAATTTATCCATTACATTGCTTTACTGTGTGCTTGTTGAAAAGTTAGCTTGTTAGCTTGGTGGTAGAGGAACAGTCATGAGGTCATCAAAAACCTCATGAGAGATGTAGACATATACAGAAGTTGTTCAGATATCTATCTTGTTATGGAACAGAGTCTTAGCCAAGTGTAGTTTTTAAAGGTCACAAAAATAATTAGGAAGTGTCAAATCAAATTTCATCTCAGTCCAGTAGTTATTGAGATAAAAGTGACACACGTGACCAAACAAACAAACATTCCAGCTAATAGTATAAAAGTAATCAGTAGAATATTGATTGGAATAGAAAAGTTCCTTGACATTGAAACAACAGAACAGTTCTTCTTTCATAAATAACTCAAGGTTTTCTTTTATCAATGATATGGTTGGGATATTTTGGATGGTTCAATCCTCTAAATAGAGGTAACAAGAGACAGATCAATCAAGCAGGCAACTTTAAAAAGGGCTTCTAGACATACAAATTTTATGTAGTCTAACCAGGGCCGTTGTGTTTTGTGCCAACTCGTATCTGCTCCAGCATGACTAAGATATATCTGAAAGCCATCCATGGAGAGATAAAAACATGCACACACATGTGCATGCACACGTCCATCCTCTCCTCCTCCATTCCCCCAACACACACACAGTATACTCATACCCTGCCCATGGCTAAAGTGCAGTAATCCATCCGTAGCACTGCACTGCAGCCTAACACACTTAATAATGAATGAATCATAAAATCAAAACTGACAAGCAGCAATTGAAACGTGGCCGTTTGTTTGAAAGATTAAAAATTCAGTAACACCCGTATAACTTATGAATGAAGCCTGAAACCCAAATTGGAGGACAACAGCTCAAGTGGAAGTGAGCCAAACCGAGGCAAAAAATAAAATATGCACAAAATGCCAACAAAGAAACCTGCGACAGAATAAACACATAAAGACACACAACTGGAACACTTCTATTAGAAATGAACATAAGCAGTTGTCAACTTCTAACATCCTTTCATACAAGCTTGTACGTACTTGATCATTGTGAAGAAGTAGTAAAGATATGTCACAAATGCTGGTGGAGTCTATTAAAAATGAATGACTAAACTGCTCAAATTTATTTTTGTTTTCATATAAAACGTGAATCAAGAAAAGACCCACATCACAGTGTGTTCCCCTGGGTGCAGTACCGGGAACAATACAATCCCCGAAGACCTAGTTTCTACAGAACAGGCAATTATTCTGCACATACAGATTTCCGTCTCCCCTTTTATTTGTCACAAATAAAGATCTGTGTAAGGGATTAGGCTTTTATTGAGAAAAGATATCTGCGCGGGAACATTCATCAGGTATTGAAGTAACAGTCTTTATTTTTAGAGCGCTTTTGGAGAGGAGATTCAGATGGTTTATTATGACACCTGTTATCTTTAAAAAGAAATAGAAGTAATGAAACAGTGAATAAAATAAATGGTGCTTGGTGTAGGTGGCTTCTCAAACCACTGACAAAAAGCAGGAACATTATGGTAAAGAAGGGTCTACTATGAAATGTATGGAAACTGGATCCAACTGATATTAAACCAGGGATAGATGAGGGCTTTGTTGTCTAAAAATCCAGGGAAAAAATGAGGTGGAACACAAACAAGAAATACGTTTGGTCCGTTCCCCTGTGCTTCAAACTATGACACTGTAGGTACCCATCTAGCATCATTTCTGGAGGCACTTCTGTAGCGTTATGTTTTGATGTTCATCAGAGGCAGGCGACGTAGTATAGAGAGGAAGGAAGTCCACGCTTGGAGGACATGGGGTGGATGGTTGGATCAAACAAACACAGGACGGGTGGGAAAAAAGAAGGTGTCAATCAGTCAGGGCCTTTGATGTGTCAGACTCTTAATAATTCTCACCATCCTACACCTGTGCAAACGATGAAAACTTTTGCTTCAATGGAAGGTTTTTAAAGGATTTTTATTCAGGGTATAGAACTGACGTCTGTACTGGGAAATGAGTGCAGACAAACCACACTTTTGTTGCTTAAACCTAACCATGTAGTTTACAATGCTTAAACTGCAACACAGCCTCATAGTTTTAAGCGTGCTGCCACTGACCAATTGACCGTATTTTAAGAGTTGGGACTGAGAAGGTGTTGGCCAGAAGACAAGTATTAAGAATACATGTTTGCCTTTCGGTTGGAAAAAAGTTTGAACTGGATGACCTGAATTTAACCCATGCGTTGGAGAGTGCCAACTCTGCTCAAGTGTCCTTGAGCAATTAAGACTCTGAATCTATACGAGCTCCAGGAAAGCTTTCCCTGCAGGATCAGACAGAGTGAAAAGAGAACTTCCCCACAGGGACCAATGCAGTTACCACTCAAACAAAGAAAATCATCCCTTGGTGTGAAACAGCTGCAGGCTCGAGGATCAGGAGAATATGACATCTGCTAGCCACACAGCAAACAACTGAGAGACATACAGATATATAGGGGCCTTAACGACTCAGAGAATAAGACGTGGCCTGATCTAAAATTCTTTAGATTTCATAACAGCTGCCTTTTGGAGTTAATTTTCAACATAGTCAATCTCTGCAAGTAAACAGGCACCACAATGGATAAACAGGCCAAACTCAGGTATTGCCTATAGATATCACTTTGAAAAACAGAAGATGTAAATTGATTCAACTGGCCTTGGCGAAAAAAAGGGAATAAATTACCCTGAGAGGGAGACTATCTCCATTTGTGAGCATCAAAGCTCTTGAACAGAGCTCTAAGTGTACCCTTGTGAAAACAGACCCCCCCCCCCCAAAAAAAAAGGCCCAGTCTTACGGTACAATCTCTTACCTAACATTCTGTATATGAATGGAAAAAGGCAGAGATTCCTTTATGTCATGTCACAAAACGGTTATGGTCTTTCAAATGATCATGTGCAAGATCTAAAAGTGGCAAACAGTTCTTGAGAAAAACTATTCTTGAGTATTACATCATGAAAATACTGCTGCCTCTGTTATTATCTCAGTAGCAAACACAGAGCTCAAGATATCACACCTTGCATCTACACCCTGTCATGCATTTACCCAACACGGAGATAAGTGACAAGGCGATATTATCATGTGGCATTCTGTGTGATGGAATGTCTCTGAAGGTATCCCCCTAAAGGTCCCAGATATAAATAAGCACTCTAAAAGAGGATGCTTCACTACATTTAGAATACATACATCATACATTTTTAACATGCAGCCGCTGGAAACAATAGAGTCAGCACACTTCTATAAACTGCTGCCTTAAGAATTATCAGAGAGTTGAATCAACAGTTCTTTGACACATGTATTCAACACTATAACCTTCACCCGGGAAGGTTTTTTTTTTTTTTTTCAGAATTGCGTTGGATTGCATCAAGGTGTACAAATGTTGCTTTAAAGTATTAGTTTGATGTTATTCACTTTTCTGCTGAGGGTTAGATCAGAAGATTGATAGTCATCTCTCTGTTCAATATGCAGCTGGAGCAGCACCCAGTTAGCTTAGCTTAGCATAAAGACTGAAATAAGGGAAAAAAAAGGCTAGTTTGAAGATAACAAAATCCACCCACCAGTAACTTTAAATTTCACAAATGAATGCTTTATATAACCCCATGTCTAGACCACAAATGCCACGTCTACATCATGCTTGCATAACGATGGTGTTCACACCACTCTGTGCAGTTTTTACTTTAATATGTGTGAATAACCCTCATATATTTTTCATCAACATGATGCATACGGGGGTATAATCATGACAGTGTATGTGTGTGCGTAGCGAATGTGGTTGAGCAAAAGAGAAAGATTACCCGTGGCTGCACTCAGGACAGACGGAGGGATTTAAGTTTGGCAGTGAAGTTGCCTAGTGGCAGTAACTGTACAGTGAAGGTTACAGTTTGCCCATGAATAAACACTGCAGAGGAAGTTCACAAAGTTTCTGTCTTGCTTCTAAGCTGCTTGAATGTGAAGTGAGAGTCTGTGCATTACAAGCTCCAGAGAGCAGCTCACTCTGCTCCATCTCAGTTATAAAATGTGCATAAATGTATTTCTGTATTTAGTGCCTTTTTATTGGGCATCAACCTCGCATTTACACGTGTATTGTGGATAAAAAAAAAAGATTTGAAGCCTAAAAATGCCAGTGAAATGCAGCTGAGAGGCAAGACAGGCACAAAGAATAAAAGGAGAGTGTTTCTGTTGGGTACGACATAATGAAAAAAACATGCCTGACTTGTGAGGGGTAAAATGCACAAAATCTGTGGAGTAAAAATTTGCTGTGTTACGTTGGGTTATGTGCTGGAATAAATCCTGAGTTTTAGAAGTGCTGATAGGTGGATTTTGTTAGGTTTGGACAGAACCAGGCTAGCTGTCTCCCTCCATTTCCATTATTTCTGCTAAGCTAAGCTGCTGCTAGTATCAATTTCTCCAGCTAACTCTCACCCAGAAAACCGAACAAAATTTTCTGAGGTGGTTAATCAACCAAACACAAGCCTTACTCTCCCTTTCCTAGTGGTAAAGAGAATATACAGTGGATGTGGAGATTGCAAAAAATGCTAAGGGCCCTGTCTAGGGCCTGTGTTTGATTTGTCCATTCTGGGCTACTGTAGAAACATAACAATGCAACATGGTGGACTATGTGGAAGAGGACCTGCACCCTCTGTGGGTATAAATGGCTCATTATAAGGTAACAAAACACAATGATTCCTTATTTCAGGTGATTATATACTAACAACAACATATAGTATACTCCATTTCTGCCATATTATTCCAGTACATCCCCTAAACTGCACACACTGGACCTTTAACTGCATCCATCTTTTGTACATTGTAATAAATTAATCTTCTTTTTGAAGATTTTTGTCCTTCACAGGTGAAAAATCTCTTTAGTCTTTGCAAACCCCTGTGCAGAGGCATGTACAAATACAACCAAAACAAAACCTCTCCCCCGACTGATCTCCCTCTTTCTCCTGTTCCCTCGACATTAACCTTCTGCAGGCATTTCAGGGTAGAGTACACATCTATTTTGTCTCCCACATGGCGCTGCCTGAGCCACTGTCCTCAAGGTGATCCAGGATCAAAGGATCAGCACGTATAAACACACTGCGCCGCATACGCTCGCACATGCACACACAGCCGAGTCCCTCCATCAAAGGAGAAGAAGGAGTGATAAACTTTGGATCAAACTCTAACACTTGAGCATCTCGAATGACTCAGATGACTTGACACAATGGCTTTGCATTTTTTAAATCCAGTATGGCGTACTGCACCGCTTCTGTTTTAGCCCCGCGCTCTAAATTCTTACTGTGTTATTTGATGTAAGACAGAGGGAGGAGAGGGCTTGTGGAATTGGCACTACTTTACAGCAGAATGGGAGTTTGATTGCTCTATTTCACGAAGCCTGATGATGCCGTTTTCCATTTCTCAACATTTTAATCCCCGTCTTAATGCACTCTGGCAAATTGGTTCCAATGAATACACACTGGTTTGCCTGTATGATGATAAACTGGTACAACACACTACATTGCTAAGAAATGGTAATAGAGAGCATTCCAACCTTGAAAACTGACACTAAAAATACTCATATACAGCATTTTACAGTTTTTGTGGAAGGCTTGTTTGTATTCTAGGTACAGTAAGCGTCAGGCACAGAGCCAATCTGCCCCCTGCCACTTCCAGGGCTTCGTCAAAACAGTTCTGGCCAAGCGATTTACAGGCAATATATGAAATATGGATCATACCTCGTTGAGGGAGAAAGTGCCCGGGGATTTTATGCTGTGTGTGTGATACATGTGACGGCTGAGTGGGTGAGAGACAGAAATGATTGCTTATGGGATGGTGTAGGAATGAGAAACCATCACAACGGTGACATGTTCATGTTGCTTGTGCTCATCTGCACACTCACATGCCTGAGTGTGGACTGGATGCACATGTGAACATGCTGCTGCACACATGGGCACGTGTTCTCTTACAGGTGCACAAACAGGTGTACGGCTACGGTGCTTTTTTCAAACAGGCAAAGGCTCTGCAATGGAAGAACGAAAAAAACCCTCACACCTATATGATCAAATGACGATGATTCATCCATGCTTTTTCTGATCCGCCACCTCTAATGTTCTAATGGTTAAATGAAGGCAACTAAAACTACTTGGTTATGGCTACAAAAGAACACGGTCTCAGTCACAAGAAACTGCGGGAATGAGACGGTCTCCTGTGTCAAAGATTGTTCACTCAACTATCCATCTCAACCTGAGCCCTGAGATTAGAAGTATTGCTGCAGTAAAGCAACATCATGCTGCAATAATTGCTGCTAGGACAGGCCAGTAAAACTTGAGCTGCAGCAACGATTATTTTCATTATTGATTAATCTGCCAATTATTTTCACAATGAATCTCCAAGACCAACAAATGTTTGACATTTCTGTTTAAAAATTAATGAAATTATTAATCAATTAACAAAATAGTTGAGACCTAATTTTCCTCCAACAGATTAATTGACTAATCGCTCTCATAAAGACTTTCACAACCGCAAGAGTTGGTTTGTCAGCAGGGTGTAATAATTTCTAAGTCATTGAACAGACTAGGACTGCAACTTACAATTATCTGCCGTTTATTTTCACAATGTATCGATAAATCGTGGAATCTATAAAATGTCTTTTCCAAAAAAGACTCACACAGTGGTGCAAAGTTAAAGAACAGACACTTTTACCTCACAGCAAGAAAGTTGTGGGTTCGAGTTCCTGTGCCTGTAAAGGTTTCCTCCAAAAACTGTCCTCCAGTCATTACCCTTGACCAAAGTGTCGGCTTAGATCTGGAGTTGGTCCCCAGGAGCTGTACAGTGGCCGCCCACCCATCCAAATACAAGGATGTGTTAAATGCAGATAATGAATTTGACTGTATAATTGTATGATCACAATACAGTTTACCTTTACATTTTAAATGACAAGGAAAAGCAGCAAAACCTTACATTTAAGAAGCCGAAACTCGCTGGAAAAATGACTTAAACGAATAGGTTGGAAATTAATTTTCTTTTACTCGACTAATGAATTAATTGACTAACCACTGTAGCTCTAAAACAAACGCTACGCTTTGCTAAATTTTCTGATCAGGAGAGTTTGCTAAGGGTTGGTCTGGGTGCCTGTGAGACGACGAAATACCAACCATAATTATCTACTTAAAAAGACACAGCACATATATTCTTAACAGTCTGAGAAGCTCTCACAGCTGCAAAAATTTGTTGACGCTTGCAATGTAAGCAGTAGAATTAGTGGACAGCTACAATGTTCCTGCTACAAGGTATTCTACCTGTTACAATGTGGGATAAGTGGGTGCAGCACATTGCCAGATGACCATGAACTGTACTGCTGCAAACAATAATTCTGGATCAACTATTCTGACAGATGACAACCTT
This sequence comes from Lutjanus erythropterus, assembly GCF_056507025.1. NCBI lineage: Eukaryota > Metazoa > Chordata > Actinopteri > Lutjaniformes > Lutjanidae > Lutjanus > Lutjanus erythropterus. Next base: position 11,592,027 of record NC_139331.1, read on the forward strand.
CTTTTTTATGTTAGGCCCTTCTAAATTGATGACCAAAAAATATATTTTTTTTTTTGACGCACAGCTGTTACAGACTAAAAAGCAGCCTAACATTTGATTGTGTGACTAAAATGTCCTGTACAGAGAGATGGAGAGGGAGAATAAAGAAAGCTCAACGGCTACATAACACTCGACAAGGGACAGTCAGATATTCAATCCAACACCTCCTCTGAAAGCCATCATGTTGTTGTTGCAAGATTCCACAGGCTCAACTCCACTTGTGAGAGGACGACAATACAAGCCGGTCTAGTCTGAAAACAGCATCATTGTGCGCTCGAGTGTGGCGCAGAGTGACTATTCAAAAGCAACCCCCACGCCTCCGCTATCGCTCAAAAGCTCAAATTTGCTTGTTTTTGACAAAAGCAACGTGGAGCGGCGACAAAGCTCACACCTGCCACTCTGCCCACGTGTGTCACCCACAGGCCAGCTGGGGGTTGACTGTCAGCTAATTTGTAGAACAATAGACAATCACCTGCTGCCCTCGCTCCTACATACATCCACACACATGTAAACAAACACACACACACATACCTCAGCCCTCCACCCTCTGTCTTGCAATTGCTCTCTGCTTCACTTCACTTCCTACACTCTTAGAAACAAGGGTTCCAAAGGGTTCTTCTCGAAGGGCTGAGATTCTTTGCAGAACCATTTCCTTCTGAAGAACCCTCAATCTGGAGAAAGGGTTTGGCAAGAGTTCTTCCTAAGACTAAGGGTTCCATTAAGTTTCCCTTTCATCAAAAGAACTCTTTTTGGAAAAAATTCAAGAGTTTGTCAAGGGTTCTTGTTACCATAAAATAAACAGGTCCTCGACAGAACCCCCTGGGTGGGTTCTACATAAAATGCTTGGGATATAAATGGGTTCTAAGTTGAACCCTCAGGTTGATTCTAGATAAAACCATTGGGATATAAAAGGGATAAAAAAACCCTGGGTGGGCACCCTAAGTTCTAGAAGGAACCATTACACTACAGAAATATAGAACCTCTCATAGGGGGTCCTGGGAGAAACCTTACACAGATGGATATAGGTATAACCATTTATATTGCTTTCTAAGTAGGTCTGCCAAGTGGAACCTCTGGAAAAGGTTCTAAAAAGGGTTTTCTTGTTGTGGTGGAACCATCACACCATAAAAATGGTCTCTGTAGAACCTTTCATAGGAGGTTTTAGGTAGATCCTTACACAGAAGGATTTCGGTATAACCGTTTATGTTGCTTTCTAGGTGGAACCCTGTGAAAGGGTGCCAAGTGGAGCCTTTGGAAAAGGTTATACGAGGAACCAAAAAGGATTCTCCTATGGGGAAAAGCCAAAGAACCGTCTATGATTCTAGTCAACACCTTCATTTCTAAGAGTGCAAAGTGACAGGAACAGCGGTGCTCAGCCGCCGAGCTGTCTCTGTGTTCTGTTAGAGTGTGTGTGTGTGTGTGTACATGCCAGCGTAGGCGCTTTTGCATCAAAACACACTTAATCGGCCCGTATAACAGATGCCGGTGTACAGCAGGTATGCAAAGCTCTCCGCCAGGTGTGACTCTACAACAGTGCTGTCAGTGCAAAAATTGTCAGCGCCCTGGAACTCATGATGTGTGGGGATGTTTTGGGTCACATCCCAGGGGGGAGGAAGGGATGACATAATGCACACAGGACCACTGCACCTTTTCTTTTGGCTGGAATAAACCAGTGTTTAGTATCACAGCGCTCTAATGGGTTTCCAACATCTTACGATTGCCTGTTCTAAAACACAGCAGACCCTATAATAACCTTGAATTATAATGCATTCCAATAATGATATCATGCTTCAGCAGCCGGGTGTAAATTAAACGGAGGACATTTTTAATTACCCCAGGGTAGCTGACTATTGGCCATCCTGCCCTGGTGAGACTCTCTGCTGATACTGTGGTGGGGTGATAAAATTCAACCACAGGCCCCTTTGACCACAATCCAGGCTGGCTTCCATCTTCCCCTTCGCTTAGGCTACCTGCGCCGGTCCAATTAGAGTTGGCTGAGGATAGGACAAAGCATGGTGGGAAACACTGACATTTCACACTGGGCGCTCTCTCTCATGAATATGGAACAGAGTAATTATGGCTTGAAAGCAGTCTCTCCTATCCTCACGTGTGGATGCACAGATTTTAGGTCACTTTCAGGAGAGGTGACTGATATGACAGTAGGTAGGAAGCACATTGGAGGCAACGTGTAATGACACACACCTCGCCAATTACAATTGGATGTACAATTATTTAATGTGTGATATGGTAAATAGGATTTACAAACCTAAGGGCATAAAATGTTTGCTTAAATGTGATCATACAAAACATAGTATGTAGGTATAAAACTGAATGTTGCTCTGGTGAGAACTATTTTGCAGAAGTAAGGACTGACATGAATTTAAATTAAGTCAGACTCAAGTGACATATATAAACACTTTAGAGTTGACAAAGTCAAAAAATACCTGCAACTCACAATGACTCGTGACTCAAGCTTTTGACTTTCCCCGAGTCCAAAGATTAAAAAGTATGTTATTTAAAAAGTTTGGCACGAAACAATTCATTTCCCGTAATTTCCTGAACCAGCTAACGAAAATTAATAGATCCACTTTGTTTTGAACCGATTCAACAGCATTTAATCAGGTTGCAGAAACAAACAATGAAAAACTAATGTTACATTACTGAGTAATGTAACTACTGAGTAATTACTGAGTTGACTTCACAGAGGATAATGTTTTCATATAACAATGACAGGGCCATCAACCAAAAATAAATTTCAGTAAGGAAAATGTGCAAGGCAAAAATTACAGATGGAGATGCAGCAACTTTGTTTGATATTTGAAGTTAGGCTTATATTAACATGGTTAGCAAGCGAATGCTTAGCTAACATTAGATTAACAGCTAAATAACTTTATAAATCAATGAGGCTGGGAAGACACTGTTACATTATCACTTCTTTAGGACTCGAAACTCAAAGTTTTGGGACTTTAATGACTTGGGACCTGCCTATCATGACTTGTGACTTGAGTGCAAAGACTTGAGACTTAAGCACAACTTGCAAAACAATGACTTAGTCCCACCTCTGCTATTTTTCAATAGTTTAACAGTGTCAAAAAAAAAAGCCAATTACTTGGCCAGCACAAATAAAGGCAGGTCCCTAATATAACCTCCCACCTTAATTGAATTTCCTGTACTATAATGGTTCAAATAGTAAATTCAGCAATTTTTACATTAAGTTACTGTCAAATTTCTCCTACAGATGTTTCACATCATTAGGATCATTAGGAAAGATGAGGATTATGCAATTTGACCTGCTGGATGGCTTTTCATTTGAAATATACATGCAAGAAGTATAGAGTTTCATTATAAAGTACCTTAACATAAAACAAATAAACAAAAAACTCCCATCAAAGTAGAATTGGTTGGAACTATTAGTGAGTAAGAACAGTATTTCTGGTAACTGAAGGGGATTTCAGTGCACCAGAGTGCATGGTGAGTATGACATGACTGTATAATATTGTGAAAATGTACATTATCCTGACAACAGGTAAACACACAGGAGTTTGTTTTTAAATTAAAGTGTGAGTAGATAAAAATGGCAGCATTTTCTACAAAAATATGATCAAATTTACATATGAAACAGGGGGAATTAGAAATAAAAGAAAGACCTGTCTGTATATAAAACAGGCTTATGTTAAAGGCCTGGCGCGCTCTGCATGTGAGGTAAATAATAACAGTGTTAGAAATACAAGGTAATAAGAAAATGAGATTGCACAGGAATAAGGCTTTGGATTTTCTTACTATCAAGTATCAATTTAACAGTATAATCTATTTTTCTCCCACCGTAGTGTACACCTGTTACATGTTGACATGTATTGTTGTGTTTTACATCTGAAATATTAAGATAAGGACACCATTTTCTCCATCTTAACCTGTAAGGCATGCAGCAAGTCAGTTTCTCCGAAGGCAGGTGACTCGACGTGCGATATGAGCCGATAACAAGATGTGTGCACCCGCCTTTGTTGATAGGCAGATAAACAAGATATGAGCATGTACACACACACACACACACACACACACACACACACACGTACCTCAGGCAGAATCATCTAAGGTAGAGAAAAAATTCTGACGATGAAGTTCAAACCACTTGTATTTTTCTCCCTCACAGGAATCATACTTACACAAAGATCAGATGATTCTGCATCACGTCTGTGTGTCTAAAGCTCTAATTATCAGGTCAGGTACTTTCCATATGCTGTTATTTATGAAACATATGTATTTTGTTTTTCTTGTCTCGAGCACTGTTAATCCTTTACACATACATGCAGAATGTGCATGATAATTAACTTTGTGAAGACACCAAATTTAAGAGGAATTATGAGAATGATTACAAGAAAAAGGAACAGGCTTTACTGTATGAGCAGATGAAAAGGACAGCTTGTGTTTTCTATTTTTTTTATATTATTTCAGCACACATACAAGCACGCTTAATATTCACTTAGTTGCTTTCAAAGCTTAATATCTGACATCACGTACATTCTACCTAATGTGAATAAATAAAGCTAATGTATTTATACTAAAGGAGGAATGTGTAATTTAAAAATACAGTCCAAATAGTGAGTCACGTTCATAGGCAGTATATTAAATAGGCTGAATCCCTATTTAATATATGATCTCTGGTTGAAGTGAGTTGTTTTCTTCTGCTCCCTCCCCTCAAGACTTGAAGTTTAGGCAGGTTGCCTGCAGGCTACACAAGCGCAAGACGAGCATTTTGACAATGAGAAGCTACAACAAGTCATTGATCAGCTGTTTATAACCCTCGATTGTCTGCTGATGTTAAGCCGAGAGTGTTGTCCTATAAAAAAAAACATAAAGAACAAAACACTGTTCTGAAAATACACACTCTGGAGTGACTGCCTGCCAGACTTCATTAACATTTTGCTCAATTTGATTAAATTATTTCATATCACTCCTAAACAGATGCTAACTCATTCTGTGAACATTCTGCATTAATTTGAACTTAGAAATGTGAAATAGGCAAACAAAAAAACACTTGTTCTGGACCAGAACTGAAATCTCAAAGGAGAACATGCTTGTTGTCAGAGAAGCCAGTATTTCAGCTAAGAAATTGAACTGTTTCTGTAATCACTGTTTCATTTTATGATTTAGTACAGCAAAATATACTACAGAGTTCTCCTTTGACTGAAACACTGAATGCTAGAAAGTGGAAAATTCTACATTTCTTTGCTGAACAGAGTTTAATTTTCAGTTTGTTTTGTTATTTGTTGGCACAACATGAGAATAAGATGGACCAGCCAAAGTGTGAAATTAAAGAGTAAGCAAAGTAAAGTAAGTTCAAGAGGAGTTAAGAGGAGACGGCCAAAAAACATACATGGATATCTTTTGGGAAGAGAGACAAAAGCATAGAGCAGTCAAGCAGGAATCAATCAGGCAATGCCAAATTTGTGAATCTGTGCAGGGAAAGACAAAAGCTATTATTGGCTAAGATAGAAATGTAGTCCAGCTAATTCTTGACCTTAGGTGAGCCACATACACAGAGAGAGGCAGTGAAAAGAGCAAGCAGCGTCAATATTTCAGCTGTACCTAATGGAGGAACTGAGCATAGCTAAAATAACTCGGGACTCTGTGTCTTTTTTTGCCAGCTCTAGCTAGGCTAAGTGCAATCCCTGATGGGCCTTGGCGAAGGCAATCAAGCCTGAGCAGGAACATCTGCCTGAATGTCTCTGAACATTGTGCATGCTGACGACAGCTTTAGGCTTTTAAAAAGACACTGGCTTCCATATACTCGCATGTTACCGCGTCTCACGCCTTGGTTATGCTGCGTTCTGCCGTTCTTTTCGCCTTTCAGAGGAGAAAGGAGAGCTGCCTGCATGCTTTTTATGTAAATGCAGATAAATTTTGGAGAACCTGTGAGAGGAACACGCCACTCTCTTTGCTGTATCTGAGAACTGAAAAGTTCCAAAAAAGGTTTCATTTTTAATGTGGACTTTTCACTTTCAGCAAATGGTGTAAATTGTGATAAGTACATACCAAATAGGCTCAGCATGAGCTCATCAAAGCCTCAGCATTTACTGAAATGTTACAAAAATCCATTTTTGTTGAGACAAAATGGCATGAATTATTAAAAGTGAAAGTAAATCAATGAAAGAAGGCATTTGAAAAGACGCCCTATAAGACAAAATAAATGCTTGTATAAAAGTAGACTCACTCCATGAATTGCTTTCATTAACCTAAATTCTAAAGTTAGCTTTGAAAAAGATTAAACGTATTAAGTTTTTTTTTTTCAACCTGGGCTGGATGAATGTTCAAAGAATATTTATCTTGGAAACTGATATCACTTGATCTCATCTCATCTAACACTACCTTCATGCTTCTTTAGATAGCTAACAGGATTCTGCTGCATGTTTAGACTCCATATTCACTGGTTTCCTAATCTCCAATAATCCCCAATGGAATAGCACCCTCGTGCTAAAATAAGAGGGTTTATTTGGATTTCACACCAATTGTGAGAGTTTCCTCAAATCTATCTCCATTTGTTTTTTCCCACTTTCCACCACTGATTTGCAACTACCTCTGAAAATGGAAACCCTGGCACCCATCTGTGAAAACGTCAGCAGTTGTGACCAACTGTGAATTGTTACTGTCAAGTCAAGAACTTGATATTTCTTCTCCGGAGCATAAAACAGATGGTCTCCTATTAATGACGGGCACCTAAAACGACCACTGGAGCTATCCGCGATAAAACCAGGACTCCTTTAACAATTGATGCAAGAGTCATTATTATTCATACATGTACCTGATGAGCTTGTTAGTACAAATGCAAAGAGAAAGAGAGACGATTACAAACAGATTCTGAGTCAAGGTAGCATCTATTTTACCCCATCCCAACCCCCATTTACTTCCGTATAAAAGAGCAATGAGACGAGTGCTGGTTTCCTACTTAATTATCTCTCTAATGGAGGAAGAGAATGGCATTTAATTACTCGGCCCCAGATTTAGACTCGTGGCATGCAAGAGGTAAATGGATTTAATGTTGCGAGGATAAATGGAGCTACGGCGATGATATGCAGATGTTTGCACATGTGCAGCAGGCGTAACAAACTACCACACAGCACTTGATACGCCGTTACAGCCTCCCCATCTAAATCTGCTCTGTACTATAAGAGCCGTAAGGAGTAATCACGTGGCGTTTAAAGCCCAAACCGTAAAGGATGACGCCCGTGTGTGTTACTAAGTGATTATCTATTTGAACGTCTGTTAAAAATATACCCATGCAGAGGAGAAAACCAGGGTTGATGCCCAGACAGTTCAAACTAATGTTTCAGGGTGCCAACTTTCAGGAACAGCTGCCAGTAAAGATTTGTTCAAATCCTGCAACATGGGATGAGTGTGGGGGGGGTTGTAATGCTCTACATAAACGTTACGCACTCCCCTATGAGTCATGTCTTAGTCATCAACATGATAACTACTTTAATTGATATTTTTTAGATGATAGAAACTACATCAGTTCCACTAAAGGAAAAAATGCCCAATTGCACAGTTAAATAAATTCATATTGGGATTTTAACACTGCTTCTCTAAATTATTTCAAATTTCCCCCTTAATTTTGTCAATTAAGTGAGGCAAATGAGCCTTTTTATATCATCCAATATTATGTTGTTTAATTATGTTGAGTGTTGAGAGGCAAATCAACTGTCATCTTGAAAAAGACTGAACTTTTCTTAATTTTCTTGTCATCACTCCTCTTATATGAGCCACATATCAGATAGGCCCGCGGAATGCCATGGTTGACCGTGCTCTTCTGTTATCTGCACATACGCACATCATTGGACGGAAGATGCAGCAACTAGAGGAGCTTCGGGCTCTGCAACATGTGGTTTTCCTTTGGTGTGCAAATTAGAGTAAATGGATTTAGAGGATCAGCAGACTGAGCAACAGCTGAATGCAAACTCAGAAATCACATTTAAGTGGAAATCATCACACAAGTGAAGCAGTTTGACAAAAACACATTTGGCAAAAACAACATCTGAACTTTAGTTGTATATTAGCTTAACAATAACCTTCATTTATCTGAGTCTCCTCCAAAGAGTTTTCAAACCAGCTCATCTGTACTGATTTCATGTAATTCATAAAAAATCAAAAAGAAAAACAGTAAAACAGTAAACAAAAGGCATACTTGAAAATACCCTATTGGACACCACAATGTCCCTTGTATAGATGCTTCAAAATCTTTAAATGAAACTTTTTAAAAAGTGTGTACAATTGTTTACTATAGATAGACCTTGTTTTGTCTGTTTATTTCTTCAATTTTGATGAAAAAACATTCCAGATTTTTGTGTTTTTTATTTTATGACATAGTTTCAGTAATTGTATTAGTCATTATGGTTTATTAACTTACGTAACCTTTTATTTTAGAGATTTTAAGGACATGACGCTTTTTAAGTTAATCTAGGAAATAACATGACATGACAATAAGAAAAAATACCAATGTAGGCACTGGGGAAAGATTTCTATTGCATATTAAACCATCAAAATGGCTTCACACTGTGCTCATAAAAATGAGCATATTTAAAAAACAAAACAGTGCACATTCTAAATAATTTATACCACTTCTATACTTTTCTCATTTATTACAGTTTATTTACATGTATAATCTTTTAGCTTTGGTTGCACAGATTTTAGGATTTTTAAGACACTCCAAGAAATGATATCACAATAATAAGTAAAAATACCAAGTGCCAAATAACATTTCTACTGCAGAAATAAAAAGGTTAAATTTTGACTTGTTGAAACTCAATTTCAGGATGTCTTCAGTATAATCAACATGACTTGCCACACTCCCACTTCACCTCAAGTGCATTATTGCCCTCTTTTTGTCAAAGGGCACCATCGTAGACTTTAAGTCTGGAGACTGCATTAATCCACAGTAATCTGTCTTCAAAGTGGGGCTGCAAAACTATGGGGAACACTGCGCTGTCAACAGCAGTTAGCTGGCTCGTCACCAATCCCTGCTCCCTCTATTTAAATCTTGTTCCACAGTTCCCTCTCACAGACTAAATGAGAGGTAGAGCTTTTGTGCTTTGGCTGTGATTTCTTAAGGATTAGAACTAGCTGTGTATCATCTTCCACACTGGCTGCTGCAGACTGCGGAAAGTGGACAAACTAAACACATGTAAAAAATATAGATGTAGAAGAAAAAAATCTAATAGTACGAGAGATGGAGCCAATCCAATCCACTATTCATACTGCTGCCCAATATTAACGTCTGGCATTCATCAGGTATTGAACATGCGACATCGATCTGTATTCTGATCCATTCCACAATACCACTTGTTTGCCACATGTTTTCTATTTGTTAATGTGAATGGAGGGTTAACTAGCAAAAAAATGACAATTACCAACATAAACGGCAAGCGTAAATCACCATTTTTCTGACCAAACACATTACAAACATAATGCGTCATGGCAAATGACACAAATGACCATCTCTCAGCTGTACATGTGAGTGTCACAAGCCAGAATCCTACAAAGCTCCAAAATAGTTGAAGGGCACCATTACACAAGTTACATTACACAAGCTCTCTAGACTGAAGTTCAGTTTCAGACTTATGTAATCTTATTACTACTGTTACTACTGCTACTATTAATAATGATCATAATTATAAACATCAGGAAAAAAGGAGTGCTCAAATCAGTATAGTACTGGTATCAGTATATACCCAAATTCAGATATTAGAATTGGATTGAAACTGAAAAAAGTGGATCTGTACATCTCCAGTGTATAATTCCCCTTACAGTAGTGAATGCATGCATGTGCTCATGCACTGCACACACTAATGCACATGCACCATCTCCAATAGCGTGGGGATAGTGCACATCAGCAGAAAGAGAGACCAAGAGTTTCTAAATAGCCCATGCTATACCTTCAAGCAGCTGTGGCATCAGGCTACTGAAGTGTAATCAAAAGCCTCGGCCTGCCTCAAGGTCAATTCATCAGAGAAGTTATCACGCCTGAATTATACATGACAGCTTCTGTAAACCATAAATGTTGAATATTCCGTTTGCACACGAGAAATGACAAAGAGAAAAGATGGAAAATGAGAGAGAAACAGAAGCGGAAACAGAGAGAGCGAGATTACAGAGAACAGCGACGATGCAACCAGTCACTTAAAATAAAATGTCAGTCGGGTGAAACTGTTTTTACGCTGAGGCAGATGGATTTAAGACAAACATGAATAAAAGGACAGTTCATGCTCAAATGCACTGCATGCATCCACATCCAGAGACAAACCTGCTACACAGTGAACATAAATTATGTACAGTATAAACAAACATCAAGAAATGTTGGCATGGATACAATCAGATCGAAGCAGCAGAGATGTGTTCTTACTGCTACATGCTCTCTCAGCTTTATACTCTCATGCTTGTTGGGAGTGTATTTTCTTTTTTGGAGGGGGGGCATGGAAGGGAAAATGAGGTGATTGTGAGTTGATCTTATTCACATCTGCTCCTCAAGATGGAGCCTTCAGCTGTTAAGTTCCAGTGTCAGACTCTTGCTGTGAACCCAAACGAGCAAATCAATAGCGTATCGAGTGAGGTCAGCCTCCTTGAACTCTCTGGCTCTCTGCTTCAGTAACTCCCCGCGCCTCTCTCTGTGCATCTCTGCCTCTCCCTCACTCACATGGGCTTTTAATCTTGGCCAAGAAAGAATAAAGATTTGAGGGGCTGAAAACTAGTTAAGCAACGGCTGCCAGAGGTGTGTCAGAGCCGGCAAACGCACACAAGGTACGGTACAGTGGAATATCTAACACTACATTTTCTGTCAAATACACAGTTTGTCAATAATAGTCAGGCGCAGCTGAGCAGGAAACTGATCTGAATATTGTTTCAGCTCTTTAAACAGTTATAACAAGTAACCTAATTCAAGAAATTTAAGCACTAAAATTGTGCCGATGATGTAGGTGCTTGAAACAATAAATCAAAGACTCATTCAAGTATGCAGGAGCTTTACGGTGTGCCTGATGGCCAAGATTGATGTTTCCAATGAACTAATCCATAAGCAAAGAAAAATGAACCGACTGTACTTATGAAAAAAAACCCATTTAATTCAGAGTCTGGGAGTTAACTCTTTTATTTCTCCATTCACGCTGCAGGCACACTGTTAAAATCATACAGGAATTTAGTTGAATTAACTAATCTCTTCTTTTCAAAGCTACTACTACTACTACTACAAAAAAAAAAAAGATTGATTTTGTTGATTTTGGAGGCCACGCGGAGAAAACCAGTAGTGTTTCTACTGTATTAACCACAAAATATAATGTTAAAAATAAGATTATTTAAATTAAAATGTCCTCCTGCTTCCTTTTAACACTCTGTAAGCTTGCCTGGGAAAATGTGAACATGACCCAGTGACAGGCATTCAGAACAACTATATACTGCAGAAACAGCCAGTCTTCACAGGGATGGTCTGATTTATGTAGATCATATAGAGGCCTCAGTATTAAATTAAGACTGTTTCATAACCAGTTAAAAACTTCTTGTAGTAGCTTTAATTAAACAAGTTTTATCTATTCAAGTTAATTAAACCTGCAGTTTCTAGTATTATTTTAAGAACACTTGTAAGAACATTAGTTCTTCTTGAGGTCTTTTGACTTTAAATGATGAGTTGAATGGATGTACTGTACAGAGATCAATCAGCTCATTAAATTGTCTGAAGAAACATGATCAGCGTATTAACAGACTTCCCAGCATGCATTGTTTTAAAGTTAAAACTTACTGTGTGTCTCTAATACACTTTAAGATGAATAATCGTTGCTTGACTGCACAAAAATGAAACCAGTGCGAACTATGATGAAGGTTAGTATTAAATTCAGTTCCTATCGCTTTACACTTAAAATTTAATAAATTCACTGGGAGCAGTTTCATATATTGTTCTTGTTCCAGTGATGGAACAAAGTAGCTCCATCAGGAGCAGCTGCAGCTATAAGTTCTTTGAGTGAAACGAAGAACTGACTCAAACCGAGAGGGGAAAGGGAAATCAAGAGTTTTTGGTTCAGCTTAATATCTTAAAGGGATAGTTCAACCAAATATATTATTTCAGTCATTATATACTCACTTACACTTACACCCATCATGCTGACTGAAGGTCAGGTTTAGTTTTTTAGTCCATAAAATACTGCTGGAGCTTCACAGGAAAACTGTGTTGCAGAATCTCCCAAGCCAGTTTTCAAATGTGAAAAAACAACAGACCAAAAAAAAAAAAATGCCTCCATACTGCTCATCTGATGGAATCCAAGCCTCCTAAAATAATACTGGTGTAAAGTGAACAGGGTGTGTATTGTGTGACGGTGTACAAATGGCATTTTGGGACTTTAGGAGACTTGGATTACGCCAGACGAGCAGTATGGAGGCATTGAACTGAAAAACTAAATCGATCCTTCAACTGTCACGAGGGTGGGAAGATAATGACTGTATTTTCATTTTTGGGTGAACTATCCCTTTGAGCTTATTGAAAATGTTTTCTGGAGTACAACTAAAGTAATATGGTTTATTTGACTTTTGTTTTTTTTGGTTTTGAATCATCATAAATTTACTTCAACTTGTCTTCTAAAATTCAGGCAAAACTGAGGCAGCACAAACACTAACTTTTTTAAGTTTAGAAAAAAAGATTGTTTTTACAGTGTACATTAATCTCGTAATTTCACTTCTCTGAGCCCGTGAGTCATAACACTGAACCAGAGCCACACTGGCGAAGATTAAAACGAAATGTGCCATCGTTGAGGTTGCCACCCTGAGTCGCCGATCAAGTATCGATTTTCATTAGGGGGGGAGGGAGAGCTGTATAGCGCAGAGTGATGGTGGAGGGGACGCTGTCTGACAGCAAGTGAGGCTCAAATTAAAGATTTCCCGTCCATGAAATGAAAAAAGGCCAACAGGGCCAATAAAGTGGCTCCTGTTGAGTGGACCTGCTCACAAACCCCACTCACCACTCACGCTCGAGCCTTCATCAGTGCACACTCTTACGTCTGCTCGCGGTATATCCTTGTCTCGGTTGACAGGAAGAGTTATGGCACCCTTCGTGGGGGAGGGTATAACACTGACAGTGATGACATTATCCCTGCCCCTCTTTTGTTAGGAAACCGCGCCGTATTGTCTCATAAATAAAGGCGAGGCTCCATTAAGACCAATGACTGTATCCATCCTCCCCTGTCTCTCATTATAAGGCCATCTGCATCCATCGACACACGCATCCCTCCTGGCAAGGCCACGCAGGGCCCATCAGAGACAGGAGAGCCGGCAACGCTTCATCGCGCGAGCCCGCCAATTCAGCCTGTCTCGTCTTGATGAGGTCATAAAGATAGCAATAGCATGTGCGTCGACACACAGGCTGATGGAGGCGGACACACACCTTTGGGATCCTGGGGTATTTTGCGCTGGATCACAGCCTGAGGAGCACAGACACACACACACACACCTCCATTTCTGTTTACCCTCTTCATACTTTAGCCAGCTTTTCTGCCCAGTCTCTCTGGCCAAAACGTAAACCAGTGTGTCTTCAGCTGGAAAATGGCCTCTGTTCCGCCCACACACACACAGACACACACACACGCACACACACACTGACACAGTGTTTGTGAGAGTAAAACCAGCCTTCCTGCCCTGCTCGCAGCCTGTCGGCTCGCTGCTCGTCTTTCTGTGCAAGCCCGTGCTCAATCATTGATGAGGCCAGGTCCTCTGGTACGAATGAAAGGACTGGGCAAAGGAGTGCAATCACCATCAGACTGCAGAAGAAGCATTAGTGAGAACCACATATTAAAAATCCTCCCATCCTCAGGCAGATACTAATGGTGCAGAGAACACACACATACACACACAGTGGTAGGAAGACACAAGGAACATCACATGAAACGCTGATAGAGAGGAACTGACATAAGAGGCTTGTACAGCGTGTTTGTGTTTGAAAGTTCAAACCGTGAACACATTTGCTCTGCAATTATAATCAGTGTGGTATTGTTTTACTGCACGCAAACAAATAAAAGACACACAAGTGACATGGTATATTTGTAGCTGCATGTGTTACTATTCATCCTCCTCTGCACTGCCTGGGTCTCCTGTCTGCCATTACCGTTTATTAATATTATTTAACAATGTGCCCCCTCTTACTCAGTCTCAGTCTCACTATCTGCCCCCCCCAAGCCCTCCTACAAATTTCCATGCAGTCAGATATCTGTCTCTCTCTCATTCACACCAAGCTACTACCAGGGCACTTCACTACAACAATGCAAGCATTGCCAGGGGCGACCAGAGAATGAGAACCGTCCATTTTAGTGAGACCTCCCTCTATTCTAATAGTTGTAACATGGGGAGAAAAAAATGCAGGGAAACAACAGAACAAAACATGACAGCCCTGTTGAGTTTGCAGATGACCATCACTGGCCAGATTTCAAACAACAGTGAGACGTCATATCGGGAGGAAATCAACAATCCTGCAGAATGGTGCACAGAAAACAACCTACTGCTCAACATCAGCAAAACCAAGGAGCTGATTGTTGATTTTTGGAAGGAGGAGGCAAAGACACACACCACTGTTGTACATCAGTGGAGCTGAGGTGGAGCAGGTTAACAGTTTCAGGTTCACAGAGAACCTGTTATTGACATCAAACATCTTCACCCTCGTACAGAAAGCTCATCAACTTAAGAAGCCAACATTTCTTCGTGTTAACTTCTACAGAGGAGCAATTGAAAGCATCCTGACTGAAAACATCGTACACTGTCATGGGATGCGCCCGGCCCAGGACAGGAAATCATTGCCATCACTGGTGCCCATCTACCAAACATCAGCAATACTGGGGAGGTGAGGTGCCTGTCCAAAGGATATTAAAAGAATCTGCTGCCGTACCACCAGACAACAGAGCAGCTTTTTCCCTCAGGCTGTGAGACTGCTTAATCCATCCTCAGCACTCCTCCATGTAAAACAATTTGCTTAATTTTGATCTCTTCTCTCACTTTTATTTTAATTTTTAACTAAACTAAGATTTTATGAAATGAATTCCCCCTTGTAAAGGAATTCTTTACAGTAAATCTGGATACAGTAAATCATCTTAAATTGCAAAGACGCTGCGTTTATATCTCCTGATGTATTTACTGCAGTTCACAATGGTAGAATATTGTATGTATATATTAATATTATAATATTAGCAATATTAGTGCTTGTGTAAAAATGTCATTATAATACTCTTAACATGACTGTGTTATAGTAAGACAATAACCCAAATAATAACAAACAGAAGAAATACGTGTTTTCTTTGCATTATTTGTGCTTTCCTGAATAACATTTTTGTATTGGGGTGCATCCCTAATATCTTGAATCTTGAATTTCATGCTGCAGAGACTGTACTGGTGTGTGTCTTAACTAATGTATGGAGCACTCAGAAAACTGCAGTTAATCTGTCATCAAATAAACCTTTAAACTTTCCCTTGCTGAATAAGTATAAATAATTAACCCGCATCCTAATTTACAACCCTTGTTCATCTCCACTGATTTCATCACTCAACTTTTTTCACCTTGCGAGTGCGGAGCAAAGGAGTAAACAGAGTGCAGAACATCAGTATTTTAGAAATGTGTTTGTGTGTGGCAGGGAGCGGACGGGGTGAACGGGGGGAGGGGAGCTGGGCTTAGCACTGTTCGTTACCGAGCTCTCTGTAGGCCTGCCTGGGGTTCACTCTCCATATTACTGGATCAGAGGGAACTCTCAGCCTGCCGGGTGAACTCTTCAACTCCATGCTGAGTGAGCGCGTGAGCGAGGCAGGCGTAGCCCTCCTGAGCTCGAGCTGTAGCCATGAGATAGGCCCCATTTCCGCACGTAAACACACAAGGCCAATCTGGTGGAGCGAAGCTGCACTTGGCTGATAAAGTGCTACCCTGAGTGAACCTCTACATCGTCTCACTCTTGTTTCTCTGCCTCCCTCCCCCTTTTATCCCACTCTGTTTAGCCTCCTTGGCCCACTCTCACCTCGTGGCTACGAGAGGTGTTAAGAGGCGGGTGCCGCGTTGGTCACAGTTCACAGTTTAATGGAGTCAAGGTTTAGAAAGAGCGAACTGTAAGTACACGTGTAAATGGGCATGGTTCAAATGGCAGCAAATCAAAAACACCGTTTCAGCATGTCAACTGAGGTTTGCCTGGGAAGAAAAATCATTTCTGATGTTTGTTTTTTATCCAAACATCCATTTAGGGGCTCAAATTGATTCCAGCACCCCTTCCTGCAAGTCTCCATTTTTGTTTTTCCATTGTTCTCATCTTCGGGGTGAATTTGAGCAGGGCTTTGCGGAGGCTTATTAGGCTGTGATGGAATAGACACATCTGGATGCAGGAGAATCACGCCGTCATGAGAGCACCCAGGTGGATTGAAATGCAATTATATGTGCTGGATTAATTATGAGTTCTTGCTCTGTTGCTACACTGCCGCAGTGTCGGAACACAAGTGAAAGGGGGAGAAAAAACGTGTGCACACACAAAAAAGAAAACACAGTTTAAATGTAGAAACAGATGTCCCTGGCATATTGATAACAGTTATTTCAACACCAACGCTGGGCTTGCTTTGAAGACTAAATAACAGGGCTCTGGCAGAAGGCCGAGGAGATACATGTTGTTTGAGGGTAAGGAGGGACTGCCTTGTATAGAACCACTACAAGCAGGAATAAGAGGCTACTCTGCCCCCAGAAATGAGAAAACACCTCAGTATCAGGAGACAGTTTTTTGCTATTAATATGGAAATCATACCCATATACCCTCTGAGAGATTCTGTGATAACCAAGCACCAGTTGCTTGTATTATACTGTACGAGCAACATCAAGAACTGGCATTTCCAGGCACTTGTCCACCAGACCTCTAGGAAGAAATCAAGTTGTCCAAACTGCCAGGAAGATTAGGACCGGGGCGCTCACAGTGCCACTCAGGTGGCGAGCTGTAAAGGCTGGACGAGCTCAATGACCGGCCCTTCAGGTGAAACATTTTCATCTGGCCTGAAAGCAACCAGGGTGCTGTGTAGCAGAAACAGCAGGTGTAAAGTGGTGATGACTTACAGTTGACGGGGCTGAAACGTCCAGATAAAATCAAATCTGGCATGATCGCACAGGTAAAACAGAGGGCTCGCAATCAAAGCAGAGCAAAACCTTCACACGGCAGAATATGCTGCTCCCCAGCACACTTTGACCAGAAAGAAATGGCCAAATACTCTATGTCATGTCATTGGTTGTGTTTTTTAATAGGCTGCATGTTTCAAGCTTCCCTGTCAGAGATGTTTCCCTGGGAAAAACACATTGCTTGACTTTTTCAATAGCAAAAAAAAAAAAAAAAAAAAAAAAAAGAAGACAAGAGAGTTGTGTTTGTCTCTCCAGGGAGCTGTCTTTTGCTGCATCTCCTCCAACCGCAACTCGCAAGCTCCATCTGGTGTGGATGTCATTAATGAACAGACCTCCAGTTGCATCGAGTGTGCTGGCATTTGCTCGCTGAGCCGTATTAGACAGCAGTTCGACAGCCTTTAAGAGGACGCCAAATTCGATTGTGTTTGCAGTATACTGACAGCTCCAACAAGGGAGGAGGGGGGGTGACTCCAGCGATAGCAGAGTGTTTAGTGTCTTGTGTGAATGTATGGTTCATATCTCAATTATTTCAGCATGTCAACTATGTACAGTGCATTTTCTGAACATGATCCTTTGTATTAATTGCCGTAAATGAATATATTGATTGACACTTGAAAGCAGCATACAATGTGCACCTAGTTCAGGTTTAATTAACTAGCTGAGTGCAGTCATTGTAACTGCTGTAGCCAGGGTGACATAAAGATAGCATCGACAGCTTTATTTGTAAATCCAAATTAGTCTGGAATCTCTGTTCATTCTCAATTTCCAAGGGGTTTTATCAGTGGGTGCAATAGAGTAGACCTGTGGTCACAGTTGGATAGCCTTACAACCTATCAGAGCAGACCTATAACCAATCATGAAATGTGTGAGTTAGCACTGAGCGACCCATGCAAGTTGGAGTGGTGCTTAGCCCTTTTTGCTGGAAAAAAATGGGAGTCTGATCACAAAAATTCTAAAAATTACAGCTAGACAAACATTTGAGGCAGAGATAGGCAGGTGCCTGCTGCTTTGTGCTCAAAATGTGTGACTTTTCAGCTTTGGACTGATGATGCTCCTCTGTCAGTCACCGTATCAAACCCACTCCTAATTAGGTAAATATTTGTGATTGGCCTGCAGGAGCCAGGATGGGTGGAAATCTGTTTCAGCTGTAGGACGAGCAGTCATATCAGTCAGAGCCAACGAATCATGAGTTTGCATATTTATGTGGTTTCCAGTCTAACAAAAAATACCCAAAAAGGAAATTCTGCCTCTCAAGCATTTAACTTGTTGCAGGAAAATAACCGTTTATCTTCTGAAAATCAAAGACGTTTGTTTAGGTGAGCAGAGAGGATGACAGAATGGAGGACAGCAGACTTTGAAAGTTGCTGAAGTTTGGCTGAAGCAGTCATTGTAATCGCAGCCCTCTACTGTGGTTGAGCAAAATCAATCCCTGCGATTTGTGTGCCCGGCAGACTTCTAACAAGAGCAGCCAGCTGGAAAATAGGTCCACCGTCACCTCACAACACCTGGCCAGTCCAGACACTGCATGGGTGCTTCCTTTGGAAAGCCACATGTACACGCACACCAGCACACACACACACGTACACATGACTGTATAAGCCAGCGAGGGCGACCTTCGACTTTGTAATCTCAATGGCGGCGATGTGGTAGCTGAAAGACTTGTGATTGTCACAGACAGCACAAAGCAGACCAAAGAAGGTTTTCCACGGCTGTGATCTCTATAGAACTGAAGATGAATAAGACACAAGCTGAAAATTGTTGGCGACTGGCAGTGCAGTTACATCCTGTTGAATTGCACGGAAAAGTAGGACATATAAGTCACACGGATCAGCGTGTTGAATCTTTGAACATTTCTCCTTGCTGTTTCTTTGAGCAGAATTTAGATGTATTACTGCCGCCTGGGGAGCAGGAGGGCAATTTAACAACTTAAAGAATTTCTAATCCTCATTTTATATGTCAGTGATGAACACCCGTACGCACAACAGTTGGAGCGCTGAGACTGCTGCAGCAAGAGGGATGCAACAAGGGTAGACTGTCTTCATTTCATTTTAGATGATTACTTACACACACATATATATTGTATATGTATATCACTCTTCTCCTGGGAAAATTTAGGCTTTGTTGCCAAACAAATATAAGGCTGATTTGTAGGTAATTAATGAAAAACTGGCATCAGTTCTAATTTTTTCCCACTATTTTTCTATACATCGTATGTGTTTCTATGTCATAATGATCCTTTTCAAAAGTATTTACAACCCTCTTGGTCGAAAACATATGAAAATTGGACGATTCTGCAAACACCTGACTCATTCTCAATGCTACCTTTCTTGGTAACGCATGATTTGAAGGTTCATTACACTGTAATAAGATGTCATGACACCATGTCATAAAAAATGTTGTAACACCAGCATACAGCACCAAGGTGATTTAGCTGACAGAGCTACCTGATGGATAAATAGCGGTTAGCTCATTTATTTGCTAGCTGACTCAGCCCCAGTGTGCCAGGAGCCAAATCTGGCAAGAAAACCACCTTAGTACTGCATTCCCTGTGGTCAAACTATATACCATCAGTCTTGAGCTAACAATTTTTTAATTCTTGCATGGTTATAGAAAATAAAGTGTAGTTAATTCATGGTTTTGATTAGGCAACTAAAACATTTAGTTAAGATTAGGGGAAGATGATCGTTATAGAGAACATTAACTGAAGGGTTAGGGTTACAAATTTGGCACTGGACGTAAATTGTGAGGTGCAGACTCATCTAATACAAATTATTGTTACCAACCCAGTGTCCTGAAATAACAGGATATATATTGTTTTTTGCCATAGGTCAAGAAGAGGATGTGTTTTTAGGCTTTTTTTTTTTTTTTTTTTAAGAATTTCAATACATTTGAGTAGTTATATGTGAGTGTTTGACCAGACAGTCTATCACATACAGTCATTTTGACATGTTTTGGCGTTTTGAGGCGCAGAAGTATTGTTCTTGGACTATCGTAACACTGGAACGATGATATGCATTTGATGCAGTGAATGTTGCTGTTCTCTTGTCTGATTTTGGAATGACGGCATGCATGGCTGATTAAGCCACTTGTTTAACCACACAAAGAATTTCTGTCCACAGAATGGATTTGCACTATGTTCAGGCTCCTTGTAAAAAATACAGCTTGAAGTGTAGGCTGCTGTTTTAGCATAAAAAGTCATTTTAAGACACCGCTTTAGCTGAAGAGTTCCCCACTTGAATTGCCAACAGCCTTTCAAGGTCACAAGGGCACAGATGCTAAAATTCATGTGTTCCTGCAGGTAAGTCCAGTAACTAAGGAAGATACTACCTGCCACTATTACACCTATTTTATTGCACTGTATTGGGTAGAAATTGAGAAAAAAAATTAAATATCACAATATTTACAGCAATGATATGCCTACGAGTGCAACTCTTGTCTACCATTTATTATTATCTAACCTCACAAAATGTGCACACTCAGCTGAATGCATGTTTCTTGCATGCATGTGACCTAAATATACACAAGGTGTTAATAAAAAAAAAAAAAGTGCTGCCTTGCCGCCACGCTGGCTGGCTTTTGTCCATCCAAATCAAATTGTTCGTGCCGATGAGGACCTGCCGTCCAAACAACATGTCAGACAGCCTTAATGGCTCTTTGAAATGGAAACAAATGCCATTGATCAACACCGCCATCCACTTTCAAAGCCATTCTAAGAGGCTGCCTTAGTCAAACAGCATATTAAATGACTGGCTACACCACAGAACGATCTTTTCAGCATCAGAGTGAGTGCTTGTGTGTGATTTTCCAGCTGGTTGGCTACTGATGTCCTTTCTTTTTTCATTCAATCAGAATATCTTGTGTGATGATGATAATGATGATGACAATGATGATTATTATTGCTATGATTTTACATCAAATTTTATGGGAAGTTAGTTGGATTCAGGTGTTAAGTGTCAGGTACAATCAAAACGCTTTTGGCTGATCCTTCACTCTGCCCGTGTGTCTTTCTCTTTATCCCTGGCCAGGGTGCACAGGCAGTATCCATTTGCCCGTCCGACTGCAGCCAAGGGACGGCAATATCTGGCTCACAATATAATGCATCGCCAGTCCCATCAGAGTCCACAATGCAGAACGCTAAGCGTAACCCAAGCACCTGCCTCCCAGGATGGAACCGTGCAAAGAGGGAGGGAGGCTGAGACAGAGAAGCAGGCAGAGAGAGAAACAAACAATTATAAATCGTGAATCATGCGTTTGTCATCCCTGAGTGCAGCGTGAGGTGACTTTAGCTTCAAATTGTTAAACTGAGATGGATAAATGAAAGAATTTATGACGAAAAAGTGAAATCCTGCCTCTTTCAAGCACATCAAAGAGCACATTTCTCTTGAGCAGCAGGGGGGTGAAATCACAAGGCAAACTCAGCTCTCTAGTTCCCTTCTCCCCTAATATTACAGATTTAATGAACACAAATCACAGTAGGGCTTCCAAGGGAAAACTGTGACTGAAACGTCATTTATTACTGAAATAACAGGAGTCAGTGATTGAGGAATATGTTTATTACTAATGGCAGCTCTTTTCTAAGAAATCACTAAATATCATATTACAAGAATTTTATGATGTACTGAACACTAGTCATTCCTCTGTCACTACATCTTCTGCTTGTACTGTGGGAATTGAACATTTGTATGGTTGAAAACCTCCCTATATATGATTATTTTTTCAATTTTCTTAAATTGATCCGGAAAAAAGGAGCAAGTCATGTATTATGTATGAATATGTCTCTGCTTCATTATGTGTCCACCAGTGGAAAAAACATATTTTGACAGATAATGTGAGTCACAATTTTAGTGGGACATCCAAATCTTGGATTTCGTTTTCACTGTAAAAATATGAAAATTATGATTTTCCTGGGGTCTGCACCAAACAAGCATGTCCTGTTATCCCTGGAGAATATGATCTGTAGGACATCTCTGTGGCACCTCAATGCAATTTATGTTATGTTGTGACATATTTCACCTTCCATCAAAACATTGCAGCTCCTGAAAAAGTCAGATGAGGTAGAAAAATGTTTACATGCCGTCGTATCCAAGTTTCTGTTGTACTACTCCAGCTAGCATATCAAAGTTCCTCAAAAAATGGAATAAGGGCTTATCCGGGATTGTGAAAACACAATATGATATCTGCATGCACAACAAAACCAGGATACTTCAAAAAACCTGATGGTAATAGGATTCTCAGTGACTCCATTCTGCAGAGGTACACTTCATTCTTGACTGAAGGGCACATTTATTACCAAATAACATCATGGGACATTTGATACAATTGCTGCATTCGACCCTTGGTTCGTTTGTGTTTGCGCTGCAACATTCAAGATTGGTCCAAAAATTGTAAACAAATCTGTTCTGTCATTAAATAGAAAGAAGACTGGCCTAAAAATGCTTCTCTTTCTTCCTTTCTATTTCTTCTTCATTATAGAACACCAGCAGTGTGCTTTCCTAATTGTTTTTATTGCATTTATGCAGTTAGAAAACCAGCTTTCATTAAATGAACAAAATATCCAGTTCCTGAGGTCATTTAGACTAGAAACCGGTTGTATACCACCAGACAGTGGCAAGACAATCAGGTAAATTTGATGAGCTGTACCCACATGAAAGAGCATCCCAATTGATCCAGTCCGAGTACAGATGCTGTGTTCACATATCTCAAAACAAACCAAACCTGGGAAATAAAAGAAGGCTTTGAAACAACTGGTCCAAACAAGCAAGGTGTGAATACACCCTTAGTATCAGTAAGTAATGGGGATTGTTTATGCAACCCGCTGACCAACATTCCAGCACAGGTTGCTTCTTTCGGGATTGGTCGGCTGCCAGTACTGCTGTCTCTCTCTCTGCTCTGTACCGTCAAAGTTTGATTCTCCTCTGAATCATAAGGCGGCAGGGTGCCGGTGGAGAATCTGCGCAGGTGTTGGAGCAACATTTCAATCATCTTCTGAGCTTTTTCATCTTCGGGAGAAAAAAGAAATTGTGATGCAGCATTTGGTCACACTACCCCACCTCTCAGTAGAAAAAGAAAACCGGGACTAGTAAAACTAGAAAATGTGCATGACTTTGAAAATATCTGCGCTGCCTGACTGCAACAGGGAAATGTGTTTGAACTAGTAATATTATAGAGTTTCACTTCTTCCTGATTTTACAGTGAACTTTATAGTGAAAGTCATACTCTTAATGATTTTGTTTTAAATGAAATTCCCAGTGTATTAAAAATGCATGGATTCCACTTCATGATGGGGAACAATCTTGTTCAAAAAGTGACCACAGCGCACCTATACAAATTCAAGCCAACCGTCAAGATATATGTTCTGACATCTCCAGGGAGCATGTGTAGCCTAATTTGCAACACGGTGAGGTGACACATGGATGTGAGCGGGGAGGGAGAGCCGTTGTGGCCTGTGGCACAGCTCCCTCCCTCTCTCTCAGCCTCTCCCTCCGCTTCTGTCTCTCGTGATCTCTCTCAAGCTCGTTCCCTGTCCTCCCGTCCCCTTTAACTTTTCTCTTCCCTCCGCTACTGTCCCCTCCGCTCCCCCGCTGCCACCCCCTCTGCTTCCTGTCCTACCTCCTTTTTCGTGAGCGAGGCAGGAGATGCTGTGAGGTGTACCGACGATGATGTGCTGTTGATCCGTTACGTTTGAGACGACAATGAACTTGCATGACAACGGAAGGCGAACACGCAGCTCCACTTATAACGCTACAGTACCCTGCCATATGTTTTACTTTCCTAATAACATTCATTATGTAGGTGACTGACACTTCTTACTGCAATTACTTTTAATTCATGTGAATAGAAACTATGAAAAACTGTAAAAAACAAAAAAGCATGCATTTGATGACAGTTGGTTCAAAAATAGAATGTTATTTGTCATAAAAAAAAAAAGGACCAGAAAAACATAATTTAAAGAAATTTTAAAGACATAATTTAGGGTGTGTCACCTTCAGTTGCCTGATTTATGCCATTTGAAGTGGAAAAAGATTAAAAACTACCTTCTCATGAGTTTGTTTGTCTGGATGTTACCCACATAAAATAGTTATCAGTGCATTTTACATCCTATCTTATATTGGTTGAACAGTATATAACCCAAATACACAATAACAAAAAATGTCATGTTGGGAATCCATGCTGGTGCAGTGTAACTTCAAAGCAACATTTACATTTTAAGCATTTTCATTACTTAATTATCAAACAAAGTACATTAAACAATTAAAAATTAAACTTAATTGATCTATAATATGAACTCAATTGTTTCCAGATTGTAAAAAGAGAGACAAATATATTTTCAGACAATTTTTGCATGGACAGATGATGGGGCTGAGCCATGTGAGGAAGGCCACAAAAAGGGATTCAACATGACCTCCAGAGAGTCATGTGACAAATTAAAACACTGGTATTAGTTCCATTAGGCTCCAGCCTCTTTTGTACTATAATTGAGGATGTACTGTGTGAGTGTAAAAGGCCAAAAATGGGTATGTTACCTAGAGGCAACACTGCACCATAGAGGGATATGCTGCTTTTGGCTCCTACCCAACATTATTAATTGCATCAAAAAATATCCTTAAAACAGAAGAAGAACATAAAAAAAATCATGCTTACTGAGGTTGATTGCCTAAAAATGTCTGTGACTTTGTTTGATGTAATTTAGCACATTTGATACACTTTCAGTTGGAGCTTTTTTTCCTTTTTCTAACGTGGCCTAAAAGCACAGACTTGAAACGAAAACAAAGCTGCCTCCTGAACAACCTACATACAACATCTCCCACCTCTTTTCCAGTTTTTATCTCGCTCCAAATATGGCTTGGAGAGGGCAGCATTCATCACTTGCCAGTGGCACGTCCTAATGAAGCCGTCGTTTGTCTGCCTAATGGCACCTGGGCTCCATCTGTCATTGGCAAGCCAATGCAGAGACGCGTGGCGTTCACCTTGCCAGCACTCGTTCACTGACAGAGAGGGGGATCACGTCCGACCTTACCCCGCGTGCGTGTGCGTCTCTTTTCGCATGCTGTGAAATTCCTGTAGCAACACTACTGTGCAACATGGCCCCTTGCACTCGGCCGGCTGAGTGTTTTTGGCCAAGAGAAAGCGTGCCACTGCCTCCGCGCCACAGCTCCCCAGTGTGGCTCGGACAGGGAGTGTGACATATGTCTGTGATGTCAGGAATGTGGGGTGGGTGTGTGTCTTTGCAGCTCGACAGCTGGAGCTGGGCTCGGCAGCCTCTCTTAGGGGAGCACTTCATGGCTCTTGCGTCTACTACACTGCCATGGCCTGAGGGCTGGTTTGACAACAGTTAACCTTGGATTTATCTAGCCCACTGCCTAGCTCACCACCACAGAAACACATGTGTATATACACACACACACATACAAAACAAGCACATACAGTTCATGTGCACACCATACAGTTTTCACACTCCTACATCACATTTATTTAGATGAAGAATTTATCCAAAATGACATATGATAAGAGCAACAACCACAAGGATGTGAAGCAAAGGATAATACTAGAATCATGGAACTTCATCAAATAAGCTGAGCAGCTTCAAGTGCTATATTTAGAAACAATAACAGAGATCCAAAGTGCTGTCTATGACTCTTGCAGAGAAACATGCATGCAAACCAGGGCAATAGCCACCATGTCCCCTCAGTTTGGCTTCATATCCCTCAAAAAATGATCTGTCTTGCGGCCACACTGGTCTTAATACTCCACTCACACTGGCACAGCTGATTCTGCTCTTTCCTTTGCCTCTTTCCTGTCAATATGTTTTTTAGACATAGATGTCTTTTGTTGAGAGTCTGATTTGGCAACATTAAGTGAAACTCTGCACAAATAACTAGGAGCCTGATATGAACTGCTCATGTGGACTTCTGTGAGTTTTCTATTGCTGTATTCTGCACTACCAATCTCTGCACCTCTGTGCAATTCATCCTTTTGCACATGGCAATATGTATATTTTTTCTCTTAGTATAGTGCTGCACACCATGTGTGTTTTACAATTATCCTGTACAATTTCCTACATATATATATCTCCATACGTCTGCATAAGTGAAAGGTGTATATAGTGTGTACAGACTGTCTGTAAATTTAGTTCATATTTTTATATTTTCTGCCTCTTTTATAGTTTTTATTTTACTTGTACTCTATTTATTACTCACTCCTTTCCTACTTGTACTTTATATCCTTGAGCTGCAGTAACAAGTGAATTTCCCCAGTGTGGGATCAATAAAGTTTATCTTATCTTTGAAAACCTGGCTATTTAAAGCATAATGCAGACTTGCAGCAGAGACAAAGTGCTCAGGACAAGTGTGAGAAAGAGAGCGTGCAAATATGGACAGAACTGTCGACATAATTTAGACTTTCTTTAACCATGACGCCTAATGATACAGTACAATTCTGTGGTTTATACTGCAGACTGGAGCCTCTGTTGACAGTGACAAACAGCTGGATGCATGTTACATATGCTCATCTGCTCATCTGAAACATCTACATTTTCACTGCATTGCTGTCAGTGTGCTGTTTCTACCCATGGAAGCCTATTTCTGCCAATGTGATAAAAAAAAAAAGATTCTGTAAGTCATTGTAATGAGAAACTTCCTCAAAATAGTCAGTCAGTATCTCAAAATAATAAGAAATTTTCTCAATATAATTCACTGACTATTTTGAGATGGTTTTGTTATTGTGAGTCATTATATACTGCACACTATTTAAAATTAAGTCATTATATAGACTGACCCCTGACTAATTTCCAGTGTCCCTGTATTTAATGTTTATAAATTAGAAAAAAAAAAAACTGACTAAAAAATAATCCTTAACCCTGAAGCTAAATTCATTATTTCTGTGGACTCGCTGTTTTATTTGACGCAGTCCTGGCATTTGGCATTCGTACCCTCAAACATTTGAAAACACCAAAGGCCAAGTGGCCTTGCCCCTAAAATGATGAAATTCCAGGCCTGACGCAAACATACATCAAAGGAATTCACCCCACACTATGTTACACACAGATGCACCATGCATACATGCAGCACAAACACATGTACACACAAACACCTTCATCCACATACGGCATTGAAGGCCACCAGTCATCACTCTCTAGGCTTTTCAGTATTTACCATCTGAGTCATCCAAAAGAAGTCATCCTGCTTAAGTATTTTTAGTGTAAAAATCCTCTGTCCCATTCATTCTCCCAGTTTGCCATCACTTAGCCAGGCTTATTCGTGTGCCTCCGTGCCAGGAGGTGGAGGGGGGAAATCCATTACATTACTTTATGATGCTACATCTGTTTAGCCATCCCTGCAAATTAAACCACCTCCAAGCAGGCTCATCGCTCAGCACACTCAATTAAAATGGCTCTGCTTTGTGCACAGATATGCTTCCAAGACCACTATATTTTTTTGCTTTTAGTCTGCTGTTGGGCTGCAGCGGAGAAGGACTGAGATGAAGTAAAATAGATAAGCGTGGGGAAGAGGGTGTTTGTCACGTTAGTAAGAAAATTACCCTTCTATTACCGCTCCGTGCATGCGCTAAAGCCCAGAGAGTGCAGATGGGAGTGTTATTTATGTATGCACGTGTATACAGTATATCTCTGAAAGTATTACATATGCTTTGATGTATGCTTGCGTGTGTGTTTGTGTGTGCACTCCTGTGTATGATCACCTTGGAATCATCTACATTAAAGAATTGGTCTGCTGCCAGGACGCTGTGGAAAACCTGATGCATCAGTATGCATGAGGCCGTATGCAAATGATTCCCAGAGCAAAAGTCAATTGATGGTATTTTGTTTTCCTGCAGAAATTTGCTATAAAAGTGGAATCAAACGAAAATTCGGATGAGTTATTTTACAGTATGCTCTTTGGTGCTTGATATTTTGACTGTACTCGCTTAATTAGTCCAGTAAATCTGAACTGGTTTAATTAGTTCCACAAATCTTTCAGCAGATCAAGCCTTAGTTATAGCCAGCGGACATATCACTGGGTCCCACTGTGGTGCAAGGATTTGTAGATGAGAGGGGGGGGGGCATAGTGAGACATATTAAAGCCTCTGGAAACATGGCTTTAAATAGTAAAAATGCATATATGATATAAAAGTTTAGTATCTCATTAAGCATTTTAGTGAAAATATCGGTTGATAACTATTATAAAACCTTGTTCAAAAAACATCAAATTTTGCTGTTCAGATGGTTTCTTAAGACTGTGTGGGTGTACTGCTACTGCTGTGTGTGAACTGCTGTAGACTGGGGCAGGAGCAAAATGTATTTTAGCCATCTAAAAAAAGGTCCAACTATAAAAATCAATACTGATTTAAGTGTGTGCTATATTTACAACATTTTCACCGCTTTTACTTTACTTTGTATAAGTCAAACACTGCTCTCTTCAAACCAACCAAACTCCATGGACAAAAACAGCA
Source organism: Lutjanus erythropterus (assembly GCF_056507025.1). Lineage (NCBI taxonomy): Eukaryota > Metazoa > Chordata > Actinopteri > Lutjaniformes > Lutjanidae > Lutjanus > Lutjanus erythropterus. The sequence continues at coordinate 11,620,657 of NC_139331.1, forward strand.
ATTTTATCTTGCAGAACACTGGAGTTGTACCCCAGTCTCTTAGTTAGTTTTGTGTTTTTGTGTGACTTTGGTGTTTTAAAAGGATGGTTTCGATTCACCAAAATCACACAATAATACAAAAAAACTAAAAGCCACCAGACTTCTTGGACAGAAACAGAAATTTTACCTCTCAGAACGGGAGTTGCTCGACTACTGCTGCCTCGATCTGCTAATTTGTTTGCGTTATTGTGTGACTTTGATGTTTTAATACATTAGTTCAGCTCCAAACAAGTTACTTGCCAGGGATCAAGGTAACAGAAGTCCAGCAACTCTCATGTCCTGCGAGGTAAAATTATAGATTTTTTCAAAGGAGTCTGGTGGCATTAAAGAGAGCATAGATGTCAGCTTCAGTTCCCTGTTGGAAAAGGCTGTCTGACAAAGCAGTGAAAATACTCTAAATGTAATGCACATTATATCTGATACCCGCAGGTAAAATTCCTGTTTCAGTCTAAGAAGTCTGAAGTGATATATAACGGCTTCAGCTCCCTGTTGTTGAGTTGGCTCAGACTTTAAGAGGCAGATTAAACCAGCGGGAGCAGAGAAACTTTGTCACACGACAACCAAGCAATTGATGTGGATTTTCTTAGAATTGGTTTGTGGAATTTTCATAATAAAGGCCTGAGCACAAGCACGCCCATTTCAAACCCAGCGCAGGAAAGTGGAAGATTATTTCAGATTTGGATTAAAATTTATTTTTAATACTAATACTGTTAATCTACAATTCTGTGGTTTACACTGTGGACTGTAAACTCTGTTAACAGTGACAAACAACTAGATCTGCTTTACATATATTTGTTAAAGACTGGGTTGCAGAATTAATTGTGTAATTTTCAGAATGTCTGAGTGTACAAAAACCTTAAATACCAATACTTTGAATTTGGATTAAAAGTAATTTCTAACACTTTTTTGGTACTTACTATTATGTACACGAGACCCTAAATTACGTGGTTACAAGGCCTTTGTGGATTTGAGTTTCCAGAGGCTTTAAGGGAGAGGATTGTGTTTGGCTCTAATGTTCAGGGACTCAGGCTGAAAAAAAACAAAAAAAAACAAGCCATGCTCCACAGGCTACATCTCTGCCTCTCTGTCTCGCTTTCTCTTTCTCTCTTCCACAGACCTCTACCTTATTGAGGCTGACAATGGACAAGAGCGGCATGGTGAAAAGTAATTATGAGGAAAAACTGCATAGCTGCCCACGCAATCATCTGTGTCAGAGGCCACACAACGAAACACAGGGCTTGCTTAAATGAGCCTGACAAGCCCAGAGAATATTAATTTTCTCTCCCCTGATTTTATCTCCTCACACATGTATTATTAAACCCTTTCTCATCAAGGCCACAATATGGAAATGATGAATAGACATCCAGATTGGCAATGTGGTTCCTAGAGGTGTGTGTGATATTGAGTCGGCAGGAGGGTGGGTGAGCTAGAGGTCAGACACACACATACAAAGACAACGAGGCACAAAGTTACGCACACACACACACACACACACACACACACACCGACGCGCCTCCTGGGTAGCTAACCCTGCAGGAGATGGCCTGAGCGCTCTGATTGGGGTGCTGACCAAGATGAGATGGTAGACGCCCCTCTGCCCAAACAGTGAATGGCGGGGGACACAGCCTGTAATAACCGCCACTTACGTGCCCCTTACACAAACGCACAAACTTACACAGAATGGGCTGCACGCAACAAAAGTCCAAAGAAGTCAGAAGTTAGAATTACAGGTTTGCCCTCCTGATTGCAGCCCCCCTCAGAGTGTGCAGGCTCTGCCAGCTCCATGCAGGTACACACAGTCTCATTACACACGGCTCAGGCCCAATCAGCGCAACTCGGGGTTTGGACAAGGATCATAGCGGGTGTACTGTTTCAACAGAGGGAAATATATATTGTGAAAAAGGCACTCACCTCGCTTTCCACCTTAAATTGAAACCTGAAATAGGATCTCCCACATCAACAGTTTTACAGTGATATACATGCTTTCTCTTCCGCAAAATGCTCTATAATTTTGCCATGTGGTAATGTGTTAGCTGGCATTGTTACTCAACGTATCTAATCCCAGTTGTTAAAGGCATAGTCCATAGGTAAACGGAGAGATGAATTATTTGATACTAGGTTATATGAGGTACTTGATGATAGAGTATTACCTACAGTAGATGCCAGTCAGCACACCCCCAGTTTGGAGAAGCAGAAAGGAGTACCAGCAGGGAAGCTAATCAACAAACTGCTGTGGAAAAATCATTATCAGACCAAGAGTATGCTATACTTAGAATATTTTCACTGCTTTACTTTGCCGTCACACAGCCTTTTGTGATGGGAAACTGTGGTCACATAAGCCACTATCTTCATACCAACCAAACTCTAGTCAAAATCTCTGATTCTACCTTGCAGAACATGTGAGTTGCTGATTTTCCGCTCCCTTGATCTGTTAGTTTGTTTGTGTGATTATGTGACTTCAGTGAATCCAAACTATCCTTTTAAAATGCCAATGTCACACAATAACACAAACAGAGTTACAAAACAAGGCAGTGGTAGACTAGCAACTCCTGATTTGGCTAGTGGAGTTTGGTTGGTTTGGCAAGAGCAATATTTGGCTCCTATAACAGCAGTTTTTTTTTGCCAGAAAAGCCTGTCTGATGGCAACTAAAGCGGTAAAACGGGAAAAATATAGTGTACACTTAAACTGATATTTTTAAAGTAGCCAAAATAAATGTTGTTGAGACCATCCACAGCAGTTCACTGCTTAGCCTCCATCCTGGTGGTCCTCTCTGCTTCTCCAAACTGAGGATGTGTCAAGTGGCGTCTACTGTAGGTAATACAATGACCATCAATAAGTTTCTCATACAACCCCACATCAAATAATCCAAACTATCCCTTTAAGAAATAAAATGTACTTAAATCCATCACTGCATGTTTCATTTTTCTGAAGTGAAATGATTTTTCTGAAGTGGAAGCTTGTTTACACATGAGAGGAGTTATCAGTCTGAGAGTCATTCCCAGGAAGAAGGATTGTGCGCCATTCAATGCACTGCAGATGAGAATATGATCTGGAAGTATATTTTTGCACAACATAAATTAATATTGTGAAAATATTACAGCACACAGGCGGCGTCGTAGTTTACACTAAGCCATTCTGAGGCAAATGTATTGTGACTAATAGGATGGTACATTGTGTTAATGTCAGGGCAATCCATTTAAATTACGGAAAGCAAACTGCAGCTATATGGTGTGAGATCATAACACATTCTGTTAGTATCATTATGCTGGGAAAATAGAGACGGCAAATAATATGTCTTCACGCTTTGAATCTATCAAATCTCCATGTATTAAACATATCATTTCCCTCCTTATGGCCCCTCTCCGCCTTGCATCCCAGTGTGATTATCTATCTCAGCTGTCAATCTTCACCACTGGAGTTTACATGAGCATGTAGCATGGCTGGAATGCTGTACTACACACATGCACAAGTACACACACACAAATGAAGCAGATATGGTTACACCAGAAAACTACATGGTGATGAGAGGCTTCCCGAGAAGCAGCGGACATGAGAGGGAGAGAGAAAAAAAAAAGGAGAATCGTTCCTTTCATCTGATATCGCAACAGATCCCAGCGAGGGGGAATGTGCTGTAGTAGATGTGGGATGGCTGAAAAGATAGCGGAGGAACATGGTGTAGCTGAAATTAATCGCACGGCTGCCGTTTGAAAGGCTTCATTGAGTTTCTCTCCACTGAATCCTTATTGACATCTCAAAAGTAACTTCTGAGCTGAGATTGGAAATGGGAAAAAAAAATCTGGGCCTAGTTTAACATCTGTGACTTCATCATCTCTGCTTGAAAGTAAAATATATAACAAATTGAAAAATACATTCACTGTCTGAAAATGTCTCACTCTTCAAATCAGTCCTGACCATTTATTTTGTTGTATAACAAGACTGAGAGTCATGCCATGCTAATGACTCTGTGAGTGTACTAAATGCTAATGTCAGCATACTATTATGTTCACAGTGATAATGCTAACATGCCGGTGTTCACTACAAATGTTCCTCATGACTAATTTCTCTGTTAATCAAACAGAAATTTAAATTTAGATGAGCTGACTTGTCTATAAGTAATGAAAAGTCTCAGGTACAGTACACAAGTGTGGCTAACATTAGCAGTGCTAACAGCAGCAGACTGCTCTCCTTGCAGGTTAACATCCACATGACTGAATACAGTCAGACACTGCTTTAGTCACCTATTTATAATGCTACTTTATTCTGACATGGCCTACATAGAACCCTATCTTCATTTTCTAGATCTAAATACCCACTTTCTATCTTGTTGGTTTACAGGAAAGCTTCAGCGCCCACCCACTGTACCAGGGCTGCATCCCCAACTAGTGGCAGTTGGCTGTGTTACATCTTAGACATAAGAGGCATTGTACATTAATAAAATATTAATGATTTTTAAGCAACTAATATATCTGGTGCCAACTAGGGTAGCAACATTTAACACAAGGTTTCTTTTGCCATGTTCATCATCTTAGTTTAACATGTTAGCATGCTGATATTTTCTAATTAGCACCAAGCACAAGGTACAGCTGAGGCTGATGGAAATGTCATCAGTTTTGGACAAATCTGACCTGATGGTGGTGCTAGGTGAAGAGTCAGGGGATCATAACCATTATTACAATTCCATTGTGGGGAATATAAATACTCATCTCTCACTCAAGTCTTTGGGAAGTTTTTTTTTTGTTGTTGTTGTTTTGCCTGAGGACAGAGGCATGGCATGCAGCAAGGTCCCTGGTAGGGAATTCACTTGTAGACCTTATAGTTAACCATTAGGCTACTGGGGCCAACCTAGATTTCATGGCAACCCATCCAAAATTTGTTGGGATACTGCATGGCTATTTCAGAATAATATACATATTTTTTATAACAATATGTATATATAACACTGAAATATAAATGTAATCAATGTCTAGCAAGTTAATGAAATTTAGTCATTAGTTACAGTTACTAGTTATTTCTCTCAAAAGTAATTAAATTACTTTACTAATTACTGCGTATAAAAGTTGTCAGTCAAAGTTTTATCTATCATTGTGCCTATTATTGATAAGAGTTATTAATACCCCCACCAGCAGAGGGCAGCAATGAGCAGCATTCCTTCCTGTAAGCTACACTTTCATTACTTTTAGACAGTAGGATTTGACAAAAAAGACCACAGACGGCCTTGAATATACATGTTAACCAAGCAGTCCTACAGTAGTTAATAAATGCTTGTATGATGGACAGTTTGTATGATACTATGATGAAAAACAAGCTCACTTTGATCACAGATCCAGGAACAGGCAGTGTTTGTCTGCTGTCCTCTGCAGTGGTCCACAAGTTTAAGGTATATAACAAAAGTAACAGTTAATTGTGTTGTAGTTAAATGTCTAGTCACAAACAGTAGTGGAATTACACCAAACACCGCCTGTAATACACATAAATACACTGAAATTAAAACTATAAAATTAATATAATAAAATTTTAACAAAAGCATAAATTCAACATGAAGGGTTTTAATTGTATCACATTACATGTACTAGACGTAAATAATTCATTCTGTAATGTCTCAGTGTTCCAAACACTAGAAGTGATTCACCAAATGTTTATGTTCAAGTATAACTGCATATCCTCAGTGTATTTACTGACTAGAGGAAATTGTGCTGCAGTATATAAGTGCCTTCATTCCCTCCTATTATTATTATATAAACTGCCTGTGTTCACACAAACAGCCCACTTTATGTGACGTATCAGTTGCTATCACAGAACAATCTCTTCCACAGTGTTATCTATCCCCTGGCTTCTTCACAGTCAATAAACCCCTGGATGAGGCTCAGCATCCTGAAGTAACTTTCTATCTTTTTACATAATATTTTCATTTCAGCAAGTTACAAGTAAAGCTCATTATGATTTAAACATGTTTTCAACCCAAATGTAAGTGGTTCTATTGTTCCAGTGGAAATGGAAACAGTCATGTTAGATTTCTTCCCCCTCAAAATCTTAACTGCAGGAAAAATAAAATAAAAATTCCTGCATTGCCTTATTGCCTCGGAACAGGAGTTGAACTTTCACACCACAATGCTTTCAGTGAATCCATTTCTATCTCCATGAAATCCCTATAAGGACTTGCACCTTTTCACTTATTTTAAAACTCATTTTAACAAAAACACACCAGTATTTATTTCTGGGTAAAGAGGCCAGGAGAATTCACTAATATAAATTGAACTATCCTGAAGCAATAGGATAGGCTTAACCTTTACGAACCACAATTTAGCATCAATTCACAGCAGCCCCCTCAACCATTTAATCCTCATACACACAGATTTACATACCCCACTTGGATATTTGTGCAGACACACATCAAGCCTGTCTCTCAAGAATACACTGTGGAAGCGCATGCACACACGCACACAGCCGCCACGTGCTGGGCTAACGTGTCCTGGGGATACAGAACATCCGAAGGATAGCAACACTGCTGAGCCCAAACAAAATCAGCCAGCCCATTAAATGAGGCGTGACTCAGGAATCGTGCGTAATTTCTCTTGATGGTGTCTCAACGTGTTTTAAAGTCATTTATATAACGACGCCGATGATTCACAGAGGAGGCGAGCAGAAATGGAGCAGAAAAGGAGCATATTGACTCTGTTGAGCGTCCCACGAATTATGTCCCCAAATGTACAGTGGGGTAGTTAGCAGAAGGTCAGCATTATGATGTAAGCCCTGGAGGTCAGCGCTGTGATGCTGTGGCACCGACAAAAAGAAAGTACACAAGTGTTTCTTTCTATTCAATTAACACACAGCTGTAAAAATGTAATTAGAAATATATATCCCCATGCTGCCAAGCCTAACCGCCAACACTTCTACTGTATATCACAGCCTTAAGCCTCATAAAAACACCCTCTGTAAAACCGAGAAATAATGAACCATGAATGAGGATGCCACCAAATTCTCAAAGGGATAGTGTGGATTATTTGACGTGGGGTTGCATGAGGTTGATAGTCAGTGTATTAGTTACATTAGATGCCAGAGAAGAGGAAGAGAGGGTCACCAGCATGGAAGCTAAGATATGTGCTGCTGTAGACAGGGTCAGCAACAAACGGTATTTAAGCTACTTGAAAAGTGTTCACTGAAAAAGAAAAAAAAAAAATCAATATCAGTTTAAGTGTACTCAACATTTAGAATATTTTCACTACTTTAGTTTGCCGCCAGACAGCCTTTTCTGATGGGAAACCACCGTTATACAAGCCAAACATTGTTATCTCCACGCTAACTTCATAGGGGAAATTGGTCATTTTACCTTGAGGAAGAGAGAGTTGTTGGTCTAAGTGACAGCCTCGATCTGTTAGATTGTTTGTGTTATTCTGTGACTTTGGTGCTTTGAAAGGGTAGCTTGAATTCACCAAGGTCTCACAATGGCACAAACAAACGAACAGATCAATGCAGCAATAGACCAGCAACTCTGTGTTCAGCAAGGTAAAATGACTGATTTCACCCATTCTAAACACTGTGTACACATTTATATTATTATTATTATTTTAGTTATGCTACTACATAACTATGCTACTACAGGAGGCTTTCATATTTGTTGATTTTGGACGCCCCTGTGGACAAAAGCAGTAGTTTTTCCACTGCCAAAACCACAGAATATAATGTCAAACATAAAGTTAGGTTAAAAAAAAAATCCTCCCCATTTCTTTTTAATTCACTAACATGTTACTCACTGTGAGAAATTGTAAACACAGGCTTGTTTCATCTGATTTCAATCTCACCTGGTTAAAGGCATTAAAAATAACTATACAGAAGTAGCCAGTCTTCTTGCAGATGGTCTTGTTTGTTTACACAGGTCATAGAGGCTTCAGTATTAAAGTGAGATAGTGTCATTGTCAGTTAAAAACTCCTTGTAGTACCTTTAAGTGGCTAAACTGGCATCTACTCTAGGTAACACACCGACAATGGATAAGTACTTCATACAACCCCACTTCAAATAATCCCAACTATTCCTTTAAGCATTTGGGTTCATTCACAGGCAAAGCAAGCGTCATCTGCTTATCTCAGTCCGACTCATGTGACACCTTAAGGTGACAGTGGGAGGACAAATTTACACTGTCACTGTCACTGGTGTCTTCCCCCTGTGAAGTGAAAATGAACATGGAAAATCAACAGTATAAAATGAGAAAGGGTGTAGAAAAACTAGAGGTGTGGGAAGAGAAAGTTCCCTCAATAAAAGGCTGCTGTCAGCTGCTGTGACGGAAACTTTGTGCCGCTTCTCGAGGAGTTCCCAAACACGTGTGCAGAGAAGGTGGCTTTGCTCAAACCATAGGATCACTGAGATGGAGATTAAGAAGTCGCAGGAAGACTCCAACAGCCAAGGATGTCCTCTGTGATTAGAGGCTTATATGGCAGCACCGCCACCAGAGATACCAAATCATCACTTTTTATGCTATTCACTGGGTGACTGCATTGAAAGTGACTTACAGTAGCATGTAGGAATATAATTTTAGCACTAGTTGCCTCAGTGGGAATCAGACTCCTACCCATTAAAATATTGGTCCAAGCTTTTGCATGGCCCTATCCAGAAATCTGACAAATATATGTGGATTTTCAGTCAGCCACTTATTGCTGAATTATGCTAACTTGCTGAAAACTTGTCAGATGAAATGAAGGGTAGGCAGAGAGGAGATGAGGAATCCATTAGTTTACAAGGTAGAAGGCCAAAATACCTGAGCCGAAGAGGTTATTTTAACATGATTGCAGGGGTGTGTAATTGCAATGCCAATCTTCAGGATTTAACAGAAACTTTGAACCAAATCTCTCACCACTTTGGGAACTTTAAATGTAGTATTTTTTCATAATTGTGACGGGGAAGTGTGAATGTGAGATCTGAGGTTATATCATTGGCAAACATATCTCTCATGGAAAGAAGCCAACTATCACCACACAAGATTGGGAACCATCTATTCTGCCACATAAATCTGTCTGGTCTACACTTAAACATAAAAAATAGACTGCTATCAGAGACCCTACAGCTATAAAAATTATTTACAAGGGACAGTCGCTTAAACTTTGCACTGGATATATTACTCTACCATGTTTTCCCATTACGACAATTATTAAACCATGTACTAAACTATGTTTAAGATCACTTATCACACCATTAATGTTCAACATTTGATGCATTTTTAGGTTACTCACACCGCAATGATGACGCTACTTTACAATGACCAGACATTATGTCTGTCCTCAGCACCCCCTCTGACCTGTTACACATCACCCTCATTACAGCAGCAGCCCTGCTTCATGATTTCTTACTGATCCTGTCATTTAATGAGTGCAGTCGTCGCTAATGGCTGCCATCATCTTCCATCCTCCTTAGAGCCTGTAATCTTCTAATCAATGCAGCTCAGACAAACATTACCCACAACATGCATCATATTACTATTACAGTAGCAGGGAGCTAATAATACACAGGTGATAACACATTGATCCGCTGCCATCAATATATAATCATATATTATATGTACAAACAAACCAGACATGTTTACGTCTACATGCCAGAGCTATTCAGTTTTTGTATTTTTCATTAGTTTTGCATTATTATTAGGGCTTCTCTCTGATAGTCAGCTTAACCATTAGTCTTTCCAAGAGCCTTAGTCGACAACGTTTCATTTCTTGTACTTGTTAGTTGCAAAACAAGGCTGCGTCATTAGGCTTGTTGCGACATGGATCTTTATTCCAGTGCACTGTTGCCAATAGCAAGTTAGCTCAGTTAGTGATTCTATGGGTTACGGATTCAGTGATCGATGGCTGGTTTGAAAACACCCGAGGCGATTTAATGATACAGCGAAACTGACTGGACTCTGACTTTGGGGACAGCGGGCTCAGGCGGGGACAGGAGACGTGAAGCAGTTGAGGATGAGTTGAAGTTATAACTTAACGAGCTGTGCTGACAAATCCGTGAGTATTTGTTTTTGTGTAACTGGAAGTCATTTATTCTGTGTTTTAGTGTGTGGAACAACAGAGTGTACCATTTCCTCATTGAGTGTTCTGACACATTTAGAGTCATTGCCCTTTTTGCTGTTAGCATTTAACAGGTGGCTTTTGTGCGTGACTAGTTGACAAGGGGAAAAATTAGCTAAGGGAAGACCTAATTTTATTTATTTTATCTATTTTTCTTCTCTTTCTTGTTTCTGCTTATTTCTTCTTCTTCTTCCTATTATTCTTATTCTTCTTCTTCTTATTATTATTATTATTATTATTATTATTATTATTATTATTATTATTATTATGCCTCCTCATGCCTGTTGTGTTGAGAAATTTGAGCAAGTTGACAAAGACTAAAACTAAAGACGATTGCTGTATATTTTATTTTGTTTCAGTTAACTAAAATGTTTTTATTTAGTAACTATAACTTTGATTTACACAAATAGCAAATGTTCAGTAAAAGTTCATCAAACATTCTGATCATGATAATCAAAAAATATGGCATATTTTGTGGAAAAAAAAAAAAAAAAGAACTTGCGACAGTAACTTCGGGAGCATGTGATAATTGGATATTGTACAGTGTCTGCTATAATAAACTGTGATTTACCAGATAGACCCACTTACCCACTCCCCACCCCCACTCTCAATTAATACTCCTCAGATTTAGAGGGTGTGAGAGGATGCAGACAAAAGTGGATGTTAAAAAAGTGCTGGAGGGTTTGTATCTTTTCAAATGAAGGAAGGGAAAAAAAAACTCTCGGGGGAATCCTAATCACTTTCATTTCGCATCTCTGAAGAATTAGAACAAGTCAAACAGAGCAACGCCACCACGCAGGCAGCAGAAAGCGATGCCAAGCTTGAGATATGATAATGGATGGTTTTCACCTTAAGGTCATTAAATAATTATCTTGTCGTAGGTTTAAGGGCTCATGTTTAAAATAGGACGTTCCATCACTGCAGTCACCAGCTGCTCCTATGGAAAGGCTTTTGAAGAATTATTCTCTTAAAATAAAATATGTATACTGCGTGATCTGTACGTATGAAAGAACATCTTGATGTGCTAGATCTATTTTTCATAGGTTTATTTGTGTGTTTGAAAGGAAATTAGACTATTTTTTTGTAGTGTGTACCTTCATAACAGGTTATGAGGACTTTTGGGATTAACTGTTATCACATTCAGGTAATATGTAGCTTATCATTTTCTAAATATCTAAGTCAATGTTTGATCAAATAGGGGTGTCACTCATCTTCATCTTAGATCTACAGGACTCTAAGCCCAGGTTTAAGACGCAAGTTTAATAGCTCATGTTTAAAATAGGATGTTCTATTGCTAGTCTGCAGCTGTTCATATGGAAATGTTTTTGAAGAATTATACTCTTAAAATATGAATATTGTGGGATCTGTAGGTATGAAAGAACATCTTGACATGCTAGATCTATTATTCACAGGTTTGTTTGTGTATTTGAAAGTAGGTTAAACTATATTTTTTGAAGCGGGTGTCTTGATAAAGGATTTATGAGCACTTTTTGGATTAAAAGTATGTTCTTATATTAACGAAGTGAACCAACCAACAGAGTGATTCAAGCTTTGGTTTTGTCACACCTTGACTACTGTTCAGCCATTTGGTCATATGCAGCTAAGAAAAAAAAAACTCAAGTTAACTCAGCAAAGCTGCCAGATTCGCTCTCCAATCAAATGCACAGAAATATTTCATTGCTTATAGAGAAAAGATAAAAATGCAATCTCTACCCCATATACTGAGGATGTGAGTGATTCAACTCCTACTCTCCTCTCCTCTCCTCTCCTCCTCTCTGTCCTTCTTTCCTGTCCTCACTTCAGCTGCCCTATCTATTAAAGGCATAAAAGAACGAAAAAAGTAAAGAAGAAAGGAATGTCTTAAATGACAAGACACAACCTAGATGTAGGGTAAATCTCTTCAAATTTACTGTAATTTACAAAGCCATTAAAGGATGAAATCATTTACCAAAACACATTTTTGTAGTGTCTAACGACTTGAAAATGGGCGTTTGTGAGTAACTTCACCGCAACTTTTATTTTGAAAGGTCAATCTCCTGGTGAGATCAGCACATCTGTTAATACATCTATGGATCAGCCCTGTCACACACAAGTCAGGAACACAGCCTCTGATTGGTTGACAGACTCAACCCACGGCATCTTGGGATTGCCGGTGGGCTGCTAACAACATGCCAACAACAACAACTGTTTTCGAGACATAAAATGGATAAGTAACAACAGAAGACAGCAGGTGTTGCATTTATCATTATGGATTTATTTTCCCACGTCTCCAAAAACACGCTGCAAAATCACTCAGTGTGTTGCTTGCTTTCCCTCATTTGCATGCTATACACACTTAAGCGCTGCCCTATTCCTTAAAGGAGCTACGCTACTCTCATGAAAGTATGCTTTAATAGAGAAAAAAGTCCAAAGTCCAATAAAACTAAACTATTCAGGAAGTCCCATGAGAATGCTTTGTTGTTTCATCACAACAGTAAGAAAAAATTCACATCATCATAGTGCTACCTGTGATGTCTGTATCGGATCCCAGGAAGACTAGTTGATGTTGTGGTGTCAGCCAATAGAGATCCTAATAAACTAATAATAATTATTATGATATTAGAGTAATAAGTAGCTTATCATTTTCTAAATATCAAAGTCAATATTTGATCTAATAGGGTATTACTCATCTTCATCTTGAATCTATCTGCCTTGAAGCCATTAAGTTAACAAAACTGAGTTTTCCTCGTGTCTGCCTGTCTCTGTAATCCCTAAAAAGAGAGACCAAAAGAAAAAGCCATGTTCCCAATTTTGCTGTGAGAAAAGTGTTCCCTGCCATCCTCTTCTTCATTTTCCGACTCCTGTGCCCTTTCCTGTTTTTTCCCCCTCTCACTGGGCTTTACTGGAACAAATCATTAGTAACACATACTGCTGTTTTTCTCTGGGTGAGCCAGGCTAATTTTGACACACTCATTATGCCTTTTCTCTCTCTCTCTCTGTCTCTCTGTCTCTCTCTCTCTCTCTCTGTCTCTCTCTCTGTCTCTCTGTTCCTTCCCTCTCCCTCACACAGACTTTCTCACTCTTTAAGCCCTGACCGCCCTCCCTCCCCAGCCGCTGCACACTGGGCCGAGCAATACATCACTGTAAAAGCTGCCTCTCCCACGGGGGTGCCCGGGGTGACGGCCCTGCTGGGCAAGGGTCGAATCGGGGCCACGGTCCAATCTCTGTCCAAAAGACGGTTAACTCTGTGCCTGATCAGAGGTCCGCCTTCCCACCAAGAGCCTGCTGAAACTGGCACCTCGAGCACACTTGTATGTTTCTACCTTCCATGCTCCCAAATTTGTGTTCCGCCTCTTACTTGATGTCTTGTCTCTTTATGTCTTTTCCAATCTTTTTCTCCCTGCCTGCACCATGTCGGACCGGTGCGGGGCACGCTTGGAGCCGACTGCAGCGCATGGCAGGAGGAGGAAAAAGAGGGAGGGAGGGAAGCAGATGCTTGTGACAGTGTGGGGGCAGTAATGAGGGTCCCTACGATGGAGAAACAATCAGTAAGGCCTGAACACACAGCCCACTCGCACACACACGCACAAAACAGCGAGGGAGTAATGGGCTGGCAAAGGCCCGGGGCCAGTCTCACTCACACACACAAATTCACCACACACTACATGGTGAATAATGAAGAGGGAAGCCACCGCCATCACTGTCGACCACTCGCTGAGCAGAATAAAACTAGCCAAAAGTGTATTACCCGCACCATTTTTGTAAAATACTCATTTAGAACAAACAAACACCCAGTCTGGCTCATGTGAATCAGCTCAATATGAAAAGTACAGTAAAGGGAAGGGAGAAAAGATTTTCTGGCCCGCTCAGCCGTTCTGTCTCATGCCAGGACGGCACATATGACATCCCAGTGTGTTCTCCAAGCCCACCTCTAACAGGCACGCAAACCCTTTCAAAAGCATTACCCTGCCGATGGGAGATACTTTTATTGTGGCGGACATTTCAGTGAGAAGGAGGTTCGATTCACCAAAGTGAGGACGCGGAGGAGGGAAAACAAACGGTGCTTGCCGAGTGCGGGGTTCACGTTGCCGCAGAGACATTTCAAGAAGTGGGGCAGAGGAGAGAGTGCATGTTGAAGCGAACAAGGTTTGAAAATAGCCTGAGATAATACAGAGACAGCACGGCTGCTTATGTGCACATGCACACAAGAGAGAAAAAAAAATGCACACGACGACAAGCAAAAAGCAAACACACATAAACAAAGATGCACGCATAAGTACATGCACAGCACACTCTTGCTTGCCCAAACAGAATGCTGGAGTCTAAATCAGCTGCGTGCTGGACAGTTTGAGCCACAGAGGATTGATTACAATTGATTATGTCACCACAGGAAGTGGTAAGTCTTTATCTGTCTCCTCTTCTAAGGTCTTCAGATCAATCCACTGAGCTTGATTTGGTTAAGATAGCTGTCAAGCACAGCAGAGACTTACAGTGAGGGACATGTTAAATAAAATGATATACACAAAAGACCTCTGCTGTGGAATGTGTCTGATGTGATTCATTACTCGTTCACTCTACACTGCATCATCGTGACCTTTGGAAATTGCTCATTATATTGAGGCTGTGCTTTTTAGCTGCAATGATTAACATTTTAGATTTTAACCAAGAGTACACACTCTGAGTTTATGAGGTTCAGCTGTTATAAATGTAAAGAATATCCCACTAAAGGCCCATTTATATCCCATTTATGTAGAGTAATATATAGAAATAGAAAGTTCATTTCAAATGATGTAACCCTCACTGCCCACATACTTCTATGCATCCTTTGAATGTTAAGCAACACATCCACTAGAGCGTTGTTAGGATGTGTTTGTGTGACCAGTGTGGTATGTCCTACGCTCATAGATTATGTGTACATTGACAGGCATACATCATCGTTTCAAGGGTCAAAAGTTAAACAAAAGAAGAAGACGAGTCAAAAGTTTCTGTTCGTCTGTATGGTTTGTATCCATCCGCCTTCAGAAAACATGCATAAATATGAATGAAATTATATGAAATCAGTGACCATATATCTTACCTGTTGAGCACATGGGTATTCTACAGGGGGTTCACAACCCCTAGGGGGTCCTCAAAGTTACTACAGATTGGTGCCAACTGTTTAAAATTTTTTTGAAATTTTCTTTATTTAAATATGTCTCAAAATACACATTTACATGAATCCAACATGCTACTATGCAAGGCTAGCCACAAATCTGCATGTAACTGAGCTACCTAGCATAATGGTGAATTGGTTAGCTACATATTATTGAAACATATTGCCCAATAAGCTGTATTATTCTTCTAAGTATACAGACATTCTTGTGCGTCGCAATAGATTGCTCTGTAACTTCATGATCCAGAGACTTTGACATACCCTCCATCTCAGAAACCCCTGGTGAAAGTCAAGGTTAACACTGCTAACATTAGCTGCTGCTGACTTGCAGCTACAGGTATACACAAACAAGAGAAGACCCCAAATTATTCAATGAAATATACACAGAAGGGGGTCCCTGATCTTTCGCTCTAGCAACCAAGGGGTCCATGACCTGAAAAATGTTGACCCCTGGTGTAGCATAAATGAGCCTTAAAGCACACCCGTGGTGTTAAAAGTAGTAACTTACCTATTTTCTTGAGGTCCTTGAACCCATTGCTATAAAGTTGCCATGACACTAACCAAGACTGAGGGAGCACAGTGTTCCCACCTACAGTCTTTGTATCTGTCTGTGTGCGTAGGCGTGTGTGTGTGTCAGCTTATGACTTTGATCAGGCATCTCAAGACTGACAGCAGTCAGTTTGCATTACGTTTACAGTTACAGTGATGTATTTGACCCTGGTGTTTATCCTGGCCTCTCCCTCACAGACGCGTACAGACAGTGACACAGTTACTGCCGTGTACGTACACTCACACACACAAAAACCGCACACATGCGTCCACGTTCAGTATTACACATTTTCCTGTTCCCTGCTTGACGCTTGGGAGACAATTTGAAACGGAGGGTCCGTGGACGATCAGCCCTCTGCTGTAATTGGGTCCCTTGTCACCCAGAAAATTCATGTCAGCAATGGTCACATGGGACACTAATCTAAATGGCATCAGTGTCCTACTTTGTGTGTGTGTGGGAGAGAGGCTGAGAGGGAGAGCTATGGAAAGCAAAAAAAAAAAAAAGGTGTGGTAACTTTGAAAAGCAATGTGAGAGGCTGGTTGTAAATTATGTACAGGGCTGTCACTGGGCTACATAGCAACAGAGCTGTACTCCAGCTGTGAATATGACAAGTGAACACGCAGTCCGGTGCCATTTGTAAACTTCAGTATCTAAGACAGTCATTTTTTTTTTTTTAAGTCTGACACTGTGGGCCTCCCTTCAGACAAAGCAGGGAAAAAGGCAACACCCTTCATTTACTTGCTTATTTTTGCTCAATTCCTGGATGTCTACAGGATCATGATAATGTTATTTAATCCCACAGACGCTCAACAATTGATCCTTCATAGGTCCCACCCCTTTCTCCTTTTCCAGTTTTCTGTACTTAGATATGCTATGTGCTAGGCTCATCGCTGGTGAAAAAGCAAATTTTGAAGACGCTCAAAAGACACTACAGGGCGACCTGTAAAAGCGGCATATATTCACATCTTAAATCAGCTCATGTTAGCAAAAAGTTAGCTAATAAGCCAGTGTATCTATGTCAATCATTAGACACCTAGTTAGCTAGAGTTTTGCTAAAATTAGCTAGCTAGTTAACTAGCATTTTAGGATTAGCAAACTATGTGACCCAATATGACACTGTTAATGGAGCACAGAGCAAAAAGGGGCGGGACTTAGTAAGGATCAGTTGAGACGATATAGGTTAATACTGGTGTTTTACATAACTTCCGACTACACCAAATACATTAAAATGTGTCCAAACGTAGGTATGAGTGCTTCACACTGTGCTTGAGTACTGTATGCAGTGTTCACACTTATCAAACAAACTGTCAAGGCCCCCTGACTGTGGGAAAGGCATAACAACCTGTCAAATTACCCCAGATTTTAACTCTGAACATCTCTTAAACAAAATCACCAAAAAATAATGTTACATGTTTTTCATTTCCTTTCACTGATGCTGAAACTGTTTGGAGCCCCACTTGGCAGGTCCGCCTCCCACTTTGGAAACCTCTGCTCTAAGAGGTAAGTATGGAGGGATGTCAATGGTCTGGACAAATAATTTCCTGCTACTGATTTTTGTTCATTTTTCTCACCAAGACTTAATAACTGGGGAATATTTGAAACTTCATATCAATCATAGTTTTTAAACACAGCCAGGAAGGCTGTGGAGCTGCCAAGAGTTGGTGAGAAGTCACAGAGAAAGTGAAAATCAGTTTGACTAATTAATAATCACACATTTATCACTGTCATTTTTTGAACTAACAAAGGGATAACTGAACATGCTGTGGTGTTGTGTTCCTGACTTTCAACACGATTTGTTTCCAGCTTAGTATTTTTAGATGGTGCAGAAGTGTCAACAGCAATCTACAGGTCAGTCCTAATCTTACTGCCACAGCAGCGCTGAAACCCAGCAGCATTGGTTTCACAGTTGGGCATATATTATTCTTTCTATGTTACAACAGCCACCTCCTGACTGGCGCCTTTGTACATGACAATGTCTTTCCGGAGAGTGTCAGAACGAGGTGATGAATTCAGAGTACAGAGAGTAAGAAGGATAAGGACTCACTACAGTATGTCAGAGTGCTGTTATGTGAAATTAATCAACAACCCTTGAGCAAATCAGAATTACATATTCATGCAGGCCATTGTATAATGAATATAAATGATGACCTTTTGAGAGCTGACTTTTTTCATATCATGTTTCCTCAAGTAGGTTCAAGATGAGCCACTTTGGTGGAAAAACTGCTAAAATATGAAACTAGGGAATTGTATTTTCAAAAGGTAATGTCCATGTACATCATAGAAATGATAATGGGAGCATAACAGAGACAACATGGAGTAATGAAGAGGCAGAAATCATAGTGAAAATCCAGAAAGGACGCTGCAACACTAATGCACTAATGCAATGCACTAATAAGGTAAATACAATTAATGAGATTAATGTTAAATAGTGCAAAATAGACTGTAAAGCATATATACAGGGTTACAATAACACTGTGCCTCACCATATGCAATAATGCCATTAAAGGTTTCATTGGTTGGTGAGTCTCATTCCCAGAACGTCAAATACTGACACTTTGGGTTGGTAAAGTATCCTGAGCACAGCAAAATAGTGAAAAAATGGAAAGGAAAGGAAAGCAGGGTCTTTTCCAATTCCACACTCTACTGGTGATCTTTAACAATTGCAAAAATGCACTTTGTTGATACATTTGGATATGCATTCAAAGTATAACATATAATTATATTTTTATGCTCTCCTGCTAAAGAAAAATTAACCAGGTATAATATATAAAATAATACGGCTATAATAATACGAGTATTTTGACTTAGGAATATGATTAAAAAGTATTGATGCATGCAGTGTTTCAGGACAGGATCTATTTATGGTCAATAGTCAAGTCATCTTCAACAGTAGAGAGTCGAGCTGTCATTCAGTACAGTGTGAACATCCTGCCAACACAAAGTCATGTCTCCATCTGTGATCCATAGCCAATAGAGATCAAGCAATTTTGATTGTTTATGATACGTTGCACCTGTCTGGGTTTCAGACAGCAGTAAGATGATCAAAGTTGTTTTCTCTGTGGCTCCTATAGAGGCAGGTAGGAAATCTGTAGGCAGTGGCAGTAAACTCTGAGAGCAAGTTAGCACAGTCTACCGTGAAAGTCTGCGAGCACCATCTGTGGGGGGCTAACTGATGAACTAGGAAGCTGCTGACACAATAATTGCAGGCATCCAGCAATGAGGCTGAGAAAAAGGAATAACAAAAAGAGTGTGAAGCAAAGACAGGACGGACGGAGAGAAAGAGAGAGGCAGAAACTTGAGTTGAGAGGATGATAATTATCACGAGGTGAATGTTAAGCACCGGGGTCTTTCTCTGCTTTAAAGACTGTACTAAAAGAGTGTTTGGTCAGACGTCAGTATCACAGCATGCGTCATTCCCAGCTTGTGTATGTGTTTGAGCCACCAAGATGAGATGAACACCCTCAGTAAAGCGAGCACCAGAAAATTATGCAGTGACTGTACAGACATGTCAAAGTAATTTGATTACCTTCCAACGAAGACCTCAGACATTCTCAGGCTGTTCTAACTTATTTTGGGTGGCAGGGCAAAAAGTACTTGATCACAGCCTGCAGGATGGTGGACTCATTTCCTCTTCATTAACAACAACTCAACCACCAGAGTTGCTCTCAAAAGCAATGGCTGTAAAACCATGGATACATTTAAATTAATATCACCAAATTTTTATCCACTGGGTCCATTAAAACCTCTCATGCCATTAATGTGTGGGAGGACAAAACAGGAAGTTGGCTAGAGCTTCTCCTCAGAGAGGAGAAAATGACGCAGAGAGGCGAAAACTCCAACAATACTTGTAGTATATATAGTTTCTGGAGTTTTGACCTCTTTACACTTTTATTCCCTTCTCCATGCACCTTGGAAATAGGTGAAGTTGAGCCAGAAACCCCTCCTCTGCCTGAGTTGCTCAGCCAGAGGAAGTCTCTTAGGTAGAAGGTCTCAACTGGCACTGAACACAGGTAAAGCCCAAAAACTTTTTCAGAGACAAACTGTTCCCAGAACTTTTAGTCCCAGGAACTACTCTCCAGTAAACTAAAAAGTTCCTTAAGCCCATTGTTGTCTGCATTACCACTGCAGTCCAAAGACCCACAAAGATTAGCCAACCAAGTTTTTTTTTGCATATTTCCTCAAGGCTACTCCTAACCCTTCAACTACCTCACTGGTCCAGCTGTTGTATACCTTCTGTAATGTTAATGTGTCAAAGCACGGCGTACAATGAACAATGGTGGCTTAACTAAAATGCTGTGAGTACTTGACTGACTTGATCAGAAATGTTGCGTGTTGCAAAGATCCTGTACTTTTGGAAATTACTACCCATTGAGCAGGGGCTTCTAGGCAGGTAAAATAATGTGCCTGTAACTTAACTGAGACTGGTCCCTGCTGGGGAAAAGCACAGAGTTCCTCCAAAGGTTCCTAGTCCCTGGGGAAAGTTTCTGTAAAGGGAGCCATCTTAGAACACAGTATCCAGTTCTAATAATACACCAATGGGTCTGACACAACCCTCCCATGTATTTAAATAGTAAATGAACCTGCTCAAATAGCACAATACTATGCAATTTGCTTCTCAGTCACACATTCACACTCACACCTCAATCAATGACAGTAGAGCTGTCACTAAAGGAACTCTTTGACATGTGAACAACATGAGCCAGGGATCGAGCTGCCAGCAAACGATGGACTCTTCTGACTGAGCCACAGCCGCCCAATTAGGCCAACTTTTAAAGTAAGATTTGAATCCAGAATAATGACAAAATAGACATTAATTTGAAGATGATTGTTGTTTGATTTGACTGAAAGCTCCACAACAGCCAAGAAAATGACCTTGAGATTAGAATGTTTCATCTATTTCCATTTCTTTGATAGATAATGAAGGTTCAGTCTAGAATATGTTATTATCCTACATATAAACACACGCTGATGAGACAGTCTGGCTCTTCTCAAGCCACGGGGGAGAGGATGTTTTATGTTATCTTAATTAGAGTTCAAATACAGCCATGGAATTAACCATTTAGCCAACTGTGTAATAAATGAACATATTTCCAGGATATTTCACATGTAAAAGAGCTGCTGTTGGAGGGCAAGCAGACACAAAACAGCAGGGGGTGGGGCCATTAAATGGTAGGGTAGGCGGGACTGCACGTCTAACTCTACCCACGGGTTGAACTCACAGGAGGGTATACACAGCGAGAGTGGACTGGCTGTTCTCGGTGGAAATAAAAATGTCAGAGGTAATTGCCTTTAAAATGCCTTCACCTGATGAAAACCATCAGTTTCATCTGATGGTCGGACATCTTGGCCTGCTCGTCACATCGAGCCCATTCCCTATATGAGTGCCCTTCAGACACAACGCAGGCATCTTCTGCTGAAAGCCCTTTAATGGTTAAAATTAAAGGCTGTAAGGTATCAAATTGAGCAATTTTGTTTTTTTCTTTCGCCCTAACTTCCCAACGACTGACCTCTCACTATGGCAACGAAAGTCGATGAACGACAAAACTGCCGCGGGTAAACCTATGCCTTTTAATTGTGTGACAAGGTTCTGGCAATAACATGAGAAATGGACCCAAGTAAAAGCCTGCCTGTATGATGTCAGTGTTAAAAGACATCACACATGCAGCACATCCTCACACATGAATGACAGAATAAGTCAATTGCCAATGACTCCCAAAAAGACGTATATTACTGGTGGAGAGTACTGGCAGCGACAGGCTTTTGGACCTTAACTATATTACTATAATTAAGTCACATAACATAACTCAAGTGACATTACACACAAGGTTTACATTATTAAAGAGTTGTAGTTAGGTTTAGGCACAAAAACTACTTGGTTAGGGTTAGGAGAAGATTGTAGTTAACTGTTAGATATGTCACATGATTTAAGTGTTGTCCCTTCTGTGACACTATAACTTGCGTGACATGACACATAATCTACATTTTAAAACTACCACAGTTTGGTTAGGTTTAGGCAAAAAAAAGCTACTTGGTTTTGGTATTGAAAAGATCATGGTTTGAGTTAAAGTAACAAACTTCTGAAGTTCATGTGACGGAGGTGACATCACTCGCACGAGGACATAACTCACATGACATTACATCTATTGTTTTTGTCGTGAAACGGTCACAGTTTGGTTAGGTTTAGGCAAAAAAACGACTTGGTTAGGTTTACAAAAAGATCACTAGCGCGACACAAGAAACGGACGTCACATTCAAAATGTAATTTTAGGTTACTCAAAACTTTAAATAACTAAACATTCATTATTCATTTCACAAAGGACATGAACCCTGATCTCCTGGTTGAACGTCCTGTGATGGTTTGAGCCATCAATCCACCCCACCTCCTCCAAATTCTTACTTTCTCGCTCCTTATACTTATCCTGCCACATTTCATCCAATAGGGGTGCAGTCTAACAATAAATGGACATATCAGTCGGAAAAAGCTGCTTGCACTTTCAACTGACGCGCATATTTTTCTGGTGAGGTCGAGCTGTACTATTCCTATTATTTAGTCCATCTAAGCCTGGCACTTATTGAAATGCAGTCAAAGACAGTCAGGTCGACTTCTAATTTAAGATGAACTACAGGGACAGATAGATCTAGTGCTTCTTGTATCTGATGAAGTACCCTCTCATACGTGCTGTACAAAGGACAGCTTTATTCTTTGCAGTCTGCTTTGAGTGCTTTAGCTCCCTACTGGTGATGACTACCTATCAGCCTCACTGCTTGAAGAAAAAAAAAGAAAGAGAAAAGAGAATCGGGAGAGCAACAAGAACAAAAGCACAACAGAATGAAACAAACTCACCTTCCCTTTTCATTCATGCACATCTAAATTGGTGTTGAAAAACCATGGGGGAGGGGGTTATTGTCGTGTATGTACTTGCTGGTCCAATTGAGCGCAGAGTTGGAATGACTAATTACTATTTCTTTGGCCTTTCAAAACCAAACTATAGATTTAGTTTGTTTTCACACTGTGATAACATGAAACTACAGGAGAAATAGTGAATAAATAGTGGACATATGTGAAAGAACGACCAGAGCAAAAACCCGCAAAAGAAAACACATGTGCGAGCTGCATTTACTCAAGACATGTTCCTGCCGCAAACCCTGAAGTTCAGGCGAGGCATTCGAGGTATTGATTGGGTGATTTGTATGTGTTGCCAGCACTCCTGAAACGTGTCTAGGAACATGTGTTGATGGATGTGTCTGTGGCTCTCCGCCTGTGAGGGCCAGGGTGGGTGCTGGGAAAGCTCTGACAGCCTCAAGGTTACCCGCCTGGCACCAAAACAGATGGATGCCCCTCATCGTAACTGTCTGTAATGTGCTCAACTCAATCATTCCCTCCCTTCTGCCTCTCCAGTTCGGTACAACATCTCACTCGTTCGCTCGCTGAGGCAGTTTGCAGAAAGTCTGAGAGGAGTTGTATCCACAGACAGCAGTCGAAGTAATGATTTTATTTATCACACCAGGAGAACTTCCACATCTTCTCCTGGGTGCAACGGCTATGATATAAGGTTGTTAACCATCGTGTTCTTGGTCTGTGTTACAGGAATGATTTAATATTTTTCACTTTCCTTCTGAGAGTGAGAAAATCAATATCATTCTGATGTCTGTCTGTTAAATATTAAGCTAGAGTGAGGCCCCTAATTAACACACTGCATCTTGTTTGTTTAATTATTTCA
The DNA here is from genome assembly GCF_056507025.1 of Lutjanus erythropterus. Classification (NCBI taxonomy): domain Eukaryota; kingdom Metazoa; phylum Chordata; class Actinopteri; order Lutjaniformes; family Lutjanidae; genus Lutjanus; species Lutjanus erythropterus. Next base: position 11,644,146 of record NC_139331.1, read on the forward strand.
CAAAAATTAAATGTAAAATGAGAATTTATAGAGAGAGAGTAGCTGGAGCTGTTTGCTCCTGACAACAGTGTTTATGTTATGCAATGCTTTGCTAAAAACATCTGATCGAGATTCAATCTCTGCACTTAATGCACATACATGAAATGTACATGCATCCTCTGATTCTTGGAAAGAAAGCAAATAAAAATGTTTAATTATAACTTTACAGCTGCATTAAGTGTATTTTGCCAATTTGGAAGCATCAAAACAATATGAAAACACAAAACTGACATATTATCACAATATAAAGATACAGCTAGTGTGCTCACAACAGCTCTACCTAGCTAGATAATCGATCATAAATCATAAGCAAGCTATTAGCTAACATTTTGCTCTGTAGCCAAATGCTAGCTAACTAGCCAGCTAATCTACATCAATCATTAGCTAACTAGTTACAGCTGATAGTTAATGTTGCAACATTCTAGCTAACTAGCTGGCTAATCTACAGCAATCTTTCACTATTTTCTTAGCTAGCATTTTACTAAAATTAGCTAACTTAAGTACTTAAGTTACAGCTTTACCCCAGCAACATTTTTTTTTTAAATCTATCTGCAAAATACGGTTTTCTTTTTAACAAATATACACATGTATGCTAATGCTAAATGAGACGCATCCTGCCACTGGTGTCACGCTATTGGACTGTTTGACAGTTGTTAGCGATAATGCACCAATGAACATAATGACAAAAGCAGTTAAAAAGGAGATTTCTAGCTAGTAAATATGGATGTAAAAACACGTTCTGCCATTGGTTTCATGCTATTCTGCTGTTTAATAGTTGGTGGCAGTAAAAAAGCCACAAAGGCAGCGAAGAAGACTCCTGGCAAGTTAACATGGATATAAACAATGCACGATAAAAACAATGAGCTGAAACAACTAAAGGGCTCAGTAGAGTTGAGGCAATTTGCTGTCAGGTGATAATACTTTGTGGGTTGTCATTATGATGATGTGAAACCATTCACATTACATTTGGAGATTTGATTCATATTTTATAGAAAAATATTGACTAAGACAATTGACTAAGTCAACTACCAAGAAATATCCCTACAGTAAGACTAATGGCTAAGAAATACAATTATATATTAACATATCAAAATAAAATTCACTGATCCAAAATATGGAAAATTGCACATTTGTTCAACACACCCATCTATTGATACTCATGAGGAGTAACATTTCCCACTCTTTTTTTCCATCTTTTTTTTTACCCATTTTACATTCTCTTTCTTCGGGCCCTGGGGCATTTAGGCTCCACAGCACCGCATATATCCAATTATACCACGGCTCTGAGCACGGCAGTGACACATCGATTGACACAAGCGACATCCAGTCTTATCACAGTGACATGATGCAGTGCTGGGCAAGCATCATTAGCCTGATCAGCCAATGGCAGTGCAGCTCGTTAGACCCCCCAAGGGCTGGACATGCAGCTCTGCTTCTAATACAGATATCATAAGACAAGGAAGAGGAGTGATAAAGTGACGGAGAGGGGAAGAGAGATTATAAACCTTGGAGGGACAACTTTATGTTTGTGCACTCTTGTGTATGTATGTGTTTCGGGCAATTCCACCGGGTAGATGTTGGGAAATTACACTTTTCCTCGAGCGACAGCAACGCAACAACAACAGGCACAGTTTCCTCAAAGCGGCAAAGCTCCATCATCCAAAACATGTTCCTTTGTGAGGACACTGCAGGCAGCTGTCAAATCTTTAAGAGGCTGTTTAAGCTACCTGATCATGTGACGCCTCAGTCATATTTCTAGCTAATATAATCGCCTAAACTCCTACAACAAAGAGAGTGAGATCATGATCATCAGAAGTGTGCTTTTGGGATAGGTTGTGCCCTGAGGACATATCATTCTCTATGGAACTCTTTTGGCCCATTTCTGATCTACCTGTGGTATTTATAGACAACTGTTCTCATATTTCTATGCTCTACTTATAAGCCCTCTTTAGCCAAAAGGTACTTTCACATATTGTATGAAAACTTAATGGCAACACTTTACAATAAGTCCACCCTTATGAGTCATGGGTTATAATTAGGTACTTAATTGGATTGTTAACACTTTATAAATCATTAATAAGCTGTTATAATATAACAGTCAAAAAGGGCAACAGTGACCTGTTGCTTGCCAAGTAGTGAGCCCACCTTTCTCTGTACTGTTCAGCTTCAAATCTCTTTCCTTACTTTGTCTTCTCCATCAGCCAACATCAATACCAGTATTTGTTCATAATACTAAGCATTTAACCACCGTCAGCATATCTGAATAGTCAAAAGGTTTCATTAGACATATCAAATGAACACAACAAATGGCCAGATTCATAAAGCGAGGCAGGAGTGTCAAACTGAATTTCATCCTGGGCCACATCAGCATTATGGTTGCCCTCAAGGGGCCAGTTGTAAATGTAAGACTATGTACTTCTTATCATGTTACATAATTACAACTGCGTATTAGGGCCACTGTAGCTTAAAAAAAAAGAAAAAAGAAAACTGAGACAGGGATAGGGGGCAATATTCTGGACAGAATCTCAAAATTTTCTAGATTAAATCATAAATTTATGACAAAAGATCTTAGATATTCTCAGAGATTATACAGTCATAAATTTCTGAGGCAAAAAAAAGAAGAAAAATCTCAAATTATATTCTTTGCAAGCCCTCACGGTCCACAAAAAATAAGGTGCCTGGCTGGACTTGGCCTGGAGGACTTGAGTTTTGAGTTTGACACGTGCACTGAGGCTTTAGCTATGAATGATCATTTTCTGTTGACATTTTCAGCATGTTTTACACTTAACAAAGCTCTCTGCAAGTCATAATTGTTAATGACGAATTTTACACTTTAAAATAAGGCTCCCTTTTAGTATGATTAATTAGTTATAAGAAGTAACTGCAGGCCCCATCAATGTATGAAAACTGTAGTTTGCTTATAACTGTTTATTAATTATTTATAGTCTTTACAACTTCATTAATAATTTAATTATAAATCATTTATAAGGCATTATTGTAAAGAGGTACCAACTTTACTAGAAGCTTTTAATAGAAGAAAACCAATAAGAAAAGCATCCCACATCTATTTCTCTCCCTGTTTACTGTTCTCCTCTCCAGATTAATCTCGATATCGATCGACTTCACTGCCTGAAAAAGTTGTCCATGTGTTATGATCTAAAGTTGCCACTGCTACATCTGTGCCTGGCTGAAACCGTGCCAAGCCCCATGGTTCCCGGGGTGTGCTTTATAGCCAAATAACCCCTGCTCAACACCTGTTGGCCAGTCCCAGCCAGCTCCAGCTACTTAATCCCATTTACAGAGACAGCAGGTTAAATTATTCAAATGCTCCAATGAAAACTCCTTCAGTATTCATGATGAGGGTCCATAGATACCAGCAGAGTGTGTGTGCATGCGTCGGTGTGTGTGTGTGTCCTCTATCATTTGATTGTTTATTCTAAAACCTCCGCTCATCATTGACGTCATGTCAAAGTGAATGGCACCATTGTGCAGCTGCCTTTTTTCCCCCCTCCGGGTTCTAATACTGTGGAGGAGACACATCAGTCAATAGAGGGAAAATGCTGTTATTATTGTTGGTTTTCAACTGAGTAGAACATTGTGGACCAAGGAAAACACAGCTTGTTCCTCAACCCCCGTGCTCTTTTGTCCTTTTCTCTCCTCCCCGACAAGTGGAAGAGAAATGACTACGAGGCAAATGCCATGATTATTTTCTTATAAATAGTGAAGGAACCAATGCCGCTGCTGTTGCGTTTGTCATTTATGTAAGCAGTTAGCCAGATATGGTTACAGCCCTCTGAGCATGCCTTGAAAAGTAAATTAAGGACATTGGGTTGAGCAGTGGGTTGCTTGGGATCAATGCACCGACAGAGAAATTCATCACTAAATCTATCTGAGCAATTACTGATGCTGGCATCAAACTGACGAACAGTTTTCTGTTGCCTGTCTTCGGTTTCTCTCATTTTCCTTCTCTTTCTTTCTGTTTGTTTACCGTCGTCCCTGACTGTGGAACAATGCAGCGACCTTTGCAGAGATAATTCTATTACGTAAGTTGAGTAATTGCTCTGGATGTGGAAGAAGGAGTGTCCGCTGCTCCTCTTGCTTGGCCCACAGCTCCCACGTCCTTGGATTTAAATGAAACTCTGCGGTATTCATACAACCTGACAGGGAGAGTTCCGCTTAGAAAACAGAGAGGAGAGGAGGAGAAAGAGGAGAGAAAAAAGGGGGGGATGGATGTGAGACGACAAGGAGATGGAGATGAGCATGACAAAAGCAGTGAGCCAGAACCAAGCAGGATGAAAATGCTATAAAAAGAGTCCACCCTCCTACCCCTATCACCCCCACCCTGATCACCCCCCGCCCCTGCTTTTTTATAAAGCAGCGCCGGGCATGACATGTACCTCCAGACTGTCCAAGTGGCCTGCATGGTGCAAAGAGCCCTGCAAAAGGGGTACACAGGAATAAATGGAAGGAGCGTGAATAGATCTCGCCTGCTGAGAGCTTTTTTTTTTCCATCCCCTCCGTCTCTGCCACCTAGAGCCCTGTCGGCTACGATGGAAGAAGTGCAGGGAGGGCAACGGAGGCTCGATGCTAACAATCAGCGCAGATGAAAATGGCGAGGGGCTTTACTGGCAGAAATGTTCACTTTACTTTGTTCGAGTTTCTTCATTTGGACAATGGGTAGAGACGGAGTCAGAGAAGCAGACAATTACTGATATTTGCTGCCAGCTATCAGAAGAGGGAGAGACAGAGAGAGAAACAGAGGGAGAAGCTCCACTCCCACATTGTTAATTAAAAACTCTCTCTCAGCGCTGTGCTCACTGAATAAAAGGCGGCCGCACAGTCGAGCAGAACACACGCGAGCACAAGGCAAAGGCTGTGTTCACCATTTTTTATTCCTATCAAGCTCCTCCAAATCAAACAAAAACATTTGGCAATGTGATTGTGTTTCACTACATTTGATTTTGCCTTGTTTAGGAGATCGCACAATATTCTCTCTATGATCCATAACTATAGAAATTGGATGGGCTTGTGGGTTTGTAAGGGGGGGGTGGGAGGGTAGATAAAGAGAGAAAAGAAGTACAAGAGGCAAAGCAGTAGAGGAAAATAACAGGAAAGCTGATTTCATGCTCGGGGGATTGCATCTCATTTTCTCCCCAGCGCGGAGGGACAGTGTGCGGTCCTGCTCGTGGATTTACTGCCACCTGGTGGCATGTGACGGTGCCGCTGCTGAGTTCACGAAGCCTCACAGGGACACAGGCTGTCATCAGAGTCAACATCACAAGATTAGGTCAATCCTGGAGAAGTAAACTAGACCCCTTATCTCAGGCGGACGGTGTCATGTACACTTGGGTGTGCACTTTCTGAATTGTAAACTGCAGCGGCGCGTTCCCAAACAGAACTGCCTGTTTGCTCGACTTTGCCTCTTTATCCTTTTCATGTCTCTTTATTATTTAGTTTCTCACTTCTAGAACAGGAAATTTAAATAAATTACTTGAAAGGGTACTGAGAGAAAGAGAAAATCAACTACAAAATTCCCATTTCAGGCAATACCACTCTGTTAAGGATGCTATTATACGCTTGGACAGTCCAGTCAATATTAGTGAGCATCTATCTCCAAAAGCAGCAACAGGATAACTAAGACTTTAAACCTGCAATGTAATGAAATGTAAAATAAGTTACTACCTGAGCTCTTGTGTTTCATGAAGAAATACGTCTGTGGTGATAGGAAATCTTTGAAAAGCTCCCTCCAAGTCATCCCAGGGAGCACCAGGAGGTGAATTAATGAGGGTTTCTCATCACTAATTAACACATAAACACACAGCTCCCATCACCAAGTGTGAACTGGAGTCGATTATTCGTCCCGCGCAGAAATGTCTGCGTCAGATGATCTTTTGCAGAGGGAGGAAAAAAAGTGAAAGTGACAAGGAAAAAAAGAGAGAAAAAAGAAGGATTTGAGAGATATGAAGTCATACACAGCGGCCGGGTCTAACATCAGAAAGGTCTGGATGATTAGGGGATGCCAGCGCTCACAGAGAGCAGCTCTCCTAACAGCCTCCACCACCTCATTAGTCTGGCCCAGCAGCAGTATGCCCCCACTATTAACCGCTAAATGAAAGACCGCCAACCGTGATTACTGAGGGGAAGTCCCCTGTCGTCATGGGGATAAGAGATCCCTGCACACACACACACGCGCACACACATAAACTCACACTTCGACTTCTATGATAGCTATTTGAAGGGCGTTTATGAAAAGGCGATTGAGGCAGAAGTGGATATTTTACACATCATTGGTCACAGCCGTTCACTCCAAAAGCCCCAAACGTGAAAAGCTCGGGACATCAAGCAAACCTGTTACGACAAATTGCCTGCATTGCAGCAAAAAAAAAAAAAAACAACCTCAACAACTCTCTCTGTTGCTTCATTTAAAGATCACATGAAGCTTTCAGCTCCACTTTCACACAGCGAATCTGACAAAGGTTTAATAAGCACATGAATGAAAACAGCCGCGGAGTCCTTGAGTCAAGGATATGGCACTCACTGATGCACAGAGGATGGCATGGCTACATAGGTGTAGTGCAAAATTGTTGCATGTTATGTGTTTTTATGCACTTCTTTACACAGGATATGGTTATGTAATGCAGTGTGGTATGACAATTTTGTGCATTCCCATACATGTGCAATATGTGAGGATTTAAAAGTCAACTGAAATTATCAACAGAGTATTAAGAAATAACACTTTTGATGTTCATGTTGTAGAGATATTTACTAAAGTTAGCATGCTAATCAGCTAACCCAGCGAATTCTGTCTTGTAATACCGCTTTGTACCTGAAGAGGTGATAGTCCAGTAGTTACTATCAGCTACCAGTACCAGACCCTGCCAGAATTCTGTGCTGGGGCCTTAAAACCCCATCTTCATGGGGTTCCCAGGATGGCGAATGCATAGCCCGCCCTAACCAATCCCACTCACTCCCACTCATACCTAAACCTACCCAATCAAAATGACCCAAACCAACAAAGACGACGAGTACTAACCAACCAGAATCAGAGTTCTCAAAATCAGCTAAGAGGACCAATAGCTGCACAGCTAACTGAGCTAACTAGCTAACAGCAGCTAAAGTTACAGTACAGTAGTAAGAGGTTATCCGAGATATATTCTGCCTCATTTATTTGAAGTAAGGATTCAGCAGGTGGCCAGTTCTTAAATATTGCACCTTTAAAGGGATTTGCAAAAGACTTAAGCTGAAAAAAGACCTTCATGTCCTTCAAGCTCTATGCCCACAATTTGTAACACAAAAGCAAGGTGAAGCAGGTATTTCTCCAGGGATGTCAATTTTCTCCATTCAGAGCCACAGGATACATTGTAGAACTATTTCACTCACTGTTTAGTGCTCCCTGTGACTTATCCATTCATGTCCACATGTAAAAATCAGCAAAATGCTCCTTAAAAGCACATGCAAGCCAAATAGAGGCAAAATTTAAGCCCAGCAGTACTCACGGTCGTTACAGTGAGTCCCCGTGTAAGACGTCATGGAGCAGTCACAAGTGAAATTCTCCCACTGCTGGATACACACACCCATGTTGGCACATGAGTCCTCCTGGCAGGTCGTACTTGGGCCTGTGAAAAGGCAGCAGGGAAGGACGGGGGGAAGAAGATGGAGAGAGAGATGCCACAGGAGAGACACAGTCAAGCAACAATACGAGCTACTGCTGAGCCTTAACAATGCGGGACTCATGCAGAAGAAGTGCACTCTAGAGAGAGATACAGCATGTGGGCCTAGAAGAAAGAACAAGGAGCAAACAGTGCCACCACAGGAAGCCTGACCCGGAGTACAACACACTTAAAAACAGTCTGGGGAATCCTGTTTCATGCTGGGTAAAATGGGCAATCGCAGTGGCGAGCTGAAGCAGAGGCGCCAGGTTTTCACAGCATCAACAGCACACTTCTTAAGCTGCTGCGTGGGACGCTAGTTTAGTTCTAATCGCCGTTTAAGAAGAAGAATTGGACCCCAGCTGGGCTGTTGTGATGGCACTGTCAACTTCCCTTAACAGACTTTTTTTCAGGGCAGTCATTTTGACATGAAACAGAAGGGTAAACACAAGTGTTGATACTAATTAAAGTTCTTTCTATAGAGTGCTGCAAGAATGAGTCGGGAGTGAGATAGCATATTAGCACTTTAAGTTCCCTCGTCACAAAGTCAAGATCTCAACAGTGAGGTGAAAATCCCATTTATCTTCTAGTATAGGATTTATTAGGATTATTAGTCATGAGCTATAAGACTGTAAAAAAAAGATTAACAACAAATCTGTATGATCTTAACATTGCTTTACGGATAAAATGTTATATTCGCAAAATCATGGGGAGATACTACACTACCCACAATCCTTAGGTGCCTCAGCAACTTCTCTGATTGAAGGAGCTCGCTGTTACCATGGAAATGTTAAGTGCATCTGTGAAAGGGTAGTCGTGCTAGCATGCTGGCTAGCTAGGTAGCTAACATTAGCTAACATGAGTCATACCAATAATGTCATAATGCTGCAGTGAATATAATTTATATAGACCTGGAGTGATGCTGACTTCTGGGTTGGCCCACAAAATTGCATCATCCCTGCAGCACTCTTTCAGGTCAGAGTCAGGGTGCTGACATTGTGCATGCAGGCTCACTACAAAGGCTCTGCTACATGAAATGGAACAGGAGCTTAATTAGTACCATTAGTAACGCCTGTGTTTACTATTTCATATCAACATGGCTGCCGTGAAAAAGGTCTATTTCCTTCTTTTGGAGAGTGTGTGCCGGTGGACATGCATGCAGTTTTTCATCATTCCAACAAGTAGTTTCCAAAAAGTTTTATCAGAGTAAAACTTAGAACGCTGCATTCCCTCTGTGAACAAGCAAGACGAGACATAAAAAAAAAAACAACCTTTTAACAGATGGTAAAAACGCCATTTAAAAATACCCATTTAAAAACATGGCATTAACCCTGGCGGTTCCTTTTCCAAACATCTCTTTCACTGTGAGAATACGCGGTGAACACTAGACACACTAGACGGACAGAATTCATGAAGAGCAGAAGAGGAAAAGAAAGAAACACTTGAGAACATGTAGTGCATATCCTCGTGTATGCACTTCAGTCAGACAGGAGTTGAGGAGGGTATTCAAAGTCAAACTGGATGTGTGTTTGCTATTCTTCTACACCACACATAGCTCTTACCTTTGAATACTTATACTGAGAGGGAATGCAGATAAGGACAAGCGCACAGCATAGATAACGAGATAAACAATTCCCCCGCCAGAGTCTAGACAGACACGGGGGAGAAACCTTGACAGAAACCCTTCTTATAACCACATAGGAAACAAAACAAAAGTAAAATAAAGTAAATTAAATAAACAGTCCAAATAAATGGCAGACAAATGCAAGTAAACAGTGTTTAAGAGCAATTGTCTTGTGCAAGACAAAGTGAAGAGAAGGACATTTGAAGTGGAGAACAGAGCAAGTTTGCCAGCTGAAAGTGCATTTACTGTGTAATGTACGGTAGCAGTAGTCAACCAGGCATTCCGTGTGCACGCATGTATTTCTGTATTGTATCAGTCTCGTGTTTGCATGCACACACATCGGCGCTCGTTTGTCAGTGCGAGAAATGGAGGATCTCGCCGTGTTTTGAGTGTTGCAGCAGGAGGTCGCTCGCTCTCTGAAAACACTCTCATCTGGATAAAGGAGCAGACGTGATAGGTTTTTGGGGAAAAAAAAGAGAGAGAGAGAGAGAGAGAGAGAGGGAGAAAGAGGCCTGATACATCAGCGGCACGCTGACGCTGGCGTTTAGATGTGCAGTGACAGCCTCTTTCTGCTGTCTGTGGTGGCCTGTAATGTGTCACAACTGGCATTTTCATACAAGAACACAGTAGTGCCACAAATTTTCTGCCTCTGCTTTCAGACTGCCTCCATGGCTGCTATATATCCATACTGTATGAGCAGCACTTATCCACTGAGGAGTATGAGAGCCAGATTTCTTCTTTTATTTCAAGTCGAAATGTTGAGAATGAAGTCGAACTACAAGACAAAAATAAATCAGAAGATTTTTCTTTTTTTGGTTTTTGAGAACAAAGTCAAAATGTTGAGAATAAAGTTCAAATATAATTTGAAACTTTGTTCTCACAATGGTATTTCAAACTGTATTCTTGACATTTCGACTCTGTTCTCGATGTTTTAACTTTAAATGGAAAATCCAGCACTTTTATGTGTATATCCAGGCAGCGTTAATGGTAAATGTAGTCAATTGAAGCGCTAAAGTTCCCAGTGCATGCTATACATAGAGAGAAAGACAATGTAGTATGCTGCAAATTCTGTACTTCTTCAGCTTGAATTTCTATTCTCCTCCTCTGGGAAGTCAGGGTGTGATGAGATGAGGGGTTTTTTGGGCCCCTAATGCTATGATCTGGCAACACAGTAATAGCTATAGGCTAGGGTAGCTCACAGGCAATGCATCCTGGTACATGTAGGCACTACTGCACAGGTCTGCAAGTAGGAAAACTCCTAAGTCCCTTCCCTTTTTTCTCTCTGCTCCAACAACAGTAGAGCGTAGCTGACTAGAGAACTAAGAACAGACTAGTTCTTACTGCTTAAGTAGCATTTTGGTAACATTAGCTATCAGATGTAACTAGCTAGCAACAATTGATGTAGATTAGCTAGCTAGTTAACCAGTTAGCTAACTTATGACTAGATATGTTGGTTTTACAAGTCCCCCAGCAACATCTTTTTACCATTTTCAAATGGTTTTTCAACATACACGTATCTAATTAAAGGAACAGGAATGGAGACAGTTCACCGAGGTTCAAAATAGGGGCGGGACTTTGGAAAGGTCAACTGACTACATTTACTGTCAGCGCTGACTAGAAAGCCACATGAAAAGTGCCAAAGTTTCCCTTTAATCTCGACATTTCAACTTTATTCTTGAAATATAAAATAAAGAAATTAATCCTGAGGCCTGGCCCCGATATTTCTTCATAATAATCTGACCTGATGCTCTCTTCTATTATACTGTGAACTCGAATTCTTTGCAATTTTATCAAATACAAACCTCCACCTACTCTTGTAGTTGATAAAAGATCACTTATATAACAGTTACATACAGTGAAATGTCTGTGTATAGCTATATTCACACTGCAGCAGTGCTGTAATATGGAAATGCAAATACTCAGTAATCATCTTTTTTTTGGACTTAATCAGTTGTTGTGTCTGCCAGTAGTCTCCCTGCGTATTCATTATTCTTTTTCAGAGAACGAGTCACCTCTGCGGCACCACGGGGACATTATTGCCATGGTGACACCCACGATGCATTGCACACAGCAGACTTTCAGGCGAGCAGGCCTCCGAGAGGCTGAGTTTTTAACCCTCTACCTTGCAGGTCGGCTTTGGTGAAACCAACTTTGTTAGCGCAGAAAGAAAATAACAAACAGAACAGAGCAGAGCGGAAAACAAGAGTAGAGGTTAGTGAGGGACCAGCATTGTTAGTGTTCCTAACAACTTTGTCAAGTTTGTCACTTTGCAGTAGAGTGCAACACAGGGGAATGTCGTTGACTTTTCAGTGAGGGCTGAGCTCCTGAATAAAGATGCTACATTGTGGTATTTTTTGTATAAAACCAGATTTTTAAGTATGTTTTGGCCAGTGTTCTGCTCATAAGAGGTTACTGTGCAGTATTTATCCTCGGCGTCTGCTGCCCTCTAGAGGTCATATGCAGAGGCTTCACTACACACATAACACATCATATGTATTTGAACACAATAACATTTTACACTGGAAAATGAAATTAACTATTAAACACTTAACAAGTCCAAATAAGTGTGGTGGACTATCTAATGTAGACGGAAACAGGCTCAAATCAAATCTCATTAAAATGACAACAGTAAAGTGGTTGCCGTAGAAATACCACATCATCAGCAGCTCATTTGTATTTTGTAATAGTAAAAAAAAAGTTTGCCTTAAGATGGAAAGTTTTAGGAGCTGGAGAAGGGAAGAAAAGCAGGCAGGTGAGTATTTGAGGACATGTAGCAACTTCTTTAATTTACTTAATATATAAAATAATCTGCAATTTCAAATAATATCTAAACATTTTGGCAGTGGTGGAATGTAATTAAGTACATTTAGTCAAGTACTGTCATTAACAACAAATTTGAACTAGTATACTTCTACTTCTACTGTACTTTTTACTCCACCACGTCTGACAGCTTTAGTAATTAATTACTTTTTAAATTATAATTTTTCATATAATTCCTGACCAATCAAAATCATTAATCTCCTTTTTTTCTGGTAAACTAAAGGGTTAAGTGGGTTGAGAAAATTGTCTACTCCTTAAGATAAATAATATATTTGAAAGCCTCTCAGATAAGCTCAAAAGTACATTCAGTACAGTACAATATATAAAGTAGTTAAAATGACCTCAACCTTAAACATCTACAGCAGTAAAATGCAACATAACATATTAATGCAACAGTAATATCATCCAGAAATGTCAGACATAATAGCAAAATACTGACAGGAATCATTTGGTTATATGAGTACTTTAACTTTTGAAACTTTAAATGATTTTTCATGATAATGCTAACATGCTTTTACTCAAGTAAGGATTTAAATACAGGACTTCTAGTGGAGTATTTTATGTATGCTGTAAAAAATGAAAAAGTTGAGAAAACTCAAAATGTCAATTCAGCTTGCAAAAATAGATTTTTGAGTTTTGAGTCCAAGTTTTGAAAAGGTTTTACCCACTAATAATCTTTTGTTGAAATAGGTTACTTTTGTTCTTTGCATAAATTTGAATCTTTCAATTTTGAAAACCAAAAACCCCCAAACTGTTTTCAGTAATTATTGAGTGAACTCATTGAAGTGAATGTGAAAAATCACTTAGAAATTTTACATTTTCAATTAAAAACATTTGACTCAAAATAATTTAATTTCCTTTTTTTGAGTTTCTACAACTCAAACAAAAGAAAAGTAAATGATCAAACAAAGATTATAGGTCAGCAAAAGTATTTTTTTTAAGGTTATTTCCAAATTTAAGAGCATGAGTTGGGCTCTAAGCTCAAAAATCTATTGCTGTAAGATGCTTTCAAATGTTATCTCAACTATTTTCTACAGTGGACTATTAAATACTTTTACTTAACTAAAGATCTGAGTGCTTCCCCCACCGCAGCATTTTTGTTTTCTTTCATAATCTGGGTAAACAGCATTAGTCTTGATATGTTATTCAGGTTTTAGTTCCTCCAGCTATCTTTGAATATATTGATGCAACATAAAAAGTTAACAAGCCATTATTAGACAAACTGAAAGACAAATTATTTTCCTATGATGTGACAAATGCCTGGCAAAGAAAAAGAAAATAAATAGGATTAACAATGCCAGCGAGTGGCTTTAAGGGCTAAACTGAAGAGCCTTCTAATTAGACTAATAAATCTCACACGGCAGGTCATGATTCTTAAACGCTACGGGCCATCTGTACCTTCACAGCCGCGCTCAATCTGCCCGCTGCGGAAAAGGGCGTCGTTGATGAGGTCTGGCAGGCGGCCGTTGAGGTCAACCGAGGCCAAACAGCCCTGGAAGCCCTCCCGAGAAACCACCAGCTTGGGCAGGTTCTGGTACATGTTGGGTCCCAGACCTCCGATAAACAGGTCACCTGAGGGCAGAGGGAGACGAGTGAGGATGGTAGAGAGTTTAATTGTATTCATAATAATAATAATTAAGAAATATGACTATGAAACAAAATCATTTCTGTAAACATTTTCTATTACTTCATTTTCAAATATAACCTGCAAATAACCACACATTTCAGTGGGATGGTATCCAGTCTTTAGTTTTACTGCTAGACTTACTGACTGAGATGATGTTGTTTGTTTTTACCATACTTACAGAAGAAGGTATCTCCTTCATCAAATTTAATGCCGTTTCATCTTTGTAAACAGGGTAACAGTTTAACATAGTAAATTTGCACAAATAGTGATGATGGTTTTTAAAGAGATAGTGCAACATTTTGGGGAAAATGTGCGTTCACACTTAGACAAGATCAATCAAACCTGATGATCTAACCATGTGATATTCAAGCTGTTGTCATTTAGCTCATGGTACTGTATAAGCTTTTTGACCTGACAGATAGCTATCTTTTTACTGAGCTTTTTATACTTACCGTGTGTTTATATATGTGCATATATGGTATGTTTTTGGGGAACTTCAATGTGTATTTTCACTATGAATTTTAAGTTTTTCTAATGTGTTTTTCTCCTCTCAATATACCATAAAAATGCAACATTTTTTACCTGATGATTTTGTTTCTTTTCAGATGGTTTACAATACAGTTCACATGAATGATACTTAAAGAAATGTATAATATTTACAGTGTTCAATATTTTATGTACTGTTTTGTAATCCCATGCCCGGTCAGGTGGTAAATATGAAGCTAATGCCAGCAGCTGGTTAGCTCAGCTTATCACCAAAACTGGAAAGAGGGGGTGAAAGCTAGTCTGACTGGTAACAAAATTTGCCTACCAGGGCTTCTTAAGCCGCTACCAAAACTGACATGTAAAAGGTGTCTATGTCATCCCATGTCTGGCGAAGAAATAATCAACCATATACTAATTTTGTCATTATTAAACTGATTCATCCAGTCTTCTATCACATTTGAATGTGATAATGAAAGGCATTATCTGTTGTCTGTCTGCTGGGCATTGCTGCCAAACACACCTTTTTCTCCTGCTTACACATGACTGGCAGATTTAAAGTAGGTCTACTTGAATTCTGTTCATATGTGGATGTTAAATTAAAATTTTAAGTATCTCGGATTTATAATATATCCTCTGTCAGGACATTAAGAGTTGATTTGCTCTAACACTGATTTTTCTTTGGGCTTGGGGAAGATATTGAGGAAAGAAAAAACAGTCGAAGTCGAGCTGCATGTCTTTTTTGACTTTGCCAAGTCAGCAGTATTAGATTAATGACTCAGGTCATGCCATGTCTGGGTTTGCTGGTAGGGAAGCGGAGATAAACCTTCATCATCAAGATAATACCTTTGAGGTCGAGGTTTTTGGCTCCGTTGACGTTCTGTGTGACTGACTTTGTGTCCACCTTGAGCGTGTGTGTGTTGGAAGCGTCTCGCGTGATGACCACGTTGTGCCACTGGTTATCGTTCAGCGGGTTGTCGCTGTTCCCCTTCAACAGACTGGGCCCGTTCCCCAGGTCGAACACGTAGTGGATAAACCTGGCAGAGAGGAAGCAGATAAACACATCAGGGTTTGTTTGTGTATATTTGTGTGTGCGCGTGTGGCTGCAGCATGTCTGTTTTTATCTTCTCAGACTGATTAACCTTAATGGGAAACTCTCACAATCAGCTCACGCTGCTCTGACACTAATGGGAATTAAACTGATAAAGAAAACAATCTTCGCTGCGGCACAATGATGCTTATGCTTTTACAAGCTTAGAAAAGCTGCAACGGAGATTTGGGATCGATCATTTGGTCAAGACTGTTAAATTCATAACGCCTGAAGAATCCAACTACGCTCACATCAGCGCTGCTATTTTAAATGTAATAATCGTCTCTGGACTGCAGCCAACAGCACGTCAGTCTCATCGCTGGCCCACTCACCCTTTGACCAGCTCCACGGCGATAAAGTCGTTCCCGTCTCCGCTGTTGAAGATGATGAAACCGTCAGGTGAGGTGGTTTTGAACTGAAAGAAGAGGTGCATTGTGGTGTAGGCCTGCAGAGTAGACAGGCCCAGGTAGCTGCCCTTGGTCTTGAAGGTCACAGGGTCGGCGATGATGAAGCGCATGCCAAAGCGGGCGTTGAGCTCGCAGAAGTCGATGTCTCCATTCTTGCACATGTCGATGTACTGCATACCGTTGAACTTGAGACTCTGTTGGGGGAGCCGTAATAAATCAATTAACTGAATCCAGAATACCATGGTAACAATATAATGCAAAGTTGCCAACCTAGAACACTGTGTTTTTAGCCTTACTTAATCAAAGGAAATAATAATAATAATAAATAGATGCTAAGGCACAGAGGATACTAATCTGCACATACACTGTAGCTTTCATTTACAAAATAAAATACATTCACCTGTGGTTGAATATTTTTACCTGTTCTGTGGCTAACCTGATAAATAATGTTGATTAAAAACCCTCCTCTTGAAGGGATGTTTTTGAACCAGGGTTGTCCTGTATGAGTTCCTTATTCATAGTCAGTGTATTACCTGCTGCAGATGCCTGTCAGCACACCCCCAGTTTGGAGAAGCAGCAGTGGTACTGGTGTAGGAAGGTGGTGTGGACAGGGTCAGAAGCTGTCAGACTGCCTCGTCTGAGAGGAAACCGCTGTTATATAAGTCAAATATGGCTTTCTCTGAGCAAACAGACCAGATTACAATGGCATCATCAGTAATTTTACCTCACAGAACAGAGTTGCTGGTCTGGTGTTGCCTTCATCTGTTTGTTAACACAAACAAACTAACACATATTCTAAATGTATGGTACTGATACTGATTTTTTTGGCTGGACCTTTTATAAGTGGCTAAAATATGTTTTTTTTGCTGACCCTGTCCACAGCAGTAAATTGTATATGTTGGTACTCCTCTCCGCCTCTCCAAATTGGGAGAATGCTGACCAGCATCTATTGTTAATAATACACTGACTATCAATAAGTACCTCATTTAATGCCACTTAAAAAAAATCAAACAAACTATTCCTTTAAATGAATCTAGACTGCCCTGGTAATGTAAAATGCAAAGTTGCCAGCCTGTACCACTGGGTTTAGAGAAGTCCAATCAAAAGGAAATGACTGTAATAAACATATACCAAGACAAAGAGGATTAGTTTGATATTAATCTGCACGTATACTCTACCTGTCATTTAAAAAAATAAGACACAGTCTCAAATCTACAAAAACACTTGTGATCGACCTGTTCTGACCTACCTGTTCTTTGTTTTGGATGAAACATATTCATAAAAACCCTCTTCTTAATGACATGAGGTTACCAGTGACTGACATTTGTTAAAAGTGATGCATCTGAATGTACTGCATCGCATTTTATACCTGAAGATGCCCAATAAAGGAAGAGGGAGCAGACGAGACAAAGCGTCTCTCGGTCAAGATGCCCGTCTCCACATTGTTGAACTCCAGACGGGTGTGGTCACCCGCCATCTGACCTGAGGTGGAGGAGGGAAGAGAGAGGAGAAGAAGCCGAGGGATGAAGGGGTGGAAAAGGAGGAAGGACACTGCAACCTAAACCTTAACACAGCAACGGGCCATTTTCCCTTTGTGCCGTGCCGATGTATTAACCCTACCAATGCTTACAGTCAAGTCAGTGTAAATAAAGACATATTGAGAAATATTTGGTAACATTTCAGTTTCCAGGTCTAATAATTCATGGTAAATAGGTGGTAATCATAAAGCAATATATCAGAAATGTCCTTGAATTATCCACAAATGACCCACAAAATCCACGGTAAGTATGTGATAATTTACAAGTGTTGTTTTCATTCATGTTACCATTTCACATTTTTGAACCTTCTTTGAAAATAACTGCAGATTTACTCCAAATTACCAGGTAATACTACTACTACTTGCATAAAAACGACACTTGTGAATTATCACATACTTATCCATGAAATTTGTGGGTAATTTCTAAATAATTTCAAATATGTTGATTGCTAATTACCACGCACTACATGAAAACAACACTTGCTAATTATTATTCTATAAAATTAACCATAAAACCTGTGGAAAATTTCTAAGAAATTTAACCTATTTATGGGACCTGGAAATTCAGGTGTTACCAAATATTTAATCATCTCCAAATAAACAGTGACATAAATAAAAAATAAATGGTTAGATTAGAACAGTCTCACTGTATTATTAATTATGAGAAGCAAGGCAGTCAGTGTCATCAGTGTCCAATATTAGAATTATTTATATTACAAATCATACTATACACCCTTTTCAGTTCAGTTACTTTGATTTTTTTTTAACCTGAACCCTATTTTCCCATACTTTGTTTCTATGTAACTAATGGGACAACAATTTTTGAAATTGCTCCAGTATTGAGTGAAACTGCTGCAGCTGTCAGCCACAAAACAGTCTGAAATGTTTGTCCTCATGAGCCACAAAACATGGGAAAATATGGTCTAGGTCCATATACCATTAAACAGAGAGATTAGACCTACAGTATATTCAACTTTCCGACCTCTAAAAGGAGAAAAAAAGAGAAATTACATGGTCATGCAAGTCATGGATATTGTAAAACAGGATTAATACCTTCAGCCATGTCGTCATCCACAGTGAGTTTGAAGGTTTTACCGCGGCGGACCACTCGTACTGAGTGCCACTCATTGTCGTTGAGCTTTTGTCCGGCATAAAGAACCTCAGGGCCCTTGCCTGAAGAGGAGGGTTAGTTAGTCAAGGGGCGGGGGAAGCACAGGCACAAACCAAATCTTTGTTTACACAGTAAATGTAACAGACTGGAAAAACTGAGCAGGAAAAGACTTTTCAATCTTGAATAAATTCAGATTAAAATAAGATATTTTGTTATTTGGAGATAGTAAGCTTACTTTCCAAACAAAAATTTGGTTTTGATTTGACAACAGAGGAAAATGATACAATAAATCAGAAGTGACAGTAAAATAAAACATTTGCTGTTACTCATGTAAGGACTCAAAAGCTGGCACTGTAACCGTCTCTCTCTGTCTCGCTCATATTTCATTCGTTTGCAGTTTTGAATGATCCTTATAAGTTCTAACCTTAAATACCCTATTTTAATCAGAATTTCAGAAAGGTAGGTATTCACAAATTGTGCTGCAGTTTCACCGAGGCTGTCATTAGGAGAGACCTGTAGAGAATGTAGATATGAGAAGATATTCTTATAAACAACCACTAGGGGGCAACACAGGCCCACTGAGTTTATCTAAAAGCCAGAACTGCTCTGTCAGAATCCTGAATCTGCTGAATAATATCCAACACAGGTTTTAGATCCTTATCCGCAGCATGATTTAGTTAGTTAAAGTGTTTTTTGGACCAGATAAAGTATTTTATTTTGATGAATAAACTTTTACTACATGGGTAAGGTAATGACTTTTCAATGTTTGCTTCCGTCTGAGCGAGAATTCAACATTTTTAAGCCTTTGGATCTTTTAGATGTGACAGATTACTCTAACAAGGTTTCAACTTTCAGAAAATCTAAACTTTCCATAAAGGCTTAAAAACATACTGATCTACTTTTATGGAAACTTATGATCAGTAGCAGAGTATATTATGTCAGACTTAATGATCAAAGAGCAAACTTAACTTGATCTAAAGTAACATTTACTTAAGTTTAAATGACTGATTTGTGCAAAAATCCTAAATTAATACCAACCATCTCCTTTAGAATTTTAATTCGCAGCACGTGTACATGCAATCATACAATTTGTTTCTTCAGTAAACAGACATACATGCTTCCCCACACCCTTTTAAGTCTTTGTTCTTTGTTTTTCTCTCTCTTAATCCGTCTCTCTCTGCCAGACTCTGAGTGCTTTTGAAAATAATGAAAAATGAGAGTCTCTTTCATGAGTAAGAGCATGTCTGCTAACACCATCTATATATCACATTATAGGCCTATATACTGCACTTTGTGTTAAAATAAGGAGGGCGAGAAAACAAAGCAAGTGAGACACACAGTAATATATTACAGTGTAACTGGGAAAACAATATAGGCCGTAGAGTCTGGAAGTGCGAATGTTCAGCGAGTAGCTATAGGCATACAGGGGAAGATTAAGAGCCAGTTGCCTGACTTAATTTGAAAAATGGGCCATTTAAAATATATAGAGTACATTAAGTCAGATTTGCATAACTTTGATCTCTGGCTATTACTTATTTCCCTCTTATCTGAGAAATCCTCTTATCAGTCCCCTGCATTCACACATCTCTGCCCTTACATCTAGCACACAGGCTATAATCAAACATTGATTGAAGGAAAAGAAGAAGAAGAAGGCTGCAGAAGAAGAATGTTGACTTACTGGTGTTACAGTTTATCCTGACACAGTCTAGATGGGGAGGGGAGAATAAGTGACAGATGAAATCGCATCCTTCAAGGTTACAGCTGCAGACATCCAAGAGCAAGAAAAGCCACCTTCCGGGGACGGTCACATGACCCCAG
The DNA here is from genome assembly GCF_056507025.1 of Lutjanus erythropterus. Taxonomy (NCBI): domain Eukaryota; kingdom Metazoa; phylum Chordata; class Actinopteri; order Lutjaniformes; family Lutjanidae; genus Lutjanus; species Lutjanus erythropterus. The sequence continues at coordinate 11,664,351 of NC_139331.1, forward strand.
CGGCCATTTTCACCTTGTCGGCTACTGACGGTCAATATTGTTATACTGACAGTGAAAATCCAATTAAAGTCAAATTCCTTTTAATATTGCAGCCAATAATATTGTACCAATAGAGGTCAATATTACTGTACTGATTAAACTATGTTTTATTTCTTAGGTATAAAGGAGCAATATGTAACACCCTAGCATTCAAAAATTTGCCCAAACAGCGAGTTGCAGTAGAAGACGATATATTAAATAAGATGAATGCCTATTTATCATACAAGTTGTTTCTCTCCTGCCGCCTCCTCCCCAGACAGAACCAGGTAAAGGCGTGCAAGACGAACACAACAAGGGACTATAAGTTGATCAGCTGTTTATTACTGTCAGTTGTCTGTTGATGTTAAGCTAAGCCTGTTATTCTGATAATAGAGGCCTGCTGCTCCAAAAATGTCATTAACATATTGTGCACCTCGAAAAGATTATTAGTGACTTTTATTTTTCACAAACACTAACTCATTCAGTGAACACTCAGCATTAATTTGAATTGTGTAAAGTGCGTGAATGTGAAAGGGGCAAATAAAACCAGACATTCCTCTCTGGGATGTAAATATAAAATGAGAACATACTTGCTGTAACTTTGTAATTTAGCATGTTTTCTTAATCTCTGAAGACATACCATGGTCATTTTATGATTAAGTGCAGTAAATGTATTACATATTCCTCCTTTAATTTGAAACTTTTATGTCAGTACAGGGATGCTGATAGCATCATGTGAATTTTGAGTTGTTAATTTTCAAAATGGTCACTTGTAATTCAACGGCCACATCGATTTTGCAACCCAGCAGCTGGAGCCAAAATATTTTATTAGTAGTCCACTACACACTGTAAAATCAATCAATCTTCTAAATAATTTGTCAATATATCTGAAGCTTTACATGTCTCTTACTGTCCAATCTCCATCTAAGGGAGATTGCTGAACCTGTGTTTGGCAGGTGCAGGTTGAAATCCATGTGACCAGGCTGGTCATGTGCCGTCAACCGCAACAGAAAAGTGGGAACAAACAGCCTCGAGCCACGCAGCACCAACACCGTACAGAGGCCTGAAGACCCCCACTCAGAGGGTCCTGTCTAAGTTACTGAAAATAGTTCTGTGGAATTTGCTAGAATTGGAAATTCATATAGGTAAGTAAGGTCACCTTCTCCTTTCTCTTTTGCTTGGAGAAAGACCACACTGCACATTAAAAACATGAAATATTGACTACAGATGTTCCATGTTCTTAGCAGCTGTGGTAAACAAGTACATTCTATAATAAATGAGATAAATTGAGATATTTTGTAGGTGCACATGTGCGTTACATTGAGAGCATCTATTTTACTCCTGCTGGTACAAAAGCCTGCACTCTACTTAAACGCAGCACTCGTGCCACCATCTGCAGGCGCGCTGGGTGCTGTGGCATCGGGCTGCTTGCCAGACGGGCCGCAGGCTCGGGGGCCTTTGAAGGGGTGAGTGCCATCTTTGAACAAGGCATGTGAGATGCCAGCTAGACCAAGGGTTACTAATGGACAGAGAGAAACATGGACCTGCTATCATGAGGAAAAAAAAAGAAAAAAGACCACAGGAACAGACCCACATGATAAGAATGCATACTATCAGTGCAGCATTACAATGTACAAACGCTTACCTGCTGCTCTGAATAGATGGCAGAATATTATCTAAAAATGTTGCTATCTGAATTGATGCATGTCTGAAGAAAGTGCCATCTATTAAAGTGATTCAAAAAGCGAAGTATGCCTTTGGAAAAAAATCTATTTGTAGACAATAATGAGCATGACTAAAATGATCTGTTCAAAAGATGTGCTGCAGAGCATGGGTAACTTTGTTAAGTGTTAGATTGATGGATATAAAAATCTACAAAGACATCTAAGCATCAAGGCAGAAAAAACTTACAGTCCAGGCAAGTCAAAAACAATTCATGCAGCTACGAAGACAAACTACAAAAACTGGTTTAGTATGTGTTAGGTCTGATATCAAGTCTGGACCAGAAAGAAAATGTACAAAAAAAAAAGAAAGAAAGAAAACACAGAAACAGTAATAAGGCCTCCTCTTTAAGTCGAGGTCAGGGGAGGCTGCAGGGACGGTTTATACGATACCTAGGTTGACCGTCAGTTTGACTCTCCCGCTGTCCAGCTCGAGCCTCAGCGTGTCCGCCGACTCGCGGGATGTGGCAGCCATGAGCAGGCCGAACGCCCGCTGGGACATGAAGCGGAGGGAGACGTCCTCGGCCTCTGTGTGCATGACATTTGGGATCACGACTTTCATGTACATGCTGCCGTCGTATGACAGGATCGATGCCTCTGTGAAGAAAAGAAGAGACGAAAATGTTCAGTTTTCGAGTCCCAGTTATATTTAAACATATTACAAGGAGTTTTTCAGTGATTCTGAAACAGATGCATTAATTTTCTTCTATATGACAAAAGACCATCAGCGACAAGACTGACAACATCTATTAGAACCCGATGACACTGGAGTTTTTGGGCCACTACTGATATTAAGGTGTAAAAATATTACAATATCAATATATTTTTAGTTATATTTTGTGGTTATTACTGTGGAAACACTGCTGCTTTTGTCCATGGGGGTGCCCAAAATCACCACAATATGAAAATTCCTTGAAAGAACTTTATCACACAATAAGCTTTCAAGGACATGGTACGAACAAAAGTAATGTGGGGAAGGAAAAACTGTGTCAATTAGTGTGTGCATGCGTGATAAAAAAGGACATGTAGATTAAATCTTAACAGGACAAAGTGTGGCAATATATTGCATATGCATCATCTCCTTCTGACAGCTTTGTTTATGCTACAGAAGCTTCAGATGAGATAAAAGAGATTGTGTGCTATGAACGCAAATACACACACACACACACACACACACACACGCACACACACAAATATTCTCGGTGAAGAAAAGTGAACACAATTCAAAGTTGGAACATGCATGCATGCATGTCCTCATATTTTATCAATGGGAAACACACACACATACATGTCCCACATGCCCCGGTTGCAGCTGTATTCATCATCTGTCGAGTGACAGGCGAGTGTCTGAGAGGCCGGGCTGAAGCGCACACATGCTGTTCAGTGTGCAGAAAAATTAATCATCACGCTACTTCCTCTTCTCCCTGGAAACTCCCCTCTATACGTGTCGGCTGGTGTCTTTACTCTAATGATTAAATCTTTTTTCGGAAAATGTAAAAAAGAAGAGGAACTTGTCCACCAGAGTGTAATACAAAAACTCTGTCTCGTAGTTAAAGGAGCTCTATGTAAGACCCTAGTGTTGAAAAATGTGTACTGCAGTTTAAATAGTGAGTTGGAACCGAAGACAGTATATTAAATAGGTCAAATTCCTATTTAATTTATAGTGTGCTCTATGGTTGAAGTGAGTTTTTCCCCACCCCCTCCTCTCCAGACTCAGTGCTTGGACAGGCTGCAGTGACACTGAAGCTACATGAGCATCAGACACGTGTAACATTACACACATACACATAAAATGACAAGCAATGAGGAGTCCTGGACTGCAAGTTGACCAACTGTTTATAACTGTCACTTGTCTGTCAGTTTAAAGCTAAGCCCGTTATCCCAGAAAACAAAAGCCCACTGCTCCAAAAATACACACTCTGGAGTAGTTGCTTGCCTAATTGCCTGGCAAACTGCATTAACATTTTGCTCAATTTTACCATTATAAAAATCTATGCCTTCTAAGAGTTTAATAATGATTTTTCAGGACTCACAACCAGACATTAACTTATTTGGCAAACATTTGGTATTAATCTTAACTTTTAACTTTCTAACTATGTAAAGTGAGCAAACATGAAGCAATTTAACAAAAACTGTCTTTGTCATGACAACTTGACATCATTAAATGTACTTACTTATAGACTTATCATAAAGATGCCATTAAATGTTAAACAGCCAGTTTTACGACATAAAGTACCGAGGTGGTTTAGCTTGCAGAGTTAGCTAATGGACAGAGAGCAGTTAGCAAGTTTACTTGTTTCTGAAGACGGCTATAACAAAGTTGTCATAGTAAGCATAACAAAGACACTTCAATCAATGTCAACTTTGCATTAAAATGGCATAATTAATTGAATGACACTTAATAACTACAGTAAGCTTAAAAATTAATAAAGCCTTCTTCATTTGCATGACAGGTGTCATGACAATGTGAATGTCAAAGAAGAGCATGCTTGTTTAGTGCTGTTGGAGAAGCCAGTATTTCAACTTAGCATGTTTCCTTAATCTCTGATAACATATCATGGTCATCTTATGATTTAGTACATTAATTATATTACATATGTCTTCTTTAAATAGGGACAATAATCACAAATAGAACATGGCTTGAAGGCTTCTGCTCCCTTCTTATGAGTCCGAAAAGGAGGAGAAAACCGGACTGAGTGCGGCAGAGAAAGAGGAAGACTGTCAGCAGCCTGGGAGCCTCTTGGGGGAGAGAGAGACAGATTAAAAAGGGTATCCAACCATGACATACCTGTTTTGACACCTCAGCTTTTTAAAAGAAAAAATAGCCCTGTGGCCTCAGAAATGCACCACCATTTGGCTGCGTCTAGGGAAATGCTGAGGCTGTAGGGGAGAGGGTTTGGGAGCATCACACGAGAGAGGGGTTGTACCTGTAAACGATGCAATGTCGCATGTCACGTCCCGTGTTTCTTTCTTTTTCTCTTTTTTTTTGGTTTTACACAAGTGTCATTTTCAAGTGGACTCATGTAGAGAAATGCTTACCCATGCAAACAGTCATGCATTTTAAGTAATATTGGATTCTGCTTCACTTAAATGTCAAGATTCATGTGATATGTTGCAAAATTCATACATAAGCCGTGTGAGATCACTGAACCGAGCAGTGCACTGCTGTAAAAATCTCACATTCGTCTGTGTTGCTTTTAGGACCGTTGTAAAATCCATTCTATGAACAAGCTGTCGACTGTGTGGGTACAGTAGCCTGGAGGATAATGAAACCTTGGCTCCCCATTGTTCTACTCAATTTTAAATTGCACACGCTCTCTCCCTCTTTGTGTCTCCTTGGCTCTCATGCAGACACACATTACAAAGAAAAACAAAACAAAAAACAAAACAAAAAAAAAGACACTGTCACACATTCATACATGCATGCACGCCAGCCCGTCTGCAGACGGATCCCCTAACTGACAGAGGCATGTATTGATTTGTGAGCCAGGTCAGGTCCCAGGCTCACACAAGAAGAAAGAAACAAAGACGCGGTGAGAGTCAATCTGCAGCTCAGAAAACACAATGAGACAAGGAAGGATGTGAAAAGTACCCAAAAAAACAAACTGCGATGTCCACTGTAGAGTTGAAGCAAACTTGGCAGCGTGCCCTAGGTAAAACTATTTCTGAAAACCGGTCCAAATGTTTGTAGCCATGAGAGTTCCTCTTAAAAGTGGACATAACTTCTTACAACTTCTCACAAAAATTGGCTCAGCAAACCTACGTTGGAATTAAATTAATTCAAACTTCCAATTGTCTAGTAAAATGTTGCAGCCTTTATTGCTCAACTGTGTGGAATAATAAACCACTGGGAGCCAACAGGTGGCAGAAATAAACTGCAGCACAACAGCAGTGACGTAGAGTAAAGCACCTGCCACATCAGAATCAAATCACACAGTAAACAAAACCACAGTAAATAAAGTGAGGAGGTGTATGGCAGGTAAATGTTGTCCAGCAGAGGACAGCATTGTACATGGCAAAATGTAAATGATCAAATAGTCCAATCACAGCTTGGGGGCTGAACCAACAGCGGAGGAATACTATCCATCCAGTGGTTGTTGAGGAAAAGTTCAGTCTGGATCAAAGTGGCGGACCGACACATCAACCAACACTACAATCCACTGAGTTGCTTCCAACACTGCTGAAAAAATACTTTTAAGAGGCTACATAAAAATCTCCCTAACCAATTTGCCAACATGTTCAGCTGCTCCACACAGTCAACACTATGCTGTGGCTTTTTAAGCAACCAACAACATAACAGGTCTATTTTGGTTTACAAAATCCTTTTTGGGACTGAATGTCATCAATCAATCTCAGCTGGGACCGGCTGTGTTGTAGTCAAATGGCTTTTTATTGTCTTAGAGAGGAGAGGGAAGTCTTCGGTTGACTGATTTTCACTGTGTTTTATTCCCACCGCATGTATCTCTCTGCTTTGAGTGACGGGAAACCAAAAACAGAGAAAAGGCTGGGTTTATTTTGAGGATGCCCTTCATTCAGAACCACTGTGGGAAGGTTCAAGAAGAAAGAAAAGGGAAATCTCTTAAAATTCAGTCTCCCGAGATAACTGACCAGGGCTGATTGACAAGACAGTATTAAGTAATCTGCCTCCCACTGTTCCTTACTGCTCAAATAGTTTTCTGAATAAAATTCTCCAAAAATTTAGACAGAAAGAAGCAAAGTAGACATAAGATGCGCATTCAAATATTCTGATACAATACCATGCTTGTCTTTGGCCGACAACTATTATTACTGATTATACACTAATGTAAAATACTGCAAATTTTACTCAGTGTTCCCTTCAGGAGAGTCCTTTCTAAGTTTATAATGGCAGCCTGCCTTCAATTCTGGTACTGAGAAAACCTCCTTACAAGGGAAATTCAAAGTGACACATGGCCAGTCGGTTTGTAATAAACAGCTTGTCTGGGCCATGCTGAACTTACTCTAGTAGAAGCTGATGTTTAAACAAGTGCAGGATGCTTTACAGCTGCTCCAACAATGGTTCAAACTGCTCTTTGCAATGTGAAACATGCCACCCAGTATTGGGAGAATTATCGTCAGACTATGCACTTCCCTTCAGTTCCGAAGAGCTATTTAGGATCTTTATTTTATTGTTTTGGCTTGCGCAGCTTCGCTCCTTTAGTCAAGTCTCACCATGCTGGTCAATCCCATTTTAAGCAGCAACAGGCAGCACTTTTCAGCCATAACGCTCTGATAACTATCCATCACAAAAAGCAGACAAACTTAGCCACTAGCTGGTGAACACAATGCTGCCACAATGCTGCCAAAGAGACATATTGTGAATATTGGAATTAAGATTCATCAGATGGACAGAAAAAAACAACTCCAAATGTTGCTCAGTGTGTGTGTTGAGTATGTGTAAATAGGCACACATTGTTCTGTCTTCGTCTTCTATATCAACTTCTTAAGTTGATCTCTGTTGTGTTTACATGTTGCACCGCCCCCCCAAAGTGGCCAAAAATCAAATAATGCCGGTTTAAGTCAATCATTCATTTTTATTATCACTTGGATCTCATTTTAGTAGTACTGGCCATCATTTCTATCAGTTATAATGTCACTGTTTTTCCCATTTTATCTAAACAGATTATCTAAACTGCTTTATTTGGAGGTGAGCTCAGTCAAAATGTTGTTAATAATCTCTTGTTGGATGGGAAAATTGTGTCCAATGACAACCTTGCCCCTTTTGGTTGCTGGGCAGGTTGCTTGTCTTTGTCTCTGGTTGTTGTTTTTGTGCAGATGCTCAGTAAGGTTTGGGTCATTATGTATTGGGAACATCAGGGCCTGGTGTTTAGTGGTTTTTCAGCCGGTCATGACAAATTGGGGGCTTGTCCAGGATCAGACCCTGGGACCTCTTGCACACTGAACTCCACAGCAGGTCAACCAGGATGTTGATGAGGCTTTATAATACACAGTTTAGCTATTTTGGCCATAACTATGAAACTAAGACCCAGGTTGTACAATATAGATTATTTTTAAGATAGCACTAAAAAGCACATATTTCCAGCTGTTTATAGGTCTACATAGGGTAGGACAGTAAATCAGAGCAAATTACAGTATCATGTAAAGCTTAATCAGAGCTCCTAAAGCAATGTCAGAGCTGTGACAGCTGAACCAAACAGCTGCTCCTACACTCCACGCTCCCCATCCTTGCCTTTCTTTTTCTTTTACCATACTCCACTCACATTCTAACACGCATGCACACACGCTGACACCACCGATTTAACGACTGTCACACCTCACAACCTTTTCATATTTTTGGTAGTGAGTTTGCATTGGTTTCTAGCTTCAACTACTTGTGTTGTCTCCCGTTTTTTGTCACAGTTTTTGAGTCCGGCGTGACAAACTGGGGGCTCATCCAGGATCCAAACCCCAGACCTGTTACATACTTAGCTACACAGCAAGTACAGAAGGTCAAAGTTGAACCAGGATGCTGATAAATGTTTACAGTACACAGTTTGGGCCCAATCAGACTTGTTTTTATAATTCCCCAGCCTCAGCATGATGAGAACAATCATTATACCAATGGGAAAACTTTGAAATAAGACCCAGATTGTATGATACAGAAATTTCTCTCGAAGCCAGCATTCAGTCTTTCAAATTTCCAGCTGTTAAATTGTCTATGTCTGGGAACACAGTAACTCAGAGCAAGTTATGGCATCATGTAAAGCTTAATTCACAGCTCCTAAAGCAATGCCAGAGCTGTAAAGATGTGAGAGCAGGCAGCTGAACCACACATCATTTTACATTTGCAGAGAATTAAACATCAGGCTCTGCATAACTGAACACTGCGCTGTGATTATGGACATTCATACCCGATGTAAAGCTAATAACAGGTCTCACAAAGATACAGCAGGTGATCACACTCCATGCAACCAAACTGGCTGTATGCATGCGTGTGTGTGTGTGTGTGAGAGAGTTTAGACTTATATGCATGCACAACACAATATCCATGCACACAGTATGTGCTGCTCTGCGAGTTAGTATTTCTTAAGAGAGATATCAGCAGCAATGAGGATGTCATTTCGGATGGTAATTAAGCTGCTACTTGTCAGTCTGTGTGTGTGCGCGTGTGAGTGTGCATGTGTGTGTTTTCTAGCGAGCCCCACACTTTACATAATTAGCGGTCCAATTGAAGCAGAAGATGGAGGAGGAGGAAAGCTATTAAGTGAAAGGCTTCACAAATATTCAGGGTATAGAAGTGGGGGGAGAACGCTAGTCAAATCTCTTCCGCACACACACACGAACAAACACACACACACACACACACACACACACACACACACACACACACACACACACACACACACACACACACACACATACTTCAGTCCTATTCAAACTCTGAAATCTGTTTTCTTTCTCTCTCACTGTTCCCATTATTTACTTGCCTTGGCTGTAACTGTGTAGGATTATCTAATCTTTTTTTTCCCCGAACAGAGTGACAAGTCTTTGTTTTGATAAACAAACCAACAAGGGCCTTGACTGTCATTGTGGTGTTTCATGTGAATGCCTGTCAACCCTTCTCCCACACACACACACACACACACACACGCACACACACACACGCACACACAAATACAAAGTCTCTGCTGTCAAGAGTCTTTAAAGTTCAAAAATCATATCCTCATCCTGACAGCGAGGATAAGGACATCGATAAAGAATCTTACAGGCACTAAGTGTGTCTTAGTCTCCTTTTCTGTGTGTATATATACAGTGTGTTTATGTGCGAGGGTGTGTACAGTGTTTGTGTACTATGTGTATACACACTGAGGCAGTAGGAAATGCCTGCACTCGACAGAAGAGGCTCTTGGCTGTGGACGTTATCCACAGTAATCCTCACCACGTGATCCACTCTGGAGACACACAGGCAAGTGCACACACACACACACACACACACACACACACACACACACACACACACACGCAAATTAAGTGCTGCTACAACACAGGAACATCAGAACGACCAAAAATATCCCAACAGACTACACTGTACTTTTAAAGGCACACTCCAGTTGAATAATCCAAACCCCTTGTGAAAGAAAACCACTTAAATAAGACACAGAGCAATACATTTAAGAACAAAATCTAATTTAAAAGTGTATACATTGGACAGGGAATATTAGTAGTCACTTCTCCACACATTCATTCATTACAGTGGTTTAAGTCCGATGAAGTTGTGATTGCGCAGCTCTTCTGTTGTTAAGCTAAGCGGTAAAAATTTATCGGGAGCAGAGGGACTTCACTTCCTCTCATTACTGTTTAAATGTACTCTTTAAGTATGCCTGACAGCATGAAAGCCAATATTTGTATGCCCCGAAAGCACAGAATGACCTTAAAAAGGGCTGTTGATCGCACTGCTGTGGCAATGATTACTTAACCTAATTCTGATACTAATAAAATGTTGTTTTCAGGGTTAAAATTTATGTTTCCCGTGGCAATTGGGTTGCCATCATGTTATTTTGTAAGAAAAGCCTACTTGAAGCTGCAATAATAAAATATTTGTCAGAAACTCAGGTATGGCAGGCTGTTATGACAAACTGTTGCATATTAACACAGCAGACACAAAGCAACATTATCTGATTAATGTGAATCTAAAACTCGATTTTCTCTTATGTCAGCTCCCAAGAAAACTGTCTGGCTTTAATTAAATGCTCGACTGTCATCATTTGCAAGGTGCTACCTTTGATTGCTGTTTGATGCTTGGCACAAGCAGCACACAGTTGATCAGAAGTTTTCCGGCTGCCTGCTGCGAGAGACAGGGCTGAACACTGTGGAATGTGACGGCCATAAAGCTAACAAGTTATATGACTAATGTTGTTCATTTTTATTTTATTTTTTTATTGTTAATCTGACAAACTGTGTGTTGTGAGAAGAGTAATAGCCATGAGCTTCTGCATACAACTTTCGGTCATCACTGTGGTCTATTTTTGATATTTACTCATTATTTTGAGTGTAATGCTGGTTTTAATTTTCTGGTTTAAATGGCAATACAGTGTAGTTTTTGACTTAAAGTTGCAATATCTAAGAATTTAGTTCAAACCATTGAAAAATGAATTTAAAATATTAACAGAATATGAAAAAATGACAGTTTTGATGTTACATTTAAGACATCTACGTACTGTGTTGCACAGATATCTACTAAGTTTGTATGCTAAGAAGCTCAGTCCGCTTGTTTCGTAATACCACTTTAAGCAACAGTGAGTCACTGGAGCCTCCAGTTTGCCCTCAGGCCAACATAAGAGGATGAAGACGCGCCGCTGGCCTGAAGGCATGGATTTGGTAAAATGAGGCACCAAAGAAAGAAGTAAAATGGAAATGGAAGCAAAAAAAATAAAAAAAAGTTAACATTGGTGTTGCTTTGCATCACTGAGACAGCTGTTGATGAGTAAAGGGTGGGAAAGTTTGATTCTGAATTTGCAACTGTTCAAACTGGTAAGTAACCAGCCGTTAATGCTACTGTTACCTATTTAGTGTTAGCTTATTAGCTTATATCAGTAGATAATTGTATATACAAAACTGACAGAGGAATTTGACAGGTTGCCAATTATTGCATACAGCTCCTTCAAAGAGCTCTATAAAGAACATTTCATTTTAAAAGGAACTAAAAAGCTCTGTAGAGATGGGAAACCACGAAATTGATACGACAAGTAAAATAATGTGTTTTTTTTGTTTTTTTTGTTTTTTACATGGTCACAAACGTGTTCATCATGAACTAGCTAGGCTTTTTCATTTCTTTATAATTTCATTTTCCTGTTGTTTCCTGTTTTTTTCTCACTTTTTTCTTCTAATGGACAAAGTGACTTGTAGAGAAAAAAACCCCTAAAATGTCAAACACAATGCTCTGTCCCACCCCAGATTTAGGAAATAGTACATACTAAGCAATTTGAAGAATGACATCCCCTTTCAGACAGTAAAACTCAGGAGGTCAGCACACTCAAAGGGATTATCAAATATTCAGCTATGCTCACCCTAAACAGGCCCAGATGAATTTATCAGGATATCAAAAATCATAAAGGGAGATGTCACGTCAATATGAAACAGTAAGCGGTTTTGCGCATCAGACATATTGAATAGGCTTTACACAAGGATGAGGTAAATCCGTAGGGCTTTATCAACATGTGACAGACATAATCAGTATCTGAAACAAGCCTCAGCACATTAAATTTCAAGTATGATTTTGTAATGGACATCATACTGTGCTATTTATTCTTGCTGTATTCTAGGCCAGGAGCAACAAAGCGGCTGAATCGTTCCCACGCCGATGTTGGCTTAACCTCAACCCCGATGGCATCGCTCAACAGTCTCTCTAAGATGGATTATTCAAAGCCAAGCCGCTGTGTTTCACCTGAAGGATGTTGAAGTTATGATTAATGACAGTTTATGATGATTTATGGTTGTAAAACTCACTGCTTAGTGGGTAGTTACACACATGGGTCACTCAAATATACACACGTATGCAACAGTTTGGAAAGCCTAAATACCTGAACGTTAACATTAATCAGAGGTGTGCACAGGCTCTAAGAGGTAGAAGTGGAAATATAATACAGGTCTCGTACTAGAGTTGGAGTTACATCTAGGTTAAAGATACCTTTTGCCTGCCAGTGGCACTTGTGCCAAACAAAAGGGCACTTTCAGGGCACATGGACTGACCAGAGGCTCATTCTGAGCACGCTGAGCAAGTGTATGTTGAGGGCGCACCTAGGCTGTGACCTCTGAAGAAACAGACAAACAAAAAAAAGTTGTAATAGAAGAACTCTTCAGCACTCGGAGCAAAAAGGGCAGGGTGGTCACTCCTCCGAACTTTTATGATTACAGTCTGTAATCTGGCTGGAGCAAAGTCTAAATAAGTCAGTGTTTTTCTGTATCGCCTACGTTATGAACTGCTGTGGTTCTCTGCTGAGTGTGTTTGCATGAGAAAGAGAAATTGTTGATAAAGTAAGTTTGATTTATGTGTTTGCCCTTGCTGTATTTTCCTGACTGTTTGTTGTATCAGGCAGAGGTGGATAAAGATACATCAGTAAATATTCTTGATGTTAGTGTTTGTTATTAAGTAGTTTTGTGTGCCTTTTTTTACAATTCAGAATTAGAAAGATGACAGCAGAGGGAGTACGACAGCGATGGGGAATAAAATCAATGCCACCAGGCAGACACAAACTAGGGACATTGCAATTTATGTTTGGCCCATTAACCCTGAGGCCATCAAGGCGCCACATGTTCATGTTCCTCTGTGTGTTTGAGAATCAGAAAAAAAAATGCCAGGTCAATTTTACAAATGTTCAAGATGAAGGAGGTAATAAGACAAGGAGACTGTGGAGGAGTGAGTGTCGCAGATGTTCAGACCTGGCGTTAACGTGCGCCCTGGGTGGGTCCAATCACAAGTAGTGGGCAGCTACTGTAAGTACTGTTCTGATGGCACCCGAGACAGATTGAGGATGCATTTAAGAACAGATCACTTCGGGCACATTCGAGGGTGGTCTGGGCCACATGTTAAAACAATCTTTCAGTAGTGTGAACGCAAATGTGGTCTGACATCCTCTAAGTACATGATTTGGTCCACTGTCTTTGGCCTCTCTTACCTTCAGTATATGCTTGTGAAAACATTTTTAACATCAATATCCCCAGATTCTTTAAGAGTTGCTGAGTGAGGGAAACTTTAAAAACTTTGTGTCTATGACAAATTCTGAATTATTTAGGTCTTTTATTTCTAATAAGTTATTTCTTTATTTGTGGAAAAAACATTGTGTCCATTTCTCACAGTGTGTTAATGGCTACTACTGGTTAAAAACAACACATTTTGCAAAGGGTTTATTTGCACGCAGAGGGAGGATGTGCATACAGCTGCGGTGAATTCTTAATCAATTGTGCCTTCTTTAAATTTGGCATTAAATGCAATACAATTTCTCTTTCCTTGTAAAAAAAGCCACTGTGTTTCTGTGAAGAGCAGACAGGAGAAAGGCTCTGTGGTACACTGGGATGAACTCTATTACTTTGGTGAAAGTAAAGCGCTTTGGTATTTTTTCCCCGACGTTGTCATTATTGCCTTTGTTCATCATCTCTGAAGTGAAAACATCAGATTTTCACACAGTCAGAAACAGTGAAAGTGTGCAATTTCCTGCTCATAGTTCAGGTGTAAAATCCCAGCGCACCATGGAGCATCTCTCCTGCCAGGCAGCAGGGGGCTCATAAAGGAATGTTTTGTGGCGTTGGACAAAAAAAAAGAAAAGAATGAATAGTATTGAAACTGACATTGAAGGACATTCAACTGACAAAACAGCCCTAAGGTTTATTTGTTTGTAGAGCAGGGAAGTAACATCCAATCACAAGTGGTCACTTAAGCTGAATCTGGAGACGGTTTGTAATACCAGGTCTGAACAGGCGCTCTGTGAGGCCAATACATTAACTACTGGCTGTACCTGTAAAAGAAAGAGTATCTTTGCAACTTGCAATGTTTTAAAATAAACAGTATGTATATGAGCAGACAGTGTGGGGGAAGAGTTCTCCTGTGAGTTTCCTTTGCCAGATTTTCAGAGTCCTTGTACCAGGAGAACTTTGATCTGCCTCATTTCCAGCAACTCTAGCAATATGTTCAACGAATGCAAGAGCCGTGTACTGCTGTAAAACACCTCCACATCTGGTACACAGAACTGTACCTCCTGTTCCGCGTTTGAACCACCTGAGTATGCAAATGAAATATACAGTAGCTACCTTTACTGGACCCTGGAGGGGAGGCAAAGCTTCTCGTGCAGCTGCCTGGTGCTTAGACAATGGGTGTTTGTGATTAGATGGCATAAAAAGCTGTAAGTTGAGCTGTAACAAGCTTTACCTCATGAACTTTCAACAAACCCAACACTATCCTTGACCCTCATCGTTACAAAGAAAACTCTCAAGCAGATATAGAAACAAATATGCAGTATGCACACCTGCATCTACACCCAACCAGTGATCCTCAGCACCATCAGGGGGCAGCAAAGCCAAACACAGCCAGCTGCTGTTGACACCAGCTTCTCATTTGACTTGTTGGGGAAATGAAAAGGGTGGAGATGATAAGGGTGGTAACAGAAGCAAGGGACAGGGAAGAAGAAGAGAAGGAAATGCCTAAAAATGATGGAGAAAATGTGACTAAACCCTAAGAGGAACTGATTAGTTTCACAATCCTTTTTTTGATTAATTAAATTAGTTATCTGGTCTGTAAACAGTCCAAAAATGGTGAAAAATGTTGATCACTGTTCCCAAAAACAAGATGATGTCCTCAAATGTCTTGTTTTGGCCACAGCCCAAAGATATTCAGTTTTCTGTCACAGAGGAGTAAAGAAACAGAGAATTTAGGCATTTTTTACAAAAAAAGGACACATAATGATTGATCGATTATCGAATGGCTACTCATTAATTTAACAGTGATTAATAAGTGATTAACTGTTGCAGCTCCAGAGAGGCAAATGTGAAAATTACCCTTCCTGAAATTATATTAGACATGTTAGTCCTTTAATAGCAAAACAAACAAGAGGGTCTCTGGATATGAGAAAATAGTGTTAGAAAATGCAAATTCATGCTACTTCATAAAACATGCAATCCCAGATAATACTGTAAACCCCAGAGAGGGTAAAGCTCTACCTCCAGCAGAGGAGTATTTTTTTCCTTTTTTTTATCCTAAAAATCAGTTAGCTTCTCTGGGAACCTTCCTCCCTGCTGCCGTGAGAGGTTTGGAGACTTGTCAATTTCTCAGATGGCCGAGCACTGAAGGCTTGATTTCCTCTAAGTGTTCTCTCTCTCTTGCTCTGCGTGTGTGTGTGCGTGAGAGTGAGTGGGAAAACCACACAGAGAGAAAGAGGGAGAGTTTGCGTGCGAGTGTATGTCGGAGGGAAAGAAAGAAAGAAAGAAAGAAAAAATGCAATGAGACGTAGAAAGCAGGGGAAGATGGATGCAGCACATTCCCATCCTCCCTTTTCTGCATAGTGTGCCACAATGAGAGTCAGGGTTTACATAACCCAGCACAGCTCCTAAGCACACATTTAATTACAAATGGGGATTAGGGAGCAACAGCATAATGTTCTAAGCAGCGAAAAAACGGAAACGAACAGATCGTTTTAAAGTGCAGGAGGATCTGTTCTTCTCCCGGGTAAACATTGTCAAACAAATCTCTGTCTCTCTGCCGCTGCCTCTCTGGCATTTCCAACGATTCAGTCAACAGTTCGTACTTCACTCTCTGCATCTATCATCTGCACTCTTAGAAGTAAGGGTTCTTAAAGGGATGAGGTTGTATCCACAACCAAGGCTTCTGAAGAACCCTTTTTTGAAGAAAGGGTTTATCAAGGGCTCTTTGTAAGACTAAGAGATTTATTAAGAACCCATTTAATCCAAAGAACTCTTTGGAAGAAAGAGTTCTTCAAGCATTGTTAATGTCCTTGAAGAATTCTTTTGTCAAGGGATTGTCAAGGGTTCTGTGCACAATTGTGAAAAAGGGTCCAGGTTCAGGGACCCCCTGGTTGGGTTCTAGATAAAGCCCTCGATGTATGAAAAGGCTCTCTGTAAAATCCCCTTAATGTGTTTGAGATAAAACACTATAACACATAATATAAAAAGGTTCCTTATAGAAACCCCTAGGTGGCTCTACATAAAACTCTTGGAGCATGAAAAAATTCTCGGCAGACCCCTCCAATGGGTTCTACATAAAACCCTTGGAATATAAAAAGGTTCTTGGTAGAACCCTGAGTGGATTCTAGATAAAACCCTTGGAATATAAAAAAGTTCTTGACAGAACAGGATTCTAAACAAAATCCTTGGAATTAAAAAAAAATCTCAATAAAACCCCCTTGGTGGGTTCTTGATAAAACCCTTGGAATTTAAAAAGCTTCTCGGTACATACCTAGTGGTGGTTCTCGGTGGAACTATTAGACCATACAAGGGTTCTCTGTAGAGGCTTCTAGGTGAAACCTTTCACACATGGTTCTAGGTATGATCCTTTATGTTAGGTTCTGGGTAGAACTTTCTGAAAGGGTTCCACATGGAACCTTCACAAAAGATTCTACCAGGAACCACAAAGGGTTCTCCTATGGGGACAGGCTGAAGAACCCTTTGTGGTTCTGGTTAGCACCTTTATTTCTCAGAGCGTAGGACATCAGCCTTTTCTTGTTGTATATTGTATGTGAATGTGTGGAGCCGCGTTGCATCAGGCACTACTGGCATACTGTTCCAGCTCGCAGTGTCAGCTCGCCATGAGCCTGTCTTCTGGCGCCGGAGGCAGGAAACACCGTCTTTAATGGCAGGCAACTCAAATCTCCTCGGCAGGAGAGGAGAGGCGAGGAGAGGACATTTCACTCTGGATTCCTTCTTCCGCACGTGTTCAGGGAAATTACCACAGCTGGCATCCGTGAGAATTAAAATTCAATCTACAGGACCTCCAATCACTTAGGACCTTCTCTCTACAAAAACCATCATCTCAGCAAATGGAGAGGGGAAGAATAAGAGGATAGTGAAATAAGGAAAAAAAGCTCAAGCATCGTGCCTGTAGCCAAACCACAGAACTCAGCTAAAAAAAAAAAAAAAACCTGCGACACGCTTGATAATGCGGAAGATACCAAACTCATTATTCTGCTCAATTCAACGATTATTCAACAACAGCAGGAAGCAGACAAGTGTTAAAAGACAAATGGAACAAAGCTGAGATGGGGAGTGAATAGAGGGCCCTGTTTGTCGTTGTTGGGAAATGTGAAAAAAAAAAAAAGCAAAACAAAAAAAAACAAAAAACGCAGGCCCGGGCATTTTCTGCACCCAGCACAATACGAGCACGTTTCGGCTTCGAATGAAATCGGATTAATTTAGCATGCTTCCCTAGGCTGCAAAACTGCAAAACAAGTCCAACACACACACACATGAAGGCACAAAAAATCTCAGTTAGGCTTAGGTTTGTATCTGTGCAGCTATCACAAGCCGGAGAAAAAGAAAAAAGAAAACTATAGTCAGGTCGGAACAAAAAGCTTCAACATATTCACTTAAACGCCCTGACTACAATGATTTATTGCCTTGAATTTTTTATTTAATTCTAAAAAGCACTTTAACAATCTGCGGTGCTTCATTTTGACACTGGCTATTGTAGAAACCTTTTGAAAATGGGAGATTTTCTTCATCTATGGCCAGGATCAGACGTGTGTGTTTTGACATGCACCTTTTGTTCTCAGAGGCTCAGCATGATCTAAAAGTTTCAAGCAGAGTGTCACCTCACCTTGACACGTCTATTCTAAACTTAGTCAAACAATTTCTGGTGTCACAGTGACTGCTGACACCTTTCAAGACATACAAACTTAAAAATATATTATTTTTTCTCCCATGAAGAGATATACCATATGCATCATTCAGCTGGATATATGGCAACATAGGCTTTTTCTTAGAGGTATCAGCCTGTCAATCATACGGTGTGCTTGTTAGTTACACCCAAAACGAGAAGGCGAGCATTTCCTCCGACAGGCGATCTATCCTACAGCATACACACATGAGGAATAGATATAATATGATATATAATAGCACTGTCCCATTGGCCACTAACAGATGTACTATTATCACTCTGGGTGTGATGTACAACATTATAGCAACATTAGTTGTAATGGTGAATTGCAGGTGCAGCTGCCACTGATGCTTCAAATCTACCACCTGCAGCGTCCCACAGATGCATCACAGTTGCATTATGTGCTAAATGATGTGAATCAGTTACTGAGTCCACAGCCAGTGAGCCTTTACTGTTTGCCCATGTGTGTATCTAAACCTCTCATTATACTGTACATTTTAAAGTGGGAAAAATCAAATTTAACTTAATCCACTAGGTAACACCACACAATAACCATCATTACTACAATGAAAACTGATTAAAGTTAAATTAATTAAAAACATTTTACTGTTCAACATTTGAATAATGTGTATATATGCTTTAACCATTTATTAAGCAATCGTTAAGTTTTCTAAAGATCAGTGTCAACTTTATATTGGTCAGTCAAATAATTTATAGTTTATAGCACTACAGAGAAACCATTTACAAAGTTTTATGTAAATCAGTTCCAATTTTACAATAAACATCTAATAATGTTTATAGACATGTTCTGAATCCCAACTCCCAACTGACAGTTGTGCACATGCAAGGCTCTGTGGCCAATAATAAACAATAGTAAATATGCAACATCTGGGGAGACTTTCAAAATAAAGGCACCAGGGTAGGTTTAGGAAAAAATCGTGGGTTAAAGTATCTATATAACATTATGCACAAACAAATACTTAACGATACTATAAAGCCACAATAATTGTGTGTCACACCACAGAAACATGAGTTATTAGCCACACAGCCAAATTTGAATCAAATTTGTAAAATTAGGTCTCAAAATCATGACAAAATGAGCAGTTTTCTCTGCTCTGAAACACTGGGGGTGTTTTCGAAAAATATGTTGTAACGTAAAGTGTGTTTAGAAGAAAAAAATCCCTTTTGCCTTTACAGGGATTTTAATGTTATAATGTGTGTAAGGCCTGACTGATAATCGGTTTTTGGGGCTGCTGCTGACATCGATATTGTGGAGTAAAGAAATCCTATATCTATATAACAGCTGATACTCATATATAGACTGGTATGGCTGTGACTGGCCAATATTGGGTCAATAACATTGACAGACTAATACATCACTGCGCTTTACACTATACATTTTAAAGCAAGTAAAGTCAAGGAAATAAAGTCTCAAGAAAAGATTAAATCAAAGGCAACTGGACTTGTTTATGTCTTTGAAGACGTTTCGCTTCTCATCCAAGAAGCTTCATCAGTTCATGCGTCAGACTAGTCTGAGCTAGATCAACTAAACTGCCTTTGATTAAATATTTTCTTGAGATTACAATGACCTGGACAAATGAGAACATTTACGGAAAGGAAATAAATTCATGTATTTTCAATTTAATCTACTTAAAAAGATGCAACTTTACAGTTTGTCATGGCTATAATGTTGTAAATGAAGCCAAGAATAGAACAAAATTGCTTTAAAAAGGCGACACCTAATACTGTCAATGATGGGGTTGAAAATCTATAAATCACATTCTTTGAAGTCCACTGTTCTGTATTACAAGGCTGATTGCTCAACCATTGTTCTCCAGCTAAATCCTCGCCCTCATCTCTCTCTGTTCTTAATTTGCCATGCTCTTCTATAACCCACCCCCCCTTTTGTATTTTCATTCTCTTTTCTCCATTCTCCTCGTCTTTTCCATCCTCCATTTTACACCCTCCCCCCCCCCACCCTTTGTCCTGTGTATGTATGTGAGCACGGGCCTGTTAGTCAGGGCAGACCTTGAAGTGTCATTTTCTCTGTCTGCGGAGATAAATGTCCCGGCAAAGGTGCTTATCACCCGTTTACGGTGAGAAGTGGGGCTGGGAAAAAGACAAGGGCGAGAGCAAGACGAAGGTTAAAAGGAGTTAGAGTGCAGTGGGCAGGGAGAGGAAGGGAAGGGTCAGAGATGTGCGGAGGATTTTTATTAAAACTATCATCCTTTCTTAAAAAAGAAAGGGAACCGAAGACAGCCGCAAACACAGAACTCAGCTGCTCGCTACAAATTCAGCTGTCTGGTGGTGAAGATGAAACTATTTTCACTCCGAGTGACAGAGCTAAGAGCAGCAGCGAATGCTTAATCATGAGCTTCTAAAGGCTTCCTCAGCCCTCCTCCTTCTCTGGGTGGATATCTACTTTATGATAACATAGGAAAAGTATCTGGAAGACTCCAGTTGTACATCTCATTCTATCTCACTCAGCGACAATGGCTTTCTCCAAATGCCAACAGCTAAGCTGAAGGGAAAAAAAATGAAAAAGGTAAACGGCTGTGCAGCGTGTACTCAGACAGCTGCACAGTTATCAACCTTGAAGTGATGAGCGTTTATTCAAACCAAATTGTGAAATGTTAGACGGGAGCTTTACATGCGCGCATCAACTCATCCCGCCAAACAGAAATATGACCTTGGAGACAGAGCCACAAATATTCACTAATTCTTCCTTTTGTACAAAAATAAAATCACTACTGGCTCTCATCCTACCATGATTCATGGTCAAAACAAAATGGATGATAACTGTTTAAGGCCAGCTATTTTGTTTTGGGTTAACCAAAATATATAAATGGAGACACAAAAAATAAATGGAATAAATTGAGACATAAAAAATAGCCAAACAAAACAAATGTTTTCAAGGACAAAATATAGCGAGCACCATTTCCTGATTGGCCGAGGTAAAAGCCACAATATTCATACATTTTATCCGGTGATTTTCATGTATTCAAATCTGAATGTTAAAATTTTGGTTTCAGTTCGTGCTTTTGCGTCAAAATGTTATTTTCCAAAGCCCCCCTAAGAACTTGTGACCTGACATACGCAAACATTAGCATGTGTAATTCAGCTTTGATTCTGCGATTGACTCCTTTCCCTAACACTGCATGGTTTGTTACACAGAAACAACTGGGAAGCCATCCATAGAAACTGTTAGGTGGGCACTTCCAAAAAAAAAAAAAAAAACATGGGCTAACTTCAACCAATCAGATCAATTCACTGAACCAAAGCCAAAGCTGGCCAGAAGAAGAGCAAAAACATCTTTCCCATTGATAACAGCTTCCAGTGCCATTCTTTGCTCTTCTTTCAATGAAGCCTCCAATTCTGATATAACTGATGCCATCACAGTATCTATGCTAACCTATTCAGGAGCCACCATTGTTTGTTCAACACAAGTCGTTGTCATGGACACTTGACGCTGTTGGCGTGCCTAAAATCACACCCGCGGCTGCCAGTAGTCCCTCCAAGGACACTGATTGGCTCGCACCACTTCTGGTGCAAACAGATAACTTGAAACTTGGCAAGATGGATTCCTGTGTGATCTTGATGTGTGATTTTGTGAACTTCTGATCCCATGATTTCATGATCTCACAGATCCTGCTGCCTCCCAGTAGAAGAATTTGCTTTTCGTTTTTCTTTTCTAATTTGTCCTACAAAGCTGAGACACACTCGTGTGTGCAGGAGAACGGAGAGAAAGGCGTTATTATAAAGTGTATCCTGCTTCCATGTTTGTTCTTCTGGGTGTCTGCTTTATTTTACTGTTTCATGTTCCCTTTTGGTTGTAGACGAGTTGTGAGTTAATGCCATGTTCACTCAGGTGTTTCCATCACTTCCAATCAGAGCTGAAGCCAATTCTACTGCAGGTTACATTCTATACCACATATTAAGATTATATGACATGACACTTTAATGCATGGTAAGGCTAACTAGTAGTTAAGATTAGGCAACTAAACCAAATATAATTCAAGTTTAGCTTTTGGGCAAATTGAAATAATTTAGCTGAAATGTGGAGGTTCATATTTGAATTTGGAAACAAACTGGAACAGTGGAACTTGCTTGAACTTGTTGTCACACAGGAATACAGCAGCACGGTTAAGAGATAGCTGATAGTGAGTGAGTTTAGAAGTTTTATCACTATTTAGCTTCAGGTACAAGAGCTTGATTTATTATAGAATAAGAAAAATAAGAACTAGAGATTACTATTACATACACTAAAGGTAAAATGTTAAACCACTCAATACCAGTTATAAAAATATACAAGAGGAGACCTTATATATGCAAATAAGCCTTCATTTGCAGGTAACTGCACTCATGTTCTTTAAAACCTTCATAGTGTATCATTATAATCTTAATCAGACATACTTAAAAAATCTATGTATAAAAAGTACGTGTACAGAGGTCTGGTTTGACATGAGGAATCAGAATCATATGTAATCACAGGTAATTGGTACTTGACCTGAAATTATCCAAACAAAGGCAGCCTCGTAGCTACAAAGGGGCTCGATTATTACAGGAGACTTTCAGCGAGATCAAGTATTTCCACCCCACTCTGGGTGGAAAAGACATTAAGACAAGTATTTAAATTCTGCCACTCCGGGGCAAAATGGATCCATCTATCGATATCCTAAAGTTGCTAGAAATGAGCCCATTAACTCTGACTGTGACGCTTGGCTGTTAGTATATTTCAACCAACGTATAAAGGTGGTGTGTAAGTTCAAAATAATGTGCAAAAACAGACATGAAACAACCAACTCAAAACTTTAGAATTCAACATTTTCAAGACAAATTCAAAGTAATAATTAAGTCCAACAAGTTGGGAAAATACCAAAGATCAAGGAGAAAGATTTTCACTTGTTTCTTGTAATAATGGTCTCAATACTTAAACAAATACAAGGAATTGCTCAAAAGATGATAACTTAATTTAATTATGCTACTTATACACTGTTGGAACTGAGAAACAAAAGGATTTGGTAAATATTTTGTAAATTGATTAATATGTACAGTAATCAATCTGTGTGTAGAGATTGTGCAGTGGGAGATCCCACAGGCTTGGAACAATATCTCTCATGTTTCTGTTATTATTCCAGTAAAGCCCCAGCCTTTCAAATCATGTTAACAATAGAGCAATCATCGTCAACAACAGCATAATAATTGTGGCAGCTAAATTAAAAGTCAATCATCGATCCCTCCAGGTAAGTGAGCAATTGCAGCATACGAAGGACTATTGGTCACATCTTGTTGAAATCATAAGGTGCTGTTGATGCTGTGAAACATTATATATACATCTGTGTTATGAGTTTTCCTCTTTGAAATGTATGGTTTAGGTTCTTTTATCCTTTGTGGTAGGAAAATTATATCTGCCACAACAGATAATTAGCAGATCATCTGCATAATAAGGCATTTTCTTGAAAATGTACTTGTTTCTTCACTTTTTAAGCTCAACCCAAGGATAAAGCAGAACAATGTTATAACCAGGTTACAAGACTCAATGTAGGAGGGTGGCAGTCATCAATGTCATCCAGTCTCTGTTCTGCCATTACTACCTATGATTAAACTGTAAAAGCCATGTGGCAGCCTATTATTTCACTGCCACTATGAATGAACGTTGAGCAAAATGAGCTGACAATTGCATGGTGTGTGTTCTGGTGTTTCTGTCTTTGTGAGAACCAGTTTGATTGATGTGATTAAGACGTGTATGAGATGAGGCAGAAATGTAATGAGACGCAAAAAAAACTTGTCTAAATGCTAACATGAGGAGCCTGGGTGATGTTGAACCAAATTCTAATAATCAATCAATCAGAATAGTGACTTATGCTTATATTGAATTAAATTAAGGACAAAAATGAATGAAATTAAAGGCAGAAAACAACAAACCAGTCAACAGATGGTAGTTTAAGCCGATGGCTCTCAAACCCAAGGGGGTTGCAAAATAATTTTTTGGGGTCTCCAGATGGTAACGAGATTAATGTATGAAATGATAGCAGCAGAAAATATAGCAGCTGCCTCATTAATGTTTAAAACTAAAACCCAGGACAAAAATTACAATTTGCCCTTCAGAAGCCCCGCCCCTTTTTGTGCTCTAATAACAGTTGAGGAAACTTGGTACGTCTGTCAACTTCATCCTTTTCCTATAAAAGCCACATACAGGGTCACATCTTAAGTCAGTTAATATAAGCAAAATGCTAGCTTGTGAGTTAGCTAATGTTAGCAAAATGTGAGCTAACTAGCTAACCAGTGATTAATGATTAATACTAGCTAGTTAGCTAGTATTTTGCTGACACAGGCTTACTAAACTTAAGACCTGAATGTCGCTTTTACAGGTTCATCAGCAACATCTTTTAGTCGTTGACAAAATGTAGTTGTGAATATGAACCCAGCACATAGCTTATCCACGTACAGGAAACAGGAAAGGCAAAACTTGGGGGTCAGTTACCAATATACACCACCATGTTCTGAAGAGACACAAATGCAAACAAAAAGTAATGTTTGTATTTTGTGACACAAAATAGCCAACTTAAACTACTCAGTCCAGCATGCATGATGGGAAATGAAGGCCATATTTTAGCCTGGGGAATGTTCTTTCATTACATTGCCTGTCCCAGTGACATAACTTGGCCTAGAATAGATTTTGAGAGCCCAAGCCTGTGTGTGCACATGAGTTCTGATTGGACACACACACAAAAGCATGTTGGTGGTTTTGTGCTACAGTAGCTTACTTAAAAAAGCCTGTTTTGCTAGCTATCACATGGACTGAAGACTATGGAGAGATAGCTTCAGTAACACCATCAGCTGAGAAACGCAAGGTGCCAGCGTTTCCAACAGAGCCCTGAGTAAGCTGTCACAAGGGAACAGGAAAAAGAACAGAATTGGACCCAACATGCAGATACTGAAATTTCATAACAAACGTCAGTGTACAAAAACTTACAGAACAGGCGAACAAATTCAAAAGGGGAGGCAGGAAAATCGAAGTCCAGAAAACAGGTAAGCACCCAAAAAACTCAGAGGGGAGAAATTATATGTAAAGCTCCACAAGAAAACACAAGGAGTCTTAACATACAGACAAGACAATCTGTCAACTTAAGACAAGGTAACAGACACAAGACTAAATACACTTGGAGGCTAATCATGGGCAGGTGGAAACAATCAGAAATCAAAAGGGCAGGAAAGCAGACAAAGACAGGAAGCGAATCCAGAAACAAAAGGGAAGGCAAGAACTACAAAATAAAACAAGAAACAACCATGACACCACCAAGCTTCAGAAATATCACCCTGACTTTCTGCCATGTGGATGTTTTGTGGGGTTCATGACTCAAAAAGGTTGAGAACCGCTGCTTTACACGCTGCACTGCCTTCAGTAAAAACATCACGAAAGAGCAAGCCAGCACTATAATGAGTGATGTCACCGCTGATCTGGGGTGGACACGCTTCCAGACATCAGCTCAGGCCCTGAGCCATCACTAGTCCTCTCCAATGACAGTAGGGAAAACACAAGCACTTACTGTATTTGGGCGGTGGCATCTTGTCAGAGAAAATGCAATATGCATTAGACACAATCCAATCTGTCTCCAGTGGATTGGTGTGTGCGTGTGTGTGATCCCGACTGTGTGCATCTGTGCGTGTGTGTAGATGCAGCAGGAAGACAGAAAGAGGAGAGTCTCAGTGGGATCACTTGGCGCTGGGCTGGCACACCGTCAGACAAACACACTTCATTACAGGCCTATTTACCTGATTAACTGGGCTACTTTATCAGCTGCGCAGCACTCTGCAACACACCACTGTCAGCAACACCCCGGCTCCCTAAAAGCCCCCCTCCCGCACCCACACAAACAGACCGACGCATAGTTTACAAACACAAAGCCAGACTTACCGACTGACTGTGTGAGTGACTGACTAGCTCACTGAATCGAAGCAGCGCACATGAATTCCCATCTCTTGGCAGAGTCAGTGGATGACATCAAATATACCTCCCTGTAGACTTGAATTAATGTCACCTCTTACAAGTTAGACTCAAATACGACCTGAATAATCTGTTGTACTTGAGGTTTCCTTATGGGGAATAACATTTGGGTAACCTTTTCATGTAATGGAATGTAGCAATCAAAAAAGAGCAAAGCCTGGAGCTGCCTCCCAAAGACGACAGAGAGGACAAAGCCCATCTTGAAACATTATCATTACAGGAGGGTAATGATTTCCTTTCTCTTTGCTTTCTGCGGATCTCACTGCAGGCTATTTGAGAAGAAAATCATTTTCCAGCATCACTTTTTAAAGTACTCCACTGAACTAAACCCGTATGCCTGATTCAGCCCAATTAGACGTATCCCACACAGACGGAGTGCTGAGTTACAACTGACAACCTTTTCACACTTTAGTGAATGATTAAAGCTGGCACAGCAGAAGACAATACAAACAGTTTTGAAAAGAAGAAATCACACATCAGTTCCATGAGCATTATCATTCTAAGAACAACAGTGCGCACAGGGCTGACTTTCCTCTACAAGTATTTAAAGTAAACCTAAAAAACTAATTATGAGTAACTGTACTCCATTACAGTTACGGTTTAAATTGGTGATATTCTACAACACAGTTACTATCTTTAAAAATAGATTACTTGAAGGGTTTTGGTTTGTTTCTGCTGTAAAATTCATATGAGGCACACATTTCCCATGAGCAGACTTTCACAAAGGTGCAACAGTTTGTGCAGCTGCCACAGAAACCATGAGAGAACATGCACATCCAACATTACAATGCAGGCAGACCTTGGTAGATGGCAAACATCAAATGACTCCACGTCTAATCTGAAGTTCTTTTTTGTCATGCTCTCATGCTGAAAAGGGTTTAACTTTAAAGGACAGAATGTTTTTTATGCTGTGCTGATTGTAAATATCCTTCAGGCAAATTGTGATTTGTGATTTTGGGCTACTTATAAGTAAAATTTGACTTGACTTCCTCGCTAGTTTGACTGAGTTAGTGGGGCTTTTCCACTGACGCTTTTGGCCACATCGAGTCAAACCGTGCTGTGCTGATTTGCTTTTCCATTGTTACCATTACCATTATTAACATTAGTGGAAGAATCTTGAAAGTTTTGATAGTTTGTGTAATGTAACTCAGGCGCTGTAGGATTCCAGTTTGTGTCATTCACATGTGCAGCTGATATTATTATTAATTATCCCATGATGCAGTGTTTGCAAGTTTGCTATTTTAAAAATGCACTTGTTACTATTTGCTAGTGTTTGTAATGTGTTTGTAGTGTGTTTATTCAGAACATGGTAGTTTCTGTTGGTAATTTTGTGCTGGTTTATTGTTACACCATGAGGCATATCATATCAGCTGCATCGTACCTTAGTAATTTGTAATGTTTTTCCCTTATATTACAAGCAATTGCAGAGTCCATTCAACGCATTATATATGTTATATAATACAATCTAATACAGTGTTATATTGTTTGGATGTGTGTGCCATGCCCAAGCTGCTCTGTGTGACCTAGTGAGAACAGTAAAAGGTGTCAAGTGTTAACTAAATTCAGAGCGATCAAGAGAAATTGGCTCAGTAAGACAGTTTGGATGTAATCCAAAAGTAATCCAAAATATTTGGAATATGTTACTTGAGTAATCTAATGGCATGTGTAACAAATTACATTTCAGGACATGTGTTTAGTAATCTGCTGTGGAATATGCTTAAAAGTAACCCTCCTAACACGATGTGCACTGCAAGGGCAACAATTTCCCCTCAAACCATGCTAATACATGTGCACGGTGTTGTATTTTAAGCAAGCGGCTCTCTCTTCTCCTCGCCACGTGTGCCTGTTGGGGCTGCACCGAGCCAAGCTGCCCTATTTGAATGCAGATCACAGGCAGACGGGTTTTTGGCAGGGCTATGCTCCCGGTCACAACCCAGACGAGAGGGGTCTATCAGGGCCAAGGCCCCGGTATCATACACCTGCATGGGGCCTTGGCACTGCCTGGCTGGTATGAACACACACACACATACGCACAAACTCAAGCGTTGGCGGTTTAAAAAATAAAAAATAAAACATTCTTAATCATGGGAATGGATGCAAAAATATACAGGGTGCAGACGCAGAAACATATGGTCGTACAAAAACAGTGAATCATGGCTTTTTATACATCATATTCAGTATGTGCACATGTCCACAGCACACACACACACACACACACACACACACACACACACACACACACACACACACACACACACACACACACACACAGCGACTGGCTCCCATGCTGACACTACATCTGTTTGTGTGATACCACAGCAGACCTCTGATCACAGGTGCTGTCGTGTCTCATGGGCTGGGTTAAAGAAGACATGCCAAACAGAGGGGGAATATGTGTGTGTGTGTGTGTGTGTGTGTGTGTGTGCGTAGGGGAAAAGGGGTAAACAGGGAGATGCAGAAAAAAAAAGAAAGGGAGGGATTTCAAGACGATGGAGTGAAAAAGAGAGGGTAAAAGAAAAAACAGAGACACGAGAGATAAGAGACAGAAATCATCTGTATACTAAACCTGACACAGATAGCAAGTAGAAAACAGAGCAGACAGGAGCGCTGTTGTCTGTTAGTTGTCGCCTGCTACGATCTTTGATCTCCTCAAACAGTCTAAAATATCTGTCAGGTTGTATTTTCGTTCTGGTAAACAGAGCAAGAAAATTGCAAGCTTTTTAGCTCCCAGTGGAAAAGAGGAAATTACACAGAGCAATGTGCTCCGTTCAATACAAATATGACGAAATCATCTTGAGACTTTCATTTCTGTTCATTCCATTATTTGAGTTCCAAAAATATCATTACTGCAAAATGTGATGAAAGTTCTCACACAAAGCTAGGGTTTTTTCAAGTTATAAAAATCTACAAGGGTACGTGAGGTGTTTTTACACTTACAGCCGTGGTACTGTAAAAAAATAAGATTCTACAGAGCAATTCATGATACAAGTAACAGCCTGGCTGTTAAATTTTAATTTATATTCACAAAAATAAAGCGGGAATAATAATAAAATGCTGTTCCATGAGTGTAATGTCTATCAAACCTTTGACTGGTCTAAGTGTAAGCAATAAATTATAGCACATTCCCGATTAATTAAGTTTATGAGAACTGATTTACAATTATCAAGGTATTAGATAAGGTATAAAGTATCAGTGCTTATTATGATGTTTATAGTTTAATTACATTTGAACTGTGTGCCCAGTAAAATAAATTTATGGACATTATTTGAAAAAATATAATAAAATATAAAGGTTAAGATTTGCGAGATGAAGATGGATTCAATCCAAACTGATTCTAAAGTAGGTAAATGATATAAACTGTGCCACAGGAGGAAATCTCTACATTTTTCTTTACTTATTTAAATTTGTCATGTTTGAATTATTTAAGTTGTCATATATAATTTCTGTAAACTGTGTTCCCCAACATGTCTTCATTATTTATTTATTACAAGCCTTCTCTGCAAGGGAAAAGCCTTAGTCTGTGTTAGAATAAGATAATTAAATCCCTGCAGTGTTTAATTAGTAATTTTATAATGTAAACTTCCCCGAAGTTGCTCCCAAAGTCTCAGAAATGAGAGCAGTGTCCTATATGGTAGCAACAGAGGTCTGTACAGGTCACTAATAGTTGATACTTAAATTTAATAACACACTTATACAACCTAAAAGTCTAAATCAGACACAAGTGCTGTGGTGTTGTAGCCCAGAGTTTCCTCTAAAACATAACCGTCACAAGGTTTTGAGTTATTCCAAATCACCGGCACTGACGTGAAGTGACAAAACAAACCATCACAGCAAAATATTTAGTTGCATTTCATGATTTCTCCATCTTTATGTTTACAAGCTCAGGGAAATTCAAACCATCATGCATAGCTCTAGAGCTGCAATCATTACTTGATTATCTGACTCAAGAAAAAATTATTTTGACATTTTTTGATGTTTCATATTCAGTCATTTTTCAAGCGAAAATGTCAACATTTGCTGGTCACAGCTTGTTAAATGTACATGTACACTGCTTTTCTTTGTCAGTTATGATCGAAGCAGCAGATGTCTTAACAACTTATGGGGTCAAAGTGCTGAGCAGAGCAAAGCGGAACCACTGTCTCTATTTTGATTGCAGTTTGAGCTTAATACGCGACCTTTTACTACAAGCCCAGAAAAATAGCAAACAAGTGGTTTTTAGCTCCACTTCCTTTATGCTTTATGTTGTTTACAAGGCTCATTATTAGAAGGAAGGTCAGCTCAATTCATGTGAATTATTAACGTTAAATTCACGCTCAGGGTGGTCTTTCAAGTGAGCAGACTGTTAAACCAAACTCCATTTCAAAAGCAGGTATTTTGTGGATTTTAGGATCATATTTTTTCACAGGAAAAACTTTGGTCACACAATCATTAAGACTCTTTTCTGAATGACTTTGATCTACAGGTACAATCAGCACACATGACATTTACTCAGCAATCATTAACTATCCGTGATGAAGTGTTTGCCACAGGCGGTTACTACTCACATTGACTCGCTTGGGAACTTGTTTACACCACACAAAAGTAATGTATGCAGTTCAAACCACCAAGCAGGATATTATTATTATTATTATTATTATAGGAATTTATTTAGTTTTATTTTTAGAATTTATCAACCCCATATTTTTCAGACGTTTGGGTAGACACGTCACCTCCATCCACCTCAGGACTGCCCCAAGTTTATGATAGTAAGCTTCAGGTTTTGAGCTGTTTGTTGGACTTTGGGCTCTGGGATATTGTGATGAGAATTTTCCACAGTTTTTTCCACATTTTATAGGCTAAACAAATGGTTAATTGTGAAACATGTGCAGCAGATTAATTGATAACTGATGAAAATAATCTGTTAGTTGCATCGCTACCTAGCTCCTGCTCTCGTAGTACTGGTTGGAGTGCAGTAGTAGTAGTGGCCATAGCAGTTTTAATATATACACTCAGCGGACACCTTATTAGGTAAAATATTAGTATCATGCAGTCAAGTATAACACATAAAACATTAAATTAACACCTTTCTAACGGTGTCAAAAAGAAACTGCACATTATAAAAATCCTAAAAGTTAACTTTATAGCAGAACAGTTGTGTTGGATTTCTTCATACTGAACCTAATAAAGTTGCAACTGAGTGCATATTGAAAGAGACAACTTTGGTTATGCTGACATGAAAGGTCTCTGACTTCAGGAGTTAATAGATAAAAATACTGATGCAGTGTACCAAATACTTCCTACGCTTCCAAACACAATCCATTTGAATTAAATAAAAGGTATCACAAAAAAAGCGTAGGCTGGTCTCAACAAACTGTTTTAAACAAAACCAGACAAAAGAGCTTATTTACATTCCAGCAGAAAGTCACCAGCAAAGGCCAATCATTGTGATGTAAATTCCTAACCTTTGTTACACTCCCCAGGAGAGGGCTGATCTCTATCATTTCACCCCTTGTCTCATCATACAAGCACAATTCTCTGTTGTACCATATAGCGTATTTGAGATCAATAGCAGGCGCCATGTGTGAATACATCTCAGTGGTTGTTTGATATTGTCACTGGGGAGCTCCAGGGGCTGCTTAAAAGCATGGAGGAGAAGGAAAATAAACTATTCTACCAGCATGACTAATAATATTCCATTCGTTCCAAAGTGTTGCACATTCATTTAAAAAAAAGAAAAAAAAAGAAAATACCACACGTCCTTTCAAGCCCAACATTTCAAATCAAAGCGATTTCTTCAACTCGAGGGCTACTGTTTTCCAAGCAGACACGAGTTAGCTTCAAAAATACTCTGCTCTGAACTCTATTATAAGTAATCATCAGGGAATACAGATGAAATCAGACTAATTTGTAAATTTTGTTTGCCAACATCCAGACCTTGTGCTATTTGCAGATGATGTTGCCGGCCTGATTTTATCAGACTGTGACGTCCCATATGCAGACTGCAGCTGGGGGTCGAACAGTCAGAATAAAGGCAGGAAAAAGGCTGGACTGCCTGGTGTGGAAATAGTGAAAGTCAAATTATAGATGGGACCGATCTGATCCAATATCGGTATCTGGGCCCGATATTGACATTAGTCATTCATTGGGTATTGGACTCGCAGCACCAATTCCGATCTAAATTTCACAATATTAATATAATACTTACACCATGCTAAGCAGTGCAAATTGAAAGCTGAGTAATGCCATACACACTTAATTTACACTATATACTATATATGCATTTAATTGCGTCATTTACTTATGTCGATGTCAATTACCGACATAAACCATCATAAACCATAATTCTCTAAAGAAAAACAAATACATGAAAAATACACTGCACACACTAACAACCAGTAAACTCTCTCCCAGTTTAACTCACAGCAATGCATCATGAGAAATTATGCAAATGAGGGCTGTTTCTCAGCCGATCAGCAGCACATGCACCCAACAATGGTTGAAGGACAGCATCAAACATGTTACTTTATACAAACTAAACAAGCTTTCCAGACTGAAGCTCCATTTAAGCCTCATATAATCATCTTAACTAATAATGATAATAATAATAATAAAAATAATAATAAAAAACCAGCAAGAAAAAAAGTTTAGTATCAGTATAGTATCAGTATCAACAGATACCCAAATTTAGATATCAGTATGTGATCAGCAATGAAAAGTGGATTGGTATATCTCTAATAAAGCATGGTTTTTTTATTGTAGCAGAAGGAGAATAGTAGGGCTGGCTGTCTTCACTGCAGCAGAGAAGAGGGAGCCCCAAATCAAAGCTCTCAATTTACTGTTCAGACTTTCCAACCCCTTTACCTGTGGACACACACTTTGAGTAGTGGCTGAGAAAAAAAAAACAAAAAAAAAAAACAAGATCGCTGACACAAGCAGCTCGCGATGAGGTGCCTCCATGGGGTGGCCGGCCTCGCTCTACTTGAGAAAGTGAGCAGTTCAGCAAACTGAGAGGGCTCCTGTATCGAGCTGCTGTGCCTTTGCGCTGACAGGAGCTCTGGCTGAGGTGGTTCAGGCTGTTCAGGCCTGACCACAGAGCAGACCCAGAACACACCAGAGGGATTTGGCGAGCCTGAGCTGGAGGAAGATGAAGGTGGAAAGAATATATAGGCTGTTCTGTTCACACCTTTACCATTACAAAGACCCTGACCTTAATAAGTGCCAAGAGAAGGCAAGCGAATACATGATAGTTGGATGGGTGGAAGATATGGCCTAAAGGGTGCTCCAGTAAAAGTCTAAAGTTGGACAAATATGACGCATACAAAACTTAAATTGCTCTGCATCTGTTAAGCTACAATGCCCATCCCAAGCTCCAGGAAGCCAAGATATAACTGCCTTACAGCAAATGTTTACCAGTTGTTCTTCTTAAACTTTTAATATTTGAAGGCTGTTGTTTTAGTATTGACTTTTCCACAAAGCTGTGTATGTTGGTTAAAAATTAAGGCCACATTCCAAAAGATTTTTGAGCATCCTCAACTAATCAGCAGTGAAGTTTAGTAACCAAATTCTTGAAGTTAAAAGTGAGGATATTTAATGTTCTAAACAATATGAAATAAACATTCCTTCAGACTGCAAGTGGGCAATATTTGGCTCCTCTGACAGGACGACAGCCGTTCCCTCCAATCAAAAGCAGATTCTCAATACACTCATGGGTGCAGCCAAAAATTATGACTAAACTACAAGTCTCCATCGTCATCATGTTTCAGGAGGCGGGTTTATATTGTTAAGATGGACAATATTTGTTTTGGCAAACTGAATTCACAAAACTACTGCTAAGTTATTTTGGCTCTGCTGCTGTCTTTACTCGTATCCTGTATACTGGCTGACATTCTGGCAACCCTCCACCTTTTTTCTTTCATATTCTTGACCCTCCTGATTAGAATCAGAATTAGAATTTGTTCACAGTGAATCTGCCATGGTATTTTAGTACATAAGAACTATCAAAGTGCTAAAAATATAAGTATAAAGATATGTGGAAGGGGGAGTCTTCTGTTTAGCCAATATTGTTGTTGACAGTCATTTTTACATTGCTCTGTTCTGTGAATCCCCTCTCTTTATTTTTGTTTTATGTAATGGTAATGGGGGCTTTATGTCTGTTGTGTTTGTTTTATTGTTAAAAAAAATAAATAAATAAAATAATCCCAAAAAGTAAGGTTCACTCAACAAAAAGTACACAGTGCTGTTGTGGTTTTCAATCTATAAAAAGTGAAACATAACAATTTCAGTATTCTTAACCTCTAAATACATGAGTATATCCAAATAGAAATGATACATTTTCCAAACTTAAGATATAGCACTTTAAGTGAACTTAAGAACATGCGTAGATCTGAATAGTATTAAGATAGTAAACTTAAGGTCACAGGTTGAGCGAACATGTAGTGTAAGTTGGCACAATGCATAAGCCCTTAGCTGAGTAAACTTCAACAGGCTTTGCAGCTGGTTGTTTTTTTTATTTTTATTTTCTTAACTTTTCTTGTATACTTTTTACAGTACAAGTGCTTATTTTGAAAACCCAGAGAAAAATGGCAAATTCTAACATTGGATTGCTTGAAAAGTACAAATATAATTTCTGACTCTATCTCAAATCGTAGCAACAACAGCTAAAGTGACAAGGACAGATTTGACTAGTATTTGAACTAAAAGCCAGATGCATGTATTCGGTCATGGCAGCATTGATAAACATCAATGCAGTTTACAACAGCTGAAGTCTCAGTGTGCAAAGTAAAAATCAACTGCTTGACAGACTATAGCTTTGTTCTGCAGCTCCAGAACTGCAAAGCAGACTTGCAGTCCCTTGGGCTATCAACTAGCGGCAACAGCACTGACTGAGTGCAGAGGTGCGACCATTCAGAGACCCATGTGTGGGAGGAAACGGAACAGGACAGAAGAAGAACAGGAGGCAGTGAGGGGAACTGGCAGTCTGAGACCGTGAGCATATAGAGTGTGAGGGACGTGTGAATGTTTTCTTCATGTGGGTAGAGGGTCATCAAAGTACACTGGCTCTGTTTGAGTGTTTCTTCGCCAGAACACGGCTGCTCTAACAGCTGCCTTTTTTTCCCACTTTGTGCGGATACGACATCATGGTAGTGCGACTAAAATAGATGCAACAGTCCGGCTAAGATAAGGTTAACTCGATGAGACAGCCTCAGCCTCCTAACTCAGCTCCCACTGGAAGTTAAGCTCTTTCACAACAGGACATGACATGTGCTCTACATTTCTGAAATCTAAAATCAACTTTTCTTGTATTATTAACGACACGAGCAGTTTGAGCTTTCTATGTTCTATTTCCTCTTTTTCCAAGACAGGAAACTAGTACTCTAGAGTTGAATTCTTTACATTAACAACACAGAAAGGACATGTTTCAGTCCTTACAAGTGTCTATCACAGAGATCTTTCGATGCAAGGTACATGTTGATTCTTATCTTCCTTCAGCTTTCTTTAATCATTAACAACACATTATCATCCTGCCGGCCTCCCACGCTCACACTTTCTGCTGGTTGTAACAACCTGCTCTCCAGACACTCATTATTCCTCCTACAAGTACATTTCTTTACACACCTCAAGTTCTTAGGGAAGCACTTAAAGCCCTCTACTGAACCCCAAAAATCTCTGTAAAATAGTGAAAAAGTGAAGGACAATCTGAACAATAGTCCGATAACACATTCTCCCACAGCTCGGAGTGTCCCTATCTCCACCGTCTCATAAAAACTTAATGCATCCAAGCTCTTAAAACCCAGACAAGGAGAGCCCATTTCACCAGCAGAAAGTTCAATTTCACTGCAGAACCTTCTTCAGCACAAGAAAAAAAAAGCTTCGCTTTTCCAAAGCCACTTGGCAGAAACGTGAAATCCTATTAAATCTTTCAGCAAAGCTTCCATAAATATTGTGAGGGAAGTGTCCCAAGTCACACGTCTGGCCTGTCTGCTAAAACTGAGCGCTGTCCACTTTCTTGGTAAAGCTATTGTTAGCAGATAGTGGCCACATCACTGCCTTTACAACCAGCTTTAGGATCCTAGAAAAAAAACTTTGTGAAACCACTACTATCAACATTTTGCACCTAGTTACCTGTACAAACATAAGCTGCATGTTCCACTTCCAGTACTTAGAACTATTATCGCCAGGAACTACCTATCAATGAACTAAAAGGTTCCTCCAGCCTGTTGTTGTCTGTGTTTCCACCGCAGTCAAAAGACGTGCAGAGATTAGGGTTAATTTTCCGTGTCATTTTGCACGCAACTATATAACAAAGTTGGACTTTGTTATTGGTCCATCTGTCATGTGCTTTCTTCAGTAACTCAATATTAGGCACTTTTCCACCAAATTAGCTCTGGTTCTTGAACTAGTTCTGGTCAAGAACCTTTGGAACTTGGGGCTACCTAGTAAAGTGGAACCTGTAAAGTATCACAGCCCCACTATGGTTCCAGCTGGGAACAAGCTCTTTACATTCCGAACGAGTTTATTTTTTTTTTGAGAATTAGGTGCTTGAATCACAACAGGGTTGGTTCCATGTTGGTGGGAAAGACCTAGTTGAAGTATCGAAGCCCCATTGTGTGGTTGTGTCATATTCTACAGGTGGCTGTGCATTGTGCAGCACCCTCTGTTGATGACATCCTTGATTACAATGGTTCTGCTCAAAACTGGTGGAAATGTGGGCTGTTTCACTAGATAGCAAAGATTTTGAACAGAGCCAGTTCAAGAACTCTTATTTGGTGGAAAAGGACTCAGTGAACCAAAACACTGGGAGTACTACACACCAAGTACCTTCAATAGAAAGTTCTTGCAGTGGAAACGCTACTTTCTTTTTTAGAAAGCTAACACAACACTATTCCATAGGCACAGCATGTAAAAGGAGAACAGCTGCTGTGCCCTCTTTAAAAACTCCTTTACTAACAAATCAATAAGCCCTCTGACAAAGTCAATAACATTTTAAAAAGATCACTCTACGAGAGAAAACACACTCACCACACAGACAGGAATGATTGGAAAGAAATCTCACCTCTCTCACAGGTACTACCCCAGAAGCCAGTTCCAGTACAGTCACAGATGAAGCGGTTCCACCCCTCCTTACATGCTCCGCTGTTCTTGCAGGGGCTGCTGTCGCACTGCTTTCCCGTCACCTTACTACACGAAGACTTGATGCCGGTCATATTCTGGGACTGAGCTATCTGCCGGATGTCCTTGCTGCGCCCGTCAATGAACAGATCCCGCACGCAGCCGACGTAGCCGTAGTTGAGCATAGCGGTCCAGAGCTCGGTGGGGAGCACCAGGCCCACCCGGTTGTCAGGAAGACCACCCAGATAAAGGTCCCCCTCGAGGTCCAAGATCTCATTTTCCCCGCTGGCGGTGAAAGGAGTCCGGCGGCTGTTTACTGAGATGATGCCTGGAGGAAGAAAAATCTATTATTAAAGACTGGCCAGACACAACACTGCAAAAATGCACATGTCAACATGTCATGTTATCTACTCCTATTACATGATGTGAAAAAAGACTGCTTGTGGAGGGAGATGATATCGCTTGTGTCTTGTTGTTTTTTTAAAATTAAGTGTCATGTTCTACTAGTTAAGTGGTCTGCCATATTTTGCTGGCTTCTGCTAAATTCCTGAAATAATAGGAGCCCCACTGAAAACAAGTGACATTTACTGACCTCAATTTACAGTTTGTCATTTCCACAAAAATAATCTTTTAGGACTTAACAAAAATGATATTTTCAAACTGAATGTGAGACTGACAGCTCCTTTTTCTATCAAAAGGAAGACAGAGGTGAAAATGACAGATTTTTGGTAATTTGTCTAACAAATTGGAGGTGCCGGTGAACACAAGCGACAAAGACAGACGAAAATAGCACAGCACGCCTGTGTCTGTGCTGAGATGAGGTCTGAGTAGGTGGAGGTGCAAACCTATGTTTGGCAGCCAAAATTGCACTGATCACTAACTTTGAAATACCTTCTTCAGGGGAACTCTATTTCAGTCACAAAATTATAGAACTGGGGTAAAAAAAAAAAAAAAAAAAAAGCAACAAACAACAAAATAACCACTCATCTGGCACGTCGTCTCTGTGTGTGATCTACACCAGTGCAAAGACCACAACACAGTAAATATATTTTATGTTCCATGAGACAACTTTCTATTTTATATGTCTTTATATATCCACAGAGCCTCAAATTAATCTTGATCTCTGCATGGTTCACATAATTCAAAAGCATTAAGACTAAATTGATTTGTTTATGAATGGAAAACACTCACATAATTAGCCATTCCTTTAAGTAGAGTATGTTAAATCCAACTCTACAACTGCATATGTAACGCCAAGGCGCCATGACAACAGATTCTCTCATTTATATTCCAAACAAATACGATTCCACCACAGGCAAAATCATTAGACATTATGTGTGATCTCAACTAGACTCGAGCAACACACAATTTATTTTAATTATTCATATTTGCTAGCGATGCTTTAGTTCATCACTTTATTTTCCACTGAGAGCCAAAAAGAACAAAAAAAATGATTGAATTGCGATCCAAAATTTAAACAACAAAGTTGGAATATGCTGTGAGTTCTAAAATTACTAAATTACATCTTTCAAGGAACTAGCAGTATAACATTTACATCAAAATTAGTGTGTATAGGCAGGTTTTTTTAACCACCAAAAATAGGAGATCGACTCCTGTTCCATTGCGGTATATGGATTTTACCTTTCTGTTTTTTTTTCCCCCAATGTAAACATCACAAACCCACCAGGAACCAGGGTTGGTAAACACTAGAAAACAACGTGGACGGCAGTGATCTCTCTTTAAAACTCAGCGCCGACTAATTTGGAACGATGTTTGAGCGCTGCTTGAACGGAGACAGATGGAATTTGCAGCTGAGATGACAAAGAGTTGCAGCGTCAGAAAAAGAGTCAAAAATTAGTGTGTCCACCTGAGTGTAATTTTTCCATCAATGACTACTACAGAGGCATTTGATCTAGGGACGAATGTCAGTTGCTGATTTTTAAATACAAGTGAACATTAACAATTCAAACGATCATTTAATAAACCAGAGAAACAAAATCAGACTTTTTAAATTGCACATGCATGTACACCTGTAATTAATGTGGCCTAATAATTATAGAGTGGGCTTTTAAATATAAGCAGTTAATTAAAGAAAGAAGAAAACGTGGGTTTAACCTCAGACTGTCCCCTAATTAATAATATTACCTCTACATTTTATTATCTCTCCATCAGACCTTAACCAAGGTCAAGTGAACGCAGCAAAGAGATGAAAAGATCACTCTTCAAAAAAGCCCAAATTTAAGTCGTCTGAAAATGATGTAATTTGAGGATTTCTTTGTGTTTCATTCACCTTGCAGCCAGACAGAGAGATGCGGGCAAGCATTCTTTGTGGACAAGAAATTTAATTCACTTGCAACTTCTATTAACATTTCACTCAAGCCACAAGTGTGATTATGCCTGTTCTTAACCATTCCTCAGTCTGGTATCCATATATCTGTCTCATTCCTCTTTTTCCCTGTGAAAATCCTACTTTCTACTCTGCTATCGCACTGGAGGCTGTGCCGGTGATTAATCAAAGCGCCGCGCTCTGACACACGGCTAAATTGGCTGCTCTAACCTGATATATAACACAGGCTGTAGCACCGACTAACACACCCGAGTCCTCAGGAGGATCCCACCTAATGCAGACATTGTGTTGGGTTTGGGGCTCAAGGCAACAGAAGTTTCTAACCCTTTTCTCTAATATAATCTTCTTCTAATACTCTCTGTGTATTTGGCCATGTTTGAGGTCAGAGGACATACAGATGGAAGGAAGCGAGGGGAAATAGAGTCAGTAGCTATCTATAGAGAAGCATGACTTTCTCCCCACAATAAATCATCGCTGAGATTAATATATTGAGCAAGTCATCCGCTTGCTGTGATGCAGGAAAAAGCTGAAATAAGGACAGGACAGCTACAGCCACTGCATAATTTAAATTTTCATTAACCTAAACAATTTCAATACATGAAACCCAGTTGAACTATCACTGCTGCTGCTGCTGACAGCTAACGCTTTCTGGACGAAAAAGGTCTTAGAAGAACTGTCTGTGAAAATTAGTTCCATATTTCCTATTTCCATTTTGCACTGATAACAACTATTTGATCGATTGGTCAATAATTATATAAATATTAAATGGCAATTTTGGAAATCTGTTTATTTTTAAAGCCAGTTTTCAAGTAACAAGACCAACTGCCTACATGCTAACATCAGCATGCTAATATAATCACAGTGACAATGCTAACATTTAGCAGATGTTACATACTATGTGTTCACCAAGAGAATTTTCACAACCGTTAACACCAAAGGAAATCAGGGTGGAATTCCCGTGTGATCTCATGATTCTCCCATGATCTCACGTTGCTTTGGAAAGTAACTAGCATGGCTAAAAATACAACACATTCATTGGTCTGAAATCTGAACTCTGTAGGTGTTTTAAATGCAGGTAAGGCTGCTTAAAATAGGCGATGGTCAGTTGCCAGTAAATGAGTTTGCCTTTCTGTTTTTTGTTTCCAAGGTTTCATGTTTGATGTGATGAAAGTTCTGGAAAACAAGGTTAGTTAAAAGGAGAAAGCAGCGTGGATGCCAGTTATGGCGGAGAAGTTCCCAATGGAAGTCAAGCCTGTGCTGGAAAACGGACGGAAATTAGCGTGTCCACTCAGGTGTCATGTTTTCTATCATTGTTGATCTGAGCTGGAGCCAATAAATATCCGTGACTACTGGAGGCTGACATTTTTCCTGGATGGGATTCAATTTCACTTTACACAGGACTGGGATGGGACAGGAAAAGAAATTCAACAGGAACAGACAGGAGAAGGAATCAAGTCAGTTTTTTATATGTGAATATGCAGTTCTAATATGAATGAAGGCTATTTTCTTTACTTTTTAACATAATACTAGTTGTTCTGTTGTCTTTTTCTTTCTTCTTTTGGTTCTCTCTTGTCTGCTCTGGTGGTGCAGCCACCTGACCAGTACATAATGTGACAGGATTTTTTTTTTTTTTTTTTTTTTTTTTTTAACTCTGTCATGGGATTGGGATAGGACAGGAGTGTTTTGTGGGATTTGTGGGACAGGAGTGAAAATCCACTCCTTGTTACTGTGGCAGAGTCATTTTTACCAGGTAATGAATGGTGAACCTTTTCCCTCTGTGGACAAAAGCCAGATGTTAGTGGGTTTTTTTGTCCAGTGTAAAGGGGCTTTGGTCAAAATCAACACTGTTCGCCATTTGCAAACAGTATTTTGGTCTCAAGTAGTGATGGAACATTGGCATTTGTTATTATTTTTTATATTTTATAAACTTAACTTCTAGTTTCCTGATGAAGCAGTCAGTGTTTTAATTGCTGCAAGGGAAAAAATATGAATATTTTTTTTTATTTATTCCACAAAATGTAGGTTTCAAATTTGAAATGATGAATGATGATAGCCACTCATTATAAACTAATATACAACTAAGTTGCTAGAGAAATATTGCAGGGAATACTCGTCATTCTTCAGTCAGTATGTGAGGATATATTGTACAGGAGCTTACCTTTATTTCTCTTGGTTTGATTACTCTGTTCTCTGGCAGTGTGTTATTTACCTTGTCAGCTCTGCCTATAAATTCATATGCCGCGTAGCCAAAGGCAACATATTTTTAATTGAGCCAGGAGTTCAGTTTTCTGATTGAAGCCATTCTTGATAATGTGTTTGTGCTTGTGTGTAAAAAAAAAGAAATGAAAAACAGTGACATAACGAGACCCCAGTGCCTTCCCAATACACAGAGCTGATTGCAGCTTGCTTTAAAATCTTATCAACCCGTGAAAGTGACGTTAAACAGAAATTTGTAGTACTGCTTAAGTCATTAGTTATGACTGTTAAAAATTAGAAAATTGAGTTATTAACTTTTAACCAAGCTTTTTTTCCCTTCTCTTTCCTGTTCCCCTCCATCCTTACCTGAGCGACCGTCTCTCTGGATGTCCACATGGTGCCAAGCCCCGTCGTTGACCTTAGCCTGTGTGGCCTTGACCTTGATGGTGCCGGAGCCCATGTCCAGCAGCAAGTACAGCCCTCCGTCCAGCAGCTCCACCGCGAAGAAGTCCACCTTGTTGTTCTTCTGGCCCTTCACGTCCCGCCGGTCCTGGGGCTTGCCGTGGGTGAACAGTATCAAGCCGTTGGGTTCGGAGGTGCGGAAGTCGAAGGAGATGGAGCCCACGCGTTTGGTGTTCCATTTCGGCAGGGCCAGGTAGGAGTCCGGGGTCTCGAAGTTGATGGGGTCGAGGGTGGGAACGTTTTCGCACTTGAAGACCACATCACCCTGGAGTTTCATCTTGGGGTCCACAATACGGGCGAGACGGGACAGCTCCAGGCGGATATCGTTGTTCTTGTACACCACCTGGGGAGGAAATACAAGGGTTTGAAACTTCTCATATATGAATAACAAATATGACTTTTGTACCTCAGTGTGAATGGCGTCATCAGGCTCATTCATGCAAAATGTTAGATACTGAACAGATACAGATACAGAGCTTTCTGTCCATACCCTGCGTTCATTTTATTCAGATCTGTTGACGTTTTCTAAAAGCTTACAGATTAACAACAAAATGGGTAGTTGTGGAGGGTCAGTGTAGCTCTATAGCCAATAGTTTACGCAGGACACGACCACAGAACACGATGAAGAGGTCGCGTAGAACATGTCGTGATGTATTTAATAGCCACACAGACCATTGTTGTCTACAACGCTGCCTCTGCTTTTGCTTCCTTTCAAGAGGTACATGTGTTTTCAATGTAAATGGCACATGTGGGCAGTGACAGTTACATCGTTTGAATGGACTAGGGTTGGGGGATGTCTACCACATTGGTGTATGACATCAAACATCACGTTGAATGATGATATTGTTGTTTAACGGGGAGAGGGGGGCTATGCAAAGTTAGCCAGCTAGCTATACTGAGGAAACTAAGCTATGAAAATAAATAGTGCAAATAACAGCCGCACAATTGAAAGAAACGCACTAACATCAGAAAGAAAACACAGCTGCCACCGATTTAACTGGGCATCTTGGGTTAATCTAGCTGGGCAGGTTTGATAAGAAAATAATAAATGGACATGTCAAAAGGGGGCGCAAATAAGCCTAGATTCTCAACTATGGTATGAGCACCACTGGTGGTACTTGAGCTCCCTCTAGTGGTACACTGAGGAAATTCCTAAAATTCTAAGAATAAAATGCATTAATTAATCGAGTTTATACGCTACAGTGCACGCATATGCCATCCATGATTAGCTACGAGCTGAACTATGAAGGCAGTGTGCCTCTTTTTAGGGATAAAGCTACCTCTCGCTGAATAAGGCAGGGCTATGCTACTGCATTTTTAACGTCAGTCATAATGGTGGTGCTTGGAGAGCCTTATGCTTTCTGAGGTAGTGCGTCCTGTAAAAAGTTTGAGAAAAACTGCCTTAGAGGGATTTTTTGTTTTTTTTACATAACTGTAAGTGGTTAGTTTACCAGAGCAGGAACGGTTGAAAAATATTTTTACCCTTGTGAATTAATTGCACTTCACTGCAAACTGTAATATTATAGCATCATACCCTAGTAATATTACTTATCGCCCTTTCGAAGACAGCTGGATCGATAAAACTAATATCTTCAAGGTGTGTGTGGCCC
This sequence comes from Lutjanus erythropterus, assembly GCF_056507025.1. Classification (NCBI taxonomy): domain Eukaryota; kingdom Metazoa; phylum Chordata; class Actinopteri; order Lutjaniformes; family Lutjanidae; genus Lutjanus; species Lutjanus erythropterus. Next base: position 11,708,137 of record NC_139331.1, read on the forward strand.
AATTTGTTTCTCAGTCATTTTCTATTTCAACTTCAATTCATCTGAGATGAAAAGGAGATTGTACACAAATCCATGACTGTATTTTCCTTTGATTGAGCACCTGCCGACTGAGTGAAGCGTGAGAAACGATGGCTAAATTATTAGTGAGTCATTCCCCGTAATGTTCAAAGAGAGCAGTCTTCATGAACACGGGCTGAAACCCCACAGGAGTATCTGTGACCCTGTGAGAATATACCCAATATTATACCTATTTACCCACAATAAATTTGCTCCAACCCCCTAATCCACACAAGTAGAGAGCAGCACACATTATAGTCAAATACAAAAAAATACCACAGAAAAGGAGAGTAGAATATTGTCAATTGGAATCCATTGAAGCGGAAAATTAATGTTTTTTTTTTTGGTTTTTTTTTTTGCTTTTTTTCCTTTCTGGGGAGGAAGACAGGCTTTTTCTGGTATATAGGGCAGTGTGTGCACAGGAAACAGCAACACTGTTAGAGGGAGCACAGCTGTCAGCAAACAGATTTTACTGCTGTGGGATTACCGATAATCCTGGAAGATTTGACAGTAAATCAACACAGGTGACCCAAACGGCACTGACGAGAGGAAAGGAAGAGAGAGAAAAAGCAGGGGGGAGAGAGAGAGAGGGAGAGAGACGAGCTGGTGGGAATAAGGGCAGCAGAGGAGAGGGAAACTGCAACAAGAAGGAAAATATGTCAGGAGGCAAATAGAGAGAAAAAGAGGGAGAGATCAGGAAGATTAAATGCTGTAAGGCCACAACGTGCCACTGGCTTTAAAAATATGCCTGTGTGTATGTTTGTCCGTTTGTGTGTGTGTGTCTGTGTACAGTACAAACACTGTGATGTAGCTGTCAATACAGTTAATGACCACACTTAATCTCCTGAACATGACAAACAACTAAATACTTACCACACACTTTGTCAAGCACATCATGTACTGGTAATGCACCGCACAATACTAATTAACTTAATTTCATTTTGAATACAGTGAATTTAGGCAAAAAAAATAAATTAGAATTGTGTGAAGAGAAAGGTAGACCTGTAACTAATTATTAATTAATTAATTGATTATTGAAAAATCAGTTGATGAGTGTTCAAGATTGTATGGAATTAATGTATTACTTTAATGTTAAAAAGACAAATCAGTTGATAATTTTCACAAATTAATCTTTTTTTTCCCAATAGACAAATCTAGCAGTTGATTTATGTAGCACACTTGTCTGATCCACTAACTAATTTGTTACTAATTCCTTGCAGAAATTATCTCATGATTAAAATTAGGGATAAACAATTGAACAAAATATTATCGAAATCACGTATAGTCAAGGCAAATTGTGTCACAACATACCATTATAGGCCTAAATAAGGTATTTTGGTGCTACAGAGATACCCCCACCTACAAATCATATTCTCTCGAGGGAAGGGTACATGATCCCAGCAAAAATCACATATATTTTTTCATATTTTTCAGTTAAAATTAAACGCAAAAATTACCATTCCCACTGAAATTGTGACTTATATCCATATCGCAATATCCCACAAATTATTTCTAGCATTGTAATTAGAGGAAATCTACCCATTTAATGAAAAATGGAAAAAGTTTTCAAATCGCTCGGCCTTTGGCTGGTCCACGGTCAGCCCTTTGTCGGAATACTATTTGGAATGCGATCGAAATGACAGTAATTGACAGAGATTTAGAAAATAAAAAGTTTTTTCATTGAGCAGAGGCTTGTGACTTTTATGTCCAAGAGTTGAAGTTTACTGTTGGAGGGGCTGAACAGAAATGATGTCTAACCCTCTTACCCTTCTGTTTAACCCCCGTTAAACAGAACTAAATGAAGTTGTCATCTGTGCTAACTAAATAAAGTTGAAAGGGTTGGTTTAAATTGACCTAATACTTTAGTATTTATTAATACATTTTCAACATGTAAAAGGTTTTACAGGACCTATTTGACAGATTTCTTGGCAAAAGTGCTTAAGACAGGCCTACATTACTATGTTGCACATGGGATTATAGGAAAGGTGCCATCGCAGTAATGCTGGCTTGTTTTCTTCTGCTTACTAAAACAGTGAAAGATGGCATATCATAATATTTTTTAAGCCTTTCTTAAAGGTGACAGCCCTAAATTGCTTGTTTTGTTGAACAAAATGTCATTTCCAGTTAATTACAAATTACAAGACAAATAAAAACAGAGTGTGCTCATAACTGCTGAAGCTGGACCTAGAAAATATTTGACTTTTTTATGTTTTTTGAAAAATGACACAAGCAATAAATCATTATTAATTTTCTGGATATTCACTAATTGACTGATTAACTGATTAATAATTTCAGCTCTGCAAGGTCATTTCCAGCTATGACTCTGGACAGAGGAAGGCTGCCCTAATGCTGCTGCGATAGTGGACTGTCCTAAGCATGCTAATGTGATTCATGGCTCGAGGGCTCATCTCTGTTTGTTCTTTTTGTCCGCATATGATTATCAGCTAACCTCTAGATTTGAGGGAAAATTTAGGTGTAATGTGGCTCTGTGATGATTGTCAATCAACAGCAGCAACATTTAGGGTTAAAGCCACCCAAACAAACAACTGTCCAACCCAGTGAACTTTCTGAATTCTGATAAACATTAAATGAAAAAAGGATGATTTGAAAATGATACTTCACAGACATTTTGCAGCTGCCCTGCAGCTCAAAATTCTCGTAGCTTTTACCATCATTACTGATGTCTCTGAGAAACTGATGTTTTTATGTGTTTTTCTTCTGAAGCCAAATACCTTGCATTCCACTTACAGCAAGCTTTTAGACTACTCTTGGGCGAGAGAACAAACTGAATATTACATGAAAAGAGAAAAAGAGAAGAAAAAGATGCTTTAATGCTGCTCATTTGCAATGTAGAACTTTTTTTTTAACAGTACTGTGATGGTCACTGTGCAGTTCTTAGATGTCCATAAATCGCTCAAACTTGCCGAGATCCAAGGCTCTGTGTCTCTGTCTTTGAGGCACATTAAAGGGATAGTTTGGGGTTTTTTTTAAGTGGGGTTGTATGAGGTACTAAAAAATTAGTGTACACTATATTTATGATATTTTTGCTGTTTTACCTTGCTGTCAGCCCCTTCAGCCCATTACATGAGCTGTTATATTGCTCTCTCCCAAGCCACAAGACTCATTTGGCAAAATGAGTCATTTTACTGAACAGAACAATGGAATCGCTGGACTACAGCTGCCTCAAATGGATAGTCTGCTATTATCCCACAATCATGCAATCGCTTGTGTGTGTGCATGCGTGATCGACAGATCCGAAACTTGCCTGGCAATAATCTTGAATACCACTGAATCAATCAGCCTAATTTTCTTTGTGCACATTCATGACTCTCAGCTGAAGGACGTCTGTGATTCGCTCATTCATTTTTGAAAAACCTTGAAAAACATTTTCATGGCTGGAACAGCAGAGGCTGAGGCTCTATGTTTTTGGATCATCCCATTCTTGTAAAAAAAAAATGCTACCTATGTCAAAATTACACACAAATGTCTTTAAGGATAAACATATGAGGAGATGGTATTTTATATCCAAAAGGTCAAAGGTCAACTTCACTGTGATTTCATGTTCAGCTTCCTATCAGTCCTCTGTGCTCCTCTCTAGTCTCCAGGTGAGGACATGTCTTGGCATCTATCCACTGCATCGGATGCATGAGTGAATCGTTGCACCCCGGATGCAACAATTATAGATTTTGATTGTACGATTATAGTCTGAGGAATAATCATGGTGTCACGATTATCACGATTATTATGCATTAATTAATTTCACACTACTAATGAACTAATGTATAAAATCACATGAACATTCTTTAGAGATTTTAATGTGTTGTTTACTGCTGTCAGAAATAACACAGCAATCAAATAATACAGTACAAAATAATAAATAAAGATAAACAAAAAGTCTCTTTCTTTGGAATTAAATAAAAGTGACGTCTGCTCTGTAAGCACGGCTCTTTTGATCAAAAATATCACAAAATGATTTAGTATTTTCAGGTTGTGTATTCTTCCCAACAACTGCTTCAGTTTGAAATTTTGTTTCAGCTCAGGACAACATATGTGAAAGTCACGTTAATGTTGGTGGAACTTTGCAAAAATCTGCCAGTTGCATGTGGTGGTTGCAGTGGCATTGCAGTAGGTGCTTCACCATCTGTTGGTGGGGATCTGTGCTCTATTAAGGGCTCTTTTCTAGTTGCGAGAGTCTGATGAATTCAAGCTAATCCTAAAAACACAGACTATGGATACCGAATGCAACCTCACTTCATAAAACTATCCCTTTCAGTCGAAATGTTCGAGAAATAAAAAGAATAATTAATCTCTGTGATTGCCTTAATACACAAGGTCTCCATCAGAGCCACAACAGGCTGTTACAGGATTACACACTAAAAAACACAGTTTGTCAACTCGACTCATGAAAACCCTGCTCTCTATCTTAGTTTTCTTGACAAGTTAAAGTCTTTACAAACTCTCCCAGGCACTGCGATGTTATTCTGGGACAAACTAATCTTACAATCAGCCAACCCACGATCTGTTTTGGGATTATGATTTTGTCTGTTCTGCTGCAGGCCGATCAATAAGGTAATCGAAATGATGTTATAAAAGAGGAACTGACTACTGCGGCTGTGTGTACCTCATCTTTTCCTTTGTTATGGCTGTGCTTTGCTACGCTATCCTTCGGCCTATCAACAGCCTTATGGGGCCCATTCATAACACGGGCACAGGGGACTGTAACGACTCCATAAAGCTGAGATCCTCCATCTCTGCTCCAGGATGGTGTATTGATTGGGCCCTGGTAAGGGTGAGGGAAGGGCAGGTGGGTAGAAGTGCAAAGTGTGCATGCATGTGCACACACACACACACACACACACACACACACACACACACACACAATCTCCTCCCTAATCTACTTCAGATCAGTGCTCATGTCCTCTTGGCCCCGGCCACAGCTGCTGTCAGCTGATGATTTAGCCCCAGTGTTAATGAAGAAGCGGGGTAATTCCACTGAAGTGGAGTGAAGATACACACACACATTGTACACGCACACACAAACAGTGCCCATAATGCTTTGCAGAAGATATCGCTATTCACTCAAACACACATACACACACAAATGATATGCAAATTAGGCCTGCACGATGCGAGGAAAATCTGCAATGTGCAATACTGTCCAGTACTGTCATAACAATATGACTTGCAATAAATACAATCTCTCCTGAATCCAAAATAATTCCAAATAGCAGTATTGTTCCTCTTCACCACAAAGTCTTTGATTGACACCAATTAATCCGAGGGCAGCTGACGGCTAGCTGGGGCTTCATCTGATTGGCCACATGTTTGCATGCAGAGTGTGAATGCACGGTGAAGGTGAATAAAGGTTCCAGGTTCATCAGGCAGTCTTTTGCGCATGTTAACATCACAATGACAATGAAAATCCGATTTATCTGATGCACTAATGCAGCTATATTAAATTGTATGTGCAAATACACAAATGCAACTGCATAAACACAAAAATAATAGATACAGTATTTACTAAAGTGCAGATGGATGTTAACAATAGAAGTGTCGTGGATATAGAATATTCAGTCATAATTACTGGAGTGTCTAATTAACATATTTCAATGTGCAGTATGAATCCAATATTAAAGGGTCAATTCATCCAAATCACAAAAACGTATTTTCCTAATTTTGCCTATTGCCACGTTTACCAGATAGTTCTGGTTTTCCGAGAGTTTTTGAGATGCTAAGATTTCTGTGTCCGACCCAATAAATATAATATGATATATAATATAATATAATGGAGGTAATGGAATTTTGTTTGTGTTACTTAAAGTGTCAAAAAAGTTACATAACAGAAACATATCAGCAACATTGGCCCCATTACTCTGGATAATCTTAACTGGTAACTGTTTTAATTGAGAACGATATTCTTCTGAAGATAGTGGTAGATATACGGTAAAATGGTTGTTTAAACATTTCAGGCTGCTCCCTTAAAGTCGAGGATTCAAATCATCATTCAGAGACCCTTCAGTCTACTGAGGTTCCTCAAGTTAGGCAATCGTTTTTAGCTGTGTGCTTCTCTGGACATTTTTCCCAAGGCAAAATCTTTCCACTATGTCAAATTCATCCTGTTCGCTTAGTGAAGATGTCTGCGACGGGTACAGGCAGGTGACCCAGGGTGAGTTTGAAGGCCTGCGTATACTCCCAAACAGACGTGAACACAGACAGCTGCAGACACCACAGACACGTAGTAGTAAGACCGCAACAGCCGGCTGGAGGACCAGCTCCGGCTCCGATGTTAATGTTAATATCTGTCTTCTGCTTAGAAGTGGTGAACTTGCAGCTCACAGCAACCAAATATGATATAGTCTCTGGCTGATATCTACTGTTGAGAAAAAATGCTGCACATTGCTGATCCATTGTTAGCATAGCTAGCACACGTTATGCTCAGAGGGTGTCTCAGAGAATATAACCCAATCTTTAATTTGACGTAACTATATTACCTGAACATTGCTGTCACCCTGAACATCACACTGAACCAACTGACAATTCAGCGTCAATTCAGTGTTTCTTTAATGTCCACATGAAACCGAAGTAAAATATTTGTACTGAGCAGCAAAAAATAACAATTTGACAAATTCTGTATCAAGTACAGCCCTAAAAACTTTGGACATTTTTAGTTTTTCAGAATTTTACAAGAGTATAAGCGCATACAACTTATACAACTTAACCAGTACAACTGTATTGGGTTGGCAGCAGCTGTTTCAACACTGCATATTTTAAATCTTGGCACATAAAATCAAAAGTATGTCTTTTTGTGATTTGGGTAAAAGGAGCTTTTAATATGAGGGTATGTGAGGTAATGCTGCAAAACTAGTTCAGGCAGGCAGCTTCAGTTGTGCCCCATGAAGCACTATTCATTGTGACACATACAGTACACTGTCAAACACACACACAGTGAGGTGTTCCATTCAGTCTGTCACATGAATTTGCTCATAGCCTCCCCGCAAATGCTGCTGCTGCTGCTGCCGCCGCCACGCTGCTCGAAATACCGACCGTTGCCTCCACAGCTGCAGCCCCCACCTTCACCTTCACCTTCACCCCACCGGAGCACACATGTAGCATGAAGTGTCTAATTCTATGGATCAATGAGGAGAGAGTCTGTCACTTCGCTCTAATTTTGCACAGTGTTAAGCTGTAAGCATTACAGCAAGTGGAACAAGAGAGCCTGAAAAAAAAAACATATTGAGATATTATTTCTCAGTAAATCTGTCTCACAAGTTTCTGGGACTGAATTAGAAGTGCTGAACATGACACCACATGCTCTGCAACTCGATAAAATAAGATTCAATACTTATCAGCCAGTGCTTTAATTCTCAAAAATAAAAATGTGTTTATTCTGGGACCCATATGTTAATTTCCAAACCCAAACCTCTGCTCCCTGTGATCTAATCATACATATAAATGTGCTCTTCTCTGCTACTATCTCCTTATTGCCTTTTACTACACAACAACACTCCTCCTCACCTCTTCACACAGCGTGCAGGACCTTGACTGGATCAGCTCTAGAGAGACAATCTTCAAGTGCATAAGCTCACTGGCTTCAACTCTCCCATATCATTGTTCAAACATTAAATGCAAAGCTGGTGAGCCGTGCTGAGGTTTACACCAAAATTTGGAATTAATTTTCATCTTAAATTGGTTGTGGTTTGAAATACTGTGGGCCCTTAGCAAATCTCAGACCGTTTCTATCTGACAGGAATTAAAGTAAGGTTTTCTGTCGGGGCAAGACATTCTACTGACTTACGAGCATGACTTCAGCTGCATTCATAACACAGTACAAGTGTACGCATAATACGTGACAATGCTCTACAATGTGCTTGTAGAATCAGCTGAACACATTACTGTTTTCAGCCCATCAGAACTAAACTAACCTTGTCCATCATGCAGTTACACTTCACTTAAAATGTTTCTAAGTTTATGGTTTTTTTTTCCACTGTCTTCTTATTAAGCACCTTTGTTGCTTTTTCTATATGAACCGTATAGATTATCTACAATAGAAAATGCAGTTTTATTTTTATCAATTTAAACAACAGACCCTCTCTTTAACATTATTTGGGCAACTTCAAATGTCAACCAAAGTTGTAAGTTTTGCGTCTCCATCTGTAATTTTCGACCTGCACATTTTGCATACTAAAATTTGCTTTCTGTTGACCATCATGTAGTTTGACTACTAAATTACTTTTTTTAATGACATTACTATAAATGTATTCTGTAACCTAAGGTAACGTTAGTACTTTACGGTTCTCTCACTGGATGTTAAAACAAAGTGGATCTGGTGGAATCAAGTGTAAACTTGCTGGGAATGTATGTCGCTAATGTTTGTTGATTGAGGAAATGAAGGGAAATGTATTGATTTGTGGATTCACACTTTTGAATCTTTGGACTTGGTGTAAGGCAGCTGTTCCCAAAGACCAGGTGGGCCACATGAGATTTTATTTTGGTCTCTAAATAAATTAAAGACTATGGAAAAAGATTTAAGATTTATTTCTGCAGTACACCTTTTTATAAAGCATTTAAAATGTGTCTACTGTTTTATTGATGAGAAGAAAAAAACAAGTTCCTGTTAATTCCTTCTAAATACAGTTATTTTGTCTCATTTATGAAGAAAGCTAAAATGTTCTATGTTGTTTTTCTGATAAGAGGAAATAAAAACAGCAACAATAATTCACTTGAGAATACATGACTAAATGTGTTCATTTATGCACGAATGAAGTCTTCCCAGAATTTATTGATAAGGCTTATTTTGAATTGGGGCGTGATGGTTTGTCATTTTTAAAAAGAGGATCCCCAGGAAAAAAGTTGTGGGAAACACCGGTGTGAGGTATCAAGTGTTTTCATGTCAAAACACTCAAGCCCATGTCATGCGTCATCAGTGTCTGACTTGAGTCCATGTCATGTGACTCCAGTTCACACCGTGGCTGGTTAATCAGTGATCCGTTTAAAGCGCTAACTATAACCTTAATTTTACATGATAACATAACTGCATATGAAGCAGAATGAAACATCAATTCAAAAAAGACAAATTGAGAATTTTTCTGCACATCAAAACAACTAGCTGTAAGATCAGCTACTGATAATGCCAATGACCTCATGGAGCATCAGAGGACTTGAAATGCTAGTTTTATATAAAAACATGTATTTACAAATGGCCAAGTTTGTGTACAGATCAAACAAAACAATATGTGATATGTTAATTAGCGAGCTTCAGAGGGGCTTGTAGGCAGATTTCCAAGTGTTGAATACAGCCAGGGTAGCTGTTTTCAGTCTTTGTGCTAAACTAAGCTAACTGCTTCCTGGCTTTAGCTTCATATTTAGCACACAGACATTAGAGTAAAGCCTTTTTCTTACCAGTTGATAAAATATCGAGTTATTTTTGACCAAATATCTCTATAGCCTTATTTATCGATATTGTGACAATATTATAGGGACGACTGTTGCTGCTTTCACAAAATATTAACACCATGAGATTTTTAAGGATCAGTAATGTGGGCCAATGACAACTATCCAGCATTGTTACAGGATTGATTTTGTGTCAAATGCAGTAAATTAAATGATTAGGTCATCATTGTGTGATGAGGAAATAATCCAGAGAATAGTGTGTTTAATTTACCTTTAGAGAGTTCGAGTGAGATCATCTCATAAATAGCGTAGTAAGTATAGCCTAATACTGCACAGTGTTGCCATTTAGTCTGAAGCACCGAGATGTAAACTTGTTTACTGTAATTACAGCAATTTTATCTGCGTTAAGCAGACATTAGCCAAAACAGGCCTCAAAAAAATTAAAGACTGAGGTATCATCTCTGTTTTTAGCTGCACTCAAAACAGTATGGCTTAGAAAAACTTCCTATAATATGCTATCAGTTTTCATAGGTGTAATCGTGCTTCCCAGGCCAGTGTCTCTAGAACTTAAAAATACCTTGCAGCACATTTATTTTTGTAATATTATATAATGCTAGGTTTTGAGTTACTAAGAATTTAGGATATAAATATGAGCATAAGGCGTAACCTCGAGCCAAATCCTGTAAACAAACAATGTTTACCAGCTTAGCCTATAGCAGGGTGTGGGTGAAAGGTGAAAGCATTCCATTAAAGTCTGAGGTTTGTACCCATCCATCACTGTTTGGCCCTCTGAGGGGATATTTAAAAAAAAGTAGAATAATTAAAAGGACAGGGTGACATTTGCATTTGTATTGGAGGGGAAAACAAGCACTACCCAAACACACTGCTGTGACTAACACAAAACCGATGACGACAACGTTCCTCTCAAATGCCAAATATTGGTCTCTTGCCCTCTCTCCTCGTCTTCTCACTTACTCATCGTTCTCTTGATCTCCATCCATATCGCTTGTTTTTCTGTCTCCCACCTGCTGACATTCACCTCACCTCACCTGCACCTGTCTTCTCCTACGTCCTGTCACTCCCCCACCCTAAGCTTTTAGCTTTTTTTTTTAACGCTCACACCTTCTATCCTCACATGCATCTTCTTGCAGCTCCTCCTCTCTCAGCAGAGATGACAGCGCATGCCCCGGCCGCCCCCGCAGTCTGACACAAGTTGCCACTACACAGCTCCAGTGCCGCCACGGGTGCCCAGTGACACCGGAAGGAGGGGCTGGCAGGATGGCATGAGAGCTGATTGGGCGGAGGAGGGGGAGAAGGCACCGGCTGCATGGCGCTGGAAACATCAGACTGACCGGAGAGTGAGCCGGGGTGGCTGCCCACTGGCCCTCGGTCACGTGACACGCCGCGGCCCACATGGCAAAACACGAGCCTAAGCAGGACATGTGTGTGTGTGTTGTGTGTATGGATGACATCCCACATAGCCTGCAGGGGCTGATGAGTGCAGTGGAGACTGAACAAGAGAGAGGGGTTGTGACGGCAGCACGCAGCATCTCTTTTGTTGTCAGACAGAAGAGGAAGGGAGGTATTCGCTCGCTGCAGCAACACATGCTTCCATCCACTTATTCATCAGCTCTAAGCCATGCACTTTTTTATCTCATAGTGAACAGAGAACAATGTGCACCAACATCCTGCTTCGGTAGCATCTGAAGCCAGACATTACACACACAGTCAGACAGAAATACTGACGCACTCTGATCTGAGCAACGGGCCAAACTCAACTGAATCATTCCCTCATTATCTGGGGATATTGAATCCAAAGGAAGAGGTGGAGGGGGCAGAAAGGAATAAATGTGGTGGAGGAAAGCAGGAAGAGATGATGCATAGGGGAGTACATCTAGATGAAAGAATCCACGGTGCTTCAAGTTAGGCTGTGAATGAATAAAAGTATGAAGGGGAGCTCACAAAGCCGGTTGTGAGCAGTTTGCATGGTCCTGGGTAGCAGCTGGCGTCATGCCTGCTTAATGGAGCAACCTATGATGAACAGTTGAGGATGGCACAATACTACCGCTGCCCAACCACATGGTGAATCAGCTCCATGATTCTGTCCACCCAACACTCTCTCTCAAGGACCAACTCACGCTGAGTCACGCTCATTCGGATAATATTGGAAACACACGGGAGATACAGCTGCCTCTGCATTACAGCCCGAGATGAAAATAAGCAAATATTTGCACTGCTGCCTCCTTAAAGGTCCAGTGAGTAAGATTTACAGGGATTTATTGTCAAAATATGACAGAAATGGAATATAATTATGTTCTTGTGACTGTATAATCACCTGAAAATAAGAATCACTGTGTTTTCATTTCCTTTGAATGAGCTGTTTATATCTACAGAGAGCGCAGGTCCTCTTCCTCAGAGGCCATCGTGTTGCGCCACCATGTTCATACAGTAGCCCAGAATGAACAAATCAAATTCTGGTTCTAGAGAGGGTCATTCATGTTTTTTGCATATTTTGCAGCCACTATAGTTTCCCATGCAACAGGGATACTCGGCCTGCTTTGCCTGGAGGCCACTTTTGTAAAGTGACAGAAGGCCAGGGGCCACTTAACACAAAACATATGTATCAGACTAAATAAATAAATATTAAAGGTCCATAGCTCATCTTAAAGGGATAGTTCACCAACAAATGAAAATCCAGTCAGTATTTATTCACCCTCATGCCGACTGAGGATCAGGTTTATTTTCTTAGTCCACAAAACACTGCTGGAGTTTCCCAGGAAAATGTGTTGCAGGATCTCCCAAACAATGTAAGTGAATGGTGAGCAGTTTTCAAACATTACAAAAAGCAGAATAAAAACATAAAATGCCTCCATACTGCTCATCTGGTGTAGACCAAGACTACTAAAGCCCCAGCATGCTGTTTGCACACCATCACACCACACACACCCAGTTCAGACGGTGTGCATGTGCATGTAAACGTGGCGCCAAGCTAAGGATCTACAATGAAGATTGAGGCTAAAAACATAATGTAAATAACATTTTTTAGTCAATTTGGCATGTTGGGTCATTTTTGGGTGAACTACCCCTTTAATTTGAAGTTTTCCTTCATCTATTTTCAAAATGAATGACGCATCAACTTAAGTAAATTAAGCTGATGCAAGGATTGACAGATTCATCAGATATTTTACTGCATTTAACTGCAACTGCATTTTAATTGTAAATGTTTTGTAACATTTGAAAGAGATAATAAAACATTAAAGACAGCTGGAACCTCATCCATCATACACTCACTCATTTGTTGGAATTATTCATAAACATAAACCACAAACATAAATGGCTCCTGCCTGGACAGACTGAACAGCATATTTAAGCTCTCTTAGTGTATGCAGGCTAATATACTTTCCAAGCAACAGCCATTAGGACATTATTGATCATTTACTAACTGGTATGAACAATCAAAAAAATTCTCAGTGTGAATCAATATGTTTTCATTGTGAATTAGAAAATGGCTGGAGGGCCACCCAGCACCCTATCACAGGTCAGATGTGGCCCTCAGGCCAAAGGCTGAGTATCACTGTTCTACATGTATGGATGGGGATTGTGTGGCCAAGTGTTTGCAATCTGCAAGCTCAGTGCTAGATAGCACTAAATCTCTACTCACTCTTCTAAAACTGCACAATTCAATATTTTCATATGAAGAATGGATCAAATGACAACATGCAGAGTGGAAAGAGTTTGTATTGATGAAATAATACAACTGGAATTATAACCGGACTTGCACCATGGGGCATTTTAGCAGCTTTCGGCTCATGTTTTTTGGTTTTCTGGCATGCAAGTTTACTATATTTTTTTGGTTCTCAATGCTGTCATCAGCTTTGTTTCCAGCTGTGTGGGCAGCAATTTTCAGACACAAAGCCTTTTGTCAGTAAAGGACAAAAGTTAGCAGCTCACAGATGAACGTAGTGGAACACTGCAGATAAAAGAGACAGATTTTTTTTTTTTTTTTTTGAGACCAAAAACAGCACGCCACTGCTTTCAGTTGAAAAACTTCAGATAAACCAGATGTTCACTACCTGACCGACACCAAACAGCAGGAAAACAGAGTTTAAAATTAGCTGATGAACGTAGTGGAGAATTTAGGAGCTAAAGAACTTCACCAACATTCGTAGTTTGTTGGTGAGGACAAAAATATGGACTTACATTCATGAGATAATCTGATACACAACTCCAGATGGATGCTAATCTCACTCCATGTCTGCTGGATGTGTAAAAAAACAAATGTTTGGTAAACTGATAGCCATATTAACAAACAATTGCAATTTTTGACTTGGTGCAGCAACACAAGCAAACGAACAATGAAAGTGTTCAGCTGACACACTACCATTAATTACACATTACACTAAAAGGCTACCAGAGAGGACAAAATCTGTGTATTAGATTTACTCTCCTTATAATCATACTGGGTGTCTCATATTTGCCTATGCTGGTTGATGGACTAAACCACCAGCAGGGAAGTCAAATACAAACAATTTGACCTAACATGGAGAGTATTTTTACAGTTCTCTGTTTACAGATTAATAATTTATTACTAAGCAACATACTGATGCAAATACTAGCTTTGTGAAAAATCTCTCCCTCGTTTAAATGGTCCAGGAATATTTCCCTGATGGCCAGAATCTAGGTTAAGAAACACAGGTACGACCCTCACATTAATATGTTGGCAGAGTTTAGAGTTGACTACCTACAAAACCATATATAGCTGGCCTGCAGTACTGACCCCAGCACTCATTTATGTTTCATGCTTTGTGCTGGACCAACTTCCATGGCTGCCAAAACCCGCGGATCAACAAATGTTGCAAGAGCACAAACGTAAATACACAAATGGCTTGAAATACAATACATTAGGAATTTTCTTCACAGGGTGTCTGCTGTGGTCCTTTTGATCGTTGCTCACCAGGTGGACCATTAATGTATGTGCTCATCTAGAATTCTTTGATTATACAAACAGGTAGAGTGAGACGATCACCACAGACTGAAAGCCAATGATCAACGCAGCCAGTTTTCCTGAGACTCACCACAGCTTGGACTTTGATGATCACAGACACATTGGAGTGAAGTGAAAGCTCAGCATATGTTGGTTATTTACAGTGTTGACATGCAGTCGACTACATGTTCAATCACTAGAAGGGCTGTAATATGTAGTAAGAACTCATATTGTGATTATTTTTTTAACAATTGCAAATGCATTACAGTAAGTGGGAATTATCATTTTTGCATTACAATCTTCATTTTTACTGAGACCAGTAATCCTAAAATTGTAATGATGTAATATTTGTTGGTGTCTGTACCAAAAAAGCGTTTTCTTTCATCTGGAGAACAGGATTTTTAGGCCGTGGGATCTCTGCAACACTACACTACAAATTATAATCATGTTTCCTACTGGGATTAAGATATTGCACATATTGCAAATGCGATAACATTGTGATTACCTGGGCAGCCCTATCACTACTCTAACTCTGTTGTAAAATTTGTGGTAGTTGGGTGGTAGTTTAACTAGTCTCTTTAAAGTAGCTTTGTCAGTATTTAACTGTGGTCATGTAGCTTATTGCAAATTACATATTCTAGTATTTTGTTAACTGTAAAATACATTAGTTATATAATGAAAATCACTTGTTATTTGACTAAAATCACATGTTGTTTGAAACCAAGATGTCTACAAATGATTACTATAAATTTTGCTTGAAATTGAGCATTTTTCTGAATTCGCCACAACAGCTGACCCTTCATAAGTCCTACCTCTTTTTGCGCTGTGCTCCAATGACAGTTGAGCAAGCTTGGTACCTCGGTCAACTTCATCCACTTCTGTTTCTTGTACTTCTACATACTATGTGTTAGGCTCATCTGTGTTGAAATAAAACCCTCACACATTTTGAAGATGGTTACAAGATGCTGCTGAGGGACCTGTAAAAGCAACAGGTAATCTGCATCAATTATTAGCGTGCTAGTTAGATAGCATTTTGCTAATATTAGCTAGCTAGTAAGCTAGCCTTTTGCTAACATGAGCTAATTTAAGATGTGATCCTACCACCTACTCTCTACTGAGTGTCTGTGACATGCCAGAGCCATGTTCCCCTCAACACAGTTATGAACATACTTCAGCGGCTCTCTCAGTCCAAACCAGCCCTGCTATTCAGTTCAGCTCACTTCAGTTCCAACAACCCGACACAGAAGAAAACAAAATGCCATCCTGTCACCATGCTCTGGCTCTGGTGACTCAAAATATGTCCAATAAAGCTGCTAGACGAAGCGACCATGTTTCAGGTTATTTTCAGGTAAAATTTTTTCATGATTTTGAGACCTAATTTTATTTATTTAGAGGCTTTTTTAATCATTCAAATTTGGCTGTGTGGTTAATAACACGTTTCTGTGGGGTGACAAAGTCAAAACAGATTAATTGTTGCTTTATTCAATCTTTAACAATTTTTCATTGTGAAGTAGCTGGTAGTTTGGTAAACTAGAGTATTAAAGACATTTTCTAACAATAATTATTTATTCATAGAGCAGTACAAGCTTGGCTGGGTCAGTGCTAGAAATGTATGCACTATGTATGTGTCTGTGAGAAGGAAAAAGTTAGTGTCATAGCAGTTGGATGGACCAGCGGTGCATTAACCAATGTGGTAATGACTGGAGGAACAGCAGCCGGAGCGTCGCAGTGGAAACATAAAACAATGCAGACAAGGTGACTTTCACTTAGTCGTCATCCAAATGTGGTCGCCTGTGTGTGTGTGTGTGTGTGTGTGTGTGTGTGTGTGTGTGTGTGTGTGTGTGTGTGTGTCTGTGTGCACCATCAAAAGAAGTCAGAGAGTGAATAGTGGTCTGATGGAAACAAACTTGGCTGAATGAAAGGCATGTTGGAAGGTGATCCACTGAGCTTGGCAGCACATCACTAGACTGACTGGCTCTTGTCAAAATTGAGAAGGTTGTGATGGAAAGGAAACACAGGCAGGACGAGGGCCAATCTGAGACATGGCTGCATATTAATGTCCCTGTAGTCACCTTAAAAATATTATCCAAGGTGTTGGGATGCCACACAAATAAAATATGAATTTCTGTTTGGATTCCACCTGCCTGATTAAAGTATTTTTTCTGAATGTGTAAAAAAATACCCACAAGGAATAAATCTTAGAAAATGTTATCTGGGCTAAAATCACCACAGTATACAACATTGTTTTGATTATGAAATAAGAAACCATTCAAGCAGTAATAAAATATACTTTTTGGTGGTTTGGGACCACAGATACATCATTAAGATATTGCTTCAACTCAGACTGTTCAACAGATTAAAAGAGTTTTTCACACTTTACACACTTTGAACTATTAATGTTGTTTGAAAGAGTAAGATTTAGTGTAAGAAGTGGAAATCACCATGCTAATTTAAATTTTTCAGCTCATTTCAGTTTAAGAATTCATAATTATTGACTTTTTTCTATACTAAGTGATCAAATCACCACTGAAATGCACATGTATCAGTAAGTGAACAGACTTAAGTTGAGTAATATGTTCAGATGGTTGGTAGTTCAAGTTAGCTCACTGTAAAACTATGCCTATACAAGCACTGTTTATGAGGTTAAAGTTGAAATAAAATAAAAACTGCTTTTGTAACCCTTTTAGGTCACATCCCTAGTCATACTGTACATCTACTTCACAACATATGCTAAAAAAAAACAAAGAAATTCCAAATCCAAATCTTCTGTAAAACAAAACATGAAGTGTGTACGCAGGCTTAAACCAACTAATTTTAAGGCAGTAATATCATCGCTTGCAAAGGGATGGTCTGTCGGGTTATGACACACCCACTCAGGAGTATTCAGATACTCCTGATAAGCTGTACCTTCTACTCTCATTATTATCATATCTAGAAATATTATTATTATGTGCAACAGTGTTATTACTTCGTGATCATTTATTTGTTTTTTGATGTTTTTTAACAGGATTTTAACAATCAAGAAACATACTGTGTGTGTTGATCGCTGCCACAAACTATACAAGATAAATTATACCTCTCGCTGATTTGAGTGAAAATGTGAGGAAGAATTTGTGGACTGTTCTGAGCATCACAATTATCAGGTGAGGCTGTAAGAAGGAGGTGTTAAAAGTACAGCTCCAGTTAACTATATGCTAATTTAAGGTGTTGGGTGCAGGCTGTTGTTAAATGAAAGAGAAGGTATCTTTTTAGTTGACATTTGATCCATGCTCAAGTTGCTTCACAGGATAAAAACATGGAGGATCTATTAATGTTCACAGAGTTAGATCTCACCATTTAATATAATCTGCCTATTGTTGAATACAGAGGAGCGGCAGGACATGGCTGCAGCAGTAGCGTAACATCAGTTTCCAAAAGTGCTTCACAATCTTAAATCACATCCTTGTGATTATCATGGCTGCAGCTAACTGCTACTCATGTTTTCAACTTTCAGTGCTCTGGCAGCCACCGCCACAGCTTTATATCACAGCCCAGTGTGAGATGACTTCATGGCAGAGCAAGAAAGTTCCCATTACATCAAACATAACTATATCTTCCTTTATAGAAAACTATGGCAACAATTTTCTGGTAGCATTCCAATCATCTCGAGGCACATTATTTCTGTGATTTCATCAGAACTCACCTCACTTTTAACACTGTAACACAGCTGTCAAGGACCGCAGTCTAAGTGATCTAAGTCTTCCTAGTTGAGGCAGGTACAATAGAGAAAACTTCATGTATGATCAACCCTATATACCAATGCCAAGACACTTTTATAACAGCAGGGTGAAATGACTGATAATGAGAATATGAAGTGTAGTTTCCACACCACAGCCTCTGCACAAAGAAACAGAAAAAAACTTAATGCTATTTCTGAAACTCCTAACCTGCAGAAATCAATGTACACATTTTTTTTATAGCTCTGAGGAGCCAAGAATGCTCCCTTTATTATCATTATTTGCTGCAGAATAAGTAATGGTGAGCAAAATGTAAATAACAGGACACTTAATATATTTCTTTGGCTCTGTTCACAACCTCCACGAGCCAGCAAATACATTACAACTGTCCCGAAACAACAACGCTTTTTCGTATTCCATCATAGGCAAATATTTCTTTCAGATTGCTGCCCGTTGGGAGGCGTTTTAGCTGCACACTCAAGCTGATGCTGCAAATTACATGTGACAGAAGCAATTTTGGGATATTTTCTCACACACAAACTGCACTAAGTGTTATGAATTAGATTAAGCGAGGGAATATTGAAAGTCTGATACTTCCTCTGCCAACTCAGCAGCTTTAATTGATAATGCAATTTTATTTTCTTCCCCTTTCCTTTCCTTACAGGGAAAGTGTATTGATTATTATTTTTGTTCTTATCTAAAATAACTGCACTGGCAAAGTAAATACTAGAACGCATCTGTATAGACAACAGTCCAGAAACAATAAAAAATGTCATGTATATGCAGACTTGAAGGGTTAGTTTGGATCATTTAAAGTTGGGGTGTGGAGATAGTGGTCAGGACATGATAGTTTGCAGATGCAGAGAGGGCAGCAGCATGGATGCTAAGTACTGCTGTGGACTGGATCAGAGGTAAAACATATTTTAATAATAATAAAGATGTAGTTTGATGACATCTTGAAGTAGCGTGGAATCATGGGAGCTGTTTTCTTCACTGTAAAACAATCAACATCACTGATGAAAATCTATCTGACATGAAGGGCAGAAATCATGTTGACCAACTTTTTTCCTCACTTTCTGAGGTGTCCTGTGTTTTCCCCAAATTTAAAGCAACTAGCAACAACAGCTGACAGGAAATGCACCATTACCTTGAATAAATTACAGATGTCTTTGGGTTTGAACATTGTTAGAAACATTTGGGCTAATAAATACACAACTCAAGAAAAAATGTCTAGCTGTGATGTGTTTTTTAGACATTTTCATGCATAAATGTTACATATGATAGCTTAAAGTGTATGCTATATTTACAATATTTTCACTGTTTTACCTTGCTGTCAGACCACCTTTTCAACCATGAAACCATTGTTGTATATGCAAAATATCACTCTCTCTCTGTCAACCAAACTCCATTGGCAAAATCAGTAATTTTACCTCGCAGAGTACAGGACTTGCTGGTGAATCATAGCCTCAATCAGCTTGTTGGTTTGGATTATTGTGTGACTTTGGAGATTTAAAATGTTACTTCGGATTCACCAAAATCACACAATAACACAAATTAACAAACAGAGTGAAGCACTAGCAGATCAGCAATTATGCATTGTAAAATTATGGATTTTGCCTATGGAGTCTGGTTGAGTAGGAGAAAGAGTGGTTTCTGGTCAGAAAAGGCTGACATAAAGTTACAGCAGTGAAAATATTCTAAATCTAGCATACACGTAAACAGATATTGTTTTTTTAGACGGCTAAAATACATTTTTGCTGACCCTGTCCACAGCAGCACATTGCTTATCTTCCCACACCTGTACTCCTGCTGCTTCTTCAAACTGGGAACAGCTGGTAATACACAAACTATTGATGTGTACCTCAAAGAACCACACTTAAAATAATCCAAACCATGCCTTTTGTATTGAGAGAGAATAAAAACCCACACTCTACAGTAGCCATGCACCTGTTCTCAATTTGTATTCATGAATGAGTCCCTCCTACCTCTCTGAGGCAGCCCATGAAATTGTTGCTAACTGGAGATCCGGGCAGGTCTGCAGTGCTGGGGCTCCCACCCACGTAGAAAAAATCATCGGAGCCCAGCATGGTGTAGTCTTCCTGGGTGTAGCCAGTAGTGGTGAGGATCCCATCAACGGAGATGGTCACCTGTTGAGGGGTAACACATAGCCAAAGCCAAGCCATTACACTCTGGGAGTCGATGGCGTGCTGTGTATAAAACACACGTCCTTCCTTGGTCTGCATTCGAAATGAACTGTTTGACCTTTTTCTTTAGGTTCCGCACTGTAGGTTGCTTTCTCATTTAACCTTTTTTTTTTTTTTTTACAGAATCATTTGGTACCTTGAAGCGATTGTTTTGGACAAGACAGCGTTTGGATTTTGTTAATGGAATTTTTGCCATAGGATTCACAGGACAGGTAAAGAAAATATGGCAGAGGCATATTTTCTTTATCTTTGATGGGGGTAAGAGAATGGATCCGAGGTTTGGTTCTGAAACTTCAGGTCGGGGGAGGGTTAGTACAATGTTCAAACCAAGGACAAATTGATTTCACTTGTCTTAGGTTTCGGGATTTATTTGGTAACTGCAGACACACACATATACAGTACACATGTATGTGAACACGCGCACACAACCACGCCCACGCACACACACACACACACACACACACATACAGACGTGCTCACACACGCCTTCACTTGCACATACTTTCACTTTCTCACACCATCAGTCTGACATTCTCCCCTCTCTTGCAGACATCTACATCTATATATCCACGCACATGCAAAACAAAGGGAGGCTTTTCACACGACATCAATGTGCAAACCAAGGTCATCACTGTTAGAAGGCAAATTAAACACATTTAACTGGACATGTAAGGGAGTAAGTGGATCAATGGTGCCATACAAAGCTGGAGCAGGCCACACAGGGTGCGGAGGCTCATGCACAATCAAGACCGGAGCCCATAGACAAATACACTCTCAGAATAGCTGACGCTGATCAGGTTTCGCTCAGGTGTCACTGTTACATTTTCACTCATAGGGCTGGATATCAGTCAGAAATTTTCGATATTAATACCTTGACTTAGATATGGGTTCCTACATGATACTTTTGTCAACACCAATTTTCTAAAATCAGTTTCCATAAAAAGAAAAATACATTACACATTATGGTACAGTTGACCTTTCCTAAGTCCCACCCCTTTTTACTCTGTGCTCCAATAACAGTTGAGCAAGCTAATGAGTGAGGTAGATTAGCTAGCTAATTAGATGCCATTTTGCTAACAACAGCCGTCAGATGTGACCAGCTAACTAACGACTGATGTAGATTAGCTACTTAGTTAGCTCACGTATTGCTAACATTAGCTATCAGATGTATTGATGTATCACAGAGAACTGGATACGGCGTTGGGCCTCTGTTCATTCCTATGAGAGCTGCTCAGATTACCCAGCATCCACTGACTTAAACAGAATAAAATTAGTCAATTTCGACGTTACAGGAACCATAGACTTGATTCTAATAGTGGAACAAGTCATTTTGCGGAGTTGTGACACTCAAAAAAAAGTCTGCCATTTTACAGTCGAGCCTCAGAGCTTTACATGATGTTGTCATTACACTCTTTTGGTTGCTATGGCAAATTGGTTACAAAGGCTGCCACTCTTCCTTGGGCTCGATCAGATGTAACTCTCCACGGTGGTGATAAGAGGATGTGCTGGCGATGTGCCAGTGAAAAGACTCACTGACAAGCTAGCAGGTTAGCTATGCTGGCTAGTTAGCAAATAACAGTTTACTTAGTTATCTGTGCAGACAATCAGCTGGAGATTAAAAAGAAAACAAAAAAAAAACAATGATATCCATGCCTGTGTGTAACATTAGCGTAGTGTTTTCCCCAACATGAGACAGTGAATCACCAGCATAATTAGATTTCAGTGTAAGTACTGTGTTTATTGATGCTAACGAGATTTACTTGTACCGAATGATGAGGTGTTTTTCAGTACTTGATAGAATCAAAGCACTCTGGTCAGTATTGAAGTTAAGTAACCAGCCCTAGTCAGTGGACCACCAGAACAATAATCCTCGATCAGTATGCTTATTCTTGGAAATGTTTTGCATATGGGCCCGGGGGAAAAGGGGATCCAGGTTAGCGATAACACACAAACACCACTTTCACCAGCATGCCACAAAAACACACACAGGGAGGGCAGAGTGAGTGATGCGGTGACAGGTGGAAGGTGAGTGAGTGAATTAGAGTGTTAGTGGTTATTTTGGGTGACAGGGTTGAGGTTCTATGAGTTTGGATGGTGAGAGGTCAATGAGGTGTGGGCATGCCATGCGCCATAGTGAGTTGGAAACAACTGTCAGAGCTCCCGCAATGAAGGTTAAGGGTTGCCACTTTTTGGTCTGGTTTAGGGCTCGGTGTCGAGGTCACCATCTTTGGGATTGTGGTAAGCTTCTGTCAGTTCTGGACGACAGTCCTCACAAAAAATGGGGACTTTTTGTGTGAAAAAAATAAAATAAAAAGTAAGTTGCCCTGACAAAGGCAAAGAAGTCAATTCTTTTTTTTACTTGTTGGAAATCTGCAGTAATGTGGAAGAAACAAAGAGAAAAAAGTAAAAGCCAAAGTGAAAAAAACAGGATGGGGGATTGTGGGGTAAAGAAGGAGGTTGTTGGCAGGTCAGGGAGGAAATTGAGAAGAAGCGAAGAAAGAATTGCCTGGTAATACAAACCCATCTCCTCATTTTTTGATAAGAGTGTCTAGGAATGGAACTCAAAGAGAACGAATAAAAGAAGAGAGGGGGAGGGGACACACGGCAAACCCAAAAAAAAGACAATAAGAATGATATCTACCAGACAATGTAGTTTGTTTACCATAGCGTGTCCAATGCCTGATTGCTTTCCAGAAAAAGGGGAAGAAAGGAAATCAAAAGAATAGTGAACAAAAAAGGTTGTTAATAAGGATGGACAGAAAACAAAAACCAAAAGCAACGATGAAGAATTAGGATGTTAGTTAGTACATTAGTTGGTTAGATATTGGTTAGTAGTAAAAAATGACTTTAATCATGGATGAGTTAGTGGTGTAGTGAAAAACTCTACATGATTTGTCAGAGATTCGCTGCAGTAATAAAGTGCCACGTGCCATCCTAGCCAAATTTTCTACATCAGAGTCCTGCAAGAAGAAAACAGAGAGAAGCACTTCAAGATGAGCAGGGTTGGGTCACATTAGTTTGAAATGTTACTGAATACATATTATTCGTCAGTTTCTGTAATTAGTATCGTAATCCACAGGATCTTTTAGAATAATTCAAAATAAAACATTGAAAATATCTAAAGTTATGCTAAAAGTGGGTGCAGCCACAAAAATCTGACTTCCAAAAATATACTTTTTCTTTTCAACATCTTAAAACATTGATGCAAATGAAATGCATTTTGCATACACCACATTTACAGTTGGTCAAATCAAGTTACCCTTCAAAAACAGTAAGAAGAGCACTTACTAAAAATGTTTGGCTTTCATTTTTAATGTAAATGCTCCTTCACTTATGTGTGCATCAGATGATATGTTTATGTTATGTTTACTGCTATTTTGCTGTTACCATGTTATATTATTGAATTATTATTGAGTTATTTTATTATACAACACTTTGGTCAACTTTTTAAATGTGCTTTATAATTAAACTTGATTTGATCTTGATAAATAAAATGTAATTAACACTCAATTATCTATAAATCATCATTAAAAAAAATTAAAGCTACTACAAGAAGTTTTTTAACTGGTTATGAAACATCTCAATTTAATACTGAGGCCTCTATAGGACCTACAAAAACTAACCAGCCTATCCGTGAGAGTATAATTATTCTTTATGCCTGCTACTGGGTCTGATTATGTGTGAAATTAGATGAAACAAGCCTGTTTAAAAATTTCCAAACAAACTTACAGTGAGTAGTAAACTATCCAGTTAAAAAGAAGCAGGAGGATATTTTTATTTAGATAAATGTATTTTTGACATTATATTTTGTGGTTATAGTTACAGTCAAAATACCATATTTGTCCACAGGGGCCTCCAAAATTAACAAAACATGAAAGTTCCTTGTAGTAGCTTTAAATTTTGAAATAAACAAAGTTTTGTTGACCTATAATCTTTAATTTATATTCACTTTCCTTCTTGAGATAAACTTGAATCTTTAACTTTTAGCAACCCGCAAAAACCTGTATTTCAAAAAACTGTACTACTGTATTTCAAGAAAAGTTCTGTGTACTAGCTTTAAGTCACCATTAACAAAACTGGCAACCTAAAAGGAGTCACTTACTGTATACAGTCGAACAGATTGGCATAATAAAAATGATTAATTATCAAAATATTCAGCATATATCATATTTGTAATTAAAAGTCTAATCATATAATAATTGACAATGTAATCTAATTACCTATTTTTTAAATGTAATTCAGACAGATTATATTAAATTATTTTTTGTCATCTGATTACATAATCCTGATCACATGTAATCCATTGACCAACCCTGAAAATGAGGGACTTTACAGATTTAAAATTTGTGTAGGATGGCTTAAACCCCAACAAAACTTGTAGTGTTTTTGTCACCCCTAGTCTAACAAAGTGTGCCTTTCAAAGAGGAAAGAAAATGATTGTGAAAGAAAGTACTTCTAACCCCCTAAACTGAGTGTTATCCTGTTGGGATTCTCAGCCACAAACTACTTACTAACCTGTGGGGCAAAAGCTTACTGTCAGGGAGGGTCAGGAAATCGGCACTTACTTGTTGTGCTGCTCTGAGAGCAACACTAAATGCTGCCTCACCTTGCAGACAAACTAAAGGTCGACCCAGACAATGAACAGCTCCACACTTTGCAGCTAGCGCTACCTCCACACACAGTCTCATTATTTTCTTTCTACAGCTTCTCCTTCTAGCTTCCAGCTCCACCCAACAGCAATACAAGCTCATTTTAAATCACATTAAGAAAATGGTAAACAATATCTGTCAAATAACAAATTCTGCTTATGCACAACAGATACACATCTTTGATGGAAATGTATTTCTATCTTTAAAAAGCATCATGTTCATCTGAGCTATAAATACTGCATTAATGGATGGCTCAAAGGCAAACACTCTGTGCCTGGCTTTAAAGTGAAAGTCTATATTCTACACAAGCATAAAAACACTTTCTGAAAGCAAGGAGATAGCGACAGTGCCTGATGGAAGTGTCGTCTTAGGGGAGTGTGAAGCAAAATAGAATTATCAGATAACTAACATAATTTATGAACAGAGGGAACTTGAGTTCAATAAGCTGATAGACAGGGGAGAAAAAAATCTAGCATAAAGTTACCCTGACTAAGCTATCAATCACATGCCAAAGAACTGCTTTGCCCTGTGTTCCACTGAGCATAAAAGAAATTAAACAATGAAATCAAATAAAAAAGAATTCATGTAACTGTAAAGACAACCAAAAGTATAATGACATCTGTCTTAATAATGTCTCTGAACTGTGGCGATGGAATGACAACCAATCAGAACAAGGTGACATTCTTAACGCCAGCTCTCTCTCTCTCAAAGCTCTTAGAAGCAGCTAATCTAAAAGCAAAAAAAAAAAAAAAAATCGACCTGTCTCCAAACTCCGTCCATCACTGCTACCCCGGATTACCTGTCTCAGGTTGCGTGTCACTTTGATGTCGTGCCAGGCGTTGTCATTGAATTTTCCATTGACTGGCTCGACGATGGCCTCAAAGGCCCCGGAACCCAGATTGATGACGAGGGAGACGGCCCCATCTTTTAGCGCCAGGTTGACATAGTCTGCGGACTTCCCCGTGTGGAGGAGGAGGCCGTTGCGCTGCCAGGTCTTGAAGGACAGTGTGATCTCATCGCTGCTGCTCTGGATGGGGTTCTGCGACAGGTCGTAGCAGAAGTACTCCGAGCCGCGGAAGGTGGCCACGTTCTCTTCCCTTGCTGAAAAGACAAGGGAGAAGAACAAAGTGTTACTTTTTATAAGCAGGTAAATAATAAATTTTCAACACAAGAGGTGGGAAGTAATAAAGTACAATAGTTTGTTGTTGTACTTCAATACTTGAGTCAGGTATCTGTACTTGAGTATTGTTCTGACCACCTTTTACTCTTTTGCCATTCATTTTGGCACAAATATCTGTTCTTTTGTACTCCGTACATTTTGAAAACAGGCTTGTAATTTGGGAGGAATTTTATTTTGTGTCACTGCCTGCTGCCTTGCCAACATCAAGACTGTTTTCAACCTAAATTAATTGAACAATAAAAAGATGATTACTTCAAGTGTCCATAGTGCACATCATGTGTAACAAATGAAAAATGACCTAAAATAGACTCAATATGGACTTAAGAGATGCAAGAGACATAAGACAAAAACAACATGAATGACATAAGACAAAAAATACATAACAAGAAGAACAACCAAAAAGACATATGACGTGTAAGAAGACAAAAAATTACTTAAAAGACCTAACAGTACAAAAGACAAGATGAAAAATGAGGCAATAGACCTATCAAGATGAAAAAGACATGGCAAGACAAAAAATGACGCAAGAGATGTAACAAGACAAAAAATGTCGTAGTAACAAGACGAAAAAGATGTAACAAGATGGAAAACTATGTAGAAGACAAATCATGATGAAGAACAGTGTAAAAGGTGAGGATCAGCTAGCTTTGCACAGAAACAGGTGTCAGAATCATCCTTCAGAGGTCAGTATACTTCTAGTTGAGTTAAGTATGTCTGCACTTGCCACCTCTGTTCAGCACTAACGTTGTTTGCTGTGATTCACCATGTGTTTTTCCTGATGGGTTTTATGCACCATGACGACCACAGCCAGCCATTATCACATTCATCCTCGCATTTATTGTTGAATGTTTAATACATGAAACAAGACTAGCATCCGTGTTGGTCCCTGCATCAATCACGAAGCAGCCTCAGTAAATATGAGAACTACTGTAGAGGTTACATCAAGCAAACACACTCACAACACACACACACAATGCACTGCTCGCCATAATTACAGCTATGATAATCCCATCATTCAGTTCAGATCATAAAATCCTATCTGTACGACCGTGGGTTTAGGTTTCACATACAGCCTCTAGACAGACAGACTACTTATGATGGAACACTATTCCCCACTAATGGTGCGCATAAATCAAACTTAGCCTGATTTTACAGTTTTATATCACTCCGCTGTTGCAAAGTGACTTCCTGAGCCCATTTTTTAGATCGACACGGTGAGTAAGGTGAGACAGCTCCAGACGGAAAATGAAAGGGGGGGGGGATTAGAGATGGATGGAAAGAGTGAGAGAGCAAAAATAAAATTGCTGGTCTGAGGGAAAGAGAAGACTCGACAAGAAAGAAAGAGTGGATCAGAGGAGTAGCGTTTCCTTATGATCTGTGATGAAATAATTGACACTTTTGGCGCCTCTTAAGAGGTGGTTTCACACACTGTGGTCAGCTTGGGGTCTGGATGAATCTATTAGAGGCAAGGTCAGGCTCACGGTCAATTATTTACACTGTGTGTTATCTTGGATGTGGCACCACTGACTCAAGGATAGATTCTTCCTCTCAGAACACAGTGTTCAAGGCAGCACCTTTCACAAACCGCAACCTTCAGAAAAAAGCCCAGACTGCCAACATACCAAACCATCTAACTGCTGTGGCACATGGTAACAGTATCTGTCATTACCTGCCAACAATACCATTTTCAATGTGTCATTTCATTTCCTCTGCGTGCTGCTGTTTTCTTTTGTGCACTCACAGAGAAGTCATGAGGGCCATGAGTGAAAGAAGAAAAAAAAACATCCGCAAAAGACAGAACAGAGTAATGAGAAAGAAAAGCACACCGGCTGCAGGCTGTAAAGCTTCAGTTTGTTGTTTTGGATCAGGCTATATGTAAACATGAGGGAGCAGTGTTGTGGAGCTGGCAGAAAGAAACACAACGAGGGGAAAAAAAATGAGAATGAGAATATTGAGAGAGAAACAAAAGGGAAGTGGAGTGGGGCTGCGGGATGATGGGGTGCTGATTCCGGTCATGGAGAAATTCTCCCTTCGGCGCCAAACTCATGTCTCCGCGCAACACAGAGAAGAGGAAATAGTATAGGAGGCAACAAAGGCCCCGTGAAAGCCCTCATCCATGTGCCAGCCAAGGGAATAAATAGAAACCCATTATTACCACTGAGACAGCACAACACAGAGAGGCAGCAGAATATACATTGGGGAATCAAAAAAGCCCTCCATCTCTAGTGATTTCATGCATCTAATCTTAGAAATTGCACGGGCCTTCACTGCCAGTAGATTGTATATCCATATAATATTGTTCCCGCACAATTGTCTAAGACATCAAAAGCAAAATGATGAGTGCTGTCAGTCGTGAAGAAAAGCAGTAAGTGGCATGTCCATTCCATCAACGCAGCCACTGTGACGTTCTTTCTTTGCTTTTCTAGAAATCATTCAATGACAAATTCTGGTCACCATTTTTAATAAACATCATTAATGAACGGTAAAGTGATAGCAGACATACTACATAAACATGCTCAAGAAGTTTTCTAAACCTAACCAAGCATTTTTTGGGCCAATATTTTGAAAGTCTGCCCAGACTTTTATTACTCATCGCATAATGATACTTTTCAAATGGTTAATAAATACTGTGTAGTGCATTTACAAACATTATATGGATGGCTATTATAAAGTTGCAACTGATGACTATAATACCTTATGTAAGTGTCTCACGTTTAGTTATGCTATGTCACGTAACGTGCTTAGGAGAGCTTACGTAAGTACGTAAAGTATTATGATCATCAGTTCCAACTTAATAATAGCCAACCTTATATACGTTAGGTAATGTTAGATGAGGTTAAGTTAGTTTTGGCTACATTATGTTACGTTACCTTACATTACGCTACGTTACGTTACGTTTTGTTACATTGTGTTGCATTATGATACATGCATGAACTTAAATAAGTAACATGTTTATTACAGCCAAAAGCATAATATTTTACTAAACCTACCCCTGTAGTTTTTGTGTCTTTATTTTGAAAAATCTACCATGACGTATTAATATTATTGCTTACTTCACTGTGGACTCCTGCACGTGCAAAAATGATACTCAAGGGATAACTACAGTGTCATAGTTTAGTAGAGCAACTGCCAAGTTACCATATTTGCTGTATGAAGCTGCAATGAATGTTTATAATACTTTGCAAATGGTTGATAAATACTACAGAGTGCTTCTATGAACATTATTTAGATAGTCATTATATGGTTGCAACTTATGTTCCTAAAACTTGACAATTTCTTAATAAATGGTTTATAAAGCATATACAAACATTATTTGAATGTTAGCAGTAACAAACAATTAAGTTCACTATCAATGTACCCTTAATGATGGGTATTATGGAGTGTTACTAAAATTCCTTCAGACAATTAATGAAATACTGTTTTATATATCTACTGTGTGGTTACATTAACCTCAATGTCTATATTAAAATGGGTCTCTAGCTCCTTGCTCCAGTTGGCTTTATTGCACATCTGGATGAGTATGGGCCAAAACCCTCTGGGGTCCCCAAGCCAGAGAGAGTCCTTGAAACAGTTGGCACTGTAACTATCTTCTGTAGAAAATTTAGACACTACACTGACACTGGTGGGCCCACTGTCACATTTTGCCTGAAGGGCCCTTGCATATGCCTGATGGCAAATGACAGGGCAGATATGGGTAGAAGGCTGGCTGTCTTTACAAGACTGATTCTGGCTTATAAATGTAATATTCCGTAATATTCTCAAGCAATTATTCAAATAACATCCTTGAAGTCATTTAAACATGCTTAGTCTGATCCAACATTGCATATAGAGCAACTCAAACACAGGTGAATCAGGCTTATGATTAAAAACTAAAAACAGCCAAGAAGGAAGCACTGTCTGTCTCTACATCTTAAACTCTGTATGTAGGCATACAGCATGGTAATCCCTCAGATCCACTCTGCACACCTGATCTCATGTGTTCTCACCTGACCAAAAGTAGAAAGGTTATTGCCATGGCAACTCCCCTCATCTATCCAGCATATGCTAATTAGGCTGTGTATCTCAGGATAAGACGGGCTTACTGTATGGCATTTAAAGGGATTGCTGATCACGCTGTTATTAAAGATGCCAACAGACCAAATGCAAGCATCAGTGGCTATTTGCAAACGTTGGAACCATCATCAGGTCAACATCTGATCCTTCCAAATAGAGTGCTGCGGGAATGAATCCTACAACCCGGAAATTAAGTTTCCTCGTCTCAAAGTCAATTGATTTTTTGAATGGGTTTTTAGGTTAGATGCCTCTAATAAGGTCTGTGGTTTAGAGAAAGCTAAGAGATTTTCACATTTGGTTCAAAACATAAATTATGCTAGTAAATATCCCATTTGAGAATTTTCAATCTTTTACTAATCTAAAAAATGTCGGTTGCTAGCAAGTGGCTAAATGAGACTACGAAGCTTATCAAGCGGATTAAACGTCATCACACCAAACACTAATCACATAATGGTGGTGAGATGAAGTCAACTGACAGTGGTGTAGTTTGTTTATAGCTTAACATTACCTTTTTACTTATGTTGATTGCATGCATGTTTCAAAAATCAAAAAGTCCCATTGGCTTTTTTATGGGGGGGGGGGGGGGGGGTGCTTGCCTAAAAAAATATTTTGTCCCTGTATCATGCTATACCTGCAAAGCTATTGATGTTTCCAGTCACAGCTGTACATTGTTTTAAAACTTTGTTTTAAAAGCTAATGCTAACACAATGAACATGGCAGAAATGAACATCAGTATGCTAGGACTGACATCGTGGCCATGTCAACATGTTGACATGCATGCTAACATAAGCATTAGCATGTAGCTCAAAGTACCGTTGTTCCTAAATTTTAGCCTCATAGAGTGCTAGCTTGATCTTTTTCAGATATGATTCCGTCTTTGTCTTTGTATTATTTTCATTGTGGATGATCTTTTGATTGTTTTCTTGATTAATTGATTTCTTGTTTGGTCTATACAATGTGGAAAATGTCAAAAAGTGTTTCCCAAAGCTCAAGATGATGATATTAAATGTCTTGTTTCACCCACAACCCAAAGATGCTTCATAAAGGTGTACAGACACCAGAAATTATTCACATTTATGACATTTTTTACTTTTTTCCCTTAAAAAATTACTCAAATGCATTAATACAAAAATTGGTGGTTAATTTAATAATTGTGTCATCCATATTAGCCATAAAATCTTTGCAAGTTTCATGTCTTGTTGAAAATCAATGAATCTTTACAATGCTGTGTTTTCACTGTATAAAAAAAAACACCCAGCTTCCCTCCTTCCTTCATTACTTGCCACTTCACATATTATGCATAATCATTTTTCATACACCATATTTTGCCATTAATCATTCAAAAGTAAAATGTTATTAGTTTGTGATATGTTTGACTCTTCATATATGTATTAATTATAAAGATATAATTACAAAGTTGTTGTGGAGCTGTAAAGACTATCAATATAACACTGTTGCAATGAATAATAGAGAGCGCAAATTGATATAATGTAATATTTGTGCACCTCAGCAATATTAAACCTGTGGTAAGTGTATACGGATCCATAAAAACCAGGGGAAACGTATTGCCTGTTGAGACATGTTCTGCACAGATCTGTGGCTTTCAAATCGATCATATAGCAGGGTCATTTTCCCTTATTTTCGCCATAGTCATCAATATTCCATTTGCGTGCTACCAGGCCCATGCACTGGGGGCTGGGGTTCGATTTCAAAATCCACTGGAAGCAATTAGCTCCTTCATTACCATCTCCCATGCTCTTCCGCTTGCCCTCACCATACACACCCATGCTGCCCGGAGCTCGCTCTCCAGTGCGACCCCAAGGGCCTTGGAGCAGGGAGCACTGTCGCCTTACAGAGCTCCAGTCCACAACCTTCAACCTCCTTAAGATCACCACAGGATATGTTCCTATGTTCCTAACTGTTCCTAATCACTCTGGGGGGCAGGAGACTAGAAAAAACTAAAGGGAAATCAGATGAGTTTAATGATAGGATTAGAGACAGGAGGCATTGTGATTATTGTGGCAAAACACCGACATTAGCTTGAGATGCTGCAGCTGTAAAGCCTCACTGCACATGGATGCTAGCTGGGCAGCTAACACTAGCGCTAGTCCCAAGGAGACTTTTCTCTGTTCAAGTGAACTCGATCTGTGCTGACACCCAACACATCAAATGCATGTTTGCGCTACATTTGCAGATAAACAAGCCTGAAGTTCCAGACCTAAACATAGAAAGCTAAGTTCGGCCTTTAGCCATTGTTGTTTTTGTGACACCTTCGGGAGCCGAAGTCATTCAAGGTTGCGGTGTCATCCCACACAATGCGTTTAACAAAAATCTGCAAACCCATGCCCTCCTCACACCCTCTCTCTGTCATATCCATTCTCTCTTTTCCTTCATCCCCATAATGTGAGAAATCAACATCATTTGCTAATAACAGTTAAAGCAGCATGCTTAACCTGACGCAGCCAAATATGAACAATGCCTTCCAACATGAGGCTAACACTAACCGTGCAACTGTGCGGCTTAAAGCTCAATGGTGAGGCACCACGTGTCAAAGAAATTTAGAGCAGCATGGGTGATGTCTCTCTTCAAAGGCAGGCGGCACTGTCAGACAGGCTTATGCTGAGGGAGATTTGGGAGAATATATTGCATGGTAATATCTCACTGCCCAATTACTACCAGTGTACTGCAGCAACAATTAAATCCAAACCAGGATGCAAGAGTGCTGGCATTAGACTGTCAGTGATTTTTGTTGTTTTCACAGCATTATACCTGATTTCTCAACTGTTCTTTACTGATTAAGCTGTGTACAGGATATTATTGAAGATTTGCTCCTTGAAGATTTGATTTAATTTGAAGGTAACAAATTATTTTTGCTGTTTCCAGCTGCTAGCATTAGCAAACTCCTTGAACTTGTCAAGTGTTGTGTGGGTTCTTTAGATGTTTATATCAAAGTGCTTGTGCTGTGGGAACTACTTTTCAGAAAATAGTGTCAGATGTAGTGGTATTGGAGTGGTTTTATGAGTACAAGTTTGAGTCTAAGTGCATGAGCACAGTATCAGACTGAAACACGATGCTGGTATCAGTACTGTTGCATTCCTATTATTAACATCTGAGGGTTGTGAATGTTGATATTTTTATTCCAACAAAATTTTTACGAACAATGCAAACGTTACTCTAAAAGACTAACTTTGATGTTCTGTAATGTTACCAATAAACAACCAAGCTATTTAACATTAGCATATTATTTGCATATTTGATATCATAACATTAAGAAGAATTTTAGGTTGAAGGCCACAGTTAACTTTCTATTTAAGCTCTTTTTGAGTCCTTAGTTTGGTTTCACTGACATTAGCAGAAAGTGTTTTTGATTTTATTTCTTCTGTTTCTGTGTTGTGCAGTTAAGTGCAGTCAAATGTTCTTTTTCTTAGTTTTCAAATCACAGCTAAATAACAGTATTTTGTTGTAATAAATACATATGTATAAAGGCTACTATATTAACTAAATAATCTACATGCTATAACTACATTTTTAGAACACTGTAATATTGTACTTCATTTTACAATATGCTAAAAACTACTCCAGTTAGTTTTACAGTAATTTTACAGTTGTATAAAATACAGAATCTACTAGGGCTGTGTGTTGGCAAGAAACTGGTGCTACGTATGACGATACAGAGGTTACAAATCAATATTTAAAAAATATTATTTTAGGAAAACTCTGATCACATAAATAACAAACCACCATTAGAAAAAATCTGAGAAAATCCCCAAAAAGTTAACTTTTTTACGCAAACAGAACAGTGAAAATGATAACTACACTGCTACCCAGCAGTTGGAAGTTTTAATGCAACACAAAAGGAACCACTGCCACAAATCTTTGTATGTATCACAATACCACAATAGAGTGTTTTTGAGAATTGATAGGGAAACACAAAACATTATATTGCAATTCTCACACTTGCACTCCTAGCATCTACTGGGTAATTGTTCCCAGTTGCTACTGTTAATATGAGAAGAAATATTTAACAGTGTAGCAGCCAGAAAACTGTGTATGTGAGGGTTCTGAGGAATTTATTTTCCACTCAAAACTATTTACAAAGTGCTCCGACTGTGTCCTCGTCATGACAACTGATGTCACATGACATATCTAAGAGGTTGAAGTGAATTGTCACCCTGACACTTCTTCTCTCATCTGGAGTTTCGCGTAACCTTGTGAAGCCGTGGCGGACGACCTGTCTGAGACTGCCATTGATGTCTGCACGCACAGACTGAGGGAAGAGTGACAAAGGGAGAGACAAAGAGAGTGATAAACATAAACAGAAGTGACACGGCGGAAGCAAAAGAGTCTCGAACAAAAGGAAGAAAGGGGTTGAAGCAGAGAGACAGAAAAGAGACAGGAGAAAAAAAGCAGAGGGAGTTTGGGGAGACGGAGAGGCGGCGAGATCCAGGACAGGAGACTGAGAGAGGCAGATGGAGGGAAGAGAGTTTGAGGCACTTCCAACGGCTCTCTAGAGAACCGAGGTGACACTGTGTGTTAAGACTAGCAGTGAAGAGCTGTCCCTCGTGATTCCAGTATTGATAAACCTTATTACTGCACCTGATAGCACGGCACACCCACCAAATCCCACTCTATTTTTCTCCCCTTTTGCCTCCCTCTAAGCACTCAAATAACACCACAAATCCAATACTTAGTCTATTTTACAGGCAGAGGATTTTCTGAAAATTCCCCAATGAAAGGTTTTTTTTAAATTGGTATCTCAGAATTGTGATTTCAAAGATTCTTGAAAGACCTCCTGCTGAAAAAATCATTGCATTTAGAGTTCAGAAACCATCATTACTTATAGTACATGCTCATTTTATTGCAATATTTACAAAGTACATGAATAAAATAAGCCCTTTTCAACTTCAAAATGTTTGAGCAATAGAAACTGCTGCAGGGAGAAATGAGGCAAACTTAGAAGAATGCAGCATCTTGCTGCAACAGAGTATGACTCATTATGTTAGACAGGCTAATACTGTACATGAAAGGATAGCAGGATGATCAGCTTCTACACCAAATGAGATACACTTAGTGTACAACACTGTGATTATCCTCAGTGGACTGGTAATTGTATTAATAGACCTTCACAGAGAGCAGGTCAATGGGTTGACTTAGTGTTTCGGTCTTCTTATTGGCTGGTGATGTGCGCAGGCTAAGTCAAGTGAAGTTGTTGGAGAGACTCGGGGGAGAACAGGGTCATGTCTATGTTTTTAGCCACTCAATTTGAGCGGCTCTAGGGATGGTTGTAGTTGTCCATCACGTCAACAATTTAGCCTTGAGTGAAATATTTTGACAGCTTCTGTGTATGATGGATTCCCATGAAATCTGATAGAGACTTTCACCCTCAGAGGATGAGATGTAATAATTTTGAGGATACATTGACTATTCTAACAATGATGCCATAATTAGGACATTATTTCCATTTGTCAAATTCTTTCATTCTCTGCGAAGACTATAAGGTGGACTTCCATGGAATTTACTAAAGAAAATTACATCACATCAACGTCAAGATATCTACATGCTCTCTACAATATACAGGGAGGATAGACAATACTTTTTCAATATTAGGCCCTACTGTATCTCTTTTGGTCACCTTTGTTTTTGCACCACTTTGAGGCCAAAACATGTTGGACTTTTCTTGACTTTTTATGCTCACAAGTAGAAGCAGCAATAGTAGTGAAATATGTAGCTGGTGTTTTATAAAACATACCCTAAAGCAGTTAAAGCTGCGCTGACCATTTTTTGAATCAGATTTGGATGAAAATTTTATGTCTGTTTGTGAGAATTATCGCCAACTCTGCATTTTCCTTCAGCCCTATGTGTTATCTTGGCATCTTTTAGATGTTCTGGTTTTTAAGGCCTACAGCCTGTCTGCTCTGGTTCACTCCCATCAACCTTTTTGCAGCAGCATGCAGATGCTTTCAGCGATAAAAGTTCAGATAAACTAAATGTACACAACTCGGCCAAACACCAGAAAAGTAGTTACCCACGAGCTGACTTCACCAAAATCCCGAAGAAGTTGGTGAAGAATATTTTTTTATTATTTGAAATTCATCTCCAGGGTAGCTAAAAATTGTGAAGTGGAACACAAACATATTTTCCTGTGCAATGGCAGATATTTCACTTTTAGTTTAATTTAAGATGACAATGACCTGATGGCCACAAAATGACACTCTGTGGCCACACAACAGTCCATGTAGGCGCCCTCCTTGGACACCAAGTCGTATCTCTAGACTTAGAGCTCTCAACAAGTTCCACAAACCTCCCAACACCTTTTGCACCTTTCAGTTCAACATCCTTTGAAAACAACGAACAGAACTTATCACCGGCTAGTTACAGATAAGGTGGGGCTACTATAGTCTGGGTTTATGAAGCCGACTCTTCTTACAGAAGAAACAGAGACACAAATGCGGACTGTGAAATTACAGAACAGCAATGACACATCTAAGGATATAATGTTCTGCAGCGTGTGCTGAAAGTTTTGGCAACAAGTCGAGAAGTGTAGTTCTCTTCTCATCAGAAACAATGCCTTCAGGAAACACAACATCAAAGTTATTGGCAAAAGTGGACAACACCAGTGTTACAGTTACAGAAGGCTGAGTTTTGTTGCATTAAATTATCTTTTATGTATTGTTTTTATGTAAGTCTACATTTAGGCCACCAAATTAAGGGGCTTGGAGGCTTGTGTGGCCAGTGCTTAAAAATATCAGCGTCTATCCCTGGTTTAGATTATCTGGCTAGCCTTTCTTATAATCTGATTGCATACAGTGATTACATGTCAGTGCTGTGTTTAGAGGTTCCTATGTTCACCCCAGATAGAAAAGAAAATCAATTAATTATGATTTATATTTGAAAATGCCAATAGTGCAATGTAGTTTTATCTGAAAACTCAAATGCATTATTTGATGTCATGTGTCTGATTATGTGTGAGATCCTACGATTGACTTGCTGATGTTCTTTATGTTTGCTCTGTGAACAACAACACTTTTCATGACAGTGTACATGGTAGAACTGGTGTAAAGTTGGTGCCTCTAATGGCATGTGAATGCCCAATGATGGAACCTGAAGGTGTTTTGGCACTTCAGCTCGATACCTTGAGAAAACAATCTGATCCCAGTTGGAAAACTTTGGACAGGTAAATGACATTTTCGAATTTATCTGCATTAGTGTGGACATGGCCCAAGGCTCCCTCCTGGCTATTGGCTGTGACAAGCTAGTCTCTGTCACTTTCTGTGTGTTTTTCAGCATGTTTGTGTGTGCGTATGTATGTGTGGCACTGAAGCCCCTTATTGGCTGCTGATGGTTGAGTCTCCAAGGAGTGAGTGATGAGGTTTGGAGTGACAACGGGGGGGTACATGTTGTGAAAGGCGGGAGTGAACGATGGAAGGATGGAGGGTGTCTGAGGAATGGGGGCAGGCGCCTGAGGTCCAATCCCATCAACTGAGGCAATTGTGCGGAGCGAATACTGGAGTGAGGAGGTGGGGGGGTTGAGGATGAGTTTGCAAAGGAGAGATGGGGAGTAAGACAGAGATGTGGTGACTGCACTTCTATTACTAACACCAGACAATTAAGAGGAGAAGAGGTGTGCGAAAACAGAGGAGAGGGAGGGACTGAAGACTAAACTTTTCTTCTCAGTCTTCTCAGTGCAAGTTAGGAGAGCATATGAAGATGTGTTTCATATGTTTTTGAAGCAACTTTCAACCTGTACAGGCAACCATTGGATCAATTTTATTTTGGTATAGTAGGGAACATATATATATGGTTTTCATCCATGAATAAAAACTAAATGATAATGTAAAATTTAGATGAAGGGACGAATGAACCAATTATTATTTTAAGTCCTGATCAGTTAAATGCTGCTGTAGCCCACAGTTGTTGTGTTTGTTTTTTTACTAAAACTAGCAAAAATTCATTGACTAGAATTTGTCTGAAACCAGAGCAGGGATTGATGGTCATGGTCCCACAGTGCCCCAGCTGATTTCACCATTTTCTCCTCTGCCCCTTTCCTGACATTGTGGTTTTTAGACACTAGTTTATTTTGTTGAGAATCTGACTGGGCAACATCACGTGAAACACTGTGAACATAACCAGTGGTAAGTTAGATTTCAAGCCTGGTATGAAACCACTGGGCTATTCAAGTGTGATGCAGCTCGAAGCAGAGACAGAGCACTCAAAGTGAGCACAAGAAAAGGAGCATGTTAATATGAACAGAAGTACCAATCAAATATAAACTTTCTGAATTTAAACAACCTGAATGTTTTCGTGAAGCCTCATATCACTTTGCATTTCTATGATTTACACTGCAGACTAGAGTCTCTGTTTATGGTGTGGAAGATGAACAATTTTGATGAATATATTATATTATAGGATTCTTTGTCTCTAAGTTGTGAGGAAGGAAGATAACTGTAAGTTTGAGTGTAAAATCAATGGGACTACTACTCGCTAACATCTGAAGAAGGAACGATTGAACAACATTGGTATGGAATAAGCAACTGTTATTTTTGTATATAAGGCAAGACACTGTGAAAAGACCTAGCACTAGAACTAGCAACCTCCACTATTTAGACAAAGAATCTTTACAACAGATGACAAACAACTAAATCTGTGTTATCTACACTTCTCTGTACTATGGAGGAGAAGAGTTTGCAAAACTTGAGAAAGTTTTGAGAAACTTTCTCAAAACAATGACTTCACATAAGATACTGACATACTACATATTGCACACTCTGACCATGATGTCATTATGTAAACTGACTTCTGAAAACTTCCAGGCTCCCTGTTCTTAGAATTAACAAATCATGAAAACATGTATTAGAATTTAAAACTCCTAAATTAAACAGATTATTTCTGTGGACATAAATCACTGCTTTAGTTGATGGACTTGCTGCCCTGGCTTTTGGCCTTTGTGCCCTCAAAAACTTGACAAGACCAAAGACCAAGTGGCTCCTAAAACGATGAAATTCCAGACCTGGCAGAGACAAATGTACATTTTAGTCAAAAGACCAAAAAAAGAAAAAAGAAAAAGAAAAAAGAAAATCAGATGCCAAAAACACTGCTTCAGATGTGATGTAATCCATCACTGAGTACAACTAAAGCCAGATATATGTCGGTGAAAACGCAAAGCTCTCTATTTGCTTTTGCAATCTGCATGAAATTAGCATCTGCTTTATAAAAGCAGGTGCTAATTATGCAATCAGCGGCTGGAACTGCTGTCATCATGTATTCTTTGAGTGAGGCAGAGCTCAAAAGGTGCAGTTTAGTGACGGGCATTGCCAAAGCCTAGAGAAGAATTCAAAATGTGATGTAATCTTGAAAAAGAAACACTCAAGACAATCCAAAGCATGTGCTGCAATTAAAATATTCAAGAGATTTCAAAGATTCACTGGTTTTTCTTGTCACATTCTCATTACAAGGCCACTCATACATACATTACATACTCTTGAGGCTGTGCTGAAAGGCAGTATGCAATAAAGAAAAGGAATTAGAATAAAAATTAGAAAGGGAAATATAAAGGATAAGAATTCTACATATAAAATGATAAATGTGTGTAATATTAAAATATTACAGTGTGTATTATCTCCATCTGTGGCCAGCCTGATGCATTTTTTCAGCATATAAAAAGACGTCAAATCCAGATTATGTGACAGGCAAAGTATACAATAAAATCTTGGTCAGGCTCAAGTATAGAATATCTAAAAGATAAAATCTAAGGATGTATTGAAGCATCATTAATTCATACAACTAGAATAATATTTATTTAAAGAAAGGATTCTTAAAGTAATGCAGCACGACATACCTTCATGGCCTTTATATACTATAGTAGTACAGGCTTATTGATTATTTGTTTATTTCAATTCCCCTATTCCCCTGTTCCCCAGGTAATACAAACTTTCTCAAGTTTAACTATTTTATTGCAAAATTAATTATAATGCCCATTTCAACAGTACTAATTCTGTTAGTACAAGTGTCACATCAGCCTTTCTCTACCTTTTTCCCTGACAATGTTAGGCTGATATGCATGGAACTTTCTCCACATCTTTTACATAAAAGTCTTGCAGTCTTGCCGTTATAGGAAGTCTTTTAATGTGATCAGGAGGATGGTGAAGAAGACAGAACTGGAAAACACTGTTTCTGTTCTGTTTGCACTTGGCCATTACTTGAATATTGTTTTTTTTGTTTTTTTTGTTTTTGAGAATCTACATTATAAAGAACATATGATTTAACTAGAAATACTATATGGTGAAATACTTATTAAGAGTACATTCACCATGCAAATATTTGCTGTTCATTAGTGTAAAGATGTATTAACTTTTGTGGGCTGCTGCTGTTTTTTTTTCTTTTGTTTTTCTCTTCTAATTTGATTATTTTCTTGCAGCATTCATCTATTAATTCTCGTCTGCTGACACTCAGAATGCTACACAACACTTGTGTCAAACCCGAGGCCTGGCACCTCCTTTTTTATGGCCTCTGAGAGCTTGCAGAGAATATGATATGCGCAATACAACTCTCGATTTTGTCATTCACACACTGACAACATCCAGCCATTAGTTGTCAGTATATGCTAGTATCTCAAAATCACACAAGTCATTTCAGGCAGAGGCACAAGTGGTTGTAGTTGAATTTGAAAGCTTGTTTGCAGGCTACACAAACTGAAACAACCCTTAAATTACTTTATTTATTTTTCTTATTGTAGATACTTCAGTGTATGCTGACCCTTATTTTTCTTAGGCTTCTGCTTTAATTCAGGGGTAGTTATTGTTATTAATTATACAAGTAATTATCTAATGCACTGGCAAATTGCAATGGGATAACGAGTGGATACATTTACATAGTCTTACATTTATAACTGGCTCTCAGACTGCATCCATAATTCCGATGTGAATGATCTTGAATTTGACACCTGCGCTATATAAATGTGGGTTAGTTATCTTTCCAAATATGCCAGTATACCAGGTTTGTATCTGCGCTTTTAGGTAGAACACTACAAAAAATCTAAATGGTAAATGCATCTATTTATGTAGTGCCTTTATCCAAACTACCATGTAAGGCGCTGGCCTGACCGTCGGGAGTAATTCGGGGTGCAGTGTCTTTCCCAAGGACACTTGGACATGTGGAAGGAGGAGCTGGGGATTAAACTGCTAACCCTGTGATCAGTGGACAAGCCGCCCTACCTCCTGAGCCTCCTGAGCTGCAGCTGCCCTTGGAAATTGCGAAAACCTGAGTAAAACCAGCAGAACACACATTCAACCCCATTTCTCATAGCTGCTCTCATTATTTGTATGGCTTAGTGTCAGCTTTACTCTGCCTTATCCAAGATTTAAGAGTCAGTCAAGAAATTATCAAGTTTATATTATTCATTCAAATCACTTAGATTGCTTAGCAACAGGGAATAGATGGTCAAGCATGATGGTTAAAATTTAAAACACTTAAAAACTTAGCTGCTTATGGAAGCCAAATGTCAGAATCCATCAGCACTTTAGAAAAAAGTGGGTTCTGAGGCATATCCCT
This sequence comes from Lutjanus erythropterus, assembly GCF_056507025.1. Lineage (NCBI taxonomy): Eukaryota > Metazoa > Chordata > Actinopteri > Lutjaniformes > Lutjanidae > Lutjanus > Lutjanus erythropterus. The sequence continues at coordinate 11,749,917 of NC_139331.1, forward strand.
GGGCAAATACGGCCATAAAATAAGAATACCGCTCAGCTTCTTGACACAGCTCTGGTTTTTACATTCTGATGACAACACTGATTCTTCCGTTGTGTGGTTTTTAGCTTTCAGTGTGCATTTATACTGTCAGATATTGACTGAATTACTGTACACTGCAGGCACACAGCATTCATGAATCCTTGAGTGGTTTCCTTTTTTAAATGGCTGTAACTGTGGATTACAATATTATGGAGTCATCCGCAGTCTGTATTATTTCCGTCAACAATCAAACGATCTTTGACAGCATGTCTCCTGAATGCCGACTATTGCATCAGCCTGACAGCTGCCATCCTGAGCCAAAATGGGAAGCGACGGCAGTGAGCATTGTATCGGTTTCGTATTCTCCATCATGCTGCAGAAAAAAGTGCCTTGATAGACTTGCATCACTCTGCTTCTGTGTGGGTTTGTGTGAGGTATTTGTTTTCATCTGTCTGCCTGACACATTGTATGTTTTACCATAAAATTTGCTTTTATCTTTGTGATCCAAATCACTTAATTACTTTAAGCTACAAAGAATGGATTTATGTGTGTACTGTGTTGGGCTATCTATGTAATAAGCTGTGAGCATTCATTGAATAATAAACAACCTGTCAATAATGACAATGTTTTTGTTTGTACATGCTTAGAGGTAAGGGTTCCAAAAGAGGTTCTTCCTGAAGGGCTGAGGTTCTATGCAAAACCATTTGCTTCTGAAGAACCCTTTTTTGAAGCAACACTTAGTCTGTTTTTTTCATCCACAAAACGCCTTTTTAAAGAGAAAGAGTTCTTCAATTCTTGAAATCCTTGGAGAACTCTTTCATCAAGGGTTCTTCATACCATAATGCAAAAGAATTCTTGGTAAATCCTGGGTGGGTTCTAGATAAAATCCCTGGCATTCAAAAGGGTTCTTAGTAGAACCCCCTGGGTGGGTTCTAGATTAAACCCTTGGAATATAAAGCAGTTCTTGGTAGAACCCCATGGAGAGGTTTCAATGTAAAACCAGGGTGGGTTCTTGATAAAAAAAAAAAAAAAAAAAAAAAAACCCTTGGAAAATAAAAGGGTTCTCAGTAGAACCCCCTGGACGGGTTGTAGATAAAACCCTTGGAACATAAAAATGTTTTCAGTAGAGCTTCCTGAGTGGTTCTGGATAGGACCCCCAGAGAGGATTCTGGGTGGAAACATTACCCCAAAGAATGGTTCTCAGGAGAACATCTCACAGTAGGAGGTTCTGGGTGAAACCTTTCATAGATGGTTCAAGTTAAGTTGGTTTCTAGGTACAACTTACTTAAAGTGGAAAAGGCTTCTCCTATGGCCATACGCCAAAGAACCTTTTACGGTTCTATATAGCACCTTCATTTCTAAGAGTATGTTTAGATCCATGTATGCATGAATAACTGTGTGTTTTTGTGCATGTGTGTATACACATGTTCATGTTGTGCCATAGTGTTTGTGTGTGAGCTGAGACTTGCTCCATGGAACAGGGTTTGCAGGCGGGCGGGGCCTTCCCCAGAGCCTGTCAATCATCCGGAGTGGCGTCGCCTTATTGGCTATTATCTCTCCTGTCAGAAGCCTGGCCGTGCCTCCACCTCACCACATCAGTCTCTGTCAGTTCACATGCTGCCTGTGGATAAAGCCATGGAGCATGAAGCTGCATGCTACTGTTATCATTACTTTTAGTGACATGTGCTGTTTCAGCCCAAGACTCCATCAGCAAATGTCACCTCTTATTCTGAGACTCTGGCTGATTAAAAAAAAAGTTCTTTTTTTTAATGAGAGGGGGCCACGTATGTTGAAGGGTATTTCATGTTATTTTCAAATTCTGGCTTATTTTCTACAACTAATGTGTGTCATAGTTTATCACCTGCTTAACTGCTGAGCTTATCGTAGCTTCAGTATGCTACATAACTGTATCCACCCACACATGCAAGAAGCAGCAACCGCAAAAAAGCAATTAACACATCCATTTAGCACAGTTAAGGCACACTGCAGTAGCACATATGCTATCTTTAAATGGCTGCAACTGAATAATTATCATGTTTTTTTTTTCCATTATATGGTGTTCTTTCAAATTTGTTTTTATTTTTTAGGAGTCGACTGTGTGTGTGTGTGTTTTTGTTTTGTTTTGTTTGGTTTTGTTTTATTTCCTGGTATGATTATTGCTTATCTTGACACAGTTTCTAAATGTGTAATGCCACATGGGAGATGTGAGAGCTGATATAAAATTTGCATCTGTAATTACCAGTGCGAGGTTGATGTGAAGGTTTTCCAGCTACTTACAGAGCATCCAATATGCTCTTAAGTCTACATGTCTGATTAAATGATATACTTAATGCCAGTTAAAATAACAAACTAGGAACCACAATACACAGAGATTTAGAAATTTGCTAGTAGGTAGATCCATTTTCTATTAAGCCACACATTAAGAGTGTTTAAGGAACTGTCTTCCTGACCTGACCCCCTTTAGTTTACATATGAAGAGTCAAAGTCCTTTAGCAAAGAATGATAAAGTGGGTGAACAGGTTAGGCACAAGACTGACCTGGAAGTCAGTGATAACACTTTGACGACTTATATTTTTGTTTTTGTTTTTTGTTATTATTGTTTTCCGTTTTCAGCTGCATTTTGGTCTGATTTAGGCAACAAAACTACTTGGTCAGTTTAGAAAATAAAACTACTTGGTTAGGTTTAGGAAATTTAAGTACTTGGTTAGGCTTAGAAAAAGATCAAGGTTCGTCTCTGCCATGTGGGTATAAATAGACGCACTGGCTATTTACACCCTGATGCAAATAGCACTGATGGCAACAAATACGTGGGTGCTTATTTCTGCTATGCACTCCATATAAGTGGGTGTAATTAGCCACATCCGCTATTCCACCCCTGTTGCAAATGGTATTGCTGGCCAGTGACACCTGCGTGCAAATAGCATTTGCTAATTTTAAAGCACAATCAATGATAATAAAAAAAATGTGAAGATTTTAAATATGAGTAATTTTATCTTTTCAGTTTTATTTTTCCAGGTAATACTGCTGTGGAATACTGCTGATACAAAATACACAATGTGTTCAATACATACTACTAGAATTTTTAAAAAGTTTTTATCTTATCCCATCTCTGAGTTTTAAATTTCAATTACATAAATGGGACTTTTGACTTGTTTAAAATAACAGAACGCATATCCAAGCAGAAATCATAAACTAATGAGATCGAGAGAGAGTCAAAGTCCCTCTCCAGCAATTGAAACAGATTAGCACACATTTCTAGTCGAAGCTGAGGCCATCTAATATTTATTACCTCTATAACTTACTCTCCTGTGTACTGGCAGAACATTTAGCTGCATGCAGGGAGGCGAGGGGTTAAAAGGGGAACAGCAGTGCCATAAAAGGGACAATGAAATAAACATGACTCACCGTGAAAGAGCCCTTAAAGCCAATATAATCTAGATGGTGGGGAAGAGCAGGGTGCCAAAGGCGGTTAACGACAAGCACCCCCATCAGGCTTGAGCTTTAGACCTCGTCTCAACAGCCAATCACATCAAGTGCTGTTTTAAGATGGAGGTGAACAGCAATTTGGTTACATTATTGTCTACTTAGACACTGTGAAAATCTGTTCAGAGTGCACTGAGAGACAAAAGATGACATGTACAGTGTCCAGTCTCTTATAGTATCATTTTACAACAGCATATACAATCTTAGAAATATGGTTCCCAAAAAGGATCTTTCTGAGGAGCTGAGGTTCTACCCAGGACTATTTGCTTCTGAAGAACGCTTTGTTGAAGAAAGGGTTCATCAAGACAGACGGTTCCATGAAGAACCCTTTTAATCCAAAAAAAAACCCTTTTTGAAAGAAATAGTTCTTCAAGAATTGATGATCATTGGAGAACTTATTTGTCAAGGGTTTGTCAAGGGTTGTTTGAGTTATAATATAAAAGGGTTCTAGATAAAACTTTTGCCTTATTTTTAGAGTTCCCTGCAGAACCCCAAAAGAGGGTTGCAGGTGAAACCATTACAATAAAAGTCTCTCTGTTGAACTTCTTGTCTAGGAAGACAAGAAGGAACGTGTCCACGAACATGGAACCAGCCAAAAATGACTTGGTTCAGAACCCAAAAAGCTGGAGTTCCCAACTGGAACTTAAAAAATAACAGGTTTTCCTTGAGAACCAAAGTAGGCGCATTCTGCAGTGTGTTGAACATTGTTCAATGCCTTCTGTTGATGATATCCTTGATTACAATGGTTCCACTCTGTGGTACCAGTTTACTATATAGCATCAGAGTTTCCTGAAATCTTGAATAGAACCAGTCCAAGAACCAGAGCTAATTTGGTGGAAAAGGGCCCACTGGGAGTTTTGTGGGAAACCTTTCACAGATGGTTCTGGGTATAAACCTTTGTATTGAGTTACAGGTAGAATCCTCTGAAAGTAGAACCTTTAAAAAAGGTTCGAAAAAGGAGCCAAAAAGGGTTTGCCTATTAAGATAAGCTGAGGAAGCCTTTATGGTTCTAATTAGTACCATTATTTCTAAAAGTGTAGGAACTGAGCACAATCATTATTTCTTGGATGGCAGATGAAAGTCTGGGATAAAGCTGCAACTCAGAGAAATATATTCAACACTGAGCTTAGCAAAAAGAAGAAGGAAAAAAAACACTGCTGTAGCTTTAAATCCAGCTAGAACCAGTTGTAGCCTGTAGCCAAAACAATATGTGACTCTCACTCTGCGCGTGTGAGAGTATGTGCGCGTGTTAGAGCGCGTGCAGGCATTTGCAACAATGTGCTCCTTCAAGTGATAAGAGTAACGATGGATTACTCTCACCTTTCTCTAGCTTTGTCGATTCAACCTTTAACTGCAGGGCTGATTGCAAACTTCACACATGCAAATATACAAGGTGTGATGCTGTGATCATAAAGGGATACTTATACAGTATGTGTCTCGGTATACAGGCACATAAATACACACAGACGCACACTTAAGCATCAGTGGGAAAACAGTAATCTTGGCATATGCCAGCGACAAACAGCCACACTAATTCCAACAAGCACACACTCACACGCACATCCTCCATCACGTGGCAGCAACACTGACGCTAGGGGCCAGGCCACCGTGCGCCTGGATGCTTTTTTTCCCCTACTTTTTTCACTCTCAATCCACCTCTCTCCTTCATTCTGTCCCTTTCCTTCCATTCCTACGCCACATATGTTTTCTCAAAAAGTGTGCCCACAGCTTCAGGGGGTGGGGGATGGGGGTTAAAGCTTCGTCCTCGCTTCCCAAGCTTGGCTTGGTTGAACCAAACTCAGCAGCTCCAGCAATCCCCTGCCTCCTCGCAGCTTTCCAAAATTAGCAGAGAGGATCCACACAGCCTCTCCAGGGAGAAGCAGACACCAACTGACGTGTCTGCAATTTCATGGAATCATCTGGACCATCATGCCTCCCTGGTGTAACATTAGATTTGTAGCACATGTGTGAGCTTTCATGTTTTTTTTTGTTTTTTTTTTTTTCCAGCACTCACTGAGTCACTATGTGCATGCTGAGATCATGCATGTGCCCATAGAAAATAAGTGAATATGTGTGGGTGTGTTTTATGAAAAACAAATGCCAGCTGCTTTCCAAATCCTGTTGGCTGCAATCAAATCTACTGATCCTGACACGCTGAGGTAAATACAGAATTACTGTCATTGAGAAAAGTGGTATTTACTATTTGTGGAGCGAGGTCTGCTCACAGTTACTATAACTATGCTAATCCAAGCTTGTTAGAGTAGCACCACTGACTGTTTGGCCGTCGGTGAATGGAACTGCGAGGGCTTTTCCTTTCAGCACACATGTGCATACATGTAGACACAATTCATGACAACAAATCATGACAAGGTAAGTGTCCACCTACTGAAGGTGTCTTAGGGCAGGTGGTCAAGTTCACATTTGCAAAGGCAACCCTCAAACATTTCAGAAATTTAAACTCCATAAGCTAACCCGTACATGGTGGACTTTTCTTGAGTGAGAGGCTGTAAAAGATGGACCCTTCATTTCCTATAAATTCATCCTAATAAAAGTACTGTATTCTTTTGTTTTTTTCCTTTATTATGAAGCACCCAAAACCCAAGGAAATATCTGGGTTTTCATCAGCTGTAACTACACAAGCAAGCTACACAAGCACTAATAGCCAAACATAGAGAGTTTTAAAGACACCTTTCTCCCTGTCTCCTGCACATACATGAATTTAATCTTGCTCTCTCACCATAACGTAACAAATTGTTGTCAACCTGAATAACATTGCTGCTCTGCTGTGTTCACTGGTGAAGCACTCAGAGAGAGAGAAATGCGACTGACCCCTCTCACACTGATCTGATTAGAAGTGAGTACATATAAATGAGATAAATAACATAAATAAAATATTTTGCTTCTCTCTGGTAGTAGGAAACAGTGAACATCTCTTGAGCCCAAGTTTGTCCGCTGCCAGTCGATCTTTTGGCAGCAACCGTGCTACTAGTTCACCAGTCACCAAAATCAGAAAAGAAAATGTTTTTTAACCAATGAATTTACACATACAATGGTACACTTCCTGTGACTGTGTGAGAAATTACCCGGTCCACTTGTCAGCAGTCCAAGACCACCCCTACGAGGCAGACTAGAGGGCGGTTGTTTAGTCCGCACCACAATTCGAGTTGGTTGTTCACACAAACAAATGGGTAAACTCTCTAGGGTTCGTTTCAACCAGACTAAATTAAGTGGGTGTGAGCCTGCCTTTAAGCAAGAATTAAGTATCTTAATACAAAAGCAGAGGGGGCTGTTTCCTGACCTCTGACCTGCCTTATTGACAGACGAACATCCCTGTGGTGAAAAACCACTCATGTGGACACACACATAACTAGATACTTGCACACAAAATTGAAAAAGCTTGCAGAAAATCAAAAAGGTACACAGGTTTATGCAACCAACTGTACATTCACGAGAAATCCAACACACACATATCCACACAAAAACCACACAGACACACACACTGCCAGTCTGCCATCTAGCTTGGAAGTCAATAACATTATCCCCTCTCCATCTCGGCGACGGTTATTAGTCTGGAGAGCCAAACGGCTCTCTTCAATGACACTCTGGAGATGAAGGGATAAATCATCACACCGAAAGGATGAGTGTGTGTGGAGGAGTGAGAGAGAATAGGGATGAGAATAAGAATCGCATAGGGAGAAATATATACACTCAGGTGCAGCCTCAGACATAGAGACAGTTAAGTCTGGGCAGTACGGCTTTTTATTTTTTGTAAAGTACAGATGATGTGAAGACAAGTCCTTCAGAACACGTGGACTGATGTTCAGCTTCACAAATCTGCCTCTTTCTGAGCATCCCTCCCTCCCTTCTCTTTCCCCCTGTCACACTCACTCTCCATCTCCCTCCCTTTGGCTTTATCACACAGAGAAAAGGTGCCTTACTTGGCCTGGTAGTCTAAAAGCATCCCTTTTGTTACTTTCTCCCCTCCCCACCACCACTAACTCCCCTCTCCATGTCACCCTGCACTCGCTCCAATGGGACCCTTCAAAATACAAGGAGAGAGGAACAAACGCCACAAGGCTTACTGCCAGTTGGATAACACACAAGTGAACACCTCATAGACTTCTGTGCCCTATTTACATTGTGTTACGGACATTCATCAACATTTTTAGGCTAGCTCTTTGAGCGAGGAACAAGACAATTTATTGCTTTGTTTTTCAGGAAAAAAAACCATTACTATTGAAACTGAGTTTTTGTATCAAAATAGTTTGAGGGTCACAATGACCTTGTGTTTTGGATCAGTACTTTGACTGACAACAAAACTTTTAATTTTAAGTCAACTTGAATTAAAATTAAACTTTGGATAGTCTGGTCATTTGGCCTGTCACAATTGTCACAATTCTTCAATTCAACAATGTAATTTGACTTTCAATTTTAAGGTCACAATCAATTTAATTCTTAACCTAATTTAACTTATTTTTTATTTAATACAGACTACTATGGCATTGTTAGATTATTGAGTTGTAAAGATCAACAGATTACTGATTTTATGCCCTGACAAATGTCAATTACGTTTTCAAATTCTTCTTCAAAAAGATACTCTATATAGTATCAAGTGCAAAATAACAGCCAGCAAGCTTCAATGTGAAAAAAAGTACTGAGAAAATCACCAATTCTGCCTTTGATTTCAATTATTGAAACTGTGACACCACTAGTTACCATAGAACACAGAACCCTGCAAACATTGGACCCTAGCACCATAGGAACCTGCGAAAATAGGAACCTCAGGAAAAAAAAAGGACCCTTGGAACATAGATACACTCCCACTAAACCCTTCCATTTTCTCAGCACCAACACATCAATAAATAGTTTGGGAGCTGCCAAAGACTCAGCAGGTAAGTTACATGAGTGAAAAGTACCATTTAGTGAGAATCAATGCTAAAGTTAGCAAGTTAGGCTAGTAGCTTCCAGTTTCTGAGTGAAGCTTGTTTGCCTAGCCTTTTAGCTATCACTTTTAGTTGGAATACATATTTAACATCACAATGGGTACTTAGGTTCTACATTTTGGATGTTATAGAAGGGTGGATGTCTGTGCAAATGAATGATAAACTGCACATGGAAGGGTAGTAGAAAAGGGGGAAATGAATATTGTATCAATGTTCAAAGGTTACAGAGCTATGACGTGCTCCAGTCACCCTGAGGCCTGATGCTGAGATGCTGTTTTCACAGAAATGCCCAAAAACAGATTTATTCTTTTTTTGAAAAATGGAAAAATGTGCAAAATAGCTGTTGTGCCATCATAGTTTCTACTTCCAAACATAAATGTGAAAAAGATTCAAATGTTAAAGAAAGCCAGCCTGGTAACATCCAAGTCTTTTTCCATATTTCATTCTTCACAAAACAAAAAGAAAGCAACACACATCTGTGAGATGAAAAGTAAGTCATGCAACATCCGTGTGTCTGTGTGTGTGCGTGTACCAATCTAAGTAAATGCCAATTCCTGTGGGACAGCTGGCTGTATGGTAGAGTGGTCAGCTCCACCCTGCAGGCCATCACTCCAAATGTCTATTTCTGGAGCCTGTGTGAGTGTGTGCGAGTGTGCATATGTGTTTGACCAGTTAGAGCTGGTGAGGAGTGCGACTGTCGCGCTACACCAGAGGCTGCTCCATATGGACGAGGGGCTGAAGCCCAGGTGGGGTGGTAAAAGAGGTTGCGTAGTGGCATCTATGATGCTAGAGATGATGCAGAACTAAAGACTATATTACATCCAAAGTTTTTGTTTTTTGTATTTGTAGTGTATGCCTTGATGCTTTTTTGCTACTTTTTCACTTTAAATTCATCTCTCTCCTTCATTCAGTCCCTTACATTCCTACGCCACATCTTTTCTCAAAAATGTTTCTATTTGTATTATCTTTGTATTTACGAACTATATGTATTGTATTTATTTATGTGTTTTTCAGTATTATGTTTGCTGGTGTGCACCTATATGGATGCTGTATAGCTTTGTAGTCCAAATCACCTTTTACACTGCACAAAAAACCCACTAACGTCCACCAACACCTGGGTTTTGTCTATCTATCTACCTACCTATCTATCTATCCACGTGATGCTCATGGATCAGGGTAAGCTCTATCTTTAGTGTAATTTCTGCCTTCTAGCAACAAGAGGACCTTTGCTGCATTAATCCTGACTGCCTCCCCCACTTCACCAATTTTTAATTGGCTGCCGTGCCACAAAGGCCATGTCGTGGGAGGATATTGAGTAAATAACCACACACTTGTCCATCGTTTCATTATTTGGGTGAGTGGATAATGGTGGAGATGATGATGATGATGCTGACGATGACGATGATGATGATTGTGACAATTTATTTAAGTGTCTCTGTGGAATTATGTGAGGTAGCCGGTGAAAAAGAGCTCATTTACACTGAGGATTGTGGCCAAGGAGGAGGACAGAAATAAAATACCAAAGCAGGAACAAAGAGACAAAACAATAAAGTGCCGTTGCAAAACCTCAGAGGGGCCATCGAGACTATTAAAATGAGCTCATGAAATCACCATTAGAGGAAACACTGGGCTTAGTGATGCATGTTTATGGGACGGTTGTGTATCTGTGTGTTCGTTGGTATTTAGTCAAACACTTTGTCCACAGTGTGCTACATCTGAAACATTAATGAGCAGTGGTGAGATGAGAAGAGGGAAATGTGCTGAATTGCCATGATGAACACGGTTGATTTGTAATTATTCATGGTGACACATTTAATCTGATGTGGTTGAGGAATCAGGAGGCTGTGGCTCCACAATGGAAGCTACTGTTACCAGAGCGGGCTGGCTATCTGTCCTTCAGCTTTAATTTTCCCATGAACTGCACTGAGATAAACGATCTGCAAACTCACAGCGCTGATATACTGTATATCAAATCTTTTTTGCCTGTTCCATAACAAAGTCGTCAAATCATGACAGAGCTGAGCGAGTGCGTGTTCAGGCTCGGTGCTCTTAACTATCTCTGGTGGTTTGGATACAACAAGATGAAACATGGCAGTCATACAGTAACAGCACAGAGAGACACTCACAAACCACACCGAGGATGACCTCAACATCAGGAAGAGGAGCTGGTTGATGGTACACTCTTAGAAAGAAAGGTGCTAACTAGAACTATAAAGGGTTCTTCGGCTTGTCCCCATAGGCAACCCTTTTTTTTGTTTCTGGTAGAGCCTTCTCTAAAGGTTCCACTTGAAATCCTTTCATAGGCCTTTTTTCATAGACCTAAATTTGAATTGTTCTGAGTGTTTCCACCAAAAATAGGCTGTTTCGAAACCAGAAATGTTAGTTCCCAGCTAGAACCAAAAAGAAGGCTTTCTTATAGTGGTTTCACTCAAAACTGGCAGAAACATAGGCTGGTTCACTAGATAGTACCATGGTTCCCATCTTGAATGGAACTGGTTCAAGAACCAGAGCTAAAATTGTGGAAAAGGGCCCTCAAAGGGTTCTACCTTGAACCCAACATAAAGGGTTATACCTAGAACCATCTGTGACAGGGTCCACACAGAACCCCCTATGTGAGATTCTAAAAGAGAACCCTCTCTGGGACTTCTACTGCAAATCCTCTTATGTTCCAAAGGTTTTGTATAGAACCTACCCAGGGGATTCAACCAAGAACCATTTTAAATTCCAAGGGTTTTATCTGCAAAACACCCAGTGGGTTCTACCAAGAACCCTCTTATATTATAGTACAAAGAACCCTTAACAAAAAGCATTTGTCAAAGATTGATCCTTGAAGAACTCTTCTTCCAAAAAGGGTTCTTTGGATGAAAAGGATTTTTAATGGAACCCTTAGTCTTACAAAGAACCCTTGATGAGCTGTTTCTTCAAAAGGGGGTTCTTCAGAAGCAAATGGTTCTGGGTAGAACCTCAGCCTTTCAGGGAGAACCCTTTTGGAACCATTATTTCTAAGAGTGCAGTAGTCCATTACGTTAAAACTCCAGAGGTTGACTCTCTATTTTTGCTCTTCACAGTGGAGGACGTGCAGGGCAGAACACCACATAAACACTCAAAAACTTATTAGACCGTAAATTTAGACCAGTAATTCATAAAAGATGACCTCAAACCAGGCAGCGGCTGGGCATAACCAATGAGGAACTCCGAGGTCGGGAGCACTGGAAGGAATCTATGTGTGAGCGGTGTGTATATGTGTGCATGTGCATATGAATGGAGCTCTTTTATAGAACTTTCAGTTTCAATTTATGATCCATTAACTTGTAATAAGTGCCATACGTTCCCTCCTGCCCTGAGAATCAACAGCGAGAAGGGAGTATGAAGGAGATGGGAAAGGGCATTTAGAAGTCGGCCACACAGCTATACAATGCAGCGATTAGTGCAGTTCCAGCCTATGATGTGGCATTTAACCGACACCCGCATAAGTATGGAGCCAAGGAAGTTCATCCAGCAGTCACTTAATGCTGCTTTCATGGTCCTGGATCCTCTCTTTTGGACCTAGATTTCTATATATATGATCTTCATATGTCCACGAAGTGGGTACCTTTTTGTCTCAAGAATTGGTTCACCCAACCAGAATGAGAATATTCATATAGACAACAACACAACAACACACAAGAGCTTCTTTCACCTGCTGTATCCAGTTTTCCCTAATACATCCATACTTGCGCCTTGTCCTGAGAGATGGACAAAAAAATGTAAACTACAAAGAGAAAGAAATTGTCAAGCTTTTCCATAAACTTTTAAAGGAAAGGTGCAGCTTAACAAATGCCCTTAGTCTAACTAACATGTCTTTTCCAGGTAATAAGTCAGTTATAGGTCTTCTGCAGGCATCTGTTTGCAAAAAAAGTCTGCTTATGATTTTGTTTTGTCTTTTGCTCTTTAAAAGTCAACAGAATGCAGGAAACAAACAATGAAACTTGAATTTTTTGGGGGGAGGACCCTCAGACCCACTGCTTTGGTTTTGAAATCCTTTCTGAGGTCTCACGGTTGGCAAGTATAAACTATCTTCCTATCCACTGACTCTTCATTGGTCATAGAGCGGTTGAGAGACACAGAAAGAGCCATCCCTGCAGTGTCCCTGCAGCTCACCTCCTCCCTCAATGAGACTAATAGAGAAGCTGTCCTTTAGATTGGGCATGCGGTCGACCCCCACCCACCGCCCTGACAGGCTGCAGGACGGGTCCCTGTCAGCAGCCTGACTGCTCTCTGTCTTGAGGCAAAGGGCTTCAAGAAATCCACCTGATCCGCTGCTTTAAAGTCTCTTTTATATGGGGCGCAGGGAGAGAGCAGGTAGCTGTTTGACAATTCTTTTCTCATACTTCTTTTACATTTTTTTTCTGTCAACAGGACGATTCAAGTGCAAAGAGAACAGAATTTTCACCCAGCAGCCTAGACAACTGGAAGAAAGGCTGCACTGGTGCAATGCAAAAAAATGCTAAATCTTGCAGAGAACCAACCACTGAGACAACAACAACAGCAAATGAGCGGCAGTAGCCAGCTATTTTCTTCCATGTTGACTGTCAATGTATAAGTGGCACCCTTTGAGGGCTCACTACATGTGTTAGGTAAGCCAGTATTTTTTCAAACTGGGGCCCAGAAACTAACAGGGGACCTTAAGTGACACTTTTGTTCTCATACTGACTTCTATTTGGGATAATCATGTCCTGAGTTTTGGAACAACAATTGCCATAGCACATGCTAGCAGGAAATAAAATGTTACCTTGAACTTGGTGAGCTACAGGCAAACGTGCACCATTAAAAGACATCTGCAGTAGCTATTAGCAATTCCTGTTTGCACTGTAACCCTGGAAACAGGTAACTATCAGTTGGATACATTTGATACTGAAGACAGATCAGGAGTTTCAAGGACATATTGTGAGAACCCAATATGAACCCAAAATGTGTACATGTTCAGAAATTAGTTAATACTCAGATCAGAGGTCAGAGGATGAAAAGCAGTGGGCTAACTGACTGCTAACTGTCCTTCATAGGGAGTTTATTTTCAAATGCATGCAAATGTCAGTGTGCTGAAATGACAAGTGGCTAAGCCAAAAGAATAACAAATAAAAGAGAGAGTAAAGCTGAATCTGCTTCCCAGAGCAGAGGATTTAAAAAACACATTTGTCTAACAGTGTCATTCCCTCTTAATTTCATTGCATTTGATGCTTTAGATGAGCAACAAACTAAAGTCAGCCAATAAGCAAACACATACTAGATGTAGACCAAGCTGAAATCCTTGAGCACATTAACATTTTTAGAAACAGCCATTTGTTCTTCTCTTTGTTACAGTAAAATATTCCAGATATGAAAGTACAGAACATTGTGTGGAGGATAGTGCAGGCATCTGCATGCATATGGAGCATAAGCCTACAATCTGGAGAGAGGATTATATCTACATGTATGTAAACATGCATTTGATTTGAACATATGCGTGCACACATACTTGTGCGTGTGAGTCCCTGCCTTTTGTTATCATCATGCATTGCAGGTATTGTATGCAAGAGAAGAAAATTCCCACAACATTGCTGGCCTTTCCCTCAATGTCAGAAAAGTAGCATCTGTTCTCACAGAATGATCACCTGGCAACAGAAGGAATCACAAGCAAAATGACTGCAGCTGAAAATGTCAAAGTTTGTGTTGTAATTTGCACTGATTCTTGCACAGCATGGCAATGAAGATGAGGGTCTTATTTGGGGCTAAAGAGGTAATCACGGCATTTTCTTGAGCAAACTCAAGCAGTGTAAAAACACTGCCAGCAAAAGCAAAGCAAAGAGGAAAAATCAAATAGTGGCTAAATCAACAAACTTGAAACAAGTGGTGCCATGAATATTCCCGTTAGCCCCCGAGGGCAACACTACATTCTGCATATAGTAGTCTTTTTCTCTCGCTCCCCTCTTTTCTTCTCTACAGCTTGACTTCAAAGGCTAACTCTCTTGCAGAATTCAAGTCAGGTGGTGGTGGTGGTGTGGGGGGGGGTTGGATAAAGCACACAATATGCTGAGTGCACGCCATATCACACATCTCTCACTCTTTTATGTGTTAATCACCATCAGTGCAGCAGCGGATGGAAGACGAATGAGAATGTAATGAAGATTTAGGTCGTGGGAAGTGACTGGCACAACCCGTCTCCCCTCGCAGCCCCCACCGAAGACTCCTTGACATCTGCTTGCTCCATAATTTGTATTCACTTCTGCTACTATCGCAGAGTGTTGGGGGCATATGCCACATGAAAGGAAAACATTCTGACCTTTCAAGCTCAATCATAAAATGTGACGATGGCAAATGAACCGGGCGCCTCCCCAAAAGCTCAACTGGTGATTCTTTTAAATGTTTGAGAGGAGGAGGAGTAGCTTCATTAGCCCCAATACATGTGATCCAATCTAAATCATCAAAATCAAATCAGGTTCTGTAGCCTTTGACGCCCATGAGTAGGGCTCTCTAGGCGATCACGATTCAATTTGATTCAGTGGGCTACAATGCAATTATAAAACAATCACTATCAATGCATCTTGATGTATCAACATTTTTGATTTACTTGTAAATTTCAAAACATGTAATACTTTGTTAAAAATTTACAATCAACTTTTTTCAGTTTTGATTTGAATTTGGATATGTGCACATACTGACAGTATACCAATATGTGCACCCATCTGGAAAGCTTGTTTACTTTGTGTAATGTAACTAATGGTGTCCTCCAACCATTGTGGGGCACTGTAGGATTGTGGTTTGTGACATTCACATGTGCAGATGACAGGCTGAGAGAGGGCCCTCATTTACATCATTTCCCATGATGCATTGCAGAGAGTTTAAGTTTGCTATTTTATGTTCCACAATGTATATGCTAATTTTGTTAGCGCTTGTAATGTCTCAGCCAGTATTAATAGTATTTACAAAGACAAAACACAAGGCATTGTGGCATCAGTGACATAGCTCCGAAAACCGATGAATGACTTACAGCAATATCGGGCCTCAATACAAATAATAAATAGAATCGGTCCCATCGCTATTTACGTCTGTTTCGTTTCACCATCAAATTGGTTCAGCCATAACAGCAAAATTGTCACAGGCGATCCAAATATACAGAACTGCGATGCATCTAAGAAATGAGTCTTTCCTCCACTCCTAACACCCATAAAGTGACACTTAGGGGAGAGGAGGACGATGGGGAAAGAGACCAAGACAAGTCCTCTCAGAAAGAGCCCAGGCTTTGATTTACAGTAGCGGGAAGGACCTCTCTTTTTTAGAAAAAAATAAAAAAATAAAATAAAAAGCTGGGCTTGAGTCTGGCAGACGGAGAGCTCTATCAGGGCCAAACCACACATCTATCAGTGAAAGGCACTAAGGCTATTGGGGATAAGGCATGGAGGCATGAAGAGAGGCTATTTCCATGGGGAGTCCTTGGAGAGACCAGGCCCAACCTGCTAGTGAAGCCCAGCAATGAGAGGTCTCTCTGGGGGACTGCAGAGGATAAGAGGCCCCGGCGGAAGAACTCTCACGTCAGCACTTCAATCACGCCTAATCCCTGCTTAGTACACCCACTGCTATGGCAAGGAGAGAGGAGAGAGGGAGAGGAGGGGGAGTGCGGAGTGAAAATGGTAAGAAGGGAGGCTAAGAGAAAGAAAGATGAAGAGAAACAGAGGAAAGATAAAAGCTACGAGAAAGGGAAAAAAGATTAAGAGGAGGAAGGAGATGAGAGACAAAGGGAAAAATTGCCAAAGGAACCATCAAAGGTGAGCGAACGGAGATAGTGTGTGAAATCGAGAGTGAGGATGCAAAGTCGGGCGTGTTAAAAGCATCAGTGCAGCCTCTGCCAACACATACGTATTTTTGTCATTTCAAATCCTATCCAGGTCATAAGAAATCAGAGCAAACAGAAGTGATGCATGAAATATTAATTATCATGAATGTACATATGTCATTAAAGAATTAATCTCCTGAGTGATAGAAAATTAAAACTCCCAAGAAAATTATGTTTATAAATATGTGCTTTCAGTTATAAAATCATCGCATTTTAGAAAACGTGTCCCTCAGTTTATATTCATTTCTGAGTAACACATCAAATATCAACAAGGCACTGTGGGTCCATTTTAAGTAGGGTGAAAGAGGATATGCTTGGCTGTCTTTTCGAAAGAAAAGTCCCTGCCACACCACCAGAAATATAACCAGAAAACCAAGTGTTCCAGTTGTCAGACAAATTACATGTTCCCACTGTACTGGTCTTCTTCTGAGACTGCTTGTGTTGTTCAGCAGTGGATGGGATTATCCCCCCAAAAAGGCAAAGTGATACAATCTCCATGCAGATGTAGCAAAATAAAAAAACACACAACTGTAGAAACAAGTCTATTCTCAAATGCCAGCTCGAGAAACATGTAAAGATACACTGTAAAAATTGTCAGATTCTCCTTGAAATCAGATAAAACAAGTTTGTTTTTACATTTTGCCACGCAAAGTTACAGTCAAACTCAAGCTCTTATGTTTTGGTATAAACTAAAACAAGTTTTGCCCCTCTATAATCTTTTGTTGAGTCTTTAAGTTTTAGAAACCCTCAAAAATTCTGTATTTCATAATGATTACCTATTATTCACTTTCATTTTGATGGATTTACATAAAAATCTCTGACATACAATTTTATTTTGTTTCTAAAATTCAAAAATTCAACTTTTCTTTTGAAGAAGAAAAGTAAAACATCTCAGCAAAAGATTATAGTTTGGGAAAACTCAAAATTTAAAGTCAACTCACTGCAATAGATTTAGCAATTAAACCCTTAAGTAACATTTCTTGAGTAAACTCATTCAAGTTAAAGTGAATGATGGTTAATAATTCAATATTTTCAATTAAAACTTTTCCAGGTACCCAAATAATGAAAAATCAGGTTCATGGCTCTCTATGACGATTTTTTTGAGGGTTCTGAAATTCAAAGATTCAAGTTTATCCAAAGAAGAAAACTAAAAGATCTCAACTAAAGATTGTAGGTCAGCAAATATTTCTTTTAGTTTATTTCAAAACAAGAATTATATCAACTTTTTTTTTTTTAATGGTACACAAGAAGCTTTCATGTTCTATTGATTTTAAAGGCCACTGGTCAAACGTATTAGTGTTTTCATCTTAATTACCACAAAATGTAACATCAAAGATAAAACCATCTAAATAAAATTCTGCTCCTGCTTCTTTTTAACTGGCTCCTCACTATAACTTTGGCCGGGAAAATGTAAACACAGGCGTTTCATCTGATTCATCTATATATATATATATATATATATATATATATATATATATATATATATATATATTTATATTTATATTTATATATATATATATATATATATATATACATATATACACACACATATATATATACACACACACACATATATATATATATATATATATCATCTGAGTGAGTGAGTATATATATATATACATAAGATTTTTTTTTAAACAGCGTATGAGGGACTTGATGGTAGGAGCGAGGGATGGAAATCTGCTCTGCTGACCTGCACTTACTTTTCAGAGACGCCACAGCCAGCAGCAAACCTCTAAACCTAATCTGATGAATTCTGCACATATGTACAGTAAGTGTGTATCTGTGTGCTTGTATATTTGTGTATGCGTGCATCTGTGAATGGGTATGCTTTTGTAAATGTGTCTACATGCATGTCCCTGTGTGTGTGTGTGTGTGTGTGTGTGTGTGTGTGTGTGTGTGTGTGTGTGTGTGTGTGTGGATGGAGAGATGGAGAGAGGAGAGGAAAAAGAGGGATGGAGATGGAGCAGATGGACGAGGGGAGATCAGTGAAAGAGGATTACGGCACGTCAAACCATCATCGCACTCATAAAATCAGTCCACCCACACTGCTTCAGAGGCTTCAGAGCCAATGTAGAGCAGGGATAATTTAAGGCCCACAGTCTATCTCCCTCTCTTACTCCAGATAGTAAACTACTGCTGAGAGGGAATGGACAGAAGAGACAGTTTAAATTAAGCGCAGGGGATTCTACAAGAAAGGGCGATTGAGAGTACGTCAAGATAAATTGTAAAGGGTGATTGTGCAGGAAAGCTGTGGGGGGATTTCTAGGCGAGAGGTTAAAGGCTGTGTATGTATTACTAAGTTTCAAACACGAGGACCAGAGACAGACATAAAGTGATGTGTCTGCTCATGCTTATGTGTATGCGAGAGGGGGAAGGGAAGGGCTGCATGTCTACAACAGAGACAGAACCTAAAGCTTTCAGCATTTACCTGACGTTTGATTTTTACTAGGAACTCCACTGCGATTATAAGCCACCAGTAAAATGATGACTAGTGTGTGTAACTTTACATTAACACAAACAGAAAATCAAAAGAATCAAAGCCGCTTTACAGTTTACATAATTTGTACCTTCAGCGTTGCTGCTTGTTGCTTGTGACAGAATCTGACAAGTACGGTGGCCGACAAGTGCAAACGCGCTGCATATACAGACAGGTGCTGCAAATACAGAAACGCGCTGCATATAAGAAAACAGATGCAAAAGGAAAACGCTGCAAATACAGAAACGCGCTGCATAAACAGAAACGTGCTGCAAATACAGAAACGCGCTGCATATAGGAAAACAGATGCAAAACGAAATCGCTGCAAATACAGAAACGCGCTGCATAAACAGAAACGTGCTGCAAATACAGAAACGCGCTGCATATAGGAAAACAGATGCAAAACGAAATCGCTGCAAATACAGAAACGCGCTGCATATAAGAAAACAGATGCAAAACGAAAATGCTGCAAATACAGAAACGCGCTGCAAATGAGAAAACAAATGCAAAAAGAAAACGCCGCATATACAGAAACGCGCTGCAAATGAGAAAACAAATGCAAAACGAAAACGCCGCATATACAGTCACACAACGGAAGTGCTCCAGGCCTCTAGGGGCAGTGCTGAGCTTTCCCCCGAGAGACAGACAACGGACGAATCAACCTGCGGAGGAGAGGAATAGGCCTACGTGAGAAGTAGAAAGTTATTGGTGAGAGGAAAATTGGAGGCGGGAGAGGCAAAAAATCAGAAAATGTAAATCCGACAAACAAACAAAAATGTAAAAATGTAAATCAGCTGCACTTTCATAATACAGTAAAAGATGAGGGCCACATGTGGAAAAAAGAAAGAAAGAAAGAAAAAGAAAAAAAACCCCGTGCTTTTTCATGTAGCCTCTCCCACCTCCAATTTTCCTCTCACCAATAACTTTCTACTTCTCACATAGGCCTATTCCTTTTTTTTTTTTTAGTTTAAAAAACAGTTACGGGATGTTTATTCTTCATAATTACGTTTCCCCTTTCGGGATTTTTTTTTTATTTTATTTTATTATTTTTTTAAACAAACTTTATTGTCATGTTGAAGACATACAAAGAAACATGACATTATATAAGCAACATGACAACACTCATACATAAAACAACAGTAAAGTACAGGGAGTGCATAATACATAACAGACAGTAAGGATTTTATCTAGCAATATGTGCCATAATATTTTCACGTTGGCCTATTCCTCTCCTCCGCAGGTTGATTCGTCCGTTGTCTGTCTCTCGGGGGAAAGCTCAGCACTGCCCCTAGAGGCCTGGAGCACTTCCGTTGTGTGACTGTATATGCGGCGTTTTCGTTTTGCATTTGTTTTCTCATTTGCAGCGCGTTTCTGTATATGCGGCGTTTTCTTTTTGCATTTGTTTTCTCATTTGCAGCGCGTTTCTGTATTTGCAGCATTTTCGTTTTGCATCTGTTTTCTTATATGCAGCGCGTTTCTGTATTTGCAGCGATTTCGTTTTGCATCTGTTTTCCTATATGCAGCACGTTTCTGTATTTGCAGCACGTTTCTGTTTATGCAGCGCGTTTCTGTATTTGCAGCGATTTCGTTTTGCATCTGTTTTCCTATATGCAGCGCGTTTCTGTATTTGCAGCACGTTTCTGTTTATGCAGCGCGTTTCTGTATTTGCAGCGTTTTCCTTTTGCATCTGTTTTCTTATATGCAGCGCGTTTCTGTATTTGCAACGCCTGTCTGTATATGCAGCGCGTTTGCACTTGTCGGCCACCGTAGACAAGTGCTTTTTTTCAGTGAGTTTTTCCACCAGCAAATTTCCCAGGGTTAGGTTCCCCTGCAGCAGAAACGTAAGCTAACATCCTCGGAGCTTTGAACAGTAAGAGAAAAATGATGTAAAATAGGCCACCTTTAAAAGAACATTTCGACATGCTCTCTGTACCAGTAATGCTTTCAACAAAGGCTCCACATGGAATGTGGCCAACTCAAAATGTTTACAGAACAGGGTTGCTGACGAATCCTCTCTGCCAGGTGAATCCGATAGAGCCTCTGGCAAAACATGTTGTTGACACAGTTGCACTTGTTCCTTAATAAAAACTGAAGAATATTGATATGAGCCTCCTGCTGTGAGATGATTCCCTTTTGATTTTTGTCTTTTTGTCTGTCTAGTTTGATGCTGTTTTGCAGCAATCTCAAAGCTTGGGGCTTTATTTTTATATGACTGACAAATTGTTGTCTTTAATTTATTTATTATTTGTCAAATCAAACCAAACACCAACTCAAAAATTCATATGCGGCCTCGTATTGAAATCCCTGATGTCGAACATCACAGTATGTTGCAAAGGATTTATTGTGTCATTTCAGCACCATGGACTGCACCAGCGATGACTACCGGGCTGGGTTAGACTACTGTAGGAAAGAAGAGGTGTCAGCCTGATGGTCTGATCATATTGGAAATCAATGCTGATCTAATCTAATATCAGTATTGGGGGTTTCTGTAGAGATGGATCATGCTTATCACTGCTTCTCTGCACTGACATGCAGCATAAGTGTAAAACATTCCTAATTAATGTGCTATGATACAGCTGGAGTGAAGAAATGTTCTAGCCACCACACTCATGGTGCGACATCAAACCAGCACAAAAATGGCAATTACCAACATCATGTTCTGAACCAAAATATTACAAATGCGTGAACAGTAACAGTAACATTTGCATTTTGGAACATAAAATAGCAAATTTAAAGTCTCAACAATGCATCATGGGAAATTATGCAAATAAGGTTTGTTTCTGAGCTGCACATGGGAATGTCACAAGCCAAAATCCTACAGCACCCCACAATGGTTGAAGGATGCCATTACATAAGATGCATTAAACAAACGGCACAAGCTTTCCAGACTGAAGTCCTGTTTCACTATCATAGTCTATTACTATTACTATTACTACTACTACTACTACTATTACTGTTAATAATAATAATCATCATCATCATGATCATCATCATCATCATAAATAATAGTCATAAACATCAAGAAAAAAAAAGTGTTGGTATCAGTATAGTATCGATACCAGGGGAGTAAATCACTTTTATCACAATACAAGATTATATCGATTCTTTGGCCAGTAAAACGATATCTGGAGCTAAGGTCTGCTACAATACGATATTAGTATCAGGCAATATCATTTGTGCATTTAGCACAATAAGTTGCATTTATCCCAACCGACAAAAAGCAATTAAATTATGATTTAACAGCTTTATGACTGAACTCCAGCATAATGTTTATGGGGATAACGGTGCACATTTTCAGACAGCTTTCCCTGTAACGCTTTTATAGTGCTACACTCTGACAAAAGTGACAGACACAGTTGTCTCAAGGATGGCATGAAAGAGCCGGAGAAAGTTCAAAGCTGACAAGCACTTCTGAGGAAGTGTACTGGCACCTCAATGCTGTCTCACTAAGCATGGGTGAGCATTTCAGCACCATGGACAAGGCCACTCTCAGCCTGTTCCAGCCAGAACTTTCAGGACCCACCGCAGCTGCAACAATTCAGCACATTTCAATACCATGATAATACTGATAACTGTGAGAACTTTGGTCAGTGAAATCATGATATTAAATTTTCATCTTTACCTCACTGTCTGGGGAACATAAATGTCTGTAGAAATTTTATGGAAATCCATCAAATCCATGAGATATTTCAGTCTGGAGCCACACCACTTGTGTGGTTTGAAAAGCTCTTCCTCACCTCTGCTATAAGTCACTAAAGATATTTTAAATATTGGATTAAGACTACAGTCATTGTCTAACCTTAACATGTGTTGCTAGTTCCTAAATATAACCATCAAACGGTTAATTGTGCTTGAAAAAAATTGTCAAAGAACATTTACAGTAAAAACTGCGTGCTAAAAGAGTAGCTCCTCTTATTCTGAAAATAAAATACATATTAGCTATGACATGGCTCAAAGCCACGGAGAAAGAAGTGAGCAAAAAAAACCTAGAAGCACAGGCACACGTATCTGCACGTACAGATGTGCTCATGTCATGTGCATTTTGTATAGTACAGATTCAGACTGAGGCTTTTCCTGGCAGCCAGTGTGGCCTAAAGAGGTGAGGGCTGGAGGACAGGATGCCCCCAGAGAGAGGGTCTCATCTTTTCTTTGAAGGCCTGCCAACAAGGAAGCATTGCTGGCTCACTGGTCAATTATGTAAACACTCTCATCCCATTTCACTTCCCAACCTACCAGCTGCCCTTGAGAGAAAAATAACAGGGTGAATGATCTGCAGCGAGGGGACTGAGGAGGTATTAAGCGGTTTTCTAACTTAAGTTGTGTCCCGTGCTGAGTGACTACGCAATTCCCATCGCTGGCGCTATCCCATGTGGCCGCACCCACTGATTTTCCCACGTACCTATTCTCCCAGCGCGAAGTCACGTTCAAAATGGCCGATGATTAACGCCATCTGCGGTGGGCGGGCGCCATGCTAACACCCTGGAACGGAATGCATGGTGCATTCCAGGTCCATCTGTGCCTGTACATACAGATATGTACACCCAGGGGAGGTCCACGGTCATGCTTGCATACTCACATGTACTGTATGTATGTGCAAAAACACAAGAATACACATAAAAAACACAGAAGAGAGAGACAGAGAGGAGGAGAGATAAGAGGAGGAACGCTGGCGGCTCCAACCCCTATTGATAGCAAAGAGGCTTGGACTCCTTTTTTCAATAAACCAACACTTCATGTCCCTGGCACTCCTTCTCAGCAGATACACTCTGCAGCATATCCAAAACAGCACGAGAGCAGGAGGATATTAATTAGCACAGCGCGAGATTGGTCCGTTTAAAAGGAGACGCGGATTTGCCCGGTGTTTGATGAGTTGTCACCAGGTCAGTAAAAATAAACACGTTACACGGCCATGGAACAGTCACATTGCTTCACCAGAGCAGAAAAAGAACACAAGAAAACGCTCGAGTACATGCCGCAATTAATATGTCAAAGAGTTTTCTTTGGAAATGCCATTATGGGTTTTGTGATCGTGACTCACTCAGATGATTTGAGTCACAATTATGTGACCTTGAGGCAAACATGTTGTCTTAAAAGATGCACATTTCTGCTTCTGACAAATGAGCAAATGACTATCATGTGTATGTCAGCTTGGAGGAAAAACAGGTGCAGAGGTAATATACTTACACCTTCTCTTATTCTCCAGGCCGTCGCCATCCCTCCATTATTTATGTCACCATAGGCGTTTAGAGTTTATTATGCACAAGGGTCAAGGTGCTGGAAGATGTTTTATTTGAGTGACATAATAGCTCTAACGCTCAGAGGCAAAGAGGAGCGGGAGAATTATGCAGCTTTCAGAAGAGCCATTTGTCATCATCCTCTTTTTTTGCTTTTTAGTTGGCCCTCTCTACTGCTGTGTCTGTTTGTTTATTTGCTTTTTTTTATTTTTTTTTTTATTTTTGCTCCCCCGTGCTAAAAGGAGATGAATCCATTTTGTGCTTTAGTGTGTGGGAAAAATTCCAACAGAAACGTTTTACAGCCCTCCCTCTTCATGGGAGCTAAGAGGAGCTCAGCTATTTTTGCTGCGGGGGAGACGAGGCGAGGCGAGGCGAGTGGAAATGCGAGCTCACTCGATGTTTGGCTGCTGGTGGAGCTGGGGAAGATGTGAGAAGATAAATGGCTTTGTTCTTTGCAGACTCGCGGCAGTACAAAAAAACCTTTAATATTTACCTACCCCCCCCCTGAAAAATACAAACATAAGGGGCAGCAGTTTTCATTACAGCATGCTTGCCATGACTGCGCATGTATGGAAATCCCTACACTATATCCAATATGCCGATATTTTCCAAGTCATTTTGGTCGCCAATACCAATATATGCCCATATTTTTATGATCAAGTCTCTACTGGAATTTACTTATTATTCTGCCAGTCTTATCATGATGGCAGATGCAGCCATGAATAAAATGTTTAGCAAAATAAAATACAATGTTTCTTGAAATAAAGTACAATTTTCAAAATAAAATACATCAAATAATAACCCCTTTAATATTTACCTTTCCCCCTGAGAAATACAAACATAACGGAAAGCAATTTTCATTATGGCATGTATGCCATAATATATGGAAACCCTTACACAAGGGATGCACAATATTGGATTTTTTTCAATATTCAATATGCTGATATTTTCCAAGTAATTTTGGCCAACTGCTAAAGCTGATTCCAATACAGGTGCAATTTTTCATTATCAGGTCAGGTCATTTTTTTAAGCCTATATCTGATCATATCCATGATGTGCCGATAATATCTTCCATCCCTAACTAACACACACTTGACAAGAGGAAAGAGGACACTTCTTGGTGAAATTGTAAAAAGGCAGAGAGGGAAACGGCTGATGGAAGTCATTTATAAACAACATGACAACCGGCACCAGTTGAGACAGAGCAGGAAGACTGCTCAAAAGGGCAGACTGGGAAGTGATGCTGAGATTGGAGAGGGACTGTGGGCTACTGGGAGGCTGTGGCTCCCCTCAGCATCTGGGTGAAGTTCATTAAGCAGTGGGTCTGTTGTGGAGAGACTTCATTACGAAGCAAAGCCAGAGCATGTGGGAACGTCTGTAGCCGACGCTCCAAGGTCACAGCTCGTCCCCGGGGTCAGAGACTTTAAAACAGGGGGGTGGAGATGATAATGATGAAGCCGATGATGACAGTGATGATAGATGATGCACAAACACTTAACATCCTTCTTCTGCTTTACACTGCGTTTTTAAATGTATATGAACACAGGCATGAGCATACTGAGTCAATGGTCAGTAAGAAAAATGGAATTTAAGTGCAACACTCCAGGAGTGACATTAAATCTAATTACATTTTATTTACATGTCGTATAAGTGACAGCTGAGGAGCATGAATAAGCTTCTATTTTTGCAAACAACCCTGCCTCCTACAAATTACATTTACCTATGACTAATTTGCAACAGCTAATATGGTTAAATAGAAAAACACAACACCACCTGAATTACATTTTTTATCTACATAATGAGGAAGTGTTGTTAATTGGTGTTAATGGCCATATCTTCAAAACATATTAAAATGTTCTCCTAACAATATCCACTCTTGCACAACAACATCTGACAACAACTATAGCATGATTAATGTATTTTAGCTATAGCGGTATTGCTCAAGGGAAGGCAATGTCAATTAGTTGGTAATATAAATTTGGCACAGATACCCATGGTGCCCCGAGGATGAATCCTAATGACTTTTATTCTTGCTCCACCTGGTTGAGGTTGATATTTGTGGTTTTGAGTGAACCAACTGGTGAATGCATCGCCATGTAATTAGCTAAATACAGAACTGCAACAATTACGCTGATTGATTAATCGATAAGTCAATATAAAGAAAATTAGCTGTCAACTATTTTGATAATTGATTAATCATTTCAATCATTTTTCAAGCAAAAATGTCAAACATTTGCTGATTCCAGCTTTATGGATTTGCCGGTTTTCTTTGTCATGTATGATAGTGTGTGAAGAGTCTTTGGGCTTTGGACTTTTGGTTGTACAGCAATCTGAAGACATCACTTTAGGCTCTGGGAAATTGTGATGAGTCTTTTCCACAAGTTTTGATATTTTAGAGACTACACAAATGTTTGTGAAAACAATAACTAGTTGCAGTCTTAGCTAAATACCATCAGAATAAACATAAATTCATCATATTGCCTTTGATGATTCTCTGATTTTTCATTAAAGCCGCCAACCAGGTAAAAAGTACATTTTTTGTCCAGTTCTTTTTTTTGTCCGGCCAAATACCTGCAGAACTACTGACATTCCCATCAGCCGTAGGTGTACCTAATGTTCAGTGATAATTAGCAAATGTTAGCATGCTAACATGATAAATAAGACTGTTAGCACTTTAGTATTGTCATTGTGACCCACTCAGGACATTAGCATTTGGCCCGAAACACGGCCTCACAGTGCTGCTAGCATGGCTGTAGACATTTGTTAGGGTTATATTTAGTAGTAGTCACAACACTTGGATCAACATTTGGGAAGATCGTGACCATCCATCTTCAAAACATCATTACTTTCTTGCCATAAATGAATGTAGAGCTCCCTAGACAGAAGGTTGCAACTCAACGTAATCCCAAGAGCATTTATTGGCATCTAGTGGTGAGCTTTCCTCTCCTCTAGTTACTAGCATATAATATGATAAAAGATGACAATAATATATGTGTCTTCAGGGTAATCTCTGCTCGGGGGGCTTGGAGGTAAAAGAAAGCCTGTATTACAAACTGGAGTTGTGCATTGTGAAAAACAAGCAGAGATCAGCTATCAAAAAAATGCTACTGAGCTGCATTGTCGGACATGTAGGTCTCAATGTTATTGGAGCTTAGCCAATGCTAACGATTTAAAGTTAAATTATGCAAACCTCTGCTGCTCTGATTTTGATTTATTATTTTTTAATTTGTTTCATGTGAGTTCTCCAACTTAAATGTGTGAAAGTGCAACACTAAACTAGAGTACGTCTTTAACTTTATCGTTCATGCTTTGATGCTGTTACACTAAGTCATGTTAGACAAGCTAGGGAATCTGAATGGCTAAAAATAAATTACATTTTTCCTTGATTTTTGGCTTAAGGTCTAGTAAAGTGTAAAAACTGTGAATTTTACTGTGTTAAAATTAATGTTATGAATGCATATATAATTTATATCAATAATTTGAATAAATATCGAAAAACTTGCACATTCAATATGTCTCATGCAGATGCAATGGCAGGAAGTCCAATATCTTTAAGAAATGGAGATTTCTGCAAAGTGTTCTTGTAATTAAGACATTTATTAATTCAATACATTTATCTAACATTTCTGTTCAGACAGGCTTTCATCAGCGCGCAAATTCTTTGTGTTAAACATTACTGTGTGAAATAAAATACAGCGCCAACCATTCTAAGGATTTTGTTTGATCTAATAATGTGGTTTCTCATCATATCTTCACTTTCATTTGGTCTCTGTGTCTCATTTGTTCCCTATCTGCTCTATTTTTTCCCCCTCCTGCCCCTGATCTCACCGTGTCATCTATATGTGTCAAAGATGATTCATACAATCTCAGAGAGAAATAATGTTCCCTCAAATCATTAATCTTTGGTTTTTAACAATCGGTGACGTGCAGGCTATATGAGAGAGTTAGAGGATATAATACAGTGTGGCGCCGGTCCTACATGAATGAGAGTATCCATAAAGGCCTGTCAGATTAGGTGTGCCAATTCCTCAGTCTGGATTTATTATTATTATGGGCCATGCAATGCTGGTGAATACTGCCTGCATGCAGATGAGGGGCCCGACGCCGAGACGTCAGACCAGATCACACTCCATTAAGTTCCACACTGGAGTGTGAGTGCGTGTGTCTGTGTGTGTGCGGTGGGGGGGCAGCAGTAATTTTATCTGGTCATGTACTCGTGGAGGACAGTGGGTAAGATGTCGTGTTGATAGGTGGAATGTGTGCAGAGTACGAAACGTGTTTCAGGGAACGGCTGGGCAAAAATGAAGCAGAGCGTTTTTAATTGACGTGGGGCCCAATGACATAATAGAATTGGGATTCTTAAGTCACAGTACAGTATTATTAAGAACATGTGTGCTTCTAACAGGGGAGGGAATCAACAGAGGCCCCACAATGTGACATTATTATGGTACTTAAAGCACAATAAGATATTATGACTGCAGTGTGTATTTCTGATGGGGTGGGAATCAATAGAGGCCCCACGATTTTTTCAACTGCAAACTCTGCAAACTCTGAGAAGGTTCTTCAGTGTTCATGTTGCTAAATTAATCTCCAGAGCCTTGGACTTGGCATCCGCCAACCATTGTGGAGCTCTGAAGGATTGTGGCTCATGACATTCACATGTACTGAAGATAGTACTGAGAGCCAGCCCCACTTTCCCATTATGCATTACTCACTACTTTGTTAGGTTTGTTTTGCCCTGCTGCTATTTTGCTATTGATTTTGAGATTGTGTCAGTCGATCTAAAAATCAATATAATTTAATGTAATGACGGTCTTTTGACTGTTACTTTGTGCTATTACTAATAGTATTGTTTTTCATAAATTACATCAGTGTTGATCGGTCCTGAGCAGCGCTGTTATTCACACGTAGCTGACATAAAAATATTGATACTTGGAGTACCTTTATCAATACAATACTGCCGCACACAATATACCTACCCTTAGTTTCTACTACATCAGCTATGTTCTTGTTACGCCTCATCACACAAGAAAACATAACTTTATCACAGATGCTCTGCCCACAAAAGAATCACCATATCGAGACACTTCAAACAATCAGTATCTTCTGCACAGGGAGACTGCAGAGGAGGACAGCAGCAACGATTTGCATTCATATCATTCAAGTCCCCAACTCTCCCCCAGATGTTGTTACTGTACGATGTAAAGCTATGTGCATTTGTTCTCCCATGGTTTCGTTCCTGCATGTACTCTCCATCCATTAGCATGACTTTGAGCGCACCCTTCGCATGTATGAGCATCTCCATAGAGAACAAAGCCTTGTAGATGCTAGAATGCAACTCACATCTTCTCTAGCAGCCTGCCATATTTTTTTTCTCTTGATCTTTATTCTAACTGTTTGCTTTCACTGCTTTCCTCTTCTGCTTTCTGTTATTTTTTTTTCTCTACTTACTTCTGTAAATTTGCTCTTCCTGTCTCTCGGTTTTGTTTTGTTTCTCTTTCTCACTCCCTTCCTCTACATCTCTATCTCTACTTTGCACTTGTTCAAGAGATACCTGTGGTGACTGTGTGCACAACTGCACTCTTACAAGATTTATAAAAGACAAAGCTGCACAGTAAAACCGCTGTTTTTTTTAAATAACTAAAGAGAAAGAGTGACTGAAAGACGTATAGGAGAGGAGGGGAGAGGGAGTCTGAAGGTGAGAAAAAAAAATATTGACTTTTACTGTTCAATGCTGAGTCAATGTTTGAAGTTTGAAGGAAGTTTTGCCTGAAAGCTTAGATGTTCAGGGGATATTGACTGCAGAGAATAATGGCTGAGAGGACTACAAATGAGGGATGAGTAGAGACTGGATGGACTTCTGCTTCAGAGTTTGAGTATGTAATATTTCAGATGAATACACAAAGTACAAAATGTTAATGTCTTGCCAGGAAGAAGATGTTAATGGTTTGCTATTTCTTGCTGTGTAATGGTCTGGAAATTGTTTATTTCTTCTACACAGTGATGATTTTGGAATGATACAGGTAGAAACAAAAGAGCTAATATTTTTATCCCAGCTGCTGGTGTATTCATGTACCTCCACATTCTGCTGCCACTCAGCTCAGTGTGTTGGCTATATTAAACTAAACTAAACTAAACTAATATTATCAACAGAATGTGAAGAAATAACAGAGACGCCTGCTGAAATTAGCATGCTAACCAGCTAGCCTTGCCCCAACCTGAAAAACATGAGTTAACATTGGTGTTGCTTTTCATCGCTGGACACAGTTTTTGGTGAGGAAAAGGATGAAGTTTGATGCTGAACTCACAACATTTTTTCTAGACTAGTAAGTAAACAGCTGTTGTTTTGTTTTGTTTGTCTTTTTTGGGGGGGCTTTTAATGCCTTTAATGGACAGGACAGCTGAGGACATGATGGGAAAGGGGGAGAGAGAGTGGGGGAATGAAACAAAGCAAAGGGCCACAGACGCAATTGAACCCATGGCCGCTGCAGAGGACTCACAGCCTCCGTACAAAGGGGCGCGCTCTATCACCTGAGCAACCCAGGTACCCTGGTAAACCGCTGTTGTCTGCTAATGTTGGCAAATTTAGCAATAGCTTATAAAGATAGCTAATAGGGATGTAACGATACAAAAAACTCAAGGTATTATACTAACAGCACAATAAAAAGTCTGCAATACAACATTTGTTGTATTGCTGTATTAAAAAACAGAAAGATGAGAAGAAACATTATGACAAGATAGAATTCTTGAATTATGTATGTCCAGAAACAGTCAGTAGTAGCCATTATATAAAATAAAAATAATCAAATAAAATAATTAGCAGTGTAATATCATGGTACATCTTGTCACAGTCCAATTAAGAAGTAAGACTTTTTTTAAAGCAACATCACAACATCTGATAGACTGTTACATCCCTAGTCACTAATTGTACAGCATTGCCGACAGTGTTAAAATGCTTACTAAGTAAGCAGGTTGTTGAAGGAAAAAAGACCTATGGGAGGGACTATATGGTTCTTTCTTTCTTGTGATAGGTGTGGACTCCCAAACTTTTTAGTGATATTTTGCCCCCTATTTGTTTGAAGCAGAAACTCAACAGGTGGTGAACTACACATACACAATTACACACAGTACACATAGCTCCTTTAAACATCAAAAAAAAAAAAAACTCTGTCTCATTCAAACTTTACAGCATAAATCCAGCTGTCAAAAATCTATGCAGCCAAAAAATAAACACTGAGCAAGCGGTTTAGAAAGTTTATTGTCTCAAAAGTGCCTCAGTTGGAAGTTTGTTTTTGGCTTTCTAGTGTATGAACTTGTTTTTTGCTTTGTGCAGTAGAACTACAACTTGTGTTTCAGCAGTGGTTAAAAAGCCTGTGAATACTTCCAAATACAACTATTTTACTGCATGAACAGACTTCTTGTATTCCCAGTGCAGGTTAACACTGACAGCGAGAGAAGAACCAAACAAATCTTGAAGATTTAATGCAAATCCATTGCACTCAATTTTGAGAGGAAGCCTCCCTGATTAACATTAGTGTGACTGGTCTTACACTGATATAGCAAGAATATTTTGTTTATTTTTAGATGCGAAACTGGCTTATAACCTGAAACATTAATTAGTTTTAAAAAACAAATAAATGCAAGTAAATTAAAGTACAAGACTAGGAGTCTTCAGCCAAGCCAGCAGTTCAGTGAGGCTAAATGCTACCGTCAGCATGAAAGCACAAACACCCACACACACACAATGACAACAGTGGCATGCAAATGTTTAGTAAGTAATGTTTGCCATGGTTGCCATCTTAGTTTAGTGCGTTAGCATGCAATTCAGCTTGTAACTGTTAAACACCACATATTTATCAGGTACCAGACTAATACTGAAAGAGTCACTTGTCCAGCTAACTCCTGTCAAATTTAACAAAACCATGTACAGAGTTTCTGTAGGTTTCAACAAGTTAAATTTCAGACTTTTAAGGACCTTTACAAGACCAATATGAACACAATTTTAAAAAAATTTCAAGTCCATCTTAGAAAGAAAGAAAGCATGTTAGTTTCCTTTTAATTAACCAATCAATATTAATTCAGCTCTTAATGAAATTTGTCAGTCCAAATCACATAATCTAGAGCATGAAGCTAGCTGGGTGTCCGATGCATGACCTGACCAAACTGTAAAATTTCAGTTAATGATTATTGGTTCCTTGTCAGTTTCGTTTTACAATTGCTGCAGCATGATAAATAGAATTTTTTTCTGAAAAACACATTTAAAAGCAAGACTTAAATTAATGAAACGTTAACTTTATAATCCACTCAATTTTAAGACCTGTCAAAATGGTATTTATGACACTTTAAGGCCTAATTTTAAAGCCTTTTAAGGCTCAGATTATTGGGTTTTAGAATTTTTAAGGACCCATGGAAACCCTGCATGCAACACTTATTACCTGCAGGTGGCATCTGTGTCAAAACTGTAGAAGCTGTTATTTTACATGCCTGTAGATGTCAGACATTAGCATGTCTGCATGCTAATATGTCTACATGTCCAGGTCTGAACAGCTTGCTCTGTGTAATCGTCGAGTTAGCAAGAGCAGCTATCAGACGATACTCACTGGACCTGTCCTGAGTTGCTTAAACTTTATAACACAGTTTTCTTTTCATTCATTTCAATATCAATAAAGGTTTCAAAGAGAACCATCTCATTCATCTTTGTTTGGCTAAGGCTGAGCACAGAAGAAAAACGGATTTAACATTCTGCCACAGCAAGTGTTTCACCCAAATAAACTCTGTCTGAATGTATGGCTGTCAACATCAGTTGGTCTTGAAGCACAAACAGTTTTAAGGGCAGCAGAGCTTATCGCTTAGGGATATTTGTCAGCTGAGTCATATTAACTGCAGCATTCAATAGAACCTGACCTCAAACATCACTCCCTCTTAGGTGCACAGTCTGTGGCATAACAAATTTGACCACATATGTGCGCCCCAAGCAATATGTTCCGACTTTTTTTGAGAGCAACTTGCATTCACCAAAATAATATGTAAAGCTTCTTCTTTTTTTTTTTTTTTAAATAGATGGATAGCCTGAAAGACAGGCATTAACAAAGGTAAAGCAACACAGAAGGGAGGGAGACACGGCAACAGCAAGAAACAAAGAAAAAAAGACAGCAAAATAAAAAAAATAATAAATAATAAAAATAAAAAAAAACAGAGGGGCAAGGTGTCAACACAAGAGTCCCTATCCCATCTGGAAAAGGAAAGATGAATGACGGAAACTAAATGAAATGCCACTCTGGGTAATGGGAAAGAGCCGGCGTCAGGAAAGCAGGTCACTTGAATTGCAGGGGATGTTCTTGAGTGGCTTTGCCCCCGGGCCTTGTGCATTCAAGCCTCCTCCTCAAGAGTCGATAATATTAGCTTTAACACACACACGCACACACACACACACACACACACACACACACACACACACACACACACACAAACACACGAAGGACAGTGCACTAGCCACTGCAGGCTTCTTGTGTAAAAATCTGTGTTTTTTATGCAGGTGACAGACCACTAAGAACTATGGCTGGACTGACATTGGATTTTTGATGCCAGTGCCGATACTGATATTAGGGAGTTAAAGAATTCTGGTTTATCAGCTTATATTCTCAATACAGAATATAATATACAGAACATAGAATTTAAACATAAACACATTTTTTGAATTGATTCTTCAAAAGTGGTTAACATGGTTGGCAAATACATGTTGAGCTGCAAAGATTAATAAATTATTAATCAACAATTAAATTAATTCCCAACTATTTTGATAATCCACTAATCATTTTGAGTGATTTTTTAATTAAAAATGTACAAATTCTCTGATTTCAGATTCTCAAAAGAGAATATTTTCTGGTTTTGTTAGTCCTCTATGAAGTAAACTGAATATCTTTGGGTTGTGAACAAAACAAGTTATTTGAAGACATCACGCTGGGCTTTGGGAAACACATTAAAAAATAATGAAAATAATCGTCAGATGCAGCCCTGAAGATAAGTAATGGAGGAAGACTATTTACACTTTAACAATAAACTTTATTCTCTACAATGACATCAAGACACCGACACTCAAATAGAGCAAAATATATGTATATATTAAACCTGAGTTAAGAAAAAGTAGCAAATGCTTCCCATAAAGCTAAAACAACTTAGATGCAGATATGGATATAGCTATGATAGACCAATATCAGACTGAGATATTGGTTGGGGACTACAACCTGACCAATATGTGATATTTGAGGCCAATACAAATACCATTTACCAATTTACCAATATGGAAGTCGATGCAGTGAATTTTTAGACCTTTTTCCATGTGGATTATGCGCTAACACGACAACGCAAAGGTCACAAAAGGCTGCTTTCTTAAACAAATACATTTGTTGAAAAATATTTTAGTTAAATATTCTTTAGCATGTTAAATTATTTAGCGTATACATTGGAAAGCAATTCTAGAGAGGAACACTGAGAAAATAACAAATATATCAGTATCAGTATCAGTCGAGAGCTCGTGATTTTAACACTCATAGTCAAACAGGGGCAGGTTGTATTTTGCTAAATCTAAATCACCCCAAGAATAGTTTTCTGCATTTTCTGTTCTGTACAAAAAAGTTTTCATATCGGAAAATATATACATCGATACGATATATCTGACTGATAGTATCAGTCAAGTTATATTTTGGTCGGCCTCCACAAGCTAAATCAATTCTTGTATTCTTCGGTGCTTTTGTCCTCCTTGGATAATTTAATGTGTAGAGAGCGAAGCAGAAACTGTAGCCATGGTGATGTTAATCATCATGGAGGTGATAATGTTCTCTCTCGTGCTTTTCCTCTCCCCCTCCCTGCATTCTTGGCTCTTAATGCCTCAATCTCTGACCTCTTCTTTTTTTGTGTGTGTGCTCTGCCTTCATCCCTCTCTCCCTCTCCTCCCTCCTCCTCCTCCCCTCTCTCCATCCCTCTGACCTGGATTATACATTTTTTCAGCTCCCTGAGCTGAACAATACGCTCGGGCGTATTAGCATGCAGACCAACCAAAAAAAACAAAAAAACAGAAATCCTGCTCAGGCCCCTCCTCTCTGTGTCTGTCCCTCATACTCCGTTGTTCCTCCCCATGGCCTCAGCCCTCCATCTTACACTCTGTGACTCTGCTTTCTGGTCACTCTCCATTTCTGTTGCTTTTCTCTTTATCTCACAAGGCCTCCATCTATCTTATCCTCTCTTGTTATTGTCTTAAATTCCCTGTGTTCCTCCTTCACTCTTTTCTCTTCTTTAGCCCTCTTTTGCCTCCATTAGCCATGCTATATCTCTCTACATTTCTACCCCTCCTCCCCCACCCCAACTCTCTTTCCATTCCTTCCTCATTCCCTCACCGCCGCCCACACTTCACTGCCCTGCCGCTGGAGTGCTCGAGAGAGAGAGAGAGAGAGAGAGAGAGAGAGAAGGGGGGGAGCAGCATGCTTCATTTAATGACAATAATTAATTCTCCTTCTCCCGATCTTAATGAGCCAAATCAGTCACAAGCCCGAAAAAGAGAGAGGGGGAAAGAGGGGAGGAAAAGAACTGAGAGTGAAGGAATGAGACAAGTGCCTCTCATCCTTAATGCCTGTAAACACAGCTCTGACAGCCACCCGTGGCTCGGCTTCACTCAAACTTTTTCAACCGGCGCCTTACTTGTACTCACCTGGCGATCACATAGTCTGTCAGTCTCTGAAATTATCTATCATTCAGATTTGGCTTCAAACAGGCAAATGTTTTTCTTCCACAGCCCACCAATCACCGTCTCAACCTCTAATTCTTTTTTTTTCCAGGTGATGAGTTATCTGTCTGTTTTCTCAAGCTATTTAAAGACAGCACTTCAATAATTACAGTACAGACAACAGTCCATTCGTCTCTCATACATCTCTTCCTCAGTTCATTACCCGATGAGCTTTAGCCCCTTTGCATGTAGGGTTTTATAAAATAAAAGCACCTATTGTCTTGAGTCCTTGGTAGCTGCTCTGATGATAACGGACTATGCCATGGTAATTAGTTTGTATACGCAACAGGAATTATAATGATGAGCAGACTGGCTATTTTTATGACACCTCCTCAGACATTACATTGTTGTATGCCTCCACCAACCAATCAAGTTGCATTCATGTCTTTCCGGGCTCACCTGATATATGTATTGAAGACTTTGAAGTAATATAATAAAAGGTATGATGTGTATTTTTTGGCAAAATGAGAGTTCTCACTATACATGTTCAGTTTAACATAATTTCCAGTGAGAAACATGTTGTCTATATTTAGAGACTCAGGGAGACAGAGACATATGAACTCTTAGGTTATGGCCAAAAACAGGTTTTGTGAGATCACAGTGACCTTTGACCACCAAACTGTAATCAGTTTGTTCTTGAGTCCAAGTGAACATTTGCGTCATATTTGAAGAAATTCCATCAAGGCGTTCTTGAGATGTAACATTCACAAGAAAATATGCATGAGTACAGAGGACAACCTGAAAACATAGTGCCTCGAGCTGTCACTGGCACGGAGACAAAGAAAATTGTGGAAACTCTTAATTCCAAGGCAACTGCCTTGACTAAATTTTGGGGGTTTGCTGAAATAAACCTCTCCAAAAAAGTTTCCCAACCTATAATCATTTGTTGAGATTATTTACTTTTCTTCTTTAAAAAGTTTTGTTTTAGAAACAAAAAAAAAGTTCTTCAAAAAGTCTTGAGTCAATTCATTAAAAGGAAACCAAGTAATGGTTAATGATTTTCTTTTTTCCATTTATTCCCAAATAATGACAAATTAGGTTTACTGTAAATTATTTTAAGCAGGGTCACCTTAAAAAGACAAGTTCCCCTCATGCCTTAAAAATGTGAGTTGACTAAACTTATTTCAAATGATTAGTTCGATGTTGTCTAATGATCCTGTTTCATTTTAAATTTGATTAGTTGAGTAAACTCACAGCATTATAAGTTCTGAGCTGATCTGAAAATAAAAAAAGAAATTTTGAATTGAATTTAGTTTGAGTTTAACTTAAAACAAACAAAAACAAAAATTGTTCAGCCTGTTGCCCTGAATTTTCTTAAAGCTACTAGAGAACAACGTTCATATTCTGATGATTTTGGAGGCACCTGTGGACAAACGTGTTTTCACTGTATTAACCACAAATAAGGTCCAAACTAAAAGTATGTAAATAAAAATCTCCTCCTAGCTTCCTGGTTAGTGCTCTCCTCACTGTAACTTTGCATGGGAAAATGTAAACACTGGCTTTTTTATGTATTTCAAGGGGGATCCGACCTGGTGGCAGACATTAAGAATCTTTTTAACTTCGTAACCAGGTAATTTAAACTTTATTTTTTAGTGTATCACAGCAGACACTTCACACGTTTTCCTCTCCATCCCTAACGTCATCAGATGTTTTGTCTCTTCTATACTGCAGGAAGATTAATGATGCAAACACAAGGCCTTCAGTGACACACTGCAGGTCATATGCATTTAGTGAATAATGAGTCACACACACCAGTGGACATGACTGACCGTTAACAACCATACATTCCTGCATCTTAACCAGTTCTATTAAACAGCCTACAGTTTGGCTCCAGTTACTATGACTCTTAACCTGAAAGCTGTTTTCAAAAGCCAGAAGCAATGAATGACTTTCCAGGTCACAATCAAGCATATACAGCCAGAGGCAGTGCGGTCTCTCTGCGATCCTAACCAGATTGTTTAACTAAGGCTAATTTGATGTAGGTGACAGCTTAGAAGCAACAAAATGAAGTTTGTGTCATTTCCGATCAGAGAATAAAGCCCTGACTGCAGGTCAGGTTTGCTGAGACTGTTCGGCTGATGTGCATATTCAACACAAAGTGCATTTTTGTGCATACAGATTATCTACCGTCCAATTAATCTTGAAGGCCACGCTTTAAACAAGCCATAGTTGTGTAAAATGATTACTCTCATTCAGAGGCATCTAGCACTTAGGCAGAAATGGGGTCAATTTAGCGTGACTTTGGAATTATAACACAGAAAAGAGCCTGATTAAACTGGCTATGAAACTTGAGTGTTTTTTTTCTAAATAATGTTGCTATGGGAAAGGTTGGCTGCATCAACCAAATTTAAAACATCAAGTTCAAAGTTATAATCCCTAATATTTTTGTTCTGACTGATTTGGCGAAAGAAGAGCGTCCCACATATATCCCAGAATTCTATTCAGTAGGGGCAGGAAATTCACTTTGAGCAGCTAGTCTGTCAGAAATACATTTGAATCGCATCGTAGATGTTGATGTAC
Source organism: Lutjanus erythropterus (assembly GCF_056507025.1). Classification (NCBI taxonomy): domain Eukaryota; kingdom Metazoa; phylum Chordata; class Actinopteri; order Lutjaniformes; family Lutjanidae; genus Lutjanus; species Lutjanus erythropterus. Next base: position 11,788,225 of record NC_139331.1, read on the forward strand.
TATTATTTTTTGTCTGCTTAAACTGCCTGAGATCAGTCAGTGTAGCGATGGCGGACCCCACCACTAACAATGCAACCTAATATAGATAGAAACAATTCCTCCTAGCATTACAGGCTGTGTACAAACATTCAGTTAAATATTTATAATACACTGTAATGTAGTTGTATGCAGCTATAAGGCTGTTATTACTATATAATACTACAGTTTCTACTGTGAGAGCATATTTATCACAACTATGGTTTACTATATTGTCATTCATTATCTGTTTATACACCAGCATCCAGTTATGAGTATCCAGAAGAAGGAATTATAGTTGTTGACATCTCCTTAAAACTACATTATATTCTGTAAGAATTTATTTATTCATATTATTTACAATGCTAAACAGGGGAACTAGTTAAGTGTTACTGAGATAACTATGGTAATAGTGTTTTCTGCTTCCCAAAGACTCACAACACTGTAGAACACTGCCTTTAAAATTATATTTACTTTATTACATTTAGAAAAAGTTGTTGTTTCGAGGCCAAATGGCTCTTTACCTCCATCCCTAAAGAAGAGCCAATTTGGCCTTGAAATGTTTGTACTTTTTCTCAAAGCTACAAAGCCAAAACAAAATTGCAAGACAATGTTTTGGGCCTTTGCACCTGAAAAAGAAAAACTTTTTCACATTACAGAAGCATAAATGCTATCTTATTAATAGTCAATCCAAACACTATGTAACAGCTAACACATGAGTGACCCTGTGGCATGTTTACTGTATAGTGTGTATGGTACCAAAACATCTTGTCTTACTTGCTCTTTGGATTGACAATGTCAGATGTTTTCACAGCTTGATCTCCAAGGTCCTTAAGATCATGGTGACATGCTATCAACTAGATCTTACAGGATTTAAGGCTAAATATCTGTCCTCCTTACACAAGCCCACTCCTAATCTGCAATCTTACAATAGTCTATAGATTCCACTTTGGACTCAAGATATAGTTACCTCCCAAGAAGACTGATTTGACATTGAGGATGGGGAACATGGGCATATTCAGTCACAGCTGTTTAGACTTCTATAACAGATATATGAGAAAAGACAGAGATGTCATGCACAAGGTTCATTTATCTATTGTTTTACAACACACAGTTGTATAACGAAATGCTACTCACAAAAACAAATTGCATACATAATAAATGGGTGAATAAATAATAAGTCATAAAAATCAAACTATTTTTCATTCATCCAGTGAAGGTGAAAAAGATGGCAGCTTTAAAAACGTCACAAACACTGTCCTGTGCAATCCATCTTGTTTTAAATTTGAAGTTCTGTCATTGAAACTTTGTTGTGGAGTGTCATATGGCTAAATAAAGGTTAAATAGCAGTCAAATCAATGTAATTACCCTGCCTGTCCAGCCTGCCTACAAGACACTAATGCTACAATTAATAGACAGGAATTGACAGATGGATTAGTGCTTTAAACAGACAGAGAGATTATTCCTCTGAGCAACTACGCTCCAAGGAGGGGAGAGGAGACGAGAGGAGAGGATATCCAACTCCCAACAGATCCCTAGTCCCCCTACGGCTGTTTGCAAGAGGGACATGCTGAGCAAAAACAGTCCAGAATTGGACAGAGTGAATGCTCTAAGGGGGGGAGAGGGACATGAGAAAGGGAAGGTTGACTGCAGTATTACATCACTACATTCATTGCCATACCTTCTTGCCTCTTCGCTGACATTTCCAACTGCGAAGCAAGGTATCCAGAGTCAGAAATAATGTGTCACTACCACAGCTGAACCATTACAATGCTTGAAAGGCGGTGATTATGTCGAGCTAGCGAGACAAAAACACAGAGGCCCAAACAATAGCGGGAGGTCACCTTGATACAGCTGCCTGCCGGAGACAGAGCTCGAACGAGGAGAAAATGACTCAATTACAACCAGGCACACAGCGGAGAACTGGGAAAAAAGGGGGCAGCGATGGAGGGATGCAGGCAGAGGGAAAAGGGGGAGAAAAAAAAAAATACAGATGTAGCATTTGTAAAGCTCCCCCATTTGATTATGCACATGCTGTGTGGCACTGCTGAGAAAAAAATCTGTAAACTAGATTATTGAATCGTGCTCAAATCAGGACTGAAACATGGACACTTCATAAATTACATTTTATCTTTTTCTTGACCCGAACTGAAGCAATACTGTGGAAAACTAATTTCAGCTGGAGTAAAATGAAATAAATTTTGAATGAAATTTTAAAAATTCATAGGTACTTTGCATGCATTACTTTTAAGGCATGCAGACCTTGAGTATTTATAACATTTGCAAAAGCCAACAAATGATCATCTGCAAATACTGCATGTCACTTATTGTTAATGCAGAGAATCAATTAAACTGACACTAGCTGACCCAAGGACTTTTGAAGACACAAAATTGAAGTGCTAGTGTGTAGGATTTACTGGTATTTACTGCAAGCTTGCAGATTGCAAACACATTGCCTCACCCTCCCCTTCCAAGCGTGTAGAAAAACCTACAGCAGCTGTGAAATTCAGAAAGAAAATTCTGAAAGCTGTGTCTAGAGCTGTTCTGGGCTCGCATAGGAACATGGAAGTGTAACATGGCAGCCTCCATGGAAGAAGATGCACTTCCTCTGTGGATGTAAAACACTCATTCTAAGGTCATGAAAACACAAAACGTCTTATTTTCAGGTGATTATACACTAATGAGAAATTACAAATATTATTATGCCAATAAATCCACATTAATATTATGCACTAGACCTTTAGCTTAATATTTGACAATGCTGCCACGATAGGTACTGTGAGTTTTAGAATTTGAATTTATTTTGAATACATTGACAAAACTGTCTTAAATACATGCAACCCATTTTCAGAAGACGAATCTTGATTGGCTCTAATTTGTGGTCAGGAGTAAGGCAGCCATCTGCCCAAACAGCGAGTTGTAGAAGCTCCACCTCCTCGTCCTCCTCCTCAAGCTCTAAAACATCTGTGACATCTGACAGCTGTCAAGCTGAACTGACAGCACTGTCCCATACATCGCCGGTGGCTTCACATTTCTATCCACTGTGGAAAACAAGGATTTTCACAAAATTCAGCGCCCGGCAGAGCGCTGCTTAAACATTCTCACCAGAAGAAGCCCCCCAAGCCAGGGGCTCACTCCTCAGCAAACTGTACAGAATCATCTGAGGAGCCAAAAATGAAAGTGCTGGGACGTCTGTCCGGCTGTTGATCTCCAGGCAACCAGGTTCATGGCATCAACGCTTGGCACTGCAAGCTACTTTACTGCAGAATCTTCCTTAAGGTAGGTTACATTGCACTTGAAAGGAGAACATAAAGCTGAGTATGTTGAGTTTTTCAACCCCGCTTGGCCCGGAATGATGCAGACAAACTAATTCACACCTTCATTTCAGACAGACTAGACTATGGTTATAAATTATTCACATGCAGGCTTCAGCTGAGTTAAAACTCGATCAGCCAAGTAGAAGAAAAAAGAAGGAGCACGTTCAGCCAGTTTTACCCAGACCCACTGGCTTCCACAAATTGCAGATTCTCTATCACGGCAGCATGCACTCTCAGATCGTCCTCTGCTGATCTCTTAAATATATCAACACTCTCAAAGAAAAGTTGGAAATACACTTTTTGTGGCCTGAAATGTAAGGACATTCATAGAGCTGCAACAATTAATCGATTATGAGTCAATTATTTTAATTAGCAGTTATTTGGTTTGAGTATTTGTTTAAGAAAAAAAGTCTAAATTCTCTGATTCCAGCTTCTTAAAATTGAATGTTTCCGGGTTTCTTTACTCCTTTTTTAACAGTAAACTGAATATGTTTGGGTTGTGGGCAAAACAAGACATTTGAGGATGTCATCTCGGGCTTTGGAAAATGCTGACATTTTTCGCCATTTTCTGACATTTTACAGAATTTTTGCTTAACTGAGAAAAACAATCAAGAGCTTAACTGACAATGGATGTTAGTGTTAGTTGCAGCCTTAGACATTCAACTTAACAGGATGGTATTAACAGTGAAATGGAGGAGCAGGTCCAAACCTAATGTTAATGTGGTAATTGTTGCAGATTAACTGGCAAATGTCCTTGGCTTTTTGCACATCTGTTCTCAAATCAAAATGAGACCTTTCATTAACTCAAAAGACCTCTGACGTCCTGAAAAAATCTTCAAAGTGAGATCTTGACAGAGGTCCCATCAGCACAGGAGCTCTGAGAGTCATGAAGGAAACTTTTAAAGGCACCGGAGCCCTTTAAAGAGGAGACTGCACAACATTTGGAAGAGAAAGTAGTCACATCAAGCTTTGTCAGTGCCTGAGGAGGTCACGCCTCACTCTGCTGTCAAAGACTTGAAGGTGACTCACAGCAACAAGCTGATTCCCTCTACTGAGAAACTTATAGCCGTATTAAATGTGTCGCTAAATGAATATCCTGTGGGTCTTTCTGAATTAATGTATAGAACATGAGAATAAGAATATGATTACAGTGAGGCAGAAATGCACAGATGCGGGAGGAGAGGAGGCATATGGAAAGAAAAACAATAAAGCTGATCATATTAGAAAAGGAGAAGCTATACAGCGTATTCCCCAGTCACAACCACATCTTTTCTCCACCACTACCAACTATCAGTCTCAGAAATTAGCTCTTGACAGTCTCCCAGAAGAGCAAGTGGCATGTAGGCCAATATAAATAAAGCTTTTCCTGCGCCCGAGGCCGGCCAAGCCTGAGCAGCAAGCAGCCAGTTCCTGTGCGGCTGCACACAAACACACAGATATGAACATGTATGTATACACACACAAACACAAATATGCGGTTATTTATCAGCTCGGAGACCTGGGAATGTGAGTACAGAACGAGTGTGTTTATCAGAGTGAAAGATAGACAAGACCGGTGGACTGAGACTTTTCAGGGACAAACAAGGAGTGATTGAGCCGACTGAACCTGTGTGTGAGTGAATGCATGTCCCTGCACATCTATGTGAGCCTGAATGATATTCCTGATGCTCATTCATGACGCACACACACACATTCATCACGTTACAGTCTAATTCTTTTACACCAGCAAGGCACACAGGACACTTTTCACATTTTCATGCTAAACAGAAGGCTGAGTATATAAGGTGGAGGTCTAATATTTTATGATTAAAAAGGCAGCGTGTTTATCTTTACTACAATGTACACTGGGATTGATTTTTTTTTTACCCCTAAATATGAGTTGAGTGATACTGGTCTTGTTCTCAGGCCATATATGGTCCCAAGAACCTCTTTAAAGGAGAAATATGTAATACATTTACTGTACTAAATATGAAATGACCATGATATGTCATCAGAGGTTAAGGAAACACGCTAAGTTGAAATTTCCACTCCAATACGGAAGGTTTTTCTTTGTTTCATGTTTAAATTAGTAAAAAGCTTAGTTTAAATCAATGCTGAATGATTGCTGGATGAGTTACATTTAATAGGGGTTCAACATATGCCTATGGATCCAGTTTGCTTTTCGTTTGCAGTACTCATTTTTAACACTAGGGTCTTACATATTCCTCTACATACAGACAAAAAATCTGGTCAAAAAGTCTTCAAATCCTTGATGACTTTACGTCATATTTCATGGTAATAACATTTATTCGTCACCTTGATGCTGAGGTTTAAATTAAAGTTTAGAATTTGACCTTGAGGAAATCAGTTCGTCAGGAACGTTGTAGACCGCAGGTTGCAAAATGTTAATTACACTCAGGAAAGTCCAATACGCCAAAATTTTGATAGATAAAAGCATGCCTGCATTGACAATTTTCCTCTGAATGGATTTTTCTTCATATTCAGAAGAAACATGTGTGCAGAACATTTCATTTTCTATGTCTATAGTTTAGTGAGCCTCTACCCAAGATTTAGCAGGCTAGTGTCCTGTGCTACAGTGGAGTTCACACTGGCCCTAAGCTATAGCTGTGGCCCCATTCTGCCAGGAAAACCAATTACTTAGTGTTTCAAAGCCCTCTGAGTGCCCGAAAGGGGCCCATCATTTAACCATGAGACACTCCAACTTCACTCACTGCCGGCCTTTCAGCACCGGGTCATGCCAACACACAAATACACATGTGCAAGCCCACACACACACACACACACACACACACACACACACACACACACACACACACACATACACACATACCAAAAACATCATGCAATCCCACACACCATTAAAATACACAGGCAAGTTAGAATTACTGCATGTTAATGTAACTTACCACTTAAAGGCATAATATGCAACATTTTGCAAAAAAACAAAAAAACAAAACGTATATAGACTCATACAAACATAATCCCATTCAGTCATCACTTATGACCCACTTGAAGAGTGTGTTGTTGTCTGTATCTGCAGAGTCTCCTCCCTCTGCCTGTATTTCTCATAATGTTGCTGTGCTTCGGACACTTTACCAAACCAAAATGTCAAGATTTGAGGTCCTGAGGATGACACTCAACAATCTTTCTGCTGTGTTTATGCACAGCTCAGACAAATCCTACTGATTCTACCTTTAAAAATGTAACTGTTAAAAATATCTTTTTGACACAAGACAATGAATGTTTTTACACAGTGAACACAAAAATATCAGTACACTGTAAAAACTAGAAAAGTTGTTTGGAGTTTTGAGCCCAACACAAAAAAGCTTTACCCAAAGCTCAGATGACGTCCTTGAATGTCTCATTTTACTCACAACCCAAAGGTATTCAGTTTATTGTCACAGAGGAATAAAGAATAGACAAATTATGACTTTCTTTCTTAAAAATAGTCAATAAATACTCAAACCAATTAACTGATTATCAAAATAGTTGGTGGTTAAGTTAATAATCGATTAATTGATTAATTGTTGCAGCTCTATTTGAGTTTGATTAAAACTCAATAATCTTCTGAAGGCAGTTGCTTGAAATTATGAGTTTTCGCACTTTTTTTTTTTTTCAGAGTATAACATCACCAGTAATCTACACAGACAGGGAGCACAAGATAGATTATCCGTCATGAGGGTAAAAATATATTAAGAAGCACTTGCCAAAATATGTCAGTGTAGAAAGTTGGAGTGCTTTCTAAACTGTATTTTCCAATTAATATTTAACCAGTGTCGGACAGTGAGTCAGCGGCTGACAGAGTGACCTCTCAGCACCATAGATAGGGTGAGCTTGGGACTGCTCAGTGTCTTCTTACCACCATCACTCACACGCCAACAGGTAAGCGCATGAAATAAACACTGATGGACGAGTACGGTCACAGACACACTCCCACACGTCAGGTCTGTTGTACCAGACATGGTGTCATACGTTACCCTTTACGGGAAGACTCATTAAGAAGTTATTCTTGGTTAAAGCTGCGACATCTTTCTATCTGTAGCTCATGAACAATATTAAGTAAAAACCTTTAACACAAGTCTTCTCTAGGCTGCTCTTTTCGCCTCCAGTATATTCAATATGCTCAACTCTGTCTGTCTCGCTCTATCTGTCTCTGCAGGATAAGTTAATGAGTCTAATGAGAATAAAGACTGAAGGGGAGAGAGGAAAAGACAGAGAGGGAAGGAGAAAAGGGGGAAAGGGGGAGAAGCAATCAGATGTGGCTCTGCCCGGCCCTTGGCAATGACAAAGTGGAGCAATTATGCATGAAGGCTGTGACATTGACTGTGGCATCACCTCTTCTGCTGATCTGTTAAAAAGCAAACATACTCTATAATTCAGTAAGGCACTCACTCACTCACACACACACACAGACAGACATAAGCAGACACACACATTTTTTTTTTGCCAAACATGTTCAAGGACACAGATGATCCTGCTTTGACGAGTTAACACGTTTGCGTACACGGATGCGTCACTGGTTGGTGTGAGCGTTTCACAGCACAGGTCAGCAGAAGGTCAGAGCTGTTCTCCAATCTCTCACCCAGTGGGTGTGTTAGGTTCTGTGAGAGGAAAGTATTCCCATCACGAGTCCATCACCTACTTTTAGCCTCTCATCTCTCTCTGGATACACACACAGAAAGACACAGCTTCACCCTCAGCAAAGTACATGCCGGCGGACTCATCGTACCTCCCCACTGCCCCACTTGATGCTTGGGTGCATAGTGATGGTGTCATGCTTGAAAGAGATATTGATTACTCACGAGAACAAGCCTTCAGTGGCTTTGGTTTACACGCTCACTCGTAAACTTCTACACAAGCATCGTCACGTGTATTGGCATAGAAGCATTCAGGACAGTAAAGTTAAAGTTTATACCAGCTTGAGGTGATAGTAGCAGTTATGGCCATGGTAGTATTGACTGCATTTAAAGGGGAACTATTATGGAAAACAAAAATTGAGTGGTACTGGAGTGGATTTTGTTGTCAGATATGTCTATTTAAGGATACTTGGCTCTTATTTGTAAAGTTTTGACCAACATCCAATTACCTTTTTAGATCTAAGAATGTGGAAGAGAGAGTCTGCAGCCATGCCAGCAGCTCTATGAGACTGTGCTTAAGAACAATAGTGTTTTGAACTAAATGGTAAAGTCAGCATTCTAATGTGCTCAAAATACAAATATTAAGTTGCTATTTTTTAGCAGGTATAATGTTTATAATGTTCACCATCTTAATAAAGCATGTTAGCATCCTAACATTTGATAATTACAGGGTTTCTACACCTTCTCTAAAATCAAATTCAAGCACTTTTCAAGAATTTTCAACGCTGACATTAAGTTTCAAAATATGTCACATCTAGAATTGGCATCCAATTTAACCTGGCTGAGCCAATATCCAGCTTATTTTACTTCTTTAACTAAAAATGTAATTATTCAGTCAGGTAGCGATTAATTATGAAAGCAATGCAGTTACAGTTTCAAGCACTTCATCCAAAATCCAAGCACTTTTCAAACCTTGAAAATTCAAGTGTTTAAGGACTTCCAGCACCAGTATGAACCGTGGAATTTACAGTAGCAAACATCAATTCTTAGATGCATCACAATGTGGACGTGGAAAATTCTGCATCGATTCATAAAAGCCAAATATCGATTTTCTAAATGTTAGTTAATAATGTGATATCAGCAGGGGAAAAAAAGGCGGAACTCAGTTGCGAGGGCAATGCAGCACCCTGACGGTCAAGAGCCTGCACATGCTAGAGTGATCTTGTAATCAGCTTGTTATTCGGCTTCATAAAAGGCAGCAGATTATTTAATTGTCATTCATGTTTCATATTGTATTTCATGGAACAGGAGCCCTGAAAATTATGCCCTCTTTTCTATTCATTTAATCAAGAATCAATTCAAATCAGACACCAAACAATCTGAATCGAACTGTGAGATACTCAAACATTCCCACCCATGGTACGCAAGTAGAGCCAAACCTGCTGAAAATCTTTAGTTTGCAGAGATTTGGTCATAAACCAAAGTAGTGGACAAATTCAAATTTCGACCTGATGATGACACTAGATGGAATGTTAAGGGATTACCAAAGTTATTACAATCCATCCTGAGGGGGACATTAATGTGCGTGCCAAATGTCATGACAATCCATCTCGTAGATGTCAATGCATTTCAATCTTAACCGCGTGTCAACTTGCTGGTGGCACCAGAGGAAAAGTCAGAGGATCACTAAACTAATTAGAAGTCATCCTCCGGGCACTGTGGGTAACTGTCCCAAAGTTCACGACAATCAATCCAACAGCACTGAAGATACTGCACTAAAACCAAAAATGTCAACCTCTTTCTCATGGCAATCCATCCAACGATTGAGATATTTCAGTTTGGACACTAGTAATGAGCACCCAGACCCACATTGCTCCTCACTGTTTTTGATGTGATAAAATCACACAGCTCTGGAAATCAAACAGTTTTGGTGAAACAACCTTTGGTGGAATAATGTCACCAGTTTTCTTCCTAGATATACAATACAGGAGCATAAGAGCATTAAAATTTTAAAAGCTACATTTTTATAACAGTCAGCTAAGAAAACCTGCATGAGTGTGTAAAAGACAGATCAGTGTTTCCCCTAGCTTTTTTGCTTTGGGAGGGGGGGTGCCTGGGTTGGAATGAGCGTGGTCCATCATTGGGGTCCTTGCAGGACCCTTTCGTCAAAGGACCCCATTACCATGATTACAGAGCATTTGGACCTGAATAAACAGTTAACACTGATTTGTGTTCAATTTTTTTTTTTTTTAGCAGTGGAACACTGTTTTTGTTCATTTATTCATTCATTTATTTATTTGGGGCCTGGGCCCACCCACTTATACAACTGGCCCACCTTAAATGACTGGGAGAACATACGTTTTCTTAACTTTTATTTTTAATTATTAAAATCAGCATTTTAATACACCCTTAAGACAAAAAAGTTTCCATTTGACAGAAAGACAACATTTATTCGGCTAGTATCACATGTGAGGTCTGGACCAATCACAGTGGGCCACAATTCGTCGCACCAGATATGTTAGGCTTGCGCACGCATGTCACACTATGGCGGTTGTTCAGCAGAAATGATGACCGGTGTACTGAGGAAAACTTATCATTGTTTTATTTTATACATGCAACTGCATTTTTCATCAAAACTAGAACATCTATAAAATGTAGACAATACAGGAGATAGAGCTGAATATTGCTGCCTGACTTGACTGTCTTCAGATTACCTTCACAGCACAGATAGTTAAGTTTCTGAAACTAACAGCGCATCGCAGCGTGTTCTCTCCTGTTAAAAGTCATTATAGCTCACCCATCATTCTGATCATTTCGTATCTCTCTCTCCTTACAGTCAATTTAAAGAGTAATCCAGCCAGATCAAATGAAAATGCATTAAAAGGAATAAAATGACAGTTTTCTTAATGAACTGATATACTGATCTACATGATCCATAGTGAAAACACAGATAAGGAGATGATCTGTGCCATTTGAAATAAATATAAACTGCAGATTGAAACTGTTAAAAAGATTTTAAAAGTGTCATAATCAACTGGAAGTGCTAGTCGCCATCCACAGTATGATACCAGTGATTTTTGTTAAAGTGAGATTACCAGTTGGAAACAGTATTAACTTTTGTAATTAAAAGGCCCAACCGAAGTTACTGTGGTCCACCCAAAATTAAAATCCTGGCGCTGTCCCATCCATCCATCCATCCATCCATCCATCCATCCATCCATCCATCCATCCATCTTCATTAATCAATTCACTCACCAAGTTAGGTCTTGTACAGCCATGCGGAGTATCTACAGCCATGCTGGATCAAAGCCAGGCTGATGGTGGTGACCTGTCTGCAGCTTTTTACTGCGTGCTTCGGTGGGAGGGCTGGAACAGGTGTGTTTGGGTCTAGTCGTGGTGACGTTAAAAGGGGCAGGAGATTAACAAGCGCTGTGGTCGGGGCTGGGAGAGATGTTTTTAATTTTGGCTAACACTGGCCGCAGAGCTACCTGTGCTTCCCACCTCGCTACATACGGTTCGTTTAAAAAACGCTGATATTTTTGTTTGGCAGGGCGAACAGTTGGGGAACCTCCGGTCATCCATTTACAATTTTTGTGTGTTTGTTGTTGTTGTTTTTTACTGTGACGGTCGGAAACTCTCTCTCCTCCGCTCTCTGAGTGTGGGTGGGTGTGTCTGTACCGGTGCATCGGTGTGTGCTGTGAGAGAGGAGCGAGGGGGGAGAGACCCGCCCGTCACAGAGGAGAAATGCATTGTAATGAATGTAATAATATGTATAATGTATAATGTATATGTAATAATATAGCAACTCATCCGACTCTGAAATTGCACAAATTAGAGTTAGCTTTTTTATTTGATAAAAAGAACACCTGTTATAGGCCCTTTTGATTAAAATAAAAATTAAATAATGGAATTTAAAAAAATATCTACAACTTGAATTTCTGTGTGGGGTCCTGTTGGCAGGGCGGGGGCATCTGTTGGGGGGGTGGGGCGCCCTCCCAAATACACTATAGAGGAAACACTGCAGATGTTCCCTTTCTCAGCAGCTGTAGTCAACATACCCTTGAGCCAGGTACTAACCCCATGATGATCTTTCCTTTCTCAAAAAACACACCAGCAAATACATGAGATGCGTAGATGCCCCACTCTCATTCAGAAAAATAAAATGACACAGAAAACACAATATGTCATCTGTATGTGAAATATGTAACTTCATGCAAAAGATACAGATCATTATGGGCTTAAATTAATGAGTCCCTTCAATTTTAATGAATCTAATTGTGTGTGTGATCAGACATTAAGAATTCCCAGTGTCATCTTTCACATATGAAAAAAAAGACATGCAAAAAGACTCACACCTGTCAAAATCTACTGTGGGGTCAAAACACGTTCCAGGAACAGAGTGTGTCAGCTCAGCATATTTCATGATCAGCCAATTACACAACTAATTAATGCCTCTTGCAGATCTGTCAGACTGTGCCAGCGCGGGGCCAGTGGAGATCAATAGCATGTGTTAATCCGAGCAACTCACACATACACACCGCTAAAAGGGAAGAAGATGATCAAACGCTATCAAAATGCCTCTGTGAGTCTCTCTGAGGACCCCCAGTCAGCCACTGAGGCAATAGGGGTTAATGGGTGTGCCGCGATTCTTTGAGATCTGCCTATAAGAACAATTTGAATCCATTATCTGCTTAGCTACAATAAAAAAAAAACAATGTGGGATAAAAGAGTGAAATGCTGTTTTGTTTACTGAAGGCTACAGGGAGGGTCAGGGCCAGGACTGGAGTGGACTGGAACAGGAAGAGAGACAGACAGAGGGCAGACAAAAACAGCACAGTCTTAGAAAACAAGGGTTCTAACAGGGTTGTTCTTGCTGAGGTTCTACCCAGAACCATTTGCTTCTGAAGAACCCTTTTTTTTTGAAGATAGGGTGTTTGTTAAGGGTGTAAGAGTAAGGGTTCCACAAAGAACAAAAAAAACTTGAAAAAACTCTTTCATCAAGGGTTTGTAAAGGATTCTTTGTGCCATAACACAAAAAAGGGATCTCAGTAGAACCCCCTGGGTGGGTTCTAGATATAACACTTGGAATATAAAAGGGTTCTTGGTAGAACAATGCAGGTGGATTCTAGATTAAACCCCTGGGATAGAGAAGTGTTCTTGATAAAAACTCTCAGGCTGGTTCCTTGGAATACGAAAAGGTTCACAGTAGAAAATCTCATGTGGGATCTACATAAAATGTTTGGAATATAAAAAGGGTTCTTGGTAAAAACCCTGGGTGGGTTCTTTTTACCACCCTTGAAAGGTGGAAAGGTTCATCTAGTTTCTAGGTGGAAACATTACACCATAGAAAGATTCCCTGTAGAATTTATCATAGTGGGGGTGGAACCTGTCACAGATATGTCTAGGTATAACAATTTATGTTGCGTTCTAGGTAGAATCCTCTGTAAGTCTTCCAAGTGGAACTTGTGAAAAAGGTTCTTCCAGGAACCAAAAAGAGTTCTCTTATGTCGTCAATCCAAAGAACGTTTATGGTTCTCGTTAGCACCTTTACTGTAAGAGTGTAGTGCACTTTAACTGAACTGGGAGAAAACGCAAAGGAGAGTAAGAGATCGAAAAAGAGATGAAAAAAGGAAGAAGGAGGGACGGATGATTTAATCATGAGTTAAGAGCTACTGTTTCCATGTTTTACTGTACAAAGTGTGTGGGGGGTGAAAAAGGACAGACGTAGGGGGAGAAAAGTGAACTGATGACTGCCTGATAGCCAAATACGATGAACGGGGGAGGAAGGAGTGTGACTAATGGGTGAGGGTGAAAGAGTGGCAAGAGAATGAGCGTGAGGAAAAGGACAGAGGGATGAAAGAGAGGACGGATGGGGAGAAATTAAAGATGGAGCTGCAGAGGTGAAGGGAGAAGAAGGCGGGGAAAGAGAAGAGAGCAAAAGCAGGAGCAAGTACTCAAATAATAAGACAGCCGGTCACTGCAAGCTGAGAACATAAGAGACAGGAGGAGCTGAAGCATCTCCTACAACTGAGCTATAAAAAATAAATAAATACAAGAAGCTTGTAGGTCCGCTTAGTACATCTGTTGTGACGGCACCGGGGAGGTAGCAACCACTAAGGACACTGAGGTCATGTCCGCTGTATTTTCTGGACGAATTTACATTTCACAGTTCAAAAGTTACACATGGCGGGCATTTTACAGGTTGGTTTCAGTATGTTTAGACTCAATATACTTCAATTAGACTACATTTAAGCCAACAAGACAGTAAATAAATAAAGTACAAAGTCAGAGTATCAATATAAGTGTCTATACAATGCAGTAAATTTTAATTTAACAAAATATATTAAAATGTATTAAACTCCTCAAGGTATCAGTGTTTTATAAAAATAATAACAATTTACTCAATCCCCAGTGTATTCAGGGTGTGAGATAAAAAAAAAAAAGATTCTCCTAAGTATCATGATTCTTTAAACTTTAGATTCGAGAACCGATTTTTTACATATATAAATAACTAGCACCGAGTCAGTTACTTTACTTACCTAGACTACCTTACCTAGATTTCCTCTGCTCTATGGAAACAAACTAACAGCTGCTGACTCTGGATCTGCTTCTCTAGCTTCAACGCTCTACATGAGCAGCCACAGCAACCTCAATGCATCAGAACTCAAACTCAAACTTCACAGCATCAAACTTCAATTATTTATGTGAATGATGTTAATTTAAAGGCTCTAGGCTGTGTGCTAGGTCGAGTTTTCAGGGACTGTATTCTTTTGGCCTAATGTTTTATTCTATCTAGTTTTTTCTTATGGCACTAGCTTAACTAGCAACAGCTAAAGTTTACTTCGAAATGTATTTTTTATTTACTCCTTTTATATTATGCAATATACAACAATGCTGAGATAACACTCAGAAAGACTGACATGTGATGTGCATTGCTTTCAGAAATATGACTTGTTATATACAGTCTCTAGAAGTGTATGACTCAACTTTGTTAAAACAAACAGACAGAAATCACAATTAATAAAGATTAAAGAATTAAAGAATCGCAATACATATCAAATCGGCATAAAAATATTGTGATAGTATCATATCATACCAGCACTCCAATTAAGCATTTATAAGCACTATATCAGGATGGTTTGTATCTCACCATAATATAGTTACAGTATAATTTGTTTAGACAGTATTTGTCAATGGTTAGAACTTCTTCAATGAAAATACACAACTGTGTTTTGCTATATTGTCATTTGTTACCTATTTATACACCAGTCTCCACTTGCACATGCCCACAGGAGGAGTTACTAGATGTAAAATACACTAATCCACACTATTGTGTTATAAGCCATTTATTAAACATTTATATACTGCTTATAAAATACTTAATAGGGAGATTAAAATAGCATAACCCATAAAAAATCTAAAGCTGTATGTAAGTTGTAAGTTATATCCTAAAAAAAAAATGAACAACAAAAGAACCTTTTCAATTTTGGTAATTGATGCTGCAGGCATATTTTAGTTGGCACTGAGCACATCTGTGTTATCAGCAACCCAAGTAAGAATCTAAAAAACAGCTCTTAAAGAAGCCAATTTCTGTATTAATCACTAAAAAACCAAAAGAATAATTACAGACTCCATCATTCCCCACCACACGAACCTACATATGAGCCCAAACAAATTTCCTCTTTCCAAAAAGTGACCAGCAGAGTTGCACACACGGTTGGATGTGTACAACACACGCAAACAAGCACACAGCGAGTGCAGAATTGGGAGCTGATCAGTGCTTGATTATCTTCCCTCAGTGCTGCGCACCCTAAGCAGTACCAAATCGGATGACTTCATTAGCATATCATCTGCATAATGGCTCCACCAGAGCAAGGGCATTTTGCCTGCTACGTGGCTGCTACCATGTCTCATTCTGAGGGAGGGGGGGTTGGGGGGGTTAGGATTAGTTATTCTCTTTAATGTTCGTTCTAACTAAGCAAACGCTGTGTCTCTTTTGAGTCACGTGACTGCCTGAGACATCTCAACTGCCCAGTTAATTGAGGGCATGATAAAAAAAAGGAAAAAAATTCAACTGAAGATAATTTCTTTCTATTGTGCACAATCGCTGGAGTTTCCTTGCTGATACATCCAATTATAAGCCTTTCTGCTGCAAATTAAAGTAAGAACACGTGGGCATGAATGTTTGTACGGTGAATGTTAATTGCCTGAATATTTCTATTTTAGCATTCTCAACATTTCTCTTTTGCAAATGACCTGGGGAATGTTTGGTTAAAAAAATGGCTCTATATAATATGTAAAAGAAAACCCTCCCAAAGACCTGATTATGAAATGATCAGTATGAATCCTGTCATTCTTGATCTCATCACACAAAAAGACCACCAGGTCCTCACCAGCCTTGTGTTTTTTCCTCTTCAGTTCTTCCTCAGATAAAAAGCCACGCAATATTATCAAGGCTCTTAGAATATTTATTTCCCTTCAAATGGTGTGCCATTAAACGTTTTCATTTCTCACCTCACAAAAGTCTGCCCTTGGTTGGTGTTTGAAGAATGGCTCTTTTCTTTTTCACCCTTTTCAACATTTCATATCACTTACTTTGTAGCACTAATGTTAATACATGCCATGGCCATTTTTTCCATTAGCTCCAGCTCTTTTGCTTTGTGTGAGTAGTCATTGCCTTCATCATAGTTCAGAGGTCGAAATTTCACCAACTTAGATGGAATACTTTTTTGAACTGAGACAGCACCTTTTTGTAGTCAACATGAGTCAGAACGTTTGAGTAGTAGACACTCTGCATGAGCGGTGCACTTCAGCACACATAAACGTTCACTCAGACACACGCAGAAATAACTTCCAACTCAGAAAAAAAGCGCCATTCTGTCAGAGAAAAGAGCTGCCAAACAATGTTAGACTCCACAGATATAAAACCTTAGAAGGTTGCGATGTCATTTATGGCAAAGAAAGAGAAGAATAAAAAGGCAGAAAGAAAAAAAACAAAGGCTTGTACAGCACAGCCGTAAATCAAGATCAATGCAGCTTCAGTGGGCCTTCTTCCTCTTTAATATATCTACTGTCACATACAAAAAACTACAAAGACTTGAATTATAAAGTAAATATTATTAAGGCAATCAGTAATGAAGTTTTATATAGTTTTTATAAACAAGTGTTATGGCACATACAAACTGTGAGATTTAAGCAATCTTAAATTTACTGCACCCACGCTGTGTGACCTGAATGTAATAAACTTGGGTACGAGATTTAGTTTGATGCAGGTAGACTATACGATTATCACACCTATGATTGTATGTTGCAAAATGAGACATTTATCCCTCCCTGCCCTTTGTAATGCAAGAGATAGGCACAGCCCCTGTGTGTCATCAGAGTTTTGGTTTGCTTGCATCTATGCAATGTCATAAAAGCAGTGTAAATGTTTTTTCCTGCTATGCCTCAGACGCTGGATTCAGAGCACCAGCTGGCACTTATTGGCCTTGGCTCATGTTGGACGTGCTGTTGATAAATTGCTATTAATGGCCAGACACTTGCCCTGAAATTGAATTTAATCACAGGCCATGATGCAAGTCAGTATACAAGAAAACGTCATCTGTGTGTCATCCATCTGTGCAGCTATGATGGTAAACCCCACCACAGTAATGTAATTAAAAATAAAATAATAACAACCAATAATAATGATAATCACTATATAATAATACTGCATTATAGTATGCTATAGTATGTATAACACAGAATTATAAACTGTTTAATTTAGTTTAATCAACAAAGGATCAAATACAATAGTAGAAACAGTGCCAGCATAGATAACATTGTCAGGGATAATACAATAAAGCTGCTGTAAGGTATACTGTACAGTATCTGTAGTCTCGATCAATGTCCCACCCATAGCACTGTCTGATTGGTTAGATGTCATGAGAAACAGCCAATAAAAACTGAAGTCTGTGTCACAGACAGAGGGACACTGCAACTGTTCTAGTGAGCTGAGAGGAGCTGTGTGTAGAAGTCAAGCCAGCACCTATCGCTGAAAGTTACAATAAATATCACAATCTTATGATCTGTTCCTATGATGACAACAACCCTGTCCAGTTTCACGGTTACACCAGTGAAAAAGACCATAGTCATGGTCGAAATTTCACTCGATGGAGGTGGAAGCGCTTCAGAGTAAACACATAGCGCATCTATTTTCACTGCATCTCTGCATCATGATTCAGAGAATTATTACCTTTAAAAGTAACAGTATTGCACACTATGATGATTGAATGTTGCCCACGTAAACCGAACGGTATGCAGGTCAAACCGTGGAGTGTGACCCATACAAGCCACAGACCAACAATGATCCGTTACATCTCTAACCATCACACGCTACATTCCTATTGCTTCGTTAGTAAACATAATTTTTAGCAGAAGACCCAGACTATCTTTCACCTGTCTTTGAATCCCTCTCACACCACCATTTTAGAGCCACAACCAAAGATTTCAACACATTTGGTCATCTTTTTCGGCTCAGACAGCCCACAATCCACAGTGTATACTTGTCTTTAGGCCAGTCTACTTGCAACATAACTAAAATTTAGAAAAAGAAAAAAAAGACTTTGAAACAGAAGCCAATGCTGCTTCATTTACCACCAAACTAAATGTTATCATATTAGCTAGGTAGCCACATTGCACACCAATATTAAACTGCTCTGACATACTACTGACAACTTTTAATTAGCCCTTTCTTTCCTCTTTTGGTCACTTGATTTTTGCTTTTGTGTTTTTAATTACATGATTGCAATTCACCCACAATCCTTAGCAGCAGGGTAATGACTGCATTTGGAGCGCTATTTTCTCAACCCTAAACTATCTGCTAGGTTATGGGGATTTTAAAAAATCATTTTCAAGGTTAAGTGGAGAAAATGGTGCAAATTCAAATAACCAAAGGGAAATCAGCTTGTGGTTTATAGTTGAACAGTTGTCAGCAAAACTGCTCTTTTGTAAATGACAACATTATGGCAATGTTCACATTTGTCTTCACTCAGTGCAAATAAAAATTTGAGTGAAATCTGTTAAGTAGTTTGTGGGATAACAGGCAAACCAACAGACAAACAAGCAGGCAGACAAACAGAATATTAAAAAATAACCTCCTTGGCAGAGGTAACAAACAGAGAAAGCAGCAGTGGAACAGAGAGAGAAAGAGGCAGTGCGCTCCAACGGTGGTTGCTGCATTTCTTACCATTCTGCTGCCATGTTTGTTTACTTTCTCTCTGGTGTGAACATCTATGCATGGCTGCAGCCATCACATCTACACATGTCACCCCTCTGCACAATCACACAAACACTCTGCACAAACACACACGCACCCACATATTCCTAAGCCTTCCTGCGCTCATACTTAGACTCTCACAATACAGCCCTTCAAGCCACATCTTAACCTAGTTCTTTGCATAAATCCTACTCATAAGGTCTCAGGCACTTCACAAACAATACACAGTATTCCTCAGTTTTCAGCCTAATGTGTTCACTAAGTGTACGACTACTCCTGCCTGTGAATCGTGTTCTTTAACTGTCTTAATTTCTATAAGTTACATATCTTTTCTTGAAACAAGAGCACATTTTTAGCAGGTTCCCTGACGAGTGAGCTGTAAAATATTCATGTTTAATTGCAACACTGCATGGTCATCAAAACTGACAAGACTTTGAAAGTACAGTAAGAATGATTCAGCCCTCATCCCTGTCTGTCAATATGAAGATGTACATTCGTATACGTGTGTAAACAGATTTTCTATTTGTCGCACAGTGCACATTTTATGTTTGCCCAGCAGCAAAGCTGATAATGATAGTTCAAATATTTCACGCAGACACATTAAACATTTTGTTGAGGAAGTGGCTTAACCAAGAGCAATATTCTTTTGGTGATAAGCAGCAGCACAAATAAAGATGGACAAATATGTCAGTTACATATTCACATGTTCCCTCTCCCTCTCTTTCTCTTCTCTCTCTCCGTCTCTGTTGCGTAACCACTGACGCACTCATGATCCGTGAAAAAGTGGGAATCAGTTTTGCTCGGTTGATCCCAGAGGTCAGCGGCAGAGAGAGAAAGAGAGAGAGAGAGAGAGAAAGAACAGAGGGAGAGGAGTAAAGAGAGCGCATGGCCAGAAGAGAGTGAAAAAGACTAGAATTACTGCCTCATGAAGGTATGTCTCCGCCAACCTGTCAAGCTGCAGTTAATATCCATTCTAGCCAGACTCATAAAAAATGCAAAAGAGTTTGAAGTAAATTTACAAAAAGTATTAAGTGTATTTTTTGTCAAAATTAATCGCTCTATTGACATGTATGATTCCAGTGAACGATGTCCAGTGAGAAACATGCTGCCTTCACTTACTGATGACTATTACAGAGGAGTACAGAGAACTGAGAGCTGAACAATATGATGTCACAGTGAAAGTTGACCTTTGACTTTGGCAAGTAAATCTAGCAATTCACTTGCCCAACCAGGCAAGTTCGAAAAAAGAATTAAAGTATTCAGTTTTAATGCAAAATGGCAGAAAATGCTCTCAAATATGGATTTGCTGCTTTTCTTTGTTTATTATCATATTAAACTGAATATCTTTTAATTTTAGACTGGCAAAGTTTCATTACAATTAATGTCAGTCTTTGTTGTTATTGGCGTGTGAAAATTTGGTATAATTAGCATACAAAAATGCATTTTGTGAGGTCACAGTGGCCTTGACCTCTAAATTCAAATCACGTGATTCCTAAGTCCAAGTGAACATTTGTGCCAAAATTTAAGACATTCTGTCTTGAGATATCATGTTCACTAGAGTGGGATTTGGTTCACAGAAATTCCAGTGCGATATTGCATTCACAGGAATTGGACAGACCGACAGATGGACAGATGGACTGATGGATAGACAACCCAAGAAACATAATGCCTCCGGCCAGGACAGAAGCATAAAAATGAGAGAGTCAAACGACAACCAATCGCCAGGTTGGCATCTGTGAGTTGGTGTCAGGGCAAGAGGTACGCAGCGAGCTGACAATGTTTTTTGAACCTCTGCCTTGTTGTCTGGGGAACCAGAGATGCAGGAAATGGCTTGGGGGAAGGGGACAAGAAAGAGCCAAACACAACATGACAGAGAATAATGTAACTGAAATGGAAAATGAAAAAGTTAAATAACAGAGGAGCAAGAGTGTGAAAAAAAAAACAGAAAAGAGGGAAATGACACTGCACAGAGAGAACATAGACAGAAGCAGAGAAATCAGGGAAAACGGGAAATTAGAGGAGCAGAGACAATCGATTCCTCCCTCAAATTCTAGTAACAAATGTAATGAAACCAGTGCAAAATCTACTTCACTCCTTAATAACACAGCTTTAAACCACAAACAGAATTGCTGGTTAGCTCCACTTTCCAGGCACAATTCTGAACAAATTAGGCCCTGGCAGGCGCTGCTGCAGCGCATGGAAAAAATGCAACTCCAGCCAATCAGCATCCACTCAGAAACAATGAGCTGCAGGAGGAAACCCACAGGTGCAGGAGGAGGTCCGTATTTACAGCTCATATTTCCTGACTGCTTGAGGAGCAGCCGGTCAGTGCTGAAATCAATTTGACCAATGCCCTCAATTTTTAGCAACTTTGAAATCCACCTCGAGGATTGTGATGTAGTTTTGGACTGGGTAATGAGGAGAAGCAAAGTTAAACTCAATTTCAGGGTGAGCGTCTGGCCATTAATAGCCGTTTATCAACAGCACGGCCAACGCGAGCCAAGGCCAATAAGTGCCAGCTGGTGCTCTGAATCCAACGTCTGAGGCATAACAGGAAAACCCAGTTCCATTGCCTCTGTGACACCACATGGATGAAAACAAACCATACCTCTGATGACACACAGTGGCTGTGTCTATCTCATGCATTACAAAGGACGGGGAGGATAAATGCCTCATTTTGCAACATACAATCATGGCTCAGGAGGGTAAGGACTACATTTAGAGAGGGGAGATACTAGAAGCTGTGGTTAAGATACATTTTTGTTATTTTATTCTTTTGAGCAGTACAGCAGGAGTGAAACCTTTAAGCAACAATTTGTTTGATTCAGTCATGTAGAAAAAAAGCATTTTGGGTTATCCTTGGAGTCAGCACTCAAAGGGGTTTCCCCACAAGTATTATCATGTGCAGCAATATTATTTCTGTCAGCACCTCCACTATCTCAAAAGACTTTTTCATAAACTTTATCTATTTCAAATTTGGGCCGGTTGGCATTGAAATAATGAGCACGCAGGGAGACACACACCCCGTTTCACGTTATCCACTAATTGGCAGTTTGTGGTGGTAATGATCCAAGAAACATAAAATTGTACCAGCAAAAGTTAGGAGGAAGAAGACTGAAAGCTAGCAAACGTGGATATAAACAAGTCAAGGTTTAAAAGTCACTCTTTTCTTATGATTTACAAGAAAGAAAATGCATTCAGTATGTTTTAGAGCTTAACCATAAATACACCACATTTTAGGAGAAACACTACAGGGTTCCTGCACCATGTTAGCACTGCACTACAACACTGACAGACTTATAATGAACAATTTAAAAATGCTAAAAAACGATGCAGCAGAACCAAAGTTATCGTCTTTTCAAATTGTAAGAATCTGTAGTATCAGTATTAGTAGTTCTGGTGTGGCATGCTAGCAGCAGTTAACGTAGCCTCAACCTTCTAACTTCAGACAGAAATGAAGAGCGGGCTGCAGAGGTCTGCTAGGTTCTTTAAAACTCCACACCCTTCAAACTTGTGGTCTTCATCTTCAGTGGACACTGACTCAAGTGACATCACTTAAGGCAGCTTATCAGACTTTGCGCATCTCCCTTTCAGAGCCAAAAAACTTATTTTTTTACAGATGCAGTAGTCCTCTTAAAGACCAGTAAACTTTAATGTATGAAATCGGTGGTGTTCCTCTTAAAGTGAACCATCAGCCCATGCTTCACTGCACAGGCACCACTGAACACAAACTAATGGCTATCAGTTGCCATTGACAACCATTTTGAGACACTGGTAACAAATTCTTAAAACGTCATCTTAAAATCGTTCAGATTGCACAAAAAGTAGTGGTGAATGAGTCACTGTAATTGCGTCATTGTGGGTTGATGCACGTCATCATTATAAGCCACTGGCAAATTTCCAAGCCTCGACACACATCATCTCTCCAGAAAAGCAGCAATTTAATCACATTATATCCCGGGATCGGCATATCAAAGAAAGCAGCACTCTGTGACACTGTGTGACGTGTTTAATACGTAGACTTTGCAAAAGAACAAACTAAATAAACTGCAGTATCTTTTTGCAGACAAAACTTCGCTTTTCAGTATTTATTCTGTGGGATAAAATATATATGACCTATATCTACTGTTAAGGTTAAAGTAGATGTTTGGGTGAGTCCAGTGAACTAACAACAACAAGAAGCTCCTGTGAGAATG
Source organism: Lutjanus erythropterus (assembly GCF_056507025.1). Taxonomy (NCBI): domain Eukaryota; kingdom Metazoa; phylum Chordata; class Actinopteri; order Lutjaniformes; family Lutjanidae; genus Lutjanus; species Lutjanus erythropterus. The sequence continues at coordinate 11,811,587 of NC_139331.1, forward strand.
GACAGAGCTGTACATAAATCCCACTGAAGCCGGCAAGCATCTGTGGACAGGCAGTAAGCACCAGCACAGCGCTCCCATCTTGAGCCTGACTGTGATGTGAGGCTCATGATGGCCACAGCACTTTGAACTGGAGAAACACAAGAAAGAGCAAAGAGGAGGAGGAGGAGAGAAAGTGAGAAAGGCTAACTAGAATACTGAGACAGACAGAGATGAATAGGGTGGGACAAAGGCAGGGAGGGCGACTGAGGGAGATGGAGTCAGAGTCAGAGGAGGGGTGACAGGCAGGGAGAGAATATATATAACACAGAGACAGAAACAGAGAGGGTGTGACAGAGGCAGAAAGCAAAAATCTTGTCTCTGTGAACTTTGCAGCAGGACTTTGAGGGGATAATTAGGGAGAGTGACTCCAGAAGAGGAGAATAAGTTCTCAGTCCTAAGCCCTCATGCAGGGGGATTAGACTCAGGCAGAACTCCTCACGCCCTCCCTTCCTCCCTCCCTCCATCCCACTCTCACTGCTCTCTAAAGTGGTCTCGCCCCCATTGCCAACTTATGTCCAAAGCAGCTATGGCAGCACTCTTTCTCCGTCCATCCCTGGAGTCCAAACAGTTTCATTACAGAATAAGATACCATTCTTCTTTATAAACTACATTACAGGAAGTGAAAACAACTTTAGAAAACAACCTGCACATTGCAGTTCTCTACAATTACACAGAATAAACTCCAAAATATATTGTTGTACAGTATATGTAAGCAAAATTCATGCATTTGACAAGATCCTGTCAGAAGTGGGAAGTAATTTAGTGCAAATACTTTGTTACTGTGCTTAAGTAGATTTTTTAGATATTGGTACTTTGCATTTGAGGGGAATTACTGGTTATTTTTATTTTACATCACTGCACACCACCTTCACACTAATTTCACCATAAATGGATGGAACAATAACGCAGACAAGACGATTCCTTGGTGCATCCATCAGTGCATATCACACACAAAAGATGTAACAAGACAAAACCAACTAGGGTTGCAAATTCTGTGCATTTTCCCTGATTGAAAGTTGAAAGATTAAATTGAATAATCATAATTATTATTAATAGGACTGGAACAATTAAATATCTCAATTTAAAAAAATCAATATCATATCCAACTGTGACAATATCAATCGCAATATTAAGTTATTTAATTTATTCCCTTATTTTATTTTATCAAAAGGACTGCTACTGACTGACTGTTTTTCAAATGTACATAATAATTCAAGTATTTATTGACAAAGACAGGTCATGCAAATTTTTTGCACATGCTTCGGTCATGGCTGCTTCTTTTATTTTATTTTATTAAACAGTGAAAACAGAAGCACTTTAAATTGAGAGCAAAATAAATGCTGTATACATCAGGTTTATTTTCTAATACACGACAATTTTTCAGGTCTTCATTTTCCTTTGTTTTTTCATATCGCAATGAATATTGTATTGTGATATTATCATGTGATATTATCATACTGTGAGTTTTTACAGCACTAATAATTACGATGCAAAACACAGATCATTCTCTCATTTTAACTCGGAACCAATTCTTGCTGTAAACTACTGAGGTGAAACATTCATTTGTGAAAAACACAATTTTAGCAAACAGAATAATTAAAAAAAATAAAAAGCTCTCGCTGGAAATGGCTGCTTTTGTCTGCCTGTCTTTATTCAACAAATGGCTCAAAATAAGGTCAAACACAACACAGTAATTGACATTTCTAAACTACCAAGGCAGACTAAATCAAGCCGCAAGAAAATATGTGATCTGTAAAAGAAAAGTTGACAAAATATACATTATTGGTTAGTGAAGTTTTAATTGGTTAAATTCTTAACATCTCTAACCTAAACTGACAAGAGGGAGACTCAACCACAGAGAAAAGGTGAGGTTCAGTTATCTCTGCACGGAAACAGCTGGTGGAAATGTTCTTCAGAGGGCAAATTTTTACTTTCATACTTTTGGTATATTTCAGAGTCTGTACTTTTTTACGTGAGTAAAGAAGTTTAATCTGTACTTTTACCTTTCATACAAGTATCTGTACTTGTATTTGAGTAAAGAATGTGCATACTTTTGCCATTTCTGGTCCATGTCAACAAGGCTTTACATTAACTCCAGCTTGCATCATTGCAAGGTGTAACCAATATTTTGTCTCTCTCCATTGTGTGTGTGCCACATTGAGCTTTTGTCATGCATAAAATACGTTTGTTTGTTTTTTTTCATTCAGAGGTAAGCCATTAGTTAATGCTGGCAGCAAGACCTGCAGGCTGTAGCTAACAGCCTCATCCCTGACCTTGTGCTAAACTAACATACCCTGATGAACACCATCCAGGTGTCCACTGAAAGCACATCATTGATTAGACATGAGAAAATAATGATGTCACGAGTCAGCAAGCACAATATGGGCCTCCGTGCACCCGACACCATGATCAGAGTGTGTTTGATGTTTTGTTTGTCCTATGTTAGCAGAAAATATGCCAAGCAACTGCACTGCAAGCAGGTTCATGCAGTGGGTGAAGTGGGTCGTGAGATTTACAGAACATGTACTAAAGGTAGGTAGCTTAGTAAATTCCCTAAAGTTAAGATTTAAGAAAGGATGTCTTGAATATACTTATTACCACATTAACTTGACCAACACTTACTCTACCATCAAGGGAAAACTGTATATTTTTTTATCACTGTGTAGAGGGTATTCATGTGATGTAACAGTATGCCGAAGTCACTGCAGTTCACTCTCACAGAGTGGCAGAGGATGACTGAGTGGCAGCGTGAGCGTTCAGCTTGAATGCCACAAAAACACATCTAAAACGGGAAAGAGTGGTTCTGTGATTGACTGTGTAAATAAATTCAACAAGAAATCCCAGTGGTCATTTTGCAAACTGCCAAAAGCTAAAGAAAAGAGAAGTAAATTTCAGACTGCTACAAGTCGCACAAACAACTGGAATCCAGGCACTGAAACCGTGGATTTACTGTATTGACTAACGTTACTTATGAATAAAATATTTAGCATCTTACATTTATATTCTGTGTAACTGAGCCTTGTGTTATACAACACACATCATTGCATTGCACATCCTCACTCCACAACTGTGAATGTTGCTGGGTGCAAACAAGTCTCTCCAATAATGTTATAAAATAAAAATAGCTGAATATCATTTGCTGTCCTGATCACTTTAATTTTGCCAACAAACCCCGCCTTGATGTAACATTACAACCAAGCAACCAAGTTTTTGTGCACCTTCTTTGCTTTGTGTATTTCCCCATTGCCTAAATCAGGTACATAAAAATGTAAGTAAGCCACAAGTCAATATCTATGGACCGCTGTCTTTGCTAAGTTGTTAGGACCACTGTTGAGTCCTACTGTCTTTAATTTAAGTAGATAATTATTTGTTTTACTCACGGTTTCACAGTTTCCACTATTAAAGGCAGCCATAATATGCAGAACGTTTTCTCACTTAGTCTGTAAGTCTTAGTCTCTAAGAGTTCAACACACAGCAGAATAAATTAATTATATACAGGAACTATACATAACATCTGGAATGAGATTGACACTTGCACACCTAACAGACCTAACAGCTGATGTCTTCGATTGCTTTCATAGTTAATGTGCTGTATATGGATATTTAATCTCAACGTAATGAAACTAACAAGTACACATAATTACTATCACATGTAGATGTAAGCCCTCTTGATCAGATCTCATTACTGTAGGTATGATCACATTCAGAATGTCTGCTGTGAATCTTTGGTCTTTGATTAGTGTTTGTGCTCACTATATTTATTTCACATACAGACTACCTTATCTTCATTTACTTCTTCTTTCCCCAAGCAGAGAAAAGGTAAAATTCAGTGAATGTAACCGTAAAATCTACAACCAGGGAAGCACAAGTTTAGGATACATTTAAAAACAGGACATTTCAACCACTAAAATCTGAGATTTGAGATCCTGTATGTCTTTGGTGGAGTCTACTCCACTGTACATATCTGCAGGTTGAAGTGCAGCATGTCGCTAACTGGAGCAATGTTGCTAACTGGAGCACAGCTCTTGATCCACTGCCATGGCTTATAAAAAGTTTCCTATATCATCTGAGTTATGCCTCCAAAAAAAAAAAAAAGTTGTAACTCTGAGCCAAGAACAATCGGGGCCTCGCTGATTACAGGGGACTAAAACTTTCTCGATAGATGGCTCGGGGTACATGAGGCTTCAGCCCCAGATTTGAGTACAGTGTTGACATGGTGCTCCATATTCTTCATGAGAAATATGTGGCCTCGCAACACTGATGCACTCCCCTGGCCCTTTTCAACTGCAGCACTCTGTCCTTTTTCCTTCCATCTTTTGCTTTCGCCCCCTCCCCCACTCTCTCGGGTCTATTCCCTAGTTTGTTCTCCCCAGCTTCCCACTTACAGTGCCCTCTGACCACTGAGCCTTTTACAGTACATACACACATCTGCAGAGGCATCAATCTAATAGCACAGGGACCTGCTGTAAGGCACATTCTCAGGATCAAAGTATTTCTCAATAAAACATCTTGTTTTAACTTATTTAACCTAAATATTGCCTTGATTACAATGTCCAAGTGTTCTGGAATCATCTCCTTTTATATCTCATTAAGGTTAAGTCATTTTTGATTAAGTAGCCACAATTCTTTTTCTTTAACATGGTTGTTCCTTTCCAGGGACACAAGAGTCTGGATCCAGGCATCATTATAGGGTTAATACACATATAAAGGCACCTATGAGTAATTCCCTATAGGTATCTCCAGTCCATCTGATTTGCATGTCCTTGGACAGTAGAAAGAAAGTGCAACACTGAGGGGAAACCCCCACGGACTCAGACATAGGAAGAGCCAGAGCCGTACCTCAAACCTGCGTCCTTCTTGATCTGTTATGCAACAGTGCTAACAACTGAACCGCTGTGGGACGCCTCACTACACACTGATTGGCCCACTGCTACCTAATATGCTGATGTGTAAGGGGATTCTGTTTTTGGTTTTAGCTCATCCACAGGGAGAATACAGTGCAGGGTCTGATACAGAGCCAACAGTGAATACAAGCAACTCACACACATCACATTTCAGTTAAAAAGTTAGAAAATACACAACTGACCTTTACTTGACATCAGTCAAGATAGATTGCCACAACTGAGCATTTGCTAAGACCTTTCCTGGAACAGCGATTGTCCAATCATAGCTTAGCAACAGTAATTAAGTTGGCCTGTCAAGCTCTGGATTTCTTCACATGAAGAAGTGGTGTGTGTGAGTCTGTAATAAGACCTGTACATGGTGTCCAAAGAGTTGGTTAGCATTTAGTAAACCAAAAATCAAGCCAAAATATAAGTAAAGGGAATTAATTAAACAGTAACTTCTGTCTGCTCTAACATGCTGTGAAAGTTAAAATGTCTGGCTTACTAACATACTACTAGCAGCGTTACTGCCAAGACCAAGAAGCATACCAACCTACATCAGTTTCAGTTTTACCGGTTAGCAAAAAAAAAAAAAAAAAAAAAAAAAAAAAAGCACATCAGTAGTACTGTATGGAAGCTGAGTTTAGGGCATTGGCAGCTCTGTCCTGCTCTTTAAGGGCTTTGGGGAAGTTTACACTCCAGCAACCTCAGAAACATTCCCAGATTATTACATTAGCCATAAATTAAAAAAATCAGATCTTTGGTCAAACTTACAATGTTAAGACTAACTACACTGCCATAAAATAGCAATATCCTTTCTTTATTTCCATTTGTTCTGCATGGATCATCATTACCAAGTCAAAATCAATGTTGTCATCACATGTTGCACTATGTATCACCTTTATGCCAGTATCTGGCCCAACAATTAAAAAATAGTCTAATAGACTGACAGGGAATATAGCACTGTGGAGTTTCCTGATTAAAAGATAGCTTCACGTGTCGCTAAAGTAAGTTAGCTAATTGCTAACTGCTGTTAACTCAGTGTGTTGGGAGCCAAACCCAGCAAGAACACACCTCAGTACTGCAGCCTACTCCCTGTTGTCAAACTGGACTTTGAGGTTGGTTTGGTCCTGGTTTGGCCATATTCAGTGGGAGCTCTCAGTCCAGGAAGAGGGTCGCTCTCCTTCCTACTTTCATGACTGCTTTAGCTGCATGGTAGGGGGGCTTGACTCACAGTGTTATCGGCAACTGTAAACACCAATCAATGTTTGCAACAAGTCCCTCTCCAGCTGCCTGTTTTGTAGGAAACACATAATCTGTAAGCACTCTGCTAGCCATTTTATGTGGACTTTATTTAGCTAGCTGCAGTTAAGGAGATGGTCTTTCAGTACAGACGATTTCTAATTATTTCGAGTGGAAAATTCTCCCATACTATTGTAAACAGCATTATATTCTGGGCAAGGAGCACAAAGAGACAGGCATAGCAACAGTAACTACAGTGAACTCACACACTTTCCATTGTAAGCACGTTTCAGTCAGTTAAACCGATATCAATCAAAAGAGGCCATAATTCACTGTTTTCATCCATCTAGATAAAGGACACACACACAACTACACAATGTATCACATGGCTTTGATAAATGAATAATGAGGATATTCTGTGCACGGCTGCAATATACAGGCCACCGCCGTGACCTCATTCAAATGAAGCCAAATGTCAGGTCAAATTCACCAATAAGCTCCCTTTCAACAGACATAGAGCTGTCACATCCAATTAAGCGCTTACACACAGACACAAATGCTCACATATGTACACACAAACACATGTACGCCTTGCCTTCACATAGACAGTCAATTATTAATATCTGCTGTTTGCAAAGACACTGAATAATCCATCGTAGCACTTACTCTCATCACTCTCATCATTTTATATTAAACAGTGATAATCAAGTGAAATCACTTAGTCTGCAGTACTGACACCATATTTCTTTCCATCTCCACTCATCGCTCCGCTCAATCACTCATCCTTCATGCAACAGTAAATGTGGGCGCTCGTTAGCTGGAAAGCATCAAGTCCCCTGATTTTCGTTTTCTCTCCCAAACACACAGACGAGCATATGCAATATCTAATGAACACACATAATGAATGATTAACCAATGGCAGCACAAGCGCTAACTCAACACACACACACACATGCACACACACACACGTACAGCTCTTGCAGCGCAGATAATAGTACAGTAGGGAAAAAAGGATTGCTGTACCTTTGTTTCTACCTACAGTTTTTGGAGAGGAGAAAGGATCCGTAGAGATAAGAGAAGAAGAATGTCGTCCCGTGTAGAGAGCACCAGAGAAAGACAGCAAAAAGTGGGGATAAACTGTTGTTAGTCTCCAGTGAGCCTGTACACTGCCAACTGACACGTCCATGCAAAATGGTAACAATCATGCAAATGGTTTGGGAGATGGGAGAAGCGCACAGAAGCAGCACAAAACAGACACCTCACAATTTTAGCACATTTTTTTCTTGTTTTTTGTCTTTTGGTAAACTGCGTTATCACACTAAGGTCACAAGATGTACATGTAAGCATTTAAAGCTTGGTGACTATTTGAGGGTTGTGCAGTGGCCACCAGTGGTTATGGAAAGACTTTGCTTGTTATTTAGAAGAGGAAAAAAAAACATAGAGGTGAGGTATTATAATAGGTTTCTAAATTTTGGACTCTCTAGTTATCTCTGTTACTCACTACTGTCAAGAGGGTTTACAATTAGTCCAGTTCAAAGCTCAATTCATTCAGTTAAAATTATTTCTTTACTTTATTTCTTTACTTTAGCTTTACTGATTGTGACCAACCACTAACTCAGGCAGTCTCTGCAGTGCTCACTCTTCCTATTTTCTTCCCCAAATCCTACTTCCTCTGTAAAATCCTAGCCAGATTAGGTTTTGTGACTTTCAATATTAAGATAGCAATGCCAACATTTTTAGAACCATGTGAAATGACTGAAAACTCCAGAACAGCTCCTAAATGTACCTTGTTGATATGTCAACTGTGGTTTCCAAGGTCAAAAGTTAACTTTGAATCATATTATTATGCAAACACAGATAAGAAGTTCTGAAATGCACAATAAGTACGGGTCTCTCTCACGTGAAGTACTAAAAAAAAGAAAGAGAAAATTGCAGCCTTTATACACGAACAAACTCAAAACTATAAAAATGACAACTTTGCTGCTCACCTTAGTATGCATTCACTGTAACTCTGTCACAGTAGCCAGTCAATTAGTCCACCCCTCACCCTCTGTGATGCTCACTAAAGTTACACAGTCACAACAGTATACTGCTCTGACCAGACAGTAATCTGCAGTGTTTCTTAGTTTACCTTTATCACCTGTACTGAATCCAAAATAATGCAAAACAGGGTCAGAGGCATTTTTCTTTGCTTTAACTAATTAGTCCTGTAACTTTATCGCCAAGACATGTTTCTCCTTCTTATGAAAGCCATGTTTGTCTGCTCAGCTGCACTGCCACACAGAGACTGACGCCTGGTGGTGAACGCTTCACACTACAATACTGAATGTCCCCATCAGTTTAATAGAAAGAGGAGCATCTGTATTTACGACAGTATTGAACGTCACACCCTCGGGATTTCTTATTACCATGGTATACCATAATACCTAAATACCACCCAAGGGTCACTCTCACATAAATATACTAACAAAAGACACAGTTTGATGACGCAAAGGAGCTAGGCATCATGGGAGTTATCCTCACTGATAAACAACCACCACTGCAGATGAAAATCTATCTGACGCGACTCGGGCAGGAATCATGTTAACAGATGAAGTAATGTATTTAAGTTTTGTTTACATTATGTTTTTTTTTGTCACATTTTCCAACTTCAATCCTCACTCTGACATATCAAATGTCAAAAGTTATCGTAACTAGCAGCAGCTTGCTGGAAACGCACTGTGACCGTGAATAAATGCCAGATTTCTCCAGGTTTTACCATTGTTGAAACATTCAGGATAATGGAAGTACAAAACACCACAAAATACATAATATATGTCTAGTGTCTTTAGTCATTTTAGTACAGAAATATTGCATGTTATAGCTTAAAGCTTGTGTTAACCACAGGCCTTGTTTCTGCCCACTCAAAAAACCTACTGACTTTGAGATGAGGGAACTGCAGGTGCAAATATGTTTTCAAACTCGTTCCAGCAGCACTCTACAGCTGAGGCTAATACATCTGTATGCAATTAGAGAAATATAAAGGCTATGGTTTATTAAAGAAGCAAACAGTGACAGGATATTTGAATGGCTGACTCACATCCACCACCCCAAATTTCACACCTGTCTTTCATCCTCTCCCCTGTACTTCCTATATTAGCTCTGCATGTGCATGTCCAATTTGAACATAACTGCGAGGGATACAAAGCTGTTTCCTCTCCATGAACCTTACCTAACCATGACACTTTTTGTTCCTTATTTTCCTCTTTTTCCCTCTGTCTCTCCCATACCCCTCTTCCTCTTCTTCCTCTAAGCTGTCTCCACTAATTCCAATGATTTTCTTATCCACCCTCCTGCTTCCCTGGTTTTCATCCTCCACCCTCCTCCCCTCCCCCGTCACTGCAGAGGTCGAGCAGGAACAGTGGAGTGTGTCACTGCATGTTAGCTGTGGAACTGAGAACAGTACACAATTATGTAATACACAGAAACCTGGGTGAAACCAGGGTGAGGAGACACAGAAGGATAGAGAGAGGCGAAGGTGAAGTGAGGAACATGCCATGCCGCCATGCATCCTACCCCGCCAACACACCCACACGCCGACACACACACACACACACACACACACACACACACACACACACAAACCCTCGCACTTCTCTGCAGCAACAATGGGAGCATCGCAACACACAAATGCACACGGACAGGTAGCGAAGGCACACAGCGTAAAATTACACCCCAAAACCAAGCCGGGCGGTGAGTGAACAAAAAATAAAAAATAAAAAAAACAATAGAGCTGTAGAAAGAAAAGAGTACCTTGCTCTGCCTTCAGGTGTGCGAGGCCTTGAAGAGAAAAATCAAACAGAGAGGGACAGAGAGAATTTGAGAACAACAGCACACCAATACTACAGTTGTATTGTCATTATGCATGCTTTGCATGAAGGCAAACCATGGCTATCACACTAAAAGCAAAGCTTTCCCAAGTGCATTTGAAAGCTTTCTGCTGAAACAGACAAATGACTAATAAAGAGAGCAACACGGTATGTGAATTTAAAGTAGCTCTGTAGGTTGCTTACTGAATAAATGGTAATTATAAATAATACAACTTGATTACTGGAACATTTCTGCTTGCCTTTTAAAACTGAATGCATAAACATTTTTAATAGATCACATATCTTTATCTGAAATGAAGAACTGCAGCTACAATTTAAAGGGAAAATTTGGCACTTTTCATATGTATATCCAATCAGTGTTGATGGTACATGTAGTCAATTAAAGCAACTGACTACAAAATTCCTCTGCGTGTGCTATATTAACCAAGAAAACAGAGTTCTCATGCTGCAAAATCCGTTGTACACGCTATTTCAGCTTGGATTTCTGGTCTCCACCTCTGGGTAGCCAGGGGGCGTGATAGAAATGTATTTTTAGCTATATTTTAGGGTGGTGATACCTAAGTGACATAAATGAGAGCAACTCATTAAGGTACTTTGCTCCTGCATCATGATTCCATCCTTTTATGGATGAAAAAAAAACCATTCTGATTTGGCTGGTGGTGAATGCAAATTCCGATGTCTTTGCCAGTTCAGACGCATAAGATAGAAAAACTATAACAATTCTGAGCTAATAGAAGCCCATATCCTATAATCAGTCAGATGAATAATTATGCTATGTCTTTGCTGCTCAACGATTTAAAAAAGAAGAAATAGGGGCTGATGAGCATCTTTTCAGTCTGCCTCCTTCAAAGTGGAAGAACGACCCCACAGAGTGGCCGGAGATGGACTTTCCTGACATATAAATCTACCCGATTCATCTCCAGATAATGTATTTCTGACATCTGTCAGTTCATCTTTTTTTTTAGTCTGTGCACCCACTGTGGCGTTATGGTAAACTAATTACACCACCAGCATTAACATGCATGTGAATGACACAGCGCTTGTTTTCACCCAAAAGAGAGTGTGGTCATACTCACAACGCGTAAGTGGCATATGGTTGCTTTTAACAATATATAAGTAGACTTCGCATTGGCTTTTGGATCATATGTCAACGCTGCCACCATTTTCATCAGGTCAAGACTGACCTGTGAACAAATACATGTAAATGGTAGATGTGTGTTTTTTTCTGGATAAAAGGCTCTACAATGGTTATTTCTATATGAGTGGTATTCATGGGCTTATGATCTACATGGAGTGAGAAAAAAATGTTTTGTCATTTTTTTCTAACTTATTCCACATAGATTATAAACCTTTGTATCTCACATCATTGATTGAAATCTGTTTAGAAATAAACATAATGATTTTTATACAGAAAAACTGCACCTCCCCCGTTTACATGCATCTGTTTACAGGTCAGTCTTGACCTAATGAAAATGGCAGGAATGTGGACAAGATGAAGCAGTCAATGCGGTGTCTCTGTATATATGTTTATGGTGGAAGTCACAAGTTGGCCCACAATGCATCTTGGTACATGTAAACACTGGTGCACAGTTCTGTAAGTAGAACAACTCCATTTTCGTGATCAATATAGCTCACACTGAGGAATTTATTGCTTTAACTGACTTCGTTTACCATCAGCACTGACTGGACATCCACATGAAAAGTGCAGATTTGCAGTTTCCCTTTCACTAAAACCACGACTAGCCCTTGTTAAAACTCACCTGGTGTTCTCTGGACTGCTGTGGAGTCGTCACAGGAAAAAGAGAGAGAGAAAGCAAAGAGAAGTCCTGCATTAGCAACACACTCCAGCTGCTTTTGCATGTGGATCTAACATGCAAAACATCCCACACACTTCTAAGCATTGTGTCTCCATGTAAGGAGCAAAGAGCTGCGCCTTGACATGCCTGATCAAAACACCTACTTCAGTATGAAATTCCTGTGGAGAGAAACACATAAAATTTAATCTGTCCCGTCTTCTCAGGGAATCAGATTGACGTTACACCTTTGGCAAACAACTCTTTCACATTTCGAATATCGTGACAGTAACATAATATTCTGCATCTTGTATCACACAGAGTGCCTCACACACATAAAGAGACATGAATCCATGAGGATTTATGGTGCTGTGAGGTTTGTGGATCTTGAGATGCTCTTTCTCAGACCCATATCTTTTCTCCTCCACCTCCCCTTCAACCCACCCACCCAATTTTTTATGAACTGCTGACCCAAATTCAACACAACCCCTCGTGGTTTCTCAGGGGAACGCTCACTGTGGGATTCCTGTAGTTCACAGTATGTAGTGTCCAAAAAAAAAAAAAAAAAAAAGCCACGCATTAAGCTTCATCACTTGCAGCAAAACATCCTCACCAGGATCTCACCCGTGGATGACACTTTGTGGGTATCAAACACGCCAGTCTGATTTAGCGCACATGAGAGATCACTCAGTGAATTCAGTCTCAGTTGTATCTGTAGCTTTAGTCTCAAACCTGCCGCTTGTAGCCTAAAATGAATATTGAGAGATGTCTGTAATCAGAGCCCCTCGAGAGCATCAAGGACTGACAAGAGGAAATTGAACAAATCTTAATTAAGACAGACTACATTAGACATTAAAGTGTCGGCTCTCATCCACAGTATCTGATATAATATGACTGTGCCTTGATCTCTGCTCAGGCTCCCACCACTGAATATGACTGGAGATTAGAGCGCGCCCAATATTGGCTTATCACAGTTTTATCTGTATTGGCATATGCCAATTCACCTATATGATTTTTTTTTAACAAAACATAAAGCTGATTGTTTTTATCTGTTAGCTTTACAGGCAGCATTTTCTACATACTTGAGTCTTTTCCTTAACTCAGGTTTAATATGTATACAGATATTTTGCTCCATTTCTACTCAAAATTAACTTTCCTGACTTCTACTTTACACTTTTCCACTGAAGAATCACTGTCCCAAATTTTAGTTGTTTTTTCATTCTACATAATAAATACAGATTTTCATAACTTTGTTTCAGCAACTTTGATATAGCTAGTTGTTCTCTGGTCTTATATATAAATAAAACATTGAAATCACCCTAAATATTCTGTCACAATCATTCATTGGAGTTCCTCTTTCTTGTTTATTTCGAACTGTTTGAGCAATTAATTAATTCAATTTTAAACACCATGACAGTGTGTAAGTGCATGGGTGACATAGAGTTGAGCTCATGCCACCTAACATTTTTCAAATTAAATAAAACAGAACATAATCATTTCATTTTTAATGATCAATTTCTCTACTGTCCCAGAACTGTCCTAGACACCATATCTGTGTGTCTAAGGTGCTATTTTTATTGTCCCTGGGACAATGGGACATCCTTAATTTAAAGCACTGGCCCTGATATCATTTTGGACAATGACGTTTTTTGATAAACTGCAAAATATCTTTCTCACAAGTAGGGCTGCATGATAAAGTAAAAAGATTGTTTTGTGATTAGGCTGCTTTAATAGATATTGTGATGTGATTAACGATTAGTGGGAATGATGTGACATTTGCAGAGGTCTGCACCAAGCATCTGGACAACAAGATTTGTGGGACAGGACATCTCTGCAGTACTACAGTACATCAATATAATGCTGTTCTGTCACACATTATTCCTTTATCAAAAAATTAAACGTTCTTGCACTTGGCAATATTGTGATTATAATAATATTGTGATTAACTGTGCTGTATAAAGAATAGCCTATATAATGATATCAAATTTTTTTCGCTCCCTAATATTACTATCTAACACAAAATCCAGTACTGGTCAGGCCCTACCGGATATTTTCATGCTTAATTTTCCTCTCTGACAGCATCAGGTCCTTCTGAAATGTGAAATTTAACAAACTCAGCAGAGGACATTAATATCTTTTGAGAGGAGGCACAGCAGACAGAAAAATATTGTAAAAGGAGCTGGTGAAGACAAGGAGAGATTTCTTCCTGTCTCTGTCTTTAGAGAGTCCAAAATGGCTGCTACTTCTCCTCCCACACCAGAAGGATGACATTGGAAGAGGAAAGGGAAGGACAAAGCATGGAAGTGTGGGGGGGAAGGGTGATAGTGGCCAGCTGATGGACAGCAGCACAGCTCCGGCGCTCGAGAACTGGGTGGACTTGAGACCTCTGGATGTATGTGCCTGAATGAGCAGGCACACAGGGTTTTTTTTCTTTTTTCTGACTGTGCAAATGCTCGCGCTCAATAAGCATGCATATACTGTGCGTGCATGTTAAACGCTCAGTTTCCCATGTAGATAAAACCCTTTCTCTTGATGCGACAGCGCGTAGAACAAGCCAATGTGCAACGGAGGACATGTGGTCCGAGCGTAATCCTCTGCTCTATTTTACCAGCAGCTTCACCACTCAAATCCAAACATAATTTTCAGCTTGGGCACTAGACACAAATGCCCTCTGCACTGGAATCAGGCGAGTCCCTGCACCATTTTTTTCCTTTTTTTTCCCCCTGACCTACTTTTTATAGTAAGATTATTGTAACTGTCATTTTTTCCATGTCTGTTTATTAATCCCCAAAGCTAAGCCTGAAGGCACCATTTTAGCACTTGCTTAACAGTTTGCTTGCCCTAGCCTTCAATTACTAGCCTTCCATCAAAACAGTGAATATTTTTTAAGGCAAAGCAGGCCTTAAACTGTTCATTACAAATGCAGGATGTGGGATTGCGACAGAGGAAACGGGAGCTCATTTTACATATTCATTAAACAATCCAGTGTAGCTTTTAATAACCTTGACCTTATGCATATCTCATTGTAACTGGAAAACCCCAAGGTATTCAAGAGACTTCATAATGTCACCCCCATTAATTTAATTGAACTGAATGAGGGACAATATCCGGATCATTACCATAAAAGATACTGATATTTGCACAGCTAATAACAGCAGCAGAATCAAGTTGATATTAAAGATGACTCCGCAGAATAAAGCACTTTAAGAGTTATCAACGGCGCGCACGCATGACAAAAGGGCCAGAGCTGAGGCGCTGGATTTGCCTGCCAAAGTCGACACGTTGTGAAGAGCAAATGGTGAGTGGTGTCTCATTTCAGCTCATTGCCCTGACACGGTTAGTCACACTGATATGTCCTGATCCACATGGGACAAGAGACTGAACGTGTGTTATATGGCCAACTGTTTATGGTGCTAAGCCGCTAGCCGGGCTGGACGGTTTGGGGAAGAGCTGCAGGAGCCCACAAGGAGGCCGGACTGATTATCACTGCAGCAAAATAATGATGCTTCATCAGGGGGCTATAGCCGAACTATCACATGATGCAAGAACTGCTCGCTAAAAATGAGCAAACAGTGTGGAAATATGGATGTTCTTCGATTATTTTTGGGCCTTCATTTGGATAGGGACAGCTGAAGATATGACAGGGAAGGGGGAATGACATACAGCAAATGGGCCACAGGCAGGAACTGAACCAGCGACCGCTGCAGAGGACCAACAGCCTCAGTGCATGGAGCGAACGCTCTACCAACTGATCTATGGGAGCAACCAATATTGTTGTTTTTAGCACAAGTGGTGCAAACCAAAACGAGTTCTCCTATGCGGACAAACTTAAGAATATTGTTCTTGGCAGAACAAAATGGGTGGGTTTTAGATGAAACCCCTAGAATATGAAAGGGTTCTTGGTAGAATCCCGTTTTAGCACCCTTAGTAGGTGGAAAGATTCTGGATGAAACTGCACATAGAGGGTTCTAGGTGGAACCTTCTAGTTCTAGCTCTACTTCTAGTTCTAGTTATGTATGACCCTTTATGGTGGGTTCTAGGTAGAACTCTCTGAAAGGGTTTGGAGTGGAACTTTTCTTTTTTTTGCTTCCAGGTTGAACTTCATAAAAACGTTTTCTCTAGTTCTAGCTGGCACTTTTATTTCTAGGAGTGTACTTCCCTGTGCCATTTTCACGTTTCTCATCATCACACATGTTAATTCTGCCCACTCTTGTATTTCCCTTCTAGGCCAGTGGGCTAGCAGGCTACCATTAGGAATACGGCTGGCAAAATGCTTCCAAGGCCCAGTCCACTCAGTCAGTCAGCCATCTGCCCATTTTAACGAGCAGCTCCGGGGCCTTGTTGCTCCCTATCTGTGTGTGTGTGGATGTGCGTGTGTGTGTGTGTGTGTGTGCATATGTGTGTATGTGCGTGTGTGCGTGCAAGGCCCAGGCCATGCAGCTTGATAATGTAACATAAATATTCACAGGTGTGACACATTGCTTTCATTGCTTCATTAATGTACAGCATAATCAACAGTATGCCCACAAAGGCAGGTGTGCTTAGCAGTTGTTCACGTTTAACTGCAACCAAAATGGTGAAAGTGTGATCCCCTGAAAGTATTAGGTGCTTAAGTGTTGCTTGAACAACAAGTATTGAGACACTTGTAGACATGTGGACATAACAATAAAAAAATCCTGTGCTAGTTTGCCGACAGACAGTTGGAATTGACGGTGGTGTTTGTGCAGGCATTTTCCGGGCAAATTAGCCATCTCTGTTCTCATTATCCTCCTAATTATGGCTCCCTGTCTCTGTGGCATAATCAACAATCAGCCACATCAGTTAATGGGAAGGCAGAAAAGAGCAGCAGTCAGATCAGCTGGGGAACTAACGTGACTACCCTTTCTGCATCGCTCTTTTTATTGCTTGAAAACAGAAGAAGGTGGAGAAAATGTTGTGTGAGAGACAGATTCTGACAGAGAGGGAGTAAGCAGGGGTTGGTTCTTCTTGTCCCACAGCTGACCTCCTGGGACAAATTGGGGTACAACAGGCCTATGGTGAATTCACTCGTCATACTCGCTCTGCCCCGGGGCTGAGATATGACCATCTCTCTGTCCCTGTCCAAGCTGTCTGGCCGAGTCGCAAGCACGCTCTTAAAATCTTGGTTGTCTTAACACAAGAATGTCATAGTTCCCCTGTCAGCTCTCAGGAGACTCTCAAGACAAATGGACCACCTCCTCCTCCTCCTCCTCCTCCTCCTCCTCCTTCATTGACTGTTCGACAGAGGCAATGAGCAAATGGGATGGAGTGAAAAAGGGGGCAAGTCCAGTCCGTCCGCTTGACTGCTCTGCAACCAGCACATCGCGTGCTGTCCTGAGCAATGCCACAGGCTAGCGCTCTGGATTTAAGCTGCTAACAGCTTCGTCTGAGCAGCAAATGATGAGAGGACGTCTCAAACCAAAAAGCAGCAAGAAAATCTAAATGCATGCTATAATGGTGACAAATTATAACCTCTTAACTATATTAGACACAGTTTAAAATAGCTGGTAAACAGTGCTGAGGGATTCAGTGAGCATTCCCCTGTTTTTTTGCAAAATAGAGTCATCCCCAAACCATGTCAGGCTGATTTAGACAGGCAGGAAGTGGGTCAGCAGTGGAGGAAATTTGACATGGGTCTGTTCACACAAAGTTATCTTTAACAGTCGATAAACATGAAGAAAAGAGTTAGATGTGTAAGATTAGAGTGAAATCGTGTATTCTCTGGTCTAAATATGAAAAATTGAGAAAGAAATAACATTTATGATGCAGAGATGCAATAGCAAAGAAAGGGAAATTAAGTCATTCTTGGATTCAGCTGGGATTAATCTTGAGGCTAGTACAATATGAGTTTATCTTTTGAAAGACGTACGTTTTAACATTAAAGGGACAGTCCAGATTTTTTGATGCAGGGCTGCATGAGGTACTTGTCCATAGTCTGTGTATTACCTACAGTAGATAGCCATCAGCACACTAACAGTTTGGAGAAGCAGAGAGGGGCACCAGCATTGAAGCAAAGTGCTGCTGTGGACAGTGTCAGCAACAGAAGGTATTTTAGCAACTTAAAAAATGCCCACCTAGAAACCAACGAAACTCTATAAGAAAAATCAGTACTTTTATCTCACAGAATACGGAGATGCTGGTTTATTGCTGCCTTGATTCATTAGCTCGTTTGTGTTTTGTGTGACTTTGGTGCTTTAAAAGATTAGTTTGGATTCACCAAAGTCTCACAGTAAATCAAACAAACCAAATGATCAAGGCAGCAGTACACTCCATGCCCTGCGGACTAAAATTACAGATTTTGCCTGTGGGGTTTTTTTTGGTTTGGAGAGAGCAATATTTGTGCTTTTATAACAGCACCTTCCCATCAGAAAAGGTTGTCTGACAGCAAGGTAAAGTGGTGAATATATTCTAAATATAGCAGACACTTATAGCTGATATAGATTTTTTTTAGATAAACCTTTTTTAAATGGCTAAAATAGCTTATACTGCTGACCCTGTCCACAGCAGTTCATTGCTTAGCTGCCATGCTAGTATTCCTCTCTGCTTCCCCAAACTGGGGGTGGCATCTAATAAACTGATTATTGATAAATGCCTCATACAACCCCACATCAATAATCTGAACTATCCCTTTAGGCAGGCCTCAACCAGCAGCAGGGTCTGAGAAAAAGTGAAAGAAGCTCACTGTACAGTATAAAGATTTTTTTTGTATTTCCTGAAGTGGGAGGAAAGGTCCAGTGGCAACTTTTAAAAGTGGATCCTGCGTTATATCACTGTCACCAAGCTATTTGATAGTACACACAAGTATTAGCCAGAAAGAGCCAGAAAAACTCAGTGTGCTTCTATCTTTAAAGGTGTGGAGATAGAATAGGAAAGAATAATGTCAAAGTGCTGCATCTCATTACACTCCCCCAAAAAAGAGAGATGACCTTGGCACAGAAGCAGAGGAAAAATAGATGAAGTTGTTTCTCATCCAAACACTGTTGTGTGTACCTTCGGGTCCCTGCACCAGCATCTTGCAAGAGCTGAATACATTTAACGGAGAAAAGAGAACTGAGTGTTGTAAATTTAGTCATATCAGCTAATACCGTATCCAACGCTTCCTCATCAAAAGTAATAACTGTGAAGGGAGAGGAAACGCTGAGCACATCACCTCCAATTTAACTCCCACATGAAATATGAAGACTTTGTAAAAGAAGCTGTAAGAGCAACAACCAACCACAAAGAAGTATTATGATTCTGGTTTCAAGCCACACACCGTGAGATGATTTTAACAATATATACATATGATACAAAAAGCAAATATCAGGGGTTAATGTCAGCATTTCTTACTGTATACCTGGAGGCAGAGAGCAAACTTGCTGTTAGGTCAGTTGTAAGTTGGTAAGGAATTCCTCTGAATTTTTTACAAAGATTTTAATCAATATTCAGCGCTTGACACAGAAAGCTCTGGAGCCAGCCCTCTTACCTTCTGTGCAGTATCGACCTACATATCCAGTTTTGGAGCAGTCACAGTAGGTTTCTCCATCTGCCAGCGAGCAGATCCCGCCATTCTCACAGGGGTTCTCTGTGCAAAGGCCCATCATCTCCAAGCGTACTTTCTGACTATTGATGAGCGTGGGCAGCTTACTCCCATAGCTGAAGTCTGTGATAATTCCCTTGAATGGTGGTACCTCACGGACAGAGGGCAGGGTGATGGCAGATGTGCGGATGTCCCCTGGGAGCCCTCCAAGGAAGAGGTCGCTGACGATCTTCATGAACCGCCGCTGTGGCCGCACCTCCTCCGTCTTGGTCTGGCCGTCCACGGCCAAGCCAGTCCGCAAATCATGCCTGTTGATGGCGGCAAAGTGCCAGCGGCTGTCGTTGACCATTTTGTCAGAGGTGATGGTGGTCTCGGCGCAGTCGATGCTGACGCGAAGCTGCATTTTGCCCTCAGATACCGTGAGAAGCAGAAAGTCGCAATATCCGCCGTCGTCGAAGTACAGCAGCAGGCCTTCCGATTCTGAAGTCTTGAACTGAAATGTCAGGTCACTTCTGGAGCTGGCATCCCAGCGCAGGTAGCGAGCCCACTGACCTTCAGAGCCAGTAAACTCCAAACCTACGCTCAGGCCCAGAACGGTACTTAGCAGCAGGAGGACATGCCCAGGTAGGCTGTTGGGATTCATTGTAGAGAGTAAGAAGATGCACCAGAAGAAGGTTAGAACTGGGGATAGATCCTCAGAGTGATAATAACATCTGATTATGGCTATGTTCCAGGGTTTATCTGCTCAACGTTATATTCCACATAGATAATTCTACAGTCAAGCCGAGAATGCAATATCCGTTTTTTTATTTTCAAGGCAGATCTAACGTTGATAATGGACAGAATCGAATCTTCTCAGCCAAGTCTATGTGGAGATATATGGAAAAATATCCAATTTCCACATGAATTGGACAGGTTAAAGTGCTAAGATGAAGGTGATCCTTGATGTGTCTTGTCAGTGATTCAGAGCTGCATCTTGCGATTTTTCTTTGAGGCGACTTCCTGGATTGAAGCACATAACCTTCATCGCTGGTCCAGTTCCGTGCCCCATGGTTTGGTCTCCAGTTTTGGACACACCTTTGACAGAACTGCAAAAAAATATAAGACAGATCATTTCAATAGAGTTGTCATGATAGCAAGATTTTAAACTTCGATACAGTACTAGTACAAAAAAATACTAATCAATACCTTGTTCAATACCACTGCAAAAAAGAAAGAAAAAGTAGCAGACAAAATAGGATTTTTTTTGTCTTTTTTAATTAATAACCTGCTCACAGTGCTGGTACAGAAAAAGTTATTGAATACTGTGTGGTTTTGCTACAAGCCAAATTTCAGGCAGGACAATAAAGACTGAACTGAAGTGAGGTCTTGAATAAACACTTAGATCATTTTTTTTCTAGCTTTGGTACTTTCAATACTGTAATATGCTTTTAATCATGTGGTATTGAAAAAGAATTGATACTTTGACAATCTTACACTTTAAACAAAAAAGCTTAAAGCAAAAAAGCATGTTTTTCAATGTCATTTGGCATGCCAAAGGAGCAAGAATGAACAGATCATTCATGAAACTTTAAATGCTCCATTTTGATTGACGCTGTGTGAGAGAGGCATTGATTCAACTTTTAGGCAACATTTTGTAGTGTTGTACCAATATATTAGCATATATCAGTGTAATTAAATCAGTTCTAATTGAAATGTTATTCAAAAGATGCAGAATATAGGACTCAGTGCAAGCTTTTGTGAGAATAATTTAAGAAAAATAAATATTAATTCCGTACAGATAAACAAAATCATGCATATGAGTTTAGATCAAGCTGTAAGAGCAAATTGAGTGCACCACTCAATGCACATTTGACTCTCCATGTGGCCATTAAATACCACTAAATAACCACTATTAACATCCATTAAAGTTTTATGAGCATTTTATGCAGGGTTCCATTTCTACCAATTACCCATTTTATTTGAAGATCAGCTCAAATAATCGTTCAGAGCCTTAATTTGAGAGTTAAATCCCCAGATACGGGTGGGCACAATGTGACAATTTTGTGGGAAAAGAACAACAGCAACAGAAAAAAAAAACATGGAGAAGACTGCTGTTGCTGATTCTGTGATGAGTGAAAATCCATTGAGGTGAGCCAGAACATGTGTTAAGCCTCAAACGTTAGCCTGCTATCTGTAAGGGCCTGCTGGGATCCTGATAAATATGACTAATTATCCACCGCCACTCTCTCTCTCATTTGCATGTCTTTGGGGGATTACAATCATAAACAGCTATTCAGAAAGATGTTAGGATCGTACCACTTCATATTCGAATCCTGCTACTATTAACATTTTTGAAATTTCCTTCTAGTGAATACATATTCAAATTCTTTCTATCACCGAAACCCGGATGACACCGCCTGGTATGGAATATTAACAAGCTCAGCAGCTGCTGCTTGCTACACCTGTACTCACTCGGTACTGTTTAAATTTGCTCAGCAGAGCTAGAAATGATTCACATGCCGAAACCTTATATGTGTGTGTACTCTTCCAGCCCTTTGCCCTTGCAATTGTTTTGGCAGTGGGCTGCCCACCAGACAAACGCATTGTCCAATCATGACAGTCGCACAGAACCATGCAACACAATAGGGCCTTTAACCACCTGCCCTGAATAGTTAATCTTGCTGCAGCAGGCAAGCTATTGAATTCTAGTAACTGATACCTATGCTAATGCACTGTGTGTGCATGCATGTGTGTCCCTGCGCAGGAGTGTGCATGTGTCCCTCCCTGACAACACTGCCAGCCTGCCTGGATTGTCTTTGTCTTAAAAGTGACTCGGTGAGACAGCGGAGAGGTTAAAAGGTTCTGTGTGGCGAAAATAACCCTGAACACAGCTGTGTCAATCCAAACTGTGCCGTGTGCTGTGTGTGTCCTTTCAATAAGCAAAGCTCGATATGCCCATGAAACTTGAGATGCTGGTCTCCTATGAAAATTGGCCCTGGCCTCTATTCAATTAACACGAGTTATTGTGTGTGTATTGCCAAACTGAGGCATCAGGTGTCCCTGTGAGCCATAGATGTGACAGGGAATTATGCTAACAATGCTTGCTTGTTTTCTCTCAGTTAACTAAAGCACTATATTTCCTCCAGTGTAACAAATGCCTACAGTAACATCACTCATATTTTACCTTAAATACAACAATTTAAATTAGGTCAAGAAGATAGTTCATATTCAGTTAAATTTGACCAGTGGTATAAAGTAACTTAGCACATTTATTCAAGTACAGTACAGTTTTAAGCTACTAGTGCTTTCCTCTGGCCTGTAGTGCTGTTTATCCATCTAGATAGTTTTGTTGTGAGTTGCCTAGTTTTTGAGATATCCACATAGCCACACAGATGTCTGCCCTCTCTGCAATAAAATGCGATTAAATGGGCTTGTGGTGCTCAAGGCACCAAAAAATACAACAACAACAACAACAACAAAAACTTTCTAGTAGAAAGAAAGTAGTTCCACTAGATTCTACCATAGAAAGAAAATAGTTCCTATATGAAACTGCTCACAAGGTATATGATTATTTTGAGAAACCACTAATGATTTTTGGACAGAGATACTGCTGTCAAATTTTTCAAATGTATTTTTTGGTCTTTGAGCAACTAAATGGCTGATTGCCATTTATTGATTGTTTTTATATATCTACTCAACTACATTTACTCCACTACGTTCACTTGATAACATAAGTTGCTAGCTACTAGCTACTAGCTAATTGAAATTAACTCCATCTTTTGTGGCTGCAACATTAAAGTGATTTACACATTAATGAATCACTAATTATAATCCAATAATATAATATGCTGTATACACTATTCTTAAATGGGCCATTCTGCGTAATGAGTAGCCTACTTTTCCTTTTGGTAGCCTCTTTTGATGCTAATACTTTTATACTTTTAATTAAATAAACATTTGACTGCAAGTCTTCTACTTTTAACGGTATTTCTACACTGGTGCACTGCTTCTTAAGCACAAGACCTGAGTACTGCGTTTGGCAAATTCAAGGCCAGACATTTTTCATGACAGCCACTTTGACTGGAAACAGTCTAAATACAGGTGTTATCAGAAACCTCTCCAGTGGCTCCCTGTGGCTTTGACAAAACATTATATGGAAATAATAACAGTTATTATTTTTAAATATTTTAATTTTCATTTACCATTCTCATAGGCCTAATGTGATTCTTACACTCTCAAATTTTAAAAATTTGCAGCATATACACCAAACCTGTTTTGTTTTTTTTTCTTTTTAAATATATCATGAACTAAAACGTACATTACAGTCACAGCTCAGTGGCTTTTCCTCTAAATTTTGCTGCTGACAAGTGTTGAGTTTCCCTAAGCTAGGTATGGACGCCAAATCCAAAAAAGTAAGTCTCAGAGGAAAACTGAGAATATTCATGGCTCCACAGAGAATTTGTCTTTTCTGGCTAAAATGGCTCTTTTGTGAGAAAAAGGTTGCAGGAAGTTCTGGTTTAAAAACGCAAGATTTCTACCAGAAAGGCTAAATTCTCTCATGTACATACCCTCAGCAGCATCCATTTTGACATAAAATAGTAGAGGAAACACGGGTGTTACCAGTGATAAATTCAGAGTCAGTGCTGCAAACATACATGTTGCCTCACTGCAAAGGCTCTGCGACAGGAAATGCGACAGACATTAATTAGCATTATTGATAACACGTGTGTTTGGCCTTCTATTTCACGCCAATATGGCCGCCACGAGAAAAATGTCTATATTGAGCGTTAATTTCACGCCAGAATTGATTTTGTATTTTAAATAAAGTACTTTTTTTTTTTTTTTACTCAAATAAACAAAAACTTCATATCCGCTAGTTTAAAATTAGGCCAGACATTTCAAAATGTAAAGTTATATTCACCTTGACGTCGTGGACCGTTAGCAGTAACTTTAGCTAGCTCCAGGTTTTCATAGACTTCTAAGTATGCTAGAATAAGCACATATTTTCCGGAATACATACACGTTGAATTATTAAATAGAGTAGGATATGAGATGACCTGCACGGGATACCGTCACTGGATATAAATGATGCATTGATGCATGCCAGCGTCGGGTGCTGCAGATTTATTGACATGTTTTGTAATATAAACTAGCCCCATCACGCGCTGGAGACCCCCATGTCCCCCGCTGTGCTCCCTGTCTATCACAAGCTGCAGCCTGGAGGAACGATTTAATCCGACATCAGTCACAGCAAGCAAGGCTCTCCTGCACCGTGTGTCTGCCTGTCCGGACCTGCTGCTGGTGAGACAAAGTGAGGTCCAGGGACCACCAGGGGGGCTTTTAGGGGGCACTAAGCGGTCAGCAGCACACAACTGATCATTTCGACAATTCAGTGCGATAGATAATGAGAGAATGAGTTTGGATAATCACGCCTTACTTCATCTTTAAAACGCTTAAACACAAATACAAATCAGATGGTTCCCCTGCACAAATAAAACTTAGTTGGGGAGTGCTAGACACGAACGGTCTGCCCTTTCAAGGAGATTTTAACAGCACAAACTTGCACATTTTGACACCAGGAGGCCTATATCGTTAGGGAATGAATGAAAACGTTAAAATTGTCGCCCAGTGCACATCTGTGCAATAATGTAATGTTACTGCTAAAGAAATATTCTCACATTTAATGATTTTGATGAGAAAAAGAGCACCTAATATAACAGAAAATGATGTAATTCTATAAATATTACTATAATGGCCCAGGGAGAAATAAAGGTGGACATGATGTCACTGTCAACTCTGCAGTAAAGACATTAGTTCCTGCAGTAATATTAAATTATAGTGAAGATTATGGTCTCTGTTGAAATTCACTGGATTTGCCATTCCTATACAGACGTGCTTTCATTAAATGAGAGCAATAATTAACGTTATAATAGATCATAATGGTATGTTTGATCAGTTAGTGCGATATTAGACATCTTCAACAGAGAGTAAAGGGCTTAAAACCGAGCAGAAATCCGACCCGCAGCCCTGCACCGCTGAATAAAACAGCGGGCAACATTTTCCAGCAGCGCTCCAGCTTTCCCTCCGCTCCACGCACGGTGGCAGTCTGACTGTTGCTCTACAGGGTTTACAAGCTTTAAAGAATTACGAAGCGAAATCCGAGCAGGAGTCGGGCGCACATTCGCAAGAAATCATTTACAAATCGTGCGAAGTTCTGGCGGCTTCTTGCTGTCGTGTTTGAGCTGTTAATATGAGGAGCTGCTACCCGCCGAGAGACGCGATTCACTGAGCTGAAACTTTCCGTCTCGACGCTCTTCACTCATTCACCACAAATATATTTGTCACAAATTCAGCGCCGAGAAGTCAACGCGATCTCCTGAGAGATGTGTGGGTTTTTTCTTTATTTTTTTCCCAACACAAATCAGCCGCTCTTCTGTGGTTAAACTGCGGCTGAGAGCTTTCAAACTAATCATCCAAACCATCCCACTGCGCTTAAATCCCCCATCTCTGCCCAAACTCAGCAGTTCCACATCACGCTCACAGAAAAGGAAAATTCTTGCAGAAAAAACACTTAAGGATCCCACAAACATAAATGTCTTCACGGAACACCAAACGCATGAGGGGAAATGGTCAAATAAAGAAAAACACACGAACAGCCCAGTTTTAACCTGCTCCTACCTTTTCGTGCTGAGAGACGATTCCGGACGGATAAAGCAGCCTATGTATAAATATAGCAAATTATAATAATCCAGAGCAAAATCCCATCCAGAAAGCGTGGTGTTTTTAATTGTGGTGTGCCCGGGGCGGTGGGATGCTGATGCTGGTGATGAGGAGGTTATTATAAGTGAGGCGCGGTGGAGGGAAAGGCAGCGGTCCTCCTTCCCCCGGCTCAGTGAACGCGCATCTCTCAGCTCGGCTCACTCAGCGCTACTGATGATGGGCCCCTGGATTTCTCCCACACTGACGCTCTGACCCGCCTTCTGCACGGTGCTCTGCACAGTGGGGGGAAGACATTCAAATAGGAGAGAAAATAGCCCCTCAGGACAAATTAACAATGATGAAAACCTTTCGTTCCTTTTTCTTAGATAGGCTTTTATATGGAGTTTGCGGTGACATAATAGTATTGGTGCGCTGGTGTTATGAACAGAGCAGGACGTGTAGCCTGCTTGCACACTGAGTTCCCACTGTATGACAGGGATTTTTTTTTTTCCAACACACATTTGCAAAGCCATTAATGTAGGGGAGACCGGGGATGGTAGTAACACTTTTTGTTCAAGCGTCAGTTGTTCTGGATCTATAATACACAATACCCATTTTTGTCTAACACAAATAAAGCTCACTTAGTTTCTGTCAAATACGGTACAAATACAGAGTTCTGTTTGTTACAACCTACCCCGCTACTGGGGTTCGTTATATCGCTGCGACAGATGTAACCATGAGAGATCATTTTGTTGAATTAAGATTCACATTAACTAATATGTGACAGAATTTTCAGAGGAATAAAAACAGTTTTGAATCAAGTGAATAATTCAAAGTGACTTTCTCATCGTTTGAATGAACTGTTTCAAGTGTCCCCACCCCAAGCAGCCATTACATAGCAGACTGATTTAAACATGTGGGTTTGAAGTTAGCATGAATGCAAAACATCAGATTAAATTAGAGAAACTGCTACTTTGGGTTATTTAAATCAAACCATTATATCTAAATGACATAATAAATATAAAACTTAAACTGCCTTACCTTAAAATCACATTTTTGGTCATTTTTGGTTGGTAACAGACATGTTACTTCTGTGGGCTCAAAAATGAAATGTTATATTGATGATATCACCACAGCACTTTTCTGATTGGTCAAACTGACAGTGATACAACTAACGTGGTGTTACAACACTCCCTGGTCTCCCCCATTTGTTGTGTGATCTTGGTTTGTCTTGTTTGTCTGTGTGGGTGAGGCTAGATGTACAGTATAAGGGTTTCAAAGGTGACCACTGGTAGTCAGTTGCTTGCCCTATCGTGGTTAATCTGGGAAATTTGCTATATTTGTTTTCAGAATTGGCTAAACCCAGGTACAAATTAAATATTT
Organism: Lutjanus erythropterus; assembly: GCF_056507025.1. Classification (NCBI taxonomy): domain Eukaryota; kingdom Metazoa; phylum Chordata; class Actinopteri; order Lutjaniformes; family Lutjanidae; genus Lutjanus; species Lutjanus erythropterus. The sequence continues at coordinate 11,839,014 of NC_139331.1, forward strand.
AGATCGTTTTACCAGGTACTGAATCAATATTTTAGCATATTTTAGCCAGTGTCAGGAGTTCAGCACCATGGACAGCACCCTCACATCAAGAATACTTGGGCCACAGCAGCACTGCAGCTCTGTCCAGGATTCAGCACCTTGGATAGCACCCGGTAATGTTGCCCCTGCAGTTTCAATGCCAGGGACCCGTCCACGGTGCTGAACTCCTGTCAGGCATAAAAGAGCCCATGAGGATTATGCAGAGAGGACAGGGAAAACTGAAGGGATTGGCAGTGCTCTGTTCTCACATAAAATACTAGAGCACTTGGAAATGTTCTGGTACATTTCATATAATGGGCTGTTTAATTTCTGTATATCATACAAGCGAACAGTTAGTGTGCAGTAGGTACATGTTTCTTTTTTACTACTCATTCTACAACTGTATCTACTGATACAGCGAATAATGATAATGATAATCTTCGTTCAAGTAATGTAGATTTTGCATTATAGACTGCCATGTCTGCTGTGTTGGAAAATGCAGAAAGGGACACTAATCCCATCAAATGATAATCATAATATTACATAGTGCTATATATATTACATTTTTTAATTATTTTCATCTTCATGACATAGACAATTATATTATATTATTCCACATGTATGCTCTTCATATACATAACCTTTTTATAGAAATATACACACACCAATATATCCTTTATATCTGGGCAATTATCCTGTGTCATTATATTTATTGATGTTTGACTATCCTGTGAATGTCCCGCTAGTATCTTATGCAACCCTGTCTCTGTATAGTTTTCACAAGGCAATATTTTTTTAATTCTCGTCTCTATTTTTACGCCACACACAATGCGTGTTACAATATGCGTGTGATTATCCTGTACAATTATCCATATATATCTCTATGAGTGAAAGGTGTATATAATGTACATAGCCTATTTTATTTCATGTTATGTTGTATTTTGTTTTTTATTTATTTTCATTCATTAATTGCACTTTCTGACTCTAAAGCTGCTATATCTTGTTTATTTTTTTCTGGTGTTGGATCAATTAAGTTTATCTTATCGTATTATATTATATCGTATCGTATCGTATCATATCTTACTTTATCTTATCTTAAATAATGCCACCCAGTTAATGACCCCGAGCCTATATGTTTGTTACTTACACACTGTTACTTTGCACTGCATCACTTGACAATTAATGTTTTGCAACAGGGTGCAAAAGGTAAAATGGCTTCTGTTTTACTCTTTTTTCTTTTAATTGTTATATAGCGTTGTTTTTACCCTGCCCTCTGCTGTTAGTGATGATTGTTGTTGCTGTTATGTAATACTAATCTAAAAACAGAGTTTATAAAGTGCTACAAGAAGAAAGTACAAAACAAGAAACAGAAAACATGCAAATAACAAAAGAAGGACTGTGCCTAACACACAGACTCCACAAGTAATGTCTGATGATGAACATGAGAAGATGGTTTCAGGAATAAAATACGTCCTACAGAAAACATATAGAAATCATCCTGTAAGAAACAGTCAGACAGTGGAAAACTAGGGATATTAACCCAAAAGGAGAAAGGTCTTCTCTGTTACTCTTACTTTACACTATTAACCATCATAAAGCATTATTTTTATCCTGCAACTTCCTCTACAGGTAGCCTTTTTCTGCAAAGTGATGATGATTGTTGCTGCTGTTGTTGCATAACACTAATCTAAAAACAGAGTTTACAAAGTGCTACAAGAAGAAAGTACAAAACAAGCACAACCTAATAAAATTGCATCATGAGAGGATTAAAGCGACAAGAAAAAACAATCAAAAGAATGAATAGCTTTGTAAAATACACTACAATATTAGACAGTATAATAACAGCACAGAGTTGAGAATTGTCAGGCTTAAAAACAACTGCATCAAAGCAAAATTTAGCATATCTAAATTATACAGGCGGGATCTTGAGGAAGTGCTGAGGGACGCTGTGTCGAGTCTAGACTGAGGGTCAGTTGGTGAGGTCCAGTCTGAGGGTCTTGACCTGATCTCTGACTTGTGGGGACCCACGGGGTCTTCATATATCTGGGCATCTGCAACCAATGGCGAGGTGCTAAATCTGGAGATGCACTGACTCTCTTTCTTTGGCACAGAGTCAAATCCAAGCTGATGCACTGAGAAATAGCTCGAGGCATGAGAGTGACTTTTGACCAAGGCAGGGCTAGAGAGAGACGAGAACAAAGGCATCAATGGCCTTCTCTTGTTCTGTGTAGAATAAAACCATCGAGAGCTGAATAATTCTGTAGGTTGTACTGCAGGTTGTACAAGTTTATTTACAAATGTATGACAGAATATGACTGGAAATGTACAAAACTTTTCATGTCTAAAGGTCCTGTACACCCAAATATTGTAGATGTTTTCAAGTATTTTAGCTGAAGAGACATTTTCAGGACTACAAAGACATATATCTGGACATGCTTAACTGACTATTCCTTGATTGTAGTGTTTCTTCTGATGGACCTATTATAGCAGATGAACTTGGACTCTTATCATTCCTGTAATTCAATATATTAAGATTAAATCTTTTGAAGAGCGCTACCTCAGTTAATCTAAAGACAATCATCCAAATTAACTAAAAGAATGCCAGTGTTTCAAAACAAAAAACTTGCAGACAAACAAACATCTAGTATTATCACCCTGCTGCGGCTGTCTGTATCCACCAATCAGCCAAGTTGAAGTTTATTCATATAATACCTGTAGTGAGGAGTTTGAAGTAATTTCACATTATGATGTCACTGTGAAGTTGACCTATGACCTTTAGGATATAAGTAACATCACTTCTCTTCACTTAACGTCATTATATCCTATTAAACGTTTTTATGAAATTCTCTCAGAATTAGTATATCTTGAGTTATGGACAAAAACGTGTTTTTATAGGTCACTGTGACCTTCGACCACCAAATTCTAATCAGTTCAACCTTGAGTACATGTTTGAAGAAATTCTGTCAAGGTGTTTTTGATATATCGCATTCACAAAAATGGGCTGGACATGATATCACGGTGATGTTGACCCTGGACATTTGACCACCAATGTCCTTGGCCATTTAACTTTTGGACATAGAATGTCATCATTTAATCCTGTTACATACACATAAGTAAGAAGTAAGAAGTTTGTGTATTGTATGCGGCCATCTTTGAGTCCAAGTGGACAGTTTGATGAAATTCCATCAAGGAGTTATTGAGAAATCACATTCTCTGGAATGGGATGGACATGTGGTCGCAAACCTTCGCCTTTGACTACCAAAAACAAATCAATTCTTTCTTGAGCCCAAGTCGACGTTTGTGCCAAGTTTTAAGAAATTCCATCCAGGTGGTCTTGAGATATCTTGTTAAAAAGAATTGGACGGACAACCTCAACACATAATGCCTCCAGCCATTGCTATTGCCAGAGTGGGGACATTTAAAAAAAAAAAGGACTGTGCCTAAAACATGGCCATGAGGTACTCTGCAGCTGAGAGGCCGGTTAGAGTAACAAAACACATGCTATGAGGATACAAAGGATTTAAGCCAGTGACAGTGGGAAACCAGAGATATTAACCCACTGCTAGAGGAGGTGAATTACAACTGCATGATGAACAGTGTTAAATGAGGCACTAAGGTCTAATAGGATTCAAATGAAACAATCTCCTGCATCGGCTGTAAAATTGAGGTCATTTGTTACTTTGAATAGGGCCGCGAGGCTAAAACAACATATGGGCCGCTCTGGTTGCCCTGTTGCCACTGCAACGCTGACCCTGATTGATGACTGTCTCTCTGCTGTTTACTTGTTAAAATCATGCCTCAACCCTCTAAAAAAATTTAATAATTTAATATAATTTTTGATTTATGATGATTACAGCCACTATTACTGCTTGATGAGTTTGAGCAGATTGATAAACTTTATTAATTCCAGACATCAGTGCTGGATGAGAAATCTAAGATACAGCAAAATATTAAAACTTAGAACAAATTTGACATACTGATACAAATTATACCGATAATGATGATGGCAATAATCAAAATGTCTGATCAGGTTACCATAGGTTCAAGAGTAATTGCTGACTGAATCCTGATAATAAGTTTTATTAAGTTAAATTGTTAGGATCAATCCCTTGTTATTTACAGTCTAATTTTTTTTCAGGAATTTTCTGCAGTCAGTGCAGGAGGTTAGTCCACACATTTTAATGTTAAACACCTGTAACAACATGAAACTTCTTAAGATTTAATTTGTCTCACACCTGAGTGTTTCATGCTGACTATTTCAGACTGCCAATGCATCACCTGGCCCTTCCTTGGGTTCAATATTAAAGCTAATCCGGTGACATATTAACTAGGTCTTGGGGGCTAATTAAAACACAGCAGTGATGAGAAGATCAGCAGCTCTCTCTAATGAGCAATAGCAGAGAGAGGCAGACAGCAAAGAGGGAGAGTGGGGCAGAGAGCTCCATCAGCAGAGAAAAAAAAAAAGAAAAAAGAAAAAGTGCTACATGCAAACAGTCATGACCCACTAAACACAGCACGCCCGACCTTCACAACCCTGACAAAAATGCATGCATACATAGCACATAAAAGAATTTCTTCCACAAATAAATCACTAAAATCAAAGACAATAATGCCTCAAGCACCCTCTCTCTCTCACGCAAGGTTTTATACCCTCCTTTCCTCTGTACTAAAAGGCATAATAAATGAATTATAACCCTTTGATAACATCTTCAAACTGAATTCAACACAGGCCTCTGGTTTACTTTAATAACACGCAGCTACTTGTTCTGTAATCATGAAATGAATTTCCAGCTGCCACAACAACTGCTGTAATATTTACAATGTATTATATATGGTATGCTGCAATAAAACGTATTAATCATGGATGAAGCATATTCCCGCTGCATGTAAAGTGGTGTGGGACCGTGCTTAGTCATTGGGCAAAGCAATTGTGAGCAGCGGTTGTGTCATACAGGACATTGCTGTGACGTGTGATCATGCTCTAAAACCCAAGACATGACAGGTCGACCAGGCGGTCCAGCGGGGGTTTCTCATTAGTGACATGTTGCCTCTTACATCTTTGGTTTTATCTCTCAACAGCTTCTTCCTCCTCCCTCGCAGTACAATTGAGCACCGAACAGCAGACAGACACAGTTAGCAATGAGCTGGTGAACATTGTGGCGCATTTAGCAGCTAAAGAGCTACTTCCATGCAATTGTTCCAAATGAACCTTTGTTCCAAAACCCTAAAAATTCAAAAGAATACAAGTTTTCTGACAAGGTAAATATCGGGCTCTCTGGGGACTGCCTGTTGTTCCACAGCCCATTTTTCCAAAACCTCAGTCTCCTGGGATCGAAAGCCCATTATCCTTAAAGAAATGCCCATTGCTCAGATGCCCCATTGCTCCAAAAATGCACATTCTCCCTGCAGTTGTTAGTTTAGTGCTGAATTTGCGGTGGGTTTTCCCTCAATCTCTCTGCCCTTACAACATGAGAATTTTACTTTCATGGATAAATTTCCAATGTCATAGTAAAATCATGAAAGTTGCAGTTCAGTTTGTTAAATTAACCCTGGCCAACTTCAGAGAGTGTCTATTTTTTTGGGACAATGGGACTATTGAGGTTTCAGAAAAATGGGCCGTCAGAATAATGGGCAGTTCCCACTGAGCACAGATATGTCCCTCAGGTGTTGGTAGAGACCAAAAATAGAGCTAAAAGAGAGACAATATTGGACTCACATTCACCATGGACAGAAACATGACTTCCAGTAAAGGCTGGATATGTAAATAAACAACTGTTAGCTAAAAAGTTTGCCATTGTCAACTGACATAGATGATATTGGACAAAAAGGACACTAAAAAGCTATTACTGGTTTAAAATACAAAGGCTAACTAGCTTTACACTGCAGTATAATAATAATAATTTTAGTGGAATAATGATTTTTAATGTGCATGTCTCTTACATTGATCATCAGCTAGTGAGAACACTTATTTTTTTTCTAGAATATACAGCTTTATCCACAGTCTATTAGCATGGTGTCACATTTCATCCCATTTACAGGATTCTCATTTTAATACCAGTCGACTGAAAGTATTAAAAAATCTGCCAGAAGTGGCATTTTAACCAATTCGTGGAGTCAACATAGCTTAATTAGCTAGCTAGGTACTGGAGGTGCACAGAGATGTCATTATTTGTATGTGATGGAGGTCACGTTAAATCAGGCGAATGTTTTATTTTCTAGCCTAAAACTGGCAAATCAACTGTACCTACAAAGTATAAAATAACATTAATCATGAAATATATTTCCACTTATTCATACGGTACTTTTCACTGGTCTCTCTTTTAAGTATATGAAAATATTCTTTGGTTTTGGTGCATTATATCAGTGACTGATTGAGATAGATGCAACCTTTTTTAACTTTGCCAAGGTAATTATGCAACAGAACTTTTTCCAAATAATTAGCAATATTTGGATAGAAGAAATGTGTATTTGTATTGCATTATTTGTGTTTTCCCAAACAATGTATTTGGTTTCAGGTGCAGCCCAACTAACGACAGCTGACAAAGTTTGTCCACAACAGTTGTCAGTTCTCCCACTAGAAATCATGAGCATACCTCTGTCTACTTGTTTCAATAATTATTAAGAATTTCAAGTGATATATATAATCCTTTCTCTTCTCACTTAGCCATTGGTGTCACTGTGTTTTCTCCCTGGTTTATTTTATAGTCTTTGAAGAGGAGAATACCCTCTCCCTATACACACACAAGTACACACAGTCACTTATTTTCAAAGAAAGCATAGACTCTTCACTCTTCAGTTCCGGGGCTTTTACTGTCCAGCACTCTTGCTCGATCCGTGGCCTCACGGCTCCACTGTCTGCCCCGATAGTAGGAGGCTTGGAGTGGAGTTTGATCTTCAGCTGACTCCTCTCTGCATGATACTAACTGCTGTTCCTGTACAAAGGAGTGTGCTAAGCCTCCACTTACCTCAGATACGGCAGATGAGCTACTAACCTATTAGCCCTCAGTCTGAACAAGGCTTACGCTTAAACCATAGATATATGACACTCTGCCACCTTGGTCCGTCTGTGTGTGTGCTTACTGTGCGCACTGCAAATATCCATTATCTCCTCTGATTGTCCCCATTGTGCTATTACTAATTTAATCACAAGGGCTCGGCATTATAGACTATCATGTTTCTGTGCAGTGTATGCATGTGCCATCTGTGTGTGGATTTCTTTTCTGAGGGAAATGTGGTCATCAAAAAAAGTTGTAAAATAAAGCAAGTCAAAGAAGAAAGGCACTAGGGACAGCTGAAACACACTACAAAATACAGCCTATGAGAAGCAATTGTTCTTTTCAGTTACAGTTTTTTTTTAACCTGCTCTCACAGAGAAGTTCAATAAGCTGCAGATTGTTCTCAAGATTTTTTTTCATGACTAGAGTGCAAAATAAGAAAAGGCAGTTTTACTAAATTCCAAGAAAAACACTGTTACCTGGAAAAGCAAGTTAAAGCAAATGAAACAGAAAATACTGTAGAAGCTGCTTTAGATGAAGCATGCCGACATTAGTAAAGTATTTTTCTGACAGCTTTTTGGTTTTACTCCCAGCCTTAACACAAATATCTGTCATTCCCATTTTTAAAACAGATTTGTTACTTTAGTTTTAATGCATCTGAGCAGAATTATTGGTTATTGTTATTATTTTCAGTCATCACATGCCTTCTTGCCAACATCAGGACTCATTTAAATCTAATTGGATGGGAAAACAACAAATGATGTTTCATTCCGAAAAGTCAGCTTTTTTTTTTTTTTTTCAAAACCAACATGGCTCAGTTCAAAAATTTTGTTGCAAACACAAAACTCCTCATCTCTTCTCTGAAATGATTTTGACACCGGATGATGTCTTTGTGTGTGTCCATCAGTGCATATCAGTCATGACACACAACAATTATGTAACGAGACAAAAATTATTTAAAAGACATAAAAAGACAAAAACAAAGTAAAAGACAAGAAAAAAAATGTTGGAAATTACATAATAAGATGAAAATGATGTAAAAAATGAAATGTAACAAGACAAAAATTTCCCAAATTACATAATAAGACAAAAACAATGAAAGACGTGACAAGATGAAAACAATGTAACCCGATGAAAACGGTTTAACAAGACAAAAACTTCTGAAATTACCTAATAAGACAAAAACAATGTTAAAAAAAAATGTGACAAGACAAAACAGACGAGAGGGGGACTCGACCGTGGAGAAAAAGTGAGTAGTGGTAGTTCAGAGGTGGTAGTAAACAGTCTATAGAAATGTCCTTCAGAGGGCAACTTTTTACTTTTATACTCTGAATACATTTCAGAGCCTGTATTTCTTCACTTTTATTAGAGTAAAGAAGTTGAATCTATGCTTCTACTTTTTACCAGAGTCTCTTTATGCAAGTATCTGTACGTCCTCATGCATAAAGAATGTGTGCACTTTGCCACCTCTGGTAAACTTTATCCAACACAGCTTTGTAAGTAGAAAATACATTCAACATGCAGTCGCTGTAGGATAGTGATGAGTGTATTAATAGCACAGTGAGCTGCTAATAAACCACAGATGTACCAAAGTGGAGAAAGTTTGCATGAAAGTACAGTTACACTTTCCAAAAAATTGTTAAAAATGCTCATTTTTAATGGTGTTTAAAAGGCTTATTTTAAAGTTAAATAAGAAAGTTACAGCCAGCAGACAGTTCGCTTAGTCTCACCTAAGGAGTGGAAACAGGGGGTCAGCTGGTCTGGCTCTGTCTGAAGGCGGCAAAATCTGCCTACGGAAGGTGAGAGTGCTCACATCATCTGATTAATGTGTGTGTCAGACCCACTACTGTAAGCCCAAAGAATACATTTCAACAAGCCTGCTGCTAGTGGGCACCACCTGCTCGGGCGCTATCAATAATCCATGAGGGTCCTAATAATGCTGTATCACGGTTTACCACCTCCACACTGAAGGTCACCTGTGTTCTCTCTCTTTCTGTCACACACACGTACACAAATGCACACTCTGATGCTGATTGATCCTAATTGTACTTATTTTACCTCAAATCCCAGCTGCCTGAAAGCCTGCCTGTCTGGCTGGCCGGTCGCTGAAGAGGCCTTTAGCGGGTCAAAGTGATTACACTATCAAGGACATCTATTAGAATCCAATTTGGCCAGGTTGGGTCCTCAAACAGGCCCAGCTAACCTCCTTAATGGACATCCATTTATCTCCCGTTGTTTGGGAGCTGTTGCGTGCGAGATCCGCAGCTTTGGCGCTAAGCAGGATGGATGTGATATTTAGATCAATAGGTCCGGCTTATGGGGAAAAATGTGATGGTATACAGATGATAAGAGGGTGATATTTCATTGTAAATGTCAGTGTAATGTACCCATCAATGCCCAGGGTGGGGGACCGTGTGCAAACACTATATGAGGCTGTATAGTGTGTACATATATGCAGCAACGACACGTTAAGGCACTTCTTCTATTGCTCCCTCTCACACTGGTGAGAATCTATTTGAATAATGAGGAGAAGCACCTGTCAGGCTTGGTTATCTTGACACATGAACTGTAGTCCAAACACCTACATACATCTGAAGGGAGAGGGAGAAACAAAGAGACGGAGAGCACACTCACTGCACTGCAGGGTACCTGCAATTTTTTTTTTTTCTTTTTACCATATACCTCGGAGCTTGAATAGACAATCGCAAGAGAGGTGCCGGTGCCGTAATACTGCATCAATCACCGGCCTCGCCATGAGAAACCGCTGCTCTGAGATGAGATCCATCACTCTCACAAGGCCACGGGTTTAAAATATGCCATTTGAAGAACATATAACACAGAGTATGTCCTCTTCGGTGAGTGCTTTTACTCAGAGGTGCTTCACTGAGACTGCTTTCTAGGATTTTAGGAGTGGTATTTTTGTAGCGCGGATGATCCCGCTGCACATTAAACCGTGAGTTGCAACTGCTGTGTCCCCGTCCAGCCACTGGGCTCCATAGGTGTCCCCGTCTAAGTGCGTTCTTTACCTCTGACTGTCACAACTGCTCTCAGAGCCTATCATCTCAGTTAGCCATCTATGAAAGCACATACAACCCCATTAACCTCAGACCAAATCCCACTGGAAGTTTCTGTGCCATTTTTCATCTAATAAATCGCTGCCTGTACAGAGAGTGGAAAAATTAAGCAGATAAACATGGTAGTAAGCTTCACTAATAAGCTGTGGTAAAAAAACATGTACATTTGTAACTGTGCTGTTTTATATACTTGTCATCACTATATCTGTGAACCAAAATTGCCTATGTACTAGGGCTGCACGATATTGGAAAAAACTGACATTGCGATTTTTTTTTAACCCTGCGATATGAAAAAATACAGGAATTTTCACGAGATGACTTGAATAGCACTTTATGTTATGCTGCACTGCTGCCATCTTGTGGACAATTAACCTGCACTGATCTTGCAGGGGCGTGGTCTGCTTTGGCAAACTCATTAAGAATGATTGTGATTGGTGGATCGCTGCACGCAGTGTGTGTCAGGTACCCTTGAAATTAGATGAGAACACGTTTAGTTCATTTGCCTCCTTCATCGCATGACCTGCAATGTGACTATTGCGCACACGTACATTGCGATGACGATGCTCAAACGATACATCGTGCAGCTCTACTATGTCCTTTATCGCTTCCTTGCATGATATCAGACAGAAATGACTCTTCCCACCAAGTCCCACCCCTTTTTGCTCAGTGCTTCAGTGACAGTAGAGCAATCTGTCTCCTTTCCTGTTTCCTGTTCTTAGATTTGCTATGTGCTAAGCATGTCTATGTCAAAAAGTAAACCAAATGTTGCTGGGGGACCTGCATATTCACATCTTAAAGCCACTACAAGGATTTTTGTAGCTTTTTGTAGCTTTTCAAACAGTCTCAATTTAATACTGCTGCCTTCATATGACTTGCATAAGTTAACAAGACCAACTGAATAAAGATTGGCTATTTCTCTATGGTTTTTATATATAACACCTGCCACCGGGTCAGATTCTACTTGAAACCAGATGAAATCAGCTCATGTTTATATTTCCTAGGCAGATTTACAGTAAGTAGTGCATTGAGCAGTTGCAAATAAGTAGAAGATTTTGATTTAGATAATTTTATTTTTGACATTATATTTTGAGGTTATTACAGTTCCAAAATCAACAAAATATGAAAGTTCATTAGTAGCTTTAAGTTGGCTAATATCAGAAAAACACTAGCTAACATCAACATCAATCACTGGCTAGCTAGTTAGCCAGCGTTCTGCTCACATTAGCTTACTTAAGGTGTGACCCTGTATGTTACTTTTATAGGAAAAGGAGAGAGTTGGTCAAGGCACCAAGTTCGCTCAACTTTTATTGGACCACAGAGCGAAAAGGAACTTAGGAAGGGTCAATTGTAAACACTCTCTTTTCATCCTCAGTCTGACATTGACTTTACTCAGACAGATTTCTGCAGGGGAAGGTGGTTCAATTTTCCTTAAACAATCACTAGAGACCAACGTATCCACCTGAATTTAGGGTCACATCAATGTGTTGTCCTGTCAAGACCTCAATACCTCAATACCCCCTTTTTTTTGTTGTTTTGCCAGAGTTTTAAGAGCATGGTGGAGCAAAGTAAAAACAAACTGTCAAGCAATATTGAGATTACATGCTGCCTAAAGGCATACTATACAGAATTTTCCTAATTCTCCCAGTGATCACTTAAAACCAGGCCCACATCTCTGCAGACTTTCTGCAGACTGTAAACAAATAGCAATGCTGCTTGAATTCAGATTTTCAATCTGGATCACTGCTGAAAACTAAAAAAGAATATACAGTTTCTGTTTGGGCCTGCTAATGACCTACTGGAAGACACACATACACACTAACTGCTGTGAAACAATCAGAAAATAACGTTATATTTCTCAGATTCACTTCGTTTTTGCCAAAACTGCTCCCTTTCTTCATTCACTCACTAGCTCACTCGATCACTGCTGCTCTCTTGAGCGAGGAAGGAGGGGCCAACTTTAAACCGAACAGCAAGCAACAAATGCTGCATATTTACTCATCTAAGTAATTGGCACCTTTAATCAGTTTAGAAAAGCCTTTACAGTGTCAATGGTGGCCGTTATTGTTTTTATTGCTCCTTTTTTGGTTCCAGTGCACAGCTTGACAACAACTTGACACCAGCGCTAGTCCCCTCGCAGCGCTCATTGGATCAATTGCTTCTCAAAAGAGAAACTGCTGTTTCATGTCACGATGCCAGACGAATCAGTCGGCTCAGTGGAGTGGGCGGACTCAAAGGTCTGCACCCAGGCAAATTGTTTTCATCATAAAAGCAGAATTGACCCTGAACTTAAGAATTCACTCCAGCTTGCACGCTCGCAGGAAATCACTGTGTTCAGACTGGAGTCAGACCTACAGTACGGACTGCTGATATTTCATCATCTCCACCACAGATTTCAGTAGCGTTGATAAAATGAAAGATGGATGTGGATATCCTGGTGACTCAGTCCATATGCTGCAAAGATCTTGCATTGTGCAAAGGTATCAGCTGTCTTGAATTCTTTCCACAACAATTGTTACTGTACTCCTTTTGTCTGCTCTCTCCTGTGCTGTCTCCAGTAATAGAGCTGAAGTGCCAGGAAAACAAACTTCAAAAAAACACAGAACAAAAACATAACCAAAATCAGAAATAAGGCTTATTATAGGAATGGAAGGCTGTGCTTATTTATTTACCTGATGACAGTAAATATTTGGTGCTCAGACCTCATCATAAACATGGTGTTATTATCCTATAGTGGGATCTTATGTTGAGCTGAGTATAGAATTTTTATAAAAGTGTTTTGAAAAGGTTACATGTGAACAAACATTCACATCTTGCTAAGGCCAAAGGTCGACTGTTCATTGAGTCATGTCAGGATGAGTGTACCCAAATTAAAACCCTTGATATCAAAGTGAAATATTGCTTTAAAGTGTAGTCGTCTGATGCCAGACGGGGAAAAGGTCTTGGCGAGACACCCCAGCCACCTGGGCGCCCGGACACCCTGACACCTGGCAGGGCTGACTGTGTGATACTTAAGTGTTTCAGACTCTGGCCAGATGGTTGCGTGGAGAGAGAACACACCGCGTACTCGCAGACACATACAGTTTGGCATACAGTTGCCTCGCACAAATAATTCATGTGGGCCAGATGCACTGCAGAACTACAGTCTTAAGCACATGCATACACATGGACAGTGCTCACGTTCCCTGCATGTGCTCCATTTATGGGAAGGTGAAAGGCATTTACACACGATTTCAGACATTATGTTGCATATTAATCTTTACATAACCTTGAAATTTAAAGGGATAGTCGGACTATTTTAGGTAGTGTTGTATGAGGTCGATAGTGTATTGTCTACAGTAGATGTCAATTGGCAAGGCCTCACTTAGGAGAAGCAAAGAGGAGTACCAGCATGGAAGCTAAGCAATGTCCTGCCACGGACAGGGTCAGCATCACAAGGTTATTTAGCCACTTAAAGGATCAGTATGTAACAACTGCGCCTCCTAAAAATGAGTACTACAGTCCAAATAGCAAGGTGGAGCCAAAGACAACATATTGCTCATGTCATAAACTACTACTTCTAAAAGCTTCTTAATGACTTCTTATGACTCATAAACAGATCCTAACTCATTCTATTAACATTTGGCATTTATTTAACCTATAAATTATAGTGAAATGCGCAAACAACAACAACAGACTTTGCTCACTGGAATAGAAATTTCAAAGAACACTGCAGCTGTAATGTTATTATCAGAAGAGCAAGTATTTCAACTTAGCTTTAATGCCTGATAACATGATACAGCCACAGTCATGATTTATTACAGTAAATATTTTACAGATTTCTCCTTTAAAAAGGTCCACTTAAAAAAGTCAGCGTATTTAGGGATGCACCGATACCAGCATCGGGTATCAGTCACATACTGTCCTCATGTACTCGTACTCATAAAACTACTCCAATACCCAACATCCGACACCAAGTCACAAGAAGAAGCCGCTCCATACAAGTAAACATCAAAAGAACCGCCATGATGTTTGCTGATGCTTACCTTCTTCCTATGGACGCGTCGTCATCACGAGCGAGAGACTCGTTGTCCTCAACATCATCCATTAATGACTGCAGAGACTCTGGAAACTGTCCGTAAACTTCCATGCAAGTCCATGTAAAACTGAAACAAATGCACAGCCGCTGTCCAGTAAGTCCTGGCAGAATTGATCCGAAGACGAATTAAAAAAAACACCGCCGCCACCAATCTGTAACCGTCTTTTCTTCATAATAAGCTGCTACAACTTCTCTTTGTGTACTTGTTCTTCACCAAAACGGCATGACAGCACAGGACACGCAACTTCACTCTTTAGAGTTCACAGCAGGGTCAACAAAACTGTTGCACACATGGCCCCACACTTATATCTGTCCCCCCTAAACAATGACAGGTAGGAACCAATTAGCTCTTAGACAAGAGGGACATGAAGAAGAAACTTAAATACTACGCATGTAAACGTGTCATTAAAATACTAGTTAAAATGCTGTAAATGATAGTGAAATAATTATCATATACAACACCATTTATAATAGTAAACTTAATTCTACAAGTCCATAATAATGTGAAATTATTATACTGAAATATATCACATACACAGTAAACTGCACAGGAACACAAAATCAGTAAAGTAACTTACTACAAATTACCTAAAAATGTAATGTGTATAGTTAACTATGGTTACACTTGTTGCACAAAACAGCAACAATGATTTGTTACATTTAGAAAGTGACCATCCACTGAAAGTAATTGTAAGAATTTTACCGGTACTTGGTATCAGCAAGTACCCAAATGTAAGTACTTGTACTCAGTCTGAAAAAAAGTGGTATCGGCGCATCCCTAGTCATTGTAAGTGTTTACTATATTTAAAATATTTTCACTTCTTTACTTTATTGTCAGACAGCCTTTTCTGACAGGAAACAGCTGTTATGTTACTCCCTCAAAACCAAACTGCAGAAGACGGGAGTTGCTGGTCTACCACTGCCTTCATATGTTAGTTTGTTTGTGTCATTGTGTAACTTTGGTGTTTTAAAAGGTAAGTCCTGATTCACTATAATCACACAATAATACAAACAAACCAACAGATCAGGTTAGTGGTAGACCAGCAGCTCCAGCGTTCTGAAAGATAAAATTTCTGATTTCACCTATGGAGTTTGGTTATTTTGGAGAGAGTACTGTTTGGCGCATATAGCAAGGGTTTCCAATTGGAAAAGACTTGCTGAGGGCAATGTTACATATTCTAGATATGGCTAAAATATGCTTTTCTGCTGTCCCCATCCACAGCAGTGCATTGCTTAGCCTCCTACACCAGTGTGCTGCTTCTTCAAACTGGGGGCGTGCCGATTGCCATCTTCTGCAGGCAATACACCGACTATGGATAAATACCTCATACAACCCCATATCCAAACTATCCCTTTGATGTATGAGGAAAGAACTATAAAGGTTTCATAGGAAATAGATTTTTCATATTACCTAGCTTTATGTCATTGTCAACAAAATATACTGGGCCTCTTAAATGACTGTACTATTTATATGATATATGTACCAGGCTGAGGTTCAAGCTCAGAAAAGGTTACAGCATATATGACCCATCCTGATATGACTCCCCCTCCCTCCACCCACCACCTCACACAGACATGAAGGAAGAAAGATGGTTCATCTTGGTTATTCAAACTTTTTGTGTGGGAACAGAGACAAAGGTCAGCCTCCAGATTTTGAATAAGGATAATGACAAAGAGAGAGAAAAAGCAGACACAGAAAGATACAATGAAGCCCTCTGCCCCTCAGAAACTACTTCAGAGGCAGTGGGTGAAACAAAAGCTGGCGCAAAGGGACAAACAAAGTAATGAAAGCTCGGAGAATTTTCGAGAAAGATGACACATTTCTTTCATTTGCGGAGAGAACGCCTGCTTTTCAAAGCGACGTACAACACAATGCTGAAGCACGAGTCATTTTTTCCCTTTTGTTCTTCCCTGCAATTGTACTGGAAATCATATGGCACATAAATCATGTGGACATTTCTTTATTTCTACCACGCACACACCAGTGCCATATGCTTTCAAGAGGGAGACCATTTGTTTTTCAAGGGGCCCTTGGAAAAGAGCTTTGATGCCATCCAAGAGATGGAGAAAAAAAGAGAACAGGCACATTTCATTGAAGTTGCCCCCCTTTGGAAGATAAAGCCAATGTGTATTAGAGAAGAGGGGACGCTGTCTTATATCAAAGCCCTGGAATGACTCTCAGGTTCGTTGGAGGTGTAGTGCATCATCGATGGGAGAAATCCCAGTGCTCCCAGTGCTTAAGCAAAGGTGTAGCTACCAGTAAAACCAGCACCATCCCCTCTCTGTCTCGCTAAGATCAGTTCATTCATATTCCCTGCCTTCCATCTTCAAGGCAATCGCTCATGTCTCAGTCGTAATAGAAGGTACAGCAGTCACTTCGACCTAGCGAGAAGGAGCTCCTATTATTCCCTCATTGCGTTGACGGATGATTCCTGGACGCGATAGCAAGAGAGGGAGACGTAATGCACAGAGAGAAAGAGATAGAATATAAGGGAGAAGGGTAATGCTCAGGCCGCTAATGTTTGCTTTCAGATTTGAAATAAAGCTGCTGCAGGGAGATAGGAGACAGATCAATCAATGCACAGAGAACGGGGTTAGCATTCTGGGTCTAAGCAGGTGATTTGTCTATGGGCTGAAATGGAATTGGACATTCATACAGGAATGGTTATGAATATGGAACCAGGCAGTGACTTTGAAAATGGAACAGTTCAGGATGAGGTGCTCCAGTAAGCCACAGAGACTGCGGTGGGAACAGGTGATGTAGTCTACCAGGCAGCCATTTTTCATCGCCCGTGTATAAATTCCCCAACGAGGGCTTGGGTTCACATCCTTTGGTATTTTATGTGCTGTGATCCTTCTTCCTCCGTAACACTCGCTGACTTCTCAGCATTTAAATGAAGAGGACACAAAGGAAGAAAGACACTAGAAAGGTGTTATTCATCCCATACCCTGGGAGAAAGAATGTGTTCATGTGGGTGTGTCTGCAGGCTTTCAGCTATCTCATTCTCGCTTATACTCAGATGCCCTATCTGTATTGAAAGAGTTATTGGTCACTGTTCATATTTACAGACCTTGCAGCAGGCCCTCCCCAAAAGTACAATTTGTCTTCTATGCAAAAATGCATAAAGTTCAGCTAAAGCTAACGTGAACTAGCCAAATTACACACGTATCCTTCATAGTTGCTGCCTGCCTCTTGTCATTATTATGATTTTGGGTTTCTGTCCAGTTATGTCCTGTTTCATCTTGTAAGCGCTTTTTCTCATGTAACTGTTAACTTCCTGTCTTAGTTTTTCCCCGCCTTTTTGATTACTTATTTGTTTCACCTGTCTGCACCCTGTGTATTTAGTTTTGAGTTTAGCATTTCAAGCCCTTGCCCAGTGTTTTATGCATTTTTTTTTGTGGATTCTGCTTGTTTTTCAGATTCTGCTTGTTTTGTTTTGGGACTTTGGATTATCTGCCTTTATTTCGTAACAGTCTTGTTTACTTTCTGTCTGCCTTTTTGATTGCTAAATTCATGTCACCTTTCCCAGATTTGTGCCCTATGTATTTAGTCTTTGTGGTTTTCCCCCTTTTGTTGCCAGGTCATCTTCATCTTCAGAGTCAAGCCTCTCCAGCCTTTACCCAGTACTTTCTTTATTTTTTGGATTCTGCTTGTCTTTGTTTTTGGACTTTGGATTACCTGCCAGCCTGTTTTTGTTTGCCTCTGGACTATTTTTTTTTTTTTTACCTCCATAAGCTTTCAGTATTTTGACTTTGCATTTTGATTAAATCATTTAAACGGCATCTGCTCTGCCTCCTCTCTGCATTTTAAGTCTAACCTCTTGTTTTTGCTACCCTGCTTGACAAATATGATAGTGGCTGCCCACATGCATAAGAACCAAAAGATTATCACGCCTGTGATGATGGTTCTAGGACTAAAAAGTCCATTGCAACCACTTCTATCGGCCTACAGGCCAACAAACTCCACAGCACCTGAATGACCTTTGGTTGGGGTGTTTAAGTAAGTCTTGGAAAAAACTTCAACATACTTAAACATTCCAGGCCAATAACAACAATTTTGAGCAGAGTCAGAATCTCTCTCTTCAATACAGCAGACAACAAAAGTTGCTTGGCTCTTCCTTCTGGTATTTTCCATAGTTGCTTTTGGAGCAAAATTCCCTCATGTTATGTCTCTGGACATTGTTGTTGAGTTGCAACAAAGGGATATTTCTCGCATGTAGGTTTGTTGCTTGGACACAGTACTGGCAATAAACCTACACACAATCACCACGGCAGGATGAACCCACTCAGTTTGGCCAAGTCAGATTGTGATCTTTAGAGTTTATGCACAGAATGAAAACTATAGACTTTCTTTTTATGGAGTCACTTTGTTATTTCACTGAGGAGCAATGATTGTAACTCTTTCAGTGTCAGTACAGTTCACATTAAATTACACCAGAATTACAAATACATATCTCCCCCTTCCCTGTAGTGCTATTTATCCATCTAGATTGTTTTGGTGTGAGTTGCAGAGTTTTGGTGAAGCAGAGATGTGTACAGCTGATATCTGTAAAACTTACAATGCACACCAAAACAATCAAGATGGTTAAATAGCACTACAGGCTGGAGCTAAAATATGTATTTTTAATTATGGGGTGAACTGTCCCTTTAAGATATACTCAAAAGGATCTGTATATCTCTCTCTGGAAAGTTCCATTATAGAGAGCCCGGGGGAGGTGAGATGGAGGGATGGTGCAGGTGTCACCTTGACGAGTGCACTAAATTAAGCAAGGAAGTGTTTTATTTCCTGTGAAGTCAGTGTTTTATTTAACAAAAGAGGATGTGTTACTGTTGTATTTCAAAAGTTACATTGTATTGCTGTAAATTTATTTGTAATGACTTGTGTTTAGAACGTACTCCCGGACTTATTTTTTACAATCCAAACATTTATGGCCTTAAACCTTCCCAGCATCCCATCTCCTCAAGTACAACATCATCCTATGTGAACTTGCGTGGTTGTCAGTGTGCACACGTGTGGGCCCATGTGCCATAAAATGTGTAAATGTAAATAACACTGAAGTTTGTAGCCATTAGTAAATGTCAAAAGTCATTCATGCCTCAGTATAAAACTAAGGTACAATTTAGTGCAGCCAGTTTGTGTTGAATCACACCTATCCAGCCCTAAATCAAGCCGTGCCCTATGAATCAGCTGTGCCCTTGTGATTCATTGCAGCTGATTTGGATCTGAAATGTCCTTCCCTCCCACTTACGCTATCTGATTGGCTTCCTGATGTAGCTTCCTCCCATCTCCTTCCATTTGTCTAATGAAGAGACTATTGATTACTCATGCAGACAGATGGACAGACAGATGGACAGAGAAATAGTGACAAAGAGAGGAATAAACATACAAACAAATACAGACGCGTTGCGCGACAAGGGGACAGGCTGGTGTGCCAACGACAGCCGTGAGTCAGTGTTTATGTATGAGAGATCACATTGAGATGGGATAATCAAAGGCGAATCAGTTTTACATATTTGACTCACACCATATTTCATGAGAAATACGGGGCCATTGAAAAACATGCATTTGAGGCAATGAGATTCCTTTTCAAGTACATAGTACAAAGCCACAGTGTTTTCACTGTGTTCGGGCTCACTGGGTATGTTTGCACTGCCATGATCAACATTTGGTGCTGAAGATGTAGCTGACAAATGGTGCAACTTCAAAGAAAATCTTCAAATAGGCAGAGCTCCTTTCTGTTTTATCTGATGGTACAATGAACATTTTTCAGCCACACTACTGGCATGGCTCTAGGGATGGTGTTAGTCTGTCAGTCGGTCCAGCACTTTGGGCCAGACTTAAATCTCAGCAAGTATTGGATGGATTGCCATGAAATCTACAACAGATATCCGTGGCACCCAGAGGGTGAATTGTAATGACTTTTGTGATCCCCTGAAGTTTTCTCTAAAGGCCAAAATGAAGTTAGTTTTAAGTAAAAACTCAAAATCTCAACAGCTATTAGGTTGATTCTCGTGGCATTTGATACATATACACATGTACATATACACTCCTCAGCTAATAACAAGGTAATCTCCTATTACGACTTTTCATCTAGCACCATAATCTGTCTAAACCTGCATGATAAATTACATTCCCATCAATCTCAGGTGTTTTCTATGTTTGGTGCTAGTTGACAAATGTTAGTGCCATGTCATGATCCAATATTCCAAATTTCCAGTAGTAGAAAAAAAATGTCCCATTATACCAGAAGCCCATTTATCTAACAGCCCATTATCCTGAACACATGCTCTGAACATGTGTAGTAACTTAACTGACATAACTAACATTATTTCTACCCAAACTGACATCTTTTCATGAAGCAAACCAAGTATTTTTGGTGACTAAGCCTAACTAAACTGCAACAATTTCACAATGTTAACCACATGTTATGTCTTATTGTCACCATGACAACAAAGGTCACCTGACTGTTGTTATCATGATGATGAAGGTCACCTGAATATAGAGGATATTTCAGAAGATATTTCAGTCCAAAGAGTAAGAGTGTGTATTTTCTGAGTGACGGGCCTTTGGAGCAAAGGGCAGTTCTTTCTGGGACTAAAAGTTGTCAGACAAATGGGCTTTTAGTCCAGCGGGACATTTTTTGGACTATTGGAGTTTCAGAATAATCTGAAGAACTGGTAGTACTGTTATTATCATGCTAACGCGCTAAACTCTGAGGTTGAACTTGGTAAACATTATACCTATTATTACTATAGGCCTACATAATGCTATGATATGTAACATTTCCACATGAAACTTCTAGACATACAGTATGTTACATATTTTGTTGACTTGTGTACTTACATTATCGCAAAAGTTTCCAGACATATGAGACATATGGAATATGTCAGATACACCAGAAAGTGAGGAACAAAGTTGACCAACATGACTAAATGCATGAATAAACGTGAATAAAACTTCAGTATTACCTCATCCATAAACATGATTTCTGCCTGACTCATGTCAGATCGATTTTCATCAGCTATGTTGTTGTTGTATGAAGTGAACAAAACAATCCCCATGACTATACACCAGACTATATCTTATGTTACTGTTTTAATGTGAGAGACCCCAAACAGAAGAATTTGCATATGTCGCTGTGAGCATGTTAGTATGCCACTGTTAGCATTTAGCTCAAGTACAGCCTCACAGAGCTTCCAGTGTGACTGTAGACTGTAGACATTCAGTGGTGCATATGATTACCAGAATGAGTAAGGTAAGTAACTTCAATAGATATAAGAGCCGCTCTGATATTTTAAACCTGCCCCACTGTCAATACAGCCTTGACTGTGAAGCCAAACTTTGCTTGCAGAGCTTTATTTTAAATTCTGGTGGAGACCTCAAAGTTTCAAAGATACCAAATATGTCAACCCGAATTTAGGAAAAACCTAGAGATCTAGAGTATTTCCATTTGATGGAACTGTAAAGAACAGAGAGTCTTGGGTTTGAATATTTCAGTCAGTAAACATCATATAGCTTCAGTGAAGAGGTGGAACAAGCGGATACAGAATATATACAGTATGTGATACAGTCAGGCAGTGTGGGATAATGAGATTTTTTCTACCTTAAAGCAACTTAAGCAAAGTGTTTGTTGATGGGTTTGAATCATTTCAGTCAAGATGAGGCTATTATATTTTATTTCAAAGAACTGCTTAGACATCCTGGCAGGCAGTGTACAACCAACATACACAATACAACCTCCTCCAGATTGGTTTTCTAATATAGAAATACAATCAGTCTTCAAACTAAATGTATTTTCATTACATTCATGTGATGTTCTCTGTGTTGCCCTCTGAGTTACTTCTATCAGATCAGTATCCCCCCCTCCTCCACTTCCTCAGTCTCCTTCCTCTGTAGTCAAACCCCTCTAAGACAGGGCTGTAAGGGAGCTGATCTCCTTTGATTCTCTTGGACTAGGAGGAGACAGACAGGGGGAGAGAGAAACTGTGAGAGAGGGAAACGGAGGATTCACTCAGAAACAGCCCCGGTCCTCTCATCCTGCCGCCGGAGCACACTTGTTTCCCTCAGAACTTCTGTATTCTTCCCAGGGCCAGAGTGATGCGGGGGAACGAGGGGGTGGAAAAGGAGGGAGGGAGAAAGGTGTAAGAAGAGGCAAGAACAGAACAGGCTCTGCATACAGACAAAGATTTAGTCGAGAAAGAGAAGGACTCACAGAGGAAATCGGGGAGAAAGAGAAAGGGTAGAAAAGTCAGGGATTAGACACAAAAAGAGATTTGAACAGTCTCTGCCATACTGTCTAAGTAGTAGTTGAATATGTTGCTTTTAATAGAATTAAACCTTTAGCTGTGAGTCACATGCGCACCATTTGAAAAGAGTTTCAGGAAAGAGGTTCCAATTATCCAGCTGTAATTATTCATAATTACAAGCCAATGACCATTCCTACTCTATATAATGCACTTAAGCACCTTTTGTTTTTGGCTGCACACACAGAGAAGGGGAAGTGAGAGGGAGGAAGAGATAGTGGGAGACTTGTGCTTCTTAGCCGCAGCTCCTAATTGATTTGGTTGCTTAATCCCTCTTGGATTGAGTTAAGGAGAGAGTGCGGCGTGATTGAGGCATCTGAATTCCCTCCGTGGGACGCGGCGGCAGCGCGGAGGTCATCTAAATTGAATGTGGATCAGTCACCGCTCATGTTTACTCTGAGGATTTGGCTCCCGCTGTCAGCCAGGACTCCCGGTCTGTTAGGACAGATCATGAGCGAGGGCCATCGACTCCAGTCTGTTTGTTTGTGCACGCTCTCTCCCTCGTCATCTGGGCTTTTTGTAGTGTGTGCTTGAGTAGACTGGACTGTGTGACCGTGGGAGCATTTCTTGAGCAGTCCAAGCCATAGACAATGTGTTAGTGGATGAGCCACAGTGACGTCACCTATTGGTTTGTGAGCTATTGTTCTGATGTCTGGCGGCCAGTCGTGTCACAACCTTTCGCATATTACAACTAAATAGTACACCAAAATATGGCTCTGAACACATTTTAAGCAAGAAATAGGAAATGTCGTAACAGAGTATTGATCCATATTTAATCAGCAGTGCCTAATATTACGGTTTGATCTCAGGTTTGAGAGACTTGGAAACAGGAAACATTTTAAACCAAACCATGATCCTTCCCTAACAGTAACCAAGTGTGTTTTGTCCCTAAACCTACCTATATTTTGACCACAGCATTGTTACACTATGAAATATAATTAGTTTGTATAACATGCACAATAAATGTATACATACATACAAATCTTTTAAGAGTTTTTCAAATGTTGTATTGCCTTTTAGACCTGACCAGGTCACATAGTGGCAGTCTTTCTTGTATTACAACTAAATAGTACACTGAAATTTCTTGCTTATAAAAAAAACATTTTAAGGAAGGATTAGGCAATGTAGTAACAGATTATTGATCCATATTTTATCACTCCTTTCTCGGTTTGATCCAAGTTCTTGAAGGCTGCACTGGAAACTGGAAACATAATGAACCCAAACCATGATCTTTCCCTGATTGTAACCAGGTATTTTTTTAATCCCTAAGCCTATTCATATCTTAACCAGATTGTTTTCACATTACAAATAATAGTACCTTTGTAAAATGTGCATAATTAAAAACACATCACATACAAATCTTGCAAGAGTTTCACAAATCTTGTGATCCCTTCAAGACATGACCCAGCTGCCCAGTTGTGATCTTTCTAAAAAATATATTTTAGCGAGAAATAGGCATGTAGTACTGGAATGTTGATCCATAATTGATCAATATCGTCGAGTTGGACACTTTGATCTGAGTTTTGTGTGCCGTGTGTTGCACTGCACAGGCTCACTGAGAATGACTTGCCTGACTGAATGACTTGATCTCACTGTAGCGCAGCCCAAAAGTGTACCCTGTTTCATAATCTATTTTATTCTAACTGGGATCATCATTTACAAGCTGAACATCATGCTGAATTGAAGAAGACTTGAAACTAGCATCTGAGCAAACTAGCAAACTATTTACTGAGGTCATACATCAAGTGAGAAATAAGCTAATTTTCCCATAAGACTCCATACAACTGGACCTTTTTCTGCAACCAGCAGAGTCGCTCCCTGCTGGTCATTAGAAAGAATGCAGGTTTGAGGCACTTCCGCATTGGCCTCACTTTTCAGACCCAGAGGCTACATTCACTTCTTCTTCTGCTCTCTATGGTCATAGCTCAAAATATCCATCAAATGTCCATTTTAACACTCACGTCCCCACTCGCCACATGCTACTCCCCTAACCCCGACTTTTCCACACAGCTTTAGATGAGTGGAGACGCTAACTTCTCTGGCAGTGGAAGAGAATATTCATGCCAGAAGTGACTATGGGTCTCTTGACATTATGAGGTTAAGCACAAAAGAAACACATATTAAGGCTTAGCTCTGGACTAATATTGGAATGTGACCATGAAAGACATTTCTAATCTGCTCAGCCAAAATCACATTAACTCCCCTCATGTATTTTCTCCACACTAACAGAGCTGGTTCTGGGAACATTTTTAATAGGAAACTTTCCCCTTTACACTGGGGCTGCTGAAGGAGGAGGGGGGCGGGGGGCAAAAGTACAAGAAAATTCTTCTTCTGTAACTAATCTATGCTGATTCTGGAAGCGGGGTGGAAATTTTTGTACACTTGAGCATGCATACATGGCTGGAAACAAAGCTCTGCAGTTTTTCTCCTAATAAACACAGCGCAGATCTATCAGAGTCACTTTCCGCAGCATGTCAGGGCAAAGAAAAACCACCAGTCCATTCCAAACATGAAACATCTCTCCGGGCAGGAATATAAGAAATGGCACCCCGCTGAAATGTGAAGCCAAGCAGGACGCCACTAGAAGACAGATGATTGGCTGTCAGGATCTCTCTAAGACTCGCTGATCACCACACGGAGCACGCAGACTCTCTATACCCTGGGTCCCCTGGGGGAACTGTGAGAGCTCGGTCTACAAAGCAAAGGGAAGGAGAGAGGAGCCGGAGTGAAGAGGAGGTCATTAGGAGCTGCTTCATTGAGGAGAGGAGTATGAAATTGAGGGCAGCACATATGACCAACCACGACACCCTGCTACAAGCCTATTCATAGCTTTCTTAATTACAATGCATGCACTTTCTACCCATATGTCACATTTCCATAAGTGGTGATCATTAGCTTTCACTGGGGTTTGATCAACATGCCCTTTTCTGTGTCTGAAACATGTGTTTATGCTGCCACGGTCACACAGTGGAGCACAATGATGAGATATTTCCAGCTCTACAGACCCACACTCGCTGCTGGAGAGAAGAAAGCTAACACCAGGGTACACATGCTTTTACTGTAGATTTTGCCCTTTACCTTGCTTCAGTCTGTGCTAAGGATGTAAACCAACACCAGGCTGTTCTAACTCAGCTTTTGTTTCAAACTATGACTCGTCATTTCAGGAGGCGCCCCTCTGTGCTGGTAAAAGGTTTTTTTGAGCAGAGTTTTTCCTTACTTTTTTGTGGGTCTTTAGGACAGGGGATGCCACATGTTGTAGAGATTGTGAAGCCCAGAGGCTAATTGTGATTTGTGATATTGGGCTTTTCAAATAAAATTTGACTTGACTTGACTTGCCTTGAAAGTTGGCGTAGGAGGTGGGCTGGATGGATGCAAGCACCAGATTTTCCCCCAAGAGACCAGGATGCGTGTCCCGTGTGAACCCAGGGGCACGTTCAATCAAACATGGGGCACTTAAGTCAAACATGTCCCTGAAACACATGAGGACCGTTTTGCTGCAGTTTTCGGGTTGAATGACATGTTTCCTCAAAATGCTATGCTACAGTCTGCAACCATGGATGCAATAAATACTGGATACAGTGTTTGAGGTGGGCCTATGAAAGCCTATGAAAGCTGCTCAGTGGTGGATGAAACCAACTTTCGGGTATAAAATTACCCACATCTTCTGCATCGTGCACTGGTGACTTCTGCCAGCAGAATCAACTAAATTCCAGTTTCACCCACTGATATATGACAAAAGATTTAGTTGTTTGGGTCAATGTGCATCATATGACATTTTCATTTAAACGTTTTGGCCACTATGTCAAATTAGCTTCAAAGGTCAGCGCACTTCCTGGGTATGTAAGGTATGTAAGTAACATAACTTGTAGGTGATGTGATGTAAAATAACTTACATAACGTGAAGTTACTTATTTTAACCCAAACCATGATCTTTTCCTAAACGTAGCCAAGTAGGTTAGTTTTGTTGCTTAAACCTAACCAAGTAGTTTTTGTGCCTTTAGTCCAAATGTGTGTTGCTTATTTGTCCTTGCAAACTTGAATGGACAGCCCTGCACGTGTGAAAGTGACCCTAGAGAGGCAACTATAGTGTCATAGTCATAGATTGAAAGAAAGGTGCTGTTGCTTGGCATTGCTTCCAATTTTTTTTTTTTACCAGTGGCCACTCTCAATATTACACTAAATAATTCTCCTGAGGCCCAAGAAGGATTTTCCCCATAAGCCACCATTATAACAGGACACCTTGAACTGCAAACAAGGTCAATTATGACTCCTTTGATTAAGAATTTTGGATTAATGGATTCATTTATATTTAAGACTTTTCTAGGGCAGAGAAAAGCAATTCAAAAAGCATCCAGATTTTTTGTCATAGACACTTGCTACTCAGTCACACTGCAGTTTTTAAAGAAAAAAAACATGCACTATGGAGCCATGAAATTCTAACTTTTATTTTTACACTGTGATGACCTTCTGTTCTATTTCCACTCCTCATTTCCACCTGGACTATCAACACTAACACAGCTTGCCTTTTCCTTTGCTTCTTTTTTGTTTTGGATGTGGGTGTGAAATACAACTCATTTCTGTTTGGAGCTTAAGTTATATGTAATGTATGAGGATCATACAGAAAACTGTAGCATGAGACAGTTTAACACAGACAATTAGACAATCTGTAGGTTAAAATTTCATCAATCAGAAGCCCAACCAACTTCTGATGTAAAGCCAGACACAGATATTTGTGTGACAGAAACAGATACAGATAGTACCTCTGTGTATGTGCCCTACTCTGGTCACCCCATTCAAAAGGGCTTACACACACCACTGGTGATAGGATTCTTGTAATATGATGACATCCATACCACAATATATTGTCATAATTACCTCAGTAACAATTAAAATGAAGCATCAGTTCATTCATCCATTTTCTATACTCTTATTCTGGTCAGGATTAAATGATTAAGTTCATAAAAAGCATGTAAAACTTCAGTAAAGGAGAACCATATTCAGTATATAAACAGATAACTAATATAAGATATGTCTTTATATAAGGTAGACATACTGTATGATGAAAACAAAAATAAATAAAATGATACTAAAACAAGCACAATTAAAATATGTCAGACAATATGGTTAAAATAAACACTATAAAATAGTTGAATTACATCAGAGAGAGTTATTTTGACCAATCAATCCGAATGACTGACTTCTCTTAAAGAGCATGTCTGCGTGGGTACGAACAGGATTCACCTCCTTACCAAAGTTTATTTCTGTCCCAGTATCCCACGTGTATGATGACAGTTGCGTGTCACTTCTTTTGTGTACGTACAGTTTGTCTTTTCTCACCAGCCTGCAGAGAAAGAAACAAGCGGTGAGTCATCTTTGCATCATGATGTAAAACACTGCTGCTGTGGGACCTACAGTCAATATTCTCCTGGTGGTGGCTTTAAATTAAAAAGAATATATATGCACTGGGCTGCACTGGAGGAATGTATTCACCAAAGATACTGATGTGGAAAATTGGATCGGTGAGGGATTTGTAGAATTGGTTTCAGCCTTAGTGTAGATTCACACTACTTGCTAAAATGCAATTCGGGTCACTTCTCCACCCATGAAAAGTGACAAATTGAAATGCAGACACCCTAAACAGCACAAGAGAAAGGGCTTTCTGTTAAGAGAGGAGCTGCAATGCACTTTTTAAAGACCTAACTTGAGTAAACTCAGCGTTTTGCGAAGTTACAGTGTGTAGTTTTAATTAACACGCCATGAAGCTGTTATCAAGCTCCCATTCTGGCACCACAAACCAGTTTTCAGGCAAAGTGCTGGAACATTGTGCAGCTCTAAAAGTTTAACAGTAGTTTTATACTGTAGGTAGTGATATCAGAGGTAGATATTGTGGCTGTGATAAAAGCCGGTGGAGCAGTGGCAGCGGGCCTCCAGATAGTCTGCATGAGCTATTCCAAAATAGAACAAAAGCAGATAAGACTCTAATCTCAGTAATGGCAGAAATGGCTTTTCTGTCCCCATGGAAACAGATGAGGGTCAGTAAGCCATGGTTGTCCTAGTGTGATCCCAAACAACAAAATGGCTGAGAGGCAGGAAATATGGCACTCCCCAGAGATTTTTTTTTTTCTCGGCGGTGGAAGAATTTGAAAGTATCTCCCAGTTTTTACCAGGGGGCTTGAATTGTGCAGCTGACAAGAGTGTTTTTCCATCTTTAAATCTGTTCTCTCACATCTATAGCTGGATTACACACACTCATTTTTCACCGTACGAGCCAAGACAAATGGAATTACCCAGGACAATGGGATAGATTGTGCCAAAGACGGTGTGTGCCGGACAGGTGTTTGTGCTGTTTTATCATGTACACAGAGGCAGCCTTCAGATAATTACAGATTACCTTGAATGTTAAAGGGATAGTTTGGATCATTTGATGAGGGGTTGATGAGTAATTTATCGATTACCTACAGCAGATCCCCAGTTTGGAGAAGCAGAGAGAGGCACCAAAATGAAAGCAGCTGGAACAGCTGTGAACAGGATCAGCACCAAAAGGTATTTTTACCACTTCAAAAAGGTCTACCTAAAAAATCAATATCAGTTTAAGTGTTATATTTAGAATACTTTCACCACTTTACTTTGCTGTTGGACACAACTGTTAACAGGCCAAATGTTGCTCTGTCCAAACCAAACTCCATAGGTGAAATTAATATTTTACGTTGCAAAAAACAGGAGTTGCTGGTCTGTCTGTTTGCGTTATTCTGTGACTTCAGTGAATCCAAACTATACGTTTAAAAAACTGAGGTTACACAATAAATCACAGAAACTAGCAGACTCAGGCAGTGGTAGACCAGCAACTCCTGTATACTGCGAGGTAAAATGACTGATTTTGCTGATGGAGTTTGGTTGGTTTGGAGAGAACTATTAGGCTGAGAACTGTAAGTGTATGTTGTATTTGGAATTTTTTCAATTTTTATTCATTTTAATTTGGCTTTTATAATGGCAGTTTCCTGTCAGAAAAGGCTGTCTGGTGGCAAAGTAAAGAGGTGAAAATATTCTTAATATAGCGTACACTTAAAATGATATTGATTTTAGGTGGACCTTTTTTAAGTGGTTAAAATACGTTTTGTTGCTGATTCCATTTATTGCAGTTCATTGCGTCTGTTGTGGTACTCCTCTCTGCTTCTCCTAACTTTGGGGATTAACTGTATCAAATACATTGACTATTGATAAGTACCTTATATAACCCCATTTCAAATAATCCAAACTATCTCTTTAAAATGTACTGCAAATGCATACAGGTAATGAAACTCCTTCGTATGCCAACAGCTGTGATATGATTTGAACATTGTAGGAATCAAAAAGTGCAGATATAAAAGCTTTTAGAGTCCAATGGAGGTAATGGGGAAATGCTGTGAGTCAGATGGGAGTGTTGTTACCATAAAGAATTCAAGGATCCAATTATGTCTTTCAGCCTCGGCTACCTCTACACTTCACTCATTCAGAGAACAGGGAGAGACTGGGAGAGAGGAGGAAGAAATAGAAAGACGAAGTTACAAGGACAGTATGTGAAAGAGACATGAAAAGAGATACAGAATGAAAGCACATTTTTTTGTGGCAAGCAGAGAGCATTGCTCATATTATTCTTTGACCTGGAATTAATCAACAAGAGATGCTATTAATCTGGATGGGCTGTAGTTCATTGTGTTGTTTCCATTGTTAGCCTGGGCCCACCACCACCTCAATTACTGCCTGCTTAATTCGGCAGTGCCCACTCCATCAGTCCCGAGCTTTATTATTCACAGGAACATTTGATTTAGCGCAGCATTCAATTTTAATAGGGTAAACACTGGGAGTCACAATTACAAACATACTGCCATTGTGAATCCTCTTTCGTTAAATTTGTTATAGCTTGCAGGGGTCAATCTCATTTTGCCACTCAAAGGACACAATATCTACATGCAGGACATAAATTGAGCAAAGATTCTCCTCTCTGGAAATTACCTTGATACATTGTATGCATGCACAAACGGATTTCAACAAATATGGAGTACAGTGTGCTCACTGCTGTCAGAGAGTGAGAGATGAAGACTATCTAATCTTCACAGTGAATGCAGATCAGAGTGGATGTTGTTGTGACCAAAAGGACTCTTTTGGTAGCTGTTTTTCCATTGAAAGGAGCACTGAAAAATGCACTGAATTAAAAAAGATTATTTTTTTTCCCATTGAAGTTTTAATTTGAAAAATGTTGTAACTTTATTTTATGTTTTTGTTAATTCCAGATAACTTTCAAGAAGTTTGCTGTAACAAGCTAAAATTTGGGACTGTTTGTAGTGAAAATAGAGGCACAGTTCAATTGATACACTTGTTAGTTATTTCCAACTACGTGTTAGCGTTATTAATGTAAATAAGAGAGTCTTTTTGTGTTTGGCAGGTCATGTAAACATTATGAATGATAGCTGCAAGGATTAATCGATTAATGGATTTTTAATCGCTTATTAAATTAATTGCTAACTATTTTGACAATTGATTAATTGAAATTATGAACAAGTTGAAGGGCCAGCTTTAGGAGCATCTGGTGGTGAGCTTGCAGACTGCAAACACCTCGTCTCACCCTCCCATTCTAGGTGTGAAGGAGAATCTACAAAGGCAGCGAAACACAGCAGTGTACATATAAAAGAGTCATTCTCAGGTAAGGTAAAGCACAACAACTCTTATTTTCAGGTGATTATACACTAATAAAACACGCATCTGTATATTTTACTGCATTTCTGCCATATTCTCCAAATTGACCCCCATGAATCGTCCACACCGGACCTTTAAGAAAAAAGCACATTGGGTAATCATCAAGTGACTAAGGAGGTCCATGTCTGCTAGGTGTAAATGCAAGATTGAGTCAGTCAATCACATCAATATCTAATTATTTACAATATTGATCATTTAAATAGTGGTGTAGCTAGTTAAATATTTATAATAAAAGGCATCTTAACTTGCCAATTGTATTTACATAAAATTGTCTTTTTCAGAGCATCTATTCGGTGTCTGTTGACACCTTATCTTCCTTAAATTGTTTTTGTCTACACACCTGATATCATGTTAGAATGAGCATATAGACTACACATACAGATTTTGAACACATAAAATATATTTTTTAAAATGTTTTATAATTTTTACTATCCTCAGTGTTCCTCAATAACAAAACACTAGAATCTCCTAGATGATCTACTGATGTTACAGGTTAATATGATGACCACCAGTTCAATCGCTTTTGAGAAATACTGTTTTTTGTCAGTTTGGTGTGGCAGACGGTTCTAAAACTACCATCAAAATGCTTCTTTGAAGCAATTGGGAACATTCATCGAAACTGAATGAGAAAGTGAACTGACTCAAATACATTTTCAGGTTCTATGAACCACAATCTTTAGCTCCTGTCTGCTGTTAGTGAGCTTTTATTACGACTTTTAAGTCATAATTGACTTCTCTCTTTTATGTCCACAGGCGTGTACCTCTGACTTTTTTATCAAAGAACCAGATATTCTCTAACACAGTTGCTCATCTTTTGTTCTGATGATTCAACCTGGAGAGTTTCATGCACATCCAAACCTTGGACGCGTTCCAACCTCCAGTCATCTGACTTTGTCAGTACAGAAAATGAATCAGTTGATACTGTACATGAACACCTTCTTCAAGGTTTCTGAAGGTTTCAACATGTTACTTAAAACAGTTTTTAGGACCATTATGGATGCAATTTAAGACGTATTTCAAGAAAGAAAAGAAAACTACCGTCAACAGAAGGAATTTTAACTTAAAGCTGCGACGTGGGACTTTCATAATTTGTTGATTACGGAGGCCCCTGAAGACAAAAGCAGTTCTGCTTCCACTGTAATAACCACAAAATATTATGTCAAGAACAAGATTATGGAAATAAAAATCTTCTCTCTGGCTAGAATCCTACTCACTGTAACTTTGCCTGGGAAAATGTAAACACAGGCTTGTTTCATCTCATTTCAAAGAGAATCCGACCCGATGGCAGCCATTAAGAATAACTATATAGCTGATTTTCTCACAGATGCTGTCGTTTGCTTGTAGGTCATATAGAGACATCAATAATATACTGAGAATTTTTCATAACCAGTTAAAAACTAGTAGCTTTAATACCTCTGGAAGAAGCTACTTTTTTGATAAAGAGATGAAACATTAGCCCACACATCACAATGCAACATGCTAGGTGGGTATGCTGGGATACATTATGGCCAGGCTGAAATAAATGTAACTCTATTAAAGTATCAATAATTTCATAATGCAATCAGACCCTATCAAAATTGTATAAAAGGCATTTTAAGACATTTTAAAGGTGAAAGGTTTTGTGTTTATTGTTTTGTCATTGTCTGTTGATTTATGTCATTTTTTTGTTAAATTAAAAAAGAGAGGTAAATATAAAAGGTAAAGGTGGAGAGCGTGGTCTCTGCGGGCACAGAGGTGGCCCCGTCACACACACAAGATTATCACTACATGAGTTTTTGTGTTGTGTAATAGGGAAAGTCCTGCATAGTTTGTCTTTAAGATGTGATGCTTCTACAGATCTCCCAGCAGCATCTTTTGACCATCTTCATCTTGAAACCATCTTCTTTTCATAGACATAGACATAGATGAGCCTCACACATATCATTAACAGGAAACAGGAGAATGTTGACCACGGTTAGACCAGATACCAAGCTTGCTCAACAGCACAGAGCAAAAAGGGGCGGGGCTTGGATAGGGTCAGTTGTAAAGTGCTTTTCCTGTTAAGGTAGAAAAACGCTTTATAAGTGCAGTAAATTTACCATTTTTGTCACTTGTGCCATTGTGCATCCCCCAAAATGAATGACTCCATATGCTCAAGCTGGGTGGAACATCTGAGGCAAAATGACTGCAGATGGGTGAAAGCAGAGGACAGTGGAGCCACAAAGGAGACATGAGTAATCAGAGTGGAGAAATGTCACTTTGGCTCCTGCCGCCTTTTGCATTGATTGGATGGAGACATAATTAAAAGCGACAGCTGTACAATCAATAACCATCCCCCTGCTCACCCATGGGCAGGACTGCAGACCACCCTCTCAGCACCGTCTGTGTCTGTCTGTCTGTCTGTCTCGCACACACACACCTCTCGGTGGTGGTGGACTGAGGAGTAGTGATTCGGAGCGTGACCAAACGTGTCATGCAGCAGCAGCAGACGTTATGTAAGAGAGTCATCCTCGCCTGGCTTCTCTTACTCTCTCCCTCTCCCTCTCAGTCATTGGCTCTCACCTCCAAACAGTGGGAGTGAAGACTCAGCAAAAACAGCCAGAAAACACCCATGAACGGCTAATGTTGGATCTAAAAGCCTCCCACGTGCTCTCATCTCCTCATGCTTTCATATGTCATCAAGGCTCATATCAACACCTTGGCCCATTGGTTGAATCATAGTGTGAAAACTGCGGGGTAGAGGCTGAGGGTGCCAGTAAGAAGGCACGACAACAGACGTGCTGTGCACATCTCATAATGATGAAACCATAAGGATGCCAAGCTATTGCTCTGAGTTTTTTTCGTCAGCGTGAGTCCTGTTTTTAGATTTGTATTTTTCTTATTTTGGACAGAAAGTGGTTCAGGAACCGAGTGAGACAGGAATGGATCAATGCTTCAAAATGTGACACATAAACAAAATTCTTCACAAATCTAAATCAAGTTGCAGTGAATACAGTGAATGCCCACATTCACAGTATAGCATCTGTGGGTGGATAATGCCCAGGGTGTAGAACTGAGAAGGGATGTAGGAACATGTCCCAACCAATATCCAGGGAACACTTAATTGTCCCTAGCAATTATTGAAAACAAAAACTTAAAATATAACCACTGTTGACCGACTGTCTTAGTTAAAGAGATTCAGCATTGTGACAATACAATAGCACACAATATTTTTTGAAAGACCCTCAAAAGCCTTGAAGTGGTTTGGTCCACCACCACTTTTTACTGCCAAAGTATTTAATATATGAATAAAGCAGCAATTATCCAGACCATCAGTGGAGAATTATATACTTATCCAGGGATAGCATGGTAACATTGAAATTTTAAAATGAATAATTACCTGCTTAAAAAGGTAGTCAGCAACCTAATCTAAGTATCACAATATTAAATGTAATGTAACTTGATTACTTTCTGTTACTTTTGAACTACTGCTGGTCTGTGTAGCAAACATTAGTGATTTTTCTTTCAATTAGATGTTGAGACAAGATAATGGAAAATTTTCTACCTGGTGAAAGTATTTTTTAAGATGTAATTAATTGCCAACTGCCAGATTAGCTGTTTTCACTTCGACTACATGGTAGTATGTTGTTCTTCATTTTAAAACATTTTAAAATTGTAATCCTGCAAAAAATCCCCATTTTTGCTAAATATAACTGCAATCTCATTACATTGTACTGGATTACAGTTACTTTTTCTGTGTCGTAATTATGTAATCCTGTTACATATAGTCAGTTGCTCTCTAATCCTGCACTTTTCTATTATTTTGTCATTTATTTCCACGCATGCTGTAATCTCAGTCAGTGCTCGTCTGGCAGCAGTGCCCAGTGTCTCTCCGTCTCCCCTTCTAACACACACCCCAGGCAGGAGACTGACAGCTTCTACTATGCCTTTGGGGACACTCTGTGTCTCTGTCACTCTGAAACTCTGCACAGAGGAACAGACAGACAACACAGGAGGAGATGAACAAGGTAGGGTGGTAGAGAACATAGCTGCAACAGACTTTGTAGTGTTGAGTAGTAACCTGCGTCATTTAATTCACTTGTCACAAATCACCTGACTCATGAACATAATGTTGTTTCCTATGAACGCCACTATAGGCCTAGTGGATAAAATTCGACTTGGTTGCTAAGGACAGTTTCAGTAATTAACATAATGAGCTGATTAATTGTCTTGCATTGGAAACAGCTTGATTATTCTTATTGTTAACATAGAAGGTTGATCTAAGAGTCTAGGGAACATGAATATTTGAACCAAATTCTATGGAAACTCATTTAATGCTCGATGAGGGACTGTAAGTCTGGATCAAAGTGGTTGACCCCATGATCAGTTTTTCCATCACTAGAGCCCCCTGACCAGACATCAGATGGTGTGATGGCTCACTGGTTAGCACATGCCTCCCAACTTGAAGGTTATAGTATTTAGTTTTGCTAAAATAACACCTCTAAGCTCTATTTGCATGGGACTAGTATTACCAAGGGACATAGTTGTTTGTCGTGTGTCACCCCCACGTCTGTGGTTTGTGTGGCACATTTGCAAGGGATAAGCAAAGTCTGTATTTTACTCATATTTGCTGACATTATCTACTGGATATGATGTCAAGGCTCTGCATATCATCAACGCTTCACAAGTGGAGCGTTTGTTCTTCAGCAGCCACATTTGTAATATAGTTTAGAGCCGTTTTAGCCACTTTCTGCATGTGTTACAAGCAAAAATACGCATTTACAGCTCACTTAGATTAAACAACAGCTGTTTTGTGGCTGAACTTGAATATGACAGCTTTTGTTGCTCCTGTCATTGTTGCTCATTTTAAATGTCAGTATAGTCGATGGCACAGTACAGCTGTTGACTGCTGTTCAAAATTATAAATTATCAAATATTATACTTGTTCAGCTGACAACAGAAAACAGATGCTAAAAAAATCCTAGAAATCTCAATTTGCACGGGACTGAAAATAGATCACAGCACCTCGTTGTTTGTAATTTTTATTTTACAATTTATTGACATGGCAGATTCACACAGGATTAAGATCACAGATGACCTCCACAATAATTTCAAATTACTAGAGGTCCTCTGATAATACTAGTCCCATGTGAGCCAGGTTTAAGTAATTTAGTCTCCTAGTATGGAGTCTTAATTGGTTATATGGTACTTGATTGGTTTGTGATTGAATTAACCACATTAAGCAAGATTTCTTTGATATGAACTGTTTTGATCTCATTTTCAGACATTTGACAGCTGGACATCCTGACTTATTCTTAGAAATCTTATCAAAATAAAATAAAATCAGTTATTGTAGTTAGGGCCTATTTGTAGTGTAGTTGTAAATTAGAATAATAGTAAAAGAAATTCATGCAAAACCACACATTTCAACCTCATGGTGGTACGAGAAGTTTGAAGATCACCAAAGTCATTAGCATTCATCCTTTTGGCACCATATATCTGCCAAATGTCATGACAGTCCATCTGATAGTTGCTGAGACATTTTCAGCCCGTTTTCATCAGAAATATTGCTGTGTAGGAAGCAGCAATCTGTTTAAATGGTTAAAACAAATACCTCATTGTACCAGAGGCAGTGTGATACAGCAGAACAACCTTGTGGGTGAAAAAGAAGATCCAGTAATCCATTATACTGAGAAACCCTATTGAAAAATGAGTAAGAATATCAAAATAATGATTTTATATCTCAATATAATGAGAAACTTTCTCAGGAATGACTTACATACTAAGTCATTACTTTGATAGGGGAGACTGGGGACAATTGTAACATTTTTATATTTTCGTTCAACAGTCATCTTTTAAAACAATATATGTGCACTAATTAAGAATACAATTTTTATATTTTCACCAATAAGGACATTATATTTTTTTTCCCAGTCCACCCCTGCGTCTAGGCATGAGGACGTGTTGGATATGTGAGTCTTTACCAAAGTGCTGGACTTACCAGCCAACCAACATACGCTGCTGTATTTCCTTGCACAAAGAGTGCTGTTTGATGGTGAAAGAGAATGACAAAATCCCTCTCTTTAGATTTAAACATTCATTGTGATCTTTTAGCCTCAGCCGGTCACCCTGTTAACATACTGGACGAGCAGAATTGGGATCAGTACTCCGTTGGTGCGCCCTGTGCTTACACAGGCTTATTGCATTACCACCATCCCAGCATGCAAAGTGGGACAGAATATTTATTTAGGGATCATCTGTCTACAAGTCCACAATGTATTAAATATCCAACACTGGGGAAAAGGCTGGATGTTAGAGGCACAGGGATTGTAACAGTTGGAATAACTTTACAACATCTCCATGAGATAATGCATTTACAGAGGATAAGCGGAACTTGTGTAGATTTCCCTTGGTACCCCTCGCTTGCCGTGTGCTGTTCTTGTCAGGGATGGGAAATAAGATCTTGATTTTTCTTTCCTACAAGTACTCTTATGCTCTTTGCTGCTTTTCTATATAGTAGATTTTTTCCTACGCATTGGGTATTTTTATTGTCAACTTGGAGATATCACAACGTAAAATTTCAAGAACAAATGACATCAGAGTGTGTGTGTGTCTGTGTGTGTGGAGTTTAATGTACATCTGGGGTAACCCCCTGGGGTAGACAGTGGCTTTGTAAGCTCCTTTAGCAGGAGATAACTCTGTGAGTAGATTAGTTGGAGGGGGGGTTGTGGCCGGTTACACCCTCTGTCCTGTCTGTGTGCCCAGTGGTCACTCACACTGTGGATCAAAACCACTAAATCCCTGCTAGAGCCAGGCTGCACTGTCAAAGAGTGACACTCAGACCCCTCACCCCACAAAAACACACACAAAAACACAACGAAATATACAGACACACCCTGATACTGTGTACAGCGTATACACACAACCACTTGATTATTAATTCAATTAGTTAGATATTCTGATTGAGAATGTGTCATTAATTACTGCAACAAGCAAGTAAAGATTTCTTTCAAACCAAATATTTAATGCAAACTACTTCACTCTGCACTTTCATAAAATAATTCTTTAATTTTATGAGCTATGAATATGCAGGGATTGTTAGTTTTTGTCAGTGCTGCATGTTTCCACAGCATTAAAACCCAGATTTAAAGAGAAAAGAAATTAAATTGGGCACACAGCCCTCCTGTACTCTCACTGGCTTTGGTGTTCTGTCAAGCCCAGGTCTAAATATAGAATGTATTGTAGTAGGATGTATTGGAATAATGTTTAATCTCTTCATCTGATGTATTTCTTTTGTGACTATCCTGTATGTTCAAATGGTTTCATAGTTAAAAGTGTTAAGTCTTTAATAGTGAAACCAATATTGAAGTTAGTGTTCATATTCAAAATACAATGATGAGTAACTGAAGGTTTGTTGTAGAGTAAAGAGGTTGGTGGGAGATGAAATTAGTCCAAGCAAAGAATTGCAGAAGTTTCAATTTGTTATACTCAAATTGAATGTTGAGTTAAAAAAAAATGGATTTTCTCTATAAAAGAAAAATGAGTCACAACTTGGAGGATACAAAGACTTGAAATTGAACAGCCTTATTATTCAATTGCCTATTAACCTCTGGATAACTTTTGAATTTCCCTTTTCAAATGACTATTAGCTAAATCCCCGAACACAGATTGTCCAATCATAACTTAGCGACTGTAACTAGGCATGACCACCATTCTCTCAAACTCTGGAGTTGTCCAAATAATGAAGTGGTGTCCATGGGGCTTACTCAACGTTTAAAAAGTGAGGAGGGTGGTGTCTGTCTGAAGCCCCTTCCAGAACCAAGAACACAAGAGCAGAGAGTGTAAGGAATGGATAAAACTGCACGTTTATCTGCTCTAAAGCGAGCTACTAATGTCAGCATTATGGATGTCAGTGGTTAACCATTAACCAGGTAAACACAAGGAGCTTTTGGACTGGTTACACATGTGTGTCTTTAGACTAAAACAACAATGTGTAACATTTCTGCATTAAAATGTCTAAAAACATATTTATTGTTGAGTTGTGTACATCACTGCATCCTGGTCTTTGTGCTGCCCAAGATGACTGTGATTATTTAAAAAAAAATACAAACCAGCCACAGGGGTTTTTCCCCTATAGCAGAATAATACTGTGTGAAGTCAGACCTCTCTGCAGTGCTGATATAGCATTGTGGAGATGGGTCTGGCTATGAGAGACTACTACTGCTGGACAGCTCTCAAAAATGAAGCAACATCACAGCTACCTTTCACTTCTGATCAAGAGATGCAATCTTATGTGTTCCTCTCTCAGAGCCTCTCTGTTCACTTGAGGCTGTCTGACATGTCTGGCACACGGCCGCCAATCTGTCCAAGAGGACAATTTGTGCTTTTTGTAGTATTTTTAATTAACTGGTTAGTTACAAGTCAATGGGTGTTGGTTAATTAAAAGCAAAATTAACCAAAAATGTCATGCAGACATGTGACT
This sequence comes from Lutjanus erythropterus, assembly GCF_056507025.1. Taxonomy (NCBI): domain Eukaryota; kingdom Metazoa; phylum Chordata; class Actinopteri; order Lutjaniformes; family Lutjanidae; genus Lutjanus; species Lutjanus erythropterus. Next base: position 11,878,653 of record NC_139331.1, read on the forward strand.
GGTTATGTTTTTCACTGAAACACCTTGAAATTACGTAGTATTTTATAATTCATTATTATCATCGTAACTCATGTAGCTCCGCTGGCTGAGGAGCAGGGGAGAGGAGAGAGGAGTGGGGGAGACAGATGGTGCGGTAGACAGAAGAGGAGAGGAAGCTCAGTCCGGCTGGGAACCCACCTGACCCGTATTGAAGTGCATCTTCAGAGCTTCTTCTCCTTCTTCTCCTCCTCCTATTCTCGTTCCTCCATAACACGACCGTGGGTGGAGGATACAGAATCAGGAAGTGTTTCTGAGGTTTGATAACCCTTGCATAAAATTACGCACAGGGGATACAGCCAGCATCAGGCTCTGAAAGAAGCACACACACCTTTTTCTCCCTGTGTCAGGCCGGTCTCATGGTCAGATATAATGTCTTGTTCATTTTGTATGTTATAGATCATAATTGTTTAATCCTTGTTTTTCTGGATCCCAATAAAAACACAGACACACACACTATAGCTGCTCCAGCTGTCATGTGACTTAATTTTTAGACCTCCTCACCAACACTCATGGCTGCACAGACCAGGTGTGATTTCATTTGCTTGTAGATTCACTTGCAGATGTGGCAAAAATGGCAACTGCGCCAGTGTAAGATAGCAAAGCCACCTGCGCCCCCAGCGCAACAACTTTGCGCCAGTGTCAGTTAGGCCTCATAGTGTTATTTCCAAGTCCAACAGTTCATTGCTACATTATTTTGTAGGGCTACATTTGTGTTACACTTCCCTTCAGGAGAGCTCATATTCTGTGTAGAAGCTCTTCTTGGATGCTATTATATCAGAGCATTAGCAGAGCATCTCTGTCCTGCTCTTGATTTGATTTGGGGAAGTGTATCTGAGGTTTCTTATCTTGCAAGCTTTTGCTTCTCTACCATCACAAATGGAACATAAATTTCACCTCTGTCTTGCTTGGGCTGTGCAAAATATTATTTAAGTTCTCTCCTATACACCACAAGTCAAAAACTTCTGTTTTCAAACCAGAAAGCTGGGGTCGAATGAAAGACTTTTTTGCTACACCCTACAACAACCATATTCCCCCCGGGCTTAAGAGTACAAATCACAAAAACCTCAGCATCATCTTGGACATAACCAGCTCCTCAGTCAGACTCCTTGCTCCTTTTCACCCCCATTTGCATTTTGCATTCACAAAGAAAATCCAGGGATTGAAGAACAGTAATGTGTGGCGTCCTGTCAGCTCAGAGCACGATCCGCCCCTCAGGTGCAACAGCCCGATCCAGGATGCTGTGGACCAGATCTCTCTGTGTGGACACAACAGTCTCTGATGTCTCGTAGTTTGGCCAGCTTGAGTCCTGTTACATCCGTTTCATTTTCCTGACTGGACATCATCCAGGAGCAGCTTTGAGTCACAGCTGTGGCATGACTCTTATCTGCTCTCCTCCTCGCCTCCTGAGGCGGTCACCCGTGGCGGTGCAACCAGCCGATCTGACCACAAGTTCAAATAAAACCAACTGCATTTGTTGATCATCCCAGAGTCCGCTGCTCTTTAATCCAAACCCCACATATTCATTTTCCAATGCATGCAAGTGTATTTCTATCGTAGGTGATGTGTGTTTTGGTGATAAAGACAAAAAATAGCAGATTAAAGGAGAAATGTAGCAAAGTTTGGAGGAGTTACCAGCCACTGGGGAGCCATTGCTCCAGCAAACAACCAATGAAAGGGATATTAAACACTGGTTTCAAACTCATACCTGAATCTCTTCCTTGTTCTGTTTAAAGCAGTCTTCGTTCCTCATTTATCCTAAAATCTTTCCCACCCATCTTTCCTCACACAAGTTTTCCACCACCCGTCCTTCAGTTACAGGATGTTCTAGCAGCCATGCTGGTATTTAATAAAGCAAATGATTTGGTGAAGCTCTCTGTTGTCAGTGAGGCTGCACTTCTAATAGTCTTAATAGCATACTGAGATGCAGTGTTGATTATCTATCATACAACACATTCCTGCATTGACAAAAGGAAGCATTAATTAAGTTTTCTCAACTCTTACTGCAAACTTACCATGTTTACCACCTTCCGCTCATCACTCATTAAAATCCAATAGTCTCATTATATGTCAAAGCTCTAGCTTTAAAGTCATTTTAATTTGTAATGTAAATTTTCCATTTGTAACTGAAACTTTGTTAAATCAAACAAGAGCAAAAGTTCTGACTTATGAGTCATCCTCACAAGTTAGAACTTCCGGAAAATGTTCGAGCTGATAAGAAAAGAGGTGGAATAGCAGCTTTATGTACTGTAATAGCATTTCTGAGAGCAAGCAAGTATCATTTAGAAATTTTCAGTCATATCCAATTGTTCTTCTCGAGTTGGACTATTAATTATCAACCACTAAAAAGAAATTCAGCTTACTTGAACTGGGAACATTTAATAAATGTAATTAATGTTTGCAGTGTGTATGTTCTTTACCCCAAATGTTAGTGGTGTCATGCCATTATTCTTATGGCCTATTGTTCTGAAGCCCTAATAGTTCTCAAAATGTCCCATTTGACCCTGAGCCTATTTGTCTGTTCTTTTGAAAACAAATTCCCACTGTTCTGAAAATACACACTCTCACTCACAATCTAATCTTAACCCTAACCCAAAGGCCAGAAAGATGGCCTATGAAGTGCAAAAAACCCCAACAAATTCAGTACCATGGACAGAGCATGGTGGTATCTTTCCCCTGGAATTTATGCTAATTCTATTATATTCTATATATATATATATATATGGCAACATTAACATGGCAACATTATGTCTTTTACTTTAGGATTCATCTCTTCACCACTGTAAGTACAGTGTCACAGAGTGAGCATAGCTGTAGACTCTTACTCTTGTTAAATTCAGGTTTAATGGAATTAGGTTCTGTGTAAAAGTCCACTTCTCATGTATACAGAGGCCAGATGCTTTGATGTGTTGGACCAATTCCATTGATAAACCTCAAAAACATGAGAAAAGGCTCTTAATCCTCTCTGCAAATGAAAAGATATATTTTTGGATTTCCTTAGTTTTATAATTTATATACAAATCCACAAAATTCTAAATTTAAAGTTAAAATCCACAAAAGAAAGATCTGGCACAGTATGCAAGCTTGATGGTTTACACAAGAAGTGAAGAAAATATCTGACTAGGAGCTATTTTCAATACACCACAACGCTCCCTTGCAACTTGTGTTAAGCACAGTGTCCTTTCCAGTAAATTGGAGCGCGGCGTGAGAGCAAGGGGAGAGTCGGTGGGCCGGGGCTGGTAGCCTGTCGTGATTGGGTAATGGGCCTAATGTCCCATGCAGTGCTTATCCTGCCTCCCAGATGGATGATGATGAGGTGATGGGGGGGCTGAGACGAGAACGTTCCCCTGGGGACTGGAGAGAGGAAGAAAACACTCTGATACTGACTTCGTCCTGAGGCAAGGAAAGAGGGATATTAGGAGATGGAGGGCAGAGATGGATGCAGATAGATATCATGTTTGGTGTACAAATGGAGAGGCACTGACCATATGTTTTACTGTAACTAAATCAAAAACTAGCACTTTATCTGAAGGGGTGCATGTAAGACATAAGTCATTATACATATTTTGGAACACGTTGCAGGCATCAAATTCAGAATGAGCGTATATGTACAAAAAACAATGATAATACAATCAGTTTGAACATTAAATAGCTTGTCTTTGTACTGTTTTTAAATGCATACAGGTTAAAAACTTTTTTGCAAATCATTGCATTCTATTTTTATTTATATTTTACACAAGGTCCCAACTTTTTTGGAATTGGAATTGCATATGACACTCTATTTGGCTCTCTAATTTTAGGCTTTTAGAAAGACTTACTCATATTTCCAAATATTGATTGGACTGACATACCACAATAATACTCAGAAAGTCCCATTTAACAGTGAGAATTATTCTCCAGTCAGGCCAACCATAAATAGATTCGTACTGAGCCCCTGAGAAAGTGGATTTGTATGATTGGCCGTGTACGCAGCCAAAACATTCAACAAGTCCTCACAGGCACAGAATTAACACCACTGGAGAATTGTCTTGAAATTTGTTCCAGAGAGTTAGGTGCCAAAAACTTGTGCCTCTCTCAGGCGTACTGTAAGTCCATCTTCTGCTGTCGATTTGCTCCCTCACCCAGAAGTGTACTACAAGAGCGGTGATGGGAGAATTGAGGTAAGGGAGAGAAAAACAAAGATGTGCCAACGCGTCTACTGTAAAAAGGGCTTGAAGAATCGTCTCGGACAAGTGTGTTAGCGCTTGGAGAATTCTGCAGACGCGAGAATGTTCAGTTAAAAGGAGGGAGGGTGAGTGAGCACAGGGAGAGACAGAGATTGAGTGAGAGTCAGAGGGAAGATGAAAGGGGTTTTCTTCTATCCCTCCATCGACCCTGGGGCTGGATTGATAGCTGTCACCTGCTGAGATAGGACTCCTCCTCAAGGGCTGCGGTTAAAGGTGTGACTGCTGAAAAGTGTGTGTGAATATAATCAAAGAAAAGTGGATGAGTCGACTGGTGAAATCAGGCTACTGTAACCTGGGGACATTTTTTGTCAGCGTCATCATCAGATTAATTGCACAGAATTATAATCATGTGATTATGCGTGGATACAGCCAAGCAAATGTTCCAGATACTAACATGGCACTGAACGCAAAGCTCCACTTTACTGGAGACACGACTGAGAGCCTCTCAGGAGCTCATACACTCTTAAAAATAACTAGAACCACATAAAGTTTTTTGGTTTGTCCACAGAGGAGAATCCTCTTTGGTTCCTGGTAGAACATGTATAAAGGTTCCATTTGGAACCCTTTCAGATCAACAAAAAGGGTTACACCTACAACAATCTGTGAAAGATTCCATCTAGAATCCCCTCCGACTATGATTTATGATTCCACCAGAAGCCTCTCTGGGGGTTCTATCCAGAACCTTTCCTCCTTCTAGAGGTGGTAGCGAGAACAAGGTTCTACTAAGAGCTATTTTACATTCCAAGGATTCCATCTAGAACCTACACAGGTTTTGATGTAGAACCAGCCCAGGGGTTTCCACCACGAACCCTTTTATATTCTAAGAGATTCTAAGTTTCATCAAGAACCCACCCTAGGGGTTCTGCCAAGAACCTCTTTATATTTCAAGGGTTTCATCTACAGCCCATGTGGGAGTTCTACCTAGAACCCTTCTATATTCAAAGGGTTCCATTGAGAGCTCACCCATGGGGCTTTACCAAGAACCCTTTAGTATTCAAAGGGTTTCATGTAGAACCCACCCAGGGGATTCTGCCAAGAGCCTCTTTACATTCCAAGGGTTTCATTTAGAACCTACTCAAGTGGCTCCTCTAAGAGCCCTTTTACATTCCATGAATTTCATGGAGAACCCACCCAGGGGATTCCACCAAAAACCCTTTTATATTCCAAGTACTTTGAAGAACCTGTACTCTGTATTCTCCAAATGAGGCAAAAAAATATATTGTGGTCATCCTTTTTTAAAACAATCTTCGTTATAATCACCAATATATAAATCGAGGAAACATTCAAACAAGTTTTAATGAGTATAAACTTTATTAAAAATCTTGGAACTCTGGAGGTTTTACAAGGAACACTTGACAAACCCCTTCTAAGAGTGTAATGATTGTACCTACTACCTTGAATGGAAAAACTGCACTTAAGCTTGTGTGTGTGCGTCTGCGTAAGTGTGTATGTGCAGAAAAGAGCATTAAGCCACAGAATTAACGGTGCATCGATGTACCTGCAGGCTGTAAGCTGCTACTTTCACAGCTGGGCAGAGGACAGCAGCGAGTCCTTATGTGTCTAATGAAAATAGAAAACCAGTGAACACATAACACCTCTTCACCACATACACACAAAGTCTGAGAGTGTCTGTTCTACTATCTGGAGTGTTTTGCCAGAAAAACATTCACATGGTGAAAGTTAATTAGGTTGCTTTATTCACTGAATTGTCTCTGCTTCTTTGCAGTTAATTGCTGATTTTGTTAGATAACTGCGTCCAAAGCCTTTGATGGAATAAGTTCTGCAAGTACCATCTTTCAGCCCACTCCGCCACTGAAATGTTGGGATTTAGTGTGAAAAACTTAAATGTGTTAAAATCTGAGTTCTTGTAGGCATTTTCTTTTCACTGTTTTCTATTTTTTGTGCAAATGTGTTAGAATCAAGCTAAATCTGGCTCTTCATCAGAGGTAAGAAATGCAGGCCCTCATCTTTCAGTTTTTTCTGAAACTTTCCATGGCTCAAGATGTGTTGGACTAATGTACTCTGGTCAATTTAGTTTTCTCAAAAAACACAATTTTTACTTCTACATCTTCTGTACTTGATTGACTTCGGAGTAGTTGCAAGTATCCTTATTTTTCCTTAGAGGTACACCAACAAATATTTTATGACTATGGATCAAAAGACTATGTGTAATGTGAATGACATGAATAGTGTTGATGAGCCCACAGAGGTGACTGACTCACTGGTCCAGCATCGGGACACATAACAGTAGCTTCTCGATTGAAAATTGACTAACCAATGAGTGCCATGGAGAGAATAATGATTAGCCAATCATCACCATGGGATAGCATTAAGGCAGCGGTCAAGCTGTTATCAAGGGCTGTCACACTGTGCGCCTGAACAAGGAGTAATAATGACAATGGTGACTACTAAAAAGATAGGCCATGCGATCAAGGCTATTTTAAGTTGACTAGAGAAGATAGAAAGGGCTCAGATTGCAGCATAATAGTCAGTGAAAGGCTGTGGTTGTGTTTGCTGCCACTGAAAGTTCCTGTTTATGTAACGTGTTTATGCAGAGTTAACTAATTAGCAGCTACAAGCTAACCTCATGGTGGCTTACAACCAGAAGAAATTGCGTTTTGGACTCTTTTAATGGTCTTTAGCATGGCCCATTGCTGCTCACTAGCTAACATGCTAACACAACTCTGCTGTGTAGAATTCATGAGATTTGGGTATTTCTTATTTCTTTTCAATTGCAACAAACAACACACAGCTTATCTGCGCACTTAATGGCTGATTAAAATAATGTAACCACCCTTCACACCCTCACTCTCTCACAAAACTATAATATACATTGGATACGCTGGTCTCTAGTGATTGGTGAGGGAAAATTGAATCCTTCCTCCCTCAGGGCTACTGCTTAAAGTAGAGGCGATGTGCGAGTGTAATGAGTTACTGATTTTTTTTTATGTCATGCAAATGCAGTTCCCCTCAGCTCTACGAAGTGTTTTAGCATCTTTTGGTTAAAAAGCTTTGTAGCATATCCTTAAGGCTTTTTCTTTCTTTTTTTTTTTTTGTTTGGCTTGCAGTTTTTACTGTTTTGGTTCACTCAGACTCAGAAAATCTTGCTTCCAGCCACAGCAGGCAGCTACATTTAGCAAGTAAGCTTAGATAAACAGACTGTACACCACCTGGCCAGCACCAACTGGCAGACAGACAAAGTTAGCAGCTAGCTAGTGGCGGAGCATTTAGCAGCTAACGAGCCAGATTCTCCTCAGTTAGTGGAGGCCAAACAGAGCCAAGAAGAAATGAATATTGGACTTAAATTATTTTCCTTGCCAGGAGGATATCGTGCCAGTGTTACTCCATGTCTGCTGGATGTGTAAATAAGCAACTGTCTGCTAATTTGTTAGCCAAATCAACTTTTTAACATCTTAGTATGGTCTTTTCACAGCAGGCATTTTGACATTAAGTTGTAGGGTCAACACAGGTGCTGCCAGTGATACTAATTAAGGTCTGGTTCTCAGGTCAAACCGATTCTGGGTGATGCTATTGTGCACGTTGATTCACTGGAAAGGCTCTGCTAAACTAATTAAAAAAACTCAGCAGTATTATGGCTAACACCTGTGTTTACCCTTCTATATCATGTCAAAATGGCTGCCATGTTAATGTTGCGGTTTCAGCTTTCACTGCACACAAGAGGCAACAAAACTGAAATAATGCTACTTGAATCTATTTGGTTAAATTAGGATAAAACAGAGTTAAACAGAGCAGTCAAAATAATGACTTAGAAAACTAAAGTGTAAACAGAGACTGATACTGTATATACAGTAACCAGTTAGCTGTATCAACATTGTCATGCAGTGTGGATCAAATACGACTGTGTGTCTCTGTGTCTGAGTCTTTGTGTGCCAGTCAAACAGAAAGAGAATGAGACGAATTTCCCGCTGTGCCGGAATTTCCCTCGCTGACACTCTCACGGGAAGTCGTCTTGCTCTAGACCTGGCAGGAAACGTGAAGCAAGAGCAAGACACGCTGATATTCCTATGTTCTGTTATATTGAATTCTGTTTTATTCAATTTTGATCTATTTTCTCTTTGTTTCCTTTATCCCCTCTCTCGTGGTCTCCCCCCATACAAGCCCCCCCCCCACCCTTTCCTCGCGGCTCCTCGTCTTCCTTTATGTGATGATGATGGCTCATGTCTGTTTCCTGATGCACAAACACTCCTCACAGTTCCCCTAAACAATTCAGCGCTAATGGAAATCTTCAATATTGCATGCTGAAGCCCTCTGGGTGCTGTTGATGGCCTGTTGTTGGAGATTGGTATATATGAAAGCTGGTCAGGTGAAGCAGAGGAAAGAGCTTGCTTTGGTGTAAATAAATGAAAAACCGAGTTGGTGGAGAGAAGGGAAAATCAGTGAATGTTCTAACTGTGCATATAGAGCCCTGTAAATAATTAAATCCAGCATGCTGGGAAGAACAGATGAGACAAGGCTGAGAATTTTCCTGAGTTACCAGCAGAGGTTAAGACAGTTACAGAGCAATTTCTTAAATGAATCAATTAATTGACAAAAAGGAAAAGAATAATAACTAGATGAGTGCACTCAGTAGAATGCAGATCCCTGCCAGGCAGCTGGTGAAGCACCTACTTCAATGCCACCACAACTGTCAGATACGACCAGTGGAGATTTAGAAAGATTGAAGAAATCCCTCCAAGCATTCCTGAGAGATTGACTTCACAAGAACAGGACGGGCATGAGATCACAGTGACTTTGACCTTTGATCACCAAAATCTAATCAACTCATCATTTGTGCCAAGTTTGAAGAAATTTCCTCATGGCGTTCTTGAGATGTCATGTTCACAAGAATGAGACTACCTGAAAAAGATGCCTGTGGAGACATAACAAAAAGGTTTTTCAAGAATTCTGAATCACAGAGGTCCATGAGCACACAGTCACGAATGAGGACGAAAAAGTTTAGCTTGAACGGTCCAGCAGTAGTCGAGATTAGCTGCGGCAAGCTGTAGGTCTTTGAAAAGACATGTCTAAATAATTCTATAATGATTAAAAAAATGAAACTTTCATAGTAAAATAAGAATACATGTTCATTAAGCTTCAGATGTCCAGTCATGCTGACGTTAACATTACAAAGAAATTTAGAAACAAAGTTGAATGAACTCTCTGCAGTGCCTTCATTCTACTGATCGTGTGAAGTCAAAAGATTTTAAGTTAACAAAATGGTTACTAAAAAAGTAAGTTTTCTTGTCTTTTAACATCATTACACATGAAAATAGTTGCAGAAAACGTGGCAGACTGAGAACTGTGTAGTGCTGAACTGTGGAATTAGATCCTTAAAGTGTTGTACATGTTTTCTGTGTTCAGGAAATCGTTGCTTGATGATGCACCAGAGCCACGGTCCCCTAACACCGCATAAGCCCCATAAACTGACGCACAAACCACATTTTTTTTTAAATCACTCAAATTTGGCTGGGTGGTTAATAACACATTTCTGTGGTGTGACAAACTCAGAACACACATTCATTATTGCTTTATGCAGATTTTAATGAGAAATGATGTACACTAAATTCCAGTATGGTGTTTTACAGCAAAGTCCAATTGATTTAAAGTTGTAAAAATGCACCAGTGTTTTGCAGCCTCTGCACAAACAGCTTAATGGTATTCATCAACACATTTAATTCATCGCCGTGTACGTTTTTCAGCTGAACACAGTCCTTTGTATGAAAAGCCTTTAGCTCTTTGAATGTGGCCTTGGTTTTTGCAGTCCACCTCCAGCAGGTGAAAGCAGCAGCCGGAGGGAATCCTGTTTACTCCCACTCTATCTCCCCACAGCTCGCTGCATACGGATGCGACTGGATTATGCAAAGTATCTTTTCACACACCTCTGAGCGTAGAAAGACGGGAATAGAGATATTTGGCATGAAAGAGCTTTATCTCTGTTTGTGGCTCTGGTAAGAAGTCTACTGTCCCCGTGCTGTCTTGTTTTGTGGCCTCACGTTTGAAGTGACACACACAGCTTTCACTCCCTCAGAGCACGGATGTCACAGGTGATGCAGGGCAAACCTTGCCCCACATGTCACATTCTGGATGGAAAAAGTAAATAGGATTCGGTGACCTCTGAGCTCTAAGTTTGTGCTAACACAATGGCTGCCGCCTTGGCCCGCCGTCAAGCTGTGACAGCAGACCTTGGGTGCGCAGCAAATCTCTTATTTTCTCTCCTCGCGCTGCTGTTGCTCTTTTGCCAACTCATCCGCCTCCCTTGCCTTTCACCCACCTCTTCCGGAATATCTCACATCTTTCCATTTATCCCCGCCGCGCTCTGCCCCTCCCTCCGACAACCTTTGGCCTCATTATAGGAAAGCTTTAGCGTGCACAATGGTGCGTGCTCACAAACTGTAGCGGAGTGTAAGCATCAAAAGCATCGTAATAGAGAGAGACAAAAGAGGAGGGGAAATGAGAGTGAGTGAATGAGCAACAATGAGAGGTCTGAGGCAGTGGGGCTGCCTCTGTGCAACAAGCCCCAGGGACAGACCTATTTCCTCCCATTAAAGACTATTTGCTGTGATCCAATATTTGAAAGGTACTGCAGGAAAAACACATCTACTGTAATACAGCTCAGCTTTCTGGTAAAATGTATTTCGCAGTGTTTTAGACCAAAACACAACAAGTTAAAGGCAATATTACTGGGGAGTTTCTGTTTGAAATAAAGGGTTATTGGAGGTTGGTTACACATACAGAATATATTTGGCTTCGAGAGGTAAAATTGCCTGTCCACAAACCGACGGTGAACAATGAGCCACGGGTACAGAGGTTACTTTCTCTATTTTAAACCTCCCAGAAGCAACATTCGAGGAAAATAAAAAGTCAGACACTGACATGGCGACATTTCGGGTCTGTGATTGGGTAGGGACTACAGAACAAAACACAATGTCGATAACGTAAAAATTAACCACGAAGAGACCATGCTTAATCAGCCAAAATAACTCAACTCGTCATTGTCAGGAAAGCAGGTGTCACCAGTAATATTCATGATGGCTCCTGTCTATTCAAGTGTCACAGTAAGCCACGACAGTGTGACAGTGAGCCAGTGTGCACAATACCTGAAACCAAAGCAGGTAATTGGAATTCAGTCATCATTAATTTTATTAATTACACCTGTGCTTTTCCTACTGTGACATGTCAAAATGTCTTGCATGAAAAATTCTATGACAGTCCAGCTGCACACTGTTTCACATATTATCTATTCCTTAAATAACAACAAGCTACATAGACGATAAAAGGAGGCAAAATAAGACTAATAATATCAGATTTTTACTACAGGATTATTGTGGCCAGAAGAATTCCTGATAACTGTATTATCACAATATCTATAGAAGATTTCAAAAAAAGATATTTTCATTCAAATTCAGCTTGAAAGTCACTGTCAAGGGAAAAGTGGGTTTTTCTTCTAACCACATTATAAAGTTATAACATAGTGAAAACATCAGAAAAGACTCAGAACTATATAGTACTGAATTGTGGAGTTCAGGACCATTCAACTGTTATTCACAATTTCAGAGTTCAGGATTTCTTTGGGTGGATCTGAAATGTGGCTTGATGATGAGCTGAAGCCAGGGTGCCCCGACACTATATAAGCCTCACAAGTTTACACATGAATGATACGTCATGTTTCTGCCTCAACAGACAACAATGTTTCTTTGAGTTGTAGTTCCGACTTCATGGGGATTTCGCGTGATTCAGTCTGGAACTAATTTTTTCTTACTATTCCAACACTACATGAATGCACAATTAGGAACAGTGGTGCCTAAATTTAAAGCTAAAATCAGGATGACAACATGCTCATGGTGCAAATGTTAACATGATAATGTTAAGCAGGCATAATGTTTTTCATGTCCATCATCTTAGCTTAGCATGCTAGTACGCTAACATTTGCCAATCAGCAGAAATTGGGCCATGTCTTTCCATTGTTATACGGACAACACAGAGATGTACCTGCCTCTGAGACCTTATTACCCAAGAAAACTAGTTGTCTCACAATATCCGATGTTGGACGGCTCAAAACTTTCTCGAACTCAACAACTCAAAATCAGAAGTCATACTGTTCAGTCCACCAAATCCCATTAATCCCATTAAAAAGTAGCCTCGATCCCCTGTCCACAAATGTCACTTCCACCATGACAAACCTAGGAGTAATATTCCACACAGATCTCAGCTTCCAAACACACATCAAAAAAGTTTTCCAGTCCTCCTCTCTTCATTTGCGCACCATTTCCAGAATCAATCCACTGCTCCCACACTCTGACCTGGAAAAACTAATTCTCACACACTATTCTCAAAACTAGATTACTGTTCCTCACTCCTCTCTGGAGTAACTATACATCACTCTCCCACCTGCAACTGGTTCAGAACGCGGCAGTTAGGCTTCTTACTGGATTTAACAGACGACATCACATCACCCATATCCTGGCTTCAGTCGGCTCCCTGTGTATTTTAGAACAGATTTTTATTTTGTTTTTTATTTTACTGATCACTTTTCTGGCTCCAGGTTACACAGCTGAAATGTTCACCCCTTATGAGCCAGTTTGCAGCCTTAGTTCCTCGAGCGGGGCCCTCGACTTTGGAGTGACCTTCATGAGGAAATAATGCTATTCTCTTTATTTCTATTAACATCATGATGTAATCGCTGCATTTTTTTCCTTCTATTTCTATTTATTCTTATTGACATGTTTTTGTTGTTTCTTGTTCTTATCATTGTTACTGTTTTGCCTTATTTTTTTTACAATGGTTTAGTGTCTTCAGCTTGTGTCTTGGTTTTACTTCAGTTTTAGCTTAATTAATTCATACTGCCTACTGGGTATCCTGCTTTCTTATCATTATTTATCATTTTTATTATTCATAAACCAAAGTCATAATAATTTATTGAATGTCTTGACAGTTGAGACATTTCCTCTGTACCAAAGTGGTGGACCAAGAGACCTGCATATAGTAAGAGAATATAACCAGACAAGCTTTAATAACCTGTCACTACACAGTGTTTTCCCCTGACCACACAGAGAATATAAGCGTGAATTATCTCCAAGAGATGCTGAACTAGGAATAATGAACTGACTAGTTATCCTGCATCAGCACTTTGGCCCTGCAGACACTCCAGCCAGGCAAACAAAGACATAAATATGGAAACAATACGGATCCATCTGCATTAAACAAGTGTTCATTAGATGATGTTTCAGCTGTCTTGAGAACAGCCCGGTTTTGGGTGTGTTTTACTTCTCTTTGTTGACAGATAGACTTTACATAACCAGCGGCCCAACGCGCTGTCTACGCCGCCATCAAAACAGCCACGGAGGCACAAAAGGCAAGCATCCAGATGAGCGGCCGGCCTGCCAGTCATCCACACAGCCAGACAGGCAGGCAGGCAGGCTTCCATTATGTTCTGGGCTGTGAGTGCTGATTGCTCGCCACTGCTGCCTGTGTCAGGATTAGCCATTGTGGCCGGAGCAGAGTGGACAGGCTCAGAGCCCGAGATGATGCTGAAAACCCCCTCTGTAAGCAGCGAGGGGCTGGAGTGTATTCACTGCGGACAGAATAAACATTTATGGTAGAAATGCAACATCCAGGCTAGCACATAACCACACGGGCGAGCACTTGAAATCTCACACATGCACGTAAAATGACAATCTGCGATGTACGCCAGCATGTGTGCACACACACACACAAGCAAGCGAATGAGAACCTACACAGGAAAACATACTGGCTGCTCTCTCTGCTTCTTTCTCTCTCTGTCCATCTCCTCCCTCATCCCTCCTTCCCCAGAAAAGTGGCAGGCGGTGGAGCTGGACTCACGCCCCGCCAGAGTGGTCAGCAGTAACAGGATTAGCTGGGAGAGAGAGCGTGACGACAAGCCAGTTTGCTGCCGCGCACTGTCATTATTGAAATACATTACACACTCAAAATGGAGCTGCTGGAGCCAAACTGCTGTCGACTTAATTACTCCAAGAGCACTTTGTGGCCGTGGCACATTTTAATAATTTCTTCCCCTTCTCACCCTGCTCCTTCCGCCCACTGGCTGGGGAGATGTTCAGAAAACATGGCGCCCTTGCTGGAGCACCCTGTCCACTCCTTTTTCATCGTTCGACCCCTCATTACCACATGGTGCACTTCTTTTTTCTGTTCATCTCATTTTCTTTCCCGTGTTCAGGGCCGTAACTACTGCAGAGGACACAGAGGTCATATCCACAGTGTTGTTTCTGAGAATTTGGGGGATTTTACTGACACAAATAGTTGTGCGTATTGTATGTGTGTAACTTGTATACAGTTTAAGGCTGATTCTCGTATTTATAAACTTAAAATTCAACATTTTTTACACATCACAATGTGGCTGCAGTAGACCAGCAACTAAAATTAAAAATCAAGTTTTTCTAAGAGGAAAAGATTATAGGTTGGCAAAACTTTTTAAAGTTTATTTCAAAACTCGAGAGTGTTAGTAAAGACAGTTGCCTTGAAATTCTGAGTTTTCTTAGCTTTTTTGAACAGGATACAAAGGGAAGACACAGAGTTGGTCTCTATTATTATTATTATTATTTTATTAAATAGATGTTTTTCATGACGTTCAGGGACACTCGCCCCCTCTGCCCTCCAGGATCTGTGCCCCAGAACATAATTAAAAAATACAAGTCAGGCAGTTACAGTATATGTGCATGACAGCCAAGTCTACCTCTGCTTACACAGACACACACCTGGGGGCCCACCAGAAATCCCTTAGAGCAGCCATTTTTAAAAAGGCACTTTTTATTTTAGGAACATCACGCTCAAACGCGGAGCGATCCTGCTGCTTTTTGGCGCACACCATGATGCACTTTTCCTCGACTCACATCAAGTTCAATTAGCTCCCAGATCAAATCTTACGACGAGCAAACTGTTGAGCTGGCAGCTGCACACAGACCTCCTCCTGGCTGGCTGCTTTCTACACTTAACTTTCTCAGCAGCATCGCTCAAGGCCATATGACTTGACTGTATGAATTATGTATAGGCTCATATTCTGCTACAGCGTATAGGCTAAAGCTGTCATGAGCATCTGTGGCCACCCCTGTGACCAATGAGGCTCTTGATTGGTTGTGTGCGATGTCCAAGTCCCCTGGGGTGAGAGGTCACGGAGGTTCAAATCCAGGTAGATAATATTTCCAAGAGATGTTAGCCGCAGGCATGATGCAAGTCCTCAGGGAGGAACAGGAAATAGGATATCTGGTTGAGGAGCGTTGACAGCCCTGCAGAGAAGGAAAAGGAAGGAATATAAACTGGAAAAAAAGATAAGAAAACAAAACAAGGCAAGTGTCTTCAGTAATTCTTTGAGTTTTTAATAAACTACATTTTACTGATGTATAAATTTTTTGTTCATATAATTTACTTTTCTACGCTATATAAACTTGAATCTTTGAGTTTTAGAAACCCCAAAAATTCTGCATTTCAAACATTGTTGTCATTTCAGTGTCGGCCCATCATGACCTTTATTTAGCCCAAAAATAGACGTTGAAAATTGGCCCGTATGTTGTCCCTCTGATTTAGTCCAAATTTAGTTAAAAAATAGACATCTTTTCACCTTCAGCTGCAACAAAAATGTAGATGAAAAACGTTGTTACTAAAACCCGCAAGATTCAAGTTTATCTGAAGAAGAAAAGTAAATTATCTCAAATATTAAATTATATGACAAAACCTTTTAAGTTTATTTCAAAACTTCAGAGTTTAAGTTTGGTTCAAAACTTTTTTACAGTGTAGAGAGGAGTTTTGGAATCGGAAGGGAAAAAAGAGGAGATGAAGATAGAAAAATAAGAAGAAAATAAATGATGTGAAGGAGTAGCAGACAGAGAGTCCTTAGCACAGTCACGCAAGCTTGAATTAAAATGCCAACTCCAGGGGGTGTGTGCACAGTGCAGGGCTGCTGGATCACATGCACATGCAAACATATTTGCACGAGCACACGTGCAAGGAAGTTGTCAAGTTAAGTTAGCAGGGCAGTGCTTCATTTGCATCGTGTAGATAGTCTGCATATATGGTTATTTCCCCCTCGAGAGCAGATATAGAGTGTAAAATATTAACATGATGTGATGTTCTTTCAAACACAATTCAGCACTGTTTCCTCTCTGCTTTTGCCTCAGCTCAGAGTAAAGTAGAAGCTGCTATATACGTGCATGCAACACTCTCCCACTGAAACTGATAAATGAAATTCATCTGGGCAAAATCTGGGCGTCTGGGTATTAAGCAGCCAAGGAAACACAAACATGGAATCCCCTCTCATTCCCATAAGGCAGCACAGCGGGGCACATATGGTAAGGTAGATTTATCTCGTTCTAAGAAGTGCATTTATCTACTTTAGAAGTCTCTCTGGATGAGATAAATGATATCACCTGCGGCCACTGGGGAAATTAAATTGATTATTTTCTTAGCGTGCTGCAGTGCAGATGGCACAGAAGCCTCAACTTCCAATTGTGTTTTCATGCAATCAGTGCTCACGTGGTGGATTACAAGACTGATTTCTCTTAACTTTGCCTTTTCCTGTAATGTTCTACCCAAGTCCAGCTATTGTAGGCCACAGTTCACACTGTACTGTGACACAGTGCAGGACTGCAAGCAGAACCCTACAGCTCTGCCTGTGATACACTCTTAAAAATAAAAGTGCTAACTAGACACACATAAAGGTCTTTGGCTTTTCCCCTAGGAGAACCTTTTTTGGTTCTTGGTAGAACCTGTTATAAAAGTCCAATTTAGACCCCTTTCAGAGGATTGTAGAACTATGGGCTCTTTTCCACCAAATTAACTCTAGTTCTTGACCCAGTTCTGTTTAATTTAATTCTTGGAACCTTGATGTTCTCTAGTGAACCAGTCCATATTTCCACCAGTTTTGAGTGGAACCATTTTAATCAACAATGTCATCAACAGAGAATGATGCACAGTGCAGAACAACCTGTTGAATATGACACGCCCACTTTGGTTCCTCAGGAAAACTGGTTTTTAGGTTCCTGCTGGGAACCAACTTTTTGCATTAGGGTCTGAACCGATTTATTTTCAGGTGAATATGCTCTGAACAGGACAGGGCTGGTTCCATGCTGGTGGAAAAGGCCTGTATGAGAAATTCTACAGAGAACCCTCCGATGATGTGAGGGTTCAAACACCCCCACCACCCCCCTCTGGGGGTTCTATCCAGAACATTTCCACCTTCTAAGGGTGCTAATTAGAACAATTTTCTACTTAGTTTCTAGCCTTTTATATTCTAGTGTTTTCATCCATATCCTACATAGAAAGTTTTACCAAGAACCCTTTTATATTCCAGGAATTTAATCTAGAGGCCATCTGGGAGGATCTATCAAGAACCCTTTTATATTTCAGGGGGTTCTACCAAGAACCCTGTTATATTCCAACGGTTTCATGTAAAACCCATCCACGGGGTTCGATCAAGAACACCTCGGTATCTGTATTGCAAGGGTTTGTTTTAGAGGCCATGCAGGCAGTTCTACCAAGAACCCTTTTATAATCCAAGTGTTTTTCTTGTGACCTTCTTTTCTTCAGAGGATCCTACGAAGAACCTGTATTCTGTATTCTACTGATGAGGCAAAACCCCCCCAAAAAAACATTTAACCTCATTTACCAATTTTTAAACTGAGGAAATGTTTAAACAAATTTTAATTAGTGAAATCTTTATTTAGTAATGAACAATGATGGTTTCATGCTTTCAACGAACCTTAAAGATTTCATTCTTCTGAAAAGGGCTTTCAAGAAGTCTTACAAAAAATCCTTGACAAACCCTTTATTCAGAAAAGGATTCTTCACAAGCAAATGGTTCTGGCTAGAGCCTCAGCCTCCACCAAGAATCTTTTTGTAACCCTTATTTTAAGAGCGTACTCCAGCGCTGCGTTGTGTTTATCCGAGCGTCAACCTGCCTTTTCCCCTCTGTTTCTTGGCTCTTTGGGCTGCAGATTACAGTAGAGTCATGCACGAGTGACATCAACAGACTTAACAGGTTCACAAGGCCAAACAAAATGTGTGAAAAGCAGGTGAGTGGCAAGAAGCCTTGTGAGTGTGAGGTGCAAACAAGGCTCAGGGGAGAGAGCACTGACTGTGAAATTACACAAACAGCCAAATGTGCAAAGTTGGGATGAAGAACGCACATGTAAGTTGTACTGCAAACAAGTGTATATAACATACGCAGGCATAAAGATGTGAGTACACATTCACACAAGAAGGAGAATCAGGGGAGAGGGAAGGGAGATAGGAACCAATAATAATGAAGGATAAAAACAGACGGAAACCCCCCAAGAAACGTGTTTTACCATCTCTATTTGCTTGAGACCAGTTTAAATGAGTTCGATTGCATTAGGGAGGCCTGTATGTGCATTGATTTCTTCGTTCAGGGGAAGATATAAACAGAAAAAAAACAGCTTGGAAACTCCAGACATCAGCAGGAAATAAGCAATGGATGATGAGATATGATTGCTACATATTCCACCAACAAAGGCTGCAGTGTTTCGTTTTAGAGGGTCAAGAGATGAAAGAGCAGCAGTCTGCTCAGAGGCAAGCACAAATAGCGGCTGTGATAGGAACAATATGATTGAAATAGTTCAGTCGATACAAATATCTACTCCTAAATATTTAAAGTACTAAGGCAAAGGATGGATTTCTCAAAGGAGATCAATTAAGTATCACTTAACCTATATCTGAAATCTGTGGGTTATTTCAATTATTAAACAATCAGAATTTAATTTCATCTCCACGTTGAACTGTTGTTACACATGAAGCTTTTGCCATGTTTGAACTTGCTCTAATTAGTGGCTCACTTATGGTTCACAATGTAGATTAACTCACTTAGTAAGTGATGCATTTTCCCATTTTTGGTAGTTGCTGGCATTATAATTAAAGTCCCACCTCTATATGATCAATTACACATGTTTTACACATTTTTTTCAGTGTTTGCTATGCATGTGTACACGTTTTGTTGCTGTGTCACATTAGGCAGTGAATCTCAAACTGTGGGACAGGCTGCCCTATGAGTCAGGAGTTTGTTGATGCTATCACACTGATCTTTTTAAGTAAATTTCAGCTTAGTTTTAATGAGTTGGTTCCCCAGTTGTTGTTGATGATTGGTGGTGGTGTGAACTTTTTTGCCAGCAGCAAAATCAACACGTAGATACAAGATTTTTAAATGCAAGTAATTCTGCTTAAAATAGGTGGTTTACCCGTTTCCATTGCCACTAGACCTGTTCTGTTTTGTTTTTTCTGACGTATGTCCGATATCCAAGACTCAACTCGTGTGTGTGCCAGCTAGCAGACAGGCAAGAAAGGCATTTTTAAAAATGTCTGTGTATTCAGCTCTCAGTACTTTTGTATCTTCTAACTGAATCTCTGTGGTTTGTGTCATGCTGTTTGTACTTTAAGGTTTTGCCTATTCAGCTGCTTTATCATAAAAGCATTTAGATATCCATATTCTTGGAAATAAAATGTTTTTCCACCGTTCAGATGCTTGACTGAAGAAGAGCAGGTTATTAGTTAAATTCACACTTTCAAGCGGGTCCAGACTTCAGTGTGCTGGCCACACGTGCTGAGTCAAGCATTTATGGAAAAGAGGTGACAAGCCTTCATTGCCTCTGCTGTAAAAAGGACATTTCCACCTAGGTGTCATGTTTCAATCACAGCTGATCGGAGTGGGGGCTAATAAATACCTCTGACTAGTGCAGAGTCATTTGGCCCAGGGCTGACTATTAATTGTACCGCTTCCCACTGCAGACATGAGACAGATTTTAGTGGGCATTAGTACATTTTTTTGTCCAGTGTAAAAGGGGCACAAGCTTGAGAACGACTGCATCACCAAAGCAGAGCTCCTGAGTGTGTGCTGTTTTCCAACTACAGGCGTAGTGTTGCTATGACAATCAGGTCCACCTATACAGAGGACGAATTACCTGGAGTACAGTTGAGTCATTTAAACAAGTTTTAAATAAATGTCATCATAATACCAAACACCCTAGTAAAATGTCAGAGAGGTATGAAATTATGAAGAAAATAGATACCAGTCAAGCCTACATGACTTGCTGACTTACATATTCCATCAATTAATGTTTACATATATAATCCTAGTTTTATGAAATAAAGCGCTGTCTCTTTCCCTCCCAGTCAGTCCAAAAAAAAAGGAGTGTGTGTGCAAAGGAGAGTGTGTGTGCTGAGGGTGACGTTGTACCCACAGGGCTGATTAATTCGGTGTAATGATCCTGACCTGAGGCTTAGAGCCAAATAGCTTAATGTTCACCAGAATAAAATAAAACAGCAATCTTCTTTTGCTTCATCACAGACTGTTCTGTGCTTTCATGGTTCAGCTTCATGGAACATGTTGTAATTCTTGTCAAAATGTGGAAGAAGGTAGACAAAATAATTCCAACATGTTGGTCTTTTAGCTGGGACACTGTGAGGCATTGCAAATGGCCGTGACAAGGACTAAATTGCGTCACCCAGCTCTCATTTTAATATGCCCCCAAATTATTTGGCTCGGGACATTTTTTGGCTTAAGATGCACTTGGTAATAATAAAAGTCTGTGACTAGCTGTTCAGATAAGTGACCATTATCCTCCAAAAAGCTAGTTGGCTGTGTTTGTGTGTGTGTAAATAATGTGTGGATAATGATGGTGTTCGGCATTGTTGTTAGCAGCTACATCAGTAGTAGTGTTGAAAAGTGTTGAAAAGTTTGGAATCGCCTGTCACAAAAGCTTTATCCAGTACAGTCAGATGAAAAGTTGTCTTTACAAATAGATATTATTTTGTATGATGATGGTTTCCAAAAACAAGAGTAATGTTTTGTACAAGGAAAACAAAATGCTGTACAGTGGTTCAACCAGACTAACAATTCAAAAGGCAGAAAGAGAAAAGATACCTCTGTGAAACTGTTAGATGAGACTGGAAGAAAACACCAGTAAAATAAATCTGAAGTTAAGCATCAGAATCTGTGCAGATTTAAATAAGAACAGTTTTCAATAATACCTATTGCAATTTACAGATGTGTTGCTTTTGCAAAGGTATTCTTAAAACTTTAAAATAGAAATAGAGTCAGTCTGGAGTTAGCACTGTTGGGTTTAAATCACAAAATATCAGTTGAACAAACTAAGGACTGACAGATCATAGTTTAAACCTTTTAATCTAACTACTGACTGCAGACTGAAATCTGATTGGCTACCCCAAGTGTCATCCTATTATCCTCAAGTATGATTGGCTTCTCGCTGTCCAGTGAGACGCGGGACCTTAGTTTGACCCAGCTGTTTGATTAGTATTTTTAAATGTGCAATTTTTATTTTGTATGTAGCCACTTTTAAATTTTTATAAGGTTAATTTACTTTATGGATCATTTTACAACTCGGGGTTGTGTAAAGAGATGTTGGTTGGAGTTTTCTTAATGCTGCTCACAACGACAAAACATACACAAAAACTATATACAGCAAATGAGTGAATAAATAATAAATCACAAAAATAAAACTATTTTTCACGGTGGAATGCTGAGGGTGAATTAAGGAGTTTCACAGCCTGAGGGAAGAAGTACAATGAAAGTGCAATTTTCTTTTAGAGGACTAAAGTACGGTGTGTGTCTGTGTGTGTGTGTGTGTGTGTGTGTGCGCGCGCCCCACTTCTCCAGTCAAAAAAGTCTGGACACACCCCTGTATGAATGTATTGTACCACCATCACTCCAAACTCCACTTGCTGATTGACACTGAATTGTTCAATTTTTGTCCACTCTGTCTTTCTTCCAGTCAGACTCTATCATCAAACTGACCAGCCAGCTGTAATGAAAATGGGCTTGCTGATACTTCTAGAAATGTTGGTACACTGTTTGGAATTAATTAAATCTTCTGCTCCTCCTAGACAGTTCTAAGCACAAATGTGAAGCTACCCAGGACACATTTGAGATCTGATTGTTCGGATCACATTCACAGGTGGTCTGGGCCGCATTCTTTTAGAACTGAGAGCACAAATGTGGCCTGAGTCGCATTCAAAGTGACTTCCTGTGAGTACATCATTTGTTTCATTGTAATGCAAATTATGCATGGGCTTTTTTGCCTGCAGCAGATGTTTGCAAACAAACTGTAACCCCAGACTCCCTTAAGAAATTGTGCCATTTTGAGAGTTTTTGAATGAGTAGAAATTTTATAAACTTAGTGAAACACTGCCTATGGCAATTTTTTTAATTATTTGGGCCGTCCTGTGAATTCGGTAAATGTTATACATGAATTCATGTTTTCTTCGTGGAAAAAAAAATATTGTGTCGTTCTGTCCCGGTGGGAACGTTTAAAAACAGCGCATTTTGCAAACACGTTATTTGCATGTGGAGTGTGGAAAAGAAACGGCTACGGTGAATTCTAATTCTGCATTAAATGCAACACATTAAATCGTTTGTTTCTTTGTAAAAACTCATTGTGTTTTCTGTGAAGAATGATAGGAGAGATGCTCTGTGGTGTGCCAAGACGCACACTTTTACTTTCTCTGATCCTGTCATTAACCCCTTTTTTTCGTCATGTTTGATGTGAAAATAGAAGATTAGGAAATAGAAGTCAAAAAAGGAAAGTGGCCATCATCATCCTCATCATAGTTAAGTTATTAAATCAAGCAGACCACAGAAAGTCTCTGCTGCCAGGCTGTTGACAGCACAAGTAAAACGTGAGGGTCATGCAGAGGAGTTCAGTGTGGAGCTGAACTAAAAAGAGGAACAAATAAATGACCAAATGGACAGTGATGGACATCCAACTGACAAAATAGCCCATGTGTTTATTTGCCTATGGAACGTGAGATCCGATCAGAAGTGGTCACTCAGGACGCATCTGGAGATGCATTGTAATGCCGGGTGTGAACTCACGTGCTTAAAGCTGTCCACGCATGTTAATACCAAGTACGAACGGACGGCAGATGGATAAGAGTTGAAGGACTCACGTGAATGAAGGCGTGAATCAGTGTGAAACCAATGATAAAGGGTTGCCAGTGTAGCAATTTAAGTAGAGGATTCACATTACCTGTTCAGACAGCACCAATGGTGAGATGTCCGTCAGCCAGTTTTCCCCTCTGTTACATATCCAGTGGCATTTCTCTCAACTTAATGTAGAAATTGGCCACTATGGAGGACTCCAGTGAGCAACAGCCTCTTTATTACTTGTAGAAAGAGCGTCTGTATTCAAAGTACAGTCTGTGGTGGTCAGACACATCTAGCAGAGACCAAATGTGTTTTAGGTTGAACTGTGTTCTCTAATTAGAGTGTGTTGTGAGCATTAGCAATGCCTATAAAAAGACTAACCAACAATACATTTATACTCCAAGCAGACAAGCATTGTCTGTGCATTATTATGTCTCATTAAAGGAGCAAAGCAGTGCAAATATTAAATCACTGCTGCTGTGACATCTACCCAAGATAAGAAATGTTTTCCACAGTTGTCTCAGAATAAACTCAACTCACTTTATTCATGTTTTCTGTGTTCTTCCATTCAATAATAACATTTGAGTTAGGCATACTTCAAAACACAGCATGATCAATGGATGATAAAATCAAACTTTAGCCAATGAATTTGAAACTCTAACATGTTTCAACAGCACATTGTTCAGTTTTTACAACAAGCATGTGTCTGAATATGGCCCCTCATAAGTTCTATTCCTGACCTGATATATGCATTTTGTGTTTTTGCATATTTTCTGTTTATGGGTATTGTACATTAATGCTCAGGCTAAATGCTCCATGCATGTTAGCATCAGTGTCTCGCTGCTTTTGCCCTGTTGGAGTGCTCCCCTCAACTCCAACACCTTTATCATTTAGCCCCTATCCCTTCTTTGAAGTTCAGCCTCAAAGACCAGCTTCAAAGCTTCATCTCTCACACGATAACATGTTGCTCCTTATGTGAGGAAAATATCAATAGGACTGTGCCTCTGCTATTATGATTTAATGGGTATGTTATTGAATGACTGGAGCTGGAGAATTTATAATTAGTTTTGCCTGGGAAAATCATTACCATTTGATTAGCTCAACCCCAGTGTTTCACTGCAGTACATACTTTGCATATTAATTAGATGTATTTGTGTGCTTGAGAATTTTCTGTGTGTATAAGAGGTGGACATTTGTGTAATGTTGTGTGCAGTTGCACGCAGGTCAGCCAACATTTGGTATTGGAAGAGTGTGTCATTTTTATACTTTAGCAAATGTGTGCATCTGTGCAGATAGTCTGTTTCTGTGTACATTCAGTATAATACACAAACACATAAAGCTGAAGTACATTTAGCATTAATTGTATTTTAGAGTGCCGCAAGACTTTTACAACAAATTAATGCCAAGTGCACTAGACCACCATTACAGCTGGTGAAGTTTATGTAAATGTAGTTCTAAAGTAAAATGTTCTGTAAATATCTCCTCTGCAGCCACTTTTGTGCTCAGAATCCACACACACACACACACACACACACACACACACACACACACACACACACACAAACACAAACACACACACAGCTCGACACTACTGGTCAGTTAAACATACTGGCAGCCCAGGGTGTTTCAGATCCACATGGCCCAGTAGGCCTGGGAAATATATTGAAATATTTATATTAATTAAATTGTTTGTTTTTGGACAATGCAAAATGTCAGCATTAAAATCATTACAACGTGCATAAAATGTCTTGATGAGTCACAACAGTCCTGTAGACTGAGACATGAATAGTTACACTGCTGTACTTGTGCACCTGTGGCAGTTCACAGGACTGTCGTGACTCCAGCCTGCTGTGATCAGTTATTCCAATTTATGCATTGTACCTATATGCCTGCATACACATGTAAATGCATTCACAGCCACTTGACATTCATGGCTAAAGTATAAGGAGTAGAACTAAGTCACAACATTGGAAAAAGGAATTCTTGACCAGTGGCACCTTCTTCAAGGCTCTGTGACAAATAGTTCATGAATCATGAAAGGGGGTGTGGTAATCCGTCACCAATGAAAAATAAACTGCTTCAATGATGATGAATCCCACAAGTACCTTGACCAAACAGTTAATGAGTTGTGAAAAGGGCGTGGCTTATTTATATGAGTTAGGGCTAACAGGCACCATTGAAATTGGAACTTTGCTGTGACCAGTGGTGCCTCCCACAAGAAGCTACGTCAAACGATTCATGAGTTATGCAACACGGCGTGGTTAAAATGTAGGGGGCGGGCCATAAGTCACTAATAACAAAGGAACTCTGCTGAGCACAATGATGCCTCCCACAACAGTCCAAGAAAAAGGAATACCAAATCCAACACAGGAAAGCATGATCAGGAGTATACAGGGTGACACACAAGGGAGACGAAAAACTGACACAGAAACGGAGAAACGCAAGGACTAAATAGACAAAGAACTAATCAGACACAGGTGGAACTAATCAGGAACAGGTGAAACGAATGCTAATCAAAGGGGTGGGAAAAGAACAAAGGCAGGAAGTAAAGACAAGACACATGAGGGAGGACCAGAACTATGAAATAAAATAGGAACTAACTAACAAAAACCCCAAATCATGATAATATCCATGTTCTTTCTCTCAATGTCAGGTATGCCTTGGAGGGTAGAGGTCTTCACAGGTCCAAAAAATTGTGCCCAAACCCAAAAATACCCAACCGCATACCACCCGAAACTAAACCAGACCCATTTAATTTTTGAAAGCTGCGACCCAGACCCATGCAGAGCTGACATGATCGGCACAGGCTTCACAGCTGACTGGTATTAACTCAGTTTAACTAACTTAAGTTAAACTTACAATAGAGATTCAAACTCATGCGGGCCCTGGATCAGAATTGGGTAATGGGTTATTGTAAGCTTGAAAAAATGAAGATTTAATTTTTTGGCCACATCACCCAGCCTTGTAGTCCAATATAAATGTAACATCATTAGGAAGTTGGACACTGTTCCTTGGAAAAAGCTATGACTGGATATAAATAGCTAGTTAAATAACACTGGAACTCACATGAAGTAAGGAAGAAGTCAAACAGAATTCTTAATACCAGCTGCAAACCCTGAGAAGTGTTGGTGATACAACCAGATGTAGTATAAATGACTTCCAATGTACAGAGAATAAAATGCTGAAACATTAGCTATCACATGAATCCACTCTAACCATGTAAAACCTCATGACTGCCGGTGTGTGTGGTTTGGCACTCCAGCCTCATACTGCAACTCATCATTACTCCCATTCTGTGAGAGAAGCTCACCTGTCAATTTGGCAGTGATGTGTTGAGACTGCTGGATGGTATAGACAGCCTCCATGGCGTACATCCACTTGTGTCACTTAGCATCCCCCCTACATTTGAATGAGGGCATGCTAATTGGCTGCCGTGGTGCAAAATAGCTCTGACATGTAGTGAGAGGAAAATGAGCGGTGCCACACATTTAAATAAACAGAAAAACATGAATACAAGAATGTTAAAGACGTTCGATATTGCTTGAATTCAACTCATTAATGGATGGAGAGTTAAATAGGAAACGTTTAGAAGTTTGTGACAACCTGGTGCTAGATGCAAATGTCATGGCAGATGAATTCTGGGATTGATAGGTGCTCCTTCCACACTGTCTCTCCTGTTGTACGAGGCTGAACCACCATGCTGCGAGAGCTGTCACTTCCCTGACTGTCTCTCACTGCCTGAAGAGATGAAAAACAAGCGGACAGGCAGATGGATGCCACTGCTAGCATTCTAGCGAGCGCTCCAGTAGACCAGTTGGTGATAATAAATTGCTGTGTGGTGATTAGGTACGCTGCTGGATACTAATTAATCACAAATCAGACTCAGATCACAGTCAGATATTGTCCCTGTACAGACAGCAGATCCTTTATTATCTCTGACACACTTTATACAAAGTGGCCTCATATAAATGTAGAATTTCTGCATAGGGAAGATTTTAATTCAGGTGCTGAAAACTTTTCTGTGTTGTTGACAATTTGCGCTATAGCTGTGTTTGTGACACACAAGTTTGTGCTGTTGATCATTACCAAGACATCTTGACAGTGCTGTCCTGTGAGGGTATGAAGGGTGAGAGAGGAACCTATCATAGAGGAATTGTCTGCAGACTAGACTGATACTTGAAACTGCCCATAATTAAAATTGTTTGCAACTCCACATGAACTCATTTGCTGTGAGACTTGATTTACTTGATATGACTTAATGTAAGACTTGAAGGCAAGAGGCTGAGGAGATTTGACTTGTATAATCTAATATAGTCTCCACAATCTAACTTTCAAACAACACATTTGACACAGTCATGATCCATTCCTGGTTTTAATGACTGAGCAGAGATGTTTAAAGGTCAAATCCAGGAGCAGTCATATAGAGAAACACAATTCTTATTACAGTTCCAAACAGAAAGTAATCAAGGGGCTTTTTGCACAGTTGCGCCTTTGTTTTGAATGTTGAACTATTAGGCATGCACAGATGGTTTGATTCATACTTGCAACTAGATGCAAAATGCCGTTTCACTTTAAAAATGATTTTTGATATTGTCTTATTGTAATTTTTAAACTAAATCTTGCCCTTTAAATACTTCAGACTAGATTTGGACTTGCTCTCTAAAGATGTGAGACTTGACTTGCATTTGTCCTGTAAAGCTTTATGACTTGACTTGGGTCCAAAATGTTACAGACTCGACATGGTCCAAAGGACTTGAGTCTTGACTCAGACTTACCCAAAGACTTGACGCTTGATTTGGACTTGTCCTCTAAAGACTTGAGTCTTGACTTGGTCCAAAATATTTGACATTTGACATTGACCTGGACCAAAAGATTTAAGACTTGACCTAGACTTGCCATCTGAAGACTTGAGGATTGACTAGGATTTGTCCTCTAAAGACCTGAGACTTCACTAGAACTTTGTCCAAAACCCTTGAGATTTGTTCAGGTTTCCCCTCTGAAGACTTGAGACTTGACTTGGACTTAGTCTAAAAGACCTGACTTGAATTTACCTACTAAAAACTTGAGGTTTGACTCTGACCTGGTCCAAAAGACATGGCACTTAACTTGAACTTAGTTCAGAAGATTTGGGACTTGACTTGGATTTGCCCTCTACAGCCATGAGACTTGAATTGGTCTTAGCTCAAAAAACTCAAGACTTAACTTGGACTTGGTCACACAGACTTAAGACTTGACTCAGACTTTGTCCAAAAGACTTCAAAACAGCTCTGATGCAAACAGTTGTGAAGAAGTAGTCAATGATATATTAATGTCATACATTGGTGGTTTTTCACTGTGGCATGTCAGCAGTTCTCGGTGGTTCTTCACTGTATAGTAGAGTGAGCTCTAGTGGTAAGAAAATACCCTCTATTTTAAGCTTGTGGGTGATCTAAGTTAGGGATAATGGAGATCGAAAGAGAGAGAGAGTATGGGTGAAATATACTCATTTTGTTTGCTCTAAGGAATATTCTGTCTTTGCTCAATCACTGCAGGGCTGACTCTTATCTGGTAGGTCAGCAAGGTTTCTCCCTAACCCCTGGGAATGAGACTAAGACATTACCAATAAAAAGGAGGAGAAAAAAAATCCCTGAGGTGTGGGTCGAGAGGTCATAGTCATGGTACTGGTGCGACATTACATTCATTGAAATGTCTATATAAGCTCCATAAAGTTGACACTTCCCTTCATACTGTTCTGTGTAAGTGTTTGGAGGCAATTCAGAGGGACAATATTGCCTTTGATAGAGATAGATATTGCCAGAGGGGAAATACTCAATGTGAATGCCATAGTAATAGACAATCTGTCGACCTCCTGGTTTCAGTCTTTGCAGTGCATCTGCCTCCATAGTTCACTCATTTAAAACAGTTTAATAATTCTGTATATAGTTGAAAATGTATTCGTAGGCTGACAGAATTTTCCAGTACATCTGCATGGACACATGTTTGCATATGCAAAAGAACAGGAAATGTGTAGAGGACACTTTCAAAATATGAAACAGAATCTGTCATGGACTGTCAGCTATAACTATAGTGTGTGGTAGAAGTTTTTGTTTCAGAACCCTGTCCATGGTATTCACTTTCATGACATTGCTATAATGAAAAGACTGTAATTGTTAGATCTCAAAAATCACAGTTTCAACAGACAAAAAAAGGTCAAATCAGTGCTAAAATCCAAGGGAACAAAGCGGAAAAACATAAAAGTAAAACATGAAAGTCAAAAATAATAATGTTGTTCAAGGACAAATCAAACCTACATTATTCAATATTCTCAGTAAACACAATTACTACATTTGTTTTCAAAAAACAGGGAGACTTTGCCCTTTTTGCAGACCGAATTCTTCTTCAAACAGGAAAACACGGCAGCCTGGTGACAAACCTTCACGTTCCTGCTAAACTAAAAATATTTGTGAAAACATCTGAGGCAAGAAATAAGCAATTGAATCAAAACAGGTGGGGTAAAGGACGCACAGAGTCCAAAAAGGCAGGCAGGGGTTAAAGACATGAACAGGCAGAATGAGAGCAAGGACTGAACCCTACATGGAAAAGAAGTCAGTTTAGGGAATTATACCACAATATGTACTCAGGTTCTACAGTATTTTTGATTTCAGTTGGCACAATCAGTGATAAAACCATATTTGGAGTTACCATTACTAGAAAAGTCACATGTCACTGAAGCAACTCACAACAGCAAAGCCACCTGACATATAAAATGCACGCGTCACTCCATGCTCGTAACTCAAAAGTCATGTGATGCTCGTAACATTATGTACCTTAGAACTGTTAATAATGCTTTTATTTCACAAGCAGACACTAATTCTGGTCTCCTAGATCAAAGTCCTGTGCTTGTTTGAGCCGTTCATCCACCCCACGTCCTCCATGTGTGGACTTTCTCCCTCTTTATATTATGTCAACAACCCAGGTTATCGATGCTTGAGTCATCGAGGAGTGAGACCGGGGTGGAAAATGACAAAAAGCGTCTACATCATATTCATTCAGTCATCAAGACAGCAATGAAGGGAAGGAGGGAAAGATTGTTATTTCTCAACCATCTTTTTTACTACTATATAGTCTGCACATAACTGTTCACAGAGTAAGAGAACAATGTAAATAAATAATTAGACCTCAATTCATACAGGGACCCAGGTGTAATATTTGCTGGGACTTTCTGTATACTCATGACTACTTGGAACAATTTGCTGCAACTAGAGAATTGAAAGGGTATAGCTTGTCCCTGACGCCAGCTCACTCTTCAAGTAATTTAAGGTCTACACTGCTACAAAGCTACAATGAGATCTACAAAGGGGACCCGCTGCTCATGAAAGGTCCTCGGTATGTCTAAGGAGAGTGGCTTTGTGTTGTCAAGTGCTCTGAGAGAGTTTGGGACTTCCCAACAATCATTTTTTTCACTTGTAAATCATGCATTAAGCCCTTTCAAAAACCTTGAATAAAATATCTGCTGGGAGATGGGCTTTTATTTTGCAGGAGACAAGCGAACAAGACGAGCTGGAGTGTTTTCAAGTGGCGGGGCTTTTGTTCTTCAAAGGAAGAGTACCATCAAGAGCAGTCAAAAGGGCAATTAAAATGATCAAAACTCTCCTCAGTATTGACCAGAAGCAGGAGAGTAGTGTTGGAAGTGCTTGTCAAAAAGGCCTCTGAGAATTTGCTAGAAGAGGCAGTTAAGTATGTGGGAGCAGAGAGGGGCACCAAGGCTGGGAAAGAGCAAGGAGTCAGTTCACAACAATGACTTCAGGACCACACACCCCTTCATATGAATATAACTTTACACATTACAAACAACAGTGCCTTTTCAATTGGAAAGATTTCAAATACACCGAATGCATTAACTGACTCAACAGAATTCATGAAGCCCACTCCCTAAAATAAAGACTTTAGTTTCAAAGATGATAGATGTGAAATGGCTTCTGTGGAAAAAGAGCTATGCTGTCAGTGCAACTAGATACCTTTGTTTAGTGGAACAGTAGAGGTTCAGAAAGACTGTTAAACGTAATTGAATTTACTCTAAACCCTCAAGACACACAAGCACATACATCACTGTCCATCTGTGTCAACCTGGATGTGTCGATCACCACGACAAACAGCTGTCAGCTACGATGTTAATGGGTTTGGCTGGCATTTCCACAAAGGAACCAAAACAGATCAGAGCTGTTCACTGCATACACTGGCCAGCAAGAAAATGTTGTTGTTATGAGCTAATATCAGGTTTGAGTCCCCTGGGGGACCTTATCATTTCTGACTAAATGTATTGAACATGCAAACAAAAACAGTTTGATGTCGATGTGTACGTGCTGCAGTCACTCCACACTCCTGTGCTGAGTTTCCTTCTGATTGACTGACGAGGTCAGAGCTTAGAAAATAAATATACATATATATGTATATCTAATACATATGTCGAATATGTCTTTTGTTGACTCTTGGGGGAAAAAGGACATTTTGTTTAACTGTTGAAGAATGTCCTTTGAATTGAAACATGAAGGACATTCATTACTTTTTTCTTAGAAAGAAAGAAACGGACTTGACCATCTTGAATATGTAACCAAGGATTTTTGAGTTTATGGCTTCACATAAAAATGAAAACATGCATGAAATGCCTTATAATAGTTAATTAAGTGTAGGAGTGTTGAAGCCATTTTGCAGATTTTCCTCTTTGATTCGTGATTAAGTTGACACATTGTGCATTTTCTGCTGTTAATTATGTTGTGCATGTGTCAGAATGTGTTTAGGTTTCTATCATTTGGTTTGTCGTTTTTATTGCGATAATTGAAATGATCTGAGGTCTGAAATTGTGACGTGATCTGTACAGGTAGATTTAGGACAGGTGAAGAGGCTGTAAGGGCACAAATCCTTTGTTTGAAGTTGAATTACATATTTATTGAGCCATAAAGGATTGTTCTTTTGGTAGTCTCACTCTCTCTCTCAGCGGGGTCTTGCTGCAGCCACTTCAGCCTCCCTCCCTTGTTTGGTTTGTTGCACCAGTCAACACACACTGCAAAACTGTTTCACTCAGCCACACACCTCTAACATGACTGATGACTCTCCTACTGACACACCCGCCAGTTAGTTAATTTGTTTATTTGTCTGAGTTAATTAATCACTTTTTGACTGATATATGTGTGTGTGGCCACCCTTTTTGTTGACGGCCTTGAACCAGGCACTAACAAATGGTGGCTCATCGAGGATAATTTAGCGCTGGGAATGTGCTATATGGGACATTTTGTTTGTCTGTATTCCAGGAAGTGTCTTCCTAGATTTTGTCTGTAAATGTTAGGTTCTCTCTCTCTCTCCCCCTCCCCATCCCCCCCCCCCCCCCCCCCTCTCTCTCTCTATCTGTGTGTGTGTGTGTGTGGTCACCGGACCTACAGCTTGTTCACAGCGAATCTTGAATACTACTGGGACTTGTGAATGCAATATCTCCAGAACACTGTGAGAGAATCTCTTCAAAGTAGATACAAATGTTCACTTGGACTCAAAGACGATCTGATTAAATTTTGGTCAAGGTCAATGTCATTGTGATCCCATGTCTGCCTTGTTCTTGTGAACGTGATATTTCAAGAACATCTTGAGGGAATTTCTACTTGCCACGAGCGTCCACTTGGACTCAGGAATGAACTGATTAGATTTTTGTGGTCAAAGGTCAAAGGCCAAAGGTCATGGTGAACTCACTAAACACAACAGGCCGCCACTGTAAATAAGACTTTGTTCACTTGCCTGATTAAATAAAGGTAAAATCAACACATTTTTGGCCATATCTCAAGAAATATATGCAAATTACGACAAGATTAAACAAAAATGTCTAATAGGATAAAATGATGAGTTTTTGAAATTTTACATCCAAAAGGGTAAAAGTCATCTTCACTGTGAAATCATAATGTTCAGCTCTCTATCAGTCCTCTGTACTCCTGTGTAAAAATAATCTTTAAGTGAAGACGGCATGTTTATCACTGGAATCACACCTGTATACTGTAACTACACATGTGTGATATGTATATGATATGTATATGTATAACTTCCATTTAGCCAATAATCACAACTAATACCATTTATTAAATTCCCTCTAAGTTACAGCTCAGTATAGTTGTAATTCCATCTTAAAATCCTTCAGTCTTCACTACAACATTATGTAAGTCTGGACAGACATGGATATAAACTGTAACTTGACTGGTTGGTGGAGACATACAACTGCAAGGCAGTTCTATTTTTTTGACTGCTCTGTTTCATACGACCATTGACAGCTGACCTCTCACTCTTCTTAATGAGCCACTGGGGCTCATAAGTGATCAACACCTGCTTCAGCTTGAAATCTTGTTTCAGCTTGGGATATCGTATGTGGAAGTTAATATTGGTGGAACTTTGCAAATCTCTGCTGGTTGCATCCGGCAAGTGTTTTGGCATTGCAGTAGGTGCTTCACCATATGTTACCTGGCAGGGAACTGCAATCTACTGAGGGCACTCTTCTAGTTTTAGTCATAAAATAGTGCATAAACCCCATTGTGAATCTCCAGAGTCTAAGATGACATCTTTAAATTGCTTGCTTTGTGCAGCCCACAGTCCAAAAGATAAATATTTTCACCTTAGAGTCACATAAAACAAAGGCAGGTTACATCACACCTGAGAGGCTAGAATCAGAGAATGTTTGGCATTTTAGCTTGATATATGACTATTAATTTTCTGCATGAGTGCACAGAAAACTAAATATTAACGAATGAAAGGAATCAAGGCACAAGGATTCACATTGTAGGTTATGTATTGTTAGATCTAGTCCTCAATATTCAAACCTCCCTACACATTTCTAAAAAATGTGTTTCTGTTTCTAAATGGTTACGATTCATATATATTTAAAGGCAATTTACTTAGAAATCCTTATCAGCAAGGGAATGGAGATAAAGGCTTCTCCCATAACCCCCCTCGCCCATGTTCTTTATCGTTCTGTGCACTGGTGGTGCCATTTACATCAGTGAATAGCAGCTGAATAGCAGTTGTTTACTTCATTGTCATTTGTGTCTATTGTATCTAAAAGGACCACCTGCTAGCTGGAGTAGCGGTGGAAAGCCTTCCAGGGTGCGCCTCATAATTGCCACTGGGGGGCTGGTAAATAACAGCATGCTATTTCACAGGCTCACAGCTCTGCCACCGTAATAAGTCACAGTGTTGTTTCCTCTTTTCATTAGAGAAGGTCAAAGCTAATTTAGGACGTTTTGGTGAGAGAATGAGGAGGTGAACGTGTGAGTGTGGTGGTGACAACATGGGAAGGGGTTAGTGTTTAGCTCAGTTGCTATGGTGGTGTGAGGTACTGGGTGGGGGTATAGAGCTGCTATGATGCTGAGAAGACAAAACGTCGCTGCAAACACACATGCATACACCCATCCAAGCAGGCGCACACTCGTACCCACTTTCACTTAAATGTACAAAAACATCTTCGCCCCAGGCAGCGGATGTAAGTCACCCATACCGCTGTAATTCATCCCTGATGACATGAACCACAAAGCAATTTACACTCATCAGTGACATGTGTGTGCAGCAGGCCATTAATATGATTAAGTGTGTGAGTGTGTGTATGTTAGAGCCTTAAGGTATCAATATACTTGAAACAAAATGGAACTGCTGTCAAACATGGCGCTAACAGCGAATGTCTGTGTGCTCACTGCAATGTGAGGAATTTTTAGTTAATGACACTGTACATCAGTTGAGGAATCTGTAAAATGATGGGTTTCCCTTGAGCTCCATCGTCCCTCCTTGTGTAGTCATATAAAGGAACTTTAGACATTCTCTCACCAAGGAAGATTCATATTAAAGAGTTACTGCACACTTAAACATATTTTGTGAGTTGTAAACTAAATTATTTTCTTCTGTACAGTGATGAAACATGTCAGTCCTGGTGTTAATATTAAACTGCATTTCATGGGTTGAAAATGGCTCAAAACTCCACCTGTTCTTTGTACTGTTATAAAACACCAGCTCTCTCTTTTCAAATATATGATGATCAAAACACATAATTCAAATGAGTTCAGCTATTTTTTGCATACTCTCTACTTAGTGTTTTTAGAGACTTTTGATGGCTGCAGAAGCTCCACTAGACTGCAACAACAGGGCTATGGCTTTGTAACTGACATTTTCCCCGAAGACACACGCTGGAGAGCCTCTCGGCCTCTCTGAGCAGCTAGCATTAGCTTAGCACGGTAAAACACAAGTACAACACAGACAATTTTTCAACATCACCACTTCTAGTGTTGTCAAAGCTCCAGCAGAGTCTGTGTTTCTGTGCTTCTGCAGACACGGAGAGTATATGACAGCAGCTAAAGCTGTGTTCAGTCTGTCTCTCTGGTCTGCTGTCTCATAGACGCCCATTCATCCACTCCACTGACATTTCCCAGAATCACTATATAAAGAGTTTTAAGTGTAAAACCAAGACACCAATTACTTTCGGAGCAAAAAGATTGGAAAACAGTCAAGAAGGCAAAGGTACAAGACCGTTTATATGATTATTTTAAGAGTGATTCCCTGTGTCATAAAGACATTATCAGTATGACTCATGTTAGCTTCTGCTAGCAGAACTACCCATTCTTGGGGGTGATAAGCATTTACGTGGAAACAGCGAGCTCCACCAATCAGAGATGTTGCTGTTAAAGTTTAGGATTCTGGGTAGGGTAGTACTTCTCCAGGATATTGCGTAACCAAAGTTTATATCATATGAACAGGACCATTTACCATTGTTTCACAGTCTTATAACTCGTGATAACTCTACCTTGGTTGGTTACAACATAATGACTGTTAATCTAAATCCTGCTTTCAGAATATGAAAGGGTTTTTCACTTCTGGAACCTCACTCTTGAGCTCTATTCCCTGCTACGTAGCCACGAGACCACACCCCCCATAGTTGTACTCCTGTGCACCCCCAGCCCAGCCCTCTCTCTCAACCCATTTTTTTAACATTTTTCAAAGTTATGCATTGGGCGGTGTTAGGCTCATGCATGCAGTGTGGTTACACTTTAATGGTTACAGTTGGGAAGCCTTGGTTAGCTTAGATAATTAATCACGGAATTGAAGAATTTGTCACTTCACTCTGTATTCATGTCAAGCAAGTAAATAATGCAGAAAATTCATGCATGTTTCATCTACACACTTGTTATGTCGTAATGTGCTTCATGGCTGTGGAATGCATCTCAGAAAATTGCTTTCGTATGTAAATCGCAATACTAGAACATCTTGCTCTGTGTTTTCCTGTGGTTGATCACTCAATGCACATTACTAAGCACTGGACAACTCAGTGGCGCAGAGAGGAGGCAATTACCTGTAAATTTGTTTCATTATGTGTAAAAAAAAAATATCAGGAAGACAGCTTGAGATTGCATTACATTGTGCTCTCAAGGAGCTCCGATAGGAGGTAATTTAAGCATGAGATTTGATGTGTCCGCTTAATGTGTTGGTGCATGATACCAAATCTGCTTTTATTTTAGATCATTTTTTCCATTTGCAATTGCCTGAGATAAAATCCCTCAGAGCTGTTCACTAAAAGACAGCTCCTCGTGGAGAGATATGCAGAAAGACCTCTCCAGCTGAGGTCGCAGATAAATGGGCACTTTGAGTGTAGTGTGACCTTGTCATTTCCAAGTACCAGCAGAATAATAGTCAAATTTTACTTTCTAGAGAAAAAGGATGTTTGCAGCTGTGGCTTTTAGGGTTGTTATAGCACATACTTGTAACAGCTGTGGCCCATAAGGGAATTAAAGACAATTTTACAGTACATTTGAGATAAACATGATAGTGTAGTGTGGAGTCTGGTGTATAAAATGCTGAAGGCATATTGGGTGGGGTGACCATATTTTCAAGCCCCCAAACTGGGACTCTTAAGTGTACCATATGTTCGTGCATGTGCACATATGCACTTACGCGTGCAATTACTTCACCGCTTAGCACACCTATCAGACGTACCTTCTACACTATCAACTTTCTCTTCAGCATGACAGCTAACCTGACAGGCTCTGTCAGAAAGAATTACAAGCATCATAGCCTATGACATTAGTCTATGACTCAGAGGCTAACAACAGCCATAACAACAACACATTGATTAACTGACAAGTCAGTGTTGAGATGCACGGCGCAGTGTTTAGCCTATGTTTTTATTTTGGGCTGGGTGATGATGAGTGGGACAATACATTATAAATGTCTATGTAAATATTTGACCTGACATTTTCGTGTTTTAATATTTTCTGGGAATAGGGACACCCAGCTTAAAATTGAGATCCAATCAAACTGTGACTTCTGGTTGACTGTAAAATTGGGAGCCTACCATTTTCAAAATTAGCAGACATTTTGTTGGTTGACTGTATACTCTGAGTAAAAACATTTGTTTAGGTCCCAGGTAAACTGTGAATTTAATGCTGTGAGACATGTAGCAGTGGCAATTTGCAGGCTAGTAGAAGAGGCAGTGCTTAGCATTAGTGATTAACATTCACAGACTAAAAGTGTTAACAGTTAGAATCAATGGCCATATGAGTCAGAAAATCTTATTGTAAAATGTTTGTTCTGTGTTATTTTATGTTTTTTTTTTTTTTTTTCTGTAGCCTTCAAGCAGTGTCTGCTATGTGTATTCAGAATGGATAAACATACAAAAATTTAGCAAACTACCAAAAAAAAAGACAGCTAGCTAGCAAAAAAGCTATGATCTGTATCATTTCTATCTATCTATCTTTCTATCATTTCTCATTTATTCAGTTGTGTACTTAGTATTGGTATCCCAAATGTTTCCACCAGTGTTCAAATGCCGAGAAATCTGTAATTTACTCAAGATAACAGTATGTTTCCTGCTAGCTGTAGCTAGCTAGTTGATATAACATACATTATATACTTTGGATACATCTGGCTGAGGAAGTTTCCTGCTAACCGTTGCTAGCTCGTAGCTATAGTAAGGGTTATATCAGATATGTGAGACAGTAAGTAAGGAAGTCACAAGAATAAAACTTTAATATTACCTCATTCAGATAGATTTTCAT
The DNA here is from genome assembly GCF_056507025.1 of Lutjanus erythropterus. NCBI lineage: Eukaryota > Metazoa > Chordata > Actinopteri > Lutjaniformes > Lutjanidae > Lutjanus > Lutjanus erythropterus. Next base: position 11,916,881 of record NC_139331.1, read on the forward strand.
CAGCTATGGTTGTTGTTTAACAGTTTAGATAACAACTCCCATGATCCCACACTACTTTACAGCATCATACATCTTTTGTCATTGTTTCAATGTGAGAGAGTATTTGCACAATTAACATATTATGCATTTAAACCTCAGTCAGTAGAGAATTGGTCTGGTAGATTGGAAAGCTAGGGCTAATTGCATTAGCAGCCAGCAGAGACAGGCAACAGGGCTAGCTTACTAAAGTCAGCCAGGTAATATAGTTAGCTAAAAGTGTAATAAGAAGTTATCAACCAGTAAAACAGAAATGAGAAAACTGTCATTAAAAGCCACTAAAACTGCAGTGCTCCTTTTCAACTCAGAACTTTACATGTGGTAAAGGAAGAGAAATCAATTTTGAACTCAAAAATGAATCCATAAACCATCGAAAAAGACTCCTACACCTCCTCTTCCCTGAAGAAATTAGACTAAGCTCTTAAAAATATAAAACGAACAATAACAAGTTACTTATCTTACCAGCCTGTGGGAAGAAACTGTAAAGAATGATGAAAAGTGAGGGAATATAATTAAGCGAGCAAAGGGAATGAGATACACACATAAAGTACACACACACGTATAGAGGTTGGTACACTGAGTGAAAAGAGAGGAAGAAACACATCAGGGAATTGTCTAAAAATAAAAAAAGATGACGACTGGAGGAGATATAGAAGGATTGTAGAAAAATGAAAATAGTTGTGAGAGACGGAAAGGTGTTGGGAGAGGTAGTTGGAAAGCTCCCCAGCTAAATACAGTTTGATTTAGTGTGATAGTGTAGTTCAGCCAGCTTGGCAATCTGATCCAATGGGCTTTTGGCAAACAAACTGCTATAGAGAGAAGCTCTTTCCAACTGAGTTTTGGGATAATTATGTAGATATCCATTGGCTGACAGGGGGTTTAGTTACAAATGCTGACACATATGGTAAAGTATTCCCATGTGGAGTGAAAAAAATAAACTCAAAGATTTGTAGTTATTGTGGGTGGACAGTTGTGGGTACACAGGAAAACAGTTTGGGAATTAAGTCGAATGTTTTATCTCTTTTACCTGTTTTTTAAGAATTTATCTCAAAGTTTTGTGACTAGACCGAAATGTTCACACACATATTGCAAACATACAAACATACAGAAGAAGAAAAAAGAGAAAAAGATATTGACAGAAGCAGTCAAACAGAAATACACACTGAAAAAGGCAGAGACACACTCCTACACAACTGTTGTGGTTGTTTGAAGCCTCAGACTCTGTGGTCTCTGGCAGGAGAGGTGTTGAGTTCGAGTGATTAGCATTAATGATTTACTTTAGCAATTCACAGAATAAGCCCACATCCACACGACTACGTTTTTGTTTTGAAACGCATGGGCGCTGTGTTCACATTATCCCAACATTTTAGGTCACCTGAAATGAAAACGTTTGGCCCTGTTTTAGTTGTAAAACCTCAGGCCTGCGTTTTAGTCCGGATGCCCAGAAACAGAGACCTTTAGAAATGACGACGCAGACACCCAGGTCCTCCTCCTGATTGGGTCTATCAGTCACTTCCTGTCATTCCCTGATTCGTCACACCGCAAGCTTACAGACGCTGTGAGGCTGGCTGTAACTTGACTGCCTCAAATTTATGTCCATTAATTTTTGTTTTAAAAGTTATTGTCTCTGGATGTCTAGTTTGTAATTTATCTTCATCTGCCTTTTATTCTGAGCCTCGATTACCTGACACTGGACTTTGCTGTTAACTGAGTCAACAGCCACGGTGGCCAGTGACCATTAGGCTATATCTATTGTTACCATTGCTGGTGTTTTACTGAGAAAAGAGACGTTCATCCATTCTGTGGTGAGGGTTAGAAGCTGTCCAGTGACCATTCTGATATGCTGCAAGCCACAGTTTGGACACCGCGACACAGCTAATGGAGCTAATGGCTATTTACAAAGTTAGCATGCACACTGTATTGCCTGAATGACGAGGGAAGACTCGCTTATGTATCTGGACTATCCTGACAAGTCATAAATAGCCAGTATAATAGCTTTGGTTAGCCTGCAGTTAGTATGTTCGGCACCGTCTTCAGACACAAACATACATTGTAAATACAGTGATGGAAAAGAAACATGAAATACAATGCCATTGACAGTGTTTTAATAAAAACAGCAGTATATGTTCCTGTTATCCTGGTATCTGTTTACACCAGCACGTGCACACCCAGTGTAGGTGAATAGTAATGTTATATGTGTTTTCAGGCATATTAGTATGGAGGAAGTTTTTTTCTAAAATGGTGCCAAGACAGCGGTCTAGATGGAAATAATTGCTCAAAGACAGCTAGCTGGCAAAATTAAAGCTATAATATGAAACATTTCTGCATTAGTCCAGAATGCCAAACGTGTTCTATATTTTGCTGAGTTATGCACTTACATTATCCCAAATGTTTGCAACAATCTTCAAATGTAGAGAAATCCACATTTGATCAAAGTAATGGTACATTTTCTGTTAGATGCTATAACTTCAGAAGAAACACACAGATTTGTAGTTATTGTGGACAGAAAGTTGTGGGTGGATATGATAACAGTTTTGGAACCCAGTCGGATGTTTTATCTCTTTTACCCTTTTTTTTTTTTAAAGCATTTATCTAAAAGTTTGCGACTTGACATAAATTGTCTGCAAACACACGAATGCACACAAGTAGAAGACAGAAAAAAAAGATATTGACACAAGCAGTCAAACACACACAGAAATGCACACTGAAAAAAGGCAAAGAGAGACACACTCCCACACAAGTGTTTAGGTTGTAGTTTATGATGTTTGAAGCACCTCAGACTGAGTGTTCCCTGGCAGGAGAGGTGTTGAGCCCCCCTATTGTTCAGCTCAGTAGTCTAAGAACACACTCTACAGGACTCTGGGCCTACTTTCATAACCCACTTCAAAAGCCGCCGGGATACACACCTCTATCTATATCCCCGCTCAGAACTGCTTTGCACCCTGCCAGCTCCCTCCCTGCTTCTCACCCTTTGGCCCCCTGTCTCACCTTTTCGCTTCAGTCACGTTACATTCGTCGTGTCGTTCTTCGCCTCCCTTGCCGCAACCCTCCATTCCCCTCTTCTGCTTCACCTATTGTCTACTTCTCCTCCCCTTTCCCGGAGAAAGAGAGAGGCTTAGCCTGTGCTGTCAAGAGGGCTGACGCTGGCAAACAAACAGCGAGGGAGCTGCAGGCAAAGAACATTAAGAACTATTCCAGGTAGAGAACTACATTTCCCATCACCACACAGTGGCATGCTAGAAAGCGATAATGTCGATGCCATGGAGGCTTTTTGAGTAGTTGTAAATCGTAGCAAAAATAAAATGCTGTGTAAGTATTTCACACTGCTTTCATGAGAGCTCTCAGTCCTACTTGCACACACTTCTGCAGCTCAGCCAAAATCCATTAAACACTCTGCTTACTTGATTGCTTGAGAGGCAGACCCTGTGCCGCGATATTGCAGTTAATTGGACTCATTTGCATGGTGTTTGGTTGCAGTGTCTGTTTGTCCTCAGTCAAGTGGAACATTGAGTTCTTGAACTCTAATTGTGTCCTGAACCTCACTGCTGCAACTTCAGAGTTATCTGCACACAAAGTGCTACCCATTATTCTAAACGTAAACTGGAAACATTTAGGAGTGATGTATACTGAGAGGTTGGTGGAAGAGTTGTTTTTCTAAGTATGTACATAATTGACTGTTAGCTAAACCTTATCACTGTTAAATTCTGTTACAAAGCTTGTCTGTTTACAATGATAACGCTGGCAGATTCACCACTTAAAATTAATTAAATTTTTTTCACAATACTTCCAGAAGTATGCAAAAGCAGGCTTATGACAACTGAGCAAATCTTAAGCCGTAGCTAGCTAGCTAATTAAGTTAGCTCCATGAGTTGCTTGTCTCAGACTTAATGTTTCCAGCTAACTAAAATTATGTAAAAGACTCTAAATAAGGCACCTCATGGCTAGATAAATGTAGTTATACTAAAAGAGGCTATAACTTATTATTACTTATTCAAGGAATTTCAACAGTAGGCCTATGTTTTGCCTTTTAACGTAAGACTACAAGAAAAGGGGGTTTTAGGGCTAACTGCTGGGTATACTTCATGCTATCTAGGTTAAATTGTACAAATTCTTTAAAAATTTAAAAGAGCAAGAAATTAGGGTTATGCGATATGTTTATGTTATTTTCCGACCAGATACCATCAGCCCAGCAACCAACAACTGCCGATTCGCACTGGTGTGTGTGCCCCCTCTTGGAGTTTTAGCTGGGAGATGTGTGCAAGCAGCGAGTTTTCAAAATAAACCAAATAAACTAACAAAAAGATCTTTCTTACACCTATTTTCCTTATTAAACGGAAAATACAACCATTCATCTTCTGAATCCACGTTTCTCTCTTTTACTGAAGTAATACTAACTCAACAGCCTTGTTTAAGTGTGTTTGAGTGTTCATTCACACTCTTCATTTAAACTCAACAGAAAAAAAACCTCAGTAAAACCTTCTTAGTTTGACTTTCCACTGTACCGACAATGACCAACTCTGGTTTGGTTGAAATAAACCCTTAATTCACCACGTTAGATTTGTAAATATTCTGGCTCTACAGGCTGTTTTCCTCTCACTGGTCCTTCAGCTCAGTGGGTGTGTACCATGTTGCCAAATTAGAGTCAGTCCTTGAGCAGCTGCTCTCCAATATATTAGCAAAATAAATGACAAACAGTTTGCCAAAACATACAGCGATGGACTCCAGTCCAATCACAGATAGCTGATATACGGGTCCAATCGCCCAGAGCTGCCTAAATATTATCCTAAACTGATGGGATTCAGTTTCCACATAGTGAGAAAACACCGTGCTTTGGATGTGCCAGTCATGAATGTAAATTTTTTTAAGGTAATCTGTCACCCAGAAACTTTTGTAGTTAGTTAATGAAATACTCTGTAAACCAGTTATCTGGTCATGCTAACATTTCCAGCTTATGTGAAAGCAGATAAACACAGTTCAATCCATTTCATACTCTTGTGATTTTGGTTTTGGAGAGGCCAAAGGAAGATACATCCCACAAAACACTTGTCAAAAATCTTGGCAGAAAAAATGAACTTCTTACTGGAAGACACCAATCCAAACTGTGACAGTATATTTGTTAAAATGCTGAGAAGTACTGTAATACTTGACAAGTCTGAATGTGTGTGTCAGCAATATGTATTTGTGCCCTAAATAAATAAAGGTTTTACAAAACTCTGAATTTCAGGGAATTGAGTGCCACGAACACGAAGTCTGTGAGGCTAAATGTGACAGTGTCTCCACCTGGAAATAAATCTTTTTAAAGAATGAACGTTAGAAATGCCTTCACTCATGAGAGTGTGATCGCTAACCTGATCAGAGGCATCAGAGTGCCAGCGGGGACCTGGAGGCAGGGTGTTTTAGTGATGGATCATAGTGGGGAAGGGATAGAGAGAGACAGCCGTGGGGGGGCCAAATACCGTCAGGCCATCCTGATGGTCTGAAACAGCAGATCTGAGGGAGCGATGTGGGCAGAGCAGACTGTGTGTGTCCTAATAGGTTCCTAGATCTGCACTATCTTTGAGCCTTCATGTCCCTGCAGTGGTCCTGATAGCAAACACCGGCGGATCAATCGATGGTGATGCCTCGCCTCCCTTCCCTTTGCTTCCTTCCTCCGGGCTGTCACAAAGTGTTCAAATCACGGCCCTGGTTTGACAGTAACTGCTGGTAAAGTAGCTCAGCTCCAGTAAAAGGTGATGTCAGTGCAATTGTTTATCTGCGGAAATGTACTATATCTCAAATGATCTGTGGGTTTGACTGTGTAAATGGTTTTAGGATGATAAAAGGCTGATAGAGAACAGTATTCATCTTGATAAAATGAATTAACTAATGTTACTTCATGCATGAAACATTTTTACATTTTAGATTCAAACAGAAACTTTAATAATTATTTCTTTAAATTATAATAATTACAGTTTCTGATGGAACCAGATTTTCTTTGTTCACATATTGATGAATGCCAAAAATAAAGTAAACCAATACTGACTGTAATTGGAGTGGCATCTGGTAACACTGGAGCTAATATAAAACAGAATTTCTTAATATTCATTGAACAACAGTATCCTTTAAAGTAGTTTAATGGTAGCAAAACATTTGCATTAGACTCCATCTCATCCTAAGAACAAAGCACAATCTAATGAAATATTCACCGAATGTTAAATGAGAACTGATGGGATTTTTAAATATGCAAAAGTCAAAATTTGGGCTGCAGGCTATATTATCACAAAGCATAACCAATCAATTTCAGAGGTGATGCATTTTGAATGGAGGAGGACCTGTCAAAAGGCATCAGACAGAGAAAATTCATCCACTCTCTGCTGCAGAACTACACATTCATGAAAATGTCGCCCGAAAGAACACCTATTCAGAGATACGTAAGTTGAATGATCAGAATCGGCACGTGTGTCCATAAAGCTCGAACAGCTTAAACTGCGTCACTAGTTTTCCATTTGAATGGCAGTCAGTTTGTTCCCAACATGTAATAAACCATGAACAGGTTTTGACACTGCTCAGTCCATATCATCTGTGCATCTAGTTAGTGCAGCATCAATTGCTGCTGTAGTTTGTTACTGCAGACATGGAATGTTCACAGTAACAACAGCATTGACCCGGTGTATCCTCCGGGTTCAAAAATCAATTTCATGGAAGCCCATTTCTGCCTCGAAAAGAAAAAACTATGAAACTTTAAGTGAGAGTGCTCAAGGTAAGTCAAAATTGTGAGATACTAGGTCTAAATTTTGACCTCGACTCATCTCTACTTCATAATTTAGCCCTGTCTCATGCCAAAGTGTGTAATAGACCCACTGATCGACTAGAAGATAACATGTCAGTATCCCGTTTTGGTTCGCCAAGGCATGAAAAGTACATGCATGTATCAAGGTACAGTACCAGCAGAAGAAAAATATGACAAGACACAAATACAGTATAAAGTATAAGAATGGGTAAAACACAGGACTTCAGCGCAGGAGACCAGGGTTCAGTTCCTGTGTGAGACAAATAGTTGCTCATTTTAAGAAAGTTGTTTATTTTAACCCAAACCTTAACTTAAGTAAACTCAACCTAAACAAACTATGACCGTCACCTGCAGTTTTCTCGGCAAGCTTTATTTTGAAAGTCTAACTGGAAGTTGCATATATGTTATTGCTAACTTGACTTAGTATATGAAATTGCATGTACTTTGCGGGAGGCAAAATGTGACACTGCCACGGTGGACTGGCAAATCAAAATCTTCATAGACTCCTTAAACTATTTGTGCCTATCTGTGCGCCCATGGGCTTAGTGGTCTTAAAATGAGGTGTGGTCAGGCACATTGCTGATGCATTACTATCTTGAGGCAGCAGAAAGTGGTCGCACCATTGACCAACATAAACCTGGTCCAAAGTCAATGGCTCTGTATTTTTCAGCTATTTAAAAGACTTATAATTTGGATTTAAGATGCACTTAAATAGGCAGGTTCACAAAAGTCTTCTAGGTCACTGCAGTTAATTCGCAGACCAGTTAGTAATGGCCTGCGGATTGGCCCTGGAAGATTTGTAGATGGGCGACATAGGCTGAAGCGTCTGCCCATTAAGAAGGACAATGTGCGCATTTACGCATGAGGTACAACAACTGTAATTTCATTAATATGTAAATGCATTGAAATCAGTCAGGATCTGATGTTCTGTGTTCACATCTGACTGGTCTTGCACACGGTCAAAGTTCAAAAAGTGAAACTGTTTGGAGTAAAGCAGCTGTATAAATCCTGATGTCCATCAGACCTGTCCAAAAATGATTTCCTCTGTTTCCTCTGAAGACTTTCCTTTATTTAGCTGCTTAAATATCAACTATTTGCCGCAGTGACATTACTGCTTGTATGCATGACATGGTATGGGCTGAAAGCAGCCTCTGTAATCATTAAATAATCTTGAGCAGGGCAAACTTTGTGAATTCTTTATTGTGTGTTGTACTGATGTATGAGTGTTTTAACAACTCATTTTACAGATTAGAGAGCCTCCTTTCAGTCATTCTCAGTCCATTGTCCATTGCTCTGCAAAGATTTGGTACAATCTTCTGATTTTTTTTAAGGAAAACTGTGGACTTACTTGCTCCTTTTTGATCTTTGTGGAGCCTCTAATGAACCCCAGAACCTTTCTGTTTCTTTCTTTTTGAAACTCTCGCTGTCTTTCTCTTTCCCTTCCCTTCCTCCAAGACATAATGTCAGACGAGGAGATTGGATTTGGCAGAATGCATGTCTATCCACGCCAATGGGACCATATCTTCCCAGGTCATCCATCCATGAGGTGCTGCTTCAGATGGATTCCAACTCTTCCAGGGCCAATGTGTGTCCCAGCTCCCATTATGTGACCCCAAGTCCCTCATCAGAATATTCTATTCCTACAGTCTCAGAAGAACTTGCATCCCCAAACTGTAATGCAGGTGCCAAATCATTTTTTTTCTCTCTCTGGCAAAAAAAAAGTCTAGGCCTGGGAGAAGCTGGTAGATTTCCCTGCTGATGCATATACATTTTTTACAATGCATCAACTTTGCTAGGTCCTGGAGTCATAAAAGAACATTTTTTTTGCACTGGGAACTGTGCAAATAAAATTGAAAGAAAAAAAGTAAATGAAAAAGTAAATTGAAAGAAAAACTCAAATGAAGATATTTTATTTGTTGCAAAATTCCAAAAACACAACTAAAGTTTTAAATATAAAAGGTACAAACTGCCTGCAATATAAAGAGTACATACAGTATTCTGGACACTACTAGCTTGTATTCTATCTAGCAACCTGTCAATTGAACACCAGAAACTGTCAGAACTGAAGAAAGTATATGAGTAAGTGCTAAAAAAAACATTCAACACTGTGTTCTGCTCACATACTCACTGCTTGTACTGTTTGTTCAGGGCCTGAATCAGAGGAACTGCATTTTCTTTTGACCCTGCCAGGTTTTGTTTGGTACATCTTCCTGCCTGTGAGGGCCCAGGCACTGGGGAGTTAAATTTGTGGGAGTCAGACGATGGTCTTCTCTCCACCAGAGGAGCTGGTGCCACAGGAGTGTGTAAAGACAAGGCACTGTGAGAGTAAAGGCCTTTACACACCAGCAGCGATGTGAATAAATGGCATGAAATTGCAAATAATTCTGGGGCAAAATTTCTGGGTGCCTGACTGTTCCCATCAAGTGCAATGCAATCTTGCAAATAAATTATTAAATCTCTAAAAAGAAATTGCGCTGCGGCAAAAAGATATAATCTACATCAGTGTTGATAATGCGGTGCTTCTTTTACTTCATAAAAAGAAGAAAAAAATGACATATCTGGCTAAACCTAATATTAAGAAAGAGAGAACTGTGACTTTCACTGGTTGGTTCAGGAGCTGAAACTCTGCCGCAGCCACTTCAGGATGTATGTCAGTGTTGCTGCAATAGAAGAAACTGAGGAGTCATTTCAGAGAACCAGTTCAACTACAGCAGTGGCTAGTCGTAGGTAAAATATCTTATATGATTTGTAAACAGTTCCAGCTGTGCATTTGGTTCATTCATACGCATGAGGATGTATGAATGAGAATGTACATATCATCATCACACTGATGCTCATTTGCTATTCCTCTCCACAGAGTGGGCCTTATTCACAAACATATTCACAACTTTGTGCTTAAACCATTCATATGAACAATTTATGCACAAATCTGGGATTCAGTATTATCTAACTTGAATTTGTTTGTCTTAGGAAGCTGTCTTAGGAAATGTTGAGTTCACCACTTCCTCCATCATATTTTTCTATGCAAACATATTTCCTTATATAGAGAAAAGGGGGTGTGACAGTATGCAGATTGCAGACAGCGAGCACAAGGCTGTCAGTTTAGAAAGATTCTGATTCACTAAAATATGCACAGTGGTTAGAACAAACTTGGGCGGTGCACACGTTTCATGAATCAGATGGTAATTTTGCTTGTGCACTTTTGTGCACACAGAAAAAACAATTATATTCATATGTAACTTAATGAGGCTTAATGGCTCTGAAATTGTTGTGTCTGTAGTAATTTTCATTTTATCATATAAAACAGAGTTCTGAAACAAGAAATCCACCATATTGAATATTTTGAACATGATGTTGTCAAAGACATGCAGTTTGATTGGTCAGATTTGTAAATGTCAGAAGAGAAATCTCGGAAAAGTCGCAATCTTACTCAGCAAAATTTTGTTGCACACAGGTTCAGAATACATTATTAAATTGCAAATTAATCGCACAAAAACATGGCCTTTGTTGTTGTGCAAAGGCCTTCAGGGATGCGTGTTGAGCCTAAACTGCAACCTGTGTGCATTAATCATCAGTCACGAGGGCACAAGCAGTACAGACATGCTAATGCATGTGAACACACATAGACGTTCTTAGTGAGACAGCTCAGTAGCTGCACCCTCACACACACACACACTAGCAGAGTCTGGGACTTCTCTATAAAGTATAGGAAAACATCTGCATGTACAAGATGGGGTGAGACAATATGATCAGTACTGTGGCAAGCGAGGGCAGCTTAAAGCTAATGGCATGTGATGCCCAGCTGCTGGCTCAAATCTGTTTCAGCCATCTGTTTTGCCTCGCTAGTTTAAAATGTTCTCACTTGGACAGGAACAAACACCTTAAAAGAAGCCGTGTGCACTGTGAATCGCTTACATCAAGGTTTGCAGAGCCTGGAGGTAAGTCTCGGGGGATCCTACAGTTCACTGGGGCACGCAGCCTTCAGTAGCACTCGCCGTGACTGAAGAGATCTGCAGGGCTAAGTGCAGTTAAAATGTTGTGACACGCCAGTCGCAGCTGGATCGATGATTCAGTAAGGCCTAATCTAGGTTTGATAAATGCTGTTTTGCATTTGGAAAAGGTCATGTGTCAGTGCTGCAAAATCAATCTGTTATGTGCAAAGGGCCTTTTTCCACTCAAGTGACATTAGCCTGCTTGATATGATGAATGGAGTCTCACATGTGGGTAATTTTACACCTGTTTAAAACATAAATTAAAATCTCAGAACTGCTCAAATACTTGTTTATATGCATGTAATCTTTACATGCATTTTTACACTTTAAACTAAGTGTGCTATTAAAAAAAACAGCATAAAGTAAAAAATGTTCTGTCTTCCCAAGAGAAAAAAAGAACAATCCTCACGTCGCCTCAAAGGTTTTTTTTTTCCAACTATGCAGGTTTTCTAGGGAGTATTTGAGATCAATGTAATAACACATTTTTACTTTGCAATGAAATGAGTCCCTTGTTGTTACTTAACTGGCACATAATGACTTCACTGTTCTCAATATCCTTTTACACAGGAGGTATATAACGCTATACGGCTAAAAGTGCATTTAACCCTCATTCATATGAGACAGGGCTTTTTCCTGCCTATTTATAATCCTTTTTATTTAATTTTAATAGTAGATACAACTTGTTCTGGGCCATTTCCCCTGAGGAGTTATAGCTGCAGTCCAGTGAACCAGCCCCTTCTCGTCACCGGTTATAATGAATGAGACTGACCAGGTACTGAGCTCTGAGCTCAATCGGCTCGGCAGTCAGCGTTCGGAGTAAAAGCTTTTGTGAAGATTCACATCTGTTCAATTATAAGCTCAATATATAGGCTCTTATTTACAACAGACTTATCACATTATGATCTTTTAATAGCCATGTTTTTAATGAGGAAGTCATCTACTGTGTATCACGACTGGCAGTGTCTGTGAATGAGGAGAAGGCTGCAAAAGAGATCGATAGCCTGGGGCAGAGGCAGAGGGCTCTGCTCAAGAAAGCTGAAAACAAGTCTGTATAAACACCTCCAATGTTCACTTTAAAAATCTTTAACAGACGCTCCAGACTATACACTACATTGACAAATAAGTTATTACATTATTACAGTTTCACATGCCTCTCCCTAGTGTTCTCTATCAGTTAAAGGTGCTGTACGCGATTCTGGAGAAAGTTTTTTAACCTTGTTAACATGGGCCTGTGGTGTTTTTCATGTGTTAGAAGATATATTAGTGGCAAAAAAGCAGTAAACGCCATGTCTGTGCATTTCTTGCTTTGAGACTGCAGTGAGCAAGGGTAGTCAACTGGATATATGACATCATAAAGCTAAGGAACCAATCCTGTTAAGCACCAATGCCCAGCCCACAAGTGAATCCAGATGCAGATAGTTACTGTGGTTAGTTAGCAAAACAGAGGAGATGCTTAGCGCAGCTAGAGGTGAGGGTGGGGGGGTGTGGAGACGGTGGGGACTATTTGCATATTCATGAATCCATGAATACTAAATGAAGGCAAGGTGTAGAGCTATATGTAAGCCATTTCAACAAGGTATTTGAACTTTTCTTACACACTCATGTTTAAAGGTTATTATGGAGTTTTCGCAAAATGACGAATTTCATAAGTCAATATCATTCATTCATTCATTCATCGTTTATTTACTTCCTCTTTATGGTTATATCATACATAACCTCACATTACAACCAATCATTTCCCTGGATGTCGACCCACACCGAGTAACCCACTCATGCAAAAGGTAACCTGTGTGTAACTGAGGTTAAGAGGTGAGTTGTTAAGGGCTACCGATGCTTGCTGACCCATTCAAATGCATGTTACGGTCTCTGCAGGTCAAACCACATCTCTACCTCAGACTGCTGTTTGGTCAGTCTAAATGGGATGGAACAGGCTAAATGAACGATGCTCAACCTTTGGTCTCCCGTACTATTCCTCAGTCCGCCAACTTTTATGGTAATGCATGTTTGTCCTTGAATACACCCCTTTTCTTCCGCCTTTTAAGTCCTCAAAGGACCTTTGAGTCTTTGGTCATATTAAGATGAAAGCCCCCTTCCAGCCTCTGTATATGGCAAAAACAAGGGTTGTGTATTATGGGATGCATAACAAGCAGATGTATATGCCTCTTCCAGTTTGGGCCTCCTGAATTGCCACTTACAGAGGCGTTGACGCATATATAATTTCCACTAATAACTTCAGAGCTGTTGACATTCACTACTTTCATCCAACTTTTCTTGTAAGTCACTGCATGGTGTAAGAAATAATTCCCTGAGGCAGAAATTTTTTTTAAACAGGGACTCAGTTACAAGGCCCAGGGTTTTTAAAGATGCTTCTTGAACATCTGTGCAGCGCACAGGCAATTTGAGATAAGACTCGCACAGGGGAAGTTAATTAGCAATATGGATCAGGCCTAATGAATACATGGAGTGTATCTCGAGATGTAAAAGCACTGGATGCGTCTATTAAATACAACTTTTATTTGAACCCCCATCTTAAAACTTACACGTATGCAGTTTTACTTTATAATTACACACATTTCCCGGATCCCATTTGTATAGTACAAATCATCCCAGGCTGTGAGCCGCCATGCTGCGGCCTCACAGACTGCACTACCATGGTTCGCTGAAAATGCACACTGATTTCTTTTATTTATTATTTCTTTTTTTCTACGTGATGGGAAGTAATTTGCTGTAATGCGTGATCAGGGTGTTTTGAAAGAGCCATTTCATCTCGCTGTGCTGGTCCCGTTCTCTGTGGGGGAGCCTGGCTGTTCCTGTTCCTCTATCAACACCAACTAGTGAAGCTGAAAGATTCTGCTGCTGCTGCTGAAGCTAAATGAGACTTCACACCCCTCTGCTTTCTCTGCCTCCTCTTTCTCACTGTAGCTTTTTTCCTACACGGTTCCTCTCTGCATCTTTTCTGTCTCGCACTCGCCCTCTCCCAGTTTCGTCAACCTGGAAAAGCACAAATAAAGCCTACAGACTGGAGAGGCTAAAGCACAGATGTCACGTAATGAAAGAGAAAATGGTGAAAAACAAACAAATAGTGAGAAAGAGTGTGGTGCAAATGAACTCCACACTTTGTTTCTAATTGCTCATCATGAACATAATTCATTCCAGCAGGTGTTGCAGCCTCAAAGCCAAATTTAAAAGGAGAACAATGGTGTCAGCTATTGTTATAATTACAGTTTCAGTGGGTGAATAAGCGATCAGTGTAGCCACCCACCCTCTGCCCACATTTGTTTTAATAAGAGGGTTGATGCGGCACCATTTCAGGCATTTAGCCCATTTTGCCGGAAACAGCTGTGTCCTTAACATGATGATTCTAGTTCCCATTGTGTCGCTGTGAAGGAAGAATATTAAGTATTATGGTTTGCCAGATGGACATACAGTAGGTGTTGGTCTGTTGATATAAATAAATAAAAGATGTACGGCAGATATTTTGGCTTAGTTTTGTAAGAGCTACAGGGGAAAAGTTAAATATTCACTGTAACATGTCTTAACTTTAATGGTGTGTTACGATTTCTGCCCAAAAAACAACAACAAAAAAAAACAGATTTTTACCAGATACAAAACTAAACAAATGCCAAGTTGAGTAATATCCTTTCGTGGCAAGTTATTTCTTTGTTTTGTGTTATTTTTTGTTGTTGTTGTTTAAATCCTCTGAATTGAGTACAAGGCAGGAATGTTTGGGAAAAGTTCACATAAGGTTGGGACTGTTTTGTCCAACTACTACTTTTACGGTTAATTACCTTTCATACGTACGACAAAACGGATGGGAGGGTCTAACCAATGTCATGGATGAAATCATAACAGCTTGAATGTCAGCAGATTCATCTCCATGACAACTGAACAAACTTCCTCAACTAATAAGGGCCCATGTGATGTGGCTGAAAGCTAAAAAAAATAGTAAGTGGTTTTTGCAAATCAGCCAATCTGGTGTCTCTGCATGTGGTATCCAACTCCAATCTTGACTTGGCTTACCTACAGAAAACACAAACTATACATATTGACTGTCTAGCATACATTTACCTATAGATAGACATGTAGCAGACACAGAACAGGCATTTGGAGTTGCGTTTCTGGCTACCTGATAACTGTATATTTAATATTCACTGCTCTTTTAGCTCTGTTTTGGTCTCCACCAACTCCTTAGCAGCTATGTACTCACACATAACGTGTCTGTCTAAAATGATGTTGGGCAGGTTGCAAAAACTATGTGTGTGTGATCAGAGGGAACCACAGCAGTAAAATTTGAGCTGGAAAATCACAACGAGGGCCGCTATGTTTCAAAGTGCGCAGGTACACGTCTAGTCTCACTTCTGGAGGTGCCGCTCTAGCATTATGAGATCAGATGACATTGTAAAAAGAGTGAGAAAGTCTGTGTATGGAGGACGTGGGGTACATGGTTGGACAGATGAGTCAAACAAACACAGGACTTTTACCCAGGAAACCAGGGTTTGTGTCACATGTGGATCCAAGAGTCAACATTGACTTCTTTTTAACTTATGTAATGTACTTAAGTTACATCATGTACATAAGTTGCATTTCATATGTTAACTTAGGCAAGTTACATGCATACTTATTGTAATCCAAACCATGATCTATTCCTAAACCTAATCAAGTATGTTTGTTGCCCTTTATTTTGAAGGTTTATGTGGACATTGCATATTTATTATAGCTAATTTGTTCACGTAGCCTCGTCTGTGCAGGTACTTACAGCATCATTTAGTTTAAAGCCTCAGGCAGTAACCTAGCTGCCATATGTGATGAGCTGGGAGTGAAAACATGTTGCAAAGATGCTACAAAGCTTCAGTCAAACTGAGGGGACCTGCAGGATGGGGTTAGAATTCTCGGTGAGTTCATCATCACTTCGAGTGACACCTTTCAGGTTACGGATCCATTATTACAGAAATAATGATAAAGTTAACATAAAGTTGAGTATACGTAACTTTTAGGCTATGTCCAAAACCATCAGTATGGTCCTTTTATTTCTGCAGTGTCCTTCTCTCTAATGTACCTGCACTACACGTCTTAAGGTCATATAAAATGCTGCTGTCACAGTTGTGAAAAAAGGTACTTATCCTGTCTGCTTTACACAAGCTCCCAATGAATGCCAAATGTGACTTGAAGGTGCTTCTCTATACATATAAAGTAGTACGTGTGTTTGCGCTGGTTTGTTCTGATCAGGCAGTATCACAATCCTTTCTGTCTTTGAGTCTTCCTTCCTCCTGTCCACTATGACAGAGACATCTTTTTTTGCCTCTGATGACCTTGATGAACAATACTTGATGCTGTCTTGTGAATAGCGTCTGCTCTACACCTGACTTCACTTTGATAAGGGATTACTTTTGGTGAGGCCCATGTTAAAGTTCCCAGCATCCTTTTTTTCCCTACAAGGCTTTTATAGTTCTTTATTCTAGAGGAGGATTTTAAGGTGGAAGGTTTTCATTTTCATTTGTTTCATAATGCAAGCACTACTGAACTTCTAATAAAAACTAAAATTAGATGAAGGACTATGCCAACCATTTGATGTGAAGAGCAAAAAGTAAAGAAAGAAACTTAAAGGATGGCACTGACACTACATAAGAGGTGAAGAAGCATAATGACACCATGTCAGAGATAACCTTCATCAGACAAGGATAGACTTTGAACTGAATTTTGTTCCTCTTAACACCTCATCCTGAGTGTTTTGTCATCTTTATGAAGACATTGGGTGATATGCACTTGACAAGCAGTGGTTTGGTTCAATGGTAAATCAAAAATGTAGCACAAAATAAATCTTCTTTTAAAGGATTTCACCTCTTTGCTTGTGCTGAGACATTGTGTAGAACAGATGTGATTGAGATGTGTCGTGCCTCGCAGCTTTGTTCACTCGAAGCTGAAGACCTTCCTTTTCAAAGAGATGGGGGAGAGAGAATGACATTCAGAATAGCTATAAAGTAGACATTTAATGCTTGACTGATTGTACCAATCTAGGCGAGGACATCAAATAATATGATGTGCCATACCATGGCTGGTTTCAATCATACAAAAGGTCAGAAGTGTGCCTACTCTGACAGGTAGGCTTTACTCCTCAAATGGTGGGTTTAAGCACAAAAAAGGGTACCTGTTTACCCTGCAGTAGGTAACGTCTCAGAATAAATAATGAATGTGCTTGCTCAGTCAGTGGGATTTCTCAGTATTGTAGCAGGAATCAAACAATTCTCCTCTTGTACAATGTAGCGTGACACATACCTGCTGTATGGAGCGCCTGCGACTTAGTTTCCTGTGATAAATCTGCAGTGTATGTCTATGGTGACCCGAGTGCTTTTTCATCCCCACGTTATTAAAATACTTCACTTTTTCCTGTTCAAGTTGTAGATATTGTTAATAGTTTACACTCATTTTGTATATATTGTGTATTTTCATGTTTAATTATATTTCAGATCACGCTGATATACAGATAACTATTTGCAAAGTTAGTTGTTTGCTGTGGCTCGTTTTTACACTCCAAAGTGAAAGTGACTGATGTACACTGTGTTGCACAAGCGAGCATTCATGTTCGCTGCTGTTTGCGTTAAATTAGGAACTTATTCCACAGATTTGTCAGCTGTTTTAAGCTGTGAGGTGGTAGGAGAGGGGCACACACTTTTTACAGTTCTGACAGTGTGTTTATTTTATTGAGGCTTTTATTGTTTTGTTTTTTTGTTTTTTTTACTTCCCATTACCACTTTTATGTAAGTTTCTCATTGGTGCTTTTTGTGTCTAGGAGCTTTTATGTTATTGTTTTACTCGGCTACATTGTTAATGAGGTCCCTACTTTAATGTCTTTCTGAGTTAAAATAAAGGTAGAATGAATGAATGAATGAATGAATGAATGAATGACTGTGCACTAAACAGAAAAAGACACCAGTGCTGCTTGGTCAGTGTAAAACTAGCTAACCTTTCTTTGTTCAAAAAAAGGTAACTAAATAGTGACCTCTAAAGGGCCGTCCACACCAAGGATGATAACTATAACAACAACTATAATTATGCTGTTTTAAAAAGTGGTCTAACTCAAGTGGATGGCGTCGACACCACAACTATAATGACAATGACAGTGGCGAATATATTGGGCAACATTTTCAGAGTGATTTGATAAACGGTAGCCACACTGAAAGCAAATCAAAATACACCTGTACATACAGAGTATAGCTTACACTTAAAGTCTTATATAATATTAGGCTGCAAATTAGACATAAAACAAACTTAATTTTTACTGAAGACATACTGCCAAACAGTCTTCGCTGCTGATGGGGTCGTTACTGATGTACTGAAGTGATGTTGACTCATATGAAAGAATGAATAAAATGTGTCTTCAAAAGAAGACAAGTCTATGGATCAAGGACATATTATATCAGATAAAGCTAGAGAAGAGAAGAATTTCCCTTATAGGTTTCAGAAACTTTGCAACTGTGTTGACTGTTTCCTGTCTTTATGCTAAGCTAAGCTAACCAGCTGCATGTTTAATGGACAAATAACAATGGTATCGATCTTCTTTAATTAATTCATTTCTTTTTATTTTAACTTTATCATTGCTTTATAGGAATTGGTAAAGATTAGATAAAACCTCATAAAGGCTTAATACAATGTTGCTTATAAAGTGTACTGAGGATCACCTGTCTTGTTTTAAATAAAATACGTTCAAATGTGTTGCGGAAATTTGACTGGTCTTGAAGTTATTTTTCAGTGCTATCCTGACCACTAACACACATACACACACTGTTGGGAGCTGCCCACTACAATCACCAATCTTCTACCATTAGATGCTGAGCAGTTCCACTGGAGCAATTTAGGGTTTCTTCCCAGCTCAAGGACAACTCAGCAGCAGTTGCTGAGGGAGCACCGAGCCCTTTTCATTTATTTTCTCAACCCAAACTGGCAACCTTTCAGTCACCGGCCCATTTCCCAACCTCGAGGCTTCCCAGATCTGACTTAATCTTTTTCACCAGCACTTCACTTTACACTTCAAGAGGCGCAGCTCAGTGCAGCCACAACCTACTGTGACCGCTGAGCAGCTCCACTCAAGCAGGCAGGGGTTAATAGTCATTTTCAAGGACGCCTTGACCGGATTTGCTCTTTTAGGCTGCAGCACTGCCAGACTGTGCCTTTGACATAACTACTGATGATAATGTAGAAAACTACCAAGAAGATATTGTTTTTTATGAACTGTAAAAATAATCTGTGTGTGTGTGTTTAGGCTGCCTTAAAATTTTAAGTTTGAAAAGACAAATTTAAATATTTTTTAATAATTTACAAAATGTTGAACTAACAACTGTGATAAATGTGATTTCTTTCTTAATTTTCTCGGTTTGAAAAGCCGGTTCATAATTTCACACAAAGAACTTAAGCTTAAGCTGCTCCTGTTAAAATAGTTTCCATCAAATATGTTTTCTTCAAACTACAAAAAGAGGGTTTTAAGGAGAGTTTTAACTCTTAAACAATGCATGCTGGGAAGTCTAATAAGCTAATTTTATGACTTGACTGAACTCTGTACATTACATTCATTCAAGTCATCATTTCAAATCTAAAGAAGAACCTGTTTGTAAGTTTTGAAGTGTTCTGAAAACAAATACTAGTTTAATTAAAACTTGTATATTTACAAGTTTTATTAATTCAAGAGAGAAAGGATTTGTTGATTCTACTAAATTCCTGTACATTTTTAACAGAAGAAAGAAAGAAAGAACACAAGAAAGAAGGAAGAAAGGTAAGAAAGACATTTTCTCAAATAAAAGACTGTCACTTCAACAATCTTACTTTCTGTTTTATTTCTAAAATCCATGACGAGGTCTCTCTGGGGTCACCCTGCTATTCTCTCATTTTTCTTCTCTATAGATAATAGTGGAAAAAGGAATAATAGCTGTCTAAATAACTGTGCTGAGCAATGTGACGAGTTCACAGTCAGTATTTGAGAACAAAAGCCTGCCTAGGCACAGAAACCTCAGAGGCCAGACTCCATCCTTCTTTTTATCCCTCCATCTCCGTATGTGCACATATACATACAGACACATGCACTGATCTCAATGATGAGTAATGGCCCATTCAGCACATTGATATGAAGCTGCAACATGGCTGAAAATGACAAAGACTACCATCGTAATGCTCCATCATTCATATCCTCGTCTCATTTGGGGCTGCAGAAATCCCATTATGTCCAGCCGTTTCTTTCATTTACACAGAAAGATCTATGACAGATCCTGTAGATCATTATGCATGGAGCATAAGCAGGGTATATGCAGAGATATGGCGCTACTAACCAGACACTGACATTACAATGACCTTAACTAATAAACCTTGTAGAAGAGCTGGATGAAATCTTCATACAACTGTGACACACGTTTCTCATTATAACAAGAACATTTTTTCTCATATTTAGAGCTTTCTCCTTTTAATAAGCTACTTTCATGATTTAATGATTTTTTTTCACTGTATAATGAAACACCAACAAACTTGTTTTTTTGTTTAAACATAGGACCGTTCCCATTTTAACAGCATATCAGCTTTTTATAGCACCAAAGTTGTTATAACATGGAACTTTTACATGCTTTTATTGAGCACAGGTGTCAAAATAATCAGGCACGGATCCTCTGTGTAAGATATAGAACTGACTCTGTTCAGCTGATTATGAATTTGAAAAAGTGTAGCTGTTTATTTCCAGTTATGCTAATGGGAAAATGCTGAATAGTTATCATATGTTGCATTCTAATGAGCCTCCTGCCAAGGCCCTGAAAAACCATTCACTGCTCAGTGAAGCCCATTAACAAATAATATTGTACAAAACCATCAATAGGAACAAATTAGTGAGTGCCTCCTGACACACACATGCACATACTGTCTCCACCGACTGTACACACCAAGGCTTTCCCTGTCTTGTTATAATGGGATAAGTTAGTATGTTGCTATAACAAGAAAAGTTTCTTGTTTGAACTATAAAAGTAAGTATGTCTTATAATGAAAAAATATCTGTAATCATACCATGACAGTGTCTCATTATAGCCTAATTATAAACTGAATCCACTCTGTGTTGTCACAGTGGCTGCAGTCTTCCTCTGTTAAAAGCTAAATGACCAACAAAATGCTTGCAAATCTCAGTTGTAGCTGGTTTGTTACATTACATTACATTACATGAGCAAATGGCAACAGGTTTGTCCTCCTTTGTTCATCTTACCCTTCAGTCTGTATCAGGAAATCAGGAAAAGCATTCTTGATTCTGTTCAAGTGGTCTTTGAAGATCATACACAAAGTGATGTGAACAAGTAAGGAGCTACCAAGGTCATGGTTAGCCTAGCTTAGCATAGACATTGGAAGCAAGAGGAAACAGCTCAGCTTTCTCCAAACTTCAAGAAGTTTAATAGTGATGTCAGATTTGGTTAGGTCAGACCTGTGGAATATTAAATCATCCATCTTCATTAACTACCGCTTAGTTTCTCTTACTCTCTGGTGGGCAGAAACAGATGGTAATATGAACTTCTTTTTCAAACCCAGAAATCTGAAATTATCAGTCATCTTATTGGTATTGGCCAGCAAAATAATTGTTGGCAGATGTAGTTCAGTAAAAAAAAAAAATAGTTCCCACATGAAACTGGTCACAACGAGGTCTGTGAATTATCTTGAGCATCCATGTCATGATATCTGTAAAGAATGTACTTTGATTTTGGGCTGAACTGCCCCTTTAACTCACACACATGAAACTGATATTAAAGTTCTACTCTCACCCTCAAAAAGAAAATTAATAAGTGTGTAATTCTACAACTCCTTTAATCATTTAAAAGCTTGACAGCAAGAAACTTAGGTGAACATGAGATTGCATTGTGTACAGTCACTCTCATTGGGCACACACACACACACACACACACACACACACACACACACACACACACCTACACACACCGAGCTTTGATCCTGAGAATGACAACTTCAGCAAACAAGAAAAGCTGACATTTTTGTTTCTCACGAATGACCTCTGGTGCACAGCACAGTTTAAAACTTGCCTCCCTCAGATTTTTCTTTGTTTCCCCCTAACTTTCATTCTGCCAGTGAAAAAATAAACTCGGGATGAACGGTGGTCTGGGAAGGGGGAGGATTTGCTAAAAGATGCTATTGATCTCTTTATTCCTGAAATAATTTGTATGGCTTGGCAACTGCAGCATCATCCCTTATCAACGTCTGCCAAAAGCCAGGCAGCGGCCTCCCGGGTGTAAAAGCTCTGAGAAATAATGCTTCTCATCACCAGTGAGAATGGCAGAAGGGGAGAAATGAAAAGGAAGAGGAGAGGTGGGGCGGAGGAGAAGGAGGCGGCATGAGAGTCGGATGATAGGGGCAAGAGGAGGCGAAGAAAACAGAAAGACTGAGTCAAACTTTTAAGATCCACAGAGGAGACGGATCACATGGTAACAGACAACAGAGGTGAAGACTGGGCAGAGTGAACATGTGAGGCTGACGGTGTACATCACTCGGGAAGGTGTATCCAGGTCTGCAAGAGTAAATATGAAAAGCTGTGTTCAAAGTCTAGAGATTGTTTACCTGAACCTGAGGTCTGAGTAATCGACTCTTATCCTGCCAGTGTATTGTAGAAAACCTTCTTCTTCTTCTTCTTTGACCCTTAAGGCTTTAGATGATTGAATAATTTCAGGTTCTGATATATTTTGTTCTCCTGTAATGCATTTTTGATGCAGATGCCTGTGGAGTGATAGCATATTTTATTAAATGCCCTGTTATTTGCTTTTACCAGTAGAACTGGCTATATTCAACACGATTTCTTCAAGAGTGTGTCCTTAGAGTAAGACAAAAACATTTTGTTGAAGTATCATTTTATTGTGATGGAATTTCTATGCTTTTATTTTGGAAATACCCTAAAAAAACATACAGGAATCTAGTGGAATCAGCTCATCTTTTTCATTAACTTAATTAAATTACACAAGTTTTATTTATTCAAGTTAAAGCTAAACTTAAAAACTTAAAATTTCTATTATTTACTTTCAGAAATTAATATCCAAGTTCTTCTAATTTGAAGATTTGAGATGAAATGATGTGTTGAATGAATGTACCATTAAGAATTAAATTTACTCATTAAATCAAAGCTACTACAGTGATTTTATAACTAGTTTTAAAATGGCCTGAATTTATTACCATTAACTCTATATGACCTATATAAGTTAACAAGACCATCCTCAAAAAGATCAGTATTTCTGTGTAGTTATTCTTGGGGTTGATTGAAGATTTTCCTAGTTAACTAGGAGTGGTCAGTTCAAGTTAGTTGACGAGGCCTTACACGTTTGTGATATATGTGATATCAAACATTTAAGTATATATTTTTGGGGCATGAAGTGAGTCACCTGTTAAATACTAACTACAAAAAGGATCATGTTTCTGAATGTGTTGGAACAACCTCCAAAGAGACTTAACATTTAGTGAAGATATTTCGACACAGAGTAACATCCCACAGATCTCATTGTTTTAAACACAGTAATAAATCCCTTTCAGCTTCACAAAAACAAATACTCACAGACTTAACAACCTTAGGAACGATGTGTACTTACAAATTAAGTATCTGAAGTACAAACCTTGCTCCTCCACTGCTTCACACCTCCTGAACCTGACATGTCTTCATTGTCCCCGGAGTCAGAGTCCATTTGGAGCTGATGTAATGTTAATTCCTTTCAGGCGCTGTAATCCCATTCAACTGAATAAATGAAAATGTGGTCCACTTACCGACTAACAGTTAAGTCGACTATTAGGGGGGCACCCTAATCATTCTTAATGGCTGCCACTGGGTCGGATCCCCCGTGAAATCAGATGAAACAAGCCCATGTTCACATTTTCCCAGGCAAGTTACAGTGAGTAGTACGTCAGCCAATTAAAAAGAAGCAGGGGAAGTGTATTTTAGACATAATATTTTGTAGTTACTGTGGAAACAATACTGCTTTTGTTGAAAAGGGCCTCCAAGATCAACAAAATATGAAAGTTATGAAAGCAGCATCAAAAAGGTGAATGTCCAGGCTACCTTAAAATTTTAAGTTGACTGAATTTGAAAAGAAGAGTTTAATTTGTTATGTATCAAAAGAAAAAAAAAACTTAAACTCAAACAATGCATGCTGGGAAGTTTGCTAATATGCTGTTCATGTTTCTTAAGAAACTTAATTTATTGAGTTGATTGAACTCTGTAGAGTACATTCATTCAATTCATCATTTAGTCTTCAAGTCAGAAGAATCTTAACTTGAATAAATAAAACTTGTATATTTACATTAAGTTAACGAGAAAAGATGAGTTGACTCCACTAAATTCCTGTGATTTTTTTTTAGAGTGCAACTGATGAAACCGGTACTTCTGAGACACTGAACGCTGACAAACATTTATAATAACCTACATTTTGATTCAATAATCCCCTGATAAATGAATATGCCACATGTTCTTTCATCAGTGAAATTGTTCAGAGTGTGTGAATGTAAAACAATGTTAATTAAAACCACTTTCCAAAGCTGAATTACTGCACAGATTAAATGTTTCCATTCACTTTGGTTCTTTTGAGTAATTCCACTAATGTGAATCATGTTTATAAGTATTGTATCAGTTAAAGTGAATAGAACAACCCCTCCTGTGAAAACAACATGAGAGAGCAGAGAAGATGGAGCCGTCAGAGACAGATGAAATAATACACGGGCCCCTCTGTGCAGTACATCACAGGCAGGCAGCCGGGCCGGCTTCAACATCCCTGTCTCACCAAATGCTAACATCCCCATATCAGCATTCCTGAGGTGAAAAGTTGTGTATAAATCAGCTTATCTTTGAAGTCTATTCTCTTGATTCACAGTGGTTTAACTGCCTTGAGTCCGCCTGTCTCTCCTCAGGTAGAAGCCGGTGATGGAGGAGAAGGGGAGTTTCTTTTTCACTGCAGATGTTGAAAATGCAACACCGTCCTTGTAAGAAGTGCATAATGCGCTAGAATTTAGACCAGGGACCTCATTATAGAAACTTTCCAAGTCTGAAATCCTATCTTATCTCAGTTTAGGATGACATTAAGGATTTTTTGGTACTTGGGAAACATATTTTCCAACTGCATTCAGGCAAAAACTCCTAAGTTAGGATGGCAAGACTAAATTCGAAGTTCTAAATTCAAAATAGCTGCCAAAAATGGCTGCACTGCTGTTGTTAGGTCTGTATGGCAATAAAAATCGACATGGGCAACAACATGAACACTGAAATATTATAACTGAAAGGCTATTCAAACCATATGATGATGCTTTTCCAGATATTTTCCATGTATTGATGGGTATTGACTGACAAAATGATTCATTTTGAATTTCATCACTATGCTACATCCAGCTCTGGAGAGGTCTACAGGGTGGTAAGGGCCTTTGCCAGTGGTTGGTTGGTTGGTTGGTTGGTTGGTTGGTCAATATGCTCTTGTCTGAAAAAAATCTCATTGTCAGACATCGGCTGGTCTTACTTTGATAAAGAGAGAAGCCCTTCTTCATCCACTATTTTTGGGGGACGTATGCCGATCTGATGTATTTTATTTTTTAGAGAAAGGCTAAGGTTATTTACTGAACATTTACTCTGCTCCAAACTAATTCAGCCTCAGCCTCAGAGAACAGAAGAGCTGAGAGGACAAAAAGTTTACTTTTAAAGATGTTTGTGGATTTTACCTCGCCAGACTGCCAGACTGCTTTATCAACGAATGTCAGTCAAAAACTGTAGTTGTTCACTGTTTCATGTTGTTTTAGTGTTTATTTTGCAGGTAATCCCGTTGAACTTGGCGCTAGCATGTTGCATGGCTAATCTAGTCATTCCCACAGGCTGGGGCAATGTTGTGCTTATGTTGTAATATTGAGGGACAGTCAAAAGAAACTGTGAACGTCAAGCCTCACTGACGCTAACTAAATAATAAAGCAGCAGAGGATGGCAGTAACCGTTTGCTCATGTTGATTTTTTGTGAGAGTTTATACTGCAGTGTGAGCTGCTGTCACCAGCGTGTGTGCCTGTGTGATGCTGCTGTATGTAATACTATATTTACTTTATAGACATAACCAGCTACTGTATGTGGGAGAAATAAGTGGTCAAACTGCATTATTCATTAGCTTAGCAACACTGTGAAATTTAAATTAGAACCTGTTTAGGCTAGCAGGTAGAGTGAACTGAGTGCACTCTTGCTGATTTATTTAATCCAGAGATAATGTGCATTTTTCCCCTGTGGACCAACTGATTGATTGAAAAGTTTTCTTTCGATTACAGCCCTATAATGCAGATATGTCTTTAACATCATTGACCTAAAATGTCTTATCCATTATAGCAAGCTATGTTATAACAAGTAAAGTGAGATCATCAACAAGGATACGAGCAGTCTTGTGTATTCTGCACACAGTCACAGTAAAGGATTTCTGGAGTTAAGATAAGAGGTGTGAGATAGGATAGGAAACAATCATAAATTTAGGAATTGTTTCCGTAATAGGAAGATAGGACAAATCCTATCTTTAAAATTTAAGTTGACAAACTGTTGGGAAATCTTCTGTAATGAGGCTACAGTTCAGATCCACACATTAAGACATGCAACTGAGTATGTAGCACTAATCATCGCCGACAATTTATGCAAGATAATGATCTGTTACAGAAGTATCCATACAGCAGGAAACCCCACAATGGCAACATTATGAAATTCAAGACTTTCCGGCACCTTGACTCCAAGATAGTGAGTCATGACAGTAGCCTCAGAGCCGCCGTTCCAACATGACGATCCATCACCACCAAGATGTCACAAACCACAATGAGACTGCCGGGTTATAATTTGGGCACACATCCTTAAAACAGCCAGTTTAAGTTGAAATAGGTTTTTGATGGCATCTTGCTTCTGAAATTTGTATCATTTCTCTTTGAAAAAGAATGTTTTCCTTCAGCATAATGTAAGGAGGGACTGAAAAGAAGCCATAACAAAGAAGGAAAAGAAATAAAGTGCAGCATTCTGTTGCGAAATGATTTACACATTCTCACAACTTTTTTCAAAATAAAATCAATTCTTCAAAGTATCAGGCTTGTGAAATACATCAAAAACATTCTTGCATTTATTGTTCAAGCGTTTTAAATATTTTCCCTTTTCATTATGACATGAAAGGACATTTATTTCACTGTTGCAGGTAAAAAACATCAGTCAGGACGTCTGCTGTAAGTGAAAGGTGTGAGAGAGCAAATGATTTACAACTAGAGCTTGTTGGTGATGTCAGTGTGTCACCAACGTGCCGCCGTTTATAGCTCATCATGAGGGCTGGCCTAAACACACTGACCTTTGTGTGTTCATGTTAAATTGACTTTCGTTAAAGGGCAGTGCTCCTCAGCTAAATGTCACCACTGGATTGTGCCTCTTGTCTGTCCCTTGTTGAGCATGAGCAGTCCTTCCATCTGCTAACTCTTCCATGTGGTTTGACAGAAACATCCCTCTAGATGAATGCACGCTATCTCCAAGTTCTCAGAGTCTGGTGCTACATAGTTTCAAGATATGAAAGAGCCAAAATACATTTGCTGCCATACATAACAAATAAAGTCATGAATACAGAGTGATTGTGTGCATATCTGTATATGAATGTACTTTGGATCCTCGCTGCTTGCGCCTCAGACATGACAAACCAGGGTTGACGTTATTATTGAAACAATAATTTAAATTTTTTGGAAATACCCATACTGCTCTGCATGGTTGTGATTTAATTCATAATAAATCTTTAATAGCTTTCCCTCCGTGGTGATATGTGAAACAGACTGATGCAAATAGAGTGAGACATTGATTGAAAAAGAACTAGAATGAAAGATTGAAAAAAGAGCAAAAATGGGTGTATGGTTACATGAGGTAGAAAGAAACAGGGAGAGAAACAGTAAAAAGGCACCAACTGTATGTCCTAACAAGACAGGGGAGTTTTCATCAGCCATACTCATTTCACTACCCAGCAAAAATGCCCACTCGCTGAGCTGTGGGTCTTGCACTAATATTCCAAACCACAATGGCCAAGCATATATTACGTCCAGATATGTGTGCCTTGCATTTTCACATTTGTCACTAGGCTAACACTCACTGTCCTCATCATAACTCCTGTCATCAATTCAATTCATCAGCAACCTTCACAGCAGACAATGGCAGCAGGCGCCGCTGAGCTCCCACTGCTGTTAACGATCTTACCCGCTTTGGGTACGTGTGTGCAGGACCACCTGAGCCCACGGTTTGTTCAAGGGTGGCACTGGAAACCATGTGATGTATTTGACAAGGAGACCTTATTTTTTGAGTCCTTTATATGCAACTGCAGGACTGAATTAATGAAAGAATGTGCCTGCTGGAAAAAAAAGTCTCCAGAATAAAGGTCTCTTTTTTGATCTTTTTTAAATATGGAAGATGAGTACGATGTACTAAATTCCTGAAGTGGGGTTGCAAGTGTGACAGATGGGAGTACGATCCCTATGAAGGATGCACATGAAAAACAAACACCCTTTTCAATAGTTTAGGAACAAATGTACTACCAAATGTGCTGCTGACAAATTATCACCTTGTAGTTACTGTGACAAACACATTAACACACTATTTAGTCCAATATTCACTCTCCTTTTAGCTGTGTTTTGGTTTCCACCACCTCCTCAATAAAAGATCTGGCTCTTTGGCTGCTAAATGCTCCGCATTAGAATGTGTTTATTACAGCTTTGTTGCTTAAAGTTTCCATGAACTCAATATCAGTAAGTGTTCAATTTTTTTTTTATCACATTATCGTTTTATCACATTATCACAATCATACTGCTCTATACATCATCCAGATGCTATTATCTGGCCCAACAATGACAAAAAAGTCATTTTGTAAAGAGTTTGTCTTTTCTTGGAGAATGATGATGACTCATCCTTCCCTCGTGGCCTACACTAAATTTGCATCTAATCTGCATCTAATGAAACTGGATCATATTTTATGCAGAAAATATTTTCTGTTTCCCCCTCTGATTTCCTCTGGCTGCTCAGCTTCAACTCTTGGTTATTTAATTACTGGGTTTCCTGATGGA
The DNA here is from genome assembly GCF_056507025.1 of Lutjanus erythropterus. Lineage (NCBI taxonomy): Eukaryota > Metazoa > Chordata > Actinopteri > Lutjaniformes > Lutjanidae > Lutjanus > Lutjanus erythropterus. The sequence goes on from NC_139331.1 coordinate 11,945,754, forward strand.
GAGCTTACTCGTTGCTAAAGTAGCTAACAGTGACTGCCGCCATTAGCAGACTCAGCAGCCTCCCAGTGAACAATCACAGCCTCTCAAACAGACAGGGATTACAGTACTAAGGTTGTTCACAGCATTTCCTGGTTAACTTTACTTGTTGCCAAAGTAACTAAGCAAGCCACGTACCGCTGTTAACTTGGTTAGTCATGAATCAGCCCCAGGGTGCCAGAAGCCAATGAGAACCACCTTGGTACTGTATTCCCTGTTGTGACCAATGGTCTTGGAGGCTATTTTGGTCCCAGGCTGGCACTAAAAACAATAAGCACTTCAATATTTGTTTCATGGGAACTCTTCTTCCTGCAGATACCAGTTAATGCAAGCAGTTAAACTGAACTAAAACAGTAAAGTTGTGGGCTGAAGAAAACAATGAGCTGGAAGTTACTAAAACTTCAGAGAGATGCTTGGAACTGCAGAGGTGGGTGATGATTTTCAGGAGGTTTGTCGCTATGAGTGACACCTTTCATATAACACAAAGTCACTTGTCCCACCGCTTACATGAAAGCATTGAATAGTGCAGCTTTAAACATATAGCGGGCCACTCTGTCGAGTGAAAAAAAATGGACTTTAAAGCAGCCCATCTAGTGAGAAATCGCTTTTGTCTGGTTTGTTCTTCGCAGAACAGTGCAGAATATAGGCATAGACACAACATACCGTTGGGCATACAGATAACTGAGTCCAAACTGAAATTCATATTCAATCATACCTCCCTAAAACCTCCGGGAATTCATTCAGTAAACCCTCCAAGTGATGCCTCAGTGCAGGCAGTGAATCTTAAGAAAGACCTGAGTAGAAAGACAGATGGCTGAGGAGCTGAGACAGCCTACACGCAGAGGCAAGACGGAGATAATTCAGGGGTAAGCCACCCTCGCTGAAATACTGAGAGCGCTGTGTTTCCCTCCGTCGAGAAGCTGAGAAGCAGCCCCTGCCATAGAGTGCCTCGTCTCACAACTAACACACACACATGCACACACACACACACACACACTCGCACAGTGCCATTAGCAGTAGCTGGTCTATCAGACAGAGCAAACACTCCCACTTTTAATATTTAATAATGGCAAACATAGTCTCCCTGCGAATGCCTGTAAATACATACACACAAAAGGGTGTGGGAAAACATGCACTGAGCCAACAACTCTGGGTTATGTGAACAGCAAGGCATATGTTTCAAGGTGCTGTGAAGTGGAAGAAAAACAATGTTTGGGAAAAAAAAGTCTTTAGTGTACAAGTACAAAAGGAGAAAACAACTTGACAACTTCTTTCATTTCAGTACTGTTCACATTTTGTAGTGTTTAACCAATTGGAATAACATGCAAACAAACAAACATACAAACTCATCATTCTCATGACTTTTCCATTATACACATATAAGAAAAACAGGAACACTTCATTTGAAGGAATGTGCATATGTCATAACCATGTCATGACACCTATCATGAACATGAACGAGTCTTTATGAATGTTTATGACTGTTATTAAGTGTCATTCATGCAAAGTTGACTTTGCTTGACATTTCTTTGTTATGACAACTTAACACAATCAAACTTAAAGAAAGTGTTTAGCTTTATGTTGTAACATTACATTACACTGTCATATGTGGTTGGTTTTAACATCAGCCATGTCAAGTTGCCATGACAAAGATGTTTGTTTGGTTAATGATAAGCTGTCAAAACAAAGACAAACAATGTAGATTTTGCATTAAAACTGACATAAATGATGGTCATAAATATTCATAAATGCTCCTTCATGATCATGACAAGTGCCGTGACCTGGTTATGACAGTGTAATGACAGTCTTATGCACATCCCTTCAAATAAAGTGTTACCAGAACAGCATTTATCCTTTTAATGCTGTATAAATATTGTCACTGTCTGAGCGTCATGCATTGCTGTGTGTACTGTATGTGCATGAGCCCCATGTGAATGAAGTCTGGGGCAGATCCATTAGTGTCCGGGTCAGAGGCTATATTGTTCTGTGTGCCTCATCCATCTCTCCTCATACAGTGCATGTACTGTATCAGAGGGCTAACCACAAAAGTGCTCTCCCATAAATATCAGATACACACACACACACAACAGTGTAGTCCTGAGCTATCTGGTGTGACAGTCAAACTCCAGAGGTACCATCTCTATTCCTCTTTCACCTCTGCTCGGATGCAGCAGAGCCTCGGCTTCCCTGTCCAATCGATAATATGACAAATTGACAAAAACGGCTGTGATAAGGATGAATAGCCATGGATCCTCTTTTCTGTCCTCCTTACAAGTGAAATGAAAGTGGATATTAAGGCCATATAGTGCTGCAGTAGTCTGTAACTCTTGCACTACATTGAATTGAAATGAAAATGTATAGAAAGTCATTTAGTTTACTAGTGTCAATCTGCCATAGTAGTAAAACCTAGTGAAAAACTGAGCTATAAGGGTGTCATGATTGCTGTCGACTCAGGACAAAATGAGATATGTGAAGATTCTCTCTCTTTCTTGGTTGGTTTGAGTGTGTTCCCAGCTTCTGAGATAAAAAAATGAGCACCACCACTTCTGTACCAGGCAGCCACAAACGCTCAGGTTCTCACAAACATTTCCAGTAAGGGATCAGAATCCGGTTAGAGTGCTAGCTGTGGTTTTTCCCACACACATCTATCCGGCTGTCTGTCTTCCCCATTATGATTGCAGGCATCTCCGCCGCTGCAAACCAATTTGTCCCATCCGCCGTCTTCTCTGCTCCTCCGCTCTCTCCCCTTGTCTCTTGCTCTAATTTCTTTATATCTGTCCATCATTCTTTTATTGCACAATATTTGCCTGTCTCGACATACAAGCCATCAAAGAAGTGATTGTTTTAGAAATGTTTGCAATGAAGCACTAAAATCGATTCAAGGCCAAAGGAAAATGTTTAGAAAATGTCCTTAAGTAACAGTGTTTGATAGATGGAGTAAGAGGGAGGGTGTGTAAGTGTGTCTTCAACATAAACATTTCAGATTTATGGTTGGCAGACATCCTGTTATGGCCATTAAATGTGTCAACATTCATTAGTTGCATGATTTTTTATAGTGGTTTGTATTGTCAGTGTCAGTGTATGCCATTCATCAGAACAGCCAGTGCATGCACACATTGTAGGCAATTTGTGCACACTTTGGAGAGGAAAGTTAGTTAACATGTCCTTTCATATGTACTCTGGGACTTTTGTTATTAAAGGACCACTGCTGGATTTGATCCAGACTGAAAACACCTTGTGTCTCCCCCCCTTGCAAACATGAAGAACAATGCACGGTGGCCACGAAAACGCCGCTAAATGCAAAAGGCCGTATATTTCGCCCATGTTTAGTTTGTCCGCTGTGGGCTTCTGTAGAAACATGGTGGTACAACATGGCAGCCTCCAAGGTAGAGGAGCTGCACCCTCTGTAAATACATTAAACTTAGTCTAGGGTGCTGAATATACAATAATTCTTATTTTCTTGTGATTATACACTGATGAAGACATGTTTATGAAAATTATACTCCAGTTCTGCCACATTCTGCCAATAAAACCTTGTAAATCTTACACACCAGACTTTTAAAACATTCTTAGCGTTATCACTAGTAACCACAGGTGTTTCTAAATTAACCAGAACTGAAATCTTGGAGGATTATAACTATAATGTGACACAATCTCATAATCTAATATTTTGAACCAAACATGAACTGAGAGAAGTGACCACTAAGGTTAGTGCACCCAGATGATGGGAATGCATGAATGGAGGCAAATATCACTACATCTGGCAAAAAACAGCCTTTAATTAAGTTCATTTGAGGGACAATATCCTAAAATGTGCAGCTGCTTTATGGTATCATAGAAAAGAGAAAGTTTTACATACAGTATACACAAAAACAGCATTTCACAAATGTAGAATAGATTTTGTACAGAGTTGTCATAGTCATCCAAGGCTTCTAAGACCTGAAAACTTACTGGCCAGCAGCTAAGGAATGAAACCTTGGTCAAGACTCAGGTAATTTTCAAAATTGTCCAAATACAATACCTACATACCAACACTGAATTAGGAATAGCAGCAACCATGTTGAATTACTCAATTGGTTAAGAACTTTTTGACACATTTCCTCTACTGGCAGCTAGATGCTGTGTCTAAGAAAACTCTGAAGTCAAGTGGAAAAGCCACAACTTTAAATCCAAATTTAAATGGTAGCATTTTAAATTTTCTGGATTTGTAAGGCAGTAATGCAAAGCACTATCCTCTAACCAACGTGGATCCAACCTGAGGACCCAACTGAGTGGAGTTGTCTGATTTTTCTTCATCTCTTACTCATTAAACGACAGTTCAACTGCTTTTGGCTTTTACATTCCGACTTGCACATTTCAAAAGACTCTTCAAACACTTTCAGTGCTTCAGCTTTAACTCATTCACCATTCAACATCTCAGATGAAAACAATTAACATTTTACCATGCTAACCAGTTAATGATGTTTGAGCCTGCAATTGTGAGCTGGGCCAATTTAAATTGTAGTTTGCAAGCTGCTTTCATCATATGAAAATTCTACACATTGTGACCTTAATGAGGATTATGACAATTACTGGCAAATGGAACATTAACGAAATGTTTTAGGCATGTTTGCCCTCAGGCTGTCACAGTTCGATGCAGCAGGAGCACTTGCTTGTTCCACGTCAGCTATTTCCAGACCCCACTCTGACATTTGCCGTGTGTAAACCCAAATTCTGTGCTAAAGCATCCCTGCAGAGAGCTATGGATCCTTGTTCTTCTATGGATCAGTGTTAATGTTAAAACTATTAAAGCCACTGATTGTCAGCTGGAGTTCAGGACACCATAACACCGACCTGAGGCCACTGCTGACTTGGCAAAACCAGCGCATGCACAACAGCTACCCCTGCAGATCATCCATCAGAGCACGAGCTTCCCCCGAAAGCCAATTATTATACTCCCATTTCCATCTCCTCCGCCCACACGGAGAGGGGGAGATTTTGTGTTGGAGGGTTGAAGGAAAAAGTTAGGCAGTGATTTGAGACCAAATGAGTCCGCAGGATGGATGGCTGAAGATGTAAGAGAGGGCAGGAGGAGGAGGAGGAGGAGAAAGTTTGGGGAGAGAGCAGCCCACAGAGAAGGTGAGGGCAGAATCAGACAGGGGGAATGCTGCTGCTGCTGCTGCTGCTGCTGCTGCGGTGGTGGAGGGAGACAGAGGCAGCTATGGTGTGACAGTGCCCACTTAAGGCAGCCTGACAGGAGGAATCATCCACACTGTCAGTCTGGGGGAGTCAGCTCAGGGTAGGGGCAATGAAGGAAATGGAAAAGGTGTGTGTGTGTGGTTAGGGTTGAAGTGTGACGCCTGTGAGGGGAGTGCCTGCAAATGTAGACAGAGGTTGTTCATGTTATGATTTAATAAATTTCTTAGTATTTTTCCTCAAACATCTGTCGTCTGCATCAAGCCATTTTTCAATGGCTGACTTATTTGGGCCATGATGCAGCTCCTTTTTCGGGCTGCATAAATCTGCCGCAATGGCCAATATTTTGTTATTACCTAACACAGCTTGGATAAAATGCTTTAGTTTCTACTATTCTTAGTCCATCTATAACAATGTTCCTTCAGGTTTCAACAAATTGAAGTTTTTTAAGACCTTGTTAAGACCTATTTCATTCTGGCAAAAAAAAGTGTGAAGGCCATGAAAGAAAAACACTGTAGTGTCACGTCAGTCTCACAAATAAAGATTCCAAATGGGTTCTTCCTGAATGGCTACTCAGCATGACTTTTTTGAAAAAAGAGTTCATCAAGAATTGTTGAAAGCATGGATGTTTGGAGATGTTTTCTCAATTTAAACAATGCAGACTGTAACACAGGTTGTTAATGATGTAGAATTCAATTTGATTCTTCAAAAAGAGGGTTACAGGTAAAACCCTTGTAAATATATATATTTAAACCCCCCTGGGTGGGTTCTACACGAAACCCTAGGAATATAAAAGGGCTTTTGGTTGTGCCCCCTGGGTGGGTTCAATGAAACTCTTGGAAGATGGAAAGGTTCTGGATAGAACCTCCAGAGACGGTTCTGGGTGGAACCATTACACCATAGAAGGATTCTCTGTACAACCTCTCAGATACCTCTTAGAACTTAATTTAAATAATCTTAATTTACAGATTTTTGAAGCATGGTTTGACATGACTCTCCACCCTACTGAGCTAAAGTTAACTTAGCTCATTATGCTAAGACAACAGGGACAGAAATAGTGATTTAGCTAAAAAAAAAAGAACAACAGTGAATCAAAAAAAAAAAAAAATCTTACATCTGACAACTTTTTTATCAGAACTGACGACTCCACCAAGTCAAGTCCGGGGACTGCCGCTGCAGAAATTCTATATTTATGGATAGAAGGATTTCTTCCTGAAGAGTTTAATTTGTTGTGTGGTGTGCTGCAATACATTCTGAGCAGGATGCACAGTTTGCACTAGTGATTCCATGTTGGTTTCATTTTGTGGCTGAAAAATGAGAAGTGAATACCTAAATAAATTAAAAAAACCAAAACCAAAACAATGCTAAGGTCATAATCCAATCAAGACCTGTGAAAGTCATATTGTAAGACACTTTAAGACCTACAATTCAGATTATTGGACTGGAGTTTTTGAGAGTGTTTAAGTACTCGTGGAAACCTTGTATAAAGATGTTTGATAGTTTACATGGCTGTGCTGTAACTTAGGTATTTTGCTGATGGTTTTAAATGTATATTCTAATTATACTGTGGTCAAATAACTTAATAACGAATAACTTAAGTAAGATCACGCTAGTAAAACAAATCTGACAATAAATTTTAGAGACAGACTGTTTTGTCTGTATGCAAAGTGTTGATGCCCATCAGTGGTGCCCTCTCTAACTCCTTCAATCCTCAGTTTTATTTTTACACCATCTATTTTGGTTCTTCACACTTGTTCTTTTGTTTGACAGATGCGTGGCAGTCTGTTTACTTACAAAGAGAGACGACTGAGGCCAATTGAGAATTCTGGTAGTGCTCTCTAACCTTCTGTCTCACTTCAATTCAGTTTATTGGAGCTTTATTGGCATGACGTTTTATTCAAGAACAGGGTGTCAAAGCACAGATACATAAACATAGTTAAGTACATAATGAAAACACATGGGACGAGACAACTAGCGGCTTTTACTGCATGTAAATAAAATTTGAAATACACAAAATCAAGAAAAGAAAGGACAAGTTGTATGGACACCCAGCAGTGCCAATATAAAATGGAAATGCATTTCTTCTTCTCTGTGGTCATGATATATGTCAGTAATAAAATTTTAATGTAAAACCCTAATTTCCATGTTTTACACTTGCAAGAAGTCCACTGACAAATAATGCTCAATGCACCACAAGGCCTATCATTGCCATAATAATGATGCAATTAAATGTGAACTGTGAAACATTTTTCAAACTGGCATATATTGTGCAGCCTAAACTTGAAAGTGACAATTCAGTCTGCAACATTTAAATTATGCCGAGATTTTACAAGCATCTTATTAGCATGCATGTTTATGTTTATTGTAAGGCACAGTGTTTAGTGTCCATAGTGATTATGACTGGAGAAGTATAAAGACCAACTCTACATAATAAAGTGCTTGAGGCAGATGGATGACTCTAACAGAGGATTTGGAGACTGGGCTTTGTGAGTCAAGTCAAGTTTTAAAGGGACAGTTCACCCAGAAATTAAAATTCAGTCATTATCTTCTCATCCTCATGCTGACTTGGGTTTAGTTTTTTAGTCCACAAAAGACTGTTGGAGTTTTGCAGGAAAACAGCGTTGCAGAATCTCCATACTGCTAATCTGGTGTAACCCAAGTCTTCTAAAGCCCTGACATGCTAAGTTGACTTCACCATAGATCCTTAGCTTGGAGCCATGGGCATGCACACCGTCTGAACTGGGTATGTGTGGTATGACAGTGTTTGTGCACAAGTGAACGGCATGTCGGGGCGTTAGGACACTTGGATTGCACCAGACAAGCAGTATGGGTGCATTTCATGGGGTTTCTTTTGGTTGTGGCGTGACATGCTTAAGGTTCATTGCACCTATCATAGCGAGTAGGTCTATCTCTGGACTCACAGTAGTTATAGGCCACACCTACTATATGATACAACCTTTGAAACTGGTGGGTTTAGGCACCAAAACTACTTCAGGAAAAAGATCTCAGGGGATATATGTCATGAAATGAAGTGGGTCCATAAGACTCCAGCTGGTACTTTCCAGCCGTCACATGTCTTTTGAGAGTCAGTGACATGTTCTGTTGGTTTGAGGATGTGCTGGATTTAACCTCATTTCTAATAAAGAGAAATGGAGATGGATTTTATGCTAATTTTAATGATGGCTGAATTCTCCGAGCCCTCTTTTGTGAAATTTGTCAAAGTCGATCATGAGACGCACTAGGTGGGGAAAACGACCATTGGGGATTTTCCATTGGTTACAGCCAGTCAAACTGTGCCGCGCTGATTTGCATGCCCATTACCACTTATAACATGCTGAGCTGTGCCGAGTCGTGGACCATCACCATCATCTTGCCCACCCTGGAACAAGCATGTGTTGCAAGACCGAACTCCTGTGTGCCGGAGAACACAGAGTAAAGCATTTTTAAAAGTGCCTTTGTAGCTTCTAACTGAATCTCTCTGAATCTCTGTAGTTTCAGGTTTAGCTTCTCTCTGCCTTAATTTACTGTTTTCTTGTTTGTTTTCCCTAAAGTTAACTGTCATATATCACACACGCACACACAATTGTCATTAAATGATTTCATTTCAGTGTTGAATTCCCATAATCCAGTGCATTATGGTGATCAAAAAGAAAAGAAAGGAGCACAATCTTACTCCACTCACACCTAGAGTTTTTTTTTTCTTTTTGCCTGGGAGAAGCCGAGTTGAAGGCTGTTCACTCCAGATGAATGACATGAGACATTATACAAGCTAACTGTGAACATGGAGAGGCATTCTAAAAAGACAGCTCTAATTCAATATTAAACTAATCCATCTGGGCCACGTCACTGAATGCAGATGGCTATCAGGACCAGCAACAACCTTGAGCCCAAAGACAGACGAACACTGACTCTCATTACTCAGTCTCAATCTCCCTCTCGCCGTGTCTCTTTGGCTTAACTCCGACATGCTGAGTGTGCGTCTGATGATTGGCCCAATTTGTTTCCCCTCCCTTTATTGGTTGATTCTCATTCTCGATGCTCATTCTTTGTGCTTATCAGCGGCTGTAATAATCTATAATATGAAAAATAATTAGCATTTCCAATTTCATAGCTAGGTATCAAAGAAGACTGATTAACGCTGGTGCAGAAAGCAAGGGTAATTTCCTGCTTTTTTTTGACAGTGTTCCTGCCCGTGCCGCATAATTAGGTGTCACTGCTCAAATGAAAATGATATCAAACGTTTCTCCTCCGCCATTCAAAACGCTCATGTTGCAAAGGCTACATGATCAATAGCACAGAGGGGAGCACGCAGGCCGGCGTTGACGCGATGCAAATGGAATTGAGTTCAGTGTAGCTGCAGTATTGACTCTAGGCAAATCCATGTCTTGACTTTCTGATTGAGTTATACACTGCAGCACAAGGTTTGTTGACTGGATGTTTTCCTATAGAAGTGAAAATCTGTGGGAAAAAACCCAAACAATCCTGGCTAAACGAGACTGAGAAAAGGTTTTGATTTTTCATTCTCTCACGCCGTTTGTTTTTTTCCCACCACGTCTAGTTTGTTAGTCCGTTTCTTCCTCCATCTCGATCATTTTCCTTCCACTTAGCCACTCTGTACTCTTAGAAATAAAGGTTCCAAAAGGGTTCTTCATGAACAGTGTGTAATATTATTATTACCATTTCCAAAACAGTAATCATACTGAGTTACTGAGTTACTTTTTGAGCTAGGTAGGCTACCCTATGACTTGTACATGCAGCAGGTCAGGGCAGGAAGGAGAGGAAGAAAAGCAGACTTTCTACAGGTTGAAGTATTATTGTTGTTTTGACTTTGTTCGGCTCCTCCAGAGAGAATCTGTGGTGATGGAATCTAATTTGAAGGCCACACTCAGAGAGGTCGACTTTGTTTCCACCACAGCCGACATCTGAACAGCTGACAACAAAAGCTTTCTGGGTGTTAACAGTTCAACGGATCATCAGTTCAACTTTAGGATGCGAAAAGGCTGCTAACAGGGGACAAAAGTAATAAAGTAATATAACAAGTGATGTACCAAATTACTTTTGATTTAAAGTAATAAGTAATATCATTACATTTTAAAGGAGCAATTAGCAAAAAGTAACTTATTACACTTCCTGAGTATCTTGCAAAGAGCGTCTCTAAAGAACTGTTTTGTCAAGGGTTCTCTGGACCATAAAAGAGTTCTCAGTAGAACCTCCTGGGTGGATTTGTGCTAAAACCCTATTGAACCCTATAATATAATATACAAAAGGTTCTCAGTACACCACCCTGAGTGTGTTCTAGATAAAACCTTTGGAATACCAAAAAGGATCTTGGTAGAACCTCCTGGGTGGCTCTTAGATAAAACCCTTGTAATTCAAATGGGTTCTTGATAGAACCCACTGGGTGTGTTGAGGATAAGGTCTTCAGATCTAAAATGTTATCAGCAGAACCCCTTTGATGGGTTCCAGATTAAACATCTGAAATACAAAATGGGCCTTGGTAGAACACCCTGGGTGGGCTCTAGTTATCACCCTTAGAAGGTGGAACAGCTCTGGATAGAACCCCCAAAGAGGGTCCCTCCTCCTGTATCCCTGGGTGGAACCATTACACCATAATAGGATTCTCTGCAGAACCTCTCACGGATGGTTCTAGATACAACCCTTTCTGTTGAATTCTAGATAGAACTTCCTGAAACAAAATGGGTTCTCCTGGGGACAAGATGAAGAACCCTATATGCATTTATGGTTCTAGTTAGCACTTTCATTTGGAAGAGTGTCCCCTCCCTCTTCTCCTTTCCATGTCCTTTCCTGTCCTTTTCTTTCCATCCCTCCATCTCCCTTGTTGTCACACCCTCCTCCTCCTCCTCCTCCTCCTCCTCCTCCTCCTCCTCCCAGTGTTTCCATCCCTCCTCCTGTATCCCTCCTCCTCCTCCCTCCCTCTGTAATCAGAGCTGTGACTGAGCAGTGTTTACAGGGTCCTCCCAGGGGCTTGCCAGTGTGACACATTCGCTTTACAACTACTCACCTCGCCTCACCCTCCTCACTCTCTTTGCTTTGGTCAGATTACATAGGAAGCAACAGAAAACATTCCTCCCCCTCAGACATACACACACACACACACACACACACACACACTCCTCCCCTCCTCCTCTATCCATCCCCTACACCTCCACTCTTCAACCTCTCCGACCCCTGCTGCGCTCCCCCAGCGATGGCACACCAGTAGGAGGCCGTCTTATCTCTTTGCTCAAATGGAGCCTAGTCACTCCGGGCATCTTGGTTGCACTGCAGAGCTTGGTTAGACCATCAGACTGAAACATGATCATTTAATTCTGACAAGGAGCGCCTGCCAGCTGCACACAGTGACACTGTAAAAAAAATCCTGCAGGAAAATAGTGGAATCAAGCAACATTTTTTTCTTAATACTTAATGTAAGTATACACATTTTATTAATTCAAGTTAATTAAACTTTAAAATTTCTAGCATTTATTTTGAGAACACTTAAAAACTTTTAAACATGAGTTTGTCTAACTTTAAATCTTTTAACTTGAAATAATGAGTTGAATGAATGTACTGTACAGCGTTCAATCAGCTCGTTAAATTAAATATCTAAAGAAACATAATCAGCATACTAGAAGGTTGAGGGTTAATACTTTCCTGAGATTCACCCTTTTTTTGTTTGAAGAAACTGTGAACCATGATGGAAGGTAGACTAAATTCTTAAAATTTTATAAATTCAAATGAGAGCAACAACTCAATTTAAAAAAAAAGTAAATTATGTCAACATAAGATCATGAGCTGGCAAAACTTTGTTTAGTTTATTTAGTGTATTTGTTTTGAATCATTACAAAAATATCTCAACTTGCTCACACACCAACGTTCTGTAATTAGAACAGAAAGTTGTTTTTTTTTGTTTTTTTTTTACAGTGAAGACAAACTGTCGACCATGTGGCTGCAATTGTTTTAGTTATTCACCAAATCATATGGATACAAATTGGAGAAGTTAATGATGATGCCGAGGAGTGTGTGCACTGTTTTTGAGAATCAAATATGTATTTAGATAAGACCAGCACAGATGTTTTGCTGAAGGACTGGGTGTCTCGTGGGTGCAAATCTTCCTCCGTTTTTTCCCCAGAGCTCTAAACACCAAAAACTGTTGTGTTCCATCAGAGTAGAGTTTTTTTTGTGTGTGTGTGTGTGTGTGTGTGACTTGTCTATTTGTGTGAGCGTCAGATGAGCTGATTGGCGCTGGAACTGACTGATTGCTCTTGAGGGAAGGTGGTAATTTCTCTGTCATATTGTGACTGATTATAGCTCTGAAATATGTCACTGTTCCAACTCCATCAGAAGTTTTTGACAGGAGGCTTTGATGTGTGTTCACACAGGCAGGAAGGCAGACAGACAGCTATCTAGCACCCACTCCATGGGAAGTAACACAAGCGCTTTTGACTGTTTGCAGCAGACGCCTGTATGTTGTAAATTGTCAAAAAATACTGTGCTGTTGACGATGAATAAAGTGTTTGAGAAATGACAGTAGTTCTCCTGTTATCACAGCTTGTCTGCCTGAAGCTGTCAGAGTATTTTATACAACATGTGTTGTGGTGGTAATTGAAGACTGGACACGCTGTTCAGGAGAATATTTCACTTGCAAATGCAATACAGACAAAAACCAGTAAAACAAAGACAGAAACAACTGGTTATGTAGTTATGAAGACCATGGAGCCTGTGATGATCACACACCGGTGCTCTTTGGATACTTCAGGTGTACTGAGCTTATTCCATTTTGTGAAGGACTCATTTAATCGGTGGAATATGGTTTCAAATCAAAAATGTAAAAAGCAAGTCTTCCTCAAAAATGATCCAAGACACGCTGTTGGGTTTGTGCAAAGTGAAAATGTCGTTGTTTTATATGGTAAGATGTATTTTCTGACGTATTCTAATTTTTGAAGAAAAAAAGAAAAACCTTAGAACTTAAAAGAATAATTTTGATGCCCCCCCCACTCCCAGTAGTCGCTCTGAGGATCCCCCAAGGGTTGCAGACTCATGATGTACATTGTTTGTGTTTATACGCCTCATTCAAACGTCATATTTGCAGAAAAGTTTTCCTGTCTTACATTGAAAAAAACTGAATGTCTGAGGAGATCAAACTACCTGCCTCTACAGTTTTTGCCTGGAGGCTGCCAGAGCAGCAGAACAGCAGACATTTTATGGCGGAGCACTTTATAAGCCAATGTTCCACTGGGGACGTGTAACATGAAAACCGAGTCACATCCTTTGCTTGTGGGCACAATATTTAGCAAGTCATTTTTTTCTGACGCCATGCTAATAAATTCAGTTTATATGAAGTGAAGCCCACATCGCAGGTGTATTAAATATAGATTTGGATTCACCAGTTAGAACAAGAAAATGTGTGTTTTTTCTCAAAGACTTCTGCAGTTTGTCAGTGATGGTGTCCTGTGGATTAAATATTTTGATTTTATAGCATAATAATTTGATACTGGAGTGCTTTTGAAGTTATTACTTTTGACTCAAATAGGTCATTTTTCTTCTGGGTCTCCACTGGATGAGGCTGTGTTAATGACCATGGGTATTCACTCATTTGCAGGGGCCAGGCTGGAAGAAATTCAATCCCATCATCATACTGAATTTGAATAAGGAGCTAAGGGTCAGAGTGTAGCATGGCCATTATTATACTCCTCATTATCACTAACTTGGTTCACTCGGTTCAGGTTTCGTGGCCTTGTCCCTGAGCAGAGAGAGAGAGAGCAGTGGAGTACTGAGAAAGCACAGTGTTTTAGACTGGGTTGCACCAACAAAAAGATTAGTTTAATCTCTATTTAGACCTGGTTTTGCTTTGTTGCACAATTAAAAACTAATCTCAGTTTAGTAAATCCAGGTTTAGTGATGTCAACCAAATTAAATACAGTTTAATTAATATGAAGATGTTTGCTTACCATAATGCAAATAAAGAAATAAATAAAAATCAGATTTGTATGTTGGTGGGACTTGGTAAGAATAAAATAGGGGGAAAACTGTTAACTTTCAGTTGCTCTGTATTTCTTAGCAAAACTCTGTATTGATAGCTAACTAGAAAAAAAACCCAATAATGTTGGATTGTTTGCTAGCTAGCTATTTTTTTTTTTTTTTACAAACACTAAGCTATATTGTTTGCTAGCTAGCAAAAAAGTCCTATTGTTTGCTACCTAGCCAAAAAACTTTTTAAAAAGTGTTATATTGTTTGCTAGTTAGCTAACACATTAATAAAAACAATGTATTTTTTGCTAGCTAGCTAAAAAGGTTAACAAAACATCACACTGTTTGCTAACTAGCTAATGGAAAAAGCTTACAAAACATTACATTACAAAACATTACATTGTTTGCCAACTAGCTTAAGATTTAACAAAACATTATATTGATTGATTGCTGGCTAAAAAGCTGGTGAACCTTGTTGCCCTGCTCATGATGGCTGGCCTGAGAACTCTTTTTGCTCCGTCCATCCATTTTAAAAGTTAAACCTCCTCAAGTTTAAAGTTACTGGATCACTGAGCTTAAAGTTTTGGTGCAACAGAATTGTAATCTAGGTTTACAATAAAAAAACAAAACTGATGAGTATGGTTAGGGTTAAAGGCAGGTTTAAAATGAATCTTAATTTAAGGTAAAAGTTAAGAACAACATGAAGTCATTAATAAATTAAAGTGAAACCATGATACAATCAGGTTTAAAAATGAATCTTTGTTGGTGGAACCCAGCCTTAGTGGTGGGAATGAAAGCGGGGGGGGGCAAAAGTGTCATGAACATAAGATGTTGTGGTCTACTGTGCATGGAGAGAGTTTCACCCTTGTTGGAAAAAAATATTAACAAATTTACTGTAACATCTTCCTCTTGTTAACTGTGGACTTCGGGGAAGAACCGAGTGATGACCTGTCCAGGGCACTCAAAGTGTACCATGAAGTTTGACACAAGAGAGATCAACGCTCTCCAATGGAGGAAAAAGTCTGTCAGGGGGGTCACCAGGGTCAGATTCCTCCGCGGTGTGCGATTCCTCTCCGTCTGAGCGTCTAACACCAATCCTTGTGGGGTATGGCATCAATACTCTCTTTTATGTCGGGAGACAGCGATCAATGGATCTCCCTTTCCCCGAACGGAAGCACTCCATATTCAGCGGTTGATTTCACGGCTGGATATCCGACACACCACTTAATGGATGTGTGTGTATATATGTCTGTGTGAGTGTGTGGTTCAGTGTACAGTTGTAGCATTGTAATTTAAGGTGATTAATCAACATACAGTAGGTTTATTGAACTTGACAAGGGCAGCCAGGTTTTTTCCACACTCAGATTAGTGTTCTCATGAACGCCCAGGTAATGAGAACACTACAACATTTAGCACATACACAGTGCAGTTCATTGTTACTATTCATTAAGCTCAATACACAGTGTATCTGGCTCTTAAGTCAACAATGCTGTTTGTTTGGGTTTATTTATATACAGCAAAATTTAGTAAAAGGGAAGCCAAGAATATATCTGAATGTCAATAAATAATACTGTTACTTCAATATAATGTTAGAGCAGAGTGTCAAATACCTATAAACCTTTATGCTTACTCAAACCTTCAATCGGCTGGTGAAAAAAAAGGTAATTACTTTTCTCACCGGCCCTACCCCAACACCACTCAGTTGGTAAAATAAATTAAAAAGTAATTCATTTCACTCTTCTGTTTTTCTGCGTGAAAGATTGCCTTTTCCAAACCACATGTTCAGTATAATGTGCGAGTCATATCTGTGTACATGCAGAGCAGTGATTGTCTTTTTTTGGTTTGAGTGACTTGTATGTGTGTGTGCATGTTGTGTGGAGCGATGTAGAACTGCTCCCTGGTTGAACTGAAACACTGATAAGTGGCCCTCAGTGCAGAAATAAGCACTATGCTTTTCAGCTAGCTGCCAAACTGGTGGACTCAGGGGACAATTGCCCACTCTACACTGATAATGTTCGAAAGCACGCCTCAGAAGCACCCTCTTGGATGCCCCTATGGTAGATAAAACATGATTAGGGGTGGCCGAACATCCAAGGCAATGCAATAAAGTACCGTGCAGGGTGCTCTGTGAGCTGCCCCCTAGGGTGCCTTTCCAATGGACAAAGCATGATAATGTACCTCCTGAGGTGTCCTTTCAGTGGAGAAAATATGAACTGCCTCCTAAGGTGCCCTTCTAATGGACAAAATGTGATAAAAGTGTCCTCTAGGGTGCCCTTTCAGTGGACAAAATGTGTCGTCTAGCTGGTAATGCTACCTAGACTAGCTACCTAATGCTACTCAGACGTTCACAGAAGCCACGCTTCTATCTTCATGACATTATCTTAATCTTCAAGTGCATGTCTCTTATCTTGATCACACTGACCACAATGGAAATGCACTGGACATGACCGTCTAATTATAAAATATGCATGAGGAAACCTGGAAATGTGGTGAGAAAAATGCTTTATATTAAGCTTTTTTCTGCTCTACTAACAACTGACAGAGAGAATTGAGTTTCTGAAAACAGAAGAAAACAAGTTAATCCCAGGCTGCTGAGGCATAATAAAAGTGAATGCATGATTTGTGTGAATTGATTATTGTGTTCCTGTGCTTAACTGTAGGTGTAAATAATAAAAAAAATCTGTTTCTCTTGGACACCCACTGGTCTTTTTGTCATGTTGAAAGAGCAGCCAGCATCAGAGAGAATGAGAGTTAGCTTCTGAGCTTTTTTTTTTTTTTTCTCACATGCAATTTACCCTGTAAATGTTCAGGCTGCCTTTCCATGAATTTCCATGCAAGATATTCTTACTAACTCAGGTCCTGGTGAAATATCTGTAAATCTTCCATCATGCCTCAGGGGGGAAGAAAATCCCCAAGTCAAGCAGGAAAAAGATTGCATCATTCTCATGTATGACGGCAAACCATATATGACCTATGTATATGTTTGAACCTTCCCAAGATAATTTAGTCTGGTGATGCTGTAGGTTGCATGTTACTGGGTTTTATTTGCAAAAGTGTAGGTTGGCTCTAGGGGGAAACATTGAAAAATAAAATTTCTTGCAGAGGTAAGCTGATTTTGTTCAATAGATTCAATAGAGGTGACTCTCTTTTTAGATTATTATAGAGAAACTTCTGCTTACAGTGCAAGGTCTTGAGATATAGCATCCTACCGAACTATAGGAAGTCATCTGTTATTTTAAATTCCTGTAGCACTATATCATAGTGTGAATATAGTTAGCTTTCATATTTTTCACAATAAAAGTAATGGATCTACAACGGAGCTGAATACCAGAGGTTCAGGTGATGAGAGAAAATGATGAAGCTTTGTGTGAAGAAAACATAAACCTCTGTGCTGAAAGCCATCTCACCACCACACACAAACAAAGCTTCTAGGTCATGCACATAACCCGTCTCTCTCTGACACATCAACATGCACGCACACACATGCACACACACACACGCTCTGCATCTGAGCAGGGCAATGGTTTGTGCATGTAAATCACGCCCTTAATGGCCCGTGGAACAGGCTGGGGCGAGGAGACTCGGTCTCAACTCTATGAATAGCAAAGCAGATCCAGCTGGGACTGCCAGTCATCAACATAAATAACAGATTAACACTTTTCTTTTACAGATTAAACATTATCTTCCCCGGTACGCTAAATGAATCGCTGCAATTCAGACACAGCTCGTTTAGGACGAGGCCTGGGTGGAGCGCGGTGGCTGCAACAGTCGCGTGTGCTGTTGAGAGCTCGTAAAGGTGCAATTGCTAAGCTAATAAACATTCCTGGATTAGCTTTCCTCCATATGCCTCGCAGTTATACTTCTGATCTGGGTTGCTTTGTGAAATTGAATCACAAAGTAAGAGGCTTGAAGGCGTTATAGACCTTAAATGCTAGTTACCTCAAATTAAGTTATATGAGACAATGAGCTTCAGGCAGGAAGCCATTTTCTCTTGTTTTTGTTCGTAGCCACAATTCGTTCTTACTGATTTCTGGAATTTACCAGTGTTTTGCTCTCCTCCTAGGTGAGAGAAAATTTTAGGAAAGATCGAGAGCATTCTTACCAAGGTAGGAAAAGAAGTCCGCAAATTGTTTGTCCATTGCAAGGAAACATAGACTTAAAATATTTATTATAATTATTTCTAATATCCATTATTTATTATTATGATTATAATAAAATATTTCTGTTAAAATAATTGGCCAAGTAGGTTTACACACCAAGGGAATTTTAAAGGCATTATATTTTGCAAGTCTTCCCACACTATTTCCTGCTTCACAAATGTGCTGCTTTTTGTCAGTTTGTCAATTTAATATTTTAGGGGTTTAGATTTGATCAAATCAAATATATTATCAGGGATCATGCAGTTGCTTGCATGTGCGTGTGTGTGATCAACAGACCTGGAGCTTTTGTGCAGCTAATCTTGAGTACAACTAGACCAGTCAGCCAATTGTTTGTGCACATTTATGCTGAAGGAACTCTGTAATTAAAGCTTTTTGAAAAAATCTTGAGAAAGCTTTCATTAAGCCTCCACGGCCATCGAGAGCTGTGGCCACAGGCATTTTGTTTTCATCCCATTCTTGTGAACATGATATCTTCTGAATGCCTTGAAGTAATTTCTTCAGACTTCTCACAAATGAGAACTTGGACTTAAGATAGAACTGCTAAAATTTTGGCAGGCAAAAAAACAACAACAAATTTTTGGTCTTAACTCAAGATTTCATACACAACACAAATATCTAATAGATGATGAGATAATAACATTTTATATCCAAAAGGTCAACTTCACTGTGACATCATAATGTTCAGCTCTCTATCAGTTCTCTGTACTCTTATGTAAAAATAGTCTCTAAGTAAAGACGGCATGTTTCTCACTGGAAATTATTCACTGGAATATTATCCATATTAAATTCCTTCAAAGTCTTCACTACATACATTATATGATTCTGGCCAGACACGGATGTAAACTGTACCTGGACTGGTTGGTGGAGACATACAACTGCAAGGCACTAATTCTATTTTTTGACTCCTCTGTTTTACGATCATTGACAGCCGACTTCTCTCTTCTTAACTGGCCGCTAGAGGCCGTAAATGATCAACAGTTATTTCAGTTTGAGACCTTGTTTCAGCTCAGGGCAGCATATGTGAGATCATGTTAATGCAGTTGTGGTGCCATTGCAGTAGGTGCTTCATCTACTGCTGGGCAGGGATCTGCACTCTACTGAGTTCACTCTGTTAGTTTTATTTTTAACTCTGCAAACTTCCTGGCATCCCTCAGCTGACAGTATTTACAGCATCAAAAATGTTTTGCCATTTTTAAAATATTTTTATCAACAGAAAATTAAGAGAAAATGTGGAAGAAGTTTAAGAGAATGTTGCTACATGGGGCCCATTACTTACATTACCTTAATGTAATAGTGAGTTTGCTTGTTTTGTTTAGATATAGCCAAGAGGCTCTGTGAAGGCAATTTAAAGTACAACACTCAGCCACAGCAGCTTCCATGTCTGCTGTCAGGTTTTAGATTTAAACCTAGAAAAACAAATCTTGCTGTGTTATGTGAAAGAGTTTCACAGATGTGTACCATTGGGTCAGTCGACTCAATAATGCGCTACCTTTGGTGTTACAAATGCTAGAAAATAAATTGCTCCTCGACCTTTGAAGTGAAACTGGTTTCTACGAGGTAGCGTTTGTGAGCAAAGCCTACAGTGGCTGATGGCACACAGATCAGTATTACTCACTACAGCAGACCTCCACAGCTGAGGGAGCCATTCGGCCCCAGCGCTGTCTGTCAGCCCTGTGATATACGCTCGGAGAGAGAGGTTGCGGGGATGGGAGGGGAGGTAGGATTTGATGGGTACATGCTGCTTAAACAACGAATGGCCGCTGGGCTTGTGTGTGCGTGCGAGGGACTGTTCACAGAGAGCAAGAGCGAAAAAGCGTGTAGCCTTTGAGGGATTGACTTTTATTTGTGGCACGATGTCACATTTCCAAGCGTCACACCGGCAGTTCTTTGTGTGCGCCCGGGGTTTTCTAGCCCACGTTTCTCTAAAATGCAAATGGACCTTTCTGCTTTTTTTGTCCAATAAAGAGAGGAATCAAGATAGGGTAGAGGCATTGTTTGTTTGTCATCACACAATGACATTTCTGTTCATCTCTGGGCCTGCAGCGAGGTAGCAATTTAAATGTTAACATGGAACTGGTAGCACTGGCAGGATACAAAAGTAGACATGGCATCTCTTAGACAGAAAGACCCATTCTTCCCTGTGGGCTTCATACACTACTTCTACTGTCCATCAAGCAGGAGTTACTGCCACTGCTCGCTAATAGAGATCTGACAAGGTGTCTGGGAAAAACATTTGGGTGATCATCATAAAAAAATTACAGGACAGTGATGGAAAAAAAAAAAACTGGTGATTCGACCGGGGAAAGAAGTGTGAGCCTCTAGTGACTACTAATATACCAATGACTACATACATTCACAAAAATAAAACAAAACATGGCCTTTTGTTTTCAGAAATCTATTATCTTACAGCCAGATAAAAACTTCTGATTGGTTTGGCACCAACACAGTTCTCATTAATTGGTAACACTTTGTTAAGGTGCTTGTAATAAGCATCAGTTAATAGTAATAAGGCCCTTATAAGATGCTTATTAAATTAATATGTGTTAATAAGACTATGTAAGTGTTAATAATGGCATAATAAATTTTAACCTTAATAAGCACTATTCACATTGACCACATCACAGATCTAACCCAAAATAGCATTTGCAGTTAATATTTAATGTTAATGCCAAATTCAAAGAGATGACCTCCATGGTGCCCTGAGCAAAACTGACCGGAGAGCCACGCTAAGAATTTGCCACACAATCACAGCCCAGTGCTTCCACTACGGTCCCTCCTCCTTTAAAACAGTTTAATAAGTAGATCTAAATAGATAGTAATATTGAATATAATATTTTTGTGTAGAAACTTAAGATAAGTGAATACTGGCATTTAAAAAAATAAGACATTTTAAAATATATAAATGTAGAAATTACTAAAACATAACATTGAGCTTTGGGTCTGCTGCCTGGTAATTATTCAGTAAACTGATTTTAAATTCCATATTTAATCAATCATCAGCGAATGTCAATCCACTAATTTCCTTTAACCAAGCACATTTACATTAAGTACTGTACTTATTTTATATTTTACTTGAGTTCCATTTTATCCTACTTTATGCTTCTTCACTACATCCTAGAGGCAAATACTGAACTTTTTAATCAACAAAGCAGAAAAAAGGCAGTTTTCTGACTTTTTAGAGATACACGTTTCTCAGAGGACAGTGACACTACAGACTTTTGACGACCTTATAGGCCATGATGCATTGCCGTAGATTTAACTTAATCAAGGAGGTGGCACTATACACATCATTAGCGGTGACGCCCAGCCCACACGTGCCGTCATGGCAGTGCCATTTGATGATATGTCAAGATCTTCGCAATATTGCATTACAATGGTCTTAAGGCTGTTCTGACCAGATCGAAATGCAAATAGAACAAAACAACCTAAATTAAGAAATAAGGATCGACTATACACAGAATGCAACTAAGGGTTTGAAAATAATGGCAACCACAATAATAGTAATTATCATCAGAGATGTCTCATGACCCTGTGTTTCATAGCATTAAAAATAACCTACCTGTGACTGTTGGTGAAAAACAGAAGAGGCCCAAAAGATTCTGGAGTGATGAACTGAGCCGGATGACAGTCTGCAGCACAGATCATCTGAAAGAACAGAAAGTGTCGGTCAGGACTGGAATAATAGTAGAAAACACGTCTGAAAAGATGGATGTGGGTAACTGCATTTCAAACTGTGGGAAAAACTCTGTTGATTGAGGCCTAATCTATCAAAAGAAGTTTAGATCATGGTAGTTTGAGTAGCTGTCATTCATTACTTCCACCCCTGCTCAACATTTTGCAAAATCACTATGATGAACTGATCAGCAGAATATTTCATCATTGTTTTTAATGGTGCCAGCCAGAGTTCATCTGATAGTTAATCAGCTGCTTGAGATTTTAAAGGTCATTCCCCACATGGATGCTGTTAGTCTGGTGGTTCATTTTTTATGAAAACTGGGTTTATGACAAATAATCACAGCAAATATTCAGGGTGACAATGCAGCACAAGTCAGTTAAGTATAATTCAGTGTATAGATGGGGCAAAAAAACACATTTAACCAGAGAGAAAGTCATTTTCAGGTCCAAGTCCAAAATAAATATTCTCTGAAACCTTCAGAGTTCAACAGAAAAACTCTTTTCAGGGCTTCAGCATTAAACAGTAAAAAGAACTCAGCATCTCAAACTCTGACCTGAGTAAACCCTCTTTACTGAAACAAATCAAATTAGGATGTGTGGGAAAGTTTTAGTGGTTCAGTTTAGTTTTTAACCTCAAAGAGTAAATCACCACCCCAGCAAATTTAATCAGAGATCTCTGGCCAGGTTTCAGTCACTGGGTTCAGTTTTTTTCCACACAGAGTAAAACCTAAAATATCTCAAATAAATTTTTTAAAAGCAAAATCTCAGACACTGTCACAGTGAACTCTAGATGCCAGTTTGACTTCAAGTTCATGGGACCAAAGGGCCTATTTCATAAATCATTTACCCTATTTAAACAAACCACACAGTCATATTTAGGAACACAAAACTAGATCAGTCCAGTTTCATGTAATTCATAAGGTAACACAAAAACGCCACTTCGGGATTTCCTGCTAATGCAAACCAAAGTCAAAACATGAAAGTTTACCCAATAAGAGAACCCCAGATCCACGAAAGGTCTCGCGACAGTGATCATTTTTAACGATTTTTCCAGAACCCTAACTGACTGTTTTTTGTTTTTTTTTACTTAAAGCCACCATATTTATTTAAATATTGCGTTCTCACATTTAAAACTAAATTGCCTCGTACAAAGTGCACAATGGAGAAACAAACGCACAAATCTTGCACGATTTTCACAAATCAAGGGTTGCCTTACGGTAGGAAATAGTGGTTCTTATCAAATCACTCTGAAACAGAAAATCAAACCTCAAAAGTCTGTGAAAGAAGACAACAAATGGCATAAATGGGAAAATGAAGACCTGCCTTTCGCCAACTCACTGTGGAAGGAGTTTATTGATCAGCTGGTTCTGGATATATTTTAACTTTTCGGAAGACTGCCTTTGCTTTTTCTTCACCAGCCGGCGTTGAGACACCATTTCTTGACTTTTACCTCTCATTATAAAGGAAGAGGCGTCTTAATATTCTGTAAACCAGGGACACTCAACTTGTTTTGCCTGAGGGCCACTTTTGCAAAGTGACAGGAGGCCAGGGGCCAGTTAATCAACAAGCAATAATAATAACATCATTTATTATAAAATGAATAAACATTAAAAGGTCCATAACTCATCCCAAACTAAAACACCTTTTTAAACTGTCTTAATTCAAAGTGACTTGCACAGTTTTATCTTACAATAGTCATATTTACCCTGTATTGACTGATATTAACCTATCACAGTATTATAGTCTATATCAGTATTGGTAAATATTAGCTGATAAACACTGGCTCTAATAATGTCTGATTTGACAGATGTCTGATCAAAGAATTTCATTTAAATTCTTCAGCAAAATGTTCTATAAAAGTATGTTTATTAAGTTTTTTGTTTGTTTGTTTTTGTTGTAATAGTAATGTCAGTCACATTTGGTTTGATCAGACCTGTGGAGTATTAAATTTTAGTTTTTAAATCAAAGTAAAAACTACAGGTTATATGAACTTGTGCATCCCTACATACAGTATAACCTGTAGTTTACAGACAGCTGAGAGAAATAAGGGCCAAGATGTAGAGAAGAAAGATCAATTATTTGATATTCTAAAGTTCTGACTGAACCAAATCAAACTGACAGCACTATATGACAACAAAACAAATAGCAGTTCTGACTCTTTAAATGTTTATTAAATTAAATCAAATGCTTTCACTAATATATTTTGATACCAATATAGACACTAGAAGTTTAATCTGTGTGTTAATCATCAAGCCTTTGGAGAAATGAACTATTAGTTCAAAATATTAAAACATTTACAAGATCAAACTATTTATTTTTCTACATTTCTTCTCTTATTGTTTTACAGAATTATATTTTTATGGCCTCCTATGACTCCGTGTATGAACACACTGAGCCAGAGATCAGTAGAGAGAGGAGCTCAAACTGTTCACATATTTTTTTCTTTTAGGAACGCCTCGATCCAGAGATCCAGACAGAAAGAGTGAGAGAAGCTGACTCACACTTTGAGAAGATCCAACCTGTTTTCCTGTGAAACTCCAGCAGTGTTTTGTGGACAAAAAAGACAACACCCAACCTGCAACTGGCATGAGGGTGTCTAGATAATGACTGATTTTTTCATTTTTGGGTGAAATATCCCTTTAAGGTGTGAGACTGTTTGTGAGTCTGAGGTTCCCCTCTAGACATCACCGTAAAAATCGACTTTCATCTGAAAAATGAAAGCCGTGATATCGCTCAGCGAAAGTCCGACACTGAAGTGAGAGCTTTATTGTCTTACCTTTTGGGGATCTGTGGCGACCTGACCTGCTTCAGCACTTGGTCCTCAGGCCTCACGGTTCCTAGTAAGAGAAAAAAAAACAAGTCACACACACAGATATATTGTCACACACCCCCTAAATGGAGCAAGCTAGTGCTCCAACACACACATATACAGACAAGCACACACATGATTCTGACTCAACTTTTATCCCAGTTTGCTCCATCTGTCGGTCAAAGAATAAAATCTAAGAATAAGATCTATATAAAATAGAATGAGGTACAAAAAAACAATATTTACTGAATAGAATATTTTGTGTAGAATCTTCAGAGAAGTGAATATTGACATTAACATGAATAAGAAATCTTAGACTGCATAAAATATAGAAAATACTAAAACATTATTCTGAGCTTTGGGTCTGATGCCTGATAAATATTCAGTTAATTGATTTTAAATTCAATATTTAATTAATCATCAGTGAATGTCAGTCCATTAATTTCCATCTTGCATTAGTTCAGAGTTGTAATCAGTGGTGGACTGTAATTAAGTACATTTACATCAAGTACTGTACTTATTTTGTACTTTACTTCACTTCCATTTTATCCAACTTTATGCTTCTGCACTACATCCCAAAGGCAAATACTGCACTTTTTAATCAACAAAGCCGAAAAAAGACTGTTTTCTGACTTCTTAGAGGTTCTCACAGGACAGACATTTGATGATCTTATAGACCATGATGCATTGCTGTAGATTAAACCGGCCAACAGTGGCCTATAAAGAAGTTAAAATGAGCTTAAACTTAAACATCTACAGCAGTTAACAGCAGTGACATTAAAGCAATAATATTAGTCCAAAAACACTGACAGGGAACATTTTACTGCAACATGAATAGTTTTACTTGAAGTATATTTATCTAATATATTCCAATACTTTTACTTGAGAAATGTTTTGTGAATGCAGGTCTTTTAATTGTAGTGAAGTATTTTTACAGCGTGATGTTAGTACTTTCTCATCAGTAAAGGATCTGAATACTTCCACCTCGGAGGAGTAACTTCATGTCCATATATTGTCTGGACAGACAGACTGGTCTCCACAGAGGCTGTGGGAAAATGTACTTGCGCATATGAACGCATATGAACGCATGTTCACGTGCAACGCAGCTATCTTCTCTGAGTTTGCGTATAGGCCTCTGTGCTTACGTTAACTCTAGTTTGTGTGGCAAAGGACTTAATTTTGAGAAGCATTTCTGGGTCAGTGTTAAAAAAAAGCAAATGATTATTTTAGTCACACTTTTATTATTGAAGTCAAAATGTGAAACCCTAATCACAGCTGAATCAAATCATATCAAATTAGCTTTGAGACGAGGCAAATTTCAACAGAGTGAATGTATGCAAATAGTTTTTTGTACTGGATAGTTAAGTGTTTATTAACATACATGTTAAAATGAAATTCATTAAAATAGAAATAGGTGCATTATAAGACTCACAAAGATGTTTTGTTGAAAAGATGAAAAGCCTCCACTGCATTCATTGTTGTGCATTGCTGTTCATGAAAAGTATGAAAATTTGATTATACTGAAAAGACGGACTTACACAATTCTCTCATCTCAGATTGATACTCATGACGGAAAAAATGTTTGCTCAAATAAGAATGAGCAGAATGGACTTTCAGCACACAATTTATTTAAAATCTTTTTTTAACATGAAGCTAACTCCAAATTTAATTTAATTTAATTTAGGACATCAAAGCAGAATCGTGTTGAATTTTGCTGAAACATAGAAATCTGAATAGTTTTCCTGACAAGGTTTTCAGGCTGTTTGAATAGGTTGTTTCTGTTAAGAAATAATGCCACATGAAGGACAGTATGTCCTCTCTCTCTACATGAGGAGATTTTCTTTCACTATCCTTCTTACTTCCATTTTCCAATGCTGCATGATAAAAGTGTTAAAGAGGCAAACAACAAGCTATGACAAGTTGCATCACAATCACACATTTTCTCAATGTCATAATTAAGTGAGATCTGAACACACGGTCTTGATGTGCATAATTTTAGATTCAGTGGGACTTACACTTCCCAAGAATATCATTGTGATCATTAATACTTGCTTGAAAATGATCACATATTCAAGTTTTCTTCAGTATAAGTTTTGCAGTGATAGTGTATATCCATCGCTAATTCAGCAAACTTTAATTGGTGCTAATTTAACAAAAAATGACAAAAATGAATGAATATAAAATCAAAAGTTAATGTTATATGGGGCGGCACGGTGGTGCAGTGGTTAGCACTGCCGCCTCACAGCAAGAAGGTCCTGAGTTCGAGGGCCTTTCTGGTTCTCTCCGGGTTCTCCGGCTTCTTCCCGCAGTCCAAAGACATGCATGTTAGGTTAATTGGTGACTCTAAATTGCCCGTAGGTGTGAATGTGAGTGTGAGTGGTTGTCTGTCTGTGTCAGCCCTGTGATGAACTGGCAACTTGTCCAGGGTGAACCCCGCCTCTCACCCAATGTCAGCTGGGATAGGCTCCAGCAGCCCGCAACCCTTACGGAATAAGCGGTTACAGAAAATGAATGAATGATGAATGAATGTTATATGTTAATATGTAACTTTATGCTGCATTTACTCAAGGTATGCAGAAACAGCCATTTTTGCTGAATCTTTCACCATGACAGAAATGATCAAGTAGTGCAATAGAAGTGAATGATATGATGCTCAATTTCGTTACTCATTTAAAGAAATCATTGACCATCAGCAGCTAGCTTAACATAACTAACTAGCTAGATTAACATAACTAACACGACTTGACAAAGCACAGAGTACTACTAATAAGGGCGTGTTCACATACAAAGCAGATAAACTTTTCGTGTGAGTTGATTACGTACAAAGTTAAATGTGAATAAATACGAAATTCACAGCAGGTGATGCGAATGACACAAAGGACACGACGCAAACCTGCAAAATTCGAGTTGAAACATCAGAAACGTTGGCAAAAAATGTGCGCATCGCAGGACTTTTGTGGAGCGTTATGTGGAGAGGGCTGGGTGGAACTGAGGCACACAGTTGCCAGAAAGCTGCTGCGAGCCAGCGAGATGTGGAGGAGAGAGCAAGGGACGGACCGGAGCTTCTGGAAGAAGTGGTGCTGGAGTTACACCAGATTTAGCTCAGATAGAGACTTGTTTGCTGGCAGGAGGAGAGTTCAGAGTTTATTTTACACACTTTTGGGATTAAAAACTGAATTAATTTTCACTCTCGCTTCTCAATCTGTCTGTAGCAGTGACCCAGGGACGAGCCGACCTCGCTCGACTGTTTGCTGTAAGCTAATTAGTCTCTCTGTCCACGTTGACTGCTGACTTGAGGAGACATGTACCCCCACATTGCTTCACGGACACAGAGAGGAGGAAGGAAAGAAGAGAGACAGGAGGGACACAACAGAAAGAACCGGCTTCTTTAGAGAGTGCAGTGAGAGGCTGATAAACACACACACACTGCCTGCTAGTTGCTCATTAGCTTACAACTGGCTTGCGTGGATAAACACACCTAAGAGACTAACAAGAATAACTAAATCTAAATTCACAACTGTTAACAAGCTAGTTAAGAAAAGAAATATCACTGGGTGTGTCATTTCTCCTGTTTTTTGGCTAACCAAACCTCCAGTTCCTGCACAAAGTTAGTGTGTAGCTTCTCCACAAGACACATGGAGACCAAACAGGCCTGTACTTTCCCTGATGAAGGCCTTGATTACTGAAACGCGTAGGCAAGTTTTTAACTGCAACTAAATAGCTATGAGTTAATGAAGGCTTTTTAAATTGTTACTCTCTTGAGTGCCCCAGATTCCTTAAGCAATTTTAAACCAAACAGATATCAACCCTCCAACAGACTCCTGGTAAGACAGTGAACAAGCCAACTCCCAAAATGTCAAAGTAATGAAGCATTAGTGGGATTAGTATCTGAGATGTAAGTACTTTCAAATTATAATTGCTTACACTACTCATCACTAAAGAAGCATGTTACTAAGTCATGCTTTACTGCTTAACACTGTTCAGTACGTTCTCCTTTTTATTAAAAGTGTCTACTGTTAGGCAGAGCCGCCCGGCCCTATGGGTGTCGATGTTTACAACTTTGATGAGAGGATGAAGCAGAACTAAAGAGAAAATAACATATCGAGAGTGAACGTGGTGAACAGTAATCAGGTAAACACGTGTTTCCTCCTCTACAAGTTTGTTATCATTCATTCACAGTAACGTTAAGTTGCTGCTCCTCCCTCTATTCATGTTGCAGTAAAATGTTCCCTGACAGTGTTTTTCTGTCTGATGTTTTTGGACTAATATTATTGCTTTAATGTCACTGCTGTTAACTGCTGTAGATGTTTAAGTTTGAGCTTATTTTAACTACTTTATAGGCCACTGTTGGCCGGTTTAATCTACAGCAATGCATCATGGTCTGTAAGATCATCAAATGTCTGTCCTGTGAGAACCTCTAAGAAGTCAGAAAACAGTCTTTTTTCAGCTTTGTTGATTAAAAAGTGCAGTATTTGCCTTTGGGATGTAGTGCAGAAGCATAAAGTTGGATAAAATGGAAGTGAAGCAAAGTACAAAATAAGTACAGTACTTGATGTAAATGTACTTAATTACAGTTCACCACTGATTACAACTCTGAACTAATGCAAGATGGAAATTAATGGACTGACATTCACTGATGATTAATTAAATATTGAATTTAAAATCAATTAACTGAATATTTACCAGGCATCAGACCCAAAGCTCAGAGTTATGTTTTGGTATTTTCTATATTTTATACAGTCTAAGATTTCTTATTCATGTTAATGTCAATATTCACTTATTTTGAGATTCTTCACAAAAATATTCTATTCAGTAAATATTGGAGGTTTCTTTGTACCTCATTCTGTTCTGTATAGATCTACCTATTCTTTGACTGACAGATGGAGCACTGGGGTGTGACTGTGTGGTAAATGGTTGACGTGGCTCTTCGATCAGTTTGGAGGGGCCCTAGGCAAAATTTTGCTTGGGGCCCCATAAAGGTCAGGATCGGCTCCACTGTTAAGTCTCAATATCTGTCACTTGTTGTCAGTGGCTTTTGTTCCTCAATAAATGCTTTACTATATGAAACATCACTCTCTCCAATAATGTTTTGATTATGGTTGACTTCTATAAATTAGAGCACAGGTAGACATGAAGGAACTGAACAATGTAATCAGTCAGTTTGTTGACTAATGCTGGGTCTTATTCCCTGGTTGTCAAACATATTTGTCAACCTTAATATTTAAAAAAAAAAAAAAGGGAGAATTTTGAAAATGCAGCAAAGGTCTGGGGCAGAAAAAATATTGTTTCATAGACGTTGTTTCCTGCAATCTGTTGACCTTTAAATAATGAAAATAACAAAATAATAAGTACACATTTTTTGGCAGACAGATGCCTGCAGATGACCTACAACTGACACTTAATTAGCTGGAAAACACACTGGGACCACAGTATTTAGTCTACTTGAATTTCAAATTTGAGCACGGTAACACCGACAAAGAATTTTACAAATGTGCTCCTTTTCTAGGAAACAGCGATTCTTGTTTCCAAGATGTCTGAAATTTGAAGTTTTTTTTATCTTCGTCTCTCATTTACTGAGGAAGATGAGGTGTAAGTATGGATGAATTGACAAAAACTGGATACGGCCTTCATAACTAGCTCTCTTCCACTTAAACTTTCAAAGACGTATGGCTTAAACACACGGCTGTGTAGTGCCAGAAACAGGTTGACATAATGAAAAGAGGGAAAAAAAGATGAGAAAATTTGCGAGCAATATGGGAGAAATGAGATCCCAGGAGGAAACCAGGAGAGAGCAAAGAAAAAAAGGTGTCCTCTGGGAAATCCGAGAGTCGGCAAGTACGTTTGACATTTTGGGAATGAGACTGAACAATCAATTAGTTAGTGGTAGTAGCTAGTCCCAGCTGTGGTTGACTGAAGTGTCCCATCACAGGCTAGATTTTCTAAAGCCTGAAAGGTTATTCTGGAACTTTTGCCAAAAATAAACTGTCTGCCCCAGCTTTAAAATCTAACTTAGCCAGTTGGAAGCCAATTACAAACTATGCATTTTGCCATCTAATTTGGAGGATTTGTTGACAAAGCTTTGTGCATCGATTCTCTTAAAAATTCAGTATCATTATTATTGTATAAGAAAGCCAGGGGCAATTTTGCAACTAATTTAATTCTATCACTGTCATTTCCAAGTGCATTTTTTTCTGGTTTCAGACATCTAAAGATGTTCTAGTTTGCTTGCTGTTCTCATGTTTCCATCTATAAATCTCCAGGGTGAAAAATGTTCTTGCTTTTCTATTTAAATTGCAAAGTAATTTAAATTGTCTCAGATCTGTGCATCTGTATTAATCCATGTTTCACCTTCTCACCTGTTAAGGAAAAAAAAAAAGAGTGAAAAAAGAAATGATCCTCTCCACTCAGAGCTGTTGATAGGCATAAAGAGTGTCACTGCTATAACCATACAAATTTCTGCACATACCATGCAGTCCAGATGGCAAATCAGAGACCCCATAATAAAACATTAACTCTAACAACATCACCGCGAGCAGCTAAGAGCGGCTGCACTACAACAGTTGGTACATTAACAGCCGTGAATCAAGTGAAGCAGTGTTGGTCTCAGAGTGGTCTTCAAACAGAGCGTCGTTTTAATGGGATCCTAGGGGCCCTACATATCAAGGCTGGGGGTCGTACAGGGAAACGCCTGTTTCTCCAGGAAATAATGAGGTCATTCGGTGTATAATGAGGCAACTGATGTGGGGAGGGAGGAGGGAGCGGGGGGCAGCGAGGCACGAGGGATTTCAGGCTCTGCTCGACATCAATTTGTCGAAACAGGTTTTGGATTGCAATTTCTTTTCCCTGTGTTTTCTCCTGCCTTCCTCCTCCTACTGTCTTTAACACGCTGTAATTTTGTCGTGTCATCAGTACCAGCAGGGTGTGACAACCCGCTGCTTTTAATCATTCTCAATCAGGAGGGACTGTCTCCGTCTCTCCATCTCTTTTTCGCCCGTCTCTCCTCTCTGCAGGAGACAGACAAAATGGAGAAGAATGAAACATGTGCGTAACCTTTTCAAGGACAGCAGTGAGGATGGGCTGTCCGGCTAGAAAGCACTTTAGGAAAAGAAAACCACTGGTGCGGTTAATACAGAAAAGAAGAAGAGAGGGAAAATAGATGAGGGGGCCTGAAAGCCGACTATGATGACTTCTATATATAGCTGCCGCTGCAGCGCGTGGTGAAGGCCTGCACCGCTAAGACGGCATGCTCTTCCAGCTAAAGGGATTTCACACAGAATATGTGTGTGAGTGTGTGTGCACGCATGTATCTGCATGTGTGCATGTGTTTATTAGGACCAGAGATTACACTGAGCACTGCTGCCGACAAGAGGAGAGGAGAAGAGGAGGAGGAGGAGGAGGAGAGCGCTGAGTAGCTGCAGGAGCTGTGGCGTCCTTAATTACAAAGCAAACAACCACAGGCCTTCTCCCTTACAGGATAAATGCTTATGTATTCCTCTGAAGGGCTATTATTACAAAACTTTTGTACTCAGCAATTTCTAATAATTAAATGTTACAAGGACCCATTTTTCTTGCCAGGATCGTATGGATTTTTTGGGAGTTGTGTATTATTCAGCAAAGGAGACATGTTTTATTCTTCCAGGACTGGTTTGTTAAAGGAAACTAGGTTGCAAATTATGCCGATGATAAATGTGAAGTATAACAAACTCTGAGTACGCTGAATGAGTAATGTGAGGGAGTTATATTTGCTGTTATGAATTTGCATAAAAGAGGAAAGTGTGTCTGAAATCAACACTGTAAATATCTTTAACATGTAAGGAGGCTCATATTCAGTGAAAGTCAGCAATATGTTTATTTTATCAAGTGATGCAATAATCTTCAGCCAGAGATGATATGAACATTAAAAGCTAGATTTGAAGTAGCTGATCCAAATTCAAGTGAACATTTGGTTATTTTTCTTGGATGTTTCTTTAATTTAATGTTTACGATTTCATTCTGGCTGCTTCAGCATACGCCATAACATTAGATATTTTTCGTTAAGTTTTGCCAGATGTCTCAGGCACTTTAGCCTACTTTGAAACAGTGTACAAATCATTTCCAAAGATGTCTAATTTAGACAGAAAATGGATAAAAATGCATGAGAAGTGTGTATTTTATTTCTGCTTGACTGATTTCTGCTTTCCTTTTCAAATAAAACATAAAACTCAACCAAACAGACACTCTCTGACGTTAATCACCTCCCCTGGTGAAAAGTAACTGAGAATGCAACATAAAGTCTGCACCAGTTTTTCTAAAAAACAAAAATGTATGCTCGTACCCGCCAGACTAATTAGAAATAATCACATAACAAGTCTTCATGTAGTGACTTTAAGTAAAGGAATAATCACAACTAAGCCAACAGCTAAAATGAAGCAAGATGCTTCTGCCAGATATAAACTGTAAAATGAGATGGAAATGAGAAATTAATTTGACACAATTACAGCTTAAAACTGGCAGCCTCACCAGTACTGTGAATAGGCTAAAATGATATTTATATATTACTGAATTAAAATGATTTACCAGTCTCTATTCCAAAATAAGTTGGGACACTGTTTAAAACACAAATAAAAGCAGAATGAAATTATTTGCAAATTGCACATACGGTACAGCAACAAGATATTTAATGTTCAAACTGATCCACTTTATTGTTTTTTGTAAATATACGCTCATTCTGGATTTGATGCCTGCAAACCGTTCCCAAAAACTTTGGAGCAATCAAAAGGCAAACAAGTGGTAACAGGTGACAGTATCAAAAGGCTCAGTCTTTCACAAGCAAGGATGTGTCGAGGTTCATCACTTTATGGGAAATGCGTGGGCAGTTAATCCAACAATCTCTCCACACAAAACTGCAAGAAATTCAGGGATTTCGCCATCTACGATCCATAATAGCATCAAAAGCTTCAGAGAAACTGAAGAAATATCTGCATATAAGGGGCAAGGCAGAAAAAACAACACTGACTGCTCGTGACCTTCAGTTGCTCAGGTGGCACTTCATTAAAAACTGCATTAAAAACCAACATGACTGTATAAGGTATATAACAACACGGGCCCAGGAGCACTTAGGAAAACTGTCATCTGTCAGCATTTGCCACTGATGGAAAGCGGGAAAGTGTGCTGTCGTCCGAAGAGTCCAAATTTCAGGTTGCTTTTTGAAATCATGGACGTCATGACCTCTGGGCAGAAGAGAAGGGCCATCCAGATTGTTACCAGCGCTAATTTCAAAAGCCAGCATCTGTGATGCTATTTGAACATCACATATCTTGTCGTTGTACTGTATTCAATCAAACAAAATTTCTGTATTTATTTACACAGTGTACTAATTATTTTGGAATCAGGGTTGTATAATATCACTGTTATAATGAAATGAGTTCCTGTCACCGTTTTACACATTTGAGCCTGTGATGAGACTTGAGGGACATTTTATTTCTGCTTCACTGATTTCTGATTTCGGATCGTTAAGACCAAAATATGTTTTTGAAATCCTATGTAACATCTTGTTTGTTGTGCACTCTAGTAGGTACATATTTTACACACAAAGCTAGATATAGCCTGGTCCAGGCTAATTCCTGGGCTTCACCAGGAATCACTGAGTCATGTCACTGTCAGCATCACGTCCATGAAAGTTCACCTGGCTACACTAAAGTGTTCACTTGTCTTGGTGCATTATTTTGCAGTGACAGATGAAAGTTGACAATTCAGTCAGATGTTGAGAAATGAAATTGTTTGAAAGTATATATCCAGTAGTTGCAGTTTAAAATATTAGTTTAACCATGAGCAATTTTAAATGGAAAATGCTGCAGATAAAGGTATTCTTATTTCTGATTGTAATAATTCAATTTTAGGCAACCAAAAGGCTTCAGACCAGAGAGTGATGAGAGTTATGAGCAACAGCTCCTCAAAATGTCTGTGCATGTGACTGGCCTGATGTTGTTTACAGTGCAACCACTGCAGGATATGTATGTATATATGTATGTATATATATATGATGCGTATAGCCAATGGGCACAAAATTTTGTGAGCTCAGACTGGGCAGCTCGTGCTCCCCTTGTCTCATTTTAATAAGAAAAACATCTCCATTAGCTCCCATGGAGACTATGAGTGGCGATGGAGGTAAATAAAAGACTCCTGATTGTGAAATAATGAGTACGCCAGTCGCTGCTTGGCAGCCGGCTGCTGCTGTCAGCAGGTTTTGAATCCCTGTGAAAAGAAGTGGAACGGGGGAATAATGGGAGCTATTAAAATTACTATAAAGATTACCAACATGCCCACCTACCAAACACTTTCTCTTGATGAAGGGAGATTGGCAGATAGGAGAGACATCCACTTGACGCATTAGTTCATTATGTTCGGAGATGATATCATTAGAGTATTAACAAGGTTATATTCTCTGAGCTCTCACACCCACCGAAGTGAATGACATGGAATTTGCCACAGTATTAAAATGAAGAATTGGACTTGCCCTTATTAAGAATACAAAATTATTTGTGTCATTTCACCTCCTGTTGGAAGAGTGCACTCAGTACAGTGCAGAACCCTGCCATGCAAAAGTTGGTGAAGCACCTACTGCAATGTCACCACAACTGTCACAATAAAATTAACCTAATTTTCAAAAATTTGTCAGCGTTCAGTGTTGATTTGCAAACAAAAATAGTCAGTGAAGCTTAAGTTAACTGCCAGTTCTACGGTGTGAAGATAACCTAACCTAACCTGTTTACTTGTGTTACAACATTACAACCAGATATTGTATTTAACACTCAGTGTTCTTGGTGGTATTTTGAGGTTATTCTCATGGGTTCAGCAACGACTGTCATTAATGATTTGATACAGTTCCCTTGATGATTTGAGACAGACAGTTCCCTTCAAATGCCTTATGAATTGTTTAATAGAAGTTTTCAGCTGTACAACTGATTGAGGACTTAATAATAAAATACAGCTATATTTTATTGAAATGTGTATTCTCTTGTGTTTTATGCTTCTTTTACTTGTGATGATTTACAGAAATAAAATAGATTTTATTCCCTCTATAAATAAACAATAACATGTTGGCCTATACTGTAAATTTACAGTATAAACAACAGTTATCCTACTGTATTATACTGTAAGCCAAAGTACAGTAATATACTGTTGAAATAAATTACAGTTGATGCACCTTAAATTAACAGTAAAATGCTTTTCTCTTTATTGCCAGTATTTTACTGTTGTTTTACGTTGAAATTCATGTCCAAGTGGAATTTGTAGCTATTCGGATGATTAATGTTTTGGCATAGATTAGTGACTGATCAGTAACTGAATTTAATTCCAACAAGTAATGACTATCACATTCAATTTCTCGTGTTTATAACAAAACAAATATCATGAAAATTAGTTGAGAATTAAGCAAGTCACAGTCAATTTTGTAGTGAAGAATACATCTCTCATTCTTTTACTAGCAGACCTTGAATGCTCCAATATGGCGACTGTGCAGATGCATAGTGGTGATTATAGCAATCTTACAGACTTTGTCTGTATGTCAGGTATGGAATTCATCTTCAGTTTGGGATAAAACAAATTGTAGATGTTTTTGAGCCACAACAAAGGCCAAAAGGTGACCTGCAACAGACTAGCAGGTAAGCCTTGTTTTTAGCAGTTGTTGATTATCCGATGGCATCTACCAACTGATTAAGATGAATGAGGAGTCAGCAGTCGGGATAAACCAAAGCAATCAATAAAATAAGCTCCTCAGGGTTTTTCAAAAATTGTGAATGGACACACAGCATAGATAAAATCAACATAGTGTACCCAAGTTTCTCTGAGTTTACTTGGTTGCTATCAGTGAAACTCATTTGCACTTTAACAGCTGAGGCAGCTTTTTACACAACCTCCTGTATAATTCATTAAAATATTGACAGGCCACTTGATACCATCACCAGAACTACCAGAATGCCTTAAAACTTGAACATTTCTATGTATCCTTCATGGTGAAATGATTCAGTGTAAAATGCATGATAAATCAATGATATGTATCCAGTCTACATGAAAGCCAGCACTGGCTGCAAAGAGCTGGGGGGATTTGGAGCCTTACTCAAGAACACTTCAGCCACTCATATGATTACCAATACAAGGTCTCAAATCCAGAATCTACAGTGAAAGGTTAGTCTTCTGACTCTTTATGCCATGTACAGGTCCTCTGTGCAAATATGTATATATAATTGGAAAGAAGTTGCAATGTACCAGCCTTTAATTTATGCTGGCTCACGCGAGTGCCTGCAACAATTTTTGGATACTTGCTAAAGTCCATACGTAAGCAGTGAGGGGTAAAGGATATACACAAATTCAGAGAAAGTGCTTCTATCTGTACCCTTGACTGAAAGACGTGTTGGGAAATGAAAGAATATTAAGGGCCTTGAAAATGTTTCGACTCAGCTTCTTATTTTACATAATGGCTTCTGACGAGAACACATTCCTGTTAAAGTCAGAGCACTTTTGTTTATTTCACATGAGAGATTTATGTGTGTCTGTGTTTGTACTTGTTTTTCGTCACTGATTTGAAGTGAGCAGGGCTCAGAAGGGAAAAGGTGATTTCATGTTTTTCTATTCAACAATCAGTTAAGCAACATTTGTGCCAAAATGCAGTGACAGTTTTGGGGCTGCATGTGCTGCTAATCAAATCTGCTGAAACCACACCTACACTGTCCAGATGAAGTCCTCCACTGCTAGAGACTGTTCCTGGAAGGAAGAGGAAAGAAAATCCCTCCACCATAAAAGAAACTGTGTTTTATTATATTCACACCAAAGGCAGGCATTATGGGAAAAAGTAAATAATAATAATAATAATAATAGTAGACTTGCACCGATTAATCGGCAATGCTCGGAATCGGGCCGGTTTTCACGTGACTGGCCTTGACCGGTGACCAGCCGGTCAGCGTCACAAATCCGGTTCTGTGCCCATCATTGTCACACACATGTTCTGCACGATGGTCACGTCATGCGCGCAGCAGACAAACTGACCGTGACGTCAACACAGCGCTAATAACAGCTACACACTCTGACACATGTCTGCTTGAAAATGGTGTCAGGGACAGATTCCAAGGAGACAGACAGTCTACAACGAGACAGAGCAGCTGACAATGTCGCAAAACAGCCGTAAACTCTTTCGCACTTCAGGCTAATGCTAGCAAGCTAGCAGCAGACTGCTGTTCACAGAGGGACAGTTAAAATCTCACCTCCTGTTCTGGCTGAAGAATAAACAACCTGTGGTGATGTGTTTCCTCAAACATTTTCTCATCCAGACTCCTTTAACTTCTGTCTTTGTTTTTCTCACGGCAAAGTTTTACTTCAAACTGTTGCACCGCGTTAGTCTCCGGTTTGTTTACATCCGCTTCCACAAAAGATCACGTGAAATCGCGTCCCACGAAATCCCGCGAGATGATCTCGCGAGATCACGTTCACCCAATTCATAATCTTAATATAAAATTATAATAAGGCCTGGCTGTAATCTGGATGATTTTGGAGAAAGTATTAAATGAATATTTAATAGTCAGTGTCTTATTATGAACATATTTACAAGAAAAGTTGCAAAAATGTTGAATGCTGTCAATTACAGTTCTTAGAAAGACTGAAAATCGGAACCGGCCAAAATCGGAATCGGTAGGTTCAGACCCCTCAAAAATCGGAAAATCGGAATCGGCTAAGAAAGTTGAAATCGGTGCAAGTCTAAATAATAGTAGTAGATTAGGTTATATACATTACTTATGTTATGTTCCATACGTTACACACAACATGTTACATATGTCATGTGTTCTCACAGAAGTGACTCACAAGATGCACAAGTCTTATGACAAAAGTCACATGACGCATGTGACATTTGTGTGTATCTTACAATTTTAAAGACATTTTGGTTTTCACATGGAACATGAACCCTCGTCTCCTGGGTGAAAGTCCTGCCTTTGTTTGAGCCATCATCCATAAAACCTCTTCCGTGTGTGAAGTACTTCCTCTTTATATTTACAGTTGTTAAAAGCCTGATGTGTCTTATACAACAACAGATGGGTTTACATTCAAGTGAGTTGTGTGTGTGTGTGTGTGTGTGTGTGTGTGTGTGTCAGGTCTGTGGTGTGTGTGGAGTTCACAGGCGCCAGACCAGAGTTACTGAGAGCGGTTAATGAGAGAGTTGGCAGAGTTATTAGCTGATCGCTGTAAGTCAGTGATCTGTGTGAGAGAGGATTAGGTTCCACACGTCTCGCACAACCTCACTGGAGCCAGGAGCTCAGTCTCAGGGAAGCTCATTAGATTTAAATATGGCTGTCTAGAGCAAATACTAGACAAGACGGATGTAAACTGCTATCACGATGATGGTGCAATTCAAACGGTCAAGCGTGAGTGTGTTTGAGCGGTATGTGTGCGTCCTTGCGTGTGCCTGTGTGCATTAAAATGAAAAATGTAGACGTATTTTGCCTAATCACCGCTTCACATTCAAATTTGATTATCTACTGTAACAAGATGTTATTCACTGAAAGAGATAAACATCAGGTGTCAGGAGACTCATTTTGGCAAAGCCCGCTGACAGTTTATTCTCATTCATCTTAGTTGGGAAAAAAACCCTTCACTCATCCCACATGGGTGTTAAAGTAGACTGTCATTAAAACAAAACAACACATGCCATGTGTAAATAGGATGCCTCTGGACGCCTTCTGCGGTGCTGTGTTGACAGATCACTGATTGCAAAATATCTTTAGTCGAGAAATAATTCATTTGGATCTGTGAAATATTATTGCATCTCACTGGAGCTGTGGTTAAGATGACTAGGTGTTAAAATGTGACATAAATTGTTATAAGTAACACAAAAATAACACATTTCAGCTTTTAAAGTTATATATAACACCCTAGCATTCCTAAATGAGTCCAAATAGCAAGTTACAGCCATGTACTGTGTATTCAATTGGTTGCATCTCCATTTAACATAGGATTTATGGTTGAAGGAAGTTGTTTCACCCCACCCTCTCCTCCTCAGATGCGAAACTCAGGTAGGTTGCCAGCTGATGACTCCCTAAAAACTTGGAATTTCAGAGCAGAGTGTTGCCAGATGCATATCCTTGTTGGCTCGCATTCACTTTTTTGGATAAATAAGCAAAACTGCAACCAAAGAAGTTGTTTATTAATGTCATTGAATTTTCTAATTTTAGGTATCATACAAAGGCTTGGAGTCATTGAGAGGCCTGCACTAATTCTTAACAGACAAACTCTTCTAGATCTACTCTTCTAGACAGTAGTTGGAACTGTCTCCTCCTTTCAGATAAACAAGGGAACAATTTGATAGTGTTGCTATCTAAGGCTAAGTCGGAGAGGCGTTTGTCTTGTCTGAACAAAGCAGACGTAACGGTTATCATATCACTGACCCTGCGACGGTCTAATTCTATATGCTGTAGACGTGTTGGGTCTGACCTTATTTGGACATGGGTTTATCATGGCCTTATCTGTGAATGTTTAAAGAATATCCCGGAGGACCAAAACTCCAGCATGGAAGGGAACATCAGGACATAGCTTGTGCTGATTATTCTTTGATTCTCCTTGGCAAAGTATTATTAAACCAGTTTCGGTGTAAGACATATTGGACTTCTATGGACTTTCTCCCTTTGATGTATGGGCAAAAAGGTAAAAAGTACAACAATTAAGACACCCATTGCCTTAATCCCAAGATTAAACCTACAGGAGACCTCATCACTAAATGTAACTTTAATCAGAAGATCTTTTAAAAAAAATTTCTGATGATCAGACCATGTAGATGTAGATACGTTTTTGCCACAACAACTGGACCTCCCTGCAGGTTTTCAAACAGCTTTTACCTGAGTGCTGATAAATTCTCAAACTGATCATCATAGCATTATACTGGACATATGTACAACTACATAGTGCTAAAATATACTGACATGTAGATGGACTAAATTATGTCCATTAGCAACAATCTATCCAGATGGGGTGTCTGTAATCTGATATAAAGTTAGTATTGCACTAGGCAAATTATCAGTGTCCATGTAAATAGTTGTGAGACCAAATATATAAATGAAACCAAAACATGAATAGTAGATTCTGCTTGCATTCATACTTGACATGCAGTAAATAAACTGATCTCATATTGAATGCATGTACATACAGCACAGACTGAGATGGACACAGAGCTTGCTAAAGCGTGCACTGCTACATCCTGCAAAACCACGCTCATCCGGGTGGAATACCAATTACTGTGCCTGCAGGCTGCTGGGACACTGAACCTACACAAGCGCAAGATGAGCGCAATATTATACTTTGACAATAACAAGAGACAATGAGTCCTACACTGTAAGCTGATCAGCTGTTTATAACTCTGTCAACTGTCTGTCGATGTAAAGATAAGCTCATTATCCCAAAAACAAAAGCCCACTGCTTCAAAAATACACACTCTGGAGTTGAAGCTCAGCGACTGCCTGTCTCACTGCCTGCCAGACCCCATTAACATATTGCTCAATTTAACCGTTATAAACATCTACTTCCTCTAAAACATTATTAACAATCATTCAAGTCATAAACAGACACTCATTCAGAAACCTTCAGCATTCATTTTAACTTGAATAAATGTGAAATGAGCAAACAAAAAAAGACTTTCCATGCTATAAATGGGGTTTCCGTAATCTTTGATGACATATCATGGTCATTTTATTATTAAGTGCAAAATTTTTTTACAAAAGTATGTAATAAGAATCTACAACCATTAGCATAGGAAGGGAGAAACTCTAAACTGCAGTGACTTATAGCTGGATGAAGTTATGCTGCCGCTACATTGTCTACACACAGCACCATTAGCATGCTGACATTAGTATTTAGCTCAAAACGCTGCTGTGCAGAGAGTACAGAGCGTACTGACAGAGCCACTAGAATGGCTACAGATTCTTTAGTCTTGCTATTGTATTCTTCTGACATTATATGAGAAAACAGAATCATACGAAGGTTCACCTTGTCCTTTTACTTAATAGAAGACTATGGCTGTGCATTTACTGTATTCACATTCTTTTATTCACTGTGACAAAGAGATGAATGCGGTGAACAGAGGGTTTCAGCGGAGATAACTTTGCTAAATGTTTGTACTGAAAAAGAGCAGATAACTGATAATTTTTTTCAACTTCCTTAATGTTGTCTGCATTAACAACAATTGAATGTCATTAACTTGTAGGAGAACACAGACAGCCATATGCTTGAAATCTCTATGTGGTATCTTTGTAGGCACAATAGCCCAGTGTGTAGTTATCTTTTTACAAGGAAGACGTAGTCTATAGCTGTAACTGCTATGTGTGCAGACTACATAGCTACCTGTTTAATGCACTACATCAAATCCAGCTTTAAAGAAGCGATGTGTAAAATATGGCAACCTGACAAAGGTAACTCCAAACAAATACAGGGTAGATGTATGGCTGTAACAGCTGTTAGCAGTTACCTGTGAGGCTTGTGACCCTTGAGTTTAGCCAGACCTGCAGGTCAGAGCACTAGTGGAGTGTTTGTTTACACCGGACACCAGATCCGGGTTCAGGAGACTCTCGGTGGACACGGCCGGAGTGGGACTGAACACAGCCTCTGTGGGAGAGGGGAACCATAATATTTTCGCATTTTACGCGATGGATGAAGGATTTACTTTCATCCAAACCAGAGTCTGTGATTACATTTTGGTTAGTTCTGTTTTGCTTCTGTCGAATTTGATGAACTGTGTTTTACCAGAGTTAACAAGCTAGTTTTAGTTTTGGGAAAGCGAGAAACTTGTGAAAGTATATGTTTTTTTTTTTATTTTATTTACTATAAAGCCTTATTTACTATATATATTTACTATAAACACTAAGAGAGACATCTCAAGAGACAAATTATTTTTTGATTCCGTTTTAACAACACCACAAATTACACATATGAAGTTTGTCAATTTAAAACATAAATGTACAAGTCGAGAAAGTCACAGTTTGTAGTAAAACTGTTTAAATATAAGACCATTAAGATACGTACTGAGAAAGAGTACATACCTGACATAGATGTCTTTGGCATTATGTCAGAGCTGTTATTCTTTCACATTCTGTTGCTAATGTTGCTAACATTTTTTGAATGCCATATCTTACACAAGAGTCATTGTGGTTTTTCCACTCATAGACTAGTGCTTGCAGTTTCTGCTTACATAGCCCTTGCATTAATGCAGGCCTACCGGACATAAACCAAATAAACACCTTTATCACTCAGTTACCAACCAACCAAGCAGATCAGTGCTTGGTCAGTAACTGAGTTTGATGATTGAAAATGGATCCTACAATATAACTTTCCTCAAAGGACAGGACTTTCATTTCTGGGGTCAGAGGTCAAGGTAGATGGCTTTCTTGTGTAGAATTGCTGGGTGCTGCGAAGAAGGCTGTTTTACTGGAGTAATGTTCTAAGCTGGCTCAAATCAAAGTCAGAATACAAGACTCAATTGCACACTGAGATGGACATGTCCTGCAGTGAATACTTATTATATAAAATCATGGCCTTCTGCTTGGTATTATG
Organism: Lutjanus erythropterus; assembly: GCF_056507025.1. Classification (NCBI taxonomy): domain Eukaryota; kingdom Metazoa; phylum Chordata; class Actinopteri; order Lutjaniformes; family Lutjanidae; genus Lutjanus; species Lutjanus erythropterus. Next base: position 11,989,140 of record NC_139331.1, read on the forward strand.
TAACACAGCGGTGAATCAGGGAGATGATGACAAACACACAATGCCGGGGACAGCGGTCCTGTTATAAGCTGCCTCCCTCTGCTACTCATTCTCCCACACAGTAATGTCTCCGCTTCTGATCCTTTCTTATTTTTCTGCCATGAATCTTCTTCTTCTTCTTTTTTCTCTGTCATTGCCCTTCACCGTTTCTGTCTCCCCCTCTCTTGTAGATGGCATCATACAGTGTCTACAGTGTATCATGACCTTGTCAATTTTGGTTAATTGACTCATTTCACACAACAAGACTTAAAATACCCAGAAGACAATCAAGCTTCTATTCTGGGTCTTGAAATTAAATGAATCTATTGTGCCATCATTTCCTCTCCCGTATGCAGGCATGGGGACACTGAAAGCTTCATGGTCAAAGAGGCGCCACGGGTGCTTTCCAAGTGTCTTGGAATAATGAAGAATATCCATAATTTGATTTCATTTATGTTTGCCGCAAGCATAATGAACAGTTTCATTGAACAATCTGTCACTGGCTACCAATAGAGGATTTGTGAATTTGCGCATTATGATGTCTGAGTGAAGAAATAGTTATTTATGTACTTATTCATCTATCCAACGTTCTCCTGGACTCTGCAGTCCCAGACACACAGATAATGATCCAAACACAGGTACACTCTCACAAATAAGGGTTCCAAAATGGTTCTTGTTGAGGGGCTGGGGTTCTACCCATTAGCTTTTGAAGAACCATTTTTGAAGAAAGCATTCCTGAAGGGGTCTTTGTAAGACAAGGGGTTCCATTCAGAACCTTTTACATCCAAAGAACCCTTTTTGGAAGAAAGAGTTCTTCAAGGATTGTTGAATGCATGGGGTGTTTTTAAATATAGATGTATCTGGAACCCACTTAGTTGATCCATGTGTTCTCATGGACATTAGAATATAATTTGGTTCTTTTGAGAAACCAGAGAAGACAGGAGGATTATAGTGGAAACCGTGATAAAGGGGGTAGTTTTTAAGATCCCCCCTTGGTAATTTCTAGATGAATCCCTTGGATCTAGATAAAAGCCTTGGAATATAAAAGAACCTCCTTCGAGCCCCCTTGGTGTGTTCTAGATGAAACCTTTGGAATATAAGGGTCTTTGGTAGAACTCCCTGGGTGGGTTGTTGTTAGCACTGTTAGATGGTTGAAAGCTTCTGGATTGGACCCCATTACATCATAGTAGAGTTCTTTGTAGAACCTCTCCTTGGGGGTTCTGGGTGGAACCTCTCACAAATTTGTCTAGATATAATCTTTTATATTAGGTTGTGTGTAGAACCCCATGAGTGGGTTCCAGGTGAAGAGTTTATTAAGGGTCCTACCAGCAACCAAAAAGCGTTCTCCATTTGGGACAAACTGAAGGACTCTATATGGTTCTAGTTAGGATCTCTGTGTCCAAAAGTGTAGACTAGACATACGTGTACGTGTCTTCTAGTGTTATGAATAGTGTGTGTATATTCATGTAAATGTGTTTGTGCATTTTGAGTAAATCTTTTCTGCTTTCACAACAGAGGAGGTTGTACATGACCTTTGAGAGATGAGTGTTAAGTGTTAAAGATGTGAAACAGAGGAGGAGGGGCCTGAGCAGAGTCTGATAGATGTAACCTCCTCCCATCTCTTTCTCTCTTTTTATATATATATTGGAACCAATGACCCCTATGAGAACGCAGTGCCAGCCACCACACTCCTTGGCCGTTCTTTTACTCTGTGTACCGTGTGTAAAGTGTCTTTTATTCCCCCTCCGCCCTGCCATGACTCTCTCCACCCCCCATCCACCCCATCCAAGTAAGCCAATCAAGACAGAGCGAGATGAATTACATAACAGCAAATTCTGTGTAATCGTCTCCCCGTCTGCCTCTATGCCCGTGGCTACAGGGGCAATTAGAGAAGACAGAGAAAGATGGGACAAGATGTGAGAGCGAAGGGTGGAGATGAGAATGTGTGAGAGTAAAAAAAGGAACAAACAGCAAAAGTGAGAGAAAATAAGAAAATGAGACATCTGACATTTAAAATGTCTTTATTGAGTCATTTAAAGTTCATCTGGCACACAGAACATCTCGACTATAAATATGTTCTTCAGAGCAGCACACACAGCAGACTGTTAAAGGGACAGTTCCCATTATTTGAAGCAGAGTTGTATGTAGTACTTATCAATAGTCAGTGTGTTACGGCACTTGACACGCCCTCAGTTTGGAGAAGCAAAGAGCTAAGAGCTAAGAGTTAAGCAATGAACTGCTATGGACAGGGTCAGCAACAAAATATGTTTTTGCCACTTAAAAAGGGTCCACCTAAAAAAAAATCAATACCAGTTCAAGTGTATGTTATATTTAGAATATTTTCAGTTTACTTTGCCATCAGACAGCCTTTTCTGCCATTATATAAGCCAAATAGCACTCTCTCAAAACCAACAAACTCCCCAGGTGAAAGCAGTAACTATATAGTAAAACAAAGAGATGCTGGTCTACTGCTGCCTTGATCTGGACTTTGGTGAGTTCAAACTGTCCTTTTAAAACGCCAAAGTTGCATAATAACCCAAATTAACTAACAGATCAAGACAGTAATAGACTAGTAACTCCTGTGTTCTGCAAGGTAAAATTACTGATTTGGCCTATGGAGTTTGGTTGGTTTGGTGAGAGCTGTATTTGGCTTGTATAACCATTTCCCCATCGGAAAAGGCTGCCTGAAGGCAAAATAAAGCAGTGAAAATATTCTAAATATATCATACACTTAAAGTTTAAGTTGATCAAATACAATTAATATATGACCCTGCCCACATCAGTACATTGCTTTGCTTCCAGGCTGGGAATACACCGACTATCAGTAAGTATTTTATACAATCTACCATCGAATAATCCTAACTATCCCTTTAAACAACATGGTATCTGTATCTTTATTTATATGCATAGTTAGAAGAACCTGTAGTTGTTACCAAGGTTAAAAGGTCACTGACAGCCAGGCTCACCATTGTAGCCAGTTTTGGTTGAGCAAGGAGGAAATTGTTCCCTCTGGAGTCAGGGAAAGAAAACATAGTGATTAAACAAAAAAACACAGCTCGCCCCAATAGTTAAGTAAAACAAACCTACAAAAGGTGGTAAAAATGAACAGTTTGGTGTACTTGTGAGTTTAAATGTAACTAAAAAGCACTGGTGTGGATGCCAGCTTCCATCCTATCCAAGTCAAGCTTGTGGGCATTTATATAAGACAGTTCATATAGCAGATCGCTCCCTTGGAGGCTTGAGGTGACTCCGCCACTTAATCTCACAGTCTTTGCTGGCTGGTTTAACATCGACAGACTTGACACAGAGGTCATACAGAGTCTTCCTCCCAATTTTGGCTATATTGTGTGGCTCAAGTCCTCAGGGGGAAGAAAAATAAATGCTCTCTCCCACTCTCTAAACTTCTATAGTCTTTTGAGACACTGGGGTCAGGTAACGTCAAATCCAATATCTTTTCAGTGTTGTGGAGAGGTCTTATACTGAAGACCCACTGGCAGCAAACAAATGGCCTCTGCCAATTCTCACAGGTCACAGTGACTGTGTCAACACTCACAAGCTAGAAGTAAGTAGCTTGTTAGTTAGCAAACACTGTGTTAATAAGCAACCTACGGCGTTCTTTTACACTTTATGTGACTATGTGCCAACCCAGCAGTGCTTTGTTTTCGTTTGTACCTGGAATCTTAGAGACATGGGACAATGCAAATCCCAGAAACTACACTAATGATCCTCTCCTCCACAGACATTCATCCACAGCAGGTAAAAACTAAACCAGGCCTATTCAATAAGCAGCCCACAGGCCTTTCACACAATCAGTCTGGTCATTTGATCATTTATAAATATGAAAAAATGATATTTTGATTTAATTTAAATAATCTTATATAACATTCTAAGATTATGAGTGTTTTCATGGTTTATTAGAAGATCATCATTTTATTAGGAGGCTAATTAGCCCATTCATTGGTTATGTTAAGCGAAAACACAGCTGCGTCACTTTTAATTCAGCAATTTTTTGGGTAAATCATTGCAAAGCCTCCAGATGGATTCCACCCTCATATTTATTACATTAAAGAAATTCTACTTTTGACCCCTGTGCAGTCTTGCATTATCTGGAATCCCACAATGCCTTGTGAAACAATTCATGCACATTCAGTATTCAGTATTGCTTGGGTCCAGACCTTTGAGTCCACCCAGCCGACAGACTCATATGGCATTATGACATAAAACATTGGTTTCTGGGTTGAAAAAACAATGGGTTCAATGTGAGCCATGGGGGGTCACTAACAATTAGCCAGTCAGTACCATGGGTGGGACTAATGCCTTTGTCAAGCTGTTTTAAGTGTTGTCAAACTGACATTAAATTCAGGTGGATACATTCGTCTCTAGTGATTGGTTCGAAAAAATCGAATCCCCCTCAACCACAGAAATCGGTTAGACTGGTGGCAACGTCAGACTGAAGATGGATACTGAGTGTAACAAGTTGAAAATTCTGTCTGATATCAGGAAACATCCCATAGAGGATGAACAGGGGCAACCATTGCATTGCTTCATGCCACTTCTTCACTATTATGAGCCTTAGGTAGAAACTGTCAAATATTTTCCAACAAGTCACCTACTGTTTTTCTTACTGAACTAGAAAGTGATGTAATTTAATGATGTAAACCCTTCAGCACATGTGACAAGCCATCCATTTAATTCCCTTTCAGTGACCAAAGACTGAAAAGATCAACATTCTTTCAGGTCAACACGCTAGTCGTGCACATATCTTGAAAAATAAACCGGTGCTGTCACTTAACTTTCCAGGGGAAACAGTGGAAACTGTCTCAAAGGAGAGTCAATGATGACTATCTTGTGGAGAAAAGGATCAGGAGGATGTGACCGTTGCTGTTTGCCAGAGTGAATGCTGGCAGGGTTTTAGTGATCTGCCCAGTGTTCGCTCCAGCTGTGGCTGTATCCAGGCCCAGTGCTGTAGGCATCAAAACCAGTAAGTGTTTAGACACAGGCCTGTGTGAAGATACTCGGTATTAGTGGCAGAATAAGCCTTTGGGTTTGGGTTTACTCCCTGATGTGTGCACTGCATTAATGATCAGAAAGCAAGTGTTAGTGCATCACTATGTGGCTCTAGTTGTTGCACCTTACTTTTCCTATTCCTAGTACTATTTATTCATCTGTACTTTTTTGATGAGAGTTGCAGAGTTTTGCAGATATCAGCTGTAGAAATGTCTGCCTTTTCTACAATATAATGGGGTTAAATGGCACTTAAGATTATTCACAGTCCTTGTTGTGAGCAGGCAGCAGCAGAAAAGAAAGTAGTTCCTGTAGATTCTACTGCAGAAAGAATGTAGATCCTACATGAAACTCCTCACAACAAGGTCTGTTGATTATTTTGAGCAACTTTCATGATTTTTGAAAGGTGACACTGGTTTTAATTTTTTCAAATGATGGATAATTTGCACTACAGACCAATGGGAAAATATGCATTTTTAATTTTGGGGTGAACTGTTCCTTTAACACAGAGCATATGCAGAGCAAGGGCACTATTTCCAATGCAGAGCATGGCTGTATGAGGTATAGAAGCACACGCTAAGTTGATTTTTCACAAACTTGTACAACAAAAGTTCAACTAATTTGAATTTTGACACCCAATATGCTGAACTCCACAACACACGTCCAGTGGATTTCTAACATTGACGGGGGGCGGAAGTTATGACATTGACATTTTTACTGTAGAGAAGAATGTTGGTCCATTTGTATGCAAGTCTGAATTTGCGGAGTTGTGTAGCTCTACTCTCCTGTCCTACCTGGAGAGGCAGGGAATACAAAGTTTGAAATATAATTTTGAGAAATTTCGATGACAGTGTTGTCTGTAGCATCCCTGAGTTAGCTGCATTGCAGACTTCTTTACAGGAGTATTACGGGATTTCAGGCACTACCTCACACAATTTAATTTTGCGTTTTTGGTCTGAACCGTCATGTATCATGCGTACAAACTGTGAACACCAGGGGTTCCTTTGGTGTTGTTTCGAGTACCAGTGAGAGGATAAAATATGAGCCGGGAGGTCAGTTTGGGTAATAAAGCCATGTTTTGACACCAAAACACTTGACAGTGGCCTATAGTACTATGAGACAGGATTTTACAACCCTTGTATTATCTTACAGGAGCAATTATTTTAACTGTTATTATGATGTTTGCCACTTAAACAGGAGAAATACAGGATTAGCAACATACTTAGAAATGTGTGTTGGCCTTGATACATGAAGTTGCAGAAAAACTTCAGCCAAGTTCAACTTCTTTTCAGGATGACCCTGCATTTTTTTTTGTTTTTTTGCCTCCCCCGGTCTGTCAAAGCAGCAATCCCACTGAAATGAATGAGGGGGCTGCATTTTTTCAAATAGTGCTGTTGTCTTGTTTTGCCTGTGAGCCCTAATTTGAACTTGGACTGTGGACAAATACATTGCTTTGTGCTTACCAGCGTGCAGTTGGTGATTTGTTCATTTTCAACAGCGGGGAGGGTTGGAGTTATCCATAACCCCCATGGGTGTGGGGGTGTATTTTCAGTAGCACAGATGCTGCTGAATGATGATATAAATATTATAGGAATATTGTAGCAATGCAACAAGCAGCACTATGTCTCTATGATCTTTTTATTCTCATGTGGCCAAACGTGCTACTTGTCACTACACTACTGTATAGCATATACGGGCTACAATATAGTACAGAATGGAGTATTTATAGCATATAGTTTAGAGAATATTATAGATCCAAGACCAAACTGACAGAAGAGTGAGACTGAAAGAAAAAGTTACAAAGCTGTCTGCAACTTCAGCACCATGGATTTATCAGTACGCAGCACAGTTAAGTCGAGTTTCCACCCAAGTGCCTGGAACTTATAATCCCAGAAACTACTTTTCAAGGAACTAAAAGGTTCCTTCAGTAGGTTATTGTCTGCATTTCCACCATGGTCTAAAGACAAGCAAAGACTAGGCAAATTGGTACACTAATATATGAAAACATAACAGCTGTTTTTATATGTCATTTTTGCGTGTGACTATACAACAACAACAACAACGCACATGGTGCCTGTTCATGGCTGAAAGAGATGCACAGGGCTTTCAGGTGAATTCAGTGTAATCTCATCCACGGCTGTATGAGATTCATCAGGCTTTTAACACATTATAAAGAAAGAGCAAGTCTACACTTGGAGGAAGATGGGTGGATGGATGGCTCAGACAAGCACAGGACTTTCACTCAGTAGGTGTGGTTTCTTGTCCCATATGAAACCAAAACATTTTCAGAAGTATTAAGGTTCATACTGTTACATTTGTCACATTTCATCTTTCTCTTCAGTGGCGTCAAATGTAAAGTAAAAAACTTATTGTATCCCTAAACATGGTGTTATCCTAAAACAACTAACCCCAAAATTCCTGTACTTTCGGAAAGTACAATCCTCCGAGCAGGGAATTTTTAGGCAGTAAAAGTAATGTCTCGGGAACTAAATTTAGACCTGGTCCCTGCAGCTGAAATGTTCCTCCAAAGGTTCCTGGTCCAAGAAGAAAGTTCCTGCAGTGGAAACATGGCTTTAGGTTAGGTGATATTTCAGAGTCAAGGCCAAAGACTCTAAATATATACTCTACTCTACTCTAATATAATATAATAAATCAATAAATTAATCAAACTTAATTTGTAAAGCATCTTTCATACAGATGCATGCAGTTCAAACTGCTTAACAGAAGATGTAATAGAGTGAAATAAAGACTATAAAGAATATACAGACATAAAGAATCACTTATTTAGGCAGATGAGACTAAAACATTCAAATAAACAGCCTCTCTGCTCCTGCACTCTCTCTGCTACTAGTGGATGGATGGTGGGGTTGCAGGTTAACAAGGAGGATACATTTTGGTAATTCTGCTAACAAGGGGGCATGATTTGAAATACCATGCTGCTGAATCATAGAGGACAAATTAGTGGTACTCTGCTGCTCAACAGTGTTGTTATTGCCTGAAGGTACTCTAGAAGAAGCATGTAACACAGTAGGTAAGATAAAAAACAGTCAAGCTAAGCCTTTAATATCATTTTATGAATAACTGTTTGATATCCTGCGTTTTGTCTGAATAGACTGAAGAATTAATCATATGATGAAAGACATTTGCACATCTGACTGAAGCTGTGGTGCACGGTGTGATCTAGAGTGGTATTAATAACGGGAAAAAGACCGCAGGATGAGGGAAGGAGAAGGAAATGAAAGCAGGATAGAGTGAAAGAAAGAAGGAGATGAAGTATGAACCTGCAAAATCAGGCGGGAAAAGGGGGAGACAGATAAAGGAGAAGGGCGGAAATGAAAAGGGTGTAGTGAAAGTAAAAGGGAGATGTAGTGTGAATGTAAAGAAGGGAAGCATCACTGAGAGGTGCAGGCTGGGAAAAAAGTGAAGGATGAGTAAAGACAGAGAGGAAGGGAGATGGAGACACAAGGAGGGCTGCATTAGTGGCTTCAATCCACAGGCAGTGAAGTGTGGACATACTGTGGATGCCAGCAGGGACTCGGGCTGGACACAAAAGCTTGACATTGACTGGGTGACATCAGACTTTAAGCCGGTGTAAAGGTGTCTGTGATATTGCTTCGGCTTGACTGCCTCTGATCTGACGGCGAACGCAAGCGAATACATTCAGAATAGCAATTAGCTGCTTGATGTACAGTTTTATGTGGTGTGAAATTGGGTTTTTCAGGTGTTATTTCCCCCTACATTCACCATAATTTACTCAAGGACTGTCACACAGTGCGAACCAGCTGCCAGTCTCATAATTGGGGAAATTCAGCAGGGGATGGCATAATATACTTGAATGTGTGTGAACATACATGTGTGTGTGTGTGTGTGTGTGTGTGTGTGTGTGTGTGTGTGTGTGTGTGTGTGTGTGTGTGTGTGTATACACATATATATATTTTCCCCCTGCTTACAGTGACTCTGCCGGTTAGTCAGGCATGTATGACACAGAGCAAGAATGCCATCCAATTTCCTTTTGGACGGGAAAAGGCACCTCACTATCAAACATCTCTCTGAGCCTGTCAAAACAGATTGCTCTGACACACTGGTTTGACACAAGCAAGGGCATCCTCCACTCCTCAGAGAGGTTTGGTGGAAGATACAGAGACATGGAGACAGACAGCGCTCATAAACCCTCCATTCACTGACAAACCCGATACCCCATAGGAGAAGATGCTGACAAATTGACATATAACTGTACTGTATCTGACGGTATTTCTCATTTTCTGATGCAATAACCCTCATACAGTACACACTGCCAGACAGCACAGATAACACTCTGTTTCTGACACCCGTGGCCTTTTGTGATGGGTGGAAGTCAGTTAGATAAATTAGGCACACATGCACACGCGCACACATCCTCGCACACCTCATTCTGCTTATGTCATCAAATGTGGTGTTAAATTTGCGCTCGGAGCAAGAATACACTCTACCTGTCACCATGGCAGCTGCGTGGGGTGATTGCAATCACACAATCAGTGGAGGCTCATGGGAAATAAGCTTGAAAGAACGAGCTCTCCCGAGAAACAGAAAAGACAGACAGAGGGAGGAAGACAGACAGAGCGAGTGAGAGAGAGGGAAAAGAGCTGAACAGAGACAATGAATCAGAGCAACCTTTTGTCTGCAGTGATGTGAATAAAAGTGTTTGACTTTGCCTGTTTGCCGCTTGTCAGGATTTGAAAGCCACTCCTCCTGGCAGAGAGAAAGTACAAGTATGAATAGCATGAATTATCAAACAATGATCAAGCAAAATTAATAATGCATTTTGTCACGCAGTTGCATAATGTAAAACCCAATGAGCAGACAGCAGGACAATGTAAGTAAATATTATCTAAAGCTATAGCCACTTGCATGTTCGCTTAGAACCGCCATGGTACAGTGGACACAGCTGCATGCAGACCACACTGTATGTAGACTGATGCATGCAATGCCGAACCAGCTGTATGCAGAGGTGCAGTGTTATTTGTTTATGTACCGGAGCGCACCTATGACATGTGCATGCATCCACGTGCATACTTAACTTATGGCTTGTTTCAGGTCATTTAACCACTGTTCCTGCAGTTGCAGATATACATAGTGAACTGTAACTAACCACACAACCAAATGTTAAACTGACTTAATGAATCGTTTTATCATGGATTACTTTTCTCTCATCAAAACAACTGAAAACAATGCCTCTCACAGCAAAAACTGTGCTCTGTCCGATTGGGGCCATACGCTTTAGTGATGATTCGATCTGCAGCCACTTAAACAAAACAGATTATGCAAATTGCAAATATTCTATTTCTTCACGTGGAGGAAAAAAAGTGATGGAGTGCAGTTCTGGTGCGCTCTGGCAGCATGCCACTCATGGCTGTATGCTGTTGTGAGTCGGTCATACACTGTGGCAAGTGCAGGAAGACTTGCCTGTGTCAACAGCAACAGGGAGAGAGTTGTAGGTAAGACAAAGACAGTGTGTCTGCAGCTCCATATTGCAGCATATGTGATAGGAAACACATTGAACATGCTAACGTACAATCAATGGCACCACCCACATGAAAAGAAGTATATGCTTATACTTTGGGGTGGTTTCCTGCTGTAACAAACGGGTACCAAATGTGACTCCACTCACAGTGTTGTATGAACCTAGCTATAACTTCTGTGTACTGTTACACCCCTAACATTTACTAAAGTACTGTACATTTTAGGTCCTTATACTTTTTTTTGTTTTGTTTTTTTGTCTTTATCTTTACTACTACTATGCTACTACTTTACTTTCCTCAAATATTTCCATTTTATGCTATTCTACTACTTGACTACATTTCAGAAGGAAGTAAGTTTGCTCTCATCACTTGTTACCTTTGTGCTGGAATATATATTTTATAAAAGTTAATCTCCACTACATTTATTTGACAGATATAGAGAGCTGAAGTGAGACCACAACTCCCAGGTACTGTTCCAGGAGTAAGAAAACCTCATTCAAAACCTAATTGATTTTGTAACAATGCTAGCAGTACATGGTGTCCTGTGGCTCATTTCTCATTTAGATAATGTTCTAAATATTGTTGTTTATTCAGTGTTTCTGTCTTTAGCGCATTTAACAAACACCATTTCCCAAAAGCCCCAGACCATTGCAGATTTATTCAGACATGTCCGTAATAACAGCAGGTCGGAGAGGACTGAAGAGTTGAAGTGGACAGCAGAGCAGCTGAAGAATTGGAAAAAAGAAGAGAGTAAACTAAACTGAAAGAGAAACTGCTTTGAGTTGCAGAAGCCAGTGGAACAGACCACTAGCCCAGACATGATATCAAGACTTGAGCTCTCAATATTTACTGGATACTCTTCAGGTTACAGTTTTGCAAAAAGAAAACATTTGAACATCGTTAAAGATTAAAGATGTAGTTCCCAACCCTTTTTGGCTTTTGACTGCTTAAACCTGTGTCCAGTAGTGGGTCTAGGAGTTGTTAGCAGGTCAGACGTCTCCGCATCTCAAATGGTTCAATTTTATAGAGGCCAGCAGAGGTAGAAGTGTCCATTATTTCACCAAAAAGCTGAAGCAATGATGAGAGAAACGTCCAAAAATCTGTGGAGCAGAACTCTGTTTTCCTTATTTCCTCCCCCATCAATCAACTCACAGCTCCCCAGGATTATCTGTGACCCTTTGGAGGGTCGAAAAAACAGAGCTTAAAGAGAGTGAGAGTAAATATTGGACATGGCCAAGTAGACAGAGCTCCTAATGAATGATAATCTTCTACATAACTGCAGGATGTGTCATGAGCAACTGTTTGCTGACAGGTTGGCCATATCAACTTGAAGAGTGATGCTATGGCAATACTGTGTTCACAAATTTCAGCTGCCAGCCAAGTGTCAGTTATTGCAGATCACGGTCCAAATAACGAGTTGGAGCCATAGATGGTATATTTTATAGGTTGACTTACCTATTTATACGTTTGATGGTTGATGTGAGTTTGCCCAGACTGTAAGTTGATCGACTGTTTCTAACTGCTTGTCCGTCAATGTAAAGCTAAGCCTCCAAAGAACCCCACAGGAGTTCAGTGACTGCCTTACTGCTTGTCAAACTCCATTAAGATATTGCTCAGTTTAACCGTTATCAACATTTACCCCTTCTAAAAGATTTTTAATGTTTTCTTACAACTCCTTAACAGATACTAGATAATTCGGCAAACATTCAGCATTAATTTTAACTCTAATAAATGTGAAGCGGGCAAACAAAAACAGATAGTTGGCACCAGAATGGAAATGTCAAAGGAAAACATGCTGGCTGTGGCGTTGGTGGAGAAGACAGTATTTCAATATGTTTCCTAAATCTCTGTTGACATATCATTTATGATTTATGACATAAAGATATAAAATATTTCTCCTTTAAATAAAGTATTTTCACATTGCTGTATTGGTACATTTACTTGAGTAAAGGCTCTGATATAGAGGCAAATAAACCACAATAAAAAATTAAAAGCCAAGAAGTGGCAGTCTACTTGCTAATGAACATTAAAAATGTCTTGCTAAAATAACCCAAAACCTCTGGAGGCCTGTTCTTAAAAAGCACCCAAAGTCTGCAGTGCCCCTGGGTGTCTGTGTTTGTTCCGCCAGCGGGAGGAAGAGTTCCCTGTGGTGCAGAGCTCCGTCCTGGGGGCTCGGAGGTGCAGGCTATTGCTTGACCTGCCAGTGGAGGATTGTGGGATAATAGGCTCTGTGAGTTATCGGGCAGGATGTTTTTTTGTAGAGTGTAAAGGCAGCGGAGAGGTTTTAAATTCAGTCCTGGAGGAGACAAACTCCCACCTGACCCAATCTTTTACAATTCCATGATGTAACACTCCTACTTATGCCCTGAGCTCGTATTTCTCTTCTTCTTTGCTCCCTCTTTCATATCTCTCTCTCCATCCCACCCACTCTGTCTGCCTCTCTCGTACATTAGCCCTCCGTGGGAATAAACTGAATGAGTGAACCTGACTGTTTGAGTGAGTCTGCTGTTCAGCTCATTCCCCCTCCGTATCGCTCCACATTAGCCTCACTGCGTTTCCCCTCCCTCCCTTCCCCTCCAGACGTCAAATTAGCCTTTACCCCCCAGAGCTGCCGCCAAACATGACAACACGATTCACCCCTTCACCCGCCTGAGCCCATCTCCCTGTCATACCCCCGATTCCCATAAGCCCCTTGTGTCCCCGCCTCACCTTTCACAACCCTGCTCTCCACCTCTCCTCCATCCTCTCTCAGCTCTGCCTCCATCTCCAGCAGCTACCTCCAGCTGCACGAGAGAGCCATATTTAGCATAAGCTGTGGAAAATGAAAGCGCTCTGTTGGAAGATGCCATCGTTGTGTGTTAGTGGGTGAAGATTCACACTGGGGGCCCGGGGTGTGTGCGTTAGTGTGCGTGTGTATGCGTGTTCTCGCAACTACACAGCTCAAACCAACCAGATGCTCCATGGGGGGATGAAAGAGCAAGCATAGCAGTTTCACAGCACTGCTATTACTTCACGCTTCACGAGAGGAGGATGAAGAGGGAGGAGGAAGGAGAACTAGTAACACATATAGTGCCTTTAGAGAAATGGAAACCACAACAATGCTGTAGATCAGCAGGGCTCCTGCACAGAGAAACAGGAAGCCAGTACGCCTCTCTGTGGTCATATGTCTTTCTGTGTCTTTCCTTGTTAGCTACTCCGAGGAATCCTGGACATCTCTCTGTAATTTATCCAGTCACACTTATTTATGGTACACATATAAGACTTAACAAGCTGTACTTGCATTAAGACAAAAACAAGAAAAAATATGTTCTTCATTAGACAGTTTTAGACCCTTTATTAGACCCTTATTAGCATTTATTATATAGTAATTAGGATCACATTAAGACAACTATATTGTTAACTAAAGTGTATTATTTCTTTTTATAGGTAATTTGTAAGGTAATTTGTTCATTTAACATGAACAGTGCAACGTTCACTCCATGTTGAAGTGATATAAAAAACTTGTCTCGTCTCCCTCTTCATCTCCTTGAAGTTCTCATGCATTATGGTGCGTTCAATTTAAATTTGAAAGTCAGAATCTCGAGTTTCCACTTCAAAATTTCAACAGTATGTTGGTGTTCAAGTTTGTGGTCTGCTGTAGTGTAAAAGAAGTAGTCCTGGACCTTCAATATTCATAATTTAATACAAAAACATGAATATTGGGCACCATTTAGTAAGATACCATTATATAGACTCCAGTGCCCCTGGTAAGGGGAGACTCTATCTAAAATAAATTTGTGTGAATTTGCATGACACTGTTAGGAACACATATCACATTATCTGCTTATTACAATAAGTCTGCAGTAACCCACAGACAAAATATTCCTCTACCTTATTATTTTTTGATGGCGAAGCAGCATATATTTGATTTCACTTTAGTTTACATTTCAGTTAATAAGTTTCTGACAGTGGGAAATAATACACTTTAGTTCTGTTGTAATGTGTCTGTAATTACCCTAAAGTCTAATAAGGATCTTATAAAGGGTCTTATAAACACTGTCTATAAAGAACATATTATTTCCTGTTTTTGTCTAGTTTATTTCAAAATACGGCTTGTTATGTTGTATTAGTGTACTGTAAACTAAAGCATATTATTTTCAACTGTGAGATCCCTATGAGAGTTTCTTAGAGGGTAATTACAGACACACATCACATCATCTGCCTATTACAATCTGTGCACTCACCCATAGACATCATATTCCTCTATCACTATAATCTTTGGTAGATCTGTTTGACATATTATTTTTAGATGAGGAGATAGCTTATATGTGTTTTTTTTTTTCTTTTACAGTACAGTTCTGTTGTAATGTGTCCCTAACTACCCTCTAATAAAGTCTAATAAGGGTTTAACGGTGGGAAATAAATCCCCCCTAGTTTACAGTAGGGCTGCCCCCTGATAGTCAACGTTTCAAATCATTAGTCGGAGCCCCAGTAGTCGACTGAGATTCTTCCAGTCGAGCTGTTTTTTCACTTTGTCAGTCACTGTGCATTAGGATTAAACAGACAGGCGCTCACAAAAATGCACAGGGGTAACATTTTAATGAGGAATTACAGGGAATCAGATATATATATTTATATTAGATGGTGCACTTATTAAAAAATATCCTCATGACCACATTCACGAGGACTGGTGAGAGAGGATGACAGCAGTGGTTGGTAAACAAGTTTCAGCTCTTGTTATTTTATTTGTGTCATTGTACACAGAGCAATGCAACAGCATGACAGGCTGTAAACTTTACAAACAACTGGGCCGCTTTCACTGTGATGAATGTCTTGGTTGGCTGAGCATTTTTACCAGCGTTAGCCGACAACCACTCAGCCAGCTCCGTACCAGCGCGCTATTTAGTACGCAAAAAGAGTTTGTGAGATTCATTAGCACATCCGAAACCTCAGTATGAAGCCAATATTTGCAAATTGCATACTATTAAAGGGGGAAATATTACAGCATGGAAGGACTTGTAGTGACGACAACAATGTAACAGGAAGGATATGAGGTGTGCTTCCTCTGCGACTTAAACAACAGCGTTGCCCCGGCGACAGACTGAGGTTGTAGGGATTTTATTTCATGCGGTATGTAAAATGGTATAAGTAACAAAATATTCAAAATAATTAACAATGTTAAGAGATGTCTGGACTTATTTTTTACAACAGAAATAACTTTTTTTATTGCAGAAACAGGTACCGTATCAGTTAACTCTAATGTAATGTGTCCCTGATTATTTGAGTATAAGGGTCTCTTAGTGGGAAATAATACACTTTAGTTTACAGTACAGTTCTGTTGTAATGTGTCTTTAATTACCCTACTAATAAGGGTCTAATAATACTGTTAATAAAGAACATATCATTTCTAGTTTTTGTGTTATTTGATACAAAGTACGGCTTGTTATGTTGTATTAATGTACTGTAAAATAAAGTGCAACCATTTATCCCTTAAAACTAAAGAAGGAGGTTTTACAGAAGTTGATCCCCTCTCTTGCCCTGAGAGCAGTGTAGGATCATGCTTCTCAGTGACTGACTGTCAGACCTGTTCTGTCAGCCACAGCACAGTCAATAGAAGTGCAAGCAGAGTGGAAATATTACTGCCCCCGGCATGCTTTTCCTGGCCCTGCAGTACACCCAGGTTATCATAGCTCACCAAAAAAATAAAAAAAAAGAACGATAAAGATAATCTCCAGCACTGTGAATACTAGGGAGGAACATCGAGGCCAAAAAAACCCAGCCAATTCCAGAGAGTTAATTAGGGTTCGGATGACTGGCTGCAGAGGGTGTGGATGAGCAATGTGCTGCTCACCGATAAAGACGATTGGCTCTATTTATTGTTGTTTCCTCAGCCCTTTTTCCTCCACTCCCCTCCCAAAAAAAACCTCGTTCTCGGGCTCAGTCGGTTAATGATTGCTGATTGCCTGATTGTTTCATTAATCCGATTACTGGTCAAACTGTCTGTTATCTCAGTCTGGATACAGGACATTACAGGGAAGAGATGCATGTTATCTTGCTGAGGCAATGGTAATTGCACATGCATGTGTTTCAAATTTGCATACAAAACAGACACATTTTACGAAATAAAACTCAAAATGCTTAATTAGAATTATAAAACAGTAATTGTTTGGGGATGTTCACAGGTCGTTGAGCTTTGTAGTGTGGCAGTTATCTCCTCTGCCAACCACAATCAAAGGTCAGAAAACTGACACAGTGGTACCCGGAGACTCTTGCTGACAACAAACTCGATTTTGATGCCAGCGCTGACTCTAGTAGCAACCAGAGAGTTTGTTGCCTGCAAAGATTAAATGTTTTTAATTTAGGCAGAAAAAATAAAGTTTTTATTTATAATCATGATCTTGTTTTTTTTTTCAATCTTATGAAAAGAGCAAACAGATGTTACAATATTTTGTGAAACAACCAAATAAGATGGCAGAGGTGGGAACAAGTCATTGTTTTGTCGTTCCACACAAATAAGTCTCAGGTGTTTTGCACTCAACTCCCAAGTTAAGTCCAAAGTCAAGGCAGGGAAGCCCCAAGTCCTACCTAACCTCTGAGTTATGGGTCTTAAATGCATCATAATTGGCTCTTCATCGAATGTAATACCATTTTAACAGTAGAACTTTGACTTGCCATTTCTTGTGCAACTTCAAATGTCAAATGAAGTTGGAAGTTGTTACGTCTCCATCTGTGTTTTTGTACACTTTTGCATAATGCAGTTCATTTATTGTTGACCCATGCATAGTTTTTGTGCCTCCCCAGAAATGATCTTTGGTATCATTTTTTTCCAACTGGGGCTTGACTTGTTGGGAATGACAAGTGTTAGCGTTGGTTGATTCAGAAAATGAATTGATTTGTGGCACATTTTTTTAAAATGACTGTTGAATCGTTGGGCTCGGGAGAAGGTATCGAGTGTTTCAAGTCAAAAGGTGAAGTCACAAGTCCTTGGTATTAATGTCCAAGTTGAGTTGCATGTTTAGTTGAGTCTAAAGTCATCAAATTTGTGACTCAAGCCCAAGTCATAACAGTCCACGTCTCTGTAAGATAGTACAGAAGTTCCCAACTCTTGATCTCAAAATGGGACGCAAGAAAACTATATGATTCAGTAAAAAAAAGGAGGACCATGGTGGTTTGGGTTAAAATATTCTGCTGAGGTTAGGGAAACAGTGCGGCTAGGGTAAGATGTACTACTGAGTTACAATAATAACCATGCAGTTGGGTCGCTCCTATGGCTCAGTTGGTACAGCATGTGTCCCTTGTTCTGAGGTTGCTGGTCCTCTGCAGCGACCTCCACCTGCGGCCCATTTGCTGTGTTGCATCACATCTCTCTTTACGCACTTTCCTGTGATATCTTCAGCTGTCCCTATCAAAATAAAGGCAAAAGCCCAAAAGTAATAAAAAAAAAATAACCATGTAGTTAAGGTTAGGGAATGAAGATGGCTGTGCTTTAAAAAATGCTGAGTGTGGGTTGAAAATAGGAAAAGAACAGCAATCTCCTGATATTTGTTTGTTGATCCATCCACCTTGACCTCCTCCTTTGCTGCCATCATAATTCCTAGAGCTGCTAGAGGGCTTAGTCACTTCACTGAACACATGTATCATTTTGGGGCATATTATGTCATTCTTATTGCAAGAACAGTCTCATATGTGAGGTAACTAGTGCATCATCACTACCTTTAATCATTCAACACTGCATGAAATCTATATGAGGCCACCAAGAAG
Source organism: Lutjanus erythropterus (assembly GCF_056507025.1). NCBI lineage: Eukaryota > Metazoa > Chordata > Actinopteri > Lutjaniformes > Lutjanidae > Lutjanus > Lutjanus erythropterus. The sequence goes on from NC_139331.1 coordinate 12,007,400, forward strand.
GCTATCTGTGATAAACTTTTTACCCAAGGGCAAAGATTTCTTTACAACTTGGGGGGTGGGAGTGTGGGGGGGTGTAAAGTGGTGAAATTCAGATGAGGATTTAATAATCATGTGGCCTTCTATGTTGAGCCAAGATGACTACAAAACAGGTAGGTTTTAGCTCCACTTCCTAGTATCAATGTTAAAGGGATAATTTACCCAATAATGAAAATTCACTCATTATCTTCTCACCCTCATGCCAATTGAGGGTCAAAAACTGGTCACCACTCATTTCCATTGTTTGGGGGGTTCTGCAGTGCTGTTTTCCTGTGAAATTCCAGCAGTGTTTTGCAGACTAAAAAAACTAAACCAAACCATCAAACAGCATGAGGCATGAGTAGATAATGACTGAATTTTCATTTTTGGGTGAACTATCCATTTAACATTAAAATACCCTCTGCACCCTGTGGTCTTTCAAGTGGACAGACTGTCAAACCAAACTCCATTCTAAAAGCAGGTGTTTTATTGTAGGGCCAGGTATTTTTACATGAAAAATTTTGGTTACACCATCACTACGACTCTGGTTCTCTTGGATCTACAGACACAGTTGGCATATATGCAGTTCATACCACTGACTTCTATTAAATATATCATCAATTACACAATTTATTTTGAAATAACTGATTGGGTGAGACAACTTGTAGAAGTTGAGGGGCTTGCCACTTCATACCCTTCAGGATCTGCACCCAAACTTTAACCCCAGCGCCCCTTGAATTTGTAAAATGTCACATTTTTGTTTCCTGCATCTAAGTCTTTGGTTTGTTCTGTTATATATTAAATATATATTGAAAATATGTGTCTTCTGCTTAATTTTAAAGTTATTGTTTCTTATGTTTTAAACATGTGCATCCTCTGCTTTATCTTTAAAGTTGTTTTTTGAACTTCCCTTGAAGGGGCAAAACAGTAACACTGAAGTAAATTGAAGGGGCACTGCTCTGGGCTGCATATTCACTCTGATCTTACTGCAGCAGCAACACCAGTAACCAGCCAGTCACAACAGAAATCACAAGAAAGTTTTGAAATACAAGAAGGTGTAGTGATCTCCAATCTTAAATAATAAATATAGTTTTTGTTTGTTTGTTTGTTTGTTTTTAAAGCACAAATATAAGACCCAGAACAAACTAAATGTAAAGGCCAGTCGACTCCCCCTCACATCAAGCTTGTTCTTGACATTTAAATCCCCCCGTGGCTTAGAGGGGGTCTGCAGGTCTTTGTCATTGCAAGTGATGTTTCTATCGACTCTGCATTCATACTGCAAAAACCCCCTCACTGGAGCTCTAATCAATGGACGCTAATGCCTCTATTATAATCCATGCTCTCAAATTAAGGTTGCATTGATCAACAGGCCTCAGATTGCTACAGTGTGGGAAAAGCGTCAGGCACTAGAGGGAAATTTCAGTGTAAAGCAAACAGAAACTCAGAAAGGTGGTGAGAGAGGGTGATGTGACAGTAATATGGGAAGTGAGTGTGTGTTGTTTTTTTCAAACCCAATCTTTAATTTGTAGCCTTTCCCCAAGGTTTTTAAGTATGCATTGTTGCTATCGGTTTAGAGAGTGTGTGAAAATGCATCATGCGTGTCGATCAAAGGTGTACTGGATTTTAAATACCGCTGAGCTTTGGGGCACTTGCTGAAGAAATTGCTGCAGGTGTTTTTTGAACAAAACAGAATTGCATCAGTAAGCCTGTTTGAGCATCGACGTGCGTCTAGTTTTTCTTGTATGTTGACGGTCAAATCTGAACTGTGGATTTAGACGTACAGGTACTGCAGATCAAAACCGCTGCTCTGACCTGTGGAGGTGCACTCTGCTCTGTGTCTCTGCCCTTTAACAACAATAAGATGTGAGCGCTGAGGTCTTCATTGTATTTCAACACCAGTAGGGGAGAGTGGGGGCAGTTGTAACTTTTTTAAAAACATTTTCTTTTATCAGTTACAGACTACTCAAAATACACAAGCCATCTTTTAATATAAGAAACATAAAAAGAAATTATTATTATTATTATTATTATTATTATTATTATTATTATTATTATTATTATTATTATAACCTTTATTGAGGGCTGGCCCTTATTTACAATGATGTTGAGTAGACAATGGTTTAAAATATACAATATAAAAAACAAAAGATTTAATAATAAAAGGTACAAAGTGAGTGAAGCAATTAAAACAACGAATTATTATTGGTCATAAAAATACAAGATACAAATACTGAAGCAATTCATGTGAAACAGGTACAAACAGAGGCAGTGCAGTTATTGATCATGGATTTGAATTCACCTAGGGACACAAGAGAATTGATTTTCAGGGAGTTTTGTGAAGAGTTCCAGATGGTCGGGGCCACAGAAACTAAAAGCAGATCTTCCCGGTTCCATGATATTAAATTCTATGCAAGAAGTCAATTTGGGGGGCAACTGTAACACTAAAAAGCACAGCTCAAAGTAATCACATTACTGCTGTAGTATGAATTTAAGACATTTTTTGTACATGCTCCAGATTCTTTTAGATGTCAGATTCAAAATGCATTCAAAGCAAAAATCTATTTTTATGTTTTCATAAGTTTGGCTTTTTAACTATACTAATGGGAACAAATGTTTTATTATTTGAACTGAGTTCAAAGTAATATTACACTTAAATTACGTGAAATGTGTTTATTGTATAACAGAAAAGTATGTCAACACAGACAAAAAGGTGCTTACATTGGGCAAAGTGTCTTGGGTGCAGTTTTTGTAGCCATGATACAATGTCATACACCAGACAGCAACACCTAAATTCTTAGTCTGACTCATCGGATGTACCCTGTGGGTATAAGCCTGCAATTGGACGAATTGTTTCAGTCGCATTCTGGCATCTGCTATCTGCATTTTCAAAATCCCCAGGAAACAACAACAACCTCTGAGACAAAAATCTACATACTGAAAATGGAAAACCAGCACCTGGGACGCTAATGGTACAAAGGTAAACAAACTAATAGCCATTACCTTTTCTTTTGTGGTGATGTAGTCAGTTTAATGCCAGGGCTCGCCTCCAGATGTGCAAACGTCCCATCAAAACAAGCTCCTATTTTGCAGGGGCACTGTCACTACATCCTGGGCTTAGCACCACCCAAGATGACTGTGATTGGTTTAGAGAGATACAAACAAGCTAAAGCATTTTTTCCCCCATAGCAGAATGATTATGTTTGGAGCCAGACCTTTCTCCAGCGCTGAGTGCCATGGAGAGAAGTCTGGCTGTGGAATAATAGTAAATTTTTAACCAATAACCCAGAGATAAAATTGATGGCAGAGGAATCCAAACTTCAGACAGCAGAAGAAAAATACTGAACATAAAAGAGCAAGTTTTATAATTCAAAACCACTTTTTTGTTGAAAACTTCTACCAATGTCAAATGGTCCTGCTCCTGTTCACGTGCAGAGTGAGTGTTATCACAGTGTGTCACAGTTGCCCACTGTTACAACTGCCCCCAGTCTCCCCTAGTGTTGTGTTGTGACAAAATTAAACTTTTGCAAAATAAGAGCAGGTGTGTGTTTATGCCTAGGTTCATTAGACTCACTTTTAATTAGCTGTGTGGACCATTTCTTTCAAATGAAGACATTCATCAGTTAATTCAACAATGCATAGTGACTATATGACAAATCATTTAACTGGCCATTGATGTAATGAGAAAAGGGACCATGAGATAGTTGTTACTATAGCAATATAAAGCAATGAACACAAGCTAATATTGTTTTCAGCTCCCTAACTAGAGTCTCATTTGTTTGACAGAGCGATAATTCCCATGTGTTGATATTCATCATTAGAACTCCAGGTCTGATTAGATAAATACATGATCCTGTTCTTGTTTCTTACCATGCTCTGTCACACAGCCAGTCTCGCTCTGCATCTGCTTCCGGCTCCCTCATTTTCTCTCTCTTTCACCTGGAGGCCTGTAATTTATACAGCCACTCCGCTTCCTCTCCATTTCCAAGGCTGACCAGGGCAAGCACACCCAGAAAATGAGAGTAAAACATGATGGAGCAGTCAGAAACACAGAATGTCAGGGACATATGTCAGGAATAAATCTATGAATATTTCAAATGCAGAACAGACTTTCAGAATATAGAAGTCACTCAGTCTGAAAACATACTGTAAGACCTACTTATCATTTGACTGTACAATACAATAACATCATTCAAATAAATGCAATATATGACAGAATATAATGTAAAAACACGATACTTACGCCCTTTTTAATTGGGCATAAATTAATTGTAACATTGACTATTAGAGTTTAGATCCATGGATGTACAATAACATTACTTATTCAATATGTTTATTTGTCTTAATAACCCCATATGGCCCCTATATGTAGAAAAGTAATATGTGGGAGGGAGGGGTGGGGTTATCATCTTATATATAGGCCTTTTTCTCAGAAGACGTCCTACATGTCACAGTAGGAAAAACACAGGTGTAAATAATTAAATTAATGATGTCTCAAATGGCTGCTTTGATCCCTGGTATATTGCACATGCTGGCTCACTTTCACACTGTCATGGGACACTTCTGTCACTGGGACACCTGAATAAAAGGGAGCCGTCATTAATGTTATTAGTAACACCTGTTCTTTCCTGCAACAAGTCAAAATGTCTGCTGTGAAAAAGGCCTGTGATCACCGGCAAAGCACAAACTTCTCCACGGTCACACATGTGCAAATGCAGGGTGGGGAGGCTACACACATCTTTGCTATGGTTGAAGCTGCTCACCAAAGTTTAACTCCACACAGAGCAAAGAGATGAATTTGCATGTGTGACTGTGCCATCACTCTTTTCTCAGGACCATGTCGGCATGTATATGTGTTTCTTGCTTTTGTTGGGGTGCCACAATTTATAGTTACCATTTTATTAGCAGTTATACGGATTTTGGTGAAGTTACACTAATAAATGAAAACACCTGTGTGGGTGTGCAGGGGGGTTACTTTTTCTTTCATTTAAAGTTTTTGTTTTCATTTCAGAGAGACATCTCAGGCTCAATAAACATGCTCATGCTTGTTGTGTTGACCAATTTGACTAAACTGACAAAGACTAAAACCTGTGTATTTGTTTTATATATTGTATATTTTATTTTTTTTGTAGGTTTTGTAGGTAGCCTACATACTTCAGTAGTTTTCTTTTTTTTTTTTGTTTTTCATGTTTTTTCACACCTACTTTTAGTTTAGTTTAAGTAACTTTAATAACTTTGGTGTGCAGAACCTTTAGAGCTGTCTTATTAACAAACGACTTCATGTAATGTAAAAGGGGATGACTTTATGTTTTAATGACTTACACCACTCTCATCAATCTAGTCTCCAGCTACAACAGGGTTTTACTGTTGTTTTCAGCTAAAAGGCTCTGTAAGCCACCGTAAGCTAGCTGCTAGACACCAAATAAAAGCACTTGGCAGCGTAAGAGCCATATATTTTTTCATGCATTGGAGACCAAAACCAGAAAATGAATGTTGGTCTTTCATTCTTCAGGTGGCCAGAAACACGACTCCAAATGAAGGCTAATGTTGTTCCATGTCTGCTGAAAGCATGGCCAACTGTTTGCTAACACATTAGCTGTATCAACTTTATAAAGTGATAATATGCAAAACAGTCTCATTTTTTATGAGTCATGAAACTGTATCTATTAGATTCATGCAGGCCTATATAGACACAATTTATTGTGACACTCACTACAACTTTCAAGATAATGCTGCTTCAGGTTACACTTTCAGAATAAAGGTCTTGGTTAGGTACCAATACTACTTGGTTAGGTTTAGGAAAGGATTGTGGTTTGGGTTAAAATAACTACTTCAAAAACAACCACAGTCTTGTGCTTGTGCTCTTCATTCATCCTTATTAGTCTGAAAGTCACACTGACTGTCATGAAAAATATTTTGTTTCCATGTACACAAATCTGCAGATTAATTTTATGACTATTTCACAAACTGCCGTGATACTTGGCTGTAATAATGTCGTGTTAACAGCTTGTTCTGCTGCCCTTTTCGTTCTGAAACATAATGTACGTATATTTAACACATTCTAGTTAGGTTCGGATGCTGTGACATGCAGCTACATAGACTGAAACCACCCAAAATTATAGGAATTGTCTTCAGCCAGCTCCAGTTCTTGTATCACCACCATTATCTCACAGTCAAGAAACTTGGTCGAACCCTAAATTACATCTTCCTCTGAGGCTTGCTAGCTGCTCATTTCCACTTCTGTCTTTTCATTCTTCTCCTTTTCTCCCTCTATCTTTCTCTTGCACTCTGCCTTTTCTGCGGTGACATTAATTACAATGAGGAGCCAGTGATGGCACTCATTGCTTCAGCATTACAGCGGGTGTATTCAGCAAACGCACAGCCTGATGAAGTGTCCACATCACACTGCACCGTGATTTATCACTTATTTCTGCCACAGTGCTTAGGCCAATGAGTCTTATTCTACGCCATTTACTGCCACAACATGTCTGACACGCAAAGAGGTGACTGTGTCATTTCTACAGATGCAGGCTCAGTGTGTGTTTGTGTGTGGAGTGATCTCATTAAGGACCTGGGCTATACACCATTTGAATAGTACATTCAAAAACATTGTTATATAGTAGGGTTATATGAGAAGCTACAATGTGCACATGAGTGGGCATTTGACAAATCTAAAGACACATATCTATCATATGTACAGTCTGTGCCCGTGGGCAGTAAGCATGTGTACACAGTCCACTTAAGTTGGTTCTTTATTCCCTGGGCAAAAGTTCAAGGCAGATGCTTTTCTCATATCGCAGGCCAATTCAAACTGATTTATCAAGGGTTTTTATTCAGAGGTTAATGCCAGTGACTCATGGATGGTCATTTACAGAAGGAGAAGCCATGTGAATGCAGGCTTTTACAAATCAGCTAAGATACAGTACACATATGGAACCGATACTAGGACCTGGAATTCAGTACCAGTACCTAATGGTGCCTTTTTTCGATACTTTGCTCTCTCTGTAATAATGTAATTTCTGTTGTTAAAAATATGTCCAAACACACCACATGATATAAAATCTCTCCCTACCCTGCTAGTAGTTCTTGTGCTATCCTTCCCATTATGCTGTTGTTGTTACTACTACTATTTAACTGTTAATAATATGTAATTCACAAATATGGGTTTTATACTGCTTTTGGACATACATTCACATACATTTCACACATTGTTTTAGTATACTGAATAGCATGTAGAGGCAAAGTCCTTCCTGTTCTGGTGGACCGCAATGGGACCTTATTTCAGAAATATATGGCAAGAGACAATTTTTTATATATATATATAATTTGAATTGTTCCATGAATAACAGGTGATGTTTGCCAATTTGCACAATATACGTGATCAACACCAACATCTCTGTCCCTTGAAATGTCATCTTTTGTGAAGTGTTTTATCCAGCATCTCCTGGTCCTTTTTGCCAGCCAGGAAGTGAAAGAAGGAGCAAGACCTGTTGCTTGGGAGGCTACATCACGGTACAAAAACACAGACACTGCGGGTTCAAGTGTAGTCTTTCTTATTAGGTATCTTCACAGTCTTATACTTCAACCGTTTTATGACAACCTGTGACTTTCCTGACTCGTAAAATTATGTTTTAAATTGACAAACATCTTATGTGTAGTTCTTGGCATAATTCAAACTGATAAAAAAAACAGTTTGAATGCTTTTGACTACAGTTAATATTTTATAACAAATATTGCAGTTGCGTGAGACATTGAGGACAAGATGGTAGCGGAAAACAGAAAGAAACAAACACGTGAAATCTAATGTGGGGCCCGATAGAAACGTAGACAAACAGACAACAGAGAGAGAACAATTCAGACAAAGGTATAAGCGAAAAGAAGGAGCAAAGACGAGCCTAAAAGAAGCGTGTGCTTTATCAGTTTAAATTAGTCTGAACTCAAAGATGGCAGCAGAGTCTCTAATCCTTTCTCCCTTAGGCCTTGAATCACCTGCCATCCACAAAGTCACCGTCCATCCCACAGGAAAACACTCATTACAGGCTGCCATTACGTTTGACTGCATCTCCCTCCATAACCTTGAAACACTGTTCACTCAGCCAAAAACACTTCAATCCAGCGGGAGAGCAGGGTCAATTGAGTCAATGTCGAGTGACTCCTTTCTCCCCAAAGGCATCGCAATTGACATGTTTTGGGTTTTTTTTTTTTTTTTTTTTGGTTGGAGAATGTTACAAGGACAAGTGTAGGTATATCACATAGGAACATAAAGCGGTGGGTTTAACTATGTGCATTGATCTCTGGAAAGCCAGCCAGGGGAATCAAACCTCAAATGAAAATGGTGCCTGGCAAAGCTCCTACAGACTCTATGTCCTTGAAGACTTTCATAAAGGTGTCCTTTATGAGTGTTACATGTGTTGTGCTGTGTATCTGTCACCTATCCAAAAGACACAAAAGTCCAAGGGGAGAAATCAGGGATACATTTTCCATTTTGAACTCTCCATGTGTAAATATAGACTTCTTTCTTTACTGTTGTGCAATTTTCTGGTTTGATGCAATTATTTGTGAGGACTGGAGATCAGTTGAGACATGAAACAGAGATATTTTCAAGGCATTATTTCACCATTTTTGTCCAGCCATAAACAATTTCAGACTTAAAACTGCCTTGTCTTTAAATAATTGAAAGAACACCTCTCGGCTACTGCCAGTTAAATATATGTGTACCCATTTGAAATGCATCACACATTACTCAAATTTTATCTAATATAGTAGCAAATTATGCTAGCGAATGGCACTCGATGTGACTTTCCACACCACTCTGCAGTGCTGACCCCTCACAATAAATCTAATCTGCAGTTCTCTGCTAGTTTATTTGTAATGGAAAGTATGGGGAAAATATAGCAGGGAGCAACTGATGTCTAGGGAGACAGATCACAGAGGAGGGGAGCTGTAGCTAATTTCATGCCTTGTATTTTTCTGTCATGCATGGCTAATTCACGGTTCAGGCCAGCACGATGAAATGCGTGCCCTGTGATCTTCCACATGCAGTTCCCCCTTGCCCAGGCCTCGAGTGAGTGGAGCCTGAGCTATCTTTATGTGGGGGGGCCTTGCAATTCCATATTATGGTTTGCTTTCATACAGTGCTAATTCAGAGAGTGCCCGATAAAACCAAGAGGGAGACAGTAGTGGCAGTTCCATTTGGGTTCGCTACCCTTGACTGCCTCTGAGATGTAAATGACTATCCACCCCCACCGTCCAATGTGCCCGGTCTTGCTCCATTTGTAATTTAATACCTTTGACAGAATGCACTAGTTGGCTGGAAAAAAAATATAGGAAAAATCTTCTTCATCATGCTATAAAAATAAAAGACCATTTTAAAGGAACAGTCCAGTATTTTCGGAAATTCACTCATTTGCTTTGTTGCTGAGAGTTAGATGATGAGATTGATATCTCTCTCATGTCCATATGATAAATATGTGGCTGGAGCCAGCAGCCAGTTATCTTGGCTCTGTTTTCAGGCTTGAGAAAATCTAGCCCTTGATGGACACTGGACAATCACAGGTCACCAAGATAATTGATTGTTCAGTCTCGTTCCCAAAATGTAAACATTTGACAACCTGGGAATGAGACGCAACAATCAACTATCTTTCTCTAGAGTCGCTTACTGAACCTTAAACATGTTAGTTTGTTTAATCAGTACGAAAAACAAAAGCACAAATTTTGGTAATATGTGACAAAATATTTCTTGTCTGGTGTAAAATTGCTAATTATATTTTTTACACTTTTAGTACAAACAAAATGTTTTTTTGTTTTTTTTTTAATTTAATAAGTTCTCCACTAAAAATTATTACACTTAAGTAGGCACTTTACTACAGCAAAAAGTAATGACAGTAACATTGCCAACATTAGCAACATAACTTTCTGTCAGAGTTTACTTTAAACAACTCCAAAACCTCCACACTTACATCTTATATTTTCTGTGGTTATTTAACACATGTAGCAATTTAAAAAGGAGAGAGAGATTTTTGTTTAAGGAGAAGCCAGCCTACAGCTTACAGGGATTTACTCACTATCCACAGCTCGCTTAGTGTTTGTCCTAAGGACTCCAGTGAAGTTCTATCTTTGCAGTATAACCTTCCATGTTTTTCGTGTAACATTGGCAAGCTGACCAGCAAAACTTGCACAACATTTAAATTAGACAACTTTGCAGTTATTAGGAGTCACATTACTTCTCATTTGTAGTGGCAATGTCTTCAGCTCCTGCATCAAGCAAACATGTAATGGATTGTTACAAGTTTTTGCTGAAAAATGGAATCACATTCCTGTCATGTAGAAACCCTTAAAAATACAGGACAGTACAGGCCAAGTACAAATCCTGTTCTGTTTCTCCTTGAAATTAACCTTTATAATATGCAAGTGAAAATCAGAGTTGTCTGTATGCTGTGAGATTCGACTTGAGATTTGAAGGCAAAAGTGCTGAGGAGACCTGACTTGGTGAAACAGTTATATTGAAAAATACACACTGAGCACGCTGCTTAATTGTCATGAATAATTAATAACATGACAGAAACACACACATCAAGCTGCTGCTGTAAAGAAGTCTCTTCAAATGATGGAACCCTTTCATTCAATTATCAATTAGTCTACACAAATTAGTAGATCAATTGTTTCTTTTACTCTGGATCCATGAATATATTATGATTTAATCACTTATGTAAGCTATAATTCCTGCTTTTAGTCATTAAAAATATGTCAGAATATGACTGATGTGTTTTCACTTGTTTATTGCACTGTTTAGGCTATCATAAATAACAGATTGTTAATGTCATTTGGCCTGATTTAAATCAGATGATGGAGAGTGCTGCTGCCACCGCTGGAGGAATTTGTCAAAATAAAAATAAATAAATATATATTTATATATATTAAAAAGTATGTAAGCTCCTACGACTTCATGACCATGTTATCTGGTGAAGAGGTGTTTAAAATAACTTTAACACACCTGTGCACAATGATATGCACCTGGCAAACACACACTGCTTCATATCATCCCCTGAAGCTGTAACTGATCTTAATAATGTTAATAACACGCTATTACAGTTACAATCTGATGTTACCCTAAATTATGTTACTCTATTATTATTTATTTCCCTTACAGAGGTGAGAGTGGTATTGATTATCATATGTAACTCTTAGGAAGAAACTGAAATAGATTTCCAAAAATGTTGGATTATTTATTTTTAAAAAATCCCAAATTTTTGTCATATGTATTTATCTACACAATCAGTCAACATAAAGGTTTTGGACTAATGATGTTACCAAGGGTGTGAGTTACATGTGCCAACATTATGTCATTAAATACCAGCTCTACACGGTGGAACAAACCTTGAATATCGCAGCTGCGTCTCTCCTTCCTCAGGAGACGATGCCAGCTGATCTGCTACCAGGTACGTGTGGGGCACAGCTGCACAGCCTACCTCCCGTCTCCTTTACCTGTCGAAAGCAGTTAGGGCGGAGTGGCCCCATCGCACCACCCGCTACCAGAACATGTCATCTGGTTGCTGTGGAGAATGCAGCTGTCCCTAGGTGAACCTCGCCGGCACTTATTCTGATAATGAGGTCCATTTCAGAACACTGGCTGCCTGTGGTGGGGTAGTTAAGGGTAGGGTTGAGGCAGCACGGGCAGAGGAGGGTGAACGGAAGGAATGGAGATGGAAAGGAAGTGCGGAAAATTGGGGGGTGGACCGCCTCAGGGAACCTCCATGCATAAAGATGAAAGCACAGGGGCCAACGTTGCGCCAACAAATCAATCAGACAGTGGTTGGAGGGCGCAGCTGTCCTGGCAGTTCCCCAACTGTGACAGGAATATGTCCCACATACAGCTGTGTGTGTCTGTATGTGTGAACAGATTTGTGTGCAACTATGTCCACTGACATACACAGAGGAAACATGTACCACCAAACTAGATTCTGTCTCAAGTCTGAAAACAAGCTTGATGCTCAGAAACGTAAAGGTGTATATATGGCATTCACTTCCTCTAGAGGTCACAGTAGACCACCAGCATCTCAGACCAAAACAAATACATGCTTCGTTTACTCAGTAAATTTGGGGAAAGAATGTCATCTGAACACACTGCTTACAAAACTCAGATTTCTACATTGTCCATTTCTCCCCTAAAATGTTTTCAGAAACATATTTTAGTGTATTGTTTAGCTGTAATACAAGAAATATTGTTACTTGGTGGCCACTATTTTGGCTGTGGCTCAAATCAAACTGCGAAAGCAGATTCTGTTACTGTATAGCCTATTTCCTTCCTAAAATGTACCATTTAGCTGTAATACGAAATATATTGTGACCAGCCAGCCACCATTTTGGCTCTAGAACTTGGAAAACAACATAAACAGTGTGAAAGAGTGTGACTTCATTCTCTGCTCAGGATGCTATAACTCCACTCTATCTTTACTTAGCAAAGACTTTTTTGCTGACATCTAGTGGGGCTAAATGTTGTATTTTGTACCTTAAATTCACCCCTCTTTATTATCACACCACTAACAGCAGTGATAGTGTTTACAACATCTACAAGTTGGCTTACTGCTCCGTGCGTCCCGACTGCAGTATCAGTCCCTTCTTTCTTGAACTTTACTGCACATGAAACGGAACAGAAAATGAGGCTGAACTGCGGATGCTCAAACTTGCCTTACAAATCCTTTGCTTCACTTCGAGGGCTCTGTCTCAAATCTGGAGCGATACATATCTCCACTGCTGGAGACGCCGCCGCCGCTGCTGCTCGCTATCAGCACTCCTCATCGAGCGACATGCTCTGGAGATTAGCCCTGTGCGCTGCTGCTGCTGCTCCTGCTAGCGCCGCCTGTATCTCCCCTTCCCCTTCTCAAGGTCACATCAGCGTCGAGGCGCCGAGCACCAGTGCCACGTGCGCGAGAGGCATTAACGCAGCATGAAATGGGGTTTATCAGAGAGCAACTCCGCTTACTTGTTTATTTGAACACACGCAGCATGTTGAGTAATTGCGTAAAAGGGCTGTCGATGTGTGCTGAGAGCATTTTAATTAGCTCTCGTTTGCCCTCTCAATAACAAGCTCCCTCCGAATGACAAAGCAATTTTGCGTCGATTAGGAAATGAATGACTTCCTCTCCAAATTGGGAGGCCGTGGATGGGACTGCTGATGGGAGTCCAGCTCCCCTCCTAAGCACCCTGAATGGGATGTGCACTGCACAAGTTGGAAAAAGTCCAAATGCAGAAGAGGGGAATAGTATCTCAGACAGCCCTCCTGCTGATGCAGAGAGGCCCTGACTGGCCGCTGCTGGCTTCCACCCTCTCACCCTCTGCTAATGCTAGTGCACGCTGGCACAGAAAACACATACAGTCGTCTCCTACAAAGCTACGGCATCATCTCGCCATTTCAACGTCTGCCTCTTTCTCATGCAAAGCAGATGCAGCATAGTAGAGCTCAGAGTCGTGGAAACACCTGCAGGCATCTTTGTTGTCACTCCAGAAAGTGTGTGTGCTTGGATCCGTGTGTGAATATGTGTGTACGAGGCTGGCAACCCAGCTTTGAGTGGTGCTGCCATCTAGTGGTGAATATATCAGCTGGAGACCACAGTGCATCTGATGCCCATGACATGGTTCATTCATCATATAATAAGCCGATGGGTGAATAAACACATTGCTATATTACGTACTCGTCCTTTAATTTATGGAAAAGGGGGAACATGCAATTAAACAGCTATGCAATTAAGATGTGGAATATATTTACATTGTATCCAATTTGGCTAATAGATTGTTCAGTCCAACCATTACATGTAGATGAAAGAAAGTGTTTAACACATGATTCATGACCTCAAGTAGGCAGCAAAGAGTATGTGATGTGTAAATGTGCTTATGCTGTTTGCATCACTGCATAAAGTACGTGGTCATAAACACTGAATCATCCGTTCTGCTGCAGACCTAATCATCCATTCCAATGACCTAATTATGTCCATAAGACAAATGCAGGCATATTTTTCCACAAAGTAGCTCAGGGATCTGAATCAGAATGACAAAATACTGGTACACGAGATGAAGAGTGACGTTTTTTTTACCTAACGGTGCGTCATGCAACATCAACACCCCCCCTTCAACTGCCCCACTACCTCAGGGCTCCAATAGCTGCTCCCTTTCCTTTAGATTAAAGGCTCCACTGGCACTGCCTGCAGTTTATTTAGCCCTCATAAGCTGTGCAAGCCCTCCACTGACCTTGTTTGGCCCTGTCTCACTCTGGACTCCATCCTGGCGCTGGCAAAGAGGAGCACTGAGCAGGAGTGACTTCACTCTGGGAAAGCCAGATAGCATGGCCCCCGGCCTCAACAACACTGTGGTAAGGTCAGCGGTAGAGGTTAAGGAGAATTAAGCAGCCATTAAAATTACTTACGGTCTTCTCATAGCCTTTTTATCTTCATCTTATTTTCCCTTTCTCTATTTTCTCTCTTTTTCACACTGTAAAAATAAATTATTTGTTTTAACTAAAAAAAGTTAGTGCCAGGTTGCCTTAAAGTTTAAGTTTGACTGAACTTAAAAAGACTAATGGAGGTAATTTTGTTCATTGTAATACAAGACAAATATAATTTTCTAGTTAAATAGGCTCAATACCATTTCTGTTGCACTTGAGAAAATATGGTCAATAAGCTTAAGATATTAAGTTGAACCAACAATTGTTCAGTTACACTGACAACATTGGAAGATCATTTGAATTCTTCAGTTTATCAATTCTTCGCTTCACACAAAGAAATCAGCTGATTCTGTTGGAGCTACTTTGTTCAATATGTGACACTGTTCCCAGTGAATTTATGAAACTTTAAGAATTCCATACTAGCCTTCATTATTTTTTTTGCAGTGTTTTCATTAACACACAACCTTGAGTCAGCTGAAAACGTACTAGAGAGAAACAGCAAGGTTCCATCATATATGTTTTCTTCAAACTTTAAAAAAAAGAGTTTTAATTCTCACACGATACACGCTGGGAAGTCTGCTAATATGCTTATTAGTGCTGCATCCTGAATATGTACCTCATGCCCAAAACGTTGACTACTGTTCAACATACTTTTGTGTAAATAAACAGTTGTATGACTACGAGTGCCTTCTCGCTGACTGGAGACATGTAACCATGGTAACCCCTGGCAACAATAAACTAATTAATAATTAAAAATATATTACGCCTCATAAAGTGAAACCTTACTCACATTCAAACTGAAGCATTATTGATGTTACACAGAGCTGCCTTGATTGCTGTCTGCCTTTGTCTGTTGTTGGCACTACTGTGTTGCATTGTGGGATACTTTTGCTGGCATAATGTCCAGTCCATGCATACTCTTATATTTCTCTGGGAATAGCATGTGCCTCAAGTACTATTGATTTCATACTAAGGTTTCAGACATACTAAAAAAAATCTCACTTGATGTGTTAGCATACTAAATAGCATGTTAGTATGAAATTTCAGATGCAGAGCATGTTCCTTTAAATACTTATCTGATGAGTTGATTAAACTTTATACGGTACACTTATTACTGAATGTACTCATTATTTCAAGTGTTGCAAGTTAGCCCTGTAAAGCCTGACACGTGAAATTGAATTAAATCAGAAATGAAGTGTTTAATGGACCTTTTGACAAAATAATAATTTTTAAAAAATACACAGCGTTACAGGGGTAGAAGAATTCACATCTATAAATTCTGAAGTGTTCTGAAAAAAAATACAAGAAATCTTAAGTTTAAATAACTTGAATAAATACAAGTTGTACATTTATGTTAAGTTAAAGTCCACCTGCAGTCATGTTTTAAACAATACATGTACACTACATTACTTACATATAGCTCTACATCCTTGCCTGCATTTAGTATTCAAGGAGTCATAATTATGCAAATGCCCCCTGCCCTCGCCACCCCACCCCACCCCCACCCCTAAGTAGTTGCAACTTGTTTCACTTGTTTTGCTAGCTAATCATGTTAACTAGCTATGTCCGGCTTCTCCTGTCGGCTGGGCATCGCTGCTAATGATATGTATAGCATAACCCCCTCAAATAACTGGATTGGTTTCTTAGGTTTATGATGTCATATACCAGCCTGACTGAATCTGTTTTTCTGACACTGTCCTTGCTGACTGCAGTTTCAAAGCAAGAAATGCCCAGACATGTAATTTACTGATTATTTCGCTTCTCTTATGTCTTGTAACACATGAGAAACACCACATGTTAACAAGTTTAAAAATGTGATTTGGGGATCTTTTACGGAGAAAAGATTAGTTGAGTCAACCAAATTCCTGTATGTTTTTTTGTTTTTTTTACGGTGCACACAAACTCAAAAGAAACCCCAACAGAAGAAATGATGCACTAGTGACCAGTCAGAGATAACCAGCCAGTACACACAGCAGCTCTCCAGACCCGTCTCCTGGATTTACAGATGATGTTTTGCCCAATATACAGGAACACACATCCATGTAATTCAAACTGAGTCCCTTCATCAAAACAGCTGCGGAGGGGAACAGCAATGACATTCACTGTGTAACCACATTTGACAGGTAAGGAGTGAACAGACTTAAACTAATCTAAGACCATCTCCCTGCCATCTATAATCTCAGGTGACACATAGTAAAGAAGCTCTGTGAGATTGTTATATCAGGTGGAGGGCTGCAATGCAACAATGAATAAGCAAAGTGCCACTATAGCATTGCTTCACTTTGTCAAATGCGCTGTGCCTCATGCAGTAAACGTCCTCTCGAGTATTTCAATTTGTGTGCGCGCTCGCACATTATGCATGCGTGTGTGTGTGTTGGGTGTGTGCGCCCGTGCATTCACCAGACTGGAAGCTGGCAGGCTGCTGACCCACTTTGAGTTGTTTTCATTTTTCATTCACTCCCCATGAGCTGCCACAAGGCTCTTGCTCTCTCTTTCTTTTTATTTTCCTCTTCTTCCCGTTCTCCTCCCAGTATTTACCTGGTAATAATTGTGACATGAATCATTTCCGACAGGGAGGAGCTCAGCTTTGAGAACAAAACTCCCGCTACAAAATGAAAAAAAAAAAAAAAAAGCCAAGGAGAGGAAGAGAAACTTTATTTCGATTCCCACAGCTCAAGCAACTGATAAGTTTACAAGTGCTCCCTGTGTCGCTGTGTTTACCTTTTGAGTGACTTTAGTGGAAAACATCAGCGTCGGAGGTGGGCAGGAAACACGAGATGGTGTATACAGGGAAAAGACAGTAAACATGGTGTTCTTTTGTTTCTTTTTGTTTTTTTTTTCTACTTTAATTTTCAGCTCCAGAGAGAACATCATGAGCAGCAACACAACACATCACTAAACAATATAAAAGAATACAATAGACACAATAGTCAGGGGCTTTAAAAACAACTATACTCTTTCTCAGTTATTTAACAGTT
Organism: Lutjanus erythropterus; assembly: GCF_056507025.1. Taxonomy (NCBI): domain Eukaryota; kingdom Metazoa; phylum Chordata; class Actinopteri; order Lutjaniformes; family Lutjanidae; genus Lutjanus; species Lutjanus erythropterus. The sequence continues at coordinate 12,024,827 of NC_139331.1, forward strand.
CAGTTACTTGTTGGCATCATGTTTCATGTAAATGATCCATTTTTCCCCATTCTTATCAAAGATAGTGCAGTTGGTAAGTCAGCTTTTCTTAAACTATTGTTCTCTTCCTGGAGGCTCAACTTTAAATACGCTTCTTGTTATAGTCTCTGTTTTTTTCTGGCAATAAGCAGAATTTTTTGCCAGATATCTGTCCCTCGTTTGCATGCATGTTGCCATGTCTCCTGGTACCTACAGCACATGTCTCAAACTACTGTTCTTTGCTATGGTGTGCCTCAGGGTTCTGTTTTGGGTCATGTATTATTTGCTTCGAATATGCTTTGTACAATTTCTCCCTTAAAATGTGAGCACTCTGAATACATACAGTATTCAACTAATCGTGAACAAAAGTAAGGTTTGATAATATGGTAAGGTATTTATCACCGTGGCACTTGGTCCGTACATTTCTGAAACTGTTGCTCTTTGCTGTGGTGTGCCTCAGGGTTCTGTCTTGGGTCCTGTATTACTTGCCTTGTATATGCTTCCCCTTGGATTAAATTATAAACTAATCTAAAGGTATTTCATAATACTTTTATGCTGATGATATCCTGATTATATTTGCTTTAAGAAACATTTTTAAACTCAGATGTGTTGCATGACCTGAGCTAGAGATGATCATTCACACTTTTTTTTTTACCATCCCATCTAGACTACTAGACCGTCTACAACTGGTCCAAAACCCTGCTGCAAGGCTATTGACCAGGCCCAGCAAAACAAATCACATTACACTCATCTTATATTTTTTACCTTCGCTTCCCACCAAATTCACACTTGATTTTAAGGTTCTACTTTTTACTATTGACTTTAATTAGGATGGAACACCCGGCTCGACCTCCTCCCATTGTACAAAAATTAAGCCAAAATATGCAGCCATCTTGTGCTGGCCAGAGTCTGGGCAATGGTGACCAGTGTTGGAGCTGCACTTTTTGGATTCCCACTCATACACCTAGCCAACTCAATCGCGAGCAGAGCTCAGCTGTCAATCATGATGTGCTTCACCATCTGTTGCCTGGTCGAGGATCTGCACTCTACTCACTACACTCTTCTAGTTTTGTATGTTTTTAAGGTCTTTTTGTTGCCTAACATTTATTGCTTGGTTCTTTTACTCCTTTTCTAGTCTTATATTTTTGCCAAGCACACTGTGACTTTGCAATACCAAGTACATTTTATTTACTTACTAAAACTTTATTATATTGTTGGTAAGGAAAATCACATAACTAAAATATTATAGGTCAGATCGTAATTTCTCAGAATATCAGTGGTCATTCTGAAAGAAATTTTCCTCAGTTTTTGCCTCAAACATCTAATTTTTGATAACAGGACTGTCTTACTTTATACTATTTCAAAAATATATACAACATGATTAGAATTATAGATAACAAATACAAATATTAATAGATTACCCAGCCTTACATGTACTTATTCAACCAGCCCTATAGGCCTGTCTTTCAAAGACAGCTGAACTAACTGCATGTCTTACCCATTTTCACCACTGTATTTGAACATGTCACTTGGATGTTACAGTATGGATCACACCTGCACTGGTGAATGCCCACTGGCATTGTATGCTGGACATAAGAGTCCTGCACTAATGTGATATGAAGATCCACTTGGATTTGCTCTCTCCGGACATGTTCTCCGGCACCTCTATCTCTGATGCTACACAGCAATCTCATTGGTTGAAATAAGCGCAAGTCTCTTGATGCTATCATCCTTCTCTAGTGGGAGTGGAAACCCATCATGTTCCACTTGCATCAGCGAAGGCAAGTTTTATCAACAGAGAGGGAACATGTCAAGACCCAGTCTTGAGCTCACAAGTCTAGACTGATTTCACCTGATCTATCAGAGGTCCGGGGGGATCCTTGGGTGAGAGAGGTTGGAGGTGCTGTCTTGATAGCTGCAAGGCCCAGCAAGACATTTGAGGTGGTTGTTTCCTAAAAGATGTAGAGACGTTTCTGCATTGTAGAGTGATTACACCCTGCATGTGTGTTTTTTTGCTCTCTTCACTGTGTACAAATCAAATTTGTAATGCTAATCACATACAATCTCACACAAGGAAATAACAGTAAACGTCCTCCCCAGCTATTTTCTGGAATTACTGCAGAGACTCTTAGATTAGTTCGGATTTAATTTGGTTCACTAAAATAGAACAGAAAAATGCTTATTTTCATGTCTCTGATGTACTGAAGCCCAGGAGGTTCCATCATTTTGCATTTCAGGGAATTGCCTACAAGTGCGACACAATGTTATTCAGCTTTTCCCTGTTCCCCATACATTACCTCTGTAAAATGTGTGAACACAGCACTTGCTTTTACTGTACTTCAGAAAAGTCTTAGCACATTTAATGCCAACACATGAGATTCACAGCAAATAAGAAGAAAGCAAGAAAAAGTGCTATAATGTGGAAGGTGGGGGGGATCAGGATCTATTGTACAATGCTTTGCTATAGGCTGAGCTTGGTTTTAACTTAAAGAGCAGCTGATTATTTTTTTTGTTCTTCAGGGGTTTTTATATAATTTTGAGACTTATAAGTAATGTCTACCAAATGATCAAATTTTGGTTGAAGTACGCTTGTCTTAGTGTCAAACTGCTGTTCTCCCAAGCCTCCTTAAAAACATGACTTGTATATAAATGGACGACATGTCACCACTTCCCCCCACTGTGCAAAAACAGGGATGCACCGCTACCACTTTTTTTCAAACGAAGTACAAGTACTTACATTTGGGTACTTGCCGATACCGAGTACAGATACAAGTTCTTAATAATGCCATTATAGGTCTTACAATAACTTTAAAAACATGACACTTGATGGCAGCTTTTCACAATTACTAAGACACATCTCGAAACTGTGCACCCTTTTCTCAAAACTATAAACACAAAATCAAATCTTCAAACTACATTCACAAAACCTCTCATTAAACACATCATAGACAAAAACGCTCTGTGCCGGATCAAGGCTTGACAAGAGTCAATCACCGCAGGCTCAGTCACCTGTAGAAAATTTTCACAAACATTGTAATTTCGAATTGAAAACTGAAAGTGTATGGCAGAAGTCTTGGTTTAGGAATTTGCTACATGAGCTTCAATTTCAGTGATTGCATTTCAAGCTCCAATTTTAGTGTGTAAACAATCGTAAAGAATCTGTAATTCACATCATTAGAAACAAGCGTGAACAATTTTGAGTCGCTGTGTGTAAATGATGACAGTTGTATTGCAGCTGTGTTCAGTTTGCGATGAAAGTGCATCACACTGAAAGTGAAAGCGCCTCAGAATGTGTTAAAAGTTTTGCCAAAAGAGTGAATGATTTGATAAATGAGTTTAGGACACTGAGTATTCAGTTCAGAGAATGGGGATTAATGTTTGAGCAGTAGTGGAAAACTGTGAAATAAAAATCAAATGCTGTTTCATGAACTTAGGATTTTACTTTCCGTTTCACAAAATAATACTAAATACCTGAAAATACATTATTATCACAATAACATTTGATTAAATGATCTAATAACATCAGCTAGGCTAGAATAACAGGATATTTCCCCACTCCTTCAAATCATACTAACACAAATATTTCTGAATGTCTATGCAAATACAAACTAAAATAAGCAAAATAGTACCTACATTTATAAAGAATTAGCAGTCAAGTTAAATATACTGTTTGTCTTTAAACTGTAGTTAATTTAGCTATAGACTGTAATGCTAAAATGATTTCTTGTTTAGCTGATTGCTTCTGATTGGATGTCGCTACAGATGTATGCTTAAATATGAACTAGCCTATTTATAATTTGTTACAGTCGGTTTAGAGGGAGAATGATGACGGCTTCTGTGTCTGTCGATCTGGCTCTCCTCCAGTTTGTTCTCTCTTTGCCTTGGTCTGTCTGTGCTCTGCAGTGACACTGGAGACGGGCCATGTGATGACAATGAGGTACCGCAGAGCATGTGTTGCCTTCCTCAACCCCACACACACACTTCTGTTGCTGGGAGCATTAACATAGCCAGTAGCCCTGCCACCTCCATGTCGGCTCGCATCAAAGCCCTCCACCACGAGCACGTGGATGCCCCCCTCCCATTGTTTGTCTGGCGTCATGATGAGAAAACCATTTTTACTTGTTGTCATGGCCTTACAGATAAGTAAATTCCAATAAATGCTGATTCTTCATCAAAAGAGAATTAGCCCTCTTCTTCTTTCTTTGACTTGTAAATCCTCAAGAGACTTTTTTGCTGGTTATCAGAGGATCCTTTTGGGAAATTCGATCAATTATTCAATAAGGCTGCTGTTGGGAAAATGTTTTCGAAAAATTGAATTCAAACATCTCCCAACACCCCAAAGAAAACATTCAAAATCCTAATGCACTGCTTACAAATTCCCCAGGGGGTGATTTCATTTCAGTGAAATGATGCCCACTCCATCAGTCATCATGAAGCAAGTCCAGGGAGGGGCACACAGAACAGTACAGAGCTCCTCAATGCCAAATGCCAGGCACGGACGAAAAGAGAAGCACCAAGATGATTGGGTTTATTATAAGCTTTCTTGTCCCGTGCCACAGCGTGGTGATTGATCTCCTTTGACGTGTCCTTTTACCCTGTGTCACATTAATAAACTACGTCTCTGCTGAGAGACTGACAGACTGCCTCCTCCTCCTCCTCTGAGAAACAGAGAGGCAGAGGAAGGAAGAAAGATGGGAAGAGAGACAGAGGAGGAGATACACAGATGGAAAAGATGCAGACAGATGCAGATAAAGGCATTAGCATTGCAAGAAAGAAAGAAAGAAAGAACCAACAAGTACCAGTCCTTCGCACACAGTGGGGATGTCACTTTTATTGCAGATCATTATGGCAGGAGAGCCTGAGTCAAGATATTCATCACATTCATCATAACAGCAGAGTCTATTATAGTGACATTACATAATTCTCCTCTTTCACTGCCAAACTCATTTTGCAACCTTTATGTTCTCCCTCTGTTTAGTGGCCTCAAGTGAAACATATACGCCTTAGCGGCAGCTGAGACTGGAGCTGCTTGAGGATTTCCTTCTGGCCATTGTACACAGGATAATGTTGGCTGTCCTTCCTGCATCTGCTGCCTCATTGCTCTGTATGTGGTGCCAAGTAGAACCACTTAGTTGTAACAGTGACAGCTGTAATATTGCACTGATGCACTGCAGGAGTAACCCTGGTTTGGAGGACTGGAGTCATGATCCATTCACCCAGAGCTGGTCCTACACTGTAACAAAATGCTGTAAGAAAACAGTCAAACTCTGATAGTAACATACTGTTTTCCATTAAAACGGTACTATACTGTAGAAAACAATGCATTCTGGGTAATATTTACGGGCGGTTTGCCGTTTTCCATAGAATAAGTTGGGGAACAATAGTCTGTTGCATTCAGGTACACCATTCATTCATTCATTTTCTGTAACCGCTTATTCCGTAAGGCTGCTGGAGCCTATCCCAGCTGACAATGGGTGAGGATACACCCTGGACAAGTCTCCAGTTCATCGCAGGGCTAACATATAGACAGACAACCACTCACACTCACACCTACGGGCAATTTAGAGTCACCAATTAACCTAACATGCATGTCTTTGGACTGTGGGAGGAAGCCGGAGAACCCGGAGAGAACCCACGCAGACACGGGGAGAACATGCAAACTCCACACAGAAAGGCACCGCCCCAGCGAGCCAGGGGATCGAACTCAGGACCTTCTTGCTGTGAGGCGGCAGTGCTAACCACTGCACCACCGTGCCGCACTTCAGGTACACCAATGACATGGAAATACAGCAGAAAAACAGTTTACAGTACAGTCATTCTCTCCTAGCCTACAGGTGGGCTAGTAAATCCCATTATTCCTTGGAGGTACTTTAAAATAATGTCATTAACAGCTCTTGACAACACTGAAACACTGAATGGGAACATGCACTTAACACTGCAGCAGATACACACACTCATGTAAGGCCACCGTTATAAATCACAAGGCTGTGACCAGCTTAACCCAAACGGTCGGGATGACAGGAGAGCGCCACAACTCTTGGTAAACTCACTGAACCAGAGTCTCTCGAATTACGGTAATAATTTGACGGTTACAGTAACTTAAGAGTTACACATGGCTGTCCACTCACAGTAATATTACAGGTATTAAGGTTAGTAGCGTTAACAATAGCTATCTGTGACACCCGACAACATAATGATAAAACAACTTTATGTGACAGGCACTATTTCTAAAGAAAAAAGCAGGCATTACCAAAAAGCTAGCGAAAACGGTTGCTGTCTGCTGACTGAAGATGTTGTGTAGCAATAGTATGACAGTCGACAACATAATGATAAAACAACTTTCTGAGATAGATAGAAATATAACTAGCATAACATGGCCAAATATTTAAGAAGAAAAAAAGCAGGCTATTAGTTAGTTAATATTAGTGATAATGGTAGCGTTAACGATGCTGTGGTTGCCATATAACAGTAACATGGCACTCAAACAAAATGATAAAAAATACTCAACGGATGCAAATATAACATTTATGACTATTTAAGACCTAGACTGAAAACATGAAGTAGTTAAGTAACATACTTTAACGTTGCGTTGTCTCCTGATTCACTTGCCGGGGGCAGCCTTCTATCTGTTAGCAGCGACATACGCAAAGAAAATGAAGTTAAGTTGGCTACGTAGAAGTTACGTTGGCTACGTCCAATGTCACCCCGCAGCATGATTGGTCTCCTTCCAATTTGACATTGGACGTCGAGTATCATGATTGGATGATGAATATTTTATTTTTGGTTTGGGTGAACTATCCCTTTAAAGACAACTCTTGACTCCATTTTTAAAAGCTACTAATTCAGACAGTGACAGTGGTGATTTAGTACGCTGGTTCCCAACCTGTGGGTCCTGACCCCCACTATGGGCTGCCAAAGAGTCACAGAGGGTAACAAGGTCTTCTTGATTTTAAAGGGAAAACTTGCCATTGTCTTCTGAAGACAAATCAATTAATTTATTTTTAAAATTTAAAGTACTCTCTAAGATATAAACTTAAAAAATATCTGACAGGATAAAGACGGGGTGCAGACCTGAACATAAACTATATTCACAGAGCCCTCACACTCTGATAAACAGCCTCATCCTGCATCAGAACAGTAGAAAAGAAAGAAGAAAAAAAGAAAAAACTAAATTTGTCAAAAGAACAGATACTAAAAATACTTAATAGGCCTATCAACCTAAGTTTTTAAGGCCTAAAAACAAAACAAAAACATAATGCATCTGTATTATAGAATTGGAGAAATGTTCCTAAAATATCAGGGAAAAAACATCTCTGATGCAATATTCACTGGAAAATATATGCTTAAATTTCAATAAAATCTCTCATTTTAAACTTCCTGCAGTGACTGTGTTCTTTATTTTGGTTAATTGTAAAGTTAAACAGTTGTTCTGTCTGGTTATTGTTATGTATTGAATATAGTATGAAACATGCTTAAATATGTCACTTAGTCAGGGGCTGACAGTTTACTCAAAGACAGATGAAGGGGAAAAGGTCAGGAAACACTGATTTAATATAGCAAGTACACTTTAAAAAGTCATTAAAAAAATAAATATTTTTTATACGGATTTGTGATAAGATGGCTGCCGGTCCTTAAAAGTAATTGGAACTGTTGTGTTCACTCTGACAGTGACATCACGTCAGGGTCAGTGACATCACGACGGAACCTTTTTCAAATAGAATTCAGAGAATTCTGGGTCTCATTCCCAAACCAACCTTTGATGAGGTAAGACCTGAATTTCTTTGCTCGTGTGTTTTAGTTTTGTTGAACTGTATTCTGCTCAGAAAGGAGTAAATGTATTTTCTTTGCATCATTATGTGAAGTAAATACATTTTTATGAGTTGCTTTCCAAATAACATTGCAGCAAAATGTACATTTTTTGTCTGTAATCAGAGAAATCTAACTGGAGTTTTTGTCTCACACAACACAACTTAAACTAGTAAACTTGTATTATTTGCTGTTTAAAATGCATTTGTTCAAAACGGACTGCATTTATAGTGTCTTCTTTATACTAGAGGAAATTTCATGTTGAGTGAAATGAATTGAAGAAAATTTAAGTAAATATTACTCCAAAATTCTTATTTTAAACCCCTGTTTGCAGTTTTTCAATGATTTTCATGTTTGATTAGCCCATCTACCACCATGAGGGCACCATGGCAAAGGGGTGACAGACCTTTGCCATGGGATGGCAACCCATCGACCATCGCATGGGCACCGGGGAAAAGGGGTGAGAGCCCTTTGCCTCGTGAGGACGCCAGCCCGTCCACCACCACACGGGCACCAGGGCAAAGGGGTGAGAGCCCTTTGGCTCATGAGGACGCCAGCCCGTCCACCACCACACGGGCACCGGGGAAAAGGGGTGAGAGAGTCTCAGAGAGTCTCCTGCCACTCTAATTTTTAAGGCACCTCCTTGAATCCCTCCCTCACCAAACCCACTGCCTCAGCAAAGACAGCAGCTACAGCTCCTCAAAACATGTGACAGCTCCTCATCATCTGACACTGGTGTCCAGTGAGCCTTCAACCTCCTCCTCCTGTAAGTATCTAAACACCTCTCCTGTGAAATTTCCTGCATTGTTTTGAGAAATTCTGGTTTAAGAGAAACCTTAAGGACTGGACTGTATCTCTCACTTTATCTTTCTTTTTTGTATTCTACCATTTTTTAAGGTACCACCTTGAATGCCTTGCTTGCTTGTTGCCGCAACTGGCAACTATGAGCTTCTGTCCTCCTCCTCTTCCTGTAAGTATTAAACGCCTCTCCTGTGAAATCTTAAATTTTCTGCGTCGTTTTGAGAAATAATGTTTTGGTTCAAGAAAAACTATAAGGATTGTGCTGTATGTCTCCACAGTTGATGCTACAACAGGCACCAATCATCATCATCATTGCCATCAACATCTTGTCAAATCTTTTTGTTCTCCACTCCACTATTCCTCTTGTAAGTATGCCAAAGCCTCACCTGTGAAATGTTAAGATTTTCTGCATCATTTTGAGAAATTATGGTTTTGATTTGAGAAGTGGTCTGTATGTCTCACTTTCTCTTTTGTCCACTGTCTTTTTATTAAGGTGCCTCTGCTCAGCTCTCTGAGATCTGCCTCTTTTCTTTCCGAGCAGAACACGGAGAGAACAATGGAAGTTTAACATGGACCTTTTACCTCTAGAATAATAATATTCTATATAATATTCTAATATATTAGATTCTTACGTTTAATCCTACATTCATTAAGAAGCAAAGATATGTGTCTGATAAAAATTAATTCATGATGTTGTGCCACCGCCACTGAAACAATGCGTGTCATTCTACAGGAACAATGCACAGCCTGTTCACAGATACAGAAGTGTTCGCTCCTGTACTCCCAGACTGAGGAGCAGCTTCTTCCCTCAGGCTGTGAGACTGCCTCAGTCATCCTCAGCTCTCTGCCATGCAACATCCAACTACAACAAAACCTCGCTATACAACCCTGTGTTGTATAATTGTAAATAAATCTGCCTTGCCTTTTGTACCTCTTGTGTTGAATTTATTTTTCTGAAAAATGGGTTATGGAACTGAACTGAACTGAAAATCTTTACTCAAGTAGAAGTACTGTTGCATTGCTAAAATATTACTCAATTACAAGAAGAAGTATTGTTGTTAGAAAAATACTCAAGTAAAAGTACAGAGTACTTGTTGCAAAAACTACTCAGAGTATTAGTTACTTTTAACTGTTACTTTTAACCTCTCCAGACTAGGGTTGCAAATTTTGTGTTATCCTACAATTGATTAATCATTAATAATTTATAAGTCTTAAAACATGTTTATTTCCTGATTCTGGCTGTGCCCAGTCTCTGCAGTCCCAAACTGTCAACACTGTCCCAGGGACACTGGGATTTGTTGAGGTCAAACTGTCAGATGTGATGGTGACGGTGTTGGATGGGAGCCGGGAGAAAAGAGAAATTACATATATGGTGTGATACAAAATGAGACATTCTATGAGAGGCATAACAATACAAATTATTCAAACACATTTTAAAAATGTCAATATAAAGTCATTTATCATATTAGATAAACTTTTGTGTATCACAATATACACAATAAGATAATAAAAAAACATAAGATAAAAAAAACTACTGGCAACTCTGCTGCCAGTATTTTACTGTTAATCTACATGACAAATTTTTACAGTGTAACCTCCGTGGGGTCCTGAGCAAAATTCTGCTAAGGGGCCAACCTAACTGACCAGAGAGCCACGTAAACCATTTACCACACAGTCACACCTGACGCCCAAATGCCTCCACTATAGTCCCTCCTCCTTTAAACCAGTTTGCTTCATCTGCCACTCAAAGAATAAGTAGGAACAGAATGATGTTCAAAAAAACACAATGTTTGTTAAATACAATATTTTTGTGTAGAATCTTCAGATAAGTGAATACTGTCATTAAAATAAATAAGTGACTAAAACATAACACTGAGCTTTGGGTCTGCTGCCTGGTAATTATTCAGTTAACTGATATATGCCATATTTAATCAATCATCAATCATTGTCAATCCACTGATTTCCATCTTGCATTAGTTCAGAATTATAATCAGTGTTGGACTGTAACTAAGTACATTTACATTAAGTACTGTACTTATTTTATACTTTCAACTTTATTCTTCTGCACTACATCCCAGAGGCAAATATTGCACTTTTTATTCCACAAAGCTGAAAATAGTTTGCTGACTTTTTCGAGATGCATGGTTCTCACAGGACAGTGATGCTACAGACATTTGATGACCTTATAGACCATGATGCATTGCTGTAAATTAAACTTAATTAAGGGGGTGGAACTGTACAAATTATTAGCAGCTATGCCCAGCCCACAGGAGAAGCTGAATGTATCTAGTTTCTATAATGATCCAGCAAAACGGAGAAGCCAGGTGCAGCTACGTACAGGTAGGGGTGGGGGTGGGAGTGTGTGGAGAGGGCGGGGCGATTTACATATTCATAAACCCTTGAATACTAAATGAAGGCAAGGTGAAGAACTATATGTAAGTCATTTTAACAAAGCATTTGAACTTCTTTTGTAAAAAAGAAGAAGCAGTCTCACAGGAGCTTATAATATTCCTATCAAATCTTCTGTGAAATATCTTGGAATCCATGTAACCAAAAGCATAAATTCAATAAATAAATATAAATTCAATGGCCTTACCTAATAAATTCATTAAAACCATTAGCCAATTAAATTTTAATTTTATTTGGAAAAATCAGTTTCATTATATTAAGAATGTTTAATGAATGTTTGCTGTGTTAAAGTTAAAATGGCTGTAATCATTTCAGTTGAATAATAACTGTATGTGGTATTGTCTCCCCAGAGGTTTATTTCAATAAATGGGTGGTACAGTTTGTTCCTAGATCTGATTTTCAAGCTGAATGCTGAAAACTCATGTACACACATACAAAACTCCCATTTGGAACAACAGGTAAGTGTTGTGTGGTAAATCTCTGTACTTACATATTGGATGGGAAAAAAATCCACGATCAGTCATCTGATTAATGATCAAGGACATTGGCTATCGTATGAAAACTTCTGCTTGAAGAGTGATATAGTTTGTACACGTACTTAATTTGATAAAGTGATTAAAGCAATAGATTTATCTGTGCTTCATTTTAACTGTCATAGTTTTTTAACTGATATGATCAAACAGAAACTATCATCCAACTGTTTTCAGATTTAGAAATTAAAAAATGGAGAACCAAGTGTATCACTTATGCTATAGGCTCCAAAACCAAAGAAATCCATTTTAAAACTTTAAACAACATTTATCCATCCAGTGAATTACTAAGAAAGAGATTTAACATTAATCACAATAATTGTTGCTTTTGTGATACTGAACATGAAACTGCAGATCTGTTTTTTCAAAGTATTTACTCTTTGACATTCTAGGAGGACTTGCAGGAATCATGTTCCTCTTGCAAGAGAAAATATTGGGTTTGAAGGACACTATGAGTAACTTGATAATAAACAACTTTATACTCCGTGCAAAGTTTTTTGAACACACATCTAAATGGAGGAAAATGAAACCCCATTTCTCAGTTTTTAAAAGGGACCTTATGGCCAATCATCTGACTGCTTTAAAATTGATGAAAGGAAACCATGCCAAATCTTGGATGACCCCAAAATCAACCTTGTGTATTTTTCTTTTCTCCTAACTGTATTTATTTACTTTTTCAAAATTTTGTTTCTGTTTTTCTAGTTAAATTTTTCATTATTTATTACTCTGCATTATAATATATAAGTTATTTTTCTATGAACCGTGCCTTGTATGTTATTAATCTATAATGTTTTCACTACCTCCAGATGGCTTGATTTCTACCTCTGTTCCCTGAAAGAAGAAGTAAGGTGTGAGCTGAAGGACAGCGAGGCAACGCTCACCAGAGGTCAATCTGAGGAAAGACTCTACTTCCATGCGGACTCCCTGACCACTCTCCTCAGTCAGTTCCAAGACAAGCAAGAGGACAACAAGAGCAAAGAGCAGCTGCAGAGTGAGATATGTAGCCTGCAAGCCCTGCTAAAGAAGGCTCACACCAAACATAACCACTCTGACCAGGAGGACATGGAGACTCTGAAATCACATCTCAGAAAAATCTGCTTCATGCTGCGGACATTTCAGAGTGACCTTGAGCAGAAGACTTCCTACAGCAAAGAAGAGACAATGAAGAGAGAGAGAGAGACAACCTTTAAAATGAAGTCGAGGCCATGAAGTTAGAGCTCCGTGTTGAAAAGCAGGTGCGTGCAGTGGCTGACAGGGACACTGCTGAGTTTGAGGCTCGCTCAAAGGCAGAACAGCTGGAGACCGATCTTGTATTTGAGAGGGATCAAGCTCAGAAGCTGCAGACCAAATTGAACAAGATGGAGGAAACACTTATAAAACAGAAAGAGGACGCTAAAAAGACTGGAACGAGCCAAGGCTTCCCATCAAGCCCAGCTGGAGGAACAGAGAGCTGACAACTGGAAGATTTCCTCTGCCCTGAAACATGCAGGGGATCTTCTGGAGATTGAACAACTCCGCTGGCAACAGGGGACATCCTCCCTGCTGGAAGAGACAAATAAATTGAAAACCTTGGACATGTCCCTGCTTGATGAACCCAAACAGGGAAACAACACCTCTGTAGGTCACAGACGACCTTATGAAGACACTACAGGAAAAAGAACAGGGGGCAAAGAAGACCAAGGCTTCACATCAAACCCAGCTGGAGGAATACAGAGCAGAGAACACTATGATCACATCTGCCCTGAAAAATACAGAACATCTGCCGGAGATTGAGCGCCTTGGCTGGCAGTAGGACAAAACCTCCCTGCTGAAGGAGACAGAAAAACCTAAGGCTTCCTATGGGGCTCAGCTTGACAAGCAGAAACACAAAAACAGAACTCTGCGGATGCTCTGCAGAAGGTTGAGCAGCAGTTGAAGAGTCATCACGTCAAGTGGCAGGAGGAAAAATCATCAATCCCCCAGGCCGCAGAAGACCTTAGGAAGACTCTCCAGGAAAAAGAACAGGAAGCGAGCAGGACTATTGAACATGCCAAGGCTTCAAATCAAGCCTAGCTGGAGGAACAGAGAGATGAGACCATTAAGATCTGCTTGAGACTGAGCGCCGCAGCCGGCAACAGCAGAAAACATCCCTACAGGAATTGACAGACAAATCCAGAGCTTCCTATGTAGCTCAGCTTGATGTCCAGAAACAGGAGTATAACACCCTTGTAGATGCTCTAAAGAAGGTAGAACAGTAGCTGGAGAGGCAAGTGACAGGAGGAAAAGTGATCGCTCCTTCAGGCCACAGACGACATCACAAAGACTCTTGAAGAAACAGGAGTGGGAGACGACTTAGTGCTCCATGAATTCCCAGCTGACAGCTCTGGAGGGTCAGATAGCTAAAAAGAAAAAGATAAAGAAGTGGTACAGTATACTCCTCTGTGGCGTCTGAAGACCCTTCCAGAGCCCAGATACAGACATCCAGCTCAGGAACAGGGACTTAGACAAACACAGGCATTTGTTCTTGTAAACTTGTGAGTATTAATCAGTTTTAACCCTTTAACAGCACTTGGAAAACGGCTGGTTGAGGGTTAAGACTTGACTTTACTTTTGAGCAGTATGGTGATTAGCAGATTAGCTTAGTGGTTACAGTTTTGAAAAGCTACCTCCCAACTGAAAGTACACTGATCATGGAAGAACTTCTGCAAATGTGGGATACGGATCTGCAGTACACCTACAGTAAACAATTTTGTAGATGCATACATATTGTTTTACCGATGACAGGAAAAATATAGGCTTAGGTTTATATAGGCTAAAACATCATGTATTGTTACTCAGCCTAAATGCATTTATTTATGATTTAAAGTATTTAAATATTTAATATGTTTTCAAGAACACACATCAAGATAATATAAGACAATCTGGAAATGACAGTAGAACTGGTCAGTAATATTTATTTAAGCACAAGTTAACTCTTCCCAAGATTTATTGATAAGGCCTATTGTGGACTGGGTCTCAATGGTTTGTCATTTGTAAAAAGTGGGTCCTCAGAAACAAAGTTTGCGAAGTGCTGATATGTTAGGGATCCTGCAGGGTCCTGCATCATCCTGTCATGATTTATTTCACAATAACAATCTGGTAATTGTACATTATACATTATGTTTGTGCCCCATTGACTAGAGGTGAAACAGAGCTGAATATTATTACATCACAGTGAAGTTGACTTTTGACCTCTGACCTTTTTGGATGGAAATTTGTCACAGTGAAGTTGGACGCCCAGCAGCTGCCAGCCAGTCACAGAAGGTGCTGGCCGAGCTGCGACTGTTAATTTTCAAGTCAGTCGGACTGATCATGAAATTCAAAATAGTTGACTTCCTGTTGGTTTAGACTTTGGGTCCAGGAGACTTTTTTGTGCTACTGGTCATGATACGTGTGTGTACTGATTTTCGTTCATGTCAGTGAAACGTGCCACTGAGACCATGTGGTCACGCCCATTGACAAACCTTAAGTCATATGTTCAGGATTGGACAACTACTGAACACATGAAGGTTCAGGCAGATTCAACCAAGTAAATGAAGTCAATGCAACTTCCTGTGTTTTGGCGAAACATCAATCTTCGCCATGCCATCATGGCAACACCGTTTGCTGATATGTCAAGATCTTCAGAAGATAGAATAATCAAGGTCTTAAGGCCATTCTGACCTGATTTGGTTTGGATGTGGTCAACGTGCTTGGAGGATGTTAAAATCTAAAACATGTCATTTGAGTATTGCACAATATTGTCATATAGATGTGTTGAGGATGGGACTGTTATCAATCATGTGAAGTTTGGTGCAGATGGGATCATTTAAATTAAAGTTATAGCAATTTTGTGTTTCATGGCGAGACATCAAAATTCCATGCCATGGCCTTGCCCTTCAAACCCGTTGCAGCAAGGTCGGGTGTCCAGCAGCTGCCAGCAGCAGCAGCAGTTGTTTATAATGATTAAAAATACCAGTGAAGTTTACTGTTTGAGTGCCCTGATGTGATTAATTAAAAAAGTGTTTAATAACCACACTTTGGGGATCTTTGCAAAATTGGCCAAAATATCAATATTGACTTTTTTTTTTACTCTCCAATATAGTTATCTTCATCTATCCCCAAAAATCCAGTATCAGTCAGGCTCGAAGTATTTCATCATCATCACAGTTGTAGTGTTCATTTAAATGTAATGTGTGTTTATATAAAGTACTGTGTTGTGTGTTTTTCATTGAAAAGGACACTCATTGCATTGTGAGTTTTGGTATCAATACAGTGCACTGTGTAACAAATAGTTAGGGCTGTATGATATGGATTATTTTCAGCCAATACCAATAACCAATAATTAACTGTTTAACATGCCCATACCAATTAAATAAATGATCATTTCACAATTCAATTCCCAATTTCCAATTCAATTTTGTATTTTAAAATGATCTTGTAACCTGTAGTGTATGCACAGCTGAGGGTAAGAAAGGCTCTGATGTAGTGAGCGTGATGGATGATTTAATATTTCATGGTTCTGACTGAACCAAATCTAACTCATTTATTTTTCCCAGTGAAGTTCATCAAAAAAATTTCACAAACATACGTTTGTTTTGGTTTTATAGAACATTTCGATTAAGAATTCAGATTAAACACTTTAACATTATTTGTAAAATCAGAGATTAATACAACTGATTTTTACTGGCCAAAATTTCACTAGAATAATAATAATAAAAAAATATATATACAATATTTGGCCAATAATTTATCTGCCATGATATGTGGGCATGCATCCCTACAAAAAAGGAATGATTTGAGATGCAGTCAAAGACAAGCATTCCTGTTTCAAATAAAGGTAGACAGAGGGCAGTCAGGCATCCACAGGCAACTATCATGTAAAGAGAGAGAGACAAAATAATTGTCTCATGAGGGATTAACAAGCTGAACTAGTTGTGTATGTTCCACTCACTTCTATCCCACAGCTTGGTGAATCTCTCTTTAGGCTCTCCCTGTAGCCTAAAAGAAAAAAAAGACAAAAGGATGAAAAGGTTAATATACAAAGTCACAGCAGAAAGTGTCAGCCACAAATACACAGAGCCTTTGACCAAGATGCTTCAAGAGTATAGAATATACATCATAAGCATACAAATAGGATCAGAGATTAGAAAAATATGTAAAGATATGTGCATTCTACTATAATATATAACAAAACTGTATGCAAATGGAAGTATGTAGAAAATATGTACCTTATTCTACAATATATAACAGGAATATATGAATATGCAAAAAATATAAAATATAGGAGAGATGGGGAGCAAAATAGTAAGAAATGTAAAAATTATGTGCAAAAATATGCATCATGCTACAATATATAATGCTACAAATAACAACGCTTTATGTTTTTCACAGTTGAACTCTTACAGAAATCATTGTCAAGTCAGTATGGTACAGTTAAAATATAAATATTGAATAAATTTTGGCTTATAGCTGCTGGCAGTGTGTGTCCAAGCATGAAAGTAGATGGACCTATTTTTACATAATTTTACACACACAGACTCGTACATCACCTGACGAGTACAGCTGCTGGTACTGATACTCAGAATCGGTCCTGACCTCCTTGGGGCCCAAAGCAAAATTCTGCTAAGGGGCCCTCCAACCCAACACTGACACCCAAATACTTCCGCTACAATCCCTCCTCCTCCCTCGTTTGCTCCATCTGTTGGTCAAAGAATAAGTAGATCTGTGTAGACCAGAATGATGTGCAGAAAGACAATAATTATTAACCAGAACATTTTGTGTAGGAACTCGAAGATAAGTGAATATTGAGATTGAAATAATTAAGAAATTTTAGACTATATTAAATGTAGAAATTACTAAAACATAACACTGAGCTTTGGGTCTGCTGCCTGGTAATTAAAGGCTGTTTTCTGACTTTTTAGAGATACATGGTTCTCACAGGACAGTGACACTACAGACATTTGATGATCTATTATTTCAGGAATGCTTCTATTCCAATGATGAGTATCGAATGAAATAAACAAAAAAAAAAAACTTGTACTCTAAAGTACTCTTGTTATTGGTATTGTTGTAAAGGTACTGTGCTGGTATCATATTTTTTTTAAACAACACCACACATGCTTCAGTTGTAACTTCAGACAGTGTCCACTTCTGGTTTAATTCCTCACGACTTGTTTTCACTAACTTGAAAAACTTGAAGTGGTATATGATGGTATGATGGCAGACACATAGGTAGTTTGCAGGTAGAAGAGTGCAAAAGTGAAAAATGGTACAACTGGGGCGACTCTCCCCTAAACCATAGACAGGTTTCAACTAAATGTGTATCAGCAGGGGAAGAAAAACTCATTGCTACAATATCATTGTGGCTTGTGGACATTTTCAGTATTTAGAAATTAAGCAATTTGCTTGGAACCAGCGAAAATTACTGTTAGAGGTGAATTTGTCTGTGACACTCATTTTTATATTTCCAAAACTTAGACATGTGTCTGCTCCTGCTAGCTAACATGGCACATTTGTAGTATTCAACTGCAGCTAGTAGCAGTAACAAAACTAAATGATGCTACACAAAGTCGAACGCTGAACGTGTTTATTCAGCGTTGTCTGTGGGTCTTCTTCTACTACATCTTAATCTAAACCATAGGCAATAAAACTGTATCTTCCCCAGTGGAACACTAGTCGTTGCTACCCCCTAGTGGTTGGGAGTATTAATAACTCCTATCAGTGATAATTGGAACAGTGATAAATAATATAGCGCCATACAGCAATAGCTAGCAGCTATATACTATATAGTCTGTAGTGGTGAAGTTGAGCAGGGTGTTTTTGATAGACTTGGCAGTTCAGCACACTGAGATCCCCCCAAAATGAAAGGAAACGTATTGACTGAAACACTCTATTGATATTGCTATCACTTAAAGGTGATGATGATGTCAGAATTTGTTTTTCTGTTAAGCATTAAATATAGGCTATTAATAAACTATACACTATATGCTAGATGTATTAGGTTTGTGCACCTCACCATAGATGCCCTACTAATATTAAACATTTTCCAACCATTACTTTTGTAATCAGTGCAGCTTATGGCTGAAAGATAATTTAAACCTCTTAAGCCCTAGGTCATTTCAGAGAATTTCAAAGATACAATAGACCTTTTTCACATCAGCCATACTGACGTGAAATAAATAATAAAATTAATGATGGCTGAATTCCATATAGTTACCTCAGTTTCAGGGATCTGATATTGTTCAGGCTGGCTCACTGTCACAATTTTACAGCTTACTTGGGCTCTTGAATAGAACAAAGCCATCGTTCATGTTATTAGTGACCCCTGTGCTTTTATATGACAAGGCAAAATGTCTGCTGTAAAAAAACGGCCTGGATATCTAATTTGTGAAAGACATCAGCTTGTAACTCAGCATGAAACATACTGAAATGACTAGTTAATAAATTATGAATGGATTATGAAATTATATTTGCTGAGAGTGTGTGTCAGCAGAGTTTCTTGTATGAATATCTTGCTGATTGCACTCTATTGCTCTGTTTGCTATTCTACCAGACTCTTCAGCTACTCAGACGCACTTTAGCAGACTCATCAATGAGATTTATCACTTTGGAGAGAAACTGCATGCAGAAAAATTGTAACTTTTAAACTTGTCAGGAGAGGCTAAAACTTCTCCTGGCTAAATTAGCTGCATTTTTTTTTAATCTCTTCAAGTTGATTATGTCCACTGTATGGTGGGAATGAGAACCCACGAGAAACACACTTTAAATTTTGACATATTGAATAACATTTTAGGGTTAAGTTATAATGAGCCTGATGGAGATCTTAACATCATACTTTATTTTTTTATTCTGTTCTTTGTCACTGACATAAGCTCTATTGGCATCAGTGTTCATTTTACAAGGCCAAAGCACAATTTCATATTACCCTTAAGGCTGCACGGCCTGGCTCCAAATGATATTTTCGACCTTTTAAGAGAAAGATGTAAGAGATGCGTTAATAATCACTCTCGCGAGATCTTTCGGTGTGGACGTACTTGTCATGTTGAAGCACCGCGCATGCGCAGTTCATTGCTAAGGAAGAAAGGGGAAAATGTCTTTGGCGAGGTGAGTACTGCGACCAGGCCTTTTATGTTTTTCTTCTTTGAAATAGTGTAATATGTCGTTTACACATCATGTTGTCCGATTTGAATAATACACCTAATATATTACGTTGATGTTTTTGGTCTGGCTGCTATCATTTCTTGGTTTTAATCGGAGCTAATGGCATCTGCTAATGCTAACTAGCAGACGTTGTATGTCGTAAGCTAATGTTAAACATTTGGCAGTAGTTAGTTTAGTAGTACGCAGCCGTGGTCATAACAGAAATTAATCGATTGTTTAGTAGTGTTGTATCAGCTACATGCTTCAGTTTGGATTTTAAAAATTGGAACGATGAGTAGCCTATTTGCTAGCTATCTGGTTAGCACTCCTGTTTAGCTTAGTTCTCCTAAACAACGCAGTTGCGTAAAGGTACATCTGTCGGCTAATGCTAACTGGGGCTTACAGCAGTTAAGCGTTACATTACTGTAGAAGTAATGAGACTTACACGTGGATTGTTTTTTGTCCAGCTTTTTACCGGCGCCCACTCAGCTGTCTCAGGACCAGCTGGAGGCAGAGGAGAGGCTCCGGGCTCAGAAGTCCTACTCCACCGCCCTGGTGTCGTCCCGCAGAGAGCCTCCTCCTTATGGGCACAGAAAAGGCTGGGTGCCTCGTTCACTTGAGGTAAATCACTTTTTTACTCATTAGATACATTATGTCACACATGATAGATCGTTTGGGATTAATTTCTCATTTGTTTGACGGTGGTTGGGGATGTTTTTTGTCTGATGTCCATCGCTTTATGCAGAGACTAACCGTAGAGTAAGTTCCGTGAAGCTGTGCAAGACTAATCATCATCATCAGGTCATCTTCTCATTTTTGATGCAAAATCTGTGTTTCTGTAGGACTTTGGAGATGGAGGAGCTTTTCCAGAGATCCATGTTGCCCAGTTCCCTCTGGAAATGGGGAGGAAGAAGAAGACATCCAATGCCTTGGCAGTGCAGGTGGATGCAGAAGGAAAGATTAAATATGATGCCATCGCCAGGCAAGGACAGAGCAAGGATAAGGTATGCTGAATGCTTCAGCAGTCACCAAGGGTGCTGTCAACACATGCTTTAAAATGTATCCGTTCAAAACTTAAAAACATAAGTGTTGATGAAATCACAAGACTGGTTAAATTCTGTCTGAAGAGGGTAGTTCAGAGAGAGAAACATCTGCACATGTCTTTCTATTCACTGTAAACAATGTGAAAGTTGCTCTTAGGTCTTGTCCCTAATTGACAGTTCACCCCAAAATCTGCACTGCTTTCATCCATGTAGATAGATTTGGTGTGAGTCGCTGGTTTTTGGAGATACCAGCTGCAGAGATGTCTGCCTTCTGTCCAATATAGTGGGACTAAATGGCACTTGGCTTTTGGTGCTCAATGTGCCAAAAAATAAATTTAAAAAAGTGACATTTAGTCAAACTATATTTGAAAAAATGCAGACTTCTCTACAGTGATATCTTGAAAAAAAACTCAACAGTTCACACCAAAACTATGTAGACAGATAAATCACACTACCATGAAGCACTAGTACTAAAAATATGTATTTTTGATTTTGGGGTGAACTGTACCTTTAAGTCTTGTTTCTACTACATGGTACTTCTCAGCTTGGCTCAATTCACTTTTAGTACCAGGTATTTTGTTTTCCACTGCCAAAAAAAAAAAAAACACTATGTGTGGGATTCCTAGATGATTGTCATCGTGATGCGGCATGAAACTGCCGTGACATCATCTTCAATGCAACACAAACATCAGAACAATGGATAACATTGAAGCATTGGTGTTCTCGATTCTCAATACGCGTCTGTTTGCCAACGCAAGGAGACACTTTCTTTCAGTAAAGGCTCACAGCAGCTAGACAAAAGATTGTTAAAAAACAGGAGAGTCTGGAAATTTGTACACCAGAGCACGGGCAACGAGACGGCTGGTTGCTTTGTGTTGCTAATGTTATGTACACTGTTTTCGCGCCATCTTTTAGTATTAGCTGGGATTGCATGGAACTTCAAACCAGGTGATACCAAAAAAGGTACCAGGTAAGGTCTACCAATGCTAAACCAAAAATAAACACTTCCAGATGAGTTGAGCTGAGCCAAGCCATACCTTGCAGTGGAAACTAGGCATTACTGTTTGTCAGGTACAAAACTTTCCATTGAGTCCTGGCCAGACAAAATTCTAATGTATATGTCCCCTTAGTTAACAGTATACACACACACACACACACACACACACACACACACACACACACACACACACACACTGCTGTGATACACATGTCAAAAAATACAGTGCCATGGTGTATATAATTTCCTGCTGCAGCTACAAAAAGAGGTTTATTTAGCTTCATAAGTTATTTCTAAGCATTTCTCATCTTTGATTGTTACAGGTGGTCTTCAGTAAGTACACAGACCTTCTTCCAAAGGAAGTTCTGAATGAAGATACTCCAGAGCTACAGAGGCCTGATGAGGAGGCTGTAAAAGAGGTAAGCTATGCTGCAATGTGCATGTATGGAAAAATATGCAGGTTGCCACCAGATAAGATTTTTCATGACACTATAGATTTCATTATTCAAAGATCATATAGTATTCTTCCCTCCATTTTCCCAAGGAGACCATTCAGTGTTCATTTTATCCAGTGGTTACTGAAAGTATTACTCTGTGATCAAAAGTAATTTTTGTAACATGTCATCCATTGAATTAAGTTAAATATGTACACTTAAAGTGAAAGTGTTCACTTTGTCACTATAATCACAATCAGAAACAGACTGGAATTGACAACTGTTTAAGTTTATAAATCACTTTAACTTTACTAAGCTTGAATTATATAAATCTAATACTCCAGCTACATCTGAACATAGTTGTTGTTGTGTGTCCACTGTAGCTGACAGAGAAGACCCGTGCTGCCCTGGAGAAGCAGGTGTCTCAAAAGATTGCCGCTGCCATGCCTGTAAGAGCTGCAGACAAACAAGCTCCTGCACAGTACATCAGGTATGTATTTCCCACATAATGTCAGCACACAGAAAGTTGATGAGGAGAGTAGGGTTTTTATACAACCGTGAGTTCTTAAAATCAGGATACCTGCAGGGTCTTGAAAGCATTTAATTAGTATTAAATTTAAAAATCTAAAATTAAGTCCTTGGAAGTATTTAAAAATCTTGAATGTTGTTAACAAATGTGTTAATTTTTTCTAGCCCTTTTGTAGGATTATATAAATCCTGTAATGTCATAAATAACTGTCAAATGCATATGTTTTGGTGTCATTTATTATCATACTGCAGCCTCACCCCTGCTCTTGGTCAGGGCAGCACCTTCACGTACACACATTCCTAAGCACATCACTGAGTGAAGTCAGTGAACAGCAGGGCAGGGAGAGTGCAGTGGCGAGACAGTGAAGAGAAAATAAGTCAAAGATTAACCTACTTGAGCTGACAACAGCTACACTTGTTATTGTAAGGAGCTGACATAAAAGTTTGCAAGTAAAAAGCAAATACACTATCAATACACCTGTTCAGCAAGCAAAAACATGGTGGAGGCAATGTTCTGATCTGCTGCTCTCTCTCATCCAACACGGCTTTACACAAGCACAGCACACTTGCTCAGCTAATAGCCAATTTTTGTAACCAAACTAAAGCAAAAGCTGGTTGATTGTCATCTGACTGTTTAGCTTAGTTTGCAGCAAATCTTAATATTAGGCAAATTCTTGTAAACGTACTGCTGGCTGAGACAATCGGCCCCTCCTCCCTCTGCCAGCGTTACCTGCAGGCAGTAAGGGATGAGGACAGGATGAAGAGAGTGACTGATGTCTGTGTATTTCATTTGTTCTAAACTTCACTCACTATTTTGATGTCAGGAATAATTTTAGATTGTTTCCCATGTGATATTATTGAGTTCATGTCAAGACTTTGCTGTTGTAAACATTACTCTTGATGCCCTAGAAATGTCATTTATTTTTATTTAAAAAAAAAAAAATTCTAATCCTGTTCTGAATTTATTTATTCTGAAAATGTATTTTTTCAAAAGCATTTAATATTGAAAAAGAACCTAAAAGTTTAAAAAAAAATAAAAAGATCTATTGAATTCAAATACTTAGGGGAAAAAAGTTTTCTGGGGCTTAAAATCAATATTGATTTTCCATTATATCTTTAACACTTTTGCTGGTATTGTCGTGAAGTTGGCATTAAATTTCATTCCAGGTGTTACTGAAAAGGGTCTTAAAAAAGTCTTTAAGTTTAACTTGGAGAACCTTGGAGGTACCCTACTGATGCTTCATTGACATATTGTGGGATGGTATAGCAATGAGAAATAATCCCAGTTATGACATACAGTGTTATGAAACCCTGAGGTTCGTACTGTTTATTAATTTAAATTGTCCTCTCCGTGACCTGTGCTTGTGTATGTGGGTGAAGGTAAAAGTTTTATGAATGGTGACACATTTCTTCCTCTTTGTCTCTCCCCAAGATACACCCCATCCCAGCAGGGAGTGGCTTTTAACTCAGGGGCCAAACAGAGGGTGATCCGCATGGTGGAAATGCAAAAAGATCCGATGGAGCCTCCTCGTTTTAAGTAAGTAAACATTTGTCCAAACATCAGCTTGAATCCATATGTAGAGGCTGGTTTGATTTAATGTAATAATGTTTCTAATTAACTCATTTCTATCAATTGTTTTGGACACAGTTGAGTGATGATTTTTTTTCCCCATTATATCTTAATGACTTTTTCCTGTGTGAAGAGTGTCCATTCGAAGTTTGTTAATCTGAATCGAGCATGAAGTAATAGCCAAAGAAAATCTAAGTGAGAATTAAATACTAGGAAGCAGAGGGATTTGAAAGACACATTTAAAAATTAAAACCCATTTGGAAGATTTTAGCAGCATGTGAATCATTACTTCTTCAAGCAGAGTTCTCTCTCAAGTAAAATTTCCTTGAAATTCTTGATCAATAATTCTAGTTTTAATTGCACAGTCCACCTTTGATATATTTAGATGTCTAAAGTTAGCCCCATTATATAATGATCTTACTTTTCTAATTCTTTTTTGACCAAAACGTTAAATGAAACTTGTCATAATTTGTAATGATACTATTAACAGGTTTTCTTGTGGAAACGTTTCAATGCCTGTATGTGTTTGTCTGTGTGATGAAAATGATGAAGAATTTTGATGGATGTGAATGGTGTGTTTCAGGATTAACAAGAAGATTCCTCGAGGACCTCCTTCTCCCCCTGCCCCTGTCATGCATTCCCCAAGCAGAAAGGTACAGTTTTCTAAAATGTTAGAAACAGTCTGCTTTTCAATACTTTCATGCTGTGTTTAAAAATCAAAATGACTTGCTTGCATTGACTGAAACAATACTATGTCTGACAGAGCTTCTCCCTTTTGTTGTAGATGACAGTCAAGGAGCAGCAGGAGTGGAAGATTCCTCCATGCATCTCCAACTGGAAAAACGCTAAGGTAATGTGACACCAGAATTAACTGGAACACTCTAAATGTCGGACACAATGCTGGCATGTGTGTGTGTGTTTTTTTTGTCAGGCTTTCTGTTTGGTTTTTGATTCATTGGGCAAATAGTTAATTTTTATGGACCCCAGATCTTGTCATGGAAATTCCAGTTTCATCACCCTGCTGCCTTTTTATTCTTCTCTGCTCATTTCTTTCTCTCGATGTACTCAATATCTTTCAGGGCTACACCATTCCTCTTGACAAACGTCTGGCTGCTGACGGCAGGGGGCTGCAAACAGTTCACATCAACGAAAACTTCGCCAAGCTGGCTGAGGCGCTCTACATTGCTGATAGAAAGGTACTCCACCATTGTCCACGATTGATTATGTAGTTCAGACCTGCCCCTTCACTATGCCCTTCCCTCCTAGTTATTGTTGCTGCTAGGGCCGCCACTAACAGTTATTTTCATTATTGATTAATCTCATTCTAAAATGTCTAAAATGATTTGTTTAGGTCATAAAATACCAAAACATTGTTAGAAAACTGTTGATCTGTGTTTTCCATAGCCCAACTTGAAGTTCAATCTTGTTTAAGATATTTAAGAGTAGGGATGCTTGGATAGCTCAGTTGGTCGAGCGTGCACCCCATGTACAGAGGCTGTGAGTCCCCTGCAGCGGCCATGGGTTCGACTCCCGCCCATGGACCTTCGCTGTGCGTCAGTCCCACATTTCCTGTCACATCTTCAGCTGTACTGTCATTAAAGGCATAAAATGCCCCCAAAAAAGATATTAAAGAGCAAAGAAACCAGAATATATTAAAGAAGCTAGAATCTTCTTAAAAGATTACTTGATTACCAATTAATCAATTATTAAAATAGTCAATTAATTTAGTAATCGATTAATAATTGATCAGTCGTTGCAGCTTTGCCATGTCTGTCAAGTTTTCTATTCTCACAGTGCTAATCTTTACAGTAAGTGCAATAATTGTTGATACGCTAGGTCTTCAGTTCCACAGAGACGTAAACAAACACAGTTTCTTGTTCCTAGCTGACAACTGTGGATTTTGTCTAAAATGACTCACGCTAGCAGATTTCATCAGTGTAGCTGGCTACAGCTTAAACTCTCTCTCCAGGGGACATTTCAGTGTTTCCATCTGACACATTTTAAAACAAAAACACTGTTAAAGGGTGTTAAATAACATTATGTAAAGTTATCTAATAATTGTGTAAATGATATGCTAATGCTGAAAAACTGAGCGTAAAGCATCATCACAGCAAACACCAGTCAGTGAAATCCGACACGTATGTGTATACGATAGATGACAGAAATACACTCATTAATTTTGGAAAAGGAAGTGCAGGGATTAGTTCAGTGGACCTTGAGGTGGTCACCTAGCCATACCAGCTGGATCACCATCGCCCCAGGAAGAGAGCAGGGCTAAGAGCTAAGCTAACCCAGCATAGACAGAAGAGAGCTTGATTCTGCACCAGCCCACATCCTCCTCCTCAAACTCCCCCACATAACTAATCCAAATTTAACCCCTGGTGGAAATAAGCCGTGAGTTTGACAAAGTCACTGGTGTCTAACACAAGTTTGACTGGAGGTAGTGTATACCCGAGGCGTGGCTAAGTGAGAGATCAACTAAAATATGTACCTTTTTTAACAATTTTTAAATGACATACTGACATGTTGATTGTTTTCATAGGCCAGAGAAGCGGTGGAGATGAGAGCTCAGGTAGAGAAGAAGATGGCCCAGAAGGAGAAGGAAAAGAAGGAGGAGAAACTGAGGGAATTGGCCCAAATGGCAAGAGACCGCAGGGCAGGGATCAAAAGTCACGGAGACAAAGGTGAGTCCTGGAGATAAGGATTATTTTGAATGTGTGTGTGCGTGCGTGCGTGTGTCTCTGCGTGAGTGGAGCAGACTCGGCGCTGTTGCCAGTTCCAAATGTGGAACATGAGTGGCATAAGTGATGACAACATTTTTCACCCTGCCAGTGTTGACAGGACCAGTAAGCTGTGAAATGATGTGTCTGCTCCTCTACTGATAATTTACATATATTTTGAGAAGAAAAGTCAGTGTTGCATGTCCTGTTTTTGGACATATTTTTTGAATGACCATTTAGATACATCACATCACATTTACTCAGAACGCAAAATCTGATTTCACATTTTTGTGATAAGTTCAAACGTCTGTCACTTGTGCTATTGTCTTGCAAGTTTACTGACCTCTGACAGTGGACTTCATGCAGCAACATTGTCTTAAATTACTCTCCTATTTTCTCTTCATTTTCTACTAAGAAAAAGCCTATATAAAAAAATATCTTTTATGTTAAATATTGAAGTAACAGTATTATTTCTATATGTATTTAATTTAAAGCTGCAGCTATTAATCAATTCTGAATTGTTTATTAAATTAATCATTACAATTTGTCCTCGGACCAACAGTCTGAAGCCCCTTAACTAATGGTTTTTAAATTATATAAAATATTTTTATATTGCCATAGTTTTTTTTTGTTTGTTTGTTTTTGTTTTTTTCTTGGACTGTGAATTTTTGTTGCTCTCCACTAGAGCTGCAACAACTTTTTTTTTTTTTTTTAAAAAAAGAACATTTCTGACAGTTTGTGGACCAAACAACTAAATGATTAGTTGAGACAATGATCGACAGATTAATCGCTATTGGAAATAACCATTAGTTGGAGACTCACTCTCAACTCTGTGTAAAATCTTGTCTTACCTAAAAGAAGAGCAAAAATAAGAGATGTAGCTGTATTACAGAAATCAACAAGGACTAAATAATTAAGAAGAAATTGTGGATACAAACAAAAATTAGAAAGTTTCATTAATGGCTTCCTGCATGAGGCCTGTTGTGTATCAGTCCCCTGTCTTAAAGTACATTTCTTCTGTTCATGTACCATCTATTTTTTCCTTATTATCTCTGATGTTACCCACCTTCGCTTCTTCTCACCTCTGTCTTCTCATTTCTTTCTCCATCTTTGTCCTGCTCTATCCTCATATTTCTTTTCGCTTCTGCACCATTTCACATCATCTATCCCCCACTCCTCTCCTCATCTGGGTTTTCTTTCTTTTTTTTTTTTTTAAATGTCCCTTTTCTTTCTTTGCAACCCCTTCCCCCTATTCCCCCATCCATCCATCTCCACCCATCCCACGCTGCAGGTGGCGAAGACGGCGAGGCCAGGGAGCGTGACGATATCCGCCACGAGAGAAGGAAAGAGAGACAGCACGACAGGAACATTTCCAGGGCTGCTCCTGATAAGAGGTGCTGGACACGCACTTTAAACACACTGCATGTGAACTCACCCACCCCTCCTCTCAGTATTTACACACATACACATACACATATACAGACACACATATACAGACACACACACACACACACACACACACACTGCTGAATCATTCATGGGGCCAGCAGTAATACTGAACAAACGCAGCAGGATCCAGCAGACTACTCAGGCAGTAGTCCTTGTCTGCAATGATCCACAGACTGTTTGTGCATGTGAGATGATCTGTTAAGTGTGTGTGTGTGTGTGTGCGCGCACTGTCAGGTTGTCAGTTTGATGGAATTGTGGGTCTCTGGAGAAGCGGAGGGATTGAAATTCAGAGGAGAGCTCATTACAATCACAATTCCAGCTGTCAGAAAGCAGAAACCTTGTTATCTTAAAATTACCTTCCACTTAACTTTGAGATGGCTGTTTGCTGAAGGACAGTCAAGACGTTAAAGTCACCAAGAACTTCATAAAATAAACTTTCATCATTTCCTTTTATTACAAACACATACTTCACCATAAATGAAGGCTTTAATGGCAAAATCCTAGTAGTTTTTTGGAAATATATGACTTTATGTTACACCCATAGGCACACATAAAAATCTCAATATCTTATTCTATATTGTGTAGTGTGACACCGTAAAACTACAGTCCCCTCAGGACTTCAGAGTTTTAATGTTGGAGTACTAAAAACAGTATGTTAACATAAATGTAATAATATAAACGGAACTACCTCTGAGCTCTGCTTTGTAGCAGATATCTTTTTCTGTCTTTTCATACATTTTTGTGTGTGTCATCCTTGCTAAATGTCCAACATTGCTCTCTGCCACAGGTCGAAGCTGCAGAGAGACCAGGACAGGGACATCAGCGAGCTCATCGCTCTGGGCGTGCCAAATCCTCGTTCCACCAGCGAAGCCCAGTACGACCAGAGACTCTTCAACCAGAGCAAGGTTAAAATTGATCTTCAAAAATATTAGCTGAATACCAGAGTTGTTATAGTTTTGTGTTATTCATTAGTTTTTTATTTTTGTTTCCTTTTTAAAATCTTTGTTTTCAATTCAGTTGAGTTTCCAGAGTGGGTCTCCTTGTTTCAGTTGAGTTTTTATTGTTCAAAAATCTTTTGCTTTAGTTAAGCTTTTATTAGTTTCAGTAATTGTGTTATTCATGTTTTTTAATTATGATATGATGGCCATTTGTCAAGATTTAGGAAGTTCAGAAAAAGTATTATAGGTAATATTCAATTCTATGTTATTTGTATGGCACCAAATCATAACAAAGTTATCTGAGGGCACTTTTAAAGGAGAGCATGTCTAGACTGTACTTTTAATAAACTCTACCTTTATAAATTGTCCCCACCAAGAGCGAGCACTGAGGCGACAGACACAACACTTCCTGAAGACAACAGTCATGTTGACATGTCATTCTAAACCAACATATGCTCTGATGTCTCCTCCTGCTCATTGTGTTGACAGATTTGACCAAACTGAAAAAGACTAAAACCAAAGACAAATGCTATATATTTTTATTAAGTTAGTTAAGTACCTTTTTTTTCCTAAAATGCAGGTTTTGTTTTTGTTTCAGTTTACAGTTTTTTCACACGTAGTCTTAGTGTTTAATTTATTTTAGTTAACTATAATAACCTTGTGGAATCCCCAGCTCTGCAATATGAGAAAACATTTCCAAAATAAAAGTTATAGTATGTTAAGGTAAGCGAGACCTTCAAACATCTGTTCCTGTCTCCTTTAAAAAAAGGTTAACTTTCACCTCCAGTGTTGGATGAAGTGGAACGGTCTCCAGTGGTTTTTCTCCCGGAAAGGGGACGATATTAAAAGCCTGAGTTGCGGCCTCAGAGCAAACTTTATATAGATGACTGGCGTTTCATAAAAGTAAACCAAGTAAATTGATACCCGAACACAGGAAAAATGCTGTATAATCCGCATGACAAGTTTGTTTTTCTGGGTACAAAAGGAAGCAAAAGCCAGACAAGAGATTTATTTGCAGGCAGAGAAGGCCCCTAAAAAAGATTTTGTGATTGGTTGATTGTGCACTTGTATATTTTTCTTAAAAAGGCTCTCTTTCTTTGTCTCTCCAGGGTATGGATAGTGGTTTTGCTGGCGGTGAGGACGAGACGTACAATGTGTACGACCAGCCGTTCCGTGGCGGCAGAGACATGGCTTCAAACATCTACCGACCCAGCAAGAACATCGACAAGGACGCCTACACGGATGATTTCGACACACTCATGCAAAACAACAGGTACTGTGGATTACTTTGCTTTTGTCAAATCTTGAATGACATATTTTACATTTACTATATTATTTGGGCTGTTTACAAATGTTTACATTGTTAGATCTCTGTTCACATTTTGACTTGATTCCAGTGAGGAGGATTTATTCATTAGTTACTGTTTTTCAGACAGCTACG
This sequence comes from Lutjanus erythropterus, assembly GCF_056507025.1. Taxonomy (NCBI): domain Eukaryota; kingdom Metazoa; phylum Chordata; class Actinopteri; order Lutjaniformes; family Lutjanidae; genus Lutjanus; species Lutjanus erythropterus. Next base: position 12,055,650 of record NC_139331.1, read on the forward strand.
AGAAAAATTGCACACATGGCACCAACACTAACGGCTAAAGTACAACTGAGCAGAGAAAAGACTTGAAAGCAAAATAGTTAAGACACGAACAACAGTAGGATGTGGTTCGTGTTTTTTGTTGTGGACAGCTGCCATATGGAGGCTTTCTTACTCAGGAATGTTTATTAAAAAGCTTGTGTTCACATCTTATTTCATTTCTGAGCAACCTCATGCATAATTGCATATTAACGGAGAAAATGTGATGTAAACTTTCCTAACTACTTTAGGATATAGGCTTATTGTTAAATAAAGTGTAATTAATCTCCAAAAAAGCACAATAAGGCCAGTAACTTAAAAGGAATTTATAATAATAATGCTATAACACACTTTTCCTTACATGATAAATTATCTGAATGATCTGAATTACTGACCAACTAAGCGGCTGATTATCTGGCATTTTGACACATCTGGAGGCAGCCTTGTCAGTGTGGCTGCTGTGGAATGATATTAGCTCTCCTTCATGTGAGTTGTGGGAAGATGGTTTCTCCCATTATAAATGACAGCAAATCAAATTTAAACAGTTACTGTCCAGCATTAAATATCTAGAATGTTAAAATGTATAGTATGAAGCTGTTAAATGACATCACTTCCAACAGACTGTGCCACGCTCTCCATTAAATACCAGTCATGTTCTGAAATCTGCAGCGTAACCCAATCTATTTTTATATTCCATTAATTAATAAAAATTCCATTTAAAACAATATGTTACTGGCAAAGTTAACCATGTATATTAGATTGTAATGTGCATGAAATAGTGAAGTTATACACGACTTTTCTTCATGTTGATGTCTGCATAGGCCATTTAAAAACCCATATTGGTCTACTACTAATCTGAATAGGATTTAGTGTACCTTGAAATGTATTTTGCATCCGCTTTAATGAATTGCATTAATCAAATTATTAGCTGAACTGGCTACGTTTCAATGGTGATTATCACAGGGCATCAGCCAAATTAAGCGCCTCTTCTTTCAGAGAAAAGATTTCATTTCAGAAATGGGAGCTGAAACATTATTTTCTGTTGAAATATGGCTAAATATTCCCTAAAATGATTTCACAACCCACACTGGATCCCACATTTTATCAGGCACTAACAGGGCTGCTGAAGTTTTAACCTTCTCTATTATAATTACAGAAAACAACAATAAAAGCCTGAAATCATTTTGAGGTCATTCTGCCTTTATTTTGAGGCACGAGGCAGGCGTGCACATGATGTCCCAGCAGGAGCCCTTGTCCTTGGGGCAGCAGCGCCACACTCCACTAGCCGAGCATAGCCTGTCCCATATGTTTAGTCACCAGCTTGTCATTGTCCTCTAGGAATGTTTGTCTGGCTGCAGGGTGTTACACTACTGTGCAAAAACACAGAAAAGGAAATCTTTGACTTCAGCAAATTCTCTGAGACATAAAAACATCAGTTTCAAGGATCCAGTCCTGTGTTTCTTCTCATCAAAAATGTGTTGAACATGAAGCAGTCTTGTAGCAGTTACCCTGTGGTTTTAATGCTTTTTCTTCTCCTGCTTTGAGGATACCTGAAGGACAAAAAAAACAAGCACAACAAAACATCTTTTCCTATCCACCAACAGGTTTGTTCCAGACAAAGAGTTCTCAGGTGCGGACCACGGGCAGAGGCGGGAGGGGCCCGTCCAGTTCGAGGAAGATCCCTTCGGCCTGGATAAGTTCTTGGAGGAGGCCAAGCAGCACGGCGGCTCCAAGAGGCCGTCCACCAGCAGCCGCTCAAAGGATGACTACCACGACAAGAAACGCAGGAAGGAGTGAGCGCGAGCGGGCGCAGAGTCCGTATAGGGCAGGTGCTAGCATGTTGGAGAACAGGGGGGTAGTCTGCATCCTCTCTTTGATAGACGGGTGTTTTAATATACTCAAGTCTGCCAGGAATTATTTTGGTTTTCTGTCAGCGTGAGAGAAGGTGAAAGATTATTCTCCTTTTATCACATTTCTTGGTTACTCATGTCTATTCAGAATATGTTGAGCATTCAGTGTTAATGCTAAATATGAAATGAGTGAACACTTGACATCTAACACGAGCGGAGCTAATGCATCTGAAAACCTCTCTGTACAGGGCATAATGTCCTAACAGATACCAATGGTAATATTTGGAGATATTTGGCCCTTTAAATGTGTAGATTTTAGTTATTTTATCTTTTTTTTTCTACATGTATACAAAGTAAACCCTGCAGGAACTGTTTATAATAACAATTTTCTCATTTGTCCACCCATTTCCCCCCTTTGAGTTTGTGTCAACTGTGCTTTATTTAAGCCCCTGGTGTATTTGTGAGCACAGTTCAGCTATGTACAGCAGTATAAACCTCAGTACAATGTAAAGCAAACCAGCTTTATAATTCTTGTACATTACTACCAATGGAATAAATTTCATATAGTGTGTAATTGTTATCCCACTGTGTTTCTTATTGAGCAAACAATTTTTTGTGGTATTTCCAAATTTGGAATTGAGACAAGTTTTTTTCTCAGCTATTTTCAGAGCTGCTTAATCTTAACTTTTACAACATAGTAGGAAGTCCATTACTTGTGTAATTGTTCTAGCTTGTTCATCGTAGATTTCCCTCGTTTTAATCACTTCCGAGTAATGCATCCCATTTACATAGATGATTAAATACCCAAAATGTATTTAGAGGAGCCATCTATTACAAAGTGTGTGTGTAGTGACATTTTTTTCACCAGAAATGGGCTCTGCGATTTATGCGATGATTAGAACAAAACTGGTCCCATTAATTACAATTAATTATGACTTATGCAGCCTGACAGTTTTATTTTCCCGGGCTTCGGGAAAATAATCAACGTGGCATTACACAGCCCAGCAGGCTTGCAAATCTGTGCACAGTGCCATCTTTCACTCATGCCTGAATAGGGCTCAGACAGTTGTTATATGCACATGATTTATGTTTTCCTCAATTGGTTCCTCAGTTAGTAGTTATGGCTTCTTGTATTAGTGCAGTGCTCTGGACTTACATGCTATGTTTTATAGCTGGTCTTTTACTGACATCAGAAAAATTATAGCCCTAGAACTGTGAAATAACACATTGAGGAGCTCAAAATTAAAGAATCCAAGCCAAATGAAACTGAATTGTATTGGGGTGTTTTAAAGGAACATTGGCTTGGCAATTTTCCTGAATGTGCTGATGTCAGTTATGTTCACTGTAATCTGAATCTCAAGGGGATTTTCAGTGGAGCCTGTACAAATGTGGCAGTCAACTCCTAAACATTTTATCTGAGCAGAGGTCATGAGCAACAACAATTGCTCTCTGTGAAAATTACCTTTATTTCCAATCACATCTATTGCTTGCTTTTAAAGCTATTATCCTTAAGACTTCAGTTCTGGTTGGTTTGTCCTCAGCTGTGGTTACTGGTGGTAGCAGCTAAGAGCGTCTTAATAATACTAGTCTTTGAATTCTATTCTTCTATCTGAAGTGGTCCTCTGTCAGAAGTACAAGAGAAGAAGATACAGTATTGCTGTAAATAATTTTGAGTGTATCAATTCTCTAAATCCATGGTTTTGTTCATACCTTTTTTTTATTTTGGAAGGGAAAATTATTGACTTCATTAAATCAACTGCAATTTGGAATAGAGATGTTCTGATATAATTTGTCCTCACAGATACCAATTCCAATACCTCTACTTTGCATATTGGCCAGTTATTTAACAGTTAACTCTGTTTGGATGTGACATGATTGCTATCATTTTGTATGGCCTGACTCTAGTTATACCCTTTGTAAAACATGAGCAAATACAGACAATGAATGCCATGAACTGGACTTAACTATCTCAGGAGAAAAGAAATGGCAAACAGGATGCAGTAGTAGTATTCCCATTTCAGGGTTAATAAATTATGTGATATGGGATCAGTACATAGACTCGCATACTTGCTAATACAGAAAACAGCATTATCAGAGGCATTTTCTGATACTGGTTCTGGAACAGTTTGAATTTGGAATATCAAGAAATCTATGAAGGTAGATTTACTTCAGATAAAACCGCTAACAGAATCGTTTGTATTGCAGTTCCAGTCTTGGTTTAATAATCTTTACACCCTTACTAAATATATTTGTACCACAGCAAATATGTTTTCTCTTCAAATGCCGGGCGTCTCCATTTGAAGGCCAGTCAAATCCATTAGGGGAATGGCGGACCCCGCCACTGACAATGCAGACTACAAATAAGTGTAAACACATTCAATGGCTGTAGCAGAATAAATGTCAGCCATAAATAATGTCAAAAATTGGGTTTAATGTGGGGAAAATGTTACGGATTATGACTTCAAATTCATTTTTCTCACTGTTTGAGACAAGAGCCGTCACAGCTCTCACCGCACGTCGGGTCAGAGGAGGACTACTGTGAAGCACTGCAGCCTCCCTCCGTCTGCCAGCCGAGGAACCAGGCTAAGATACATTAAACTCTCACTCAATTACACCAAAGTGGCTCTGATGTGATTTATCACTGACCTATACTCTGGTGGCAGGGAGCTGACATGCTCAGAAGTCATCCAATTCTTTACAAGTGTGGGGGAGCGGCTGTCCCCATCTCCCCTCTGCACCTGAGGAAACAGGCTGAACAACACAGCCGCAACTCTGCGACAGGAGAGGGGCTCTGATGGAATTTAAAAATGACCTTGATCATCTATTTTTCATTCCTACCCAGAGTTTTTTCCCACTGTCTGTCTGATTCTGCCTGAATGTATCTTAACATTGCTCTACAACCCCATTTCAAAAACGTTTGGATGCTGTGTAAAATATAAAACAATGTATTGAATTGCAAATCCTTTTTCACCTATATTCAATTGATTACTGTACAAAGCCAAGATTGTGAATATTAAAACTGATCAACTTCATTTAAGTTTGGGGCCAAGTAACTTGACTTTCACTGTAGTGCCCTACTTAGTACTATTTTCCTTTATTTTTTCCTTTAGTACCTTACTTAATACTTTTTACTAAAATACTGAGATAAATGTGAAAGTAGTAATGTTGGCAGAAAACACGAACAGAAGATATAGGTCACTCTCTGGGGGAGAATGCCCCCTGACCCCCTGCAGGGGTTTGGTTTACGAACTGAAAGGTACCTGCAGGTTTTGGAGCAACACATGCTGTCATCCAGACTTCACCCCTGCTTATTTCTGCAAGACGATGCCAAGACACATTCTGCATAACGTGGTTTTGTAGGAAAAGAGTTTGAACATTAAATATCTTGTCTATGCACTGTATTCAATTTAATATAGGTCAAAAATGATTTGCAAATACTTGCATTCTGTTTTTATTTTCCAGGGCTTTTTTAAATTGGGTTGTATTATCATCATGACTCTTTTACAACATAACTACTTTCATAAATTCTTGATATGTTTCTGCATGCTTTGTAGCAATAACGTGACCTGAACGTGATCAGGAGTGCGTTTCTTTCCTGTGTATGAATAAATATTGAATAAACGGATGGATGGAAAGTCAGTCTGCTACCAGTGTGAGGTGATTTAAGGACAGCGGGGGTTTATTGTGAAGGCCTGATGTGAGTGTCAGTGTGAAGAAATCAATCTGACGTGTACCAGCTTAGTGTGACTGACTCATGAGGAGAATAATCGCTGTTGTGTGTGGTTTTGGATGCACATTTCTAACCATGAATTATGTCCTTGCAACTGGCAAGATTTTAAAAATGAAAAAAATACATTAAAAAAAATAGAGAAGTTAACACAATTAATTAAGGGTTTACGATCAAGCTTGGTTTCTATCTTAAAATAAGTAACAAAGGAGACGTGCTCCCTTCAGCCTGCATTTGTGCTCGGACCATTGTCGGAGTGGTGAGGACAGCTGGATAATGGGCCTCCACTCAGAGCTTGTCCGCCTTTATGAATGTGCACAGAGGAAGATGAATGAGATTCTTATTCATGAAGGTAACAGGAAATTGGTTCCTTGGCATTGCTTTTGTGTGCTGTTTGATGTAAACGCTGAGCATATTGTGTTGGACCATAATGGAATCCTCAGGTTGCCGACAGAGACCATGATGGATCGCTCCTTATCTTTGCTCCGCAAGGAACCAAACCCAGAAATAATAAACAATATTGAGTTGTTGCGGCGCTTCTCTACACTCGTTGGAGTTGACGGAGGATAGCTTAGTTTGTTTCGTGATGTCTTTTGTGATATTTCTCTCTCCGTCATCCCCTCGGTGGCAGCAAAGCAATAAGTTTGGTGATAAATGTCCCTGCTGCTACTGTTGACCTATTGAAGTCGGTGGCCGGAGAGAGATCTTATCACACTACATGAGATTTGCTCCTCTTCTCTTCCAGTACTGAGGGCTGCCGCTGTAACAGAGACAGCCTTTTTTGTTTGGTTGAGGAGGCACACCCACATCCATGGAAAACAATGCTCCTGTTTCCTCTCTGCCAGTTCGTCTCTGTTCTTCATCCATATGTAGAGATGAGTCATTTTTACAAATAAGACTGAACCACAAGGAGGAAAAGGCTGAAATGTGAGGAATGTTGCACAGCTCGCCACACACCAAGTAGTGATGTCACAACAGGTGTTTTCCATAAGTTGTCAGAAGCAAAGTTTCATCTCTGGCATCACTAGTATGTGTGGCCAGAAATGTATTTTTCTTTTAAAAGGCCCAGTGTTAGGGATTTACAGGGATTTAAGGCAGTAAACGGTAGTAACTGAATAGAATATTTGTCTTATAAGCAGGTTTTCATTAGTGTATAATCACCTGAAAATAAGAAACGCTGTTACGTTTCTGCAGAGGGCACGGGACCTCCTCTACTGCCAAAAACTGCAGTTCCTCAAATGGCCTTTTGAGTCTGACTCCAAAAGTGAGTCCGTACCCATAGACCTCCACCTTAAAATGCCCTGCAGAAAGAAACATGTTTACAACCTGGTAGAAAAAAAAACTGTTTTGGTCTCTGTATAAGTGTACGGTGGGTGAATTTTTATATAACTCCGCTGTTTAAATTATATCAAGGCCTACAGTTATGCATAATTAAGGGCGTCCCTGCTGAAAAGTCCAGCTAGACCAAGCTTCAAACTTAAGCTAGTCAGAAACTGGTCTTGCAGGAATTGTATTTTTTTCTCTCTCTCTGTGATTTACACATTTTACTGCCTGGGCTTGCCACTCGAGGTGCAAATGTTCCACCAAGACAAGTTCCCCCTGACACTATTTTGCAGTGATACATGCCAGAACATTTTTTTCCCTATAGCTGAATGATCATGTGTGTGGCCAGACTCTTCTCCAGTGCTGAGCACCGCGGAGAGACATCCGTCTGAGTCTCACCACGACTTGTGAACCTATTTCCAGCCACAGTGATGGCATGATTCTCAACCACTATACCAAACTACAGATGTATAAAGTTAGCCTCTAGCTAGTTAAGAAAGAGGAGCATTTAGCAGCTAAGGAGTCAGACTTTTTACCTCAAGAGTTTGTAGAAACCAAAAGTGACAGTGAATACTGGACTCAAATAAATGCTGATGTTCCTCCATGTCAGCTGGATATAGACAACTGTTTGTTAACATGTTAGAAAATGACAATATGTCAGTATGTTTACAGCTTGTTTTCCTGCCCCTGAGATTAATTAATTAGATCTGCTGTAACGTGTAGTATATAAAACATTCATGTAGCTTTTAATTGCTAGAAGAAAAGAATATAGATTGAGCATTCATGCATTATTTATTTAAAATCATGGTTTACATTATGCTCCTAATTAGAACTATATAGTTTTATTATATTTATATATGCACTGTCATTCTAATTCATACTGTGAATTTATAGAATGAACACAGTGTATAAAGCCAGAGTCTGTAAATTAAATCTGTCAAACTAACATTCAGCACTAGCAGCACACTCCTGTCTTTCCCCTGTCACTCACTCTCTTTCTTATCATTAGTTCCTCATCTGTGCATATTTAGGCCACGATTCACTCATCATTATACGGGCAGTCTAGAGTCGGACAGAGTCTACTGCTCACTGGAAAATGGTCTACCTGTCAATCTGTCTGTCCTGTCTGCCTTTACCTGAATCCAGGAGAGCAGAATTCATCCTCTCCTCAGTGGCTCCCTCTGCGAATAATCTATTATGGTGGGAAGACTTAGACAGGCGTAACAATCTCTAATGGCTGTGTCAGTCAGAAAGCAGCCCACCACACACACACACAGAGCGGCGGCAGGGCCCGCCCAACCGTGGTAGGTGTGTACATCGACTGCTCAGGGATTTGCTTTGACAGGAAGTGATTGACGCCTTAGCCAATGTCTTCATCTGAGCAGAGCTGCGTTGGAGAGAGTGTGGTCTGAGTGGAAACATGTGGTGGTAGAGTGGGATATATTGCTCATATGTTGGTGCTGCAAGAAAGTATAATCTAGTGTCATACTATCTCTCCACCAGTGGCGGACTCTGGTTTTCTGAGGGGCAGGGGCGAAAAAAAGGGCAAAAGCTGTAGGCAGTGGAGCACCAGCAATAATAGTCCTAATGTAAATGGAGAAACAGTCCTAATCCCTGGATTAGATTAAAATTGTGTAACTGTGTGATCTAAAGTACAATTACTACATTTCTTCAATAACAATACACAGGGAACTATTAACTATTAAACCATTTTGAGGAACGTAGAGGCCCACTAATAATTTTCTAGCATTTAGGACAGCCTATATGGCACTGCATTTCATTTTCTCCACTGAAAGGGAGCTTAGAGGGTATGTTTTTATGTTTTGTCCACAAGGAAGGGAATCTTAGAGGGCGCTTTTTCATGTTTTGTCAACTGCAGGGGCACAACAGAGGGCACTTCTTATGTATTGGCCACTAGAAGGGCAGTCTGGAGGGCACATTTTCATGTTTTGTTCACTACAAGGGCACTAGACTGCACTTTTTCATGTTTTTGTTAACTGGAGGGGCAGCCTTGATGACACTTTTTCATGTTTTGTCGACTTGAGAGGCACCATAAAGAACACTTTTTCATGTTTTGTCCTCTGTAAGGACACCCTAGAAGGCACTGATTCATTTTTTTTTCCATTTGAAGGGCACCCAGAGGACACTATATCAAATTTGTCCATGGGAAGGGCATTTCAGAGGGCACTTTATCATGTTTTAGCCCCTGGAAGGACAGCCTAGAGGGCATTTCATCATGTTTTGTCCACTGGAAGGGCATCCTAGAAGGCACTTTATCATGATTTCATCTATCACTGGGGCAAAAAGAGGGCACTTGTGCAGCATTTTTCCAAAAACAGGGGCACCAGGATGAGCAGTCACCCCTTCTAACCCCCCTCAGAGTCCACCAGTGCTCCTCACACAACACTTGTTTTCCATGTCAGAAGCAGTGCAATGATTGACACTTTGTCCTTACATGATTATTGAAAACACTGATAGCAAGAATTATCAGAATGGATCATTGATTGGGCCGCACTTGCTCTATTTGCACATGTAACATAATTTCTGGCAATGAATGAACTCTTTTATACTCATTTATATGGTTACTTGTGCGCTATTGTGATTTCATCATTTGTTATCTACCACATTTAGACGCCAATGAAGTATGAAAAATGGCTGCTTGCCTAGACTTCCTCTCTGGCAGCACTGGGTCTTAATAGGCTGCCGGGGGAATGGGAGGAGAGATTGATCCTCCTGATGATTTCATTAGATGACATCAAAGCAGGGAAATTGCAACAGAGAGCAGGAATACATCTTCAGTGAATAGGAAATCATCTGTCACTTGAATGATACTGTAAGAACATCAGCAGTGACAAGTAACCTTGTCAGTGGAGACACAGTAATTATCATGTTTTTTCTCAATTGGGATATTTATGTTGGTACATCACATAAAGCCAGATAGCAACATTCACAGACAGTTAATATTTAGTTCATGATGCAATAGACAGGAAGGAACACAGTTAATTATAGATCCTCAGACCAAGTGAGGAATCGATATGTGGATAGTTTTTGCAGTTACAGTATGTCTGTGTAAATGCAAGTGCTGGTCATGTACAGACACTATGGTGCCCTGGGCAAAAATGTACTATTAGGCCCGCACAAAAGAAGTAAGTGGAATTTTAATTCTCCTCAATTTTTGTGTAAGTAAATGTAAACCATAATGAAGCTGCAGCTATTATGCTTATTATTATTACTGCTTTTTAAAGCACTAAGGACACATTTGTGGAGAAAGGGTGGGATTCAAGCTTGAAGTTGCTGGGCTTGAATCCTGCATGAACCCGCCCCAACTAGGGTTGTATCCTGACTTTTTTACTGGGGTTTGCCAAGTGGGGCATTGACTTATGCAGGGGTCACATGAAGTATGCAGGCGTGTATGCACGTACACATGTGCATACATATGTATGAACATTACATTCCTGTGTTTCTTTTTTTATTGAAACGATAAGTAGTCCTACCATAACACAAGACAGTGGTAGGTTGTCGCTCTTTCATGGCTCCAGTCGTGGTGAATGCAAATGACCAGACACACAAAACTCACAGCAACAGGTTGTCCTGTAACCTCAGTACCCTGAAAGCTGCACTTGAATTTGAATCATAACACAGAGAAAAAATATATCACAGTAGGGGAGTGTTCAAATCACAGATGGGACTAAGCAACAAGTAATAAGATCGCCTCCCCTGCAGGTTCAGTTCTTGTTTTGCATTGGGAACTCAAGTGACAGAAGGCCCTGCAAACTATTTTTAGTGCTCATGTTAATGAGCTTGGTTGAACTTGACTGTAACTGGCCAGCTAAGCAACACCTTGACTCTGTGCCATGTTGTGAGGAGGAATAATGGATGGGATGATTGCTCTGTTTCTGCTCAGAATATTATCAGACATGCAGTTAGCTCGCCAAGGCCAGCTCAAACACAGCACATCTCTCACGGACTGCCAAAGATTTATAATTATTACCTGCTAACGGAGCGTGCGAGTGAGCCAGTAAATATGCATGGATATATGAATTTACGGAGTTATTCATTTATATAAATTATTGAAAGTTTTGGCCAGTGGAATCACTTTCCACAAAAACTTTACAGCAGCCCGCACAGACATCGCTCCAGTCAAATCACGGTAGCAACAAACTGGCTGGTCGTTTGTGCTCTAAAGCCTATAGATCTCCTGGATAATTGATTAAATATGACTAGATATGGAATAATAAAAAATGCCACGTATAACTTTATCTCAACCTGTCTTCTTCCACATATTAAAGGGGCTTATTAGCCACATGATACATCTTTAAATCATCTCTGTTCAGCAAGGTGAGGTATCTTTGGTATCATTAGGCCTTTAGCAAGAGTCTGTGGAATAAGGGTGTTTGAACTCAGCAACACTTGTCTATCAGGCTAATTACATATTATGATTAAAGGACTGTAAGCTAGACAGTGTCCTATATTTGAATTATGTTTTTTCACACAAATACCACCATATAATGTATGTCCCTGGTGAAATGAAGGTATGAAAAAATAGATATCACCTAAACCTACACCAAGGTTATATATATTAATAATATAATATATATAATAATAATAATTCTTATCAAAAATATTTTTAATTTCATTTCCTCCTCAGTCAAATTACCCAGAGCCCTTGAAGTCGAGTGCCTGCAGTTGCCCTTTGCACTGCTGTTGATCCAGCTATGATCATGTGATATATAGCCGGTGTAAGACAAGGAAAATGATGTTCAGCTTATCTGAGTGATTATATCAATTCCTTGTCACCTCATCAGAACTCACAAAGCCTATGTGATTACTGGTGAAAAGTCTTGTACCTCCTGCTGCTCTTGTTTTCCTTCGTGCTCAGTGTTGAGTTATTATTTCATGTGGCTCTGCTGAGAACAGGAACATAATAATTGCCAGTAGGTTTTAAAAGATCACATCAAGAACATATAAATTGCTTTTGCATTTTAAATCAGTGTGATGTTCACAGTCTCATCAGAACAAATTCCAATCATTATTAAAGCTCCTTGCAGTGTCTGTATCAATGAGAGCAGATCTTCTTTCCTTTTAACCCTGCCTCTGATCCTATTAAAGCTGGATCCTTATCACCTTTATCAGGTTTGGAATGGATGGGAGCTTAACTGCCTTTGTGCACACTGGCAAGAGCTGGCCGCACTAATGTTTCATTACTTCACACTCAAGGTTACAACCTTGAGAGGAAACAAGAGGGGAAGCGCTTGGAAATTGATTAGAGAATCAAATCATCAGATGTTATCATCAGTGTCTTAATCATGGATGTCACATCCAGGAACATGGAGCTGCACACCAGTGCCACCAAACACTGAAGTATAACCACGACATCAGCATCACCTGTGACTGGAGGTCTATCAACGGACAGGACTCAACCTCTGTGTGGCCCCACAGTGCCATCTAGGAGGTGGAAAGAAGGAGTAGGTTTGTGGAACTGTAGAGCTGATATTACCTTTTCTCTGTAAAATTATTTGTTTTAACTTTAAAAATCTTAAGATTTTAAGTTGACTGAATTTCACAGACAAGGTGCAGTAATTGTATAATGATTCAAAATGAACTTTTCTTGTCAAATAAACTTGATATTAATTCAGTTGTACTTGAGAAAACATAAACTTATTAGGTTGAACCAATAACTCTTCTTATTACTGTAGAAAGAAAGTAGTGGGAACTACTTTCTTTATTTTTGATTTTGTGGTGAACTGTCCCTTAATGGTCTATAAAGGTCATTTTAAGTGTTTTAAAAGAGCGTGCCACAGAGATTTCCTATGATTTATCAGTCCAAATCTATCCTCAACCAAAGAGCACCTCAAACAAACTCAATTTGTGTAAAGGAATAGCCCCAACCCAAAACATTTTTCAAATTATTAATATTTAGCTATATTATATTATAAGAACATGTTATTATTTCTCATATGTTCTGCTGTGTTTGTGTATAAATAGTGGTGCAACAATTTTTTACAACAGTGAACTGATCTAAAATAAAACTGACAAATCAGAAGTTAGACTTGTAGCTGAGTTTGTGCTGAAAAAAAAAGGACGCCATGCATGTGGGATAAGGAAAGTTTTCAAAGCGCCAAACAGAGAAAGAAGTGAAAGCAAAAACTAACCAAAATCAACATGGACTCCAGAGGATAACTATCTACACTGGTAGTTCTCTGCCTTTACAGGACTCCATACAAGGGAAACACAGACCATACTGTAAGAAATTCATTATAAACGTGTAAGAAATTCTAGTGCCAGGTTAATAGAGGATTATGCACTTGTCAGGTGCTCTTAGAAGATTATGTTGTTTACATAGGCTGATGGTGCTGAGAGAAAAAGTCTAAATGTCCCAGGTTCCAGTTTAACATCAGGCCCACAGGCTCATCGGGGACATGCTGTGTTTGTTTTCTCTTAATTAGCAGTTAAAACAGTCCATTTTATTTACATAGCCCAATATCCAGGGTTGGGTCGTATCAGATCATCAGGATTATGTAAACAGATTACAAAAATTAAATCACTATAATCAGACCAGATTACATTTGAAAAGGAAATGTGTATGATAACAACATTTTTGATTATGTCATTAAAATATGGAAATTTCATGTGAAACTGAGAAACTTCATGCCGTATTAACTCTTGGAAAGCACACCTGACATACAGGATTTCTTAGACAAGTACTCCACTTTGTGACAAACAATGTGGAAGAATGCATTTTTATTGAAAATGTTTTGAGGGTGGCCTGGTATCCAGTTGGTGGAGTGTGTGCCCCATCTACTGAGGTTATGAGTCTTGTGCAGCAACCATTGGTTCAACTCCCTGTGGCCCTTTTGCTGCACCTGTCCTCACCTCAGCTGTCCTATGAAATAAAAGCATATATCTTTTTTTGTTTGTTTGTTTTTTGTAATACAACTAAAAAGTTCAAACTTGATGACATTCATGGAAAAGCTTATTGTGAGGTCGACTGGATGAATGTGACATCTTTTCACTATTTCACCACAAGAGGGCAGTGAAGCTTTTTCTCTTGGGCTCTTCTGCAGCAGCACTGAGGGAACAGGCACACAGACACCACGTTCAAAGAGTAGTCTCTTGCTGACGAGGAAAACCTGATGCAGATTAGGGTTACGGGAGCATCTTAACCTTCAGAAATCTTTTTTGTTTGTTCATTAATGCCTGAGTCTTCATGGATAGAAAATAAAGGTTTTGAATGCTTGCATTTTTCACTTTAATGTGTCGATTTGCAGACCAGATATTAGCAGTGAGGTGCTGATTGTAATGCATTTGTGAAGAGATAATTGTGTCTTGCTTTAAAGTATTAAGTATTATTAAATATTATAGTATTACATTTACATACATAAGCCTGAAGCAACACTATAGCCTTCATACTGTAAAGACAGTGATCACCTTTCATACCATTTGTATGATTTTTTTAGGGAAGGGGCTGTTACATGCTCCTGTGTCTGTTGGGTTGTTGCAGTGCCACAGACCATCCATCCTCCATCACCAGCTATTGTGTTCTGACTCTTTTTCTCGGTTTGTTATTGTTTTACTTTAAAGCCTTTGTTTTTGCATTGCATTGAAATAAAACTATAAACCCTGTTCTGCTGTTGTGTTGGAATATTTGAGTTGGTCAGGAGTTTAGGATGGATGGCAGAGGGTGTCATCCTCTCTGGAAAACTTTAAATAAAGCTTCAGAAATATGACAATCAACCCTTCCTAAGATGAGCAAGCTTGATACTCCTTTATAGTTTCCTGTACTTTGATATGCTATGTGCTGGGCCTGCCTGCGTATGAAAAAGAGAATCAAATTCTTTAAACGGTTAAGGATCTGATCTGTGTAGTTATTGGTTAGCTAATGTTAGCAAAACATTAACTAACTTCCTAGCTAATGGTTAATGTTGAATAGCTAGCTAGTTAGCTGGCATTTTGCTAATTTATTATTTAATCATAAAAATGCAATTATTTCATCAATTCAATTCGCTTCACATTGTTCAGAGTTCAGTACATTTAATAGTTAATGTTCACAAAATGCTAGTTAACTAGCTAGCTAATCTATATCTATAGTTATCTAACTAGTTAACTAGTATGTTGCTAGCGTTTTGTTAACATTAGCTTTCTTGCAACATAAATACATCACTTTTACAGGTCCCCCAAGGAATGTATATAAACTGTCTACAAAATGCGGTTTTCTTTTCATCATATACAAGCTGAGCACAACAGGTGCTAGGCTTAATCAGTTCTCCTAAAAATTGGGATTGGGAGTTCATACACGATGTCATGATGTTCATCATGATCATGATGATCTTAATTCTGTCAAAAAAAAGCTTTATTTTATTCCCATGATACTGTACTTCACCTCACAGTAAACAGTAACCAGTGTGCTTGTGGCTGGCTCCATGAGGATGGTGCTGCATGCACACTAAAATCATGACGGGGAAAGAAAAAGTAATTTTCTCTCAATGAAAAACTCTCCTTGAAGCTTATGACAAACTGCCGAAATGAGATGCAGGAGTCATACCACAGTAAACTAGATTTGATATGCAGTACTGCAGTGTATTATAGTGTGTTTAAATGATAGATTTCATAGTTTAATTTGTGCAGTCACTTCAAAGCATTAGCTGTTTTGAAACACTCAATGAAACGAAGATAATTGCGAAATTATACATTTCATTATTTTCTGTCCATTTGATAAATGTCAATTAAGATGGTAATCAGCATGATAAATAAGGAGAAAGAAAGAAGGGTTGTAAATAATCATCTACTTATAGTGATCAATTTGACCTGGACAGACATGATCACTATAATAGTTTTAACTATATCCCATTTGGAGGTTAGGTTTAAAGTACATTAACAGAAAGGTCTAGATATCATTGGATAATCCCTAATTCTACTCCCTCTTTAGCGGCCTGAGCAACATGACATAGTGGATACTCAGTTAGAGGGAGCTTCATTTAATGGTAAATAAACCTATCAATACCCAGATTGTGCTCAAGGCCTTCAGAGTGTTGCTGGGGCTGCAGTTCTGTTCCAGACCAGTCAGTAGGGTTACTACTAAACAATGTCTTAACTGCACACAAGAAACTTCATTGTGGCTTTATCACTCTTCCATTCCCTCTGTTTTTCCTGTGGGAGCCACCTTGGAGACAGCCTTGACCTGTGTTGTCCATCTCTCCAGGTGAGAGATAGCGTCACTGGAAAAGGGGGATTCAGCTGACGCCCGAGCAAAGGTTATTTTGGGTTATTTCCTCGGGCTGGGTTTTAGGACGTCCCACGCTGAGGGAGAGGGTGACGCCCTAGCAAAGAGTGAGGAGTAGAACAAGAGCGCTCACACTGTTCAACATTAACGCGACATAAATATTGGTAACATGTACAGTTCGTGAGGAATGTGAGGAACTGAACACATTTTATGACTGAATTCTAACTAAATAATTTAATCTTACCATGACACCATGTGTTCTGTGACACAATGTGTTTTAGTGTATCAGAAACATTTTTTGAAAATTACCACCCTCATACATATTCTATGTATATATATTTATAAGCTTAATGTGTATAGCACTTTTCACTACAACTAACAAAATCAAAATTCAACATAGACGTTTTAGAATTGCAGAAATCAGCCTTTATCTATTGTGTAAGTCTTTTCTTGTAGTTGCTAAATAAAACGCCTGGTGTCCCCTGAGAAGCTAACTAACAAGGACATGGTCTTCTGTTACCTTCCACCTTGATTGGAGTAGTGAATCGTTCTTAGTATAGACGATCTTTGTACTGGAGTAACGCCACTAGCCAATGAAACTACTGAGGGGCGTGGACTTCCGGCAGGCTCGTTCGGTCACAGTGCAGAGTGGGCGTTTAATCCGTTTTCTTTCCCAGCAGTTCATACATGACTTCACCATTAACGTTACACAAGTTTGGCAACTTTAAACCCTGAAATTCTCAGTCGAAGTCGGCCGACAAAGATGACGGAAAGCTCCGCGAACAAGCTGCTGAACGGAGACTCTTGTCACCGGACCTCAAACGGGAAGAAATCCAGTAAAAATGGCTTCGTGAAGAGCCACTGCTTATTTCAGCAGTCACAGAAGTATCGTCGCCCTAGGGAGAAGGTAAGGCCCAACCGTCAACTGCTTGACATACAAGCACGCTGCTGTCACTGTGTGTAGAAGAATATTTTCAATGAAGAAAACAATGTTAGCTAGCTAATGTTTTATCCATGTCATATTTTCCTGTTTTGCGACTAAATATTCTTGTTTCGGAGTCTGTTTCTCATTTGTGGGCACGCGGAAAGTGTGAGCTGCGGGCGGCAGCCTTACGTCACCTGACAAGTAAACTGTGTTAACATTAATGTCATTAACGCTAATGTGGCTTATTTAGTTTAGCTACGTACCGGCCTAAACGTTATGTCCTAGCGGTTTGTCTCAATGCGACATATTTCAAGCTAAGGCAGCTGTTGCTACCAGTGTTGCCTGATGATGGTCTGATGTTTTCCAGCCCAGTAATTACCCCAAATCCGCCCAAATTGATCTAAAAAATTCCCAAATATTGTAAATAACGAACGTGGAAATTAATTCATAATCAGTAACAAGAGTATTGGAGTTCGTCATATATACTTAAACAATAATTAAAGTCTTAACAAGTGCGCTTGAAAGCAGGTAGGAGGTGTTAATGCCCCTTTAAAACTATATACCATTGCTGCTTTTTGCTTTATAAATAAGGAAAAAATAAAGTGACTGTTTGAGTAATAAAAATAATCGATTTTCTCTAACGTTGTGATCAGCAACAAACCTTAAAAGTACAAATAGTGATATAATAGAGCATAGCATAGAGCCAGCATAGAGGCTTCTATTACAATGAAACTATGGATTTGCAAATACACTACATAATGAATAACAATTATAATAAACAACAATTCTGGCATATCAAAGTTGTGCTGAGAGACTGGATATGTTTAATTATACATGAAAACATTTTAAATATACATTAATATTTAATTAATGTATCATGACTAACCAGCCAAGCATATTTCAACCTACACAATGCAACCCAAAACAGCCCCAAACAGCCCAATCTTGCAACACTGGTTGCTACCAGGAATTTAGTTTCTACTACTCAATTTGTATTTGCTTATTGTAACGTTTATATAAACACAAATTTAACTTGTGACTTGTGCTATGTGCTATGAAAGATGCACTTATTTTTGCTTTTTCAACTACTTGTTTGGTGGTACATGCCACCTGATCAGGGAGGATTGTAGTGGTGACTCTTTTGGTAACCTTACACCCTGTTGTTTCTGTGTGTATGTGTGGTGAAGTTAGACCGGTCTCTGTTTACACAGACTCTAGTATGAGGAAGACCAGGGCCCTGTTTTGTTGCTACCTAGCAGAGAAGCTGTCTGTTTGTCTCCTGGGATAGGAGGACAGGCAGGCCTGCTTCCACATGACACTTTAGCGGGAGAGGAATGTCTCCAGGCTGTGATGGGTGTGGTCCCTCCTAGGGTGGAATGAAAAGCACAGAAAACACAGTTTGTGTGTAGTGGTGGAGGTGGGGCACACAAACACGCACACACACACAAGCCTTTGTTTTTTTCCCAGTTAGTTGGGTTCAACAAAGAAGAGAAACCTAAAAATGAATACTGAAAGAAATGCTATTCCTTTCGCAAATTTGAGAACATCAGATTCCAGTCTTGTGACAGCAAAAAGCTGCACGGCTGCTGATTTCAACACAGTGGATTTACACAATTAGATCCAGATGCCATGGCTGTCATATCAATTGTGTCTGTATGCATGCAATGTTTCTGTCCTCCCTGAAGTTAAGGCAGAGCTGCAGGCCATGTCACTGCTAACGATACTATCATATATGTGTTATATAGACATTATATAGATAATTGGTAACACTTGATTTTACCTTACTATTTCATATCCACGTGGCTGCTTTGAAAAAGGCCTATTCCCAGTTAAGATAGAGAATAGGCGTCAGGTTTGGAGCCACAAGACTAACAAATGTAAGGCATTTGCATTTTTATCACTGATTGGTAAAAAATGTTGACATCCTCAAGGTGATGTCCTCAAGTGTTTTGTTTTGTCCACAACCCATATATGTTCATGTTTAAGAAAGAAACCATAAAATATTCACATTTAAGAAGCTTGAATTAGATTAGAATTATGTTGTCTTTATTTTCTTAAATTACTTTAAAAGATTAATTGATTAAATAGTTTGCAATTAATTTGATGGTTGACAACTAATCCATAAATTGTTACAGCTCTAATTTGCTTGCCATTGTCTCTTTTGTCTGCCTTTGCGCAGGCAAGTAATCACAGCAACACGGGTGTACGGTTTGCTGTTTGCTGTCCTTACTTTTTGCATGTTAAAAACTGGTCGCCACTGATGTCAACTGAAGTCCAAGAATTTGTTGACAGTTTCTCAAAATGGTTGCCAATAGCAATCTGGCAACTGTTGCTGTCTAGCCCTGATATTAAATGGTATGGCAGCTACTCACAGGACAATTACAATGTTTAGACCATTTCACAGTAAGCCTGAGTCTCAGTCGTAGAGCATTCATAAATGTTTTCCTGAAAAATTGATCTTTCCTTATCGAGCTAGACTTAAAATGGTTAGAAGCAGGATTTTATGAGCAGGTAGGAATCAATGATCTCACTCACAGCTTTCAGCTGCGATGCTAGTGCCAGTAACAGCTCAGTTAAAAGGAGCCGTGGATTGAATAGGCAATTAGTGTGGAGAGGATGCACTTATTTACTTTGTTTTAGGCCTAATGAGAAACATAACACCATCTGCAAACTTATCTTAGTGTGTATACAATGTAATTTGATCATCATCTCTGGAGCTGCTGAGCAAGCTTGTGAAAGAGCAGAATCCTAGTTTGCAGTGTGGGCGCTCTTCTGGGGACACTTGCTCTCCAGCTATAAAGAAATGGCACAGGCCTACCTCTTTCCAGTCTGTGTTTGTCCACAGGTATTAAAGATTAAGCAAATATGTCAAACTGTATTTAGCTGCTGCAGTTGGTGTGTCTTTGAGCCGTGTGCAGGGATGTGAATGTGTTTTTGTGCTCACGGGGTAAGACAGTTGCCAAACCCCTGGTTTCTGGTCTGCTGGTCTTTCAATGGATTTTTTGATCTTTAGAGAAAGAGACCTGTTTGACTGGCTTTTATCACACATACACAGGGCACTGCTCTCCTGTTCCCTGGCTCAGAGGTATTTCTTGGAGAAGCATGACTAGTCACATGAGGTACAGTTGCTAAGCTGCGGGCCAGAGCCTGTAATGAGTGACCGCCCTCATTTGTTTAATGTCAGGTTTGTAGACAGACAGTCCACAGTCCGTGTTGAAACGATGCTAGTAGTTTTTATTTATTTATTATTTTATTATTTTTTCCCCCCAGTTTTTGTGGAGCTCTTTCAATGTGTGACCACATTTATATGGTGCAATAATCCAAAATCAATATTGCTGTTCATGAAACTCACTGAATTAGAACCCTGAGTTGAGCCATTTTACTGCTCACTGGTCCGTGGGGGCTAGGGCATGGATAGGTCTCCATGAATTAATATGCTTATTGTAGCTTTTATTAGGCTTCTAACCTCTTTCCAAGAAAAACACAATTTTAACAAATCAGCCCTGTTGTCGTTTAGTAAGTGCCCAGCTTATACTGGATTGGTCTGGTCTGCTTTCTATCACATTTTACTGGCCTGTCTAGTGCAGCCGATTTAATGAGTAAACAAACTTTAAGTAAAGATAAACGGTCACCTTTTAAAGGATAAACCACCAGCTGGATTGGGTCTTATTTCAGTATAAAGTGAAATAAGTTACTTAAAGTGATTACTCCTAAATCTGTGTCTCGATCTTTAGTTTATTAGAAAAAATGACTCTTATAAATGCTGTGAGAAAATTGTTTTAGTTTTAATTATAACTACAGTTTGACTTAAAAGGACATTTTTTACTTTATTTTCCCCTAGAACCAAAATGTCCCACACAACTCCAGCTTATACAAGAAGCCCTTTTTGGAATCATTTGAGGAAACTCCACTACTGGTGGCTGTGCTCACCTACATGGGCTATGGCATCCTCACCATCTTTGGCTACCTCCGGGACTTCCTTCGCCACTGGAACATTGAGAAGTGCCATGTGGCTCGGGAGAGAGAGGAGCAGAAGGTAAAGTAGTATTTACATTACACTCTTTAAGAAAGCAAAGCCTGGTTAAAAACCTATTACATTCAGTTCAACAGTAATCAGTTTCCCTCGTGCCGCAGAGCAAAGATGGCTCCTTGGAATTTTATGTACGGCCAAGACCTCACAATAAGAAATCATAGACGCTTTCCCATTTCTCCTGCAGGATTTTGTCCCCCTCTATCAGGACTTTGAGAACTTTTACACCAGGAATTTGTACATGAGGATCCGAGATAACTGGAATCGACCCATCTGCAGCGTCCCTGGTGCTAAGATGGACCTGGTGGAGAGAGTGTCCCATGACTACAATTGGACCTTTGAGTAAGTGTTTATGCTGTGTACACAGGGTTAATTTAGAACCAGGGTGTTGTCCATCAAGGTCATTACTCCCTCAGAGGTGTGTCTCTGTGCCTCTGATCCTTAGCTCAACAGGAAGTTCATTGATTGATTTGCACTTTATGTCACTGACCTTGTATTTCTGATAGTAAGAGTGACGTAAGCCATGAGTCAGGTGGTTATGTTGAAAACACTAGTTTCTGTCACATGGCAATGAACAGAAACACTAACACAAAGCAACCATAAACACAAAGTCCTCTCCCCACCAGATTATATTTTTACTACAGAGGTAATATAAATACAATGTGGTATCAATACAACTGAGACAGCCTGAAATTGAAATGAATGGCATATAACTGCCCCTTTTTAAGTCCTGCCCCTTTTTGTTTTGTTCTCAAATAATAGTTGAGCAGGCTTGGAACCTGGTGGAGCCATGGCCAACTTTTCCCTGTCCTGTTTCCTTCAGTTAACATTTTTCCTTAGGAGAGCAAAGTAATGAGCTGTCCTATTACTATTGGCTAATACTCATTGCCTTCATTGGTTTGGGTTGTTTAGGTATAGGCATGAGGGGTGAGATTATGTAGGGTTAGGGTAAGAATATCAGCGTAAGCCAGTCAGAAACCCTGGGGGAAAAAAAATCACGTCCTGTACTTACATATGTGCTAGGCTTGATTATGTTGAAAAGAAAACCACTTTTCGAAGATGGTTCATCAGATCTCGCTGGCGGTATATAAACATATGTATATGTATATATTGTTGTTGTTAAACTGATGTATGTATTGCTCGAGTTCTATGACATTTTAAGACACAATGAATTTGAATATAATGAATTTAGTCTTTTGTGAAACTGTTACAATGACTATCTCTGTAGACAAACTGCTCTGATAACGGTGAATGTTGGTTTATCTCATTGGTATGTACAGTATAATATGCATTGTGCCAGCTGGATTCCCCGATACAATAAACTATTGTACACTATCATTGTGCATGATAACTGGGACCCGTTAATGAATAACACTGAGCAGGAAATGGTTGCCAGGCAACCAGAGTAGACAGGCACACATGTTGAAGACAATTATTTCTAACAACCTAGAATAAGGTACCAATTCTCTGTCTCTGATGTTCTCTGTCCCTCTCAGGCACACAGGCAAGGTGGTGAAGGACGTCATCAACATGGGCTCATACAACTACCTTGGCTTTGCTGAGAACACCGGGGCTTGTGCCGATGCTGCTATTGAGTCCACAAAAAAGTATGGAGTTGGAGTGGGCAGCACTCGCTATGAGATGGGTAAGGGTAAAAAAAAAAGTTCTTTTGAATATAAAATCTGCAGGTTTTTAAAACATTTTAATGATTTGTCATCTAAAAGGGCTATTATTGTAAAAATTGAATTCATGATCAAATGGACTCTTATTAACTCTTATTGAGTCTTATTGACTCTTATTCAGTTGAAAACAAGGACCATGAAAAATTAGCTGAGTGATAGTCCTCTGGCCTTGTCCTGATTAGCAAAAAATGGGCCCTAAACAGCTGTTTTTTTATTGAATTGGTTCTCAAGAACCTGAGTACTTCTATATGTATGACTTAAATCATGTCAGCTACACATCTCTGGGAGAAAGGGGGAGAGGATTCCTGTTTCCTCAAAACAAGTCTTTTGGCGACAGTCGTCTGGAGCATTAGGGACTGTTGCATGGCTGTAGGAAAGCATGGAGTGGAATGTAAGCAGCCTAAGATGCCAAGGCCATCTTCCATTTTGATGGTTCTTTTACAGGCCTTTGACTAACAATTGAAAATGTTTGTGCCAAAATCCAGTAAGTGAAGGTTAAATCTTGTGCAACTTGTATTTCAAATAGTGAAGACAGTGGACAACTTTGAAGGGGATCAGTTGGTGTCTATTTTAACAAAGCAAGATTGTATTACAGACTGACTCTGAATCCATGCGGTTTCATATAATTCAATGCCCAGTTCACCTTTCCAAGATTGAAAGATTTTCACAGAAGAGGTTTTACTGTTGCAGTCTCATTTGGACCCAGGCAGCTGGAATGCATTGCATCCTTCATGAAACATTTGCAAAGCTGAGTTTATTCAAGTATTTTAAATCCAGCCTGCTTTTGCTGGTGCATTGCAACACATCTTGGTATGTGACTGCCACCTGTTGATCAGTGGAATAGTGTGAGAGCATTGGTAGGTCTGTGTATTGTGTCACCTGCCTGCATGCATGAGTGCTGGTGCGTCCTTGTGCACAAGATACACAAAACAGAGACCTGTTTATACAAAAATGGCTTTGTAGCAATACTAGAGGTCTGAAACTTCCAGACTACCCTCACCATTTGTTGAACAGGTAGAAGAAAATACTTGTGACTTAAATATTTCTCCCATGAGACAACTCTGCAGGTTACAGTTCATTGATTGGAAGTTGTTGTTAACCTGAGATTATTTCATTTCCAGGGAACCTGGACATTCATGAGGAGCTGGAACAGTTGGTTGCCAGGTTCCTGGGTGTTGAGTCATCTATGGCTTTTGGCATGGGCTTTGCAACCAACTCTATGAACATTCCTGCTCTCACTGGAAAGGTATGGAATTTCATTCACTTGCTTCCTTTTTTTGTTCTCCTTAGAACATCACACATCTTGATTTGACTACTATATTTTTGCCAGTGTTTTTATTGTTACACTGGCCCCTGTACCCAGACTGTAATTGTATGGGTGGGTTACACGAGTGCCATTAACACTTTTAATGCTAAGGGAAAGCACGGTTTCCTGTCTTACGTGAAAAAAGCTAGTTTTCAGATGTATGGCCAAGCTTGAAGAGTTCAGACTGTTCCACAACATGCTAGTTTCCGGCCAAAGCTTTCAAAACACTCTGCGTGCAGGGGGGGATTGATATTTGACCCAGCCACTGTTGTTCTAACCCGAACAAATCACACACCGGTCCTTACTTGCGTCCTTACTTGCTCTTTTCTTTTCTTGCCAATGTTGCTTGAACAGGAAGTAGAAATCTGAGCTGATAGGCGTGTGTACCTCGTGAGTCAGAACATGCTTCCTGACAGCCACATGAGTGAAAAACAGATACGCAGATGGACAAAGTGGGAGAGAGAAACTTACAGCAAGACAGTTAAGATTTGAGTCACAAGGGTTCATAAAATGTTAACTATTCTGTCACTTTTCTGCTAGCTCACATTGTTACATCATGGCATAATTGTATGTTGTGTAACAAGCTCATGTGATCATTGACGAGGGGAAATGGTGTGGCCTGTCTCATTGTTTGGAAGTGTTGACTTAGAGGTTAATAAGGTGGATAAGGTGTCAGCAATATTTATGGAATAATGAGCTACACATTCCCAGTCTAGAAACTTAAACTCTGAGTAAGAAAAATAAATTACCCAACAGGTAAAAATATTGAATTAGAATATGTGGTATCGCCCATCCCTGACATGTATGGGCATTATTGTGTTAGTAGAGTAGAGTATTGGGCCTAAAGGTTTATGTGATCAGCTTTATCTGAACAAGCCTGGATCATTTTTGTGTTCCAGACACTGAAGTTCAGTCTTTCTCATAGATGAAAGTCAGATTGCTCGACATTCTAAAACTGCAGCATGTGTGGTATTAAAATCACACAAGCACTAACGCTCCAAATAGAGCTGAATTGTGTCTGACTCTTCTGGCTAATTAGGGATGGCTCCTGTCCTGATGTGAAAACTGAAATCTCCAGCTATGAAACTTAAACTTGGCAGAATTCATTTAAAAGGATTTTTTTCCCTTTTGTTCTCTTCTTGTTTCAGGGTTGTCTTATTCTGAGTGACGAGCTGAATCATGCGTCGCTGGTGCTGGGTGCCCGCCTGTCGGGCTCCACCATTCGGGTCTTCAAACACAACAGTGGGTGACCTCCAATAATGAGCACCACACCTACGAACAGTTAGTTAGAACTGTGACTTAAGAGTACGCTCAAGAGATGCAGTCACACAGAACACATAGGATTAAAGTGTCTGAAATGGCTCTTTCAACACCATGAGACAGGATTTAGCTATAATCTGCTTTACTCAATAGGCGAAGAAATACATTTAACATGGGTGTGAGTTACAGCAGGTTGCTTCACTCAGTGCAAATTTGTCTTTCTCTTACTTGTAAAGTTTTAGATGTACACCAAACAGGCTGACTGCTAAGACCACACTCACAATGCTTCAAATGGTTGTGATCATAAAATATTGACACTCATCCATTAATTAAAGAAAGCTCTCGTATTGCTTTAGGGGAGTAAAATCTGTCATTTTCTCTGTGTTGTAGACATGCAAAGCCTGGAGAAGCTGCTGAGAGATGCTATTGTACACGGCCAGCCAAGAACCCACCGACCCTGGAAGAAAATTCTCATTGTGGTGGAGGGCATATACAGGTAGACACAATATTCTTTGTCATACATGTATAGGCTTGAAAATTACCTGAGTTAGATAATTAAGCTAACTTGGCTTATTAAGATTCTGTTTTACTGTTATTTCACTGCATTTTTATACTACTGCTGTATCACATCACACTTTGTTTACAGCCAATCACTTGACACCCACAGTTTCTTTGGTGAGGACACATTAATCTTGATTTAGCTTGACTGGTACCTTTCAGAAAAAGCATGAAAACACTTTGCAACTAATTTGTTCTTTTTTTCCGATCCTAAAATGATACTCAAAAAAGAAAAGCACTGAATGACTGACATCAAAGAACTGATTTTTTTTTTTTCACTGGTAAGGCGAATTAGAACTTGAAATTGAGCAATAGATTGCATTAGCTGTCAGTGGTTTAAAATTACTTAAATATATCAAAACACTTGCATATGTAATTCATACAATTGTTGTTTAACATTTATTAGACACCCTGCCTTGTGTTGGATTCTGTTCAAGTTAAATACATCCACACTGTTGACTGTTAACTTGGCATTTTATTTGAGACATTATGGTGTCTCACTGCAAATGTATTGATTTACTAAGAATGCCAAAGGCCTTGAAGGCTGTTTTTATGATGTGACCATGTCCCCATCTTCACTGTAGCAGCAAACTCATTTGCAGTAAAATGAAGAAGCATTTTTATAGGACAAGTGAATCAATATCTCTGTAGATTAGGGTTGAATGTAGGAACATTTCTCTGCTTAACTACATACTCAACATGCTGAACACGGACATATAGCGGTTTCACACTGTCTCATTCAAACAGTGTCTTAGTAGGGATGGGTGGATCAATTCTGCAGGATCGGTACTTTGATACTCACAAGCTATTCATTTACTCCCAGTTCTATTAAAAAATATTGGCAATAAAATTACATAAATCCAAAAGGTGTGGCTGCATGATTTTCAAACATTTTCAGTCCTTTTGTATGATGTTTGTACAAACATACAGCACTGACATATTTTAGCTTCGTAGTAAGATGAACTATTCGTGGAAAGAAAGTGCCACATAGCAGCAACAAGAGTAACTCCTTCAAACATTTAAAAACGCACCCCGAGTGTCATAAGAAGACTAAACAAGAAGGTCTCGTAAGGTCTTATCATAGTATTTCTGTAAAATACTAGACTATTTTTTACACTTACAAGCAAACATTTGAATTAATTGTATTCATATTTGCTTTTGTAAGTAATTTATCAATGGTTAGTATGTTTCATGTTATTTTCCTGTCTTTTTTTAATGAAATTGACCATTTATTTGAAAATTCAAACACCCATTTAAGAAATGATCAGTATCTATTGGCAAGATTGTAACAAAAAGAATCGGTATCATAATGAATTTAAAAAGTTTGGTGTCACCCATCCCAACGACTCAGCTGTTATGTCAACACTCCCTTATGTCATTTTGCTTAAATAGAATAGAAAATAATGGCAGCCCTGAAGTGTGCCCATTTTCCTCTAAGCATAGTGTATGCGCTGTTATTCGAAGTGGACTTACTATGAAGGTAATCAATCCTGTTGATCAATGTAGTTCTCAGAGAAACTGCCTGACATACTCAATGTCCTTTACTAATGCATGTTAATGGAGTTTCGTCTCCACTGGGATTTTCAAAGTAAACTGCTAAAATAGTCACTGCCTACATAGACATTAAGAAATACACAACTAAACAGGATAGGCAGCTGCTCACATGCTGCCTCAATAACACAGAAGCTAAGGGATTACTGTATTCTCCATAAAATAGCTTTTGCCTAAATCTTGAGTAATTAGGTTGAAGTGTGTCATTACTGTAGGTCACTTATGGGACAATTTATTGGTTTTTTTTTTTATTTTTTTTTATTTTTAACATCATGTTCTTGTCCTGCAGCATGGAGGGGTCAATTGTGCGTCTGCCCGAGGTCATTGCTCTGAAGAAGCGCTACAAGGCATATCTGTACCTGGACGAAGCCCACAGTATCGGGGCCCTGGGGCCTAACGGCAGAGGAGTGGTGGACTACTTTGGCCTGGATCCCAAAGATGTTGACATCATGATGGGAACATTCACCAAGAGTTTCGGTGCTGCTGGAGGATACATCGGAGGCAAAAAGGTGGGTGAACACTTGCACAGGTAAAACTAAAACCTTCGAGGTCAAACAATAAGGGATGCACAGTTAATCAGACAGATTACAGTCACTGAAACATTCAGTCATCCTCTTCACAGAGCTTAGCAATTTCCAGACCCAGTACATTTTATGTCATTCTTTTTTGGGATTGGTCAACAGTTTACCAGCAATGGGAAATTTAGCTTCCTGTTTTTCAGAAAGGGAACTGTTTCAGTGTATGCATTCATTTTCAGTAAGAGAAGAACTGCCAACAATGCTGCCGCAGTTGGCGATGGTAAAGAAACGTATACAAATACAGAGCCAGTGCAAACACACTGATGCAAAATGCAGCAATTAAAAACAGAAATGACTGACTGAAACACCTGTGCGCACAGTTTTTTACAGTGTGAAATACTGTACAGTTACACAGTTACATGTGATATATTACATTATATCCTACACAATACCTAATAAGTTAATGATAGTATTTTTTCAAAATTTTCTGTCTGTTTTCTTTTTTCACAGTTGTGTTTATTGAAAATGTCAAGGTATACATGGAAAATAGTTCAGTTTCTAAATTTCCCCCGACAGGTGAATATACACATCTCTATACTTTGAGAGATAAAGGGATTGTAATAGTGGTAATAAAAATATATTAAAAAAAAACTTAATAGTCTGCTTCAGTTAGTGACTTTATTCATCTGTGCTGCTACATTAAAACAAAATGTCCTGTATCGTCCTAATCCGTCTTCAGTGTTGGCACACTAATCAAATAAAATGTATTGCATTCACATTGTTGTTGGAAAATAAAAGTAATTTTAATTTGATTTCTCTGTCAGGAG
Organism: Lutjanus erythropterus; assembly: GCF_056507025.1. Taxonomy (NCBI): domain Eukaryota; kingdom Metazoa; phylum Chordata; class Actinopteri; order Lutjaniformes; family Lutjanidae; genus Lutjanus; species Lutjanus erythropterus. Next base: position 12,084,442 of record NC_139331.1, read on the forward strand.
CTTATCGACTATCTGAGGTGCCACTCTCACAGTGCCCTGTACGCCACCTCCATGTCCCCTCCTGTGGCCCAGCAGATCATCACCTCTATGAAGATCATCATGGGAGAGGATGGGACCAAACTGGGTAGGTGCCAGAAAATGACCCTTATCTCCTAAAAGTCCACCTCTGTTTTGGTAGCAGCATTTTATAATGAGGAGAGGGGAAAATGGCAGCTTTAATCACAATACAAGCCCAAAGATGGTAACTATTTGCAAAGGTATGCAGAGATGTTTGATGAAAGAAGCTTGATATTTGGCCAAATTGAAGCTAATGACACATGTTATGATGGACTGAAGAAACTCTTCTTGGTGAGCTTTTCTTGCAAATTACACATGTTATGATGGACTGAAGAAACTCTTCTTGGTGAGCTTTTCTTGCAAATTACACATGTTATGATGGACTGAAGAAACTCTTCTTGGTGAGCTTTTCTTGCAAATATTTTCCCTGAAACTTCCAGGATTTCCGAGTCAGTCTGATTTGAGACTACTGTCACAGAATTGGTTCAGTATTTGGAATGCCTTTCCATCAGTGGCCACAAGATGGCAGTATAAGTCTGTGGCTCAGACTTTATTCATTATTACAAACCTCAGGTCTGTAGCAGTCTGGCGGACACAAATTTGTTTCCTTTCAATTCACATGAGCCTTGCCACCTTTTGTACTTTGGCTCCTTTGTACTGACTGTGTTTGTTTACTGTGGAAAGTTTTCCCTCACAGCCAAGAGAAAGAGGTTTCTATCTGTGGCCAACTGGCAATTATTTACCAGTAAATAAAGGTGTGTTAGACAGTCTTATCAAACTGTATGCCATGTGTAAACCCATTCTAGATATAATGTAAATGCCACACAGGTCCTCGTCCTTCATACATTTCCATTTACATCATATAACTTGCAAATACAAAACTTGGTTCAAATGTCAGCATTAGTAAATTCCTGTGTAAGTGTCTTCTGATCTTATTTTTCCACATGAGTGACAGTCCTGCCTGAGTAAATCTGTATAACTTCTGAGAAACACTTTTGTAAGCTATAGAGTTGCTCTTAAAAGTTAGTTGCAGGCGATTATTTTCCCAATCTGATCATGGTAAAATAAAACCTGCAGTTTAATTGAGTGTCTTTAGCATGGTTTTGCATATTTGAAGGCCTCTATAGTCAACAGCCTTTACTCCTGTCTTTATCTTTGGGGATGTGCATTTTTAAAAACTGCTGGAAGGTCTTGAACCAGTGGTATGCTGACACTTCTACCCTCTGCCTTTATGGCTTTCAGATGTGTGTTTCTTTGTGTATGTGTGCTTCTTTGCCTTCACGCTGGGTACAAAGCAGCATGGTGCTCAGGGCCAGAGATCTGTGCAGATCAAACTCTGCTGGACTCATCTCCTACACACACAAACACATCACTAAGTCTTGTTTTTTTTGCAGGGCGGCACCCCTTTTTACTCTTTACGGGGCTTGATTGATGCTGCCCCCTTAAAATGCTGATAGAAGCTCAGGTTACCTTGCATTAGGCACACGAATAAACACCTGGAGCAACCTCTTATAGTACGACTGTTGAACATTGTCATCAACTCTTTCTCCAAACCATTGCTGAGAAGAGAAGGCCAGACCAGCTGACCATCCCACTTTTCCTTGTAGGAGAGTAACAATGACAGTCTGATTGGTTGCAGCCCTGTCACTGTTTGAAATTCAGGCCTTTCAAGATTCAGACAATGACACAAAGTCAAAATGACAGCTGAGCTGCCTGCTAACAGTTTGTTGAAGTGTTCAAGTTGCTCAGGACGGCTGCTCAAGGTTCCTGGAAAAGGCGTGCGTTAAAATGGACATTTGTTGTTTGAAGCTTGCATCAATCAAATATGTGGATGGGAAATAATAACACAAAGTTTACGCAAAGTTTTCTTCAATCTGAAAAGAATTTTAAAGGCCTCGAAAAGCAAAATGTCTGAATATCATATGCTACTGTTTGGGTTTTTTTCTCTGTTTTATCACTCTGTGCTGAGAATAACTTTGGATTCCTTGACTGTGGAAAACAAATGTCTGGATAAATATAATGTCAGACTTTGTTGTGTCTCAGGGTGCTTTGAAGCCGTGGTGTTTCTGCTCTGTTTTTCAGCACAGCCAGGCAGATGTGTGTTGCTGTTGGCGCTTGGTGCCATATGGTTATTTGTTTGGTTAAGATGCTATCTCTGGAGGCTCAGCCTGAGGATTCACTAAGGGAATACACAGTGTGCAACAGACTGACACGTGAGGATTGATGCCCGTTTAGTTTCAGCCCCTTGACCTCGACTGTAAAGAATCCTGGTTGCCTTCAAAGGCGAGTGGTGTATTGCTGTCTCCAAACAAGTGTAGGACATGATAAAAGACATGGTGTTTTGGCAGGAGTTTTACACTTATCCTATGGATTATTTTTAGGTTTTTTGCTTACATGGTTTTGTTACTGCAACACATTAATTTGGGCTTGCGCTTTCAGAATAAATTCTTGTTCTGTAATTTAAAAGCAGGCTAAATAGCATGCACTCTTGCAGTTATCCACCATGGATGATCTCTTCATTGTAAATTGTGTCTTTCCCTTGGAGATGACAATAGGCCTCTTCATTAAAGAATATCCAACTCGAGGTTGTGCTGTTGTACCGAATGTCAGCATGGCTGTGATTATCAGTTGCTTTTTTGCAAGCAAGCACCATTTAGTACTTAACAGCAGTATGTGACAATAGATTTTGATTTGTTTCTTTATTTAATCATTTATCTGGCTCAGCCAACACAAATAGTTCTGCAACTGTAGTGGTACTTACATTAATGCAGTGGAGTCTGGATGGATCATAAAACTGCCTCAAGACTGTATTCAGCTCACTTTTCTTAAAGCACTGAATGTTGATGTTTATATTTTTGAGACTCACCCTGGTGCGGACCAAACAAATGTACCAAGACTTATGCTTGAAAAGGCCTTCCGCTTCCAGCTGAACTTTGGTGCACTTTGTTTGTGGTCTGAAACAAACAAAGCAACCACAGACATTCAGAATAGCTGATGATTTTAGTATGATTTCAAAATACTAATAAATCCATCTGCTGATCATGAAATCTCTTCAGGAAGAGATTGTATAAACGATCTGTATAGGAAATGTATGTTTCATTCAGTCATTTTTGTCTCATGGTAACACACGTGGAGGTATTTTCTCTCATTAATCTGACAAAAGCTGTTAAAACGCATGTAATGAGAGTAACGCATGTACTTAAAAGTTCAAGTGCTGTTACACTGTCTGTCAGCACACATGGATTGCCTCTTGTCCAGTCAGTTTGCTAGGTCAGAAATAACTGTTGTATAAATTGATATTAAAAGGGGGAGACGCAGGTGTCGTGAGCCTAGTTAAGGTGCCATTCTATTTAATGTAGCAGAGCCTTTCCAGTGAGCCAACAAGTATAATAGTTGTGTTTGACCTGAATGGAATGGACTCTAATTCATATCACTAATAACACCTGTCTTTACACTACTATTTCATATGAAAATTTCTGTTGTGAAAAATGTCTGCTATACACTTTCATGAAGCTAAGAGGCTTATATGATAAATGAAAAGAGTGTTGTAGGGCCTGCACACCACCACAGGTGTTGTCAGTTATTGTGGCTATTTAGACCTCTGCACAGGTTTCCTGTAACTGTGTGTGGTCACCAACCTCATGTACTAATAGCAATAATAAAGGTGGAAGTTGTGCTCTCACAGGTGCAACAGGAGATTTCTCCACACAGAGCTGATGAGAAGAGGTCTAATCAGGCAAATTAAGTGAAAACACCTGTGTGGCTGCGCCATGGGTGAGAGGGGACTTTCAGTATTGATGCAAACTGGTCCAACTGGTCAGTACTCATTATCAAGGTGTTCTAATTGCAACTGAACACCAGTAGACCTTTTTCACAGCAGCCATTTTGACATGAAAAAGTAGTGTAAACACAGGTGTTACCACTGATACTAAATAAGGTCCTGTTACATTCAGGTCAGACAGAGTCAGGGTGCTGCTGTTGTGGATGTTGGCTCTCTGGAAAGGCCCTGCTACACTAAATGAAACAAGACTTTTATTAGTATCATTGGTAACATTTGTGTTTACTCTGCTATTTCATATAAATATGGTTGCCATGAAAAACATCTATTTGAAATATTGTGAAAGGTGTTGAACTCCAGTTATAGTAAAGTAAGGCAGGCATAACATCTAAAACATATTAAGTGAAATTTAAGTAGTAGTAATAATTAAACTGTCGTTTATCCAAGTGGGCCCATGTCATGAAATATCCCTTTGTTTATCTGTCCTTTCCAGGTGCTGATCGCCTCAGACAGCTATCAGAGAACACCACCTACTTCCGCAGGAAACTCCGCGAGATGGGCTTCATCATCTACGGCAACGATGACTCACCCGTCGTACCCATGATGCTCTACATGCCTGCCAAAATTGGGTGTGTGATTCTCCTCCATTTCATATTACGTGATATTTTCAATGCTTTGAACATCAAGGATAATTAGGATGGCTGATCAGAAGAATCTCACGAATGATTTCACATTTGGATAAAACATAAAGGCTCTAATTTAAATGACTTTTCTCACTGTTGTCCCTTCTCCAAATAGAATCTGACTTTGTGTGTGTGGAAAGATGTTTATGATTTCTCTTTCACACATTAAAGAGAACATCATCTAAGATGTGGTGCTGGAGAGATCAAATCATCAGTTAGATTTGCCAAATGTTGCCCTTGGTCAAATGTCGCTGTTGCTTTTCAGGGCATTTGGTCGGGAAATGTTAAGGAGAAACATCGGCACAGTGGTCGTCGGCTTCCCAGCAACACCCATCATTGAGTCAAGGGCACGTTTCTGCGTGTCGGCTGCTCATACCAGAGAGATGCTTGACACAGTAAGTCATCCAATAAATCCACTGTCTGAAACACAAAATTAAATGTATTAATAGATATGTATATTGGTTTATCGAGTAAAACAACACAAAACACTTTCCGGGGCAACTCCCCCTCAAGAAAAACACCGAAATATCAAAACAACAAAACACCTCGGCTTACTGTGACGATATGAATATAGTGCAGAGACTCTGGTGGTAGCCTGCATAATGCAGGCCATACAAATTTAACAAAAAATCCATTCTACTTAAACTGTCTTATAAGAATAGAAGAAATATTTAAAACAAAAAAAGACATAAAAAGACTTCCATGTTCAATTAAAATACAGCCCTAATTCCAAAAGTTGGGACACTGTAAAATTTAAATAGAAACAATGCAATGATTTGCATTTTCAACCTATATTCAGTCAGATACAGTACACAAACAAAAAAAATACAAAACGTTAATTGGTAACAGGTGATTGTATCATAATTGGGTATTAAAGGGGCATCCTTTTAAACCTCAGTTGTTCAATAGCAAGGACGGAGTAAGGATCGCGTAGTGAAAATCTGCTTTGGCAAATAGTCCAAAAGTTAAAGAACAATGTTTCTCATCACAAAACTTTAAGGAAATTAGGAATTTCATCTTCTAAAAGATTATCCATTTGTGAAGGCCCCATTAAAGCTCCAAGGTACATACAGGTTTTGGAGCAACATTTGCTGCCATCCAGATGTCGTCTTTTTCAGGGACATTCCTGCCTGTTTCAGCAAGACAGTGCCAAGACACATGTTACAAGAGTGTGGCTTTATAGCAAAAGAGTTTGGGTACTATGTGTGGTGCATTATGAAGCACAAAATATGACAATGGAGATGCTGGTCTGTGGAGCACCTGAAGTTGCATATCAAGCAAGAATGGGGGAAAAAAATTAATATATAATGTATATATTAAAATGTATTGTCTGTGCATGTTTTACATAAAGTCCCAACTTTTTTGCAACTGGGGTTGTACATTATCTTCAATACATACATGTCAAGTAATCAAGTGAGACATATTCAAGCATGACCATATGCCACTGTTTTAGTTACTCATTTTCCAGCAGACATATCCCTTAGATTTACAGCTTTATTTTTATTTTGAAGACTACAAGGAACTGGCTGATGATGGGTGACATAATCAGCAGTTCCTTTACATTTTCGTCCCATTTCTCTCTTCACTTTCTGATGGCAGAAGACGTCCTCAGATGTCTTGCCATAAAAATGGTGTAGGCAGTTTCCACTTGCAGTGGGAACAAAACAACTTGAAAATCAGCATGAAAATGACTTTAAAATGGTCATTGGCTTTTAGAAATGTGGGTATTTTTGTCAAAACGTCAGCACAATCATAAAAAAATGCCTCTGGGACTATTTGCATTTGCTCTACTGTCACCACTCATATGCAGCGGTAAGATGATCACCTCTGTCTGTACTGGAGGAGATGAGTAAAACAAGTTTCTTGGACACTGGACTCTATGTTTTTATTGTATACTGCCACTTCCAATATACAGCTGCTATTTAGTCTTTATTTATTGTCCAAGATGTAAAGAGAAAGACATCTGAGTCTTCACCACTGGGTCCAGTTCAAGGGATGTTGTTACAGGACTTACATCGCTGAAGACTTAATTTTATCCTCAACATGATATAAGAGTTGGTTTGGATTCACTGGTGATTATGGATTATAGCATGCTGTAGGCTTTTTTTCAGCTTGTGTGTGTGTGTGTGTCTGCAGACTTGTAGTGTGTGTGCCTGTTGAATAATAAAAGCTCCCAATATGTCCTTTATTATAAAGGAACTTGGAAGGCCAAAGCTGTCTCCAAGTATTACAGCACGGCTCAGACGGAGACTTTTATTTGAGCTGCTCTGTCTCTCCAAAGACACTTCATTCATCTTACTGAGGAGCATGTCAACACCGTTTGTAATAGTCCATTTAAAGGGCATCAGCCTGCCTTTGTAGAGCACTTCGAGGAGCCGCTTTTTCCGTCTTTGGAAAAGCCAGCCCCTCGCTATTTCTCAAAGCATGGAATCAGAAAAAAGGTCAGGAGGAAGGTAAATTGTTTCCAGGTGCCCGCAGTGTTGCAATGCTGATACAGTCTCTTGTGTAAAGAAGTGGAGGAGTTTTCTGTTCAGTTGTGGTTTACATAGGCAGCCTTCTGTCATGTTTAGTGCTTGAAAATCCAAGTGTGATTAAGCCTTATCATGTCATTTATCACCTACAACAGCGATCCTCTTTCAAGTCCTGCTACATGTGTAATCCTCAGGGTTTTTTATTATTGTCTGCCTTGTCTGTGGCTATTTTCACTTAATTCTGACAGATTTAAAGCAGAGATATGTAAAAGCCTGCGTTCAGAAATGAGAATTGCAGTCCAAAGAGTGAACTGGAGCCATAAACGGTATACTGAAAAGGTTGAATCCCTATTTATTTTATGATCTATGGCTGAAGCAAACTGTTTCCCCTGCCCCTCCTCCCCAGACTCAAAGTTGAAGCAGGTTGCAGGGACATTTAGCACAAGCACAAGACGAGTGCAAAAGTCCACCACTCTGAATATACACACTTGGAGTTGGACTTCAGTGACTGCCTGCCAGACTCCATTAACATATTGCTCAATTTAACTGTTATAAAATGTACTCTTTCTAAAAGATTATTAATGTTTTCTTATGACTCATGAACAAACCCTAACTAATTCGGCAAACATTCGGCATTAATTTGAATTCTAATAAATGTGAAATGTGTGAAATAAATAATAAAATGTGTAGAAATTTCAAAGGAGAACATGCTGGCTGTAGCGTTGTTGCAGTTTCCTTAATCTCTGGTGACATATCATGGTCATTTTATGATTTGGTACAGTAAGTTTCATATTTCTCCTTTAAACCATTTTGGATTCAGATTAATGACATTCTTGTTCTTTTGCCAGGCATTGGAGGCCATCAGTGAAGTGGGCGACCTGCTGCAGCTGAAGTACTCCAGACGTGAGGAGCCTCTTCCCTCGCTCGGGTGGATGGCCGAGGAGAGCCTGCTGCAGGACTGAGCCACATCATCCAACTCAACTATCCCTTCCCTCACTTTCCCTTTTCTCGCCTGATATGCCCTTTTCTGTCCTTCATTTTCCTCTGAGCCAGTCTGTCTGCCCCGTATCTCTTCACATCAGACTCCCACGGACTCACTCAAGAACCAAAGTCCAACACAGGTCCACCCTATTTTGAAACCTGCACACTAGCGTGGCTCATTAGCCTGTGTGCAGAGGACCAAAATCACCCTCATCTTTCTGTACCTCTGCGTTGTTATAAAGTGCGTTCAGAGCCTTTCAGTTAGTTCTAACTTGTTGTGACTACATCGTTCTAATGTCAAGTCTTATTCCTGTATGCACATTGAATGTGTGTCTCTTATTTGTGCAATAATAACAACAATGTGGAGTTTCTTTGTAATACAAACAACCTGGAGTGAAGTAGACAGATTTGTTTTTGCCATGAGTTCCTACTCATGTGCTTGCAGAAAAAGAAATCTGATCATAGCCACTGCTATGATGAACACAAGAGGAAAAAATTATATATGTAAATATTATTTATCCCGAAGTTGGTAATACTGCCTTAGGGTAGCATCCCAAACCTCAAAGAGATATACATTATTTCACAGGAGTAACATTAGCATGTTCACTCCATATGTATTTATCTTTTTTCTGATCATCTTTACTTGAACAGATTATAGAATATTGGGTTCTTCCCTAACCAAAGGATATATATGTATATGTATAGATATGTTTTCTACCTTATTCTCTTAAAATGCAAAGCAGATGTTCCAAAAGAAAACATTTAACAGGGAAAGAATCCCAGGGAGCAAGACTTAAAGGAATATTTTTTACTGCTTATTTTCTAGAAATATTTTTCAGCCTTATTTACTGTTTACACCTGCACTCAAAAACTTGAGCCCAGTGTCTTTAACATTTCTAACGAGCTACATGTGTGATTCTTTTTTTTTTGTTTTGTTTTTTTGTTTTTTGGCCAAGTCCTTCTCACTCAAGTGCTTTCATGTGAAACGGCGTCGACACCGATCTCCGAGCACGATGACACGCTGTAACTCAGATCTGTATGTATGACGATGTCGCCAATCCGATATACAGACAGCTTTATTTATTTAAAATGTCTTTGTCAAATTTCGCCTATCTTATTTTTGTTGTGAAAAATGTAACTGTTATCTGAAAGGCAGCTCCAAATGTGTCCCAGTGGAGGAGGTGTGTGTTTTTAACTGACTACTTATCACGTCTTAACTTCAGTGCTAGCACTACTGACAGGCATTGTAAATGCACAGATGACGTAGTCACTGAAATTTGCAACATTTGTTTGGTTATGCTTGTTTTTTTTTTCCTCATAATTTATCATCTGTGGTCATCTTCTGGAATGGCATTCCATATCAGTCTGCTTTCAGTGTCAAGTTTGTTTTGTTTTCCTGTTTTTGTCCGACTTTTTGTGTGAAGTCACCCCAAATATCCCGTTCGTGTGTGTGTGTTTATGTTGTTATCACTTAATTGATGTGAATCGGAGGCCGCGTCAGTGTAGCCAGCCAGAAAGCTGGCCATTGTCTGGCAATGTGACCATTCCTATACATGTTCATCAAAGTGATTATACTCAACTCAAGTTTAGGGATGCTTTTGTTGATGTTTTTTGGCATTATAACACAGCATGACAACCTTTTTGGGGTCTCTTTCAACTGTACATCCATTAGACATCAATCAGTAGCATTGTTGTCTTTGAGTGAGTCATTCCTATACTGTTTTTTGCAAAAAAAGAGGCTTGAATAGCAACTCCATGATGCGTTCGCTTTTAATAAATATACCATAAAAGGTGGAACACATGACTATGATCTGGAATTGCACTCTTCAGACATTAAAGATTTTCTTCTCATCAAAGTTTCCTCTCTAGCTGTCTGCTGCACTGTGCAGTACGTTAGGTCTCTACATTTCTGTCTATGGAGGCAAAAATGTAATTGCAAACAGGAACATGAGTGTTACTCTCAGCCAGGTTTCCCTCACTGAAACTGAGGAATTAAAGTCTGCAGAGATTATAAAAATGTTTGAGTTGCTTGGAGCTCTTTGATGTAATGTGACATGTTCCAGCCTTCCCACTACAAATACCTGCAGACTGACCTGCAGTTACCATTGGAAATGTGCTTATCGGTTGCTTTTGCCCTTGGAATTGTATTTGGGTTGAAGATAAACCACTTAGAGGAGTTTGTAAAGCCATGATGTTTGTCGACCATGTTGTTGGAAACAGTGCTGATTAAATCACGTTCTTTGTATCAAGTTCTGAAAAGGCTTTGTGTTTATTTACAGCAGGCGCACACACACAGACTGTAGTCACAACTTAAAAGCTCATGACAAACATGTTTGTAAGCCTTTTTGACTGATAAGTCACTGACATCCTGCCATTACACAGCATTCCACCCTGGCCAGTCATTCACTTCAGTCTTAAAATGGTATTTTTGTGAACCAGTATGGCAGTGGGATGAGATAATGACTTGTTTCCAGAGTTTAGAAAACACCAAAACAATCCTAAAGAAAATTACATGTGATTTAAGACTTTGTAGGAACAAAGGAAATAATTTCTCGAGGCTTTGGTGGAATATTTTAAAATTTGGTATTGACGTCCAGTGGTGGAATGTAACTCAGTACATTTACTGAAGAACTGAATTAAATTGAAGCTACTTGTGATTTGCTTTTTTCCCATTTGTCTGACAGCTTTAGTTAATAGTTCCTTTTCAGGTTACAATGTTTGATGCCTATTGAAACCCATGTATCTCCAAATCTTATGATTCTGAATTTGAATGTTGGTGATAAACTGAAGGATTAAATGTTCCTTCATGGGTTGAGAAAGTGTTCTTACTTCTTAAGATAAGGGATTAAAAAAAAACAACTCTTGGACTAGCTGGAAAGTGAGTTATCACAGAGCTGATAACAGCTGTTTAGCTGTAACCATGAAGATTCAATTACCCAACACCGGTCTATACAAAGCAGTTAAATAAAGTAGTTAAAATTAGAACAACCTTAAACATCTACAGCTGTAAAATGCAACATGCACATTCATGCAGCAGCAATATTAATCCACAAATGTCATATACAATAGCACAACACAGACAAGGGCACAGGTATAGATTTTTGGCAGGATGCGGGGGACATTATACCCTCAATAAAGGGGGGACATATTATTTGGCCCATCCTCAAAAAAAACAAACAAACAAAAAAACACGAAAATTGCAGAGGACTTTTATTTTGACAAACAACTAGAATTCAACTCATAGACACAACAGTGATTCCAGGAAAGTAGATGGTGGTGGTATGGGATGGTTGCCGTCTGTCATAAAATAGAAAGAGAAAGAAAACAGCTGAGCCGAAGGGGAAAAGGAGGACAAGGTCCAATATTAGGACATTTTTTCTCAAAAAGTCTCACAACCAAGTATGTTGTGACTTGTGCTGGTAGCTAATGAGCTACAAGGTAATGTTTTTGAGTTTACTTTTCAAAGTGTAATGTTGCCTGCCTGTAAATAAATTAAATCGTACTAAGCTAGGAGCTGAGGAGCTAATTTAGCATTAGCTGCACACCAGCTCTCAAAAGACAGTGTGGAACTGGGGTTGGGCTGATGGACGATACCATCATCCAACATGGTGGCTGACAGTCATCGACCACTGAGCCCTCTACCATTGTGACTTACAAGCCTGCTGTAGTTGAGGTTGTGTGTCCCCTCAGAGATGCCATAAAGCAGCAGTTTTGGTGAAGGATCATATTTTACATATGGGAGAAAAAAATTAACAGAAACTGGTCATTGTACTGTCTACATCTCTGTTGATTGTTTTCTTATTAAACCTACTCAGTTAAGCTAACCTAAAACACTTTGTTACATTGGTGGCAGCACTGTTATTTTCCTGTGGGCTGTTACTGTTTCCAAGAACAGTCCATCATGATGTCTCACCGTGGACATCGTCCCATGCCAATTACACAGAAATCACCCAACTCTCTGAGGGACGTTTGAATTGTTTAAATTTTGAATTTCATCCATTGGAATTAACACATAGTCCACACATCACTGCGATGGTCTTTCCTGCATAAATTTATGTAGAAAAGGCATCATTCTGTGCATAAAAATTCACCATAATGCAGAGTAGAAGTGTTTGACATTCAGAGTTTCCTAAGGGGGGACCCTCAGAGGGGGGACCCTCAGGCCCCTCGCTGAATGCCCCCCCAATGTTGAAACAAAACCTACATCCTTGGACAGGGAACATTTTACTGCACTGTTAGTACCCTTACTTTTAATATTTTACATACATTTTGCTGATAAATTAAAACTTTATTTTAATACTTGTACTTAAAGTTTTTCATGCAGGACTTGTGTATGAATATTTCTAAATGGCCTGAGTGCTTCTTCCACCTCTGTTAAGGTCTGGGTATTTGATTCAATTGACTTCTGTCCACTTCAGGTCCTGCTCGTGTAGGTTTTTGGAGGCTCTCTGTAAACCAAACCTTGTACCTTATCAAGGACCTCAGAGGCCCATCGCCCCCCCCCCCCCCGCCCCTCCACACAGCTGTGAGCAATAAGCTTCCCACCCCCAACTCCTTCAGCATCAACCCTCTGAATGCGTGCGTAAAAGGCAAGTTTACCGAAACCGGTTGGCTGGGCTCTGCCGTGCGCACACAAACACTCACACAGACAGACAGACACATCCACTGGAACGGGTCGGTGGATGAACTTCAGCTGGATAATGGATTAACGCATCAGACAGATAAACGCAAAAACGCGCAGAACAGCATGCTATGAACTCCAGATGTCAATGTATTGGAAGAAAACACCCACCCACCCACGACGGGATGACTCACAGTTTAAAGTAGTTGAATAAGCGAGCGCCGGTGCGGACGGGGAGATTGTTTCTGCGTGGGGTATTTGACTTCTTTCTGGTACTTAAAGCTCCTCCAAACCGTGGTTTTTATGGGGCAGAAGAGAAGCGTAGAGCTCGACCCGCTGCCACACGGACTGACAGAGATATGGATAACGCGCGGCGGGATACCTCTGGACACTGGTGCGCATCTTCTTCATAAAGTGCGACACTTCGACACAGACCAGGTCTAAAACTTCATCTGTCCCGAGTCAAAGTTGAAGACAAGCGGACGACGAGCTGGACATAGTCGCTTCTTCTGAACCAGCGGGCTATTTTAGGGAGAAAAGTTTGAGAAAAGTAACTTTTGCAAGCCTTCAAAGAGGAAGCTTTGAAGATGCGTCAAGAGGACGCGTGGAGATTTCAGATGCTGCTCGTGATTTGGTCCATACTTGTCTTTAGTTTGGGGACAGGGTTTCCTACCAGACACAAGAATGTCGGCCATAAGGTGAGTTTTACTCAGTTATTATCATGTTTTCTTTGAAGTCGTCAAGTTGAAGCAACAAGTTTCAAAAAGCTGCAAAGTCTTAAAATCACACCTGCTGCTGATGAAACGTTTGTCAAATTTCTCCCGACGTCATGACACTTACTGTTCTGTCTGCCTTATTACTAAATACTGTGCAACACTCTCAATTTTGTAATAACAGTGACAGTATTATACAAATATTCAGTGTTGTACAAAGTACCCAAAAGTCAAAACTGAGCAAAAATTAAAGATATCATGCTAAAATATTACTTTAGTAAAAAGTGGAAGTCAGTTCTGGTTATAAATGTCTACAGTATCAAATGTACAAGTTCAAGTAAATTATACATGTTCCTTACTGTTTATTCTATGGCCAAAATCAAATATCACAGTATTTTTGTCAAAATACAGCAATATTGATATTTATTGATATTGCAACCATATTGTAGGGATTCTATTGGTGCTTTCACAAAATATTCATATATTTTTTTGATAAATGATCAACAGTAGTGTGGAAATACTAAGTGGATAAAGACAAAAATTCAGATTTAGAAAATAACATCACATTACTGTAATGCATCATATGAAATCAGGAGAAGACAAAAATAAACTATGCATATGTACATTCAGAGTTTCATGGTTTCCACTGGACAAGAAGAGAAAGAAATGTTGTAATCTGAAATGTAACTAGTAACTAAAGCTGTCACATAAATCCTGATCTGAGTTGTGGTGGAGTTGAACTATAAAGTAGAAGCATGAAACAGAAATACTTAAGTTAAGTACAAGTAACACAATTTTGTACCTTAATACAGTACTTGAGTACGTTCCATCTCCGCAAATATGTCAGAAATAACTAAAAAATGTGTCTTTTATTGGAAAATTATTGGATTTTAATTATCTGGAAATTTTCCCACCCATTTTCTTCATTTATTTTTTTTTACAGGTTTTATCTGTGAAATTTGAATGTCACTGTTGAAGAAATGGCTTGTAAAGTTAAAAGTCTTTATTAACCATCACCTTCAGTTTTCATCAAATGATTCAATCAGTTAAATGAGCTGAAATCTTCTCATCAGTGCTTGCTGCTCTCTTTTGTTGCACTTCTCTCTCCATGTATAGTAAGGTTTGCCATCACTGGGCAATCACCCTGCTATAATAAATCCAAACTCCACACATCACACACACACACATGCTGTGCAGTGTTTGGTGTGTGTGTGTGTGTGTGTGTATGGGAATGTTTGTGTTACACACAGACATATTTGGATATCAAAGTCTGTTTGTGTGTGTTTGTGTCAGGGTTCAGTTTTTGCCTTTGAACTCTCCGTCTTGTGTGGCCTCCCATGGATGCCCTATTGGGACGCTCTCTCTCTCATCATCTGTCTGATTGATGTCAAAGAAAGAAGAGACAGAGAGGAAAAAGAGGGAGGGGAGAGGAGACGAGAAGGCAATGATTAGTGAGAAGAAGAAGAATAAAATCCAGAGGGGCTATTTGTACGCGGGCATGTGGAGGCACACGGCAGCTATTGGCTATTCACACCCGACCCTCTTATTTTAGCCTTAAAGAGCAGCAGATTCACCACCACCGTGGTGGATGAATGTGCAAGGTTTTCCTGCATGACAGTGGCATTTGAATCCTGCCCCAGAAGACTATGGTTTGACAGTAAAGTGAAATTACATGCCAATGGTATCTGTTATTTACAGCTTTTTAAAATTGTTTGGTTAGGTTGAGGCAGACACTCTTCTTGGTTAGTTTAAGGGAACAAAAATACTTGGTTAGGTTTAGACAAAAGAACTACTTGTTAGGTTTAGGCAACAAACCTTCTTGGTTAGGTTTACACAACAGAGCTACTTGCTGGGTTTAGGCAACAAAACTTCTTGGCTAGATGAAGGCAACAAAAGTATTTGGTTAGGTTATAAAAAAATGACTTGTTAGGTTTAGGTAACAACACTACTTCTTTAGATTATGAAACAAAACTCTGGTTATGTGTAGGGAAAAAAGTGCATGCATGTGTAAATAAACACATTGGCCATTTATATCCTAGGTACAAATAGCATTGTCGGCTATGGACGCTTGGGTGCTTGTCTGCGCTGTGCTCCAACATATAAAACGGGTGTAAATAGTTGCATTGGCTATTCAACCCCTGGTGCTAATAACCACAGAGGCTATTCCAAAGAAGGTGCAAATAGCATCTGGCAAAAAATTTCAGTGGGACTGCTCCTGTGATTGTTCCTTTCATTCACCAAAAGGAGTCTGCAGTTGGTGACGCTGCACCTCCGCCTGTGACCTGCTGGATGTGCGTCTGTAAGTGGTGGATGGAGAAGGGAGATTAGCAGAGGAAGAGAGAAGGAGGAGGGGAGGCTCAGTAAAGCGGGTGCCCAGTAACGAGATGCTTATGTAACCAGAATAAGGCGAGCCCTCGGCATCTCTCACACTGGAGCTCGGGTCAAGTGTCACTCATCTGATTGTTTACATTGGCTCTTTTTTTGTGTGTTAATGTGGAATTTCCTGTTTTTGGCTTTACCCCCATCTCTCAGCGACGAAGAGGAGGGGTTTGCGTTGAAGTGGCCTCTTTTCCAAATATTGGGACCTGTTTGCCCTGACTGTTTTGTATCCTCCATCTCCCGCCCCAACCTCCACAACCTCACCCCGATTCCACCAGGCATGCATTTGTTGTCCTGTTTCCATTTGCAAAAAGATGGCGATCAAAGAGCGTCCATAGTTTATTGTTCTTCTGTAATGGTTTGGAAACAGCCAAGTGCAGAGGCCTTTGATATCTGCGGGCACATAAATCAGGGCTGCCACACTGCCTGCCTTCCCAGCCTGCCCCCCAACCCCACCGGATCCCATCCCTGCCCCTCACCTCAGCCCCTGCTGCCCCCATCCAGTCTCCCGACCTCCTCTCCCTAACCTGAATGTGTGTCACCACCAGCAGCTGAAATGACAGCAGCCCAAATGGACTTTTCAGTCTAGTGAAAGGAGAATTTAAAGCTGGGGTAGGCAGTTTATTTTTGGCATCACTGGCCCAAAGATCCACAATAAGCTTTCAGCAAAATGTTATTCAAGTGGTGTGAGAGAAAACTAGACTTCTGCTCCTCCTCATGGCTCTGTTGTCAGGTTTTATAAAATCTAGCCAGTGGTCCATCCCGGTTGGTAGGATAGTTGATTAATGAGTCTCACTCCTAAAACAGTATTTCACAACTGTTGATAGTAGATTAATTATTTTGAGTCATTTTTCAAGAAAAAAAACCCAAATCCCTGATTTTAGCTTCTCAAATGTGAATATTTTATCGTATGACACTCAACTGAATATCGGTGGATTATGGACAAGGCAAGACATTTGGGGACGTCGCCTTGGCATTTGGGCAAACAGTGAAATGTTTTTCACCATTTTCTGAAATTTTTTTGCACCAAAAAACTAAGGCTGTGACAGTATGGATTTTTTCTTACTGCTGTGACAAAGCAACATCTTCCTGCAGGATGGTGTTTTACCACGACTGCCTTAATAAGTACACTTTATTGAACTTTATTGAAGCATACGGTCATAAGCATAGCATAGCTTCTTTAAGGGGTAGGACAGTACATAATGCATGTGTGGTGTATAAATGAGTGAAAGCGAGCAGCAGGCTGACAGTGAGGGTGATGAGAGATGTTAATCTGGCAGTGAATATACCTTACAGGTTACAGTGTGTCAGTTACACTGCAGCTTCCCAACACCGAGAAAAGTCTCTGAAATGCTGGAAAAGTGAAGGGGTTTATCCTCAAATTAAGCTGCCTGGGAAAGACTAAGATTAAGCTAATGCTAATGCTAACATTGTCCTTTTTACATCATCAGCTCTGGTGCATCATATCCCTTTCAGAAGTTCTGTAATCCAGTCTTGATCTGCTGCATCTTTTTTTGGACATGTGGTAAAATAAATAAATAAATAAATGGATTCTGTGATTATTTATCAGGCTTGCCATCTTTAAAACGGTTGTTGTTGTTGTTAGCATGTTGTTAGCTGCCTTGTATCGGGTCTGTCGACCAATCAGAGGCTGTGTTCCTTGTGTGGGACAGTGCAGATCCATAGATGTATCAGTTGATCCATGCACTGAATGGTAATGCATCATCAAAGGCACTGTGCAATTGAATAACACGAGGCTGACCCTTCAAAATAAAATTTGCAGCGATGACAGCAATGAGCTCAATTCCGCAATAGGCATCACATGATTGCGGAATTGCAGCAATGTGGTTGTTATCACAGCCCTACAAACAACTAATCGATTAATCGAGAAAATGATCGACAGATTAATCGATAATGACATAATTGTTAGTTGCAGCCCCAGACTCAACAGTCAACCGTCTTTGTGCTGTGAATCCAAAGTGTCTGCATTTTGACTACCTGGGAATCAAGGCTCAACAACCAACTATCTCTGTCCAGAATCAGTTACTGCACGTTTAATGTTTGTCTAAGAAGAGAGAAGTCTCCAGACCAGGCCCGAGGTCCCCCACTGCACCCAGAGAGTCTCCCTGTTAAACACGCCGCATGCCATCAACCATCAGGCCTTTGATCGGAAGAGCCCCACTAGAGAGAGGAGGAGAGCAGGATCAGAGAGAACGAGGGGGAGGAAGAAGAAAGGAGGAGGAGAGTGATATACAGGGTGAAAGAATACAGGATCCAGATGTGTAACAGGACGAGATGAGGAGGGTGTGAAAGTATGTGGCCTCTCTTGTGACTCTGGACCTTCTGTGTCTGTGTGAGTGTGTAGGTGTGAGGGCATGTGTGTGAATGTTGATGTGTATGAGTGAATGTTGTCACTGCTGGTCAGGTTCGACAGTGAGGCAGGCCGGGGTTAAGTAGCGCATCACGCTGAGGGATTTCTTTAATAAAATTTTATAGTTGACAACACATAACAAATAAAAATTAACCAGCCAACCAATAACTAATCTGTGCAGCACTTTCATGCAATTGTGAAAAATGTAGCCAAGTTTCCCACAATTCAAGCTGATGTCATGTCTTTTTTTTGTCTGACCAACAATCCAAGATCCAAAGAATCACCATTTTTAATTATAGAAATTTAGAAAAAGCAACAAATATTCACAAGTGCGAGCCTTAATCAAGGGTGTTTTTGTTATTTTGTTTGAAAATTGCTTCAACAACTAATCAATTACAGTAGTTAAGTTAATTTGACATTTTAGTTGAATATAGGGCCAAGTCAAAATGTTATCTCAAGGCACTTTTCATATAGAGCAGGTCTAGACTGTACTCTTTATAATACTACTTACAAAGACCTAATAGTTCCCACCAAGAGGAAGCACTAAGGCAACAGTTGCGTGGAAAAATGTCCTTAGAACTTAGAATCAATTAATCAACAACAAAGTTTTAGCGTGACATATATCTAGTACTGAAAACTCGATTTACATACAAAAATTAAGACTGGGCAGTTTTTGCCAGTATCCAATATTTTCCAATGGATTTTGGCTGATTCTCAATATATTTACATATTTTTTCCACCTAATTGCAGAGAATATGAAGTCTCTCCTGTAGTGGAATTAACATATTATTATGCCTACTTTTATCGTGATGTGTCACAACAGTTTTTTTCTTGCCGGTACCTGTTTCTCTTTGTTCTTCACAAAACTGATGTAATGATCGTCGTGACAGCACATAAGATAGGCAATTAAATTTGTAGTGTTGACAGAATACGATTTAGTTCCTCTTTGCACGACTGTTGCTGCGCAATCATTGCAAAAAGCAACTTTAGTATCTGTTTCAGAAAATGGTTCTGCTCGAGTTTTTCCTCACCACTGTCGCCTTGTTGCTTGCTCTTGTTGGGAACAGTTGTTTCTCTGTAAATAACGCTATAAAGAGACTTGGACCTGCTTTATATGAAAAGTGCCCTGAGATGACTTTCTTTCAGCAGTATAATTATAATTTGTCTTTTTTAATGGGATGGTGAGCCAAAAATCTGTGGTAAATATGTATAATATTTGCTTCAAGTATTTTGAGTGGATGAAATTGTAGAGAGAAAGGCTAAATATCCCAAAAAGGTTATCTACTTGTCACCACCAGTTTACAGATATCTGGGGAGGGGGCCAACTTCTCTTCATCCATCATTTATCATGCTTGACGGGCTTCTCCTCCAAACAGGCATAATGTGTTCACATGCTTGAATTTGACCGACCACATAACTTCTTTATGGGACAATCACAGGCAGTCAGTGAAAAGTACGCCCCGTTCTGGAGGCCATAACTATAAATCATCAACCGTTGGGTCATTAATTCAGACATTTCTTCTCCTCTTTAGCCCTCAAACTGCAACTGGTTTGCTCTGAGGAGACCACAAACTGGCTCGGGTCAAATCTCAAAGTCCCGTCCAGTCATATGTTTGAGCCAATTTAGCATATTCAGGATGATATAGACATGAGTGAAAGGCAGACGAGGGTTCATTAGAGGGTTTGGATTTTGGTTTTGACCAGTGTCAGCCATGAAATAGATATGAGTCCTATTAGACATGAAACAGACACACTAGCGAATCAAACCAACCAAAAATCCATTTACAGTCACCGTATTCCAGATTCAGAACATATATCTACATTTCCCCGCCATTATAATGTCACCATTAATCACCATTAATCTCAGAGATCAACATTTCCTCCTGTTCTTCTCAGTAACTGTAAAACCTGAGAGGTCAAATTAAGTGGTGGCTGTAGTGGCGGCAGCACAGCAGGTTCAGACACGCTCGCAGCAGCCCAGGGGTCCCACGCCTCCCAGGCCCTCTCATTAAAGCTAAAAGAGGATCTCTTTGGCACAGGCCCCTCTTTGTCCACGGCCTGGATGCCATGACTGTTGTGGGAAAAAAAAAAAAAGAATGAAATGAACGAAGGCTGGTTGGTCACTTGGCTGCTTGGTGGGATGCCTCAGGGGCTTTTTGGAATTGCTGACCAAGCTACGAAGTGGATGATGGTTTTAAGGTTTCTTCCTCGAAACAGAGCACTAATTGTTGTAATAGTCATGGATGAGCCGTTATATATGATATGTCCTTTTATGGTCATTTGCCCTGAAGTAGCCACTGGCTTTTGGGTGTATTCCAAATGTCTCAGTTGCTTTTGTCCTTTACGTTATGGACGGTGCTGTCTGCCCACAGTTGGCATTAATCTTTAAAAGGAATAGTCCTGATTGTTTGAAGTGTGGTTGTATGATATCAATAGTCAGTATATTAAGAGAAGCAGAGAAGTAGAGAGGAGAGCCAACATTGAAGCTAAGCAATGTGCACACTAAGAATATTTTTACCTGTCAGTCTTTTCTGACGAGAAACTGATGGCACATAAATATTGCTCTCTTCAAACCAACCAAACGCCATAGGCAAAATCAGTAATTTTACCTAAAAGAGTACAGAAGATGTTGGTCTAACGCTGCCTCAGTTGGTTCGTTAGTTTGTGTTATTGTGGGACTTTGGTAAATCTGAAATAACCTTTTAAAATACCAAAGTCACACAGTAAACCAAACTAACTAACCGATTGAGGCAGGAGTAGACCAGCAACTCCTGTGATCTGCAAGGTAAAATGACTGATTTCACATATGGAGTTTGGTTGGTTTGGAGAACATTTGGCTTGTATAACAGCAGTTTCCTATTAGAAAAGACTGTCTGACAGCAAAGTAAATCTGTGAAAATATTCTAAATGCAGCATACATGTAAACTGATGCTGATTTTCTAAGGTGGACCTTTTTTAAGTGGCCAAAATACCTTTTGATGCTGACTCTGGTTTCTGATACACTGATTATTGACAAGTAGCTCATACAGCCCCATTTCAAATAATCCAAATTATACCTTTAAATCATTCTGCTGGATTATTCTTTCAGGGCCAGTTGAACTATTTATGTTATATCTTAACTTGTACTTACAGGGTCATGGCCACCAGATACACAGTGGTGGGGTCCAATATGTCCCTGAAGCTTTGGAGCAGCAGAACCAAGTCCAGAGTCTCCTGCCTGAGCGTCACAGCCACCAGAGGAGGTGGTCCCACCCCCAGCACCGCTCGGTCGGTGTTCTTCCACAGCCGGAGCCTGAGGAGGAGACCAAACCGTTCATCCTGGATCTCAAGAACTTTCCAGATCTGGCCAACGCCGACATCAACTCGCAGAACCCCAACATACAGGTGAGTCGGGAGAGCATGTTGTCTTTGATCTTCTTAGACAGCCTTGAAGATACTGATAAGGGTATGCAAAAACAAAACAAAAACAAGCTCTTGTCACACTAAAATAAGTTTATTTTAGTTTTTCTGCTGTATTCCTACAGTAACCAATAGATGGTAAAGTATGGGTTAAACTGAAGCCATTCATGCAACGAGGACTGGGGCATTTTGTCTTTTATTGTGAAAATGATTTATTTCTTTAACATGTCACAAAATCAACCATCCCTCAGTCTAATCTTAGACACCCATCTGTGTCTTTCTGTGCTACTATTTAATGAAAGTGTAGTCGAAGAAAATGAGCTCTGTAATTATAAGTGTTAGCCATTAAGCCCTCATCATCTCCTTCTAAATTGACCTAAAAAGTTCAAAATGTTACTCTTTTTTAACTTATCTCATGGCAGTTATCCTCTCCAACTCTGGTCAGTGTAATCAGGATGTGGTTGGAAGGACATAATGATGCCGGGCCAGCCTATGTCTGCATCAAGCACAGAAAGACTGATGAAATTTCTGATGAGTTTTCATGTAGCGTACGGACCAGATGTACCGTACTCCGGCTAAAAGACTCTACAGTAAGGATATATTGAACTAAGACAAAATAAAGTATTTCCAATCATCATCTGGCTAATCTAACCTTGAAATTAACTTCACAAAAGTTAAAGTTAAAAAGATTACTCCGTAGTCTCCCTGTTGCCTGGTCTTCACATCAACTGGAGTGGGCCCTTGGAAGTACTGTAGCATCTAGGATGAGTCATATTGAGGTAATGAGAGGTAGTTATCCATAATAAATGCTCACATTCTCTCCCTGAGAGGATCGTTTGGTTGGCTGAATGTTCATGCTCACGTCTGGCTGGCTGACTTAGATCTAGGGAGCGGGCTCGCTTGCTGAAAAACTTCTCTGCACATCTGAGATAGCTGATTTCTTGATAATAGTGTGCACCTCAAGCTCAGATAAAGCTGCACGAAAGTATTGGAAGTACTTTACTTTTCTGATGACATGCTATGGAAAAGAAGAGTTAACACAGCAACAGTGGACAGTTCAGACATGTTGTGTGTCTTCTACTAAGTTTAGTTTGCCAATCTTGCCACAATTTTGAATATTTGCGAGTTGAGACTTTTAGGAGTGAGTTGTTCAGCTTCACAAATAATGAGGAAGTGTAATACCCCTTTTCCATAAACATGTGCTGGTGTGGCTTGACTCAGTTTGACTCTGCATTTCAGCTGAGCATGGCAAGACTTTGCATCTCCATTACAACAGGGCTGCCCACTTGAAGGTGTGTGTTGTAACTGAAGTCTAGCTCAGATCAAGCTGAGCAGCTGTGCAATAGTGGGAAGCAGCTAAATCAGGAAATGTTGGGTTTTCGTCAGCAGAAATTTAACACGATTCCTATACAGCTGAAAGCGCACATGAAAGAGAACGTACAAATAGTGACACAGAAGACAAACAAAACTTCAAATCACAGACTTTCAGTTAGAAACTACAAAAGTACTGAGAGCTTAACACACAGACAGTATTAGAAACTCGTCTCTCCTGCACAGACATGAGTTGAGTCTTGCAACACATGCTCGTATCTGTAACGATATTTCGTCCTTTCTGATCAGAGATTCTAACTTAACTGTTTACATGGTGGCTAAATAAAGTAATCCGCTAAGGTGTGCATTTACATGCCTATATCATTTACTTGGAATTACTTTTTTTTGACACGTAGAAAGTGGTTCAGCTTGCTGTGAAGTGTCTAATGTGCCCAAAACATGACGCCAATTGATAAAGCATGAGGTTCTTGTAAATTTGGCATATGCCTTATTGACAAAGCAATGAAATTTCGACTTTTATCAGTGGTTTACTAGCTAGAGGTGAAACTACTTCTGTGGTATTTATGCTGAACAAAGGTCTTACAGTGGTGTTCTTATGTTTGCTCTGTTGTGTCACCTAATATTTCCCCCCAGGTAGGTCAAATGTGCGCAATATATAAAATATTCATTCCAACCACAGAGAAACAATCCAATTAAGCCTTTACATGGTCATTAGACGCTAATATTTTCCTGACGAACAGATTATTAAAGCTCTAGTACACCTCTCTCAGCCCAACTGAAATTTCTTCTAATTGATCTGACCATTTTTATTGTGATGAAATATTAGGGTTCATGGAAATGCAACTAATGACACAGAACAGTGTGTTCATGGGTTACTTCAGGTTGACAGAGACCCCCTCTCTCTCTACGTAGGTAACCATCGAGGTAGTGGACGACCCCCAGATGGAGGTAGAGATGGACCTGGCCAAGGAAAAAGACTGGCTACCTTCCTCCTCCTCCTCCTCCTCCCCCTCCTCCACAGTAGATTGGCTCGGAGGCAAGAAGCTTTTCTGGCCCCTTTTCTGGAGTTACACCGACGCCGATTCCAGCGAGGACAGCAACAGCCGGTCAGGCGTGGAGGAAACTGGCGAGGAAGAGGAGGAGGAAGATTACTCCCTCGACTACGGCAGCGAGGAGCCCTTACCCAGCGGAGTGGGAGGAGACTGGGATACGCGTTGGAACGAAGGCTGGGATCCAATGCAGAGCTACTATGGTAAGGTTTGCCAAGTGGTACACTCGCTGTCTGGAAGTACAGCCACACACCTCCTTTAGACAGGACTTCAACAAACTGATTATGGCTTTTAAAAGATAACCAAAATGTATGTATTCTGCAGGTGCAAAATTGAAATTGAAAAACAATCCTTGAATTTATTATATAAAAAAAAAAAGAGATAAAGAGAATGTCAGTAAGGAGAGACAGAGAGTGACAGAGAACAATGGAGAGAGAACAATAGAGTGGCTCAGTACGGCTGCATGATAACTGTCTTCACAGTCAGAGAGAAGCAAACCATGCCAGCATGCGAGGCAGCATGAGCACTCGACCATCAGGACATTGTGGGTTATAGGCACTTTGAAGTCGACACTGGTCGTGCTGGTCGCAGAGGCCCGCCTTTTGAAGATGGGTCCGATGCGCTCGCTAATGGCAGCGTGAGGCCGGTACTGTTCCCTGGGACAAAACAGCCCTCTGCTTGTGGACAATTAGAGGGCAGATTGGGAACACAGAATGACAGGGGCCATTCGGCCGGCCCTTTCATCCTTCCCCGGGACCCCATGGGCCCCCCCAGACCCTGGCGGCCCTCACTGCCCTCCGCGGCCCGGCCTTTTGAGCCAGTTCAAGAATTTCGGGGGGCTTTCGGGGCTCTGCATAACTTTTACAGCTCTTTAATTCTGCCTTCCTCTGGTGGGAAAAAATGTTGTGTCTCAGCCTGCACAGACCACTTATTCAGTGGTAAAAATAGTAAATAATGAGAGAGACAGGGAAAGGTGTACATTGTGAATGAGAGGGAGAGAAGATGGAAAAGAAAGAAAGAAAGAAGGAGAAAAGTCTGATGGGCTGGGCGATGGGTAGGCCAATGTGTGTGAGTCCTACTGTTGATCAGAGTGCAGTTATGGGCTTACCACAGCCTAAAGCTTTCATTCTTCAGAGAAATTTCCCACAGATTCAAATCTGTGCATGATTGATCTGTTTGTTTTTCAAAGGTTTTTCAATGTTGTTGTTGCGCAAACCTCCTCTGTTGTAGTGTAATCTCAAAATGTAGCAACAGGTGTCTAAAAAAACCCCACTAGTTTTTACTCTTGACCTTTCTCCCCTCCGTTATGCCAATACATAGACTTTATCTGTTAAACCGTTGTGCATGTAGACGAGCCAGCAAAGGGCAACAATGCCTATTAAGTGGTCACATCTAAAGACTCGGTGAACATAAATCAAGGATGTCTGCCCCGGCTTCTTCTGTAATTAAGACTCTCCTGAGACCTCATTCCCGTATGGCCACATGGCGAGTTGGCAGCGCCCACAAAGTAAAATTGGGTGCTCGCTACACCCAAGCTGGTATTTCTGCACCCACCTCGCCTTTAATCAAGAATGACTTGTTTTCAGTGTTATTAACACCACAAGGAAACATGGTGCGGAGGCGGACAGCCACAGCTCAGCTTCCCTCTCTCTAATTTTACTGAAGCCTTCTGAAAAAGAATATGGGTTTGCATGGGAAAGGTTAGACCAGGAGAAAATTGTCATTTATATGGACTGAGACAGTCCAGAAACGTTGGAAATGTATTCTGGATTAGACTGCTGGAGTGCAGGATTTGCAGACTTGTGTTTGTAATCTCAATCAACCCTTTGAACCTGCTCCATATTAGCTTGTTAAAAATGTTCCTGAAAGCACGATGGAGAGCTCCTCTAACTGTAGATTTAATCCATCATTTCATTATGTATTCCCCTCATGGTCTCTCTGATAGCTTTTGCAATATGTATGTAACATTTTGCTTTAATCTTGATAGAATCTGATGAATTTTCATAATAGCACAGAGTAAGTTTTGATCCATGTGAAATGTGCTTAGGCTGAATTTGTGGCACTTTTCCTTTCCACAGAGAAGGACACTGATGAGTGGACACCCTGGTCTCCCTGTTCAGTCACATGTGGACACGGTGAGAGGAAGAGGACCAAGTCTTGCGGCTACTCCTGCACTCTGACAGAGGCCTCCAAGTGTGACCTGGAGCCTTGTCCTGGTGAGATGATATTTCCATTTTAAGCAGTAAAAATAATAATAAAAAACCAAGACCAGAGTATTGAGGTGTTCGTATTCTGCTTTCCTAGCTTGTTTTTGATCTACAGCTCATGTACACCACTCTCTTCTTTGTAGGTGATGTCAACACTGTGGTAGAGCCTTTCCCTTTCGAGATGGAGAATGGCACAGAGCCATTTGGAACAGGTGAGTTTTTCTCATGGAAAATTCTTTGCAACATTAGCTTAAAGGATCACAGTGTATTTTACCTCATTAACTGCTGGATGCAAGTATACTCATAATAATAATGCATTTTATTTGTATAGCACTTTAAAAGACACTCAGATACACTTTACATGGCAGGGGAAAACCCTTGACCAGTGGATTATGATAACATGCCAATGATATGCTGTCACAAAGGAATCTAGAACTGGCTTGCTTAATACTGTAACAACTTCTCAAACTAAAGGTCCAAACCCAAAATGGGTCAATTGACAGACCACAGCGCATATGTCATTTGTCATGGGTTCTGTGGAAACAGCAAATTTCTCTTTTTGGTCTTGAGCTGAAAAGGTTGTTGAACCCATACATGTTTGTAGAGATCAGGCACAGTGCAGACTCCACTTCCATGGACAACTGTAACACACAATTTCATGTCTTTCCAACAGATGTGGACAGCTGTGAGAAGTGGCTCAACTGTAAGAGTGAGTTCCTTCAGAGGTATCTTCACCAGGTCTTGTCTGAGCTGCCCAGCTGCCCCTGCTCCTACCCCTCTGAGGTGGCGTATACCGTGGTCAGTGTCTACGACGAGACTCATGGTCGGCAGTTCCGCTGGCGTGATGCAAGCGGCCCCAAGGAGCGCCTGGACATCTACAAGCCATCAGCGCGTAGCTGCATCCGCTCAGCACTTTCCGGCGACTCCTCCACTCTCGCAGCGCAGCACTGTTGTTATGGCGATCGCGGGCGGCTGATCACGCGGGGTAAAGGCGCGGGCACGCCTAACCTGATCAGCACTGAGTTCTCCCCTGAGCTGCACTTCAAAGTGGACGTGCTGCCATGGATCCTTTGCAAAGGAGACTGGAGTCGCTTCCATGCGGTACGGCCACCCAATAACGGACTGAGCTGCCCAGAAAACCCCCATGAAGACGTGTTCATGAATGAACTGGAAGAGGCCAGGGAGTACTGAGGGACCACAGCCAAAACTACCACTTCACTCAGAGTCAGATGGCCCAATCCTAATTTGAGAGGAGACTGCCTCCCTTAAAAGTCATGAAATATTACATCTAAACCATGCATCATGCATTAACCATGCGTTGACTCAGAGGAAATACACATTTGTGATTGGGAGGTTCGCGGGGCTTAGGAATGACGGTGAAGTGTGGCTGTCTCAAGTTAGGATTTGGCACAGAGTCCTGATATCAGGCTCGACTGAACTGAACTGAATTGCAAGAATGGAAAAAAATGCAGTGTTCTCCCATCGCTTGCCAACCTGTTCCACATCTGGCATGACATCAAGCTCTCTCTCTTCATATTAAGTTCACTCTCCTGGGTGCGTGTAAGCATGATGTCTACCTACTGGCTTTTTTGATGGTGTCCTGGAGCGCTTGTGATTGACAATAGCAACATATGGTAAACATCCTGATCACGCTTCTTGTAGGTTTTACACAAGGAAATGTATGAATGTGGGCTGGTTATACTGATGAAACAAACACATGCATGGGAAAAGTCCAACAGATGAATATCCCAACTATGCTGCTACAATATAAAATCCTTCAGGTTTTACAAAGGTATTAAGGGGAACAAGACAACAGGACACCAGTAGACCCAAAAGATGCCACATGCATTCACAGTAATGTACACTTCAGACAATCTTTTGGGACAATAAAATTAGATATTTTAGAAGAATTTGGGTTCATAAGCTAAAAAGATTTGAAACATTCTGCTGTCATTATCGAGTTCGCTAGTGAGAACTATGAGAACAGCCCTTAAGCAGTAACGGTACGGGAACAACACATTTGATTTCGAATGTTTTGTCACACAGATTGATTTCATGTGTTTCCTCACATTTTCACAGCCAGGAAGATATTATGATCTGGGTGCCAAAGAGTTAAAAATCAGACTGTTGGTGCCTGTGTAAATCCAGCCTCCTAAGTCTCTACGGTGCAAATGTAGGATAACATTAACTTCTACAGTGAGTAGATTGTGCTCATAGATGTGTCTCTACAATGTTCTCAGGGGGACTAACTGACCGTGACAAACAAATTTGTTCATTTACCTCGACAGCGGAGCACTATTGGAAGTCGTACAAAGTGTAATGGGGTAAAGATTAGCAGGAGGGTATTGGATGCGTAATCCAGATTGGAATTGATGAACAGATAATGCTTTCAGAAAGCAATTGGAACCCTTATAACTGAATAGTTGTTGATGCATCGTGTGTGGTAGAAAGATGTCATTGCTGTTTAAGCTGTTGGCTTAGGGTCTTTGGGTTTATGTACAGAACTTGATTGGATAGAAAGGACATTCCTACTCAAATAAACAACCCTGAGAGGTCATATACTCAACAAAAATATGAACCAAACACTTTTGTTTTTGCTCTCATATGTCATTAGCTGAAGTAAAAAAAATCTAGGACTTTTTTTGGACACACAAAAGGTTTATTTCTCTTAAAATCTCTCAAAATCTGGTAGTGTTTTCCTTTGCCAAAATAATCCATTCACTTGACAGGTGTGGCCGATCAAGATGCTGATTAAACAGCATGAATATTTCACAGATGTGTCTTGAACTGGTCACAATAAAAGCCCCATCCAAATTTTGCATTTTGTCTTGAAAAAAAGACATTAGACACTGAACTATGGCTTTTTCTCAAGATCAAACTGCACATTTCAGTGCAGCCTTTTATTGCGACCAGTCCAAGACACACCTGTGCAATGATCAAGCTGTTGAAGCAGTATCCTTAAATGGCAACACCTGTCAGATAGACGTATTACCTTGGCAAAGGAAAAGTGCTTGCTAACATGAGTTTTAAAAAATATGACAACAAAATCTGAGTTAAAAAAAACTTTTATGTGCATAGAAGAAGTCTTGGATTTTTTGCTGCAACTAATGGGAAATAGGAGCAAAACCAAACATTCACACCGTTGTTCAGTATAGTTGGAACCCTAATTCTGGATAATATAGAATACAATAGAAGCAAATATTAACATAAAATGTTTCAGTTATCAGTTTTCATTAGCTGTGGCACAAAGAATTAATGACTGATGTGTCTCACTCAAAAACATCTTGAATTAAGCTTAAATTTACTTAGAAAAACCTTTAAACTCCAGGAATTGCCCCTTCTATCCAGTCTAATTCTATGGATGTTTGCTCCAAACCTTTTTTTCAGGAATTCTGCTTCCAGATGTTTATTTGCAAACAGGCATTTACATTTTGGAATCACCGATTTTAAAGGAAGGCACTTTATTTAAGGTATATATATATATACAAAAAGATATATCAAAATGTACTCATGTTTGCCATTTGTTGATGATAGTGTTATTGTGAAGGGAATCTCGCCAGAAATGCTGCATTGTTCTATGAAAGTGCATATATCAAGTGTTCTGTTGAGGAAAGCATGATCTTTTTGTGATTTCTGAATCTAGTATTACATGTATGGTGTTGTACAGTATTTATTTGTCTGTTCTCTTTTTTAAGTTTGCCGAAGCTTTGAAATGTCTCTTTACTCAACATGGTGCACTAATCAGACTGAGAAATGAAGGCACCCATTATCAAAAGGGAAACCACTTGCCCTCATAACCTCATATCACTTCATACAGCAACATCAAGTGTCTGTGTTTTATTCTACTTTGTACTGCAGTGCTCTATGAATATGTTGTTGCAATTATGCTGAAGAAATATATATAAAGACCTTGCATTCATCATCTGACTTTTTAATTTGTCGTTTCTTTTTCCACATTGAAGGTACTGTGTAGTAGAGCCAAGTACAGCACAGTGCTGTAGAGAAAAATTCCTTTAACACAACTGGCTAGTTATACTCCTTATTGACTGACATACCAAACTTTTCCGTACCGTTTCACCTCCAACAAGACAGGTACAGTGCAGCAAGCATTCCTGTATAGCAAAATACATGTCAGTCATTTGGAGCAACAGGCTAAATCTTAAAGAGTCAGTTCACCGCTAAATAAAAGATATATATTTTCCCTCTTACCTCAAGTTCCATTTATCCAGCTATACTGTTTTGGCCTCAGTTTCAATATTTTTGAGATATTTTCCCTCTGCCAAACTACGCCTGCAACCCTCTTTACATCTCGATCACAAGCCTTCTTCATGAGTAGATGCCCACTTACCTCCGTGTGGTGATACAGATGGTATGGTGTCATTCAGTAGAAAGAAAAGTTTCTATGTGAAATCCTCACAGCAAGGTCTTTGGATTATCTTGAGTAACCAGATCATGATTCCTGGAAAGAGACGTTGCTGTTGAGTTTTTCAAAAGTATTTTTTGTGGGGCGCTTTAAGCAGAGAATATGAGAATAGTATCAATTTTCCTATTTCACTCTCATTAAGAATGCAAATAATGTTATTACTCAAAATGTTGAATTCCTTTGCCACTTTGACAAACTTTAAATACAAAATCAGGCAATCAAAGTCAGGTCAGGTGGTGAGTGTCATGTCCATGCAGCTGACCTGGTGGACGTTGTAATACTCAATCAAACCATGGCCCGATGACCCGTGGCCACAAAAAGTTATGGTGAAAACACACCAAATCCGGTGATGGTGGATCTTGATGTAACAGACCACCCCACACTCCAGTCAGTGGGCAGTGCAGTGTGCAGGCTGCGTCACATGTTGATTCCCTATTTACTCATTCTTCCCTCCAAGTTTACCATATAAACACTGAAGCTGATTGGACAGACTTACTATGATTTGGGTTGTGCTTGATTTTTGGCTCACATAAACATGCCAGCTGCATCACAAACTTTATCGTTTTTTAAGTTAAGGGTACAGTAAAGTATATTTCTGAAAACATTTTAGGCAACAAATGGGCAACAGCATCTCTTATGTCGTATATTTGATCAGCACTGCCTTGTTTGACAGTTTAATCAGACTTTTGTTAGTCTGTGTTGCTTTGGATGGACCTCATTTGCATAAAATAGGGGTCTAGTTGTGATTATGCAAATTTGGATATACCAAATGGTCTGTACCCATCATGCACTGTGCTCCTCTCCATAGAAAATGAATTGAATCCGTTGTCTTGACATTTGGCAATGAATTTGGTGTGTCTCCTCTATAACTCTGCGGCTGCCCGAGTTTCATCCCCATACTGTGGCCCTTCACCAACATGCTGACACGAGCACCCTAATGCCTTTGTGCCTTTTACTTCAGTATCTACAAAAGAAAACAGTACTCATCACTGGCTAGGTACTGATATGTTGGGGCTACACAAGTATGGATTTACTGATCCTGCTCAAACTGCTAATCTGATCTGTACAGAAGAACCAGATTTTTTTTTTTTTTTCAACAGATAAAAGCCGGACTTTGTCACCAAAAATGGCCCCAGAAATATAGGAGTGAATGGAGACAAGCATTTAAGTGGCTAGAATTGGACACAAAAAGGACACATTGCACAGAAGAGTGTGGCAACAGTTTCCTTTACTAGCTGAAAAGCCTACCTTGTATTTAATTGGAAACAATGCCTTCAGGAAACACAACATCTGGTGTGTCAGGTTACCAAAAATGTATTTTAGCTGCCAAATGTAGGGGCTTGGTGGCCTGTGGGCCAGTCCTTAAAAATGTTAGCGTCTATCCCTGCTAAATTGTTTAATGATCCGTAAATTCCATTTGTGGTTTTGAGTGTTAGTGTCTACCTTGATGAGAAGTAATGTGCAGCACGTGACTCTAATTATTCATTTAGACCCTTTCCACATCCAACAGATCCTGAACACAGCGATGACAGGAGTCAATTAGGTATTCCGCATGAGTTTGCTTGCTAGCACGTGTGAGCAGCTTGTCAGCAGGTGCAGTTTGAACCAGCAGCATCAAACATTTCCTCAGCTTAATCTGTTTTATCGTCTGTGTGTTCTCAATCTAACATCGGTTTTCTTTAAAAGCAGAGTTCACGACTAAAAGTCAAAAGTCGTACAAACATTTTCTGTCAGACTTCTAAACAAACAACCACAGCCTTTTTAAACTGTGCATGCTTCAGGATTTACAAATGTGTTGTGGGCATCCACAAGAGTGACACATCATTCACAAATAGGATTTTTAGTTGTGGTTTGGGGCCCAAAGTTACAAGTCAAAGCATGAGCAAGAGGGACGGCAGCGTTGGCTAGAAATTCTTGTAAATTCAGGTCCCAGAAAAGACGAGCTGGATATCAAAATCATGCAGAAGGTTCCACTCAACCACTCAGACAAAATAGCCCTGCAAATACACAAATTTAACCTCTTAAGCCGCTGCATGCCTTAACTAACAGCCACCATCGCTGTCATCTATCTCCACTGTGGTTTCTAGGTTGATCTATTCCTCCCATCATGTTGTCTGAGGCTATACTCTTTCCAGAGGATTAAATAACATTGAGATTAAAAGTTCAAAGGTCAGGGTAATGCAAAGCCATAGGCTTAGGCAATCCAAATACTCCTCTTAGATACTTTAATTCCTGCAGGTCATGATGTCTATCCTCCACTTGCTGCTCTCATTGACCCAAGAGAAAATAGAGGGGAAAAAAGCCTGGTTGTGCATTTACAATAGAACATTAGGTCAAAAGTGGGACACAATTAGCAGAGGATGTACTGATGTTCATGTGTATAACCAAGGAGATGCTTAGAATCCATCAATCTGTCCGCATGGTGAGTGTATGCTGTGGAACGGACGATAAGGAGCTTGGTAGGTCTACTATGGTCCTTCAGTGATTCCTAAGTTGACTACAGATGAGTGGTGCATGGAGGGGAGCCAGACACATGTTGACCACATTGCTGCCGCAGAATAACAGATAAATAACCGCAGATGTGTAGATGGAGGAGAAAGCAGTGAGAGGGAAAACAGAAGAGAGCGGAGAAGAGAACATAAAAGAGAGGGGAGGTTTCAAAACTCTGTGGCTAAAAGATGTTATCTAAAATATTGAATGGAGCAAGAGTTCCAGGGCGGATGTGTTTAAAAAAAACGGGTGAATACACTTCACAGCTTATGAAGGGCATGTGTGTCATGTCACTGAGGGAGTACGATGTGGTTATTACAGAAGTTCAAGCTGGCCAAAATCAGTATTTCAGATGCAAAATGTGAAAAGAATGCGTCACCATCTAAAATTCTGAATGTACGTTTTGCCATGCACCTACATTTCAGCCAATGAATGTGTGTGATGTGATTCATTCCTTTAGTTATAGCGCTGGTGGCCCAGGCCTGGTGCCAGCGCTTGGTGGTTGCAGAACTGTTTACTTTTGTAGGCTGGCAGGAACATGAGATTTCCTCTGGGTGTACTGCGGCTGGTCGACCTGCAAACAGCATGGCCCTTCAAGTCTCTTTGCCGCTCCCGTTACAGGCCCCCCTCCTCCCCCTTCTGTAGATCACTTGTGCTGAGGGTAACCCCACGCAAACAAACATACACTCACACAGAAACTGACAAGGGTTCATTGAAGTCATGAACAGCAGCCGCCATACTGCATTAATGCTAGCGAACATACTTGAGCTGCTCTACCTACATGACTTATAAGAATACCAGTGGATCTTAGGATCTTATGGATTATCTGGAGTTTGACTTTATCCCATTCCTTGACCAGCTTGACAGAGGAAAGCCTTGTTCTGAGATGATCAACAGGACTAATCTCAAAATGGAGCCTCCATTCATAAGAGGCAGAAATGCAAGGGTTATAGAGCATGAATAACACAAAAATGTGTTTTTGCAATCCTTTTTATTCAGGTCTGGTGTAGGTTGAACTTGTGAAGAAAAAGCAAGAGTACAAGCGTACAGCAGAGGTTGTCAAAGTTTTGATGACTGAATGTCAATTTAGGGAGCCAGCATGTGATTGAGACCACATATGAAAACCCATGAACTTGTTGTAGGATTGGTGATTGGTCTCGTCATGGTGTTAAAATTCTTTGAGCACCAAATTCAAATGTTTGCAGGTAAGACAGATCACTTTATTTGTCCTCCAAGGTCCAGTGAAGTAAGAGTTGATCTGTTTTTCCTGTAACCTAATTTTCTCGTTAACTATACAGCATTGTTTCTGTGGTGGCGTTACCATCTCACTTTAACATTCATCACTGACAGTGCTAGCATTGATGCTACACACACAAAGTTCTAACTATCATGCAAGCAGTAGCTTTCTACAAGTTGACATTCCTAACCTGACAGACGTTTGTTAAGGCTCATTTATGCTGATATATTTGCTCAGAGTCAAATGTTTCCCAAAGATGAAGAGCCAGAAGTTTGTGAGAACAAACATGGTGATGCTGGAGGAGGTTATAATAATGTACCTTATGAGAAAGAGGCAAAAGTGGAGGCAGTGTAGCATTGTAGATGGTGCCAGTCTGGTGGCAATTAAACACCTTGCAGTGGACATGTGGATGGACAATTCTATTCCTAAGTAACTGACAACAAATTACATTTCCAATATTTTCTGATTTTGAAAATGTCTTTCTTATGTCCTGTGGTCGTGTCTCGCTTAAGAAAACGTGCAGCAACATGGACAAAATTAACGCGGAGTAAAGACAGATGAGCCTTTCAGCAGGGGAGGGACTAGCACTATTTAGGCACAGTGGTGCTTTTAGTGTGTCAGCATGCTAAGAGCTGCTCATTAGAAAACGCAAAGCACAACTGACACTGAAGGGAATGTTTTTAGTTTTCTATGTCATAAACCAAAATACTAGTGTGGGAGCCAGTCATTTGCACTGGCAGATACCTCTGGCCCCTGTACTGTTCAGACAAATTTCCACCTGTCCTGGAGCCCGTCAGGGCCAATCACAACTGTTGACCTAATTTCTATACGATGAAGACAGTACAGAGGACCGCGACCTTATTGGCTGTTGTGTCATTGCTCTAATTGATTGTAGGTCCATCCAATTGCGTTTGGAGGCATTTTGGTCTGCACCCATTAACGTCCCTTGGAAATCAAAAATGAACCAACTTATTTGGATTTGCCAGTTTTTCTGAAGATGCCAGGGTACCAAAGCACTGGACAAATTGAAATTTTTACCTGATAATGCCCTTCATTCTAAATGGAACATGAATGTCTGTAACAAATTTCAATCAATTCACTCAAAACCACAAATGACAACATCACAGTGGTATGGGAGATTAGGTTATGAGATCACCAGAGTTGGTCAGATTCATCCTCTGGGGACCATGAATGTCTGTGGACTGGCTAAAAATGTATAAAGACTATGACTGTGTACATTATTGTCTTACACTCAGGGACTGTTACTGTACATGTAGAAGAATAATGACATTACTTTGTCTAGGATCAAAATGTTCCTCCCTCTTTAAAATGTTTCATGCTCTTCAATCTTGCAGACAGAGTACAGGCAAATTGTTTTATCAAGCAAGAACAATATTCAGCTCGATAATCCCAACACTGGACATCAATATCCTCAGAGAAGTCTGAATAACTGACATTCTTGGGATGAACCAGACTCTACAAACTTTTGTTTGTTTACTCGTGTCCAGTGGGAGTCTTAATTTTCTCCCTCTCTCTTTCTCAGTTGATAATATAATCAAAAGAGCAGCCAACACAATACCTTTGGACATGAGAGGGGCCTGCAGATCCAGTAGTACTGAGGCGGCAGCCAGCCAGCCATAACAACATCAAACAGCCCCTAGCCTCCAGCGTTTACACAGAGCCAAGACCCTTGACCAAAAATATGATTGCTCGTTCTTTTTAAGATAAGAATGCAGACAAGCTTGAAGGCTATTGCGAACAATATGTACAGGTATGAAGTGGCCGTAGTGGTAGAAGTAGATGGATCGAAACAAACCAGTAGGAGGAAAATGGTACTTTAGGTGAGATGAGAATTCTTGGATGCCTTAGATCAAAATATTCAGACATAAGATCAGAGATATTGTCTTCCAGGAATGATAAGAACAAAAATGGTCAGCATTCTCATTTCAATGTGCAATACACAGGAACAATTTGACACTGAAAATCTGTCTCATTTGAGTGGATCAGCGGGTCATGTTCTCAAAAGAAAAAACAGAGATGGGAAAGCACTTAACGTTTTAGGAAACTACCAAAGAGCACCCCCTGCTGGTCACCAGGAGTAAGTACACAAGCCTTAATGTGGACTTCACCTCCAACTATTTTGCCTGAGCTGCCTGAAATGTCAGCAGTGCTCTCAAAAATAAAAGCTTTATTCATAATCTTATTCAGAATAACATTACATCATATTAGACAAATTTCATTCATTCATTAATTTTCTGTAACCGCTTATTCCATAAGGGTCACGGGCTGCTGGAGCCTATCCCAGCTGACATTGGGCGAGAGGCGGGGTTCACCCTGGACAAGTCACCAGTTCATCGCAGGGCTGACACATAGACAGACAACCACTCACACTCACATTTATTAGACAAATTTGACAGAAGGTATTTACTTACATTTGCAAAAAGTTTTTCAGAAAGTTGCATTTAAAGTTAAGCACTTAAAAAGCTCATCTTAGCCTTCTACACATCTGTGATAGGACTGCAACAAGAGGTGTGGACTCAAATCTAATGGCTTAGACTCAAATCAGAATTATTAACTATTAATTACATGACTTCAATCAAAACAGACCTGCAACTCCACTTAGACTTCAACACCCATGACTTCACTTTGACTTGAAAATACTTGATACCTTCCTACACGCCCAAAGATGAAAAAGTATGTTATTTAAAAAACATGACATTAATTTATTAATTTCCCTTCATTTCCTGGATCAGCCAACTTTAAAGCTGCTTATTCTCAGCAAATTGACACTTAATTTCCCAAATCCACTTTGTTTGAACCACTTCAAGAGTATCCAATCAAATTGCAGGAATGAACAGGGTAGAAGTAACTAATAACAAATACTCAAGTTACTGTAATTGTGGATACTTCTACTTTTATGAGTAGATTTTCAAGTCTGTACTTTTACTTGTAGTTAAGTATTTATTACATCACATCATCTACTTAGTTACTTTCAAAATCATAATTGAGCCCTGAGTACAAATTGAATTATTATTCAAACCTTTCATCTGCATTGTTGCAGTCAAGGTGATCTGATTGCAAACAGGCCAATGAAAACCAGGACGTATGGACAAAAAACTAATGACTATTTAATCTGTAGTCCAGAAATGGCACCTCATCGCAACTCATTCAACACTGTTTTGTCTGGTGGAATCATTTGATAAATGGGGAAACTAAAACTTAAAATTAGATAAAAATGACAAAAGAATGTCCTCTACTGATAATGTATTAAACATCAGCAGTTAAAAAGTAAGGTAATGCTTCAATTTCCAGGTGGTAGGTGGTAATTACCAAGTAATATATTTGAAATTTCTTAGAAATGAACTACAAATTACCCCTAAATTACATGGTTAACTATGTGATAATTAGCATGTATCGTTTTCATGTAGTGGCTGGCAGTTACTAAGTGACATATTTGAAATTTCTCTGAATTTACCCACAAATTACCTGGAAATTTCATGGTAAGTATGTGATAATTTGTAAGTGTCATTTTTTGGAAAGTAAGTAGTAATTACTATTTCATATATTTGAACTTTCTTTGAAATTAACCGCAAATGTAATGTTAATTACCACCTATTTACCATGAAATGGTGGGACCAAAGTAACTAATACTCTGAGTAGTTTTTAAGACAAGTAGTTTGTACTTTACTCAAGTATTTTTCTAATACCAGTACTTGCACTTGAGTACAGATTTTCAGTAATGTTTCCACCAGTGTGAAAGAACCATAAAGAATTAATGTTACGTTACTGTGTTCCAGTTGGAAAAATGATACTAAAGTTAATTCTGTTCACAAAAGTAGAATTGAAGCATGCAAAATTTGTGCATCAAAAATTACAGACTGAGATGCACGTTATGACTTGTTAAGAACTTGAAACTCAAAGTTTAGGACTTTGACTTGACTTGGTATTTGCCTGTCTTTACCTGGGACTTGTTTTGAGACATGAGACTTACTTGTGACTTGCAGAACAATGACCTGGTTCCACTTCTGGCTGCCGCTGTTTTCATTATTGATAAATCGCCGATCACATTCACATTTAATTGATTAATCAGTCAATCATTACATAAAATATTAAAGGTATAATAAAGGCTAAATCATGCCCACTTTACATATGAAAATTGATATGTAAGTTTCAAACACAGTAGGCCAATCATCACTGCCCACATACTTCCATGTCTAAAATACATCTATATAAATAAATATATAAATAAATACACCTGAAACATAGCTAACTGTTGAGTCTCATTCTCTGGATATCAACGATCAGCACTTTGGGTTGGTAAAAAGTCCCAAGCACAGAAAAATAATGAGGAAACAAGAAGGTACAGGCAGAGAGCGGGATCTTTTCAAATGCAGGCAAATGCAAACACTTTGAGTTATTATTCTTTGGGAAAATCCTGTATAGTTTAAAATCTCCTGATCAACGGTTCAAAACCCAAATAGAGTTCATTTACAGTCATGGAAAACAAAGAAAACTATTTCAGAAGATGGAATCAGTGCATTTTTGCATAAAATTGATCAACTATGAAAATGGATCCAGATCAAGTTTCTGTCCATCGAATAATTGATTAATCAGCTAAATGTTTTCTCTTAAATTTGTCATCAGTTGATCTGTAGAATTAAATACGGATGAAATCACAATATACATCACTATGAACAAAAACATTTTGGTTTGTCATACAGAATCTAATTTTACTTTCAGTTCCTGTTTCGCTGCCTGGTTAAGTGGCCTGAAAAATACACTACGTGCATTTTAACACAGAATCAGTGGAGTGTAATTTGCATTCCCTCTCCTTTTCATGTTGCTAATTCCACCCCCCGTACACTGCAACACTATTAACAGCTTGGTTTACCATGTAAAAATAATCCTATAGTGTGTGTATATCACCACCCATGGGTTGAGATGGAGCTCAGATTAGCACGCTGTTCATCGCTTCCAGCTTCGTTTCAGCCTAAAGAATGTTAAGTAGATGAATGTATGAGTTGGAGAAGAGGATATGTTGAGCTTTTTTGGATTTATCGGTTAAAATAACAGCAGTGTTTGATCACTGAGAAGAATTGCACTGCTATAATTAGTCATTTCACCATATTTCCTCCGACAATTAGGATGCTATACAGGGCAATGCATGAGGGATAAAGGGGTAATTTATTGGATGCATTCAATTTATGGCTGTTCTTGATGAACATTAGATAAAAGAAACAACACTGCTGTCTCTAAATGAGATTCTGGACCTTTTGCGCTTACTTTATCACATCCGTTTAGCCCCTTTTAGCACCGCAGAATGTGTTTTATGATGAGACAATGCATTTACACAAGCAAACATAAGTGCTCATTTGATTCACAATGTCCATCTGCATCACTTAACCTATCACTTCTGTATGCATCTCTTTATTAAACCTATGTGAAACTGTGTTGACTCAAACAATTACCCTGTTATCCCACTGCTCTTGGAGATGAGTGCAATTGTATAAACCAAAGAAGAGTTTCTGAAGTGAAATCAGGCAGGAGCTGGTGTGTGAAGCGCATCTACCTACGTAGTTGTACGCTCCGATTAGTAATATTGGTCGTATTTTCAGTCATGGAGGAATTCCCCTGTCGACTGATTGGTGAGGGATGAACTCTTTTTAAAGTTTTAAAGTCGTGGAAAGTCTCTAACTCACCTCTGCGTCATGTTTATCAAGAACTTAAGCTGACGAGGTGCAGTGGGTGCATGCCACAGGCCCATTTCTGCTTCATTAAGAAAAAATAATAGCTCTGTTTTCAGGGATCTGGCAGAGACCTGTAAAGTTAGAGCTTAACTTGATTTTGTGTGTTTCATTATAATGCTTGTATGCTGGTGTGTATTTTTGTAGGACACACCTGACATGGTGTACCCTTCAATATAATCTTAAGAATTACAAGGATTAATAATATTAGGGCTTTTATTATTAATTAATCTTTTGATCATTTTCTCAGTTAATTTAATTTAATGTCAGAAAATGGTGAAAAATGTGGATCACTGTTCCCCAAAGCCCAACGTCATGCCCTCAAGTGTCTTGTTTTGTCCACAACCTAAAGAGTTTACTGTCACAGAGGATTAAAGAGACCAGACAGTATTCACATCTGAGAAGCTGATAACTGAGAATTTGGACATCTTTTTCCTTCAAAAATAGACTCAAAACAATTGATTTTCAAAATAGTTGGTGATTACACAGTTGACAACTAATTGATTAATGGCTGCAGCTCCAAATAATATGATAGAAATCCTAACTAAACTCAAGGACTAAAGAGCCAAAAAAGTCAAAATAAAGGATAAGAACTAAGTTGAAGTTGACCTTCCTTGGGTTGTCTGTATGACATGGATCACAGGTCAGTGGACATGGCTGGTTGTTCATATGAACACTTCCATAGGAATATAAAAATGAAGTTTGCTACAACATATGTAATATTCACCCTTTATAAGTGGCCAGGCAGAGATGACATGTCTGCAACTTAAGGTCTGATTAAGTCTGCATTTCCTACAAAAAAACCCCATCTATTTACCTGGATATAGGTTAATAGTCTGTATTATATTTTCTAGTATAAACTTAAGTATTATGTTCATTTAATTTGCAAGGGATGTGACTGTACTAATATTTAGGGGCATCAATTTGACACCCAGAGAAAAACTCTATTCTGCATGCATGTTTTTACAAAATGTCGTGACATTTCAGCTGTAAAAACAAGCAGATTGTAGCTGTGTCTCTATTGAAAACTAAAAACATTCACACTACAGGCCCCAGCGAGGATCGAACTCGCGACCCCTGGTTTACAAGACCAGTGCTCTAACCACTGAGCTATGGAGCCTGTTGTACAGGTGTCTTGCGTCAAATACACTTTTGAAGTGGCTTACGTGTCTCAGCTATTGCGGAAATGTTGACGCAATTACTGTACTGCAGCAGTTGACTGAACGTCACTTCACGGTGTACGGGCTAACCTGAGCAACAGCGTTAAGGTCTATGGGACCTGACTTGCCGAAATGGCAGTTTTTAGTATGATTTTGAGCTGGACTGCTCAGGCACTTATAGTGCTGCTCCTTCTGCTTTTTATTGCGTTTCTTTGCTACTGCCTGTATGTTAAACACGTTCACATGAAATATGACCACATACCTGGGCCACCGAGAGACAGGTAGGTCAACTAAACCTAACTTAACTTGGTCATTGTTAAGCTAGCTGATGCTAACGCTAACGCCACTTAGCTAACGTCAGAGAAAACCAACGTTATTGTTAACTTGTTATTAGCGCTAACTGTTAAGTAACCTGACACTTTCATTCACTTCAACAGTTTTCTCCTGGGACACTCGCCAAGGTTTTTGAGGATAATGAAAAATGGCGAAGTTATACACGACAAATTTCTAGAATGGTAAGCGCAAGAGACATGTCGTTGTTAAGTGGCAGAAAAGTCGAGGCAGTATAGCTAAACGTTTAACGATTACTGGAAAAATGTCAACTCAGGACAAACGCTACAACCAGGTCCAACAAGTAACATATACACCCCCTATTGACTGCTATAAGCAATAACTGCCGAGGTAAAAAAGAAAAAAAGAAAAAAAAAGTATAGTACGTATAATAGCAATGTAAATGAGGAACACAAACGTTATTACAAATATATTTATAAAAACTGCTTCAAAATAAGTTCAACTTCAATGTACTAAAAACAACTATACTAGCTAATTCTGCAATGCTGATATCTTCAGTTTATTTACAAGTGTACTTTTTTGTAAGTGTATTGCAAATTGTACATTTGTATGCTTTCAAAAATATACTAAACTGCATATATTTAAAGTGGTACGTTAATTTACCTTTCAAAGTGTAATCATTTTCAAGTCCTTTATAAACATTATTAATATGGTTTATTAGAGTGTACTCTAATTTCATTTCATAACAAATGTATGCTTACAAAAGTGTGCTTCAATACAAGTTTATTTATGGCTTTAATTTCATCAATCAAGCATGTATGTTAGCACATACAAAGCCATGTATGTAGATATGTATGTATGTATACTTGAAGTTGTTCCACTTCAGCACATAAAAGCTAAGTAAAACTAAATATACTTTTCACATTTTTTTACCATTTTAATCACAACTAAAATATATTCTATACTATTTAAGCACAAGAGTAGTTTTTCCTAATAGTAAACTTCAAGTTAGCTAATAATTAACACACGTGAAGTATGCTAATGATTATGTTGACTGCAAGTACACTTACATAAGCAAAAATTTTAGCACATGTATTTTTCACTAGGGTAGCTAAGTCTGTGATACATAGGTTAGTTTACTAGTTTCAATATGTGTGTATTGTTCCTCTTTAGTGCGGCTTTTATGTGC
Organism: Lutjanus erythropterus; assembly: GCF_056507025.1. Lineage (NCBI taxonomy): Eukaryota > Metazoa > Chordata > Actinopteri > Lutjaniformes > Lutjanidae > Lutjanus > Lutjanus erythropterus. Next base: position 12,127,017 of record NC_139331.1, read on the forward strand.
TTAAGTTGTAATTTATTCTGTGACTATTCATCTTTACATCAGTGATCACCACTGCACCTTCACTTTGGCTGCAGATTTGCATGTGGAACTGTGGATGTATTATTTGTAATTTAAATTTCTAATTAAGATGCCATTCACAGGTCTGAGATTCATGGGCATGTCTACAGGATAAATGTTCTGCATTTTGTTATGGTGTGTGTGACCTGTCCAGAGGCAACCAAGGTAAACACCACACCCTACAATTGTATTTGTGTAACGAACAGTTGCATAAGTGTTGCACAATAAACAGTGTAAAAGGGCACAGACAGTCATACAAAAAGAATATGGCCTTACACTGTCAGCTCTGGTCCTTTTTGGTTAAATGTGTAAGCTTATGTCCTGATAATATTTCCATTAAAAAATGTTGTCTTTCAATCTTGCGATGACTCTGTTTCAGGAAATCCTGATGTCCCCAAAGTACCCCAAAGACAAATTCGTATACAAGAGGCTCTTCAACCTGTTTGGTCAAAGGTAGTTTATCAGACTGTCAGATTACCTACATTCCCCAATGACACAGACACTATATCATTGTCAATCACTGTTGACGAACAATTTAGCAATGATAAGCTGAGGAAATGTAATCAGTGATACTGTCAATATGTTGAATTTCTGAACTAACATTACCAAGTAAGATAGACTCATACACTGTAATGTCAACTCTAGTATTCTAGGCACACTTGTTAGTATCACTAGTCAACTATGCCAGGTAGTGATGAATGATACTGCAAAATTTGTTAATATGGGGCTCCATATTAAATTTTTATACTTTTTATTATTGAAACCAGCTTCCAATCTTTAATGTAGGTGAGAGCAGTTTGTCATTATTTATGAGGTGAATGCATCATCAATAGGCTAAATGAAGGAACTGAATATAAGAATACTATGTCTTTCACAGTTACACTACAAGGTTATTATATTTGGCCATTTTCATATTTCAGGTTGGAGGTATAGTTTTTTTTTCAATTCCATTAAAATAATTGATTTAGACAAGAAGTTTCAGTGGGCTAAATATATGATTTGAACATAATTGACCTGCCTAAAGTAATAAACAGCTATTGATGATCAGTTGCAGTTTTTTAACATTAACCAATGCTGAAGATCCAATTTGACTAAAATATTAATTTTAATACTATATACCTGGATATTCCTTGCCTGAGCCTCTCTGAAAAGACTCTGTGTTGGGGGTTTGGATGCTGAGGCTTTTCCCTCATCCTTCTCTCTTCATTGCTGTTGCAGCTCAAAGTTTCTTGTGGTGTTTTTTATGCGTTTGAACTCATTTGTAGCAAACAGCATTCCCCTTACACAGGTTTTCATTCACAGCTGTTCAGTGGCTCCAGACGAAGCCCCTGTTTCATTCAGCTACTACTATGTGTCTGATTAATGTGGTCAGGGTGTGTGCTGCGGTGCACAGAACAAACAACAGCAGTGGAGGAGCAAAGAGCACATGCATTAATGCTAGAGATATACTTGCTTATAACTACACACTCGCACATGCGCCCCTATGCATCCCTACCCATCATGGCTGTGCCCACTAGGAGTGATGATTATGTGTGTCCTTGGAAATTAACGCTATGTGAACACAAACGTGGTTAAAAAACAAGTGTGTCCCCAACCTAAGATGCATTCACAGTGAACATTGTTTGCCCACACAGTTCTGCTCTTTGAGGAAATCTAAACAGTGGCATGTTGAAAAGAGAAACTGAAATGGATCCCTTTTTTGGTATTGATCCTATTAATGCCAAAATCATTCTTCAAAAAGAGCTGTAGTATTGGTAGTGTGGATATTTGGGGATTGATCCACCCACTCCTTGTCCCAGGAACTGTTTTGTTATGTCAAATCATTTCTAAACTCATTTTGCTATTTTGAAACCATCCATGTCTCTCCTCCAGGTTCTTAGGTAATGGCCTGGTAACAGCACAGGACCATGAACTGTGGTATAAACAGCGCCGGATCATGGACCCTGCCTTCAGCAGCTTGTGAGTTATTTAATCATCACAAAGAGACATAATGGAGTATCTGCTCAACCTTTATTTTGACTCTGTCCAGACTGTGGGTATCTTTTGCTCTGTTTTTTTGGATGACATTGTCCAGTTAACTGAATTTCTGTGGAGCTTTGCAGGTATGTCCTGGCAATGCTAGTCCACTGTCCAAAACTACCATTACTTTCAGGTATTTGAGAGGGCTTATGGGCACCTTCAATGAGAGAGCAGAGAAACTGATGGATAAACTTTCGGATTTCGCTGATAACAAAACAGAGGCCAAGATGCTCAAACTAGTCAACTGTGTCACCATGGATGTTATTGCCAAGGTAGTGTGCCATGGTCTGTTTTACAGCTTCCTCTGCAGTAGCCTTCAGCAAACAAGTTTTTTTGAATATAACAAAAGCACCACAACAGTTCATCTATCAAGGTGTAACTGTCTTAGTGTGTATGTTTATTTTCTCAGGTTGCTTTTGGTGTGGATTTAGACCTGCTGAAGAATAGTTCACCTTTTCCTAAAGCCATTGAGACATGCCTGAAAGGGATGGTGTACTATCTCAGAGACTCCTTCTTTGAGGTAAGCTTTCGCTTGTCCGTCTGTATGGAATTTGTATGGCCAAAATGTTGCAAAGTGTGTGAGACCCTAAAATCTTGCATTTGCAGTTCAATCCAAGGAACAGACCATTCATCAATGAAGTGAAGAAAGCCTGCCACTTGCTGCGCACGACTGGAGCTCGGTGGATTCATGAAAGAAAGACTGCTATGCAAAATGGCGATGATGTCCCCAAGGACATCCTCACGCAGATCATCAAAACTGCTGGCAAAGGTTATCATCCCTAAAGTTCAGATTCGATTAGATTAGATAAGAAAAATATTTTAACATCCTTGTGTTGTAATTCTCTGCTTGCACAATGTACTGAGCTATTTTTGTTTCGTAAGATGCACACCTGTTTACTTCCCATCAGCTGTCCAGTAGTGTTACCATTGCCTCTAACTTCAGTGATTTTTCATCCTAGGGCTGAGTATTTCACTTTTCACAGTTGGCTTGGTATATATTGTGAATAGTATTTAGTTAATTTATGTATATAGTCTTTCTGAGCATTTTGATAATCATCTCAGCGTCTTAACCGTTAACAATGTGACCTAGTATGTGGCAACTGATGTTGCACCAACGTAACAGTAATTTTATCATCATTGACAGAAACAAAATACAAGTCACCAAAATGTTTTGGCTCGTCTTTCCACAGCTCAGCAACAATCACCAACTCTGGTTTTACTGAGTGTTGGTTGAAATAGATGCTTAATTAACTGCATTAGATATGAAAATATCACCAGAAGTGGAGGGTGTGGCTGCAGCAGTCTCGCTCAATACTCAAAAATTGTTGCACATGTTAGATACAAAAATGTGGGAAAATAGGGCGCAGGTAACGTTACTGTACAGTTGGCAGGAAGTAAACAGACATACAGCTTTTAATAAGGATATACGTCATGTTACGTGGTGCACATAGAGAACAAGGTCATGGCAGTTACAAACAATAGTTTCGAGGTTCTAGATAAGAACCAATTATTCATTTTAAACTGTGCAAAATACCGTAACAAATTATATAAAAATACATATAAAATACAAGCATCATCATCTCAACTTGTGTATCATTAACATTTCCATATTAAAAGATTTGCAGAGCAGAAGTGCAAGGTTCACAATCAGATACAGTAGAAAGAGAATTTCATAATAACATATAAACTGTACAAACATGTAGAAACTCAGTCCAACACAGATGTTCATGTTTATTTTCTTACAAAATGATATGGAAAGATGATTATAATATTAGGTCACTTGTTCAGTTCTATTTTCTTTGTATTTCAGAGGAAAACATGACTGAAGAAGATGAAGAGTTCATGTTGGACAATTTTGTGACATTCTTCATTGCGGGTGAGTCTGTGTTATCCGTGTTTGAATGTGTGAATTGTAAAGCCCCTTTATATAATCCGAACTATGCCTTTAATATGTGTTGTGGGTTGCTGATCCACATTTGCTTTATTTGAAAGTAATATTATGATTCCTTTCGCCTCCTGTAACATTTCAGGACAGGAAACAACAGCTAATCAGCTGGCTTTTTGCATCATGGAACTTGGTAGACATCCTGATGTACTGGAGAAGTGAGTCTTAATAATGCGGTACAAAGCAGTTTCATAATGAGCTGTTGAGCGATGGTGTCTTCAGCTGCGTTTTTATTTCTCAGAGTGAAGAAAGAGGTGGATGATGTCATTGGGATGAAACAGGACATCAGTTATGACGACCTGGGACAGCTGGTTTATCTTTCACAGGTACATGTCATAAAGTTAGTAAAATAATGCTTCTACTCTTTGTAGGAGTGAAGCATGTTTTGAATCCATGTCGCAACTTCCTCAAATATTCACTCCATCATTCATTCATTCATTGGAAAAATTGATCATTTTAATTTTTAACCTCTGCCCAGGTGCTGAAAGAGACTCTGAGGATTTACCCAACAGCTCCCGGCACATCTCGTGATGTACTGGAGGACATCGTCATTGACGGTATCCACATACCTGGAGGAATCACATGTTTTGTGAGTCTTTCACTTTTGGGTGTATTCCTACCTCTAAAAAAGGAAGTTTCTGCCAGAACCAAAAAAATGCTGCATAGTGTGCTTTATATACATAAAGGGAATGGCACCTGTAACTCAAAAAAACATAACAAAGCAGGACATTTTTTAATACTGGCAAAGCATAAACAATTTCCTGCTATCAAAATGATAAATAAATTATTCTGAAATTCAGTTTAGCTCGTACGTGTGTGGGAGATTGGAGAAATTCTTCAAGGACCCTCTGACATTTGATCCAGACAGATTTCACCCAGATGCTCCCAAGTAAGTAGCTTACAGTTTTCACATGCTAATATGTTTTATTTTTTTAGTCTTACTGCATTGGAAAAGTGATGAGTATCCCAGATACAAGAAGAAAAATGCTGTGTATTAAGTGAGGGTGTCTCTTATCTGTTTCACAAGGCCTTATTACTGCTACTACCCCTTTGCCCTCGGTCCACGCTCATGCCTGGGACAGAACTTTGCTCAGGTGGGTGGTGACAGGCATAAAAAATCAACACAAACACACACAAAACTTAAAAATGCATGGAGGTAACTCAACGGGTGCTTACAGATGGAGGCTAAAGTGGTGATGGCCAAGCTGCTCCAGAGGTTTGACTTCACCCTTTTGCCGGGACAAACCTTTGACATCCAGGACACTGGAACGCTCAGGCCGAAGAGTGGAGTGGTGTGCTCTGTCAGACACAGGGACCACAAGAAATAAACGCTCACACAGGACCAGAACATAAGAGGAAATCATGTGGCCTCAGCCAAAAGCCTCTTATGCTGCAGAGTTGTTTAATTACCACTTATATGAATTTTTCTAAACCTTGTTTTAATGATATATACAGAGTATATAAAAATTAAGTGCTAATGCTTTTTATTTCCTAACGGTAATGAGGATATGGGAAAAGTAGTATCATTAGCACTTTAATCTTCTTGGAACCAACCACTTTTTTTGCCTTTAACTGTAATATAAAAATTCTGAATTTAATGGATAATTAATTACGACAGTCTGATTTTATTTTATTTCATGCTCAGTTTGTTGTGCAGTGATTTTTTTATGTACTCACCTGGCTGCGTTTTTTCTCCATTACTGTGTCCACAGGGGCACTGTGAGCTGGCAAAGAAATTTAAAAAGCACGGTTCTCTGAGAATTAACTCTCATTTATTTGGACAAGTGTTCTTTAACTCAAGTAGTCATTGTCATTCTTGCCTTACGTGTAATTTTAAACTGACATTATATGTATTTACTCAGAGTTTGCCTATATTTTCACATTTGGTATTTAGTTTTTTGCAAAAGTGTCCTTAAATGTAATTAAACTGTGGCATTAAAAAGTCTTAAATAGCATTGGACTCATTGATACATGTAGACAACCTGGTGGAGACTCACATTGTTGTCAGAGGCTGATGTCATTATAATGGGAGTTAAACAACAATCAGCAATTATAAAACACTGTTTTTCGCTTGAAAATAAACATTATCTTTAAGTAACAGTAAAATAAAACTAATAGCATATACTACTCAAAACACTTAATCATATGTATGTTTATTAATATAATAGCAAAATACTTAATAATACTAATTCTCAACCATAACGTAGTGCTCTGTCATGTTTTTTAATGATTCATTTGTTTTTGTTGCAGTCTGTGGTCCTTTTTAAAGCCTTTGGAAGCCTGATTGTATCAGAAATGTTTGTTTGAATGATATATACAGTTACAATGATGATTTTAACAATATTGAGGATATAGAACAATCAGGAAGGTCACATCATCATCAGCACTTAAATTTGAACTAACCCTTTTGTACCTTCAACAGTAATATAAAAATGCTGAATTTTTGCACAAATGAAAATAAACCGCATAAGAAAACTATCAGCCATTGCAGACATTATTTTACTGTTGCACTTAACTCATAATTAATAACAAAAATCTGATTTTATTTCATGCTCAGTTTGCTGTGCAGTGTTTTTTATGTCCTTACCCAGCTGAGATTTTGTGCATTACTGGCTGTGTACCACAGGGGGGTGCTCTGACCTTGCAAAGAAATGTCAAGCACCTGTTAAACTACCATTCTCTGTGAATACACTCTCAGGAGTTGACAATCATCTAAGCTTCATTTCGGGAGTTTGTTTTCATATCTATATGTATATATATTTACATTAGTAAAACAGTTGTTAAGTGTTGAATCCCATTGCACTGGGCCAATTAGTTATATCAGGGGTCCCCAGACTTTTCTATGCCACACCCACCCCCTTTTCTAAGGTGCCTTTAAAATCCCAACCATTTCTGAGTATGTTTCATTACTTTTAATTAATGCAATAATAATGAAATTCTACTTTATTTCATAAGATTGCTTGTTTAGCATTTCCATATATGTTACTTCGATATGCTGACCCTCCCAAAAGCATTTGTGCCTTAAAATAAACAAGCAAACTACTAATAAAAGTCAAATAGTAAAAGTTTAAGAATATTAAAAACATATACCACTCAAATGCTCAATTATACGTATGTGTATTAGTGTAATAAAATATTTATTTAAAAAATAGGGCCATAATCTAATGCCCTGTCGCTGATTTTGAAATGATTCATGTTTTTGTCAAATTCACATTTAAAGGGGCTTTACTGAAAATTAGATGTTTACACTGTCAAAGCGAGTTTGAAATTAAAACAAAAGAAATTTCCTCTTTGTGATTTTGCTAGCAATGTATAAGTCTGTACAGATAAGTAACTTAAATGAAAATAGAAATGTAATCTGTAAAAATGTAGACTTAAAAACACGTCTGTTTTGTCAGTCTTATCCCCTGAACGCGTCTCACTGTTCCTTTAAGAGGGCCGAGCCTGAGCCTCGCGAGGCTCCAGCGCACTTTTCATCTACCTGCTGCCCACTCCTCCTCTCCCACGTCTTGATTGGCCGTCTTGGCCGAAATCCTCTTGAATGATTTCAAACCGGAGTGTTTGGACAAGAAGGAGCAAGAGGAGGAGGGAGGAGGAGGGGGGAGTCCGCTGCTAATTCCGAGCAGGCTGGCTGAAGCTGAGAAGGGCTTGAATCCTCCGTCCGTCCACCGACACAGCACCTCAGTAAAGAGGCTTATCCGCGCCGAGGAGCGTTATTGACGGTAAAATAACGCGTTCAGGAGAGCACCGCCGGTAAAAAAGTGCGCTGTTTAGATGTGTCGTGACTACACGTATTTTCACTGTAGGATCTAGCTACATCATTATTTGTAATTTGCTGGGTTTTCTGTTCACCATCGTTTGAATGGAGCGATGTCCAGCGGAGACGGCGCACATTGCAATGGGACACGGGTCGTTGTTCTGACGGGACCAGGACCTGATCGAAAATCATTGGTGATCGATTTTAAAATCATGTGTTGTTGACGGAATGTGAGTACCAGTAGTTGTTTTTGCGAGATTCACAAAGGATTTTTTTTTTTACCTTTAACAGATTAGTGAGGGCATTCAGTTCATGCACGGGTTGCCATAGCATCATATTAATATTTTCCTTTTCATTATCGGCCTGTTGAAGAGAGTAGGGCTTAGCGGTACTTCCACACTCTGAACAATGTTTTTTAACACGATCCCGCAGCTGAGGCTCGGTTAGATGAGTTTTGAGAGTTAATTTCAAGTTAATTTCAAAGATCAGAGACTCACAGACGAGACAGTCATGGCTAAAAATCCGTCCGAGGGAGCGAAGGATGAGCTGAGCCAGCTGACGGACGAGGAGCTGCTGCGGTGCTCCAAAGAGGAGCTGGTCCGGAGGTTAAGGAGGGTTGACAGCGAGAAAATGAACTTGATGATCGAGCATGGCAACATGATGAAAGACATCAACCGGAGGCTGCAGGTGCACCTGCACGAAATCCGGAGCCTGAAGGAGATCAACCAGAAGCTGCAGGACGACAACCATGAGCTCCGGGAGCTCTGCTGCTTCTTGGACGACGACCGGCAGAAGGGCAAGAAGCTGTCCCGGGAGTGGCAGCGCTTCGGCCGCTACACCGCCAGCGCCATGTGGAAGGAGGTGGGCACCTACATGATGAAGCTGAAGGAGCTGGAGGCCAACCAGGACACCGTGTTGAGGGAGAACTCTGAGCTGAAGGAGATCATCCTCATGCTGGACGAGGAGAGGAACGGAGCAGGGTCCAGGAGCTCCATAGACAGTCAGTCCAGTCTGACCAACCTGAACGGTGGCACCGGCACCGTCAGGGATGTCGGGGACGGGAGTAGCACGTCCAGCACGGGTAGCGCCGGCAGCCCAGATCATCACAATCACAACCACAACCACATACACAAGCCCAGTTCAGAGAACAGTAAGATGGGCCCCACCATGAGGAGGTCCATGGATGACCTGTCAGCACCACACCATCACAGGAGCATCCCCAATGGACTTAATGGTGAGTACACACCACCTGTGGAAACACACCTGGCTGTCATAAACTGCAGGCAGACTGAACACAGGCCCCACAAGATGCACATCATTACCCCATTAACACCTGATATAAAAATGTGATCTGTATGTGGATACATTATCCAGACTGCTGTACAGATTGTGTTTACTCCTAAGATCTGAACGCAATGCAAGCCATACTACCTCCAGATGTGGTTTAGGAGATCTGATTGCACAGCATTTACACCTTTCATTAACACGTATTATTCCTTATCTGAATAACGTATCCCAACACAGATCACCAGGGGTAAATGGGGTAAAAGAGTCGAACCAATCAGGCCAGAGATAAGTTCCAAAATAAAAGCTGTTCTCCTCCATTAAACACTGGTGAATCGGACCTTTTGATCTTATTTTTAGGTCCAAAGTTACTCTCATGTGCCTTGGTGGGTGTAGAGCTGCAACAATCAATCAATTATTTGTGAACTATTAAATTAATTGCCAATGATTTTGATAATCGAATAATCAGTGTGAGTTAAGTTCTAAGACAACAAGTCAAAATTCTCCAGCTTCTTGGGGGCCTTTCACATCAATGACTTGGGCCCAGATCTCAGTACACTTGATCCCAAAGTCCAGTTGGTTTGATTAGTGTGAACACTTTGTACTATACTTGGGCACGGTTCAGTGACCCGTTCCCATGTCCACTTGAAAAGGTCGTCTCCAGTATGGTTCATGTGTATTTGGGTATGATACAAAGCAACAGTACTTAATGTGAAAACACCCTTGAATTGTTAATATTTTTGGATTTCTTTAGTCCTTTAAAGAAACCTTTAGCCCTCTTTAAGAATTAATAACAAAGTTCTCAGATTCCAGCTTTTTCATCAGGGACTTGGGCCCTGATCCGAGTGCACTTGACTGCAAAGACCAGTTGGTATTATTAGAGTGAACGCTGTGTACCATACTTGGGCGCTGTTAATTAATCAGTGCCCAGGTCTACTTGAAAAGGTTGTTTCGAGTATGGTTTATGCATACTTGTGTACAGTACAAAGCAACCGTACCTGATGTGAAAACAGCCTAAAGTGTGACATTTTCAGGCTTCTTTAGTCCAATGAGAGTAAACTAAATATCTTTGGTTTGTGGAGATTTGAGGATTTTGGATTTGGGAGACACTGATCAAAAATTTTCATAACTCTCTGACACTTTATGGACCAAAACAGGTAATCAATTAATAAAGAAAGTAATCAACACGTTAATCAACAATGAAAATAATTGTTAGTTGCAGCCTGAGATGGATGACCAAAAGTTACCCCAGACTTAAAAAGACCACCAGACAAGGGACACAAGTTGTTGCCCCTTTGTGGCCTCTTGAAATGATAGTTGTTTTCATTTTTATGTGGCTGAGCTCTCAAAAGATATGTATGCCACTGGCCTATTATTCCTGTTCTTGGTTCAGTTGCTCATAGATAATACAGTCAGGAAGTGCTGCGTGGTTAATAAGTGCGTGTGAATGCACTGACAACATATGCTGATCAAAATTGCTGTGAAGGATTATCATGGGGGGTCTTGGCTTAACCTCACTGTAAAGTCTTGATTGGGGTGATTATAACACACACACATATGCACACCCAGCATCTTTAAGTGGCCTTTTCAGTCCCTCACTGCCCCATCATGTGAATCTGCACTGATTTAGGTCAGTGCACTTGTGGTCCTCAAGGAAGAGGACTTATCTAAATAGCTTTTAGAGGGGCCTCAAGCAAATTGATTTTTTTATTTTTTCTTAGGGTCGTTCACTGATTATCATTGTCGTCTTTTGGGTTGTGGATGAGCACTCACGTCTGCTTAAGGCCCGTTTGGAAATGCATGGCATGGGACCAGAAATCAATGTCCCTGTTTTAAGACCTAAATACACGGCTGAAAGCTTCGAGCTGGGATGAAAATGCCCTGATGGAACAGGAGGACACTAAGCCTCGTTTAGCTAGCACATGGGCTGATAACTCACCATGATCTGTTTGGCAAGGGGAATAAATTCTGTTTCATGGGTGGAAAAAAAAAAATCCCTCATCCAGTTGAAACCTTATATTTTTTAAATATTACCCTGATTCACAAGGACAGGATATCAGCAGCATACAGGCACTCAAAACAAGCAGCTTCAAATCAGATCACACGTTATCCATTGGACATTCCTGGAACTGTGCACTGTAAAACCCGTGAAGACAACAAATGCTAAAGGATGGAAACATGCATGAGGGAGAGCAGAGGTAGCCCTTAATCCGGAAACACACATACACTCACATGCCAACAACACACACATTTTTGGGCGGTGTTTGGCTGTCATTACGTAACATCAATATTGTGTCTGCAGTGGCCCAGCACCTCTCTAAGCCGCTGTTTCGCTAGATGTGTGTGACATTGTGTGCCCCTGAGGCTGTGGCTCAGTGTGTTCATCATTGTCAGTGATGCACGGATACACACACAAACACACGACACAGCTAGCATGGGAAAGACCTGCTTCACTTGAGAGAAGGTTTATTATTTCATTGTTAAAACCAATGCATTGGTAATGAGGTTGATGCTATCTCATCCTGAACAAAGCTAAGCATCACAAATCTTTCTGGCTTTTCCATAATTGCAAACAACTCCATGTGGAAAGAAACAGAGCTATTATTGACACGGTGTTGTGAAATAACCCAAGATCGCAATCGATTAAAACAACAACAAAGCAATACTACATCGATCCTAATCTACTTTTACACAAGTTGGATGACAGCAGTCGGGAAAAACAAGCGTTTCACCACTCCTCGTGATGAATGCATCTCAGAAAACTTGCTTGGGTGAGAAATATAATAGCCCGCAGGTCGACACTACCTTCTACAGGCGAAAATTCTTCACCAGCACAGATTTACTCAATTGGCTGCTCTGAAATCCGAGTGGAGTGACCATGTTGTGAGGTCAGATGTGGCCGCCGTGTGAGGTCTGCAGAGTGACTTTATTTAATGCTGTCCAAATGCCAGTGGCTCCCCTGGGCATTTAGGAGACAAGCTCGAGGATTGCCGCTCAAGTGCTAAATGAACAGCATCTGTCCGGTTGCCAGACACACACACACACACACACAGATGGGAAGAAAAAGAAGAGGAGGAGGATGAATGCACTTGGTGTCCTAAGAGTTAGAGGCTTGTATTTCATATTGTTTCCGTCAAATTTTTACATTTTTGCATACTTCTACCAAACGCAAGCCTCAAAGTCCTTCTCTTTTAGAGGCAAAAAAAAGGCACTGGGAGAGGAGTGTATGAAAGGGGGGCCCAGCAAAGGGCCCTCAATAGGTCTTGATGGTGTTGGGGGAGTGGCTGAACGGCAGTAAGGGGTTGGCTGGGAAACCTGGGGGTGGAGTGGTGGGGGACCGTAGGAGGGCATATTGAGCTTAAAGGAGGTTGGGTTTTGGAGACATCCTGCTGTCTGCTTAATTGAATTTCTTGTGCGTTGACACGGCTGACAATCCCCCCTCCCCTTACTCCTCTCCCTTTGGGGATACAGGCTGTGTGTGTGTGTGCGTGTTTACTCGGACACGGTGTGTGTGAGCAATCAGTGAGGAGAGCGTTGTCCTCTGTTCCAAAGAAATAAAAAAAAAGAAAGAACAGCAGGGGCTGCACCAAGTACCACTGTGTTTCATAACCTATTATAGTGACTTCTATTTCCAGACTTCTCAACGTCTGCATTCGCTTTTGGTGGTCTGCAACCCAATTCTAGTCAAACACCGCCTGAAATATGATGCTGTCACTGAGAGCTTGCATTAGGCTCGCTGATAGTGCTGCACAGACTCAGTATAGCTGTGTGAGATTAAGACAAATTGGCCAAGCAAGACAGCAAAGTGCTGCTTCGACACTGTCCAGATGAACTGATAAAGATCCTCATCTCTGTAATAATGTTTGTTGACCTTTAACAGACCCTCACACATTCCTCTGGCCTTTTAGCTGCTAAATGGCCCTAAAGGAACAATGTTTCTAACTCAGCAGATAAAGTGACTCTAAACAGAGAGCATAGTCTGTCTGACATGGACAGAGAAAGAGAATATTGTCCAATCCAGGCTGATGTCAGCATATTTTTTCTACTTTTACAACAGTTGAAGGGACAGCGTAGCAGCTCATGCTGTGCAGAGTGCTGCATATTTCTTTAAAGGCATCAGAAAGTTGTCCATGTCTATGATGTCACCACTGTTTTTAATGACTTGCAGTCTTAACCCATGAAAGCTGATTTATTTGTATATAAGAAACAGATGCCATTTGGTTCTAGTCACTTGTCACTTGTCACAATGTAAGTTGTCATACCCTTGGTGATGTGAGTAAGGTCATTGCATGGACTGACATATGTACACTGATGCATTGAAATAAAACATGCAGGAAATAAAACATTGATTTAGTAGATGGGCTTAAGTCCAGCTGTGCAGGAACAACAGAGGCTAGGTCTACTACATTTATGCAGCCACAGCGGCTTTATCCTTCACTTGCACACAAACCAGTATGTGTGTGTTTGTTTTTCCACGTGTGCGCCAGGGCCCAGAGAGATGTTAAATAAGGCTTGACTTCTGTTGACTGGTGGAGACGGCACGCTCAAACAGTGGGCCTTCATTACTGAAAGATTTACAGTGGCCTCTCCTTCTCTACCTTTTCTCATACCTAAAGGCTTGCTCACTCCTGCATATAAAATGGCCTCATTTTGTGATGAAATAATTTCAGTTCCAATGGATTAACTTGCAGGAGTCATGTAAATCTGTGTGGATTTTTTTTTGCATTGGGCTCAACTTTGGTCAAGCCATCTTGACAGTGCTAACTTTTGAGGGAGCAGAAAGCTCATAAATAGAAGAAGCCATTGTAGCTTATTAGCAGTGTTGCAAGATTTGGTCACCTCGGCTCAAAAATGTTTTTCTTGTGGTTATGCCACCTAAAATGTCTATACTGACTTTATACAAATTCGTCACTAGATGGGTGTTTTCCCATGCCTCTACCAAAAAGGAAGATGTCTGTGCGCTTCCCTAAAATCAGAGTCAAATGTACCTAAATCAGGTGAGATTTTGTAATAATCCTCCAGCAAAAGGCGGACTTGTCAGTGCAGAGAGCGAGGCTTAGCATTGGTTGTGCCAGTTACCGACAGCTACAAGCTAACAAACAACAGCATAAACAAATAAAGAATGCTAATTACATTTACCATTATATTACCACTGTATTAAGTCACAGATTTTGGTGCAGACTCATCTGAGTCTGTGGAGGGGAACTTTAACCCTCCTCTGCTGGACTATAAACTGACCTACAGGGTGTGGTTAATTGTTTGCAGACAGGTATAAATCTATGAATTTATTATCCACTATTAACATCTGCAGTTAACAGTTGCTAACTGACAGTTAGCAAGCTCAAGCTGTGAAGTTTGAAATTTGTCTCCTTATTCTCTAAAAGAACAAAACACCAAGCTTGAGTAAACCACACTGTACAGAGGAAATGAAAGGGTTAGCTGTTATTGGTTAGCCCCCCACTCACAGTAGTTCACCAGCTAGCCCTTTGTAGTCACTACATCACCAAGCTTCTAGATACAAATAATTTGTAAAGATGCACAGATTCATTTTAGTGTGGCAGTTGTGACCAGGCCTTAATACACTGCAGCACTCATTACCATGAATCTGTCAGTCCAATCAGCGTCACATGACTCTTAGGAACCAGTCAGATTGGTTAGTGAGTCATTGGAAATCTAGACTCTGTTTCAACACAAACCATCCACTTGAATTTGATTTATATGTTGTTGGATATCAAAGCAGACTGGAATCATACATTTGTGCTCTTGTGTACAATGTGCTGTTCCTAAGAAGCTGTGCCTTCCTATGTTTAGTCACTCTGTTGAGTCACCCTGTAAACCTACCCACTTAGGTTCAAATTAGACCTAATTAACTTGCTGAGAAGTCATAAAATTGTGTGTTTAAACTGGGGTCTTTGGCACCTGGTCTTTCTTTGTGTTTGTGTGTCTGTGTGTGTCTTAATATATGAGGTGCCACAGTGATTCTGAACGCTTCCCCCTTTCTGATCTGGAGGCTTTTCTCTCTCTGCCTCACGCTCTCTTTTCAGTTTCCCTTTCTTTTACCCTTGGGGAGTGACATGACCTAAAAGCTCACAATGAAACTGTAGAACCAGTCCTCCCAGTTAGCCACCAGTGCGTGTGTGTTTCATCACACTAACACAATTCAGACATTGTCTTGATATTCATGTGTGACTGGAGCATTTGCTAATATTCTCTCTGAGTTGAACTATCAATAATAAAAGTCAGATCACACATTTAAGTCCCTTCTTGAGAGTGCAGACTTGAATAAAAGATCTATTGGGGTTAGCTTTTTATGTGACACAATCAAAGTCCCTGTTTATCTTTTTTTAAATCACAGCAAAATCTCAAAGAGTCAGCCAGGCTTTTAATATCTGTGTTTTTCTCAAGTAAACATCAATCAGTAACACCCAGCTAGTCAAAGTGTGTCTCGCCGATTCTCTGTAGGAGCTCCTTTCTTGTTTCAGAGGAAACAGGAGGATCAACGACACAATGGTGTTTTCCTTTCTGCTGTGGTTTCAAGTCATTGTGTGGCTTGTTTTGCGAGGCTGAAAAAGGGCATCTAAACAGGAATAGGATGTTTCCGTCGCTGGTATCCTGTTTGTCCACACTCATGTTCATGCCTGCGCTCCAAGAAACTGACTCGGTTTCTTGTCGCCTCACCCCAATGTTGCATTAAAAGGCAACACCTCTGAATTGCATCATCACAACTATAAAAACAGGACTTGGCAACTAAACTGAAATGACAGCGTTCAAGATAATTAGGATCTTATCGAGTCATGTTAAAACAAGCAGTGATACCCACAAAGCCGCAAAAAACTGTAAACACAACACTTATATATAATCACTTAGTAAATTATATCATGTCAAAGGTTTTAGCAAACACTTTAGCTTTATTTTTACTTAAGCACACAAAGAAAAATATTAGAATTCTGTTGGAGTTGTGTTTCTGGCAAATGTCTAAGTCTAATAGTTGCTTTCTTTTAAACTCCGTTTTGGGTCTCCACCAACCCATAAATGAAAATATCTGTCTCTTTAGCGGCTAAAGTTTTGAAGTTCCACAAAGAAATATAATTTGCTTCAGTGTTTTTCAGTTTTGTAGTTTGCAAATTACACCCAAAGTCAAACTGGACACTTTAAATTGTCGTCCATTCACTTCAGGTTTTGTTGAAATTTGAGTTTTTAAAGCTACTACAAGAAGCTTTCATATTTTGTTGATTTTGGAGGCCGCTGTGGACAAAAGCAGTAGTGTTTCCTCCAACATAACCACAAACTATGGTGTTAATAATAAAATTATCTAAATTAAAATCTTCTTTTGCCTTTTAACAGGCTAACATACTACTCACGTAACTCTACCTGGGACAATGTAAGCACAGACTTGTTTCATCTGACCTGGAGGCAGCCATCAAGAATTACCATTTATAAATAGCCGGTCTTCTCACTGATGGACTTGTTTGCTTACATAGGGCATATAGAGTCATCAGTATGAAACTGAAACTGTTTCATAACCAGTTGAAAACTCCTTGTAGTAGCTTTAAAAATTAGTTTTTTGAAATCCGTCCTCTACAGTGACTGAGTTCTTTGAGAGTTTCCCTGCAGCACAGCATGGGCTCTCCTCACACTCTCTGGCATGCGTTTCCCAGCACCCCGTCTTCCTGGGTGAGGCCTGCCTGGTCGTCTGATAACAGAGATAATGAAATAGCAACACACACACACACACACACACACACACACACACACACACACACACACACACACACACATGCATAGCTCCATACAGGAGAAACGGAGAGAAAAAGCCACAGGGTGAACTCTCAGCTGTGTACTGTCAATGAAAAGCCTGCCTGTCAGGACGTCCCACATTCCTGGATAAACAAAAGAGGAAGTAGGTCTCGCTCCTCTTAGTGACACAGCAGGAATGAGACTGCATGGAAAGAGGAACAGGAAGATGGAAAACGAAAGAGAGCGTGTGTCTCTGGGTCGCTTTTTTTGAACTTTTACCTCCCCCTCATCTTCCCATACCTGTCAGACCCCGCTTCTCCAGCCCTTCCCTCTCCCTCCATTGGCATCCATCTTTCTCTTGATTCCTGTGAACCTGCTGTCTGATCTGCTGTCCGTTCACTCCCGTCAACACAGCACTCAGCCGACAGAATGAGGTTATACAGCCAGCATGAGCCTCGCACACACACACACAGAAATGGACTCACTGGAAGATTTGATGCCAGCGCCTTTCACAAAAAATAAGTTTTTCAGCAAGTTCTGCATGCTTCGTTGTTTGTGTGGTCATCTCTGACATTTGTCAGGGACATAAATGTGTCAACAGTGTGTCATCTTACATTATTAAGAAAATTTCAGCCACTTTTCCCAGTCTCCCTTCCTCTGCGTCTCCCTCTATGTCTGCACTGATCTAAATGTATGTCCTTCTTTTCTGATCGTTTAGCAGTGGGCTGCTGGAGGGGCTGGGTTGCTCAGTCGCCTAGGCAACAGCAATGATCAGTGGGGCGAGTGGATGGCGCCCACGCCTAGCCTCAGAGTCACTGAAGCGGAGGGAAGTAAGGGATAGGGGGATGGGGATAGGTTTGGGCATGGTCGGCCTCCATGCTGGTTGACCCGTGCAGAATGATGCCAGCCAGAGTGAGGTCAGCTCTGTTTGCGTGCGTGTGTATGGTTCTCATTGTTCTGAAGTAACTTACTCATAAGAGACAAACAGGGTGTGGTCTAACATATTCAATCATTTTTAATTATAATACCTTGTAACATAATATTATAATATGGTATTAGTAGCCGGTTTTATTATCAGATGTGGAAGACGCACTTGAGCCTGGGTTATTTTAAGAATCAGGTGATTGTAGCTGATCTGATTGGTTTGGCTTTTCCAATATGCATTAACCAACTAACTGATAGGTGGTAAGCTCTCAAAGTTGGTTCTGGGGACCAACAGGGGTCCTTGAGTGGTTGTAGTGGGTGCCCAGCAATAGGATTAATATATTTTAACTTTTATGATGTTTAAACAACAATTGAAGAAATTGTGTTGGTAGTTTTGATTGGTTATTATTTAAAGTGACCCTAGTTTGACTGTTGATTTGAAAAACTTTAGTCCTCTCAAAGTGGGGGTCCGTGGTCTAATGTCCATGTATTGTGGGGTCCTTGACATGAAAAAGTTTGCTCCTGTACTTAAGATACAAAACTTTTTATATGATTTTCCTTATGACTCTTACACACTTATGTGACAAAGAGACCACTTATTTAACAAAACTCTTTTCTTATCTAAACCTTAATTCATAGATTTTTTTTAGTCACTTGCGGGCAGTGTAACAAGTTCTGAACACAACACTGAGATATTCTCACTTAAATAAATCATGCTGAAATGTCAAATAGTGGCTTTACACGGAACACAACATTAGCATTCATTCAGAGCTGTATATCAGGCAATCTGGTGAACTCCAGTCCAACAGTCACTCTCCTTTTAGCTCTGTTTTGGTGTCCTCTAACTCCTAAAAGAAAATATGTGGCTCTGTAGCAGCTCGATGTTCCACTGTGCTCATCAGGCAGGCAACATACACTGAGTTATCAGAGCTTCTTCGCTGAAAACACTGGTGCTGCTGGAAAGAGGTTGATGAGTGCATTGAAAACAGTAATGTTGCAGGGCGTAAAGCCAAAATGCTAAGTGATATTGTGTTTCCTAACTCTACTTCATCCAGCGTAGAATGACAGAGCAGACAGATTTGTAATGTTATAGTATGTTAAACTACAGGACAGAGACTGCTGGATCCCACGTGAAAATATGCACATCTGTGGAGAGTGTACATGTACACTATGCACCTGCAAGGATTCATATGATGTAAAACAAATAACACACTCCAGTTACCATTTAACTGAATGTACTCTTTATTCTTTTGCAGTACAAATCTGTTTACTCATCTTTCATAATGTTGAGAAGTAACAAATTTAAGCTGCATATATTTCCTGATGAAATAGTACATTGGCTAATTTTAAATAAACTCTAAAGAACGCCCTTTCCAGCCCAGCTTGTAGAGGGCATTCCTCTTCTACACTATAGAAGATTTATCGAAGGTACTGTCCCTCACTTGTCCTCTGTCCCAGTTATCAACCTGTCTTTAACTGACTAAAGCAGATTTTAATAAGTGGTACTGCACACCTGACAAGACTCATATTGATCTGTGTTATATGTCAAATCTAAACAACTGATTAAGATTCAAACGAGAGACATGGGCGGGGAGTCTGGAAGAGTAACAGGGCTCAGGTGGCACAATGACAAAAACCCATCTGGGGTTGCACCACAAACTCACCATCAGCAATTTGATTCTGTCTATGCAACACACCCAGTGACCTTCGACAGGGGAACAGTCCCAGGTTGCCAAAAGTCAGCAACTCCTAGACAGAACACCTCTTCATCAGCTCGATTCGAGGCCTGGGAGGAACAAGGCGTTCATCTGGATTTTCTGCCTGTCAGCTCTTTGCTTTTGGTTGCTGTGACATTGGAGACTGGAGTCAGCAGATGTCTTCACCTTGCTTGCATTTAGATAGTGCTGTCACCTCCCTGCAACATGTAGTCTAACAGTTATAGATTGTTTTTCCTCTCGTGCTCAAAATGTGGGCACGGGGCCACTTTTGCTGGGTCCCACATGGAGTGGCTCATTAGTTTTCAAATTGAGAGGCATAATTCCTGACTTGGAATTTGTGCAAATGTTTTAGCTGACTGGAAAATCGATTGCACTGTTGCAATAATGAAATATTTTAATGCTTGATTGGTTGCTTGGATGATAACTTCATAGTCATAGTTGAGACATAACTGGAGTGCCTGCAAAAAATGTGAAACTGGCAGCCAGCCTTCTAGATAGAAGAGATAATGTGGAGTTTTGACAGTCGGCTGAAGCATCTGGAATGAATTGTACAGTCAGGATGTTTTTTGGGATGGTTTCAGGTAACCTTGCGCTGCTAGTCTGGAGGCTAATTTCCTCTTGCAGGCCAATTTTAAGTGCCAAGACTGGACTGTGTAACTTGGGAAAACATATATCTGTTTTGGTTTGGGATGGGCCTTCAGACAGACATTTCTCTAGACTTGTTCTTTGAGTCTGGATTTGGTTGACAAGTGATCAGTCAAAGGTGATTATGTGACTGTTTGTGTGTGATGGATGCAGAAATTGGATCTTTTCTTTATTTTTCAAACACGTAAAGAATAAACTGATTTGGCAGCATATGAGTGGTATTGTGAAGGTTGGAGAGTTCTAGAGGTTGCGGTGTAACCACCCTCCTTTCCAATAATGCCCCACAGTCCACTCTGGCCATCTGTCAGTGTAACCTATTGTTATCCACTGAATGTTACAAAGATGGTGGGAAAAGGATCTTCCTGTCTGCCTGTCTGAATTTTTCAGAAGACTTGGTGGGGAGCTTACATGGAAGTATGTCTTTACATAGAAAAATAAAAAGCAGATACACAGTTTATGAAAGAAAAGGCGAAATAACATTTGTTCCAAGTGTCTGGACAGTTTCTTCAAAAAATGGGATGATGTTTTACTTTTACCAGATAATATTTTCCTTTGCTATTAGCCACTTTAGTGGTATGACCCTGTGAATGGCAATGTTGGTCAGTCTGTCAGTTTGTTCAGACTGAAATATCTGCAGGGCAACTATTAAAAAGCTTTGGATGGGTTGGCATGGAATTTTGTCCAGACATTGATGGTTCCTAGAATCATCTTGATGACTGTGGTAATTCCCTGGCTTTCTCTTTCCCTCTAGCACTACCAGCAGGTCATAGTTTTCATTTATCCTGTAAAATACCCCAACATCTACCAGATGGATTGACAAAAAATTGGTACATAAATTATTAATTATTCCCTGTAGGCTTGGATGATTGAATGATTATATCCACTGTCTGTGATTGGCTGAGTCTATCATCGGTTGTTGGTTTGTTGGAGATCTTTTTGCAGGATCTTTTTTTTTTTTTTCATTTTCTTTTTCAAAATTGTATGGTTTGTCTCAAAAGAACAGGGACAGACTAATTTAGTGGCACAAAAGAGGAAAGCAGCCTGTAGAGCCAGAATGTTTTCACATCTACCAGTGGTGAATTAAGGATTTATTTTGACCAAACTAGAGTTGGTGATTGTTCGTAAAGCAGAAAAGTAACTAAGACAGATCTGGTAGCTTTTATGTTGTTTTTCTGTAAAGTTTTAATGAAGCGTGTTTTACTATGACTTAACAAGGCAATTAAATACGCAAATACACTGACAATTACCAGTTGTGGGCTGAAGGTTGCTGGTTGGAAAATTGAAACATATCGTCCAACCCTAGTTCCCACATGATGAATCATACTGGCTTTGGTAATCCCCTCCCTTTTCATCTAGTGCGACCAAGAGGTTGTGGTTTTACTGGATGGATTGCCATGAAATTTATTAGAGCTGCAAAAATGATCGGAATCAAGATAGACAATGACACTAACATTCGAGCAGCCACGCCAGCCTCATAACTAAATCTCAGTGTAGTGTAACACCCAGTCCCTAGGTGTTTCCTATTGGGTCCAAAGCCTTTCACCTTGTGCTTTATGAGGTAAAATATATAAAGGGGAGATTTGACAGATGAAACGTAGGTGAGTCACATGGATAAGGTCATAGGCCAGCTTTGAAATCTCATGGCTGTGAATACATCATCAGTATTCCCCCAGCACTTTAAATATTTATTCAAAAATGATTCATCTGGTTTTCCTGCGTCGCAGTCGTGCTGCTCATGACAAATACTCAGCGACAATCTGATTGCTGTTGAAATTCCATCAGAAACGTATTAAGACCACCCCACTTAACTGGGCTTGGCCTCGGATTATAAGGGCTGATCAAAGTCATTATTTATCTGAAGTCAGCCAAGTGTAGGGCATTCGATCCCACCGATGTGACTGTCACAATCATAAAGCGCTTAGGTGAAAGCTGATAATCATCAAGGCAGTTTGTCTGGCTAAATCAATGACTGGCAGCCTTGATGGATGACAGTGAGAGGAACAAGTGCAAATGCATTTTATCCTTTCATCTATTCGCATTTATTTGACAATCATGGTACTGGGGGGTATTTGTGCTGGTATTAATATTCGTGGAATATCCATCAGGGATGTCCACACGATTATCTGAAACTCTGGAGATGTTCACGAGGCTCCCTCCGATCCTCTTTGACTCCATCAGAGCTAGCTTGGGGTTCAGCAGATGTACAGATAATGTGCGATCACAGAGGCTGCTTGGCTCTGGTTGGCCACAGTAACTGATCTTAAAAGGGGATGTGGTGGAGACTGATAGATGGAGAATGGAATAAAAGTGGGGATAGAGGGACTTTGGTTTAAGAGCGTTTTGATGGCGTGTAGAGGATAGAGATGACACTGTATTGTTTTTGTCAGGACAGCCATTATGGCTTCGTATAGAGTTGGATGGAGCCAGTTATTCTTCTTCAGAGGGGCATCACGCAGCATATTTCAAACTCATCTCACTCACATGCTGAGAGGAGATGACGCTTCTGACAGTCAATTATAGCTGGCCTGTTTCTCCTCTTCAATACTGTGGCCTCTTTAGTTCAGATCTCACACTGCTTCACTCCTCTGCTGCTGTTTTGGGAGCATTCAGCATCAGCAAATTCTGAGTCAGGCGCTTGCAAGGCAACAAAGCTTGGTTAACACTTTAAGTGTTCCAAAGCACTATAAACACATAATAACTGGAGAATGGCTGCTTTTAAACATAATTACAACATTGTTAACAGGGGTTGAGTGTCAATCACAACTGATTTATACTTTTGTTAAGCCTTGCTGGACATACAATGATTATAATTTGGGCTGGACAAATGATTATTATTGAATTACTAACATTATGGTTGTCTTACTGACTTGTATCACATTAGTTGAACCTATTGATCTGGCCAGACATCGACAGCCTTTAAGTGCTGTAAGAATCAGACCTTAACACATGTAAGAAAATATAACACAGTGAAAATATTACAAATGGATTTGGATAAGCAGTGCTTAAAGCAGAATTTCTGATCCATTCTGGGCCCCTCAAGGGGGTCAGTCAGAATGTAATCACAGGATCGCAGTCATGGGCTGATTAATCGGGGTAGTTAACTGGCATTTTATGATAATTGCCATCAGTCGCCTGTACTCACAAGGCTGTTAAACTAATCTTTCTCAAGTTTTTATACCAACATGACAGCTCTCTTGTTGGGATCATGAGAATTGTAACCACCATCACTGGTGGTAATGGAAAGTGCATTTTAATAATACCAGAGTTTTGTATGAAATGACACGTGTATCCATCACTGGAGGCAGCAAACAAATCTCGAGTGGCTGCTCTGTCTACTCGTGTATCCATTTACAGTTAAGCCAAACCAACTGTGGACTGAGGAAATTGCTTGCGTCACACTGTTTTGATAAAGAGGACAGTTAACAATATCGTCCAACACCAGTTTCTGTCTCTCACATGACATGAAATGCACCTGCTTTTGAGGTACATGTATCGTTTTCTAGAAAATCCCCTTCTGTATGGGTATGCAATTTGAGTCTGGGAATGTCCGGGAAAGGTGGACCCTGCCAGTAGCAATAAAAACTACTATATAAAGTGTCAGTTACAGAATACAAATAGATCAAATCACTATTATCAAAACAGTTGAATAAGTTGTGCATTATAACTTTAAAATGGCATCACAGGCCAGGAAAGGTTGCACTGAGTTTAGCATTATATAATACGCCTCTGATACTTACAATTGATGGAAACGCCGCTGCAGCTGTGACATTTTCAATGATGTCTGGGTGAGGTTAGAACTCAATGAACCCACCCACGCGTCGCCTCACATACAAACATATCTACATGGGAAAAAAAAATCTTTCTCAGAAACCTCACTCACTTCTTTGATGACTTCACTTTGACCTGTGGCTGTCTCCGTACTTACCCGTCACTACTCTTCATGGAATATAATATATTGATTGAGTAACAAAGCCGGCCGAGAGGGATTTCGGAAGATGTTTTACAGTGCTTTATCTCCTATATATCCTCTGTGTCTTGCTAGCTCTCCTCTCAGTCAACAAAAGATGTAAGGGGATTAAACCATTGATGTTGTAGCTCTCTGAAACATGGCAGAGGGTTTGGAGGGGAGGGTTTCTCCGTTAAAAGGATTTGGAGAGCGGGATCCAGAGCTGTATCTCTGCCCACCAGTCTTTTAAATACATGGCACGTAGCCCTGCGTATGATATGCACTGTATGAACCGAGGCGCTCTCTTAAACCCTTTAGAAGACATAACGGTGTTAAGTGGCATGCACACTTGATGAAAGTGCCCTTATTAGGGTGCAACAGGGTGTCCTGACAGTAAGTTGAAGGATAAAGGCTGGAGGGGAGGCTGAAAGTAGTCTCCTACAGTGTGCAGGTGAGGAGAACCTCTAAAAGAAAGATGCAAGGTTGAAGATCCAGGAGCAGCAGAGGACACTGCAGAGCTTCTCCTTTTGCTTGTTGCTAGGATACTATGCCCCTTTATTCAGTATTATGGGGTGTTCTTTATCGCACTTTCTCTGCACAGCAGCTACTGTACGTCTCTCACCCTGATTTTGACAAATTTCTTTTGTCAAGTTTTCATTCTTCTAAACAAGTTGAATCTTGTTGGAGAGGAATGCGTCTAGATCCAGGGATTTTCTTGCAGCTGGTGGCTTTAAATCTGTGCTCCCTCAAGGAGAAACGTGGACTGTATATACCTGTAGGGCCTTTTTGTAGCCAGCACATGTACGACTAACAAAAACAGCAGGGATTCAGTGAAAAAGCATGAAGAAGCAGCCTGTCGTCATGTGCTACTGGTTAGTTAAATCTCCAGACCCGTGCAACATATGGTGCAGTATTTATGTAACATGGAACAAGATGAAAGGTACATGTGAGCGGTTTTCATGCAGATTTTAATAATTGACTGTTGGATGAGGGAATGGTATCATAAAAGCCCGCCAAAGTCGAATGAAAGCAGAAGCATGGAACAGATTCCTATTGTGTTGTTGCTGTCTTCGCCACAGTCATGGTGGCGCGGTTCACCAATTGGGTGGAAAGGCTGACGGCGGAGGTTTTTCGAGGAGCCCACATCAGTGGCCGTCAGCTGAGGAGAAGGGGAATCTGAGAAATGAGGAGAGTTGAGAAACATGTGGAAGAGGGAGAGGTGGGATTATGAGAGATGGATGATGGTCAGGGTTATGGAGGGTGAGGGGGGGGAGAGGAAAGAACATGAAAGGGGAAGCAATGGTGAAAAAAGCAGGGATGAGGCTAAAAGAGGAGGAGGAGGAGCAGGTGAGAGGGAAGGGAAAAAAAAGAGTCAAAGTGAGGGCAGAAATAAAGAAGCGTGTAAAAGGAAGATGTCACTCATAGGAGGCACAGCTGGAAATCGGCCATCCCTGAAACCTCAGCTGCTGCTGCTGAGAGGTTATAAACACTGAAACCAGAAATATTACCGCACCTGCAGAGCACTGAAAAATGCACACTACTGAGTGCCAAACGCTGACTTTTCACACTTTTATTTTCAGAGAAGTAAATATTTCAACAGAGAAATCTGTTTTATCTCCACTCACGCAGCTGCTATCACTGTGCTTTACATTTTGACTTTCTTTTACTCTCTCAGTAAAAAAAGGCTCTCAAAGTACTGTTTTTTTTTTCTCGAGCCTTTTGGCTACACAAATAATTTATATAAGAATTTCTAAGAGTTTTTACTGAAACAACTGAATCCCGATACTTTGATCTATCAAATACTGAAAACCTAAAGAATTACAAGTTTTCATGGAATTAAACGTAGAATTATTATTATTATTATTGTTCAGGGTAATAGTGGATTTCCTGCTAGCCATTGCGAGCTAGTTGCTGTAAATTATTGTATATTTAAACAACCACCATAGCTGATGAAAATCTATCCGACATGACTCAAGCAGAAATCATGATCATGCACAAGGTAATATTAAAGTTTAATTCATGTTACTTTTAGGCACATTTGACTGATCTCTCTCCTCTCTCTCGCTCTCTCTCTGACATATCCCATGTTTTCCCATAAGTTATAGCAATGGCTAGCAGCTGACGCACTGTTGCCTTAACTAAATTCCATTTTTTATTTGAACATTGTTGGAACCACTTGGGATAATGTAAGCATACATCTAAACAAAATATATGACATATGTCTAGCTTTTTAAGACATTTTAATGCAGAAGGGTTAGATATTGATGCCAGTAGTGATAATTTGTGGCTGCTTTGTACATCACAGGAGAAATTCCTGCGCATATGCAAACAGTGTACACTCCCTCTCCACATTCCAGTCTCTATCATAATTCAACAAACACACGACTATGCAAATCACTGTTGTAGCCGTGCTTTTATAGATGTGTTTCATAACCGATGCAACTTGGAGTGTTTCCACCTGCACAAATGCTTTACTATCCTCAGATATCTCAGTGGTGGTCTGAAGTTGACTTATTTATAGTTTCACCATGAGTTATGGTCTTCAGTTTGAAACACTGAATGTGAAATTGTGATTATTGCAAGGCTGCAGATGTTAATAGCTCTTGGGTGGGAACTTGAAATATCTGGGGAATGTCAATAAGAAGAGCGTGCTGACAGGAACTTGGAGGAAAGGTAAAGTGAGTGCGGTGTATTGTTATTATGTTGTAATAAAAATAGTTGGTTATGTAAGTCAGGCGTCGGTGTCTGTGAACATGCCCTGTTGATGAACTGCCTCATGGGAAATCCACATGTGGAAAGAAAAATGTAAAAGAAAGGTCGAATTAGAGTTCATATTCCACAAGTCGAAGAGGGATAAATAGGACAGTGTTTCAGCGCTCTGTAACAGCAGTGAACAATTTATGTTATACTTCATGTAAATTAAGCCAATAATTAAGCCTGTGAAGGCAGATAAATATGCTGACATCGGCTTTCTGCCTGCAGTGTTTTAAATTTTAATAAGCCACTATTGTGTAATTAAAAAGCCAGGCTTGCATCTTCCTTTTTTAGGCACTGTGCTGACACTACAGAGATGCAATAATAAAATCAATAATCCATCCATTCTTCTCTATACCAGCTTTTATACTGCACAGAATAGCTGGAACCTTTCCCAGCACACACTGAGCGAGAGGCAGTCGAACCTGGACAGGTTCACCAGCCGTCACAATGGTGACACGCAGAGCGACAGACAAAACATTCACACATACAGGCAATTTATAGTCAGTAGTTAGCCGTGTCTGTCGAGTGTGAGAGGAAATCTGAGCACACGGAGGAAATCCACAAAAGCAGGGAGGACGGGAAAACTCTGAATGGAGAGACCTCCAGTTGAAAATGTGAATTTTAAAGGACCAATGTGTAATATAACCAGAATTCTGATTTTAAAATTTTAAAAATGAACTACCAGTATGGGGGGAAATAACTGTTATTACTTCATGTCACAGACGACTATGTATTGTGTTGCAGAGATATCTACTGAAGTTGGCTTGTCCTCGCCAGCCTTTATCTAATACATAAACAACATAAATTCGCAATATGTCAAGAAAGGATATATATTGGGTATTAACCTCTTGTCTTTAATAAACCATACACTTTCTGAATGCAAGTTTCTTACTGAACTAGGACAAGCTTTTTTTAAAAACACACTAAAGATTTATCAGAAACAAACCTTGAGTCTAAGTCCTGGTCAGAGCTGCTGTAAATCACCTTGGTACAGTACTTGCTGTCATCTTAGAGACTGTGTTCGATCCTTCAGCTATTCACTGAGAGGCTGCTGAGCCTTGTTCCATTGCAGACATAAATACTCCACCAGTGATCCAAGCCATGGGGCTAACTAAGCTAACAGCAGCTAGTGGGCTAGTTACAGCCAAAGATGGAGCAAAGAGTAGCAGCAGTTAGCAGTTACTCTGACTTACCTTTAACAGTGTGATCATATTTTACTTCTTGTTCCTTTCAGTAAATTTTTTGAGAAAGATGAGCAAGAGACTGATGTTGAGGACAAAGAGCTAGCATATGCTCCTGTTTGCTAATCTGGAGCTTTTACAGTAAGATGATTAGAGGTTTGATAAAGGCATAAAATGGCTAAAGGCTGGCAGTTTGCACTGATTAAACCTCTTTCAAACCTGTTACAAATTCAGAGTCACTTTTATTAAACTATATAATGTCATGTTTGAAATCTCCGGAAACGGCATATCGTCTTCCTCAGTTCTCCTCTCCTCCCTACTGTTGACCTCCCTCTGTTCCGCCATGGGTCTGTTAGTAAGGATGGAGTCGGAGGGACCACCTGGACACACCACTGGCTCGGTCTTATCTGTGTCACTCACGGCTAATATGAGCTGACAGAGCAGCTCCCACAGGACAGCTGGCTCCGCAGCAGACAATGGAGGCCAAGCAGCGTCTGACCCACACTGTACTGTCCAAGGCAAAGTTAAGTCTGGCTTGTGCTGTTGACTCATCTCTGGTGCCTTTTGACTGTGGCTGGAAAGGTCCCCGAGATAATGGAGGTGTGCCGGCTGACTTTTAGGAGACAAACAGCCTCACAGCAATGAAGGATTGGATGTTTACTTGGCAAAAAGGAGCAGTCAAAAATAGTACAGTTTTGAGTCATCCATGCTGTTGACGCATTTAGTTTGTAATATCACACAGCATTAGTCTATGGCCCTGTGAAGGCCTCATACAGTGTCTTGCATAATAGACCTTTTTCACAGCAGCCATTTTGACATGAAATAGTAGGGTAAAAACAGGTGTTACTAATGATACTAATTAAGGTTCCATTTCTTCAGGTCAAACAGAGTCAGGCTGCTGCTGTTGTGCATGTTGGCTCACTGGAAAGGCTCGACTACACTAAACTGAATGGGACTTTCATTAGTATCATTGGTAACTTGTGTTTACACGACTATGTTATCAACATGGCTGCAGTGAAGAAGTTCTGTATCCAGATGGTGTGTAGATATAGCTAACACAATAAAAATGTATCTATATGTATACTGTCTGAGAATAAATTTTGCTGCTAAATGATGGTGTCATGTTTTGCAGGTAATAAGTTAATATTTATAAAATTTGGTATATCTAAGCAGTGCATTAGTTTAAAGGAATTGTTCAACATTTTGAGAATTTCACTTATTAGCTTTCTTGCCAAGAGTTAGATGAGAAGATTGATACCACTCTCACTGGAGCTGCTTAGCTTAGCTTAGCTTAGCTTAGCTAAAAGACTGAAAACAGCAGGAAACAGCTAGCTTGGCTCTCTCTGAAGGTATCTGCATTTCTTAAGCTCACTAATATTTCGTTCCATTTGCCTCAGAGGTCGGAAGTTGGAGCTGGGAATGATGTTGCGCTGGAGTTGACCACATTCCAGCATAACAAGTTGGAAAATGTGGTATTTTTCGTATTCAAACATGCCATACCAACATGTCCACAGATAAAAGTTGGCCAGTACTTTGAAAGAAATCCTGATGAACAGCCTTCACTGCTGTCGATGTGTGGTGCAGCCATCTTGGATTTTGAGATTGGGCACTGGTGAGGTTTCTCAGACTTTCTGAGTCGGATATCCCACTTCATGGGCCGTTCCTGTTGAAATATCCAACTGCAAACTCAATAATTCTACTTCCCAGTTCAAATGGAACACACCATTAACACATCGCATCCTCTTTTCTTACCATACCTTTGGTTGGTTTCTCTTTCTCCTCTTTTTGCTAAGCTAACCTGTGCTAAGCTAAGGAGCTACTGGCTGTAGCGTCATAGCAAGCAGGCAACTCTAATCCAACTCTCAGGAAGAAAGTGAGTAAGTGTATTTCCCAGAACGTTAAACTCCTGCTTTAAGGTTCATATTCAGCATATTACCTAACAGCTCACCAAGCTAACTGGGTTTTGTTTACTGGAAGAGGCTAAATGTTATTTCAGTCAACATGAAGTCTGTAACCAACTGGTTAATTTTGATCCTCTTGGAGTTGCCCTTTCAGAACCAGTTTTGAAGGAATCATCAAATCAAATGTTCCTGTTTTTCCAACTGTTTACCCAGTAGCCAGAGTATTTTATTTAACCATCTCCCACAGTTTAGTGGCTTTGGAATCCAGTGGCAGCACATCGGCTTCAGCCACAGCTCTAATTTTCCAGTCACAAACAGTTTTATTTTATAGTTTGGGAACACATTTTGCTGTTTTGCATTTCATTTATGGGACCCAGACTCCAAAAAATCTTCAAAGACCGCGACTGTTAGATTGATGAGGCCGGCGCATGATTCCGCCCTGTCAGAGGATGTATCAAACCAAACTGCCTCTGTAACCACCCCGCTGTGTAAATGATAGCCATGCATCATAAAGTGAGAATGCGTGAGTTGACGACCTGACCATGGGGTGTCGGGGGGGTCTTATATAATAAAATTACTGGTTGATGA
The DNA here is from genome assembly GCF_056507025.1 of Lutjanus erythropterus. Classification (NCBI taxonomy): domain Eukaryota; kingdom Metazoa; phylum Chordata; class Actinopteri; order Lutjaniformes; family Lutjanidae; genus Lutjanus; species Lutjanus erythropterus. The sequence goes on from NC_139331.1 coordinate 12,157,476, forward strand.
GTTTCCATTAGGCTTTATGAGGTATTTATATGTGTGTGTACGTGTGATGGAGTCCTGCTGTACTGTAGTCTTCATCAGATTGATTCAGGGCAGGTTAACCATCTGGCTATAAACCAATAGTCTCCTAATGGAATTTGTTCCTGTGATTCTCTTCTCCCCTGTGTGTGCGTGTGTGTGTGTGTGTGTGTGTGTGTGTGTGTGTGTGTGTGTGTGTGTGTGTTGCCCCCTGTACAAGCTACACTAATAAACCTAATGGCTGTAAAGTCAGAGGTGGGGTTTAGGCCTATTAAAAGGATGCAGCGCTTCAGTGCTGCAGTGGCAGTTATGGAATGGAGACCCTTATGATATACCACCGTGCAGTGTATAATGACATTTAAAACCCTCCCTATACATGCACTGGGCTACAGGATATACTGTATGTAATTCCATAATCCACTCCATCATCCGATCAAATGTAATGCCCTAAATTTTAAACCTATTTGACACAGGCAACTGCAGCAGTTGGGCATGTTGTTATTGCCTCATGGGTGAAAAAAGGTTTGATGTTTGTTACCATGATGCTTGTTCATTAGCTGCAATTAAATGTTTACTGGTGTGATTAATCCTTATCACATGCTTGGAGCTGTGTTAGGTTGGGTTGCTGCTTGTTGTATTGATTGTGTACTTTATAGAGCTCTCACACACATTCTTAGTGTTCAAGACTTGAAAATACTAGGCTGTTCTATACTTACGCCACTAAACATTACATGCTCTGTTAGATATCAATGATGCCTCTTCTTCTGCCTTAGACTTTGCTAAAAATCAAAATCAACATGTTTAAGACAAGTGTGTCACTTCATAAGGTCAGATACCTTACTTTTTTTAGTAGTTTGGTATCTAATAATCTATCTCTTATTATTTCAATTAACTGTATTAATGCAGTGGTTCCCAACCTGGAGGCTGGGACACTTTTCCTCTGATGTTTGTGTTACTTCCTGTGACTTGATCAAACGTTAGCTCTAAAAACAATCTGATGTGGTCACAGCAGACTATGACAGGAATTCACAAAGTTGCTTGGTTTTAGAGGTCAAAATGATAGGAAGCCATTAGAGTAATGTTAAGCATAGTCTAAAAAAACACAATTATTGACATGATTGGAAAGCAGCCAAAGGTGTCCTCCAGATTATTTCAAGAATAAGCGCTGAAAGATTTATGTTTTTTTTTTTTTTATTAGTTTAATAATTGAGGTCCCATTCAAATGTAGTGCTAATTTTAAGCAGCAACAGGAAGTCTGGATTAATGTGCATTTCCATCCACTACTGTTATGTGAATATTACATGTTAAGATAGTACAGTGAGGTAAATAGTTGGTGGGACTAATTCTCCGCTCATGACATGAGCACCAGTGAAACCTCAAATGATGGAAATCATGTAGAAAACCAGATGGAAATATTGCATTTGTATTTATTTCATGCATTAATTTGGAGAACATTACTCTCTTCAATGACAAGTGACGTTAAAGTCACATGCTTTGTGTATGTCATACTTTATTCCCCAAGTCTATTTAATTGACATCTCCTAAGTCCTGCCCATTTTTTCTTCAGTGCTCCAATAACAATTGAGCAAGCTTTGCAACTTGCTCAACTTTCTCCTTTCCTGTAAAACTGCAATATAGTAACATCTTAAATTAGCCATTGTTAGTACAACACCAGCTAACTAACTAGTTAACAGTTGATATATATATGTATACACGTCTCTTTTACAGGTCCCCCAGCAAAATCTTTATCCATCCTCAAGATTTTCTTTTCTTTTCAAAACAGACAAGCTTTGCACATAGCTAAGTGCAAGAAGCAGGAAAGAGGGAAATTGACTGAGGTACCAAGGTCACTCAGCTGTGAACTTAGGAAGGGTCAGTTGAACTTATTGATAAACCAGCCTTTCTGGTGAAAACCTTTGACTTGGAAATGTGCATAAAAACAGGTGGATTAACAAGCACTTAATGATAGGAGACAAGCCAAAGCTGCAAATTATCACATTGAAGAAACTGGTTGTACAAACATTTGGCGTGTTTAGTTCCAAGCTACTTAAAACAATTAAGTGGAATTGTTGTCAGTTATTCTTGTGTCAATTAATGTCAGCCCTCAGCCCAGGTATTAGAGTAAAGGCGGCATGTACACAGAGCTGTGATGAGCCAAACAGACCATTTGGGAAAGTGCTCCAGGTCATTTTAAACTGGAAACAATTAGACAAGATCAGACACCTTGGGAATGCTTGGCAGCTCTGATTAAACGTGATACGCGTTGGTGTCGTTGGTGCGGCCCGTCTCTCAGATCGGCAGACCTGATGTTTGCTTGTCAGGGCTCGTAAAGGTTTTCCTCTGAAAAGGTTGCTGGCATTTACGCTCACTTGACTCTTCCTCTCTGTGATGTTTTACACCTTTGACTCCGTCTTTCACACTCACTAACATGCGTAGATGCACATGTGCTTTCTTTCTTTCTCCGTCTGAAGTTGCTTGCCATCGGCAGTGGAAAGGCAGTGTGTGTGTGTGTGTGCAGACGCTCAGAAGATTAAAATGTTATTTTGCTGCTGCTGCTGCTTCTTGCAAGAAGATTTTATGTTGGGGGAGGGGTTAAAAATAGCCTGTTTCCGTGGATGTGTGTGTGTGTTAGCATCATGTCCCAGTCCCTGTTTGGATATGTTTCAGATGGCTCTGCCCTACAGTAGGATGAAGATGTCTGCGACTCAAAGCCAGGTACATTGGCCAGTAGGAAGTGATTTAGAGTTGAAAAATCACTCAGAAAATCACTCAAGGGATAAATTCAGCAACATGGATAATGAGTCCTGGCTAGCCTTGTTTTCTGTTGTAGTGGAGACCTGGATGAAGCTGCGCAGTCTAGCCCTGAGCCAATGCTAACCATTCATAATGGGATGTAATAGAATTCCCTTGGTCATTATGCCTGCTCCTGTCCTGTCTGCACAGTATCTCTTGTACTCCTACTGTATGTACGTCTTGCTCTCATTCTCCTGTTTCCTTTCTAATGGCCTCTTTCCTGACGACTGCCGAGTATAAGCGCCGTCGCCTTCGCTTAGTTTCACCATGTCTCAAAACACTGTTGTCAGGCCGAGTCAAAGGCTATAGAACTCCAGTCCAACATCAATCCAATTTTAGCTGTGGCTGGGATGAGATATCTGTCTATCCGGACAGCTCTTACATAAGAACTCTTTTTTTTTTTTTGTGGCCATTACTGTGCTAATAGCTCCTCGGAGATCCCTTTTATCCATCAGTGCTCGATTAACAGTCGGTAAAGCTCTGGATGACACCAGTAAACTGCTGGGGTTTTATTTTTCTCATTTGTTTCATTTGTGAGCTTTGACTCCAGCATTTGCACTTTTAGCTTAAGTTACCACAAAGGATTCTTCTTCTTATTATTATTTTTTTAACAGCTTATTTTTTGAGATTTGTTGTCACAGGTGATGTTTGTTTAGACTGATCTAATCAACTGAAACAGAGTTAGATTTTGTCAGCAACTACAGTCTTAGAAAAAAAAAAGAGTTAAATAGAACCATAAAGGGTTCTTCAGCTTGTTCCTGTTGGAGAATCTTTTTTGTTCCTTTCAGAGGGTTCTACCTGGAACCCAGCGTAAAGGGGGATACCTAGAACCATCTGTCAAAGATTTCACCTAAAACCCTCTATGAAAGGTTTGGTCAGAGAACTCTTCTTTGGTGTAATGGTTCCAATTCCAATTGTAAGGGTTCTACCAAGAAACCTTTTATATTCCAATGGTTTTACCCAGAACCCACCAAGTAGTTCTGCTGAGAACCCTTTTGGATTCCAAGTATTTTATCTAGAACCCATCCAAGGGGTCTATTGAGAGTTCTTCAAGAATCTCAACAATTCTTGAAGAACTTTCTCTTCAAAAAAAGAGTTATTTGGATGAAAAGGGTTCTCCATGGATACCCGTGTCTTACACAGAAGCGTTGATGAACTCTCTTTTAAAGAATGGGGTTCTTCAGAAGCAAATGATTCTGGGTAGAACCTCAGTCCCAGTAAGAACCCTTTTGGAACCCTTATTTCTAAGAGTGTAACTGAGCCACAAGTGGAATCTTGCCTGCTTCCTCTGTTCTCTTTGATTTGCATTAGAATGAAATCAGAGGCGGTTATTATTCATGTAAACAGTAATGAAACCACTAGATGATGTCACTGGAAAGACGAGGTTATTTTCACTGGATTGGAAGAAGCGGTGGTCCGCAGATTGCATCAGAGCCCACATGGCAGATGGGATTTTCAGAGGCCGATAATAAAGGGGTTTCAGGGTTGTACTTATTGAAAGAACAGTCTCTGTATTTACCATCTAACTGCTAGCTGTTAGACTCTGCTTACATAAGCACAACCTTTGCCAGCTCAGCAGTCAGTCAGACGGGCTGTTGAAGGAACGGGGAGGCATGCAGATTTATGTAAATGAGGTTGCCATGGGGTTTGCGGTGGTGAAACCGTGGTAACGGGGAGAGGAATGAGGTTAAAGAGGGCCATGGGCTCCGGGAGGATGTTCTCTACCCACAATGCCCTCTGGTGTTTGTTTACACTCTGCGGTGGGTTGTGGGTTGTGCGAGGTAAAGCCAGCCATCTCCTTAAGCATCTTCTGCAAAGTCTTTCATGGGCACTGCGGGGCACCATGTTGACGACATTCAGACGTTTATAGGCAACATATCTGTGTATCTGTTAAGTTAAATTGCTGTTTTAGTTGATGTTTTCCAAATATTTATGTTTAAATGGGCATGATTCAAGTAAATATTCATAATTCCTGCTAGCAAAAGACGTGTAATCCTTATAAACAAACCATCCCATTTAACTAGCTGTGTGATACTGAAAAGTCTTTAAACAAAAGGGGTTGTGCAGTTGTATGCACTGCCATTTAAAACAAATAAGGGGGAAGCACTGTAGCACAGTAATTCCACAGTGATTTGCCACCATGTTCTCCTACACAAGGAAAGGAAAATCCAACTGGTTGGCTGATCCAGAGGAATGTTGCGTGTCCCATCCCCAAATCAGTCAAGAGTTATGACCCTTGACATTCAGTGTCAAGGGCCATGAATGTCACTGGGTGTGACGCTGCGAGAAGGTTTTTACGTCTTCTTTGAATAAGGTAATACTGAGCAGAAGAGCAGCAAATATGCTCTGGACATACACTCAACAAAAATATAAACGCAACACTTTTGTTTTTGCTGCTGTTGTTCATGGTTGAAGTAAAAGATCTAATTCTAGATTTCTAATTCAGGTGTAGCATATAAAAATGATTATTAAACAGCAGAGATGTTCTGATACAACTTTTCCCTCCTGATATTGATTTCAATGCCTTAACTTTGCATATCGGCCGTCTCCGAGTACCAATCTGATACCAGTGTGTCAAAAGAAATGATTAGATGTGATGTGGTTTCTATCATTCATTCATTCATTCATTTTCTGTAACCACTTATTCCATAAGGGTCGCGGGCTACTGGAGCCTATCCCAGCTGACATTGGGCGAGAGGCGGGGTACAACCTGGACAAGACGCCAGTTCATCGCAGGGTTTCTATCATTGTTAAATGCATATGCAATGTTGCTGGAAAGTCACACTGTCACATTTCAAATTAGCCTACATGGTACTGGATTGGTACATAGACTCGCCAATAAAAATATCACCATTTTAAGCAGAAGCATTTTTTGAAACTTGTATTGAAACATCCCTTTTAAACAACATGGTTATCACACAGATGTGCCTTGGACTGGTCACAATACAGGGCCACTCTAAAATGTGCAGTATGATCTTGAAAAATTTCATTTATAATGCAATAAACTAGGAAATATGCAAACTGAACACAGGGCCACAAATTCCATGCCACTCTAAAATGTGCAATTTTATTCTGGAAAAAAAAAAAAGATATTTATTAAGGGCTGAACTATTACACACCTTACTCTGCCTGATTGGGTAGTATTTGATGCCTTCATTGGTTTGGTGGTTAGGTTTTATCTTGGAAAAAAAACATTTATTAGGGGCTGAACTATGGCTATTTCACATAGATTTACTGATACCAGATTTTTTCACCAGGGAGGCAAAGTCATGACCCACCTGACATTCTCATCCTAATCCCGATCCCAATCACTCTTCATGCCTGAATCTAGCCAGCCAACACAGGCAGCAAGTACTAGCCCATCAGAGGCAGAGTAGAGCAGGTCATGACATTTCCCTTCTGGGTAAAAATTGGAATCTGTGGCCCTGTGCTCAGTTCACATATTTCATTGTTCAGTACGTTAGAAATATCAGGATCAAACCGCACATTTTAGAGTGGCCCTGTATTGTGACCAGTCCAAGATAGACCTGTGTGATAATCACGTTGTGTAATCAGTCAGTAAATCAGTCTTTACATGCCGCACCTGCCAGTCATGTCAACTCAAATTTTATGTATACACCCCAAAATCACAAACAGTTTGCCCCAGAGAGGTTTTCAGTCTGTACAGTGTGTACAGGCTGTGTGTCCTTTAGACTCTTCAACAAGTGAGGTGGACAGATAACCTTGGCAAAGTTCACACTAACAGGGGTTTTAACAAATTTGTGAACAAAATTTAAGAGAAATACACCTTCAGTGTACGCAGAAGTCTTAATTATTTTTTTTTTGCTTCAACTCATGAAAAACGGGACCAAAAACAGAAGTGTTTTTTTTTTCAGTTTTGGTGATGACTTTATTCATGTGCTTAACACGGAGTTGACAGATGTCGAAGAAAGGTCACATGCGCCATATCGTAACATGTATGTCAGGCTTCCCGTAGACAAACAATAGCTTATAGCCAATCCATCTCCAAATGTCACTAATCTGTATTTTGTTTCACAGTGAACTGCCACCACACACATGCATTGACAGTAATTAAGGGTGTGGGCCAAATATAAGCCCACAGCTTTGATTTCAGGGGATTAAACCTAACTGGCTGCCAGATTGCCATTCTTCTAGCCTAATCAAAAGATTAAGGACATAGGGCAGTGGCCTGATCATCTACAAAACAAATGAGCCGTGGCACTGCTGTTTAATTGTTTCGTTACAGCCAAGAAATGCTATTTTTTAAACTTTTGTCAAGATTTTAAGCAACTTGTCTTTTGTCCATTAGGAGCTATTGTAGCAACTTGTCTTTCCTTTGAAACACTCCAAATATTCATCAGCCCCTACTGTACAAATAATGTCCACATAATGAGTGAGCTTGTTTTTTTTTAGATCACGCATGTCCTGAGACGTACGTAATCACAGACACACACCAACATCACACGTACATAAACACATTTCCAGCCAGCCGCACACAGCTGCAGGCGCGTGAAGGCGTCCGCTGACCCTGCGAGGGTGGTGACGACGAGCTGAGGAGACAGGGGAGGGGACGCATCACTTTGCCGGACAGGATGTGCAATAGCAGCGAGACACACGTCTGTGTTACTGTCTGCTGGAAAATACCTATAAATAAACCGTCTGTCCCTCTCTCTTTAACTCCCATGAAGGATATTTACAGGCTGATCAATAGCGAGACATGAGAGACTCATACTGCTCTTCAGTTTCCACTCAATAGACATTAGCAACCTTTGATACATTAAAGAGCCCCAGCTGACCTCGACGCAACTTTAAATGACTGAAGTGGGTGTAATTACACACAGAACATGCTGTGGTTAGGGTGTGTAATTAGATTAAGTCAATACTGATTATTCATCAACTTCACTCTGTTTCATCCAGACAGACAGATTGATTTATGTCCCGAAATATGAGAGGAAATGAACCTCAGCCTGCTTGATGCAGTAATGTGTTTACACTGAACTCTTCTGGACACATGGAGAATGTTTTGGCAGAATACAATAAAATTGCCTATGTTGGACACCCCATCCAAGTCCTTTTCCTGTCTTGTTGGAAAGCTGGACTGTCATTTGTAGTCAGGGCGCTCCAGTCAGGATTTTTGGGGCTGATCGCTGATTGCTGGAAGCAGTATGAGCCAATATTGACCACCAGTAATGGAGTTTATTTGAAGCTTTCTGTTTATTGTGTATTTTTGGTGAACTTTACTTGAAAAAAAAAAAAATCAGAAGAGTCAGAACTGTCCTGTGTTTTTGTCGTTATAGTGATGAACCAGTTAAATTTAGTTAGTCGGAGCTATGAAATATTACATCATCAATGTTTGCACAACACATGTGAGCCTTTCTTACCATCAGGTGTGCATAAACTACAGGTTATATGAACTTCATTTAAGATTATCTTATCAATGTCAGTTAAGAGAAGCAAGTAATTATCCTTTATCTGTATTGGCTAAAAAGAATCCATATCCTGCAGGACTGGCTGTATAAGAATATAGTGATAAAAGTAAGATTTCTTAATAGGATTTTCAAAATCTGATTTTAGCATCTAATTCTTATTAATTTTGTAGTGAGACAACAAGAAAGTAATAACAGAGTCTATGTTAACTTCAACAAGGAAAATGAAGTTCCTGTCCGTCTTAACCAAGGTGCCAAGCTTTTTTTAACTGCTATTGGAGCACAGAACAAAAAGGGGCGGGACTTAGGAAAGGTCCATTTCAGACCCTGCTGCTTTGTCATGTGTTTGGCTCTCCTGATTGGCTTTCATAATGAACACTGGCTGACAACTATTGGTGGCTGATCCATCGGAGCACCCCTAAGAACCTTTTGAGGAACTGTTTTGACAGAGGAAAAAATTCATTTTACTTCAACACAATAGTTCCAGGTGGCAAAAAAGTCCATGCTTTAAGCATAGTACTTACTGACTGATTAGACTGAGAGGCTTTGTCAGGCTACAACTACCTAACAATAATTTTCATTTCAGCTATCAGCTTTTTCTTAATGGATATTATTAATAAAATTGTTCCTTCTTCAGATTATTTCCCTCACTGATGCAACTTGGAACTAGATAAACCTAGAAATGCCTGCTCTGCTAAAAATCTCTGTTTTCCAAGAGTTCCCAAAATTTATATACTCAGATTGCTTTTCTTGTCTGACTAACACACACTAAAACCAACATACTCAATTTATTATTGTAAAGAAAAAAACATATTTTCCCAATTAAGAGGCAAAGCTGAAACAGCTAACTTTTTTCCATTTTTAATGGAAAAATGACTTGGACAATAGATATGATTATCAAAATTGTAGCTAATTAATTTTCTGTCAGTCAACTTTCTGTCAGTCGAATGTGTTGGTTAACTGACTAATTATTTCAGCTCGAATTAAGATTAAGTGCCTGAAAGTTTTTTTTCCTTAAGGTTCTAATTTAGAAGTTGTTTTTGAGCTAGACAGAAAAACATTTTAGCCAGAGGCAAGGCGAGGCAGAAAACACTGGTCACAACTGAAGTGTTTTTCTTTAACAATGAACACACAGCTTGTATATTCAGTATCTGTATGTGGTCAAGGTCCAAGGTCCCCTCACAGCCAGCCAATCAGCAGTCTTGTTCCTGCAGGAACTAACAGGGCTTCACAAGACTATAATACTGGTATGATACACTAAAGTGTACTAAAGTCACTCAAAACTCCTCAAGGCTAAAATTTCTTCTCACAGCGCTGTATTTGATGCAGAAGATTTCTCATATGGTCTGTTACTTCTGTTACATCAGTGGGAAGATGCATTCAGTGCTGAGTTAAATCCTGTCTGAGCTGTCCCTGGTTGTTAGTGAGCCCTGATTGGCCGTGCTGTTGACAAGCGGCAAATGATTAAAAAGCTGAAATTTCACCTGGTCAATGTTTAAGAGTTGTTGATACACACAAGCCGTCCTTTAGAAGTGTAATCCATTTGGCACTTTAACTTTCACACTAGTCGCTCAGCATGGGCCATTTCTCCTCAAGCATAAAGTAATACTGTGCTGTTTTCACACACAGACACACACACACACACTCTTAGAAACATTCACATGAAAAAACATGTCTTACTACACACACACACACACACACACACACAGCAGAGAGTGCGTGGGGAGGTGAGGCGCTCTCTCTCCCTCAGAGCGGGTGCCATGTCTTGTCAGATGGGGTTAGCTCCCTGCCGGCTGATGAGCCAGTCGAGCCTTTGAAGCCCTTCCAGGGGCCCATGGTTTATGTGCTTGGGTTGCCAGGTTCTGCCATCCCCCTCATTAATGCAGCATGGGTGCCCACTTAACTTGTTCATCTCTGTTCCTCTGGTCGGCTTGCCCTGGCGATGACCGAGCGCTGGGCAGCCAAGCAGAGGAGGGAGGCACACAAACACGCACTTTGGCATGCTGGCCAAACACATGCGTACACACGTACAGTTCATACAGACGCATTAGAAGAGTTGTGGGTACAGATAAATGTGTGTTAGATCCATGCAAACATACCACAAACCTGCCTACATGTACATATCTGTACACATTCCTCAGCTCTTCTTAGGAGTGTGTTGGAATGTGCACCCTGGTTTGAAAGCAGAAAATAAGGAAGATGGAGCTGAAACAATTAATCAATCAGTCGAAACCGCTAAACAGCAACTGACCAGTCATAAGTCCCTCCCCCTAACAGTTGCACAAACTTGATACCTCGGTCAGCTTTCTCCTTTTCCTGTAAAAGTGAGATACGAGGTCACATCATAAATCTACTACAAGGAATTTTCATATTGTGTTGATTTTAGAGACACCTGTGGATAAAAGCAGCAGTGTTTTGACAGCCGTAACCACAAACTACGTCAAAAATGAAATTCTTAAAAGAAAAATCTCCTTCTGCTTCTTTTTTGACTTACTAATGTATCTTTGCTTAGTTAAATGTAAATGTAGGCTCTTCCAGTCAACATGCCAAACATTGCTTCATTTGATTTCGTCTTCTCACTGATGGTCTTTGCTTATGCAGTTCATATGGAGGCATCAGTATTAAATTAAGACTGTTTAATAACCAGGTAAAAACTCCTGTAAGTTGGCTAATGTTAGCAAAACGCTAGCAAATGGTTGATGTAGATTAGCTAGCTAGTTAGCTAGCTTTTTGCTAACATTAAATAAGGTGTGAATATATGTCATTTTTACAGGTCCCCCACCAATGTCTTTTAACCGACTTCAAAATTTGGTTGTCTTTTCAACATAGACGAGGCTAACACATAACATATCTAAGTACAGGAAACAGGAAAAGAGAAAGCTGACTGAGGTACCAAGACAGAGTGGAAAGGGGCAGGGCTTAGGAACATGGCAAGTCTGTCTAGCTTTTGATTTCCCCATATACATGGAGGTGGTGAGCATGGAGCTGTTGTAAAAGAGATTGGCTACTGTATATCCAAAAATGATATAAAGGTGATGTCTCCTTTCATTGTCTTTCCAATGCCAAAAATGCAGGGAGTGGTTTAAACAGCTTGTTTTACTGCTCTGATGTGAGTGTTAGCATGCCGGGCTAACTAGCATACTACCTATAGTAGTAACCTGGTGTTACCTCGAAAGCAAAGAAGCACATCTTCAGCTAACTACAGTTGCAGGCAGAGTTACAAAAAGCTCCTTTCAGGGCTGACATATCAACTGTGTGGGAGCTGCTCCTGAATGCTACTGTATGAAGGCAAATGTTAGCAGCTCTGTCTTGCCTTTTATTGGCTTTTGGGGAAGTTTATACTCCAACAACCAAGCCAAACTCTTCACCCGAGACATTACATTTCCCAAACCATTGGTTAGTCCTACTTGTCTTCTCTTGTAAAAGTGAGACATGCTGTTTTACACGGTTCTCTTTTTAAAATGAGTCAGCTGGAAGCATTAGAAACTCAGCTGGAGGTGGCATTTTCAACCAGCTCACAAAGTTAGCGTTAATTAGCTTAGCTAGCTACAGCTGATAAAATCTGTTAATGGCTATAAGTTCAGCCAACAAAATGGCATTGGCAAGAACTGAGAGGCCTGCCTTGGTTTACTTTTTGCTTTGAAATCAAAGAGCTATTGTTTTAGAAGTGACTGTGAGTTTCGGGTGGTAAATCTGCCACATTGTAAACTGAATGTGCAGTGCTAGCTTGACGGGCGTAGCAACAGAAGAAGGTGCAGGGGCTTACAGTGAGTGGTCATTTGAGAGAAAATTGATAAAGGTTAAAACAATTAATAATTTAAAGGGACCTCCATATACATAGGCATACATATTTTGCCCTTGGCCTGTAGTGCTAATTAACCATCTATACTGTTTTGGTGCGAGTAGCTGAGTTTCGGACATATTGGCTGTAGAGATGTGTGTCTTCTCACCAGTATAATCAGACTAAATGGCACTCAGCTTGTGGTGCTCAAAGCACCAAAAAAATACATGTGAACATTTCAAAACCAGCATCTCTTTCCAAAAAATCATGACCCAGTTACTCAAGATAATCCACACTTTCTGCAGTACAATCTGCCAGAACTACTTTAGAATCTAATGCAACTACTTTCATTCGAAATGTATTGCCAAACATTCAGTGTTCACTGTAAAGTGAATATCTTTGGGTTTTGTATAGTTGCTCAGATAAACAGAGCAACTTGAAGCAACACCTGAGGCTCTGAGTGGCTGTGATTTTCACTATTTTACAACACTTTATAGACAATCATAAAATAATCAGGGTTACGTTAATCAATAATGAAAATAACCGTCACTTTCAAGCCTCATGTAACAGCAATCAAACTCTTTCTTTGCCTCCAACCCTGCTCGCCTGACTGGCACCAAAGTCTGACTGGAGGGAGTGGTGCCTCCCTCCTTTGTTTCTTTTTCCCTCTTTTCCCTCGCTTTTTTGTCCTACTTTTTTTTCAGATTTTAAGGAGGGCCTCAGTCAAATTCTTAGATTGTTCTTCAGGTTTTCAAAGTTGCTGCTTAATAGAGATGTTTTTGTATGATAAATTGGACTTTCTGTAGCCGGTGAGGTCGGATTTCACGGAATTCCCTGCACTTTGACTTGGGTGTTGGTGCAGAGAAAGGAGACTGTTTAGACTGTTTCTGCTCTTTCTTCAACATCTTGAGGCAATTGACCCAACCTCCAGCCTTGAGCGCACATACACACATACAGTAGAATCACAAATGGGTTTAAAAATCCCCTCTCTCGCACAAACCCTCTCGTTTGCTATCCCTCCCTGCCTCCTACACACACACACACACACACACACACACACACACACACACACACACACACACACACACACACACACAGTCGCCTTAGATATACCCATGCAACCCACATGCATTCCCTATCTTACAAGTGCTGCACATAAGCGCTCATTCATACTCTGCACACATACATACACACATTGCTGGGAGAATATCCATGTCTCTGTGCTAAAACACTGCGATACAGCTGTGAATAGGAGATGAAAGCCAGAGCCAAGCCAGGAATAATAAAAGCAGAGTGATTTCGATTCACTGCAGGCGTCTATAGGCCCTGGGATCTGACTTGAAAACATAAGGGAAGCCTGCTCCTTTTTAAGCACACAGTTCTACCACAGCTACTTTGATGTAGCAAAGACCTTGGAGTCAACAGCGTGGAGGCTGCTTTTGCTCTAATTGTAACATTTCCGTCAGCATCAGCTAAATGCCTAGTGTAAATTTGTGCACGTGTGGTCTAATTTTAGACACCCTAATTTGTGCAGCAGCACCTCTTTTACCAGCATGCCTGGCTCCATGCTTCCCGCCTGTACTTCCCTAAAAGAGTGGCCTGCCTTGACCTCCAATAAACTCACCACCCACTGTCCTTGTAGTGGGAGCTGACAGATATATAGAGAGGGCGTGACAGAGAGAAAGAACAAATGTAGAGGCGGAAAGGCACACTAGGAATGTAAGGAAGAGACTATTGAAGATCTGCACAAACATAAAAAAAAATGTTAAATATATTATCCAAAATCAAGCACTTATAAGATATGTCAGGCAAGCAGTTCACAGTTTGTTTTGGTCTTTTAGCAGAGTATGCTTCTATTCATATTAGGGCTGAATGATTTTGAAAAAGTATTGAAATGCAGTTGTTTTGAATGATATTACAATTATGATATAATCTGTATTATTTTGCAGTATCTGTACTATGGTTGTGTGATATGTTAAAATTTTCCAGCCGGCCATCATCTGCACAGCAACTGACAATTGCTCATATATTGCTGATTTGAAAATTGCACCAGTCTGTATCGTGATTTAGATAAAACTTCAATTAACTGTTCAGCCCTCATTCATGTAATAGAAAACAATGGCTGCCTGGCAGCCAAAAATGCATCAAAAAAACTAGAACTGTTCAGCATTCATTTGAAAGTGGTCAGTCAAAAGGTTATGAATGTAGTTAAGGAGCTTACACTCGAAAAGACACCAGGTCTTTAAGAAGCCTATGATGCGGATTTGACTAAACTAAACAAACTCAAAGACCACTTAGAAGCTTTTCAGGTCTTTCAAATACATCACAGTCTTCCCTGACTGGATTTCCCATTTATCACAACTGACCCCCTAATGAACACAGTGGCTCTGGAGAAAGTTTGTGGATGCAGAGTTTGGATTTTGACAAACTGCTATTTCCAAGGTCAAGAATGACCTTTCATGCTCACGATTTGGGATGCGAACCATGAACTGATGAAAACTGAGAACCGTTTCCAATTTGTCATTTTCATGGGAATTGTATGTCTCAGAGCCAGAGCTTATCAGTTTCTTCTATCAATGCCGGCTGGTTGTTCTGATAGTTGCACATTGCAAAACAATGGCGACAAATGCATGTCTGTGGTTCTAGAAACTTGCAACAAGATGAAGTCATCTTGCATTCAGATTTCGAGATAATAAAACAGTTGCACTAACCCTGAAAACCTGTGTAGGCCTACTTTTTTCTACCCACACAGAAAATTTATCAGAAATCAATAAGGCAATCGATAATGAATCCAACCAACAAGCAGAATCGATAAAGGCATTGGTATCAAAATCTTATCAATGCCCATCCCTGTTTATGATGCTAATCTTAAAAATTACTGTCCTTGCTTTTTTCCTGTAATGCATCAATAACACAACACATTCCTGCACAGTTTTACTTCTGCTGGTGTTTTATATTTGCATTTTGAAGGAGGAGAATTGTGCTTCATTCCAAGGAGCCATAAAACTGTCTCACAAACGAAGTGACGCTGAGTAACAGGACAGATGGAGTTGGGATGCTTGGAGCACAGTGGGACACAAAGAAGAACCAGTTAAGGTCATGACCTTTAGAGGATTTGACCAACTTCTGGAGAGCTTAGCTTTCATTCTGTAAAAGTAATGAGAAAACAACCTTCCCATAAAGTTTTCCAATGGGCCAGCCTCTAAAATAGCTGTGCGCTTTCTAGAAGCCGAAACTAGACAATGGACGGGCTGGTTAAAGCAGAGGGATGTAATAACAACAGTAAGAGAGAAATGGGGAGTGGAGCAGAGTTAAGGAGGGAGTGGCCGCTGCTGGAAGTGGGTCACAGCGACACTGATGTGATGCAAAGTGACGTGCAGAGAGGGGGACGGACTCGCGCCACTGTCTGCGTCACCTTTTTGTCCTGCACAGACACAAACACACACTCTCATGCTAAAGAGGTCTCACATGCACTTGATTCATTGGGTAAACAATACTTGTGCAGAGGTACAAAAAAAGGACAAGGTCTCCCCCCGTCTCTGTGTTGTCTAGCTGAACACTTCTACTTCCCTACTACTCTGCAGAGCCTTGTACTCACTTTATCAGCCCTTAAGATCACATTCAGGTTATGCATAAGTAATAATGGCCTCTCCCAGGGTGCTTGTTGTGTATGAAAGAGTGGATGCAGAGCTGAGTCTTGCAGGGTAATTATTTTGGCTTGACTACATGATCCCCGTATGATCTGTAGTTTTTTTTCCTCCAGCTTCACAGAGGAGCGGTGAGGAGATGGTGTGTGTAAAGCCAGAGGCATGGAGGGGATAAAAGGATGAAGGAGTGGCAGGAGATCCGGGGAGCCACTTTAATTGCCTGACCCCATCTCCCACCAGGATGACTCTCCGGAGCCCGGTGTTAAAGAGAGGGTGACGGCTGGATTCTCCCTGCAGATCCCTGCGGCTCTGTGTGTGTGTACAGTGTGAGAGAGTGTGTGTGTGTATGTATGGGAGGTGTCAAGGCATTCTGTGCATGTTGTAGGAGTTTCTGTGAATGTTCCCACGGCAGATTTGCACATATTTAAGCAGGACCACTTAATTATGTTGTGTGATGGTGAAGTGATGTGCTCTCAGATTTAACATAAACCTTTCCTGCAGTCAGACAGCAGTACCTCCAGAACAGCTAATATAAGAAAAAAGTGTTTGAAGTTTCCAAGCTGAGTGGGTAAACTGATAGATTGATAGGATATCAAAACTCTATCAACAAAAAAATGCGTTCTTTCAGCTTTCCACTACACTAGAGCTCAACAGTGGCCACTATTTCAACAATTCTGGCTCCAGTTCTGGTACTGAATTTCCTGCTCATTCACTCCACTGACATTTCAGAAAATCATTCAGAAAATCATTCAAAGCACAAAAAAGATTGGAAAATGGTTTTAAAAAAGTCAAAGGTACAAGTATATGTAATTATTTTCAAGAGTAAAAGAACTACTTATGTCATAAACCATTTTGAATGATACCGTTCCTTCTTAAATTTATCTTTTGTCATTATTATAGATTTTCTGTTGTTAAGAACAGTGTAATATATGCTAGTGTGTGTTGTGTATAGTCACTGCAGGATAACAGAATTATCAGCACACTAGGCAGGTGTTAGCTGCCTAGCTAGCCATCCTGCTAGCATGACTACCTGTTCTCTGCCTTTGATGCTTACGACATCATGGCTAATAATCTAAATCCAGACTATCTATTCAGAATATATATGGGATTTTTACATCCCATTTTTTAGCAGGACTAGTTTAGCTGTTTTTATTCTCTGTGGCTGGATTTAACTTTTGCTTTACTTGTGTGGGATAACAAAATTATCAGGATGTTAGTTCATCAAGATGTATTAAACAGTGAGGGGGCTTTAGTCAAGGCTAGCTCTGGCTATTTCTAGCTAGCTTTAACAGGATTTGGCTCTCTTGCTTGAGCTAGCTGTGTAGCTTTAGTTTGGTTTGTTTTTTAGCTGTGTTTTGTTTAAATTGCACATTTAATGCAGTTTAAAACGTAAAAAAAAAATTAAGTCAAGTTACGCTTTGGTCTTAAGTACTGTAAAAATGCAGTTTAGACCTGCAACTAGTGGTTATTTTCATTATTTGCATTTTGGTTTTGTAGGGCAGTAGAGCACATCAAAGGCTTAGGGATAGGAAGCATGGTATATGAATGACATTGGGATTCACTTTAGGCAAACTCTGAATTTCTCTATTCAAATAGCGTACGCCTGAGCTATACATCAATATTTATCTTTGATTGCTTATCTTGATTTTTCGTTAATTAGTTCTAAGGAGATAAAAAATAAGCCTGACAGACTCCGATGACTTTTGAGTTTATTGGATTACTGCTGGCGAGATCTCAATCTCTGTAAGTAATCTAAATATATAAACACCACTGAGGGGGGCAAAAAAAAACCCTGATGAACATTCATTTTTCCATCCTCCCCCTCTTTCTGAGGCTCCTCTCTTTGTTGTGTGAATGCGCTGGTGATGACTGAAGGCTGAGGAACCTTCGTCCTAATCGGCTTGAGATCTGGCCGCAGGTCAGGCCAGCAGATGAAGCCAGATTAGTGGGTCACAAGGCAGGAAGAGAGGATTAGCAGCTCTGACCACTGAAGCCTCCTCCTCTAGCTGTCCAAACGGTGTCTAACCGGCCAACTGACAGTACTGTCTGCACTGGCCCTCCTAAAAAGTCAAGTGGCTGGACATAGATAGGCCTGCAGGCCCTGCTGGGACTGCTGACACTCAGCCCCGTTTAGTCTCTGGTCTTTGGAGAAAGATCAGTTTTGTAAATGTGAAAAGGACTGGACTTTTTTGCCAACATGAACTGGTGAATTGTTGTACCTTAATCTAAAAGAGACATCTTGAGTCATATGGTTTCACAGGAGTACATGACATTCTCTTCAATATGGAGCATGGAAAAGTGATTTCTCCTCAAAACTTTCATGTGTGCACTACACTTGTGTTTATATGCAGCTGGTCAAGTGTGTTAATGGAGCATTTGGGCTGATGCTGAAGTGAGAGGACAGACTGCAGTGAGAGAGCTCACAGTGTGTCTCAATTTCACAGACAGTCTTCTGTTCAGCTGTGGAAACCCACTTATTTGTCCTCTACAGCAGTGGTTCTCCAGTAGGTGTCTGTGGCACTCTGCCAGGGGGTCCGTGAAAGGTTTTCAGATTCATTCACATATTTATTTCATTCAACAAATATTTTAAATCTAAAATAGTTCATTGACCAGCAATTCCCAAATTTAAGAATGCCACTGCCCAATTTGAAATCTCAAAGCTTTAATCACAGCTCTGATCACACGAGACTGATCCCAACATACTGTAACAACCGTTAAACTGGGTCAGAAAGATGAAGAACAACAAATATTTTTGATCTCATTACTTTGTTTTATTAGTTCTGGTAACTTTTTTAAATTAATCATGAATATTTAATGGTAATTTCAGACTGACAAAATTGAAAGTTAAAAATATTTTGTTAATTTATTTTTAAGGACCTCTAAAGACCCACCTGCAGTACCTTTGGGCCCACATTTAGGGAATCGCTGTCATAGATTATGTTCTAATCTAACATCTATAACAGATTCTCTTGTCTTTCTCTTTCATAAAATTAAGTAGAAGTGTAAAAAAATGGTTTATGTCAAAATGAGAACCACTGGCCTATAATATACATCAAACTTTGTTTTAGAGCCTGACCATCTGATACATCAGCCTGACAGAGGCCTATCAACAATATATTTTTAGTATTTTGTATGTGCCCAGATGAAAACTTTTTTTTTTCTTTTTAGAGAACATATAATGCAAAAAAAATTGTTTGGGATGATTGTGATTTAACAAAATGGGGAACATTTCTGAGGACAAAAGGATTCTCGCTGGCAGATGTAAATACAAGAAGCTGCTTCTTGTTTTGCAACCTGCACCTAACATGCTAAATGAAATATATAGTATTCTTAAATAAAGTTATGTGTTTAAGAAAACAGCATTCTGAGTGCCTTTCCAGCTATATCAGGTTTTACTTTGTATTTAACTGTTTTGGACTGCTTTTAAAACTGCTTTTAGAACACCAGCTGAGCGTATTTACAGCCCAATACATCATTCTCAAGCAGAAATCCAGCTGCATATGTTAACCTAGTTTCTCTGATCTTTTATCCTGTTGGAGGAAAATGAGTCTTTTTTCACGTGATGTTTAAGAAATCAGAGTCTTGCAGAAAACTAACCATAACCTGCCATGTTAAATGTATATAAACACACTGTATGTTCACCTATTTGTGACAGGAGTGTAGCGCTGGAGTGTAGTGGCAGTGCAGCCACTGAGTGTGTGTGCTTTTAATGGTGGATCTCTACAGAACAGCGCCCCCTGGTTGCAAAGTGCTGTTCAACCAGGTTACATGAACAACACAGGCTGGTGAGACTTGTTAGGCTCAGTTAAGTATTAAACAAACTGAGGTCAGAGTTACCTCACTGATGCAACAAGCTGTGATTTTATGTGTGTGTGTGTGTGTGTGTGTGTGCAGTACCCTACAGCAGTGACTTCTCATCTGCATCTCAACTCAACCCAGCATTTTCATCAGCAACCTCCCCATCGTCCTTGTTATATCTCCCATCAGCCTCTCCTCTCTGTCTCTCTGTACTAACACTTAGAAAACAAAATAAAGTAAAGCTGTGCGCGCGGTGTTCTGCTCCCGACTCGTTGCCGGAGCGTTCTTCCTGCGTGTACCTCGGCTTTGATCTCACTGTAAATTAAACATGCCTTTTTAGATAACAGGCTCAGTGCCACCTACTGAGTCAAACTGCACCTCCACTCTTCACACGGCTCCCGTCCCTAGTTTGAACTCGGCACAGTTGATTCACATTGACGCGTAACGCTGCTTTATCAGGATCAACAACAGCTGAGGGATCCTCTGCAGAGCAATTAGGCCTCAGATATACGACTGTTTGTCAGGTGTATACAGTGTAGAGACAGTTTTGGGGCAAATATCATCAAATATCTGTCTCTGAATGAACGAGTGGTGCGGAAGAATGTGGGCCAAAGTGGGAAATGGCCCCAGTCAAGTTATGAGGTCAAAAGTTAGGTCAAGCACTGCTAATCTGGGTGGGAATGCTCAGTGCTTGACCCCTGACATCAGGCTATAACTATTTTTTTTAGCACATGAGAGCTTTGTACAAGGCACGATATATGACAGATGGATTTGCACAGTAACACTCATAGTAGTTAATAGTTTTCCTAAAAGCCAATAGACAGAAAATTAATGATTAAAAAATTGTAAGGATAAATACTTATTATTTTCTATTATTTAGCTTCTCAAAATGTGAGAAAAATGTAAGTTTTTAGTCTTGTTCACTATTTTTTTTTTACTTAGATAAGTAAATAGTTGTAAAGTGACAGATAAATCAATAATGGAACAGTTAACTGCAATCTTTTTTAAAAGCACAGTTTACTCCCAAATCAAAATTACATATTTTTCCCCTGTCCTGTGAGTTGCAAAATTTTGGAGATATTGGCTGGAGATTATGACTGAGGTGTCACCAGAAACTATATTTGAAAAGTTCAGAACCAGTATCTTTCCAAAGGTCATGCTTTGCTTTGCTTACCACAAGCTGAGTGTCATTTTGTCCCTTTTTATTGGAGTGAAGGCAGACATCTCTGCGTCTGATAAAAACTCTGTAACTCACACCAAAAAGACTACCATTAGACTACAAATGTAAACATGTTGTCCAGTATGGTAATTCATAACAAGCAGTCTGCACAACAAACAGGAATATCAGACCTCTTTGTATTGTTTTTGGGGTGCAAAAGTATCATTTATAGTCCAAGTCAAAGACTTAAACTGTGATGTGAAACCCTTCATTTGTAGACTGAGTTTTTGGTCTCTCAAACTGCACAGCAACCTTCTGATCTCTATGTGGTCCTTTTGCTCCAGTGGCCATGTCTGCCTGTTTTCCGTTTGAGGTCTTTGAAATGCTAATCGCTTCTCCTTCCCTTCTTTTCTTCTCCGTCTCTCCTCCAGATTCCTCCTCCAACTACATCAGGCAGCTGGAGACTAAAGTGCGGATCCTGGAGGACGATAACAATAAGCTTCTCTCACAGGTGAGGTATACGGACAAACTCTGTACATATTGTACGTGAAAATCTTGTAATGCAGCCCAGTCCAGCGCTATTTGAAGTCACCCCCTCGCACAAAACATGTGATCGGCAGCTGTGATGAGATAAAGTGGTTGCCTGATGCCTCCGTGAAGCCACCCCCTCACAACAGCCTGCCTGTTAGTTGGAGAATATGTTTATCCATGTTTAATTCATGGGGAGTCAGTAAGCTTCAGTAGCAAGCAGTGATGTTAGCCCCCGAGGCGAGCTGTGGGAGTGGAGAGATGAGAGGAGGGAAGAGTGAGGGGAACGAGGCATTAAGTGACGGTGACAGAGCAAAGCATTTCTCCCCAAGTTGACCTTGCTCTGACTTCTCCCAAATTTGGAGGATGGTGGGCTGAGGGAGTGTGAGAAGGAAGGGAGGGTGGATTTCTGGTGTGGTTCACCGAAAGGTCACATGTCAGTCTGCAGAGGTGTATTTTACATACGCATGACCACAGACAGTGGACTGGTGGCGAAATTTATTACCGAAACCTATTAAAAACTTATAGCTCATTAATTATTAGTAAATATTCATACATTGCAGTGTTTTATATGTCATTTGTTCTGTTTTCTGATGTGTTTCAGTTCATTTGAATGCGAGTCAGGCTGCAGACAGACAGAGTTGGAATTTCACAGTTTAAATGGCTTTTTGATTCGAAGCCTTTATTCTTTTTTTTAAAGTGATTTCTCTCCTTGCCCCAATTATCTCCCAGAGGATTCATATGTAGGCAGAGAGTGTAGGCTGGAATCACTGATACGAAACCTAAATGATCCTCATAATTAGCCCTTAACTGCTACAATTAGGTGCTACACATTGTCTCACAGCAGTCAAGACTTATAATATGACCCTGTTTCTGAAAGTCCAATAATAGCCCCTGTTCACATTTGAAGAGATGTTTTTTTCCTTTAGATTTGAAGTGATAAAACTTAGTAGCAGTCATAGAATAACACTTTTTAATTGAATACTGCAAAATATAAGACAGTTGTGTTGCCATTAATGAGAAAATTCCTTCATAAAAGTTTAAAATCTTTTGTTTTTACTGCATCTTCATTTTATGTGGGGCCCATGAAGAATACATTTGCTACCGTTGCTGTTCATAATGGCTCCCAGTGGGCAGGATTCAAATAATGAACCAGTACACTGTTATGTTTTTCTCTCCCTAGGCTTATAGCCGATATAGTTTATCACAGATACAGACGAAAAAGGTAACTTTCTGAAATATCACTGTTTGTTACCTTCTCTGCTGGTTGAGCCTCCTTTGCCTTTTTCACTCTTTTGTCTGTTTGGTGGTGGGACTTTTTCACAACTTTGAGCTTGTTGCTTTCTCAAATGCGGAAGGTGGACACAATAAAAGCAACACCTGTACAATGCAATGCACCAAGTGCCAGTAAAGTTGAGTTGTTGAGTTTGAGATAATGTTGAGTTTATGTTGATGCTGAATCAACTCTATGGTAATGTTCATAGGAATATTATATGTAATATTTCTGCATTAAAATGTGTAAAAAAGGATAGACATTTATTTATTTTGTTGAGTCCTGTACTTACACTATGCCAAATGTTTCGAACAATGGACAAACCCAGGCAAATACATAATTTATTCAAGATAACCGTGTGTTTCCTGCTAACGGCTAGTTGCTAGAACTTCCAGGAAAACACAGGATGCATTGAATAAGTCAGAAAGTGAGAAAGGAAGTAGGCAAACACGACTAAATGTAATGTGAATAAAACTTAACATGTGGCCTCATCCTCAAGCATAATGTCTGCCTTGGTCATGTCAAATAGATTATCATCTGCATGGTGATTTTTTTAACAGTGAAGACAACAACTCCCATGATCCCACGGCACTTCAAATGCCATTAAAAAACAATGTTTTTTGTTATTGTTTTATTGTGAAAGACCCTTAATGGCAGAACTGGCATGCATTTAAATGAAAGGATTGAGGCCACATTCATGTCTGTATGCTAAATAGGTAGCTACAGCCAGCAGCCGGTTAGCTTAGCACAAAAGCTGAAAACAGTGGGAAACAGTAAGCCTGGCTCTGTCCCAAGGTAAAAGAGTCCTTACCAGCACTTCTGCATTTCATAAATTAAGACTTAATATCTTGTTTGTTTAATTCATATGAAAACGGAAATGTGCAAGCAACACAATTTGGTATAGCCTCTGCTGGTCGCCTGGCAACAGGGCTCCAGGAAGTCACTGAACCCGACCAAGAAATATCTTGCACATAACCCCCCTAAAAAAACCAAAATTTCTTGTTTTTGCACTTTTCGCATTATATGCTGGTAGGTCTATTTTGTTATTTTTGGACAGAGCCGTTTCAAGTCTTTATGCTAAGCTAAGCAGCTGCTAGCCATAGCATCATATTAATTGTACAGGCATGAGAGTGGCATTAATCTACTCATCTAACTTCCATCAAGTGAATGAGCGTATTTCTCAAAATGCATAAGACCATATTCAGGTACTTGTATTACTTGTAGCCCCAGTACTATAGTCTGTCAAAATACAGTCTGACGCATCAAAGTGCAGACTCAAACATTACCATAGAGCTGTCAGTGTTACAAGCCTAAAGGAGTTAGATTGCATTACCTTGTAAAGATGTTGCTTCTGTGTCCAGACTCTGTTATGCACTGCTAGCATGCTATGCTAATGACTGAGCACAGGTGGCCCTGCTTGTATGTGGCCTATCTTGGCAGGAAAGCCTTTCTCTGTCCTTGGAGCTGTTCTGCTCGGCACAGTCCGTGTTTGGTACGAGGTACCCTAGGTGAATGAACACTACATTGTGCTTTGGTGCATAAATGACACACGCTTGTCCTGGCTTGTCGGGACGTCTGGTGGGCTGAATAATTGAAGCTGCAGGGGGAACACAGGTAGATCCAGGTATCTATAATGCATGGCCGACAACTGGTGTGTGAGTGCAACCAAAGAATGAAGTAATGTCTGTCTGGAGTTCAGAAATACTATGAATAAACTTTGCTCTCTAAATTGTACAATGGGTCATGAAAACACGAGCGTACTCCAGTAAATAATGGAAAAAAATGAGCTTGTTTGCTTTTTAATTTGTCCCTTATGCAATAACCTAGCAGGTGGAATTGTTACAGTGGATTAGTTGCCTCAATGGACACATTGCCTAACTTCCTGTGTTATGAAACTGGCCCAGTGGAGTTTGTGTCGAGCCTGAAGGAAACAATAGCCTCTTATCGCTGGAATGCTGACCCTCGAAACCAGCTTGGCTGAAGGATTTCACTGTACTAAAGGGAGAAGGGTGAGAGTTAACAGCATGGTCCCACGGTGAATATTAGCACGGGCCTACGCAGCACAGGTGTGAACACAATGAGAAAAACAGGTGTGTGCTCATGTGCACACCCATTGTCACACACAGACATGCCCAGTCACAGGCGTGTACACGATTTACTCCAACTTTTCTCCCACGTCTTTCAACTGTTATCTCGATTAACTCGGTGAAGTGTGAGCCACTCTGAGGCTATCCCGCCACTTTATCATGAACATGTAAAGTGCTCAGTGTGACTCTGAGAATTTAATGATTTATATGACACATTCAGATGACACTCCATCCGTTAACTGCAGGCTAATTGAGCTCATTTTGTGAGAGTAGACTGCAGTGGGGTCCAGTGGGCTTGAATGATGTAGGGGGTTAATGAAGTTACAGTACGACTGATTTATTGACTGAGAAATCAGAACAGGCTAAAAGAAGATGGATTGGGACATGGTTTAGTTACTGTCGCTACGCTACTCAAGCTTTCTATTCTTGCACGTCACATAATAGACCTTTTTCACAGCAGTGATTTTGATATGAAATGGTAGGGGAAACAAAGTGAGTAGTAATTACGGTTCCATTCCATTTAGGTCAAACAGAGACAGGGTGCTGCTCTGCTACACTAAATGGAATAGAACCTTAATTAGTGTCATTAGTAACGCCTCTGTTTACCTACTATTTCATATAACTATGGCTGCTGTGAAAAAAGTGCTGCAGGAATGAGTTAGTTTTTTATACCACTGGTTTAGGGTTGGGCGATGGGACAAATATATCGGCGGTTGGTTGTTTTTGGAGATTTTTTGTTGCTGTTCATTTTTGTCCTTCTATTTTGCAAATTTAAATGTCTGAAAAAAAATAGTCTGCTGTTAACACAAGCCAAAGAGATTTTCATGATGTCTTAAAAAAGGCGGTTGCAAACAAGTGGCTAAATGAGACCACAGAGGTTGTCCGGGCCGTTAATGTCATCACGCCAAACACTAGTCACTTAGTGGTGGTGATGTGGAAATCATGCGGTCCTGATGTAGTTGTTTTATAGTCTTAACATTAGCTTTTTACTTCCGGCAATTGCTTTTACGTTTCAGAGATCTAAACGTGGTATTCATTTGTGAAGGTTATCCTGCTAAGCAAAACATGTAAGTATCTTATCTTACTTTTTGTCGAGGGGATTTGAGACAGAGGCAGACAAAAGCAGGTCTCTCATTTCTGTTGATGGCTATCAGGTCTACTGTAGCCAGCTTGCTAATTAAGATAACATTTTCTACATGAGTTAGTTGAAAACATCATCTCTAGCTGACTTTTTAATGTTTTTACCTGACTTTTAAAAAACATGAACATTGTAAAAGGGTTTTAAACAGGTTTCTGTTGGCTACAGACATCATACTCTGCTAATGCTGCAGTCCCAGGCAAAAACGTAGTCTTAACCCCACTAGTCTGTGATTCATATAAAGGACACACACTGATAAATAAAAAAAAGCTGTTGTTGCATTGCACTGTAGCACTTCTGTTCTGTATGCCGTTGAATTACGCCTCTCGAGGAGCACGCTGCTATCTTCCCTACCCGTTTGTCAAGGTGGCATCAACCCCTGCCCCTCATAACTCAAACAGGAAATGATGCGTGACGTCCACAGCTTCTCCCTGTCAGCGCCAAGAACACTGTGATGGATGGATAGACGGAGGGACCTGAGTTTTAGCCAAGAAGACTTCGGAGGGTCAACTGTCCCTGGCTGTCTCGCAAACAAATAGCTCTGTTGGTCTCGGTGGTGAAGGTCAGCTCAGGAAGGAAATAAAAAGTTGGAGTCAGACAGTGTGTTGATTTGCAGAGCTCGACTTTTCCACGATGGAACCCTTGTCAGAAAACAATTTCTGATCATATATTCAGTTGACAGATGTGTTCATCTCATGGATTGTGTGGTTGTGTCAGTCCTCCAGATGTGACATTTAGGGCACAGCTTGCTGACAGACACAAAGCCTGCAGAAATGACACAGAGATGTAAGCAAAGGTACAGAATCGAGGGCATGAATATGGAAACCCCGCGGATACAAAGTGCCATGGGAAGGATTGTGAAAGGTTAGAGGAACACTAGCAGGATACTAAGCTGTGAGAGGAGAGATGAGGAGAGGAGGGGGATATCAAAGGACAGAGAAGACAAGGGGAATGCATGATTGTAGCTTTGTGTGTGTGTGTGTGTGTGTGTGGCTGTGCACCTGTGTGTGTGTGACATAGAGAGGGAGATAATAGAGAGGCAGACAACACAGCAGCATGTCCACAGACGCACACCCACTGCTCATTGGGCTATTTATTGCCCGAGCGCTCGCAGGCATCACGTGTGTTCACACGCCGAGCCTCGCGCGGAGGGAACACTAGTGCGTGACATGAGAAATGTCATAAGGAACAGTGGTGCTGCCGTGTTCCTGCCTGCAGAGAGGAGCCAGGCTGGTTACCGCCCCCAGGAACCAGTGGTCTTTGGTTGCTAATGAGGACAAATCTTAGGAACTCTGTCCCTGCATAATGGCCCCCCCATGATGACACAATGTGATACAGCCATGCGCACTGAAGACTCAACAAATAAAAAACCAGCTTTGCAAATGAAGAGCTCGAAGAAATGGCGTCTCAGTGATGATGAGAGTGCAGGTGCAAGTGTAGGAGGACAGAACCACCCATGTACCGTCAGTGATGGCCTGATCAATGTATGAACATATTTGTTATCTGATGATAGCTGGTTATTAAAGATATATCAATATTAATGAGATTCTTGTAGGATATTGATTTGTATTGGTTAAATTCAAGTCTTGATGATTCTTGGGAAATTGAATTTCTTGTATATTTATTAAGTGATAAGCACTGCATGGTTCAAGGTTAGTGTTTTCGTTTACTTGTCCGGTCAGGACAGTGGGCTTGAAGTCAACTTTTACTTGTCCCTGTTCATATTGTGTCATTTATTATCAGTTATTAAATAACAACAAAGTTAACTGCTATGTTTAATCTAGGACTGAAATGGTAATTTTTCATTATGGACATTTTGTAAAGTTCAGGGTGATGTCTTTAAATGTCTCTCTCTGTCAGTCTAAAACCCAAAGATATTCTGTTCAATATGATATAAAGAGAAAAGTAGGAAATCTCCATATTTGAGAGACTAAATTACTGTAACCATTACGCTGCTTAATTATCAAAATAGTTTAATAGTTTAATTCTGAGTGACTTGCTAGATTTTCTAACCCGACATGGCGTTTTATTGACCCTGGGAAAGTGGGCAGTCCCTATAGTTGAGCCCTGAACTGTTGTTTTCTTGAATGTAAAATTGTCTAAAGTGCACATTTTAAGCTAAATAGAAACATTTCTCAGTTACGAACACCTATGTATTTTTAAGCCTACATCGGCAAAAAAGTTGAGGAAGAATAATTAAAGACCGCACTTTTCAATGGTGTCATTATTATGGATATTTTAAATAATAAATGTAATCCTATACAGTTACGCATGGACAGTCAGTTACAGAGGCTTGAACTAATTACAACCCATCCACTTTAATCATCACTTTGAGCACAGACGGCAGAAATGGAAAGAAACTGACTCAGGGCAGCTAATTTAGTCATCATCTACATTACTTCTTAACCTTAAACAACCTTTCTGTGCACGTGGGAATAACTTGTTTTCCACAAAATAGATTTTTACACATCATGCAACCCTAAATGAACCACTGAGCGTCACTGCCTACACATTCAGCTAGCTTTAGGACATATTAGGTTAGTTTACAGCTGCACATTCTTCAGTAGTTGTGATATAGGCTTGAGAATGCTTGTGTGTGATGAAGGTGTATGAACAAACGCCAATAGATTGATGGGGTCACATTAAAAATGGAAAAATGAACATTTTTAAAAGAAGTAAAAGCAGACTAGTTTAAAAATCATCATCTCATTTTGGGTTCTGGATTAATAATTTGGATTAATTTGCACGTAGTAAAGGAATGCCCAACATATTTTTGTTTGACATGGCACTGAAGCCTTATATCTCTGTTTTTTTTGTGTGTGTTTGTTTTGTGGTCATTTGTGCTCAGCAGTGTAACCCAGGTGACCTTCGTGCCCTGAGGAAGGGAATGACCCTCTACCACTCAGAGTCCCAGCTGTCCTCACTGCCCCAGCGCCAGGACGCCATGCACATGGTCAGTACCCAGGAGGCTAACACACAGACACACAGAACCACACAGGAAGGGTACACACTAGGGATTAATATTTTAACCAAAAAAAAAGAGACATTTTCTATCTCAGGAACAGAAGCACATTATGTCTGGATCCCGGGAACTTTAAGGTAAAACCTCAGCTACTGTTAAAACACGTTGGCCAAATTTCAGGCAACACTATTTGTAGGAAGGAGAAATGTGTTCCCCTGAATATTTCAGTGTGTTATCTGGTGGTATTAATAATTACAGAGGCAGACGAACACCATTTCAACATTAATCAACATTATAATGAACATACAAACTGCAAATGCCGTGTTCAGCTTGACCTTCCCTACAGCTGCGAGGACGAAATGTCAAGTTTATTGCCTGTAATCTGTCACTGTCTGACTGAACAGCATTATTTTTTTTTTATCTCCAAGACTGTTCCGCCTAGTCCTGCCCTACTGAGCAGTGATTGGCTGTAACTACTGTGCTCTGATTGGCTGTGTGGACTGGCAGTTGGGGAAAGTTTTCCAAGGATGTTGTTGTGGATGAATGGATCAAACACAGGATTCTCACACACAGGAAATTGGGCTTTCTGGTCCTGTGTGAAGCTAAATGTCACTGTTAACTTTTCTTTGGACTTATTATTTAAAAAAAACCAGTTTATAGTTGGTTAGGTTTAAGCAAGAAAACTATTTGGGTAGTTTTAGGATACGATTATGGTTATGTCAATCATATGGACGTGTTGTTGAGAACTAGCCAATCACAGCTCAGTCCTAGTAGCCAGTCACAGCCAGTAGGGCTGGACTAGATGGAACAGTCGTGAGGAAAAAAATAAAGTGGTGGAGCAGCCTTGTGGTGGTGATATTTTACCATTCTTCATATTCTAAACAATTGAAATTTGTTAAAACAAATCATCTGGTGTTTTCAAAGTCATGATATGAAGATGAGACAGATTCTATATTCTGTTGGCGTTCAGAGGCAGCTGCTGCGAAGGCTGGCACATGTGCTGTAGTGCTAAACACAGTTGACCTACTAAAGTCAGTGATCGCTCAAAGTTAAAAAGCAAAGCTTTGAAAAAACTCACTTGGTTTGAGATTTCAGATGGATTCTTTGGAAGATTTCGTCTTTCTTCTGTGAGGGTTTCATTTTGCCACAGCCAGCTGTTGAGGGTTAATCCATATGCCATGGATTTGCAGCCATCTCTGCCAGTATTTCACCCAGAGGTGTTTTGTATAAAGTATGAATCCAGTGTTCATGCAGGCTTTGGACTTTCACTCTGAATGTTGTCAGCTCATTGAACCTCAGTCCAACGCATTTGACTCATTTACAGAGTGCAGCGCACACTTTCCATCTTTGTTGTTCAGTCTTTTGTATTTGTATTTTTATTTCCACACAAAGCTGCCAATAGAAGTCATGTTGTGTTATCCTCATTCAGATGGTAGAGCCACACATTGCATTAATGCTCACAAGTATTTTAATTCATAGCACTTTGTGCTTATTATTCAGTTAATTAAAGCACTTGGTGTGCTCCATCAGCGCACAAACACAGCTGTTGAATGTGTTTTCAGTAAACCAGGGAAAAATAGACAGAAAGATATGTCCGCACACTGTTAAGCTCCAAATGGACAACTTTTATTTTCTGTTACAAGGCAGCATTTCTATCAACAAGAGAAAAACCGTCTTTTCTAACAGAGGAGAAAAGTAAACTGGGCCCACATATTTTCTAACTTTGTTCTCATATGTTCTGAACACTTTAAAAATTTCTTTCCTGTTTTATTTTCCAGGGAAAGGGACATTGTTTTGAAGTGCATTTGGCATATGGTGATATGATTCGTATCACTATACAGGGGTTCTGATTCAGTACATTGCGGTATATTTTAATACTGTACAAAAGGTGATATATTGCTATATCATTTATTACATTTTAGGAAAACTGTCATAATGTGAAGAACAGACCACCATATGCATAAATCTGAGTTAAAATTTTACATTCTTATGCAATTGAGATAAATAACAACATTGTTAAATAAACTAATGCCATGAATCATTGCATGTAGCACGACTGTTAGCATGAGTGTTTCTGAGAATTGATATAGTAGTTTAAAACATAACATCACAGTATTTAGAATATCAATATTTTCTTACACACCTAATTCCTGGGAACTGACTCACACTGACACACAGAGATGGATACCCACTCATATATAACCACTTAAATGGTCATAGTCAAAGATCAACACTGCTTATACAAATGTGGTTACATAGAGAGCCAGGGTTTAATTACAGACACACACACACACACACACACACACACACACACACACACACACACACACACACAATTGTAGGGGAGACTGTGCCGGTGCCTCCACAGTCAAGTCAGCTTTAATTCACTTTACTTCTGACTCTCCAATTACACCTCCACAGGCAGCCTCACTCTCTCTTACATATGAGCGGAAGTGAAACACACACACACACACAGAAGAAAGAGTGAGAGGGAGTAAAAGGAGGGAGTTAGGGTATGAGGGGGATGAGACAGACGGGAGAAAGAAAGGAGGAAGACTAAGACGGAGAAACAAGGTTTGAATATTAAGAGGAGTCAGCCTCCCCGTCTCTTCCTCCAGATCCTCTCCCTTCAGCTCCCTTCCTCCTCCCCGTAGCCTGTTTGAACTGAATCCCACTATGAAAGTAATAATCCTCCACAATCCAGCGCCACCCCTGACCCTGCCAGTGTCTGGGGAGGACAAGAGGCTGGGTAATTGTTTTCTGACTGCTTAATGAAGGTCAGAGCGGGGCTATGCCACTAACCAGAGGACTAAACCTTCCTCATGTAAAAAAAAAAAATCAATATTGTGTTTTAGTCACAGGCACAGTGTGAGGCACAGGCCGATGGCGTTCAGAGCCAGCTCGCACCTTTTAAGCGTGTGGGTCAAACCCGCCTCCTCGTGGAGGTTGGTGGTGCCATTCAATAATGTCCATGAACCTTGACCCCGAGGAGAGGTCTGTCCCTGCAGGAGGAAGGATAAACTGCAAATTATCTTGATGGTTGTCCCCCCGCATTTCATTTCACAGCACGGGTTCACGAGAAACAAGGTCATGATGTTGATCTGAGGTGTGAATTTTGGCTCCTTGCCGGCATGACATTTCACATCATTCTGACTCAGACTGGCAAGTGTGAAGTGGATTTGTGTGACATCATTTAGTTCCATTCAGTCAGGAGCTGAGTTCAAGTTTAGCCTTGTGACCTAATCTGAATGTTCACAAAGTGGAGTTTTATGACCTTTTTTAAAGTTATTATATGTAATATTTCTGCATTAAACTGTCTAAAAAAGCTAGACATATATTTTACATTATCCTAAATGTTTTCAACAATGTTCAAACACAGAGGAATCCAAAATTTATTTCCGGATTTATTCAAGGCAACTCTGCAGTTCTGCATGCCGTTGCTTGCTAACTTCTGGGAAAACACAAGATACTTTAGATATGTCAAAGAGTGAAGTCGTGACGTGATGTGTCCATGAACATGATTCCTGCCTGATTCCTGAGTCATGTCAGATGGATTTTCATCATCTGTGGTTGCTTAAAATTAAAGAAAGCAAGACCCATAATCCCACGCTGCTTCACAGCATCATCAAACAATATCTTTTGTTATTGTTTTAATGTGAGAGACTCCTCGCGACAGAATTTCCATATGGTGCGTTTAAGGAAAGAAGCCTGACCAGGGACAGAGGTCACAAAGATAGCTGAACTATTGTTAGCTTGCTAACATATGTCCTGCTCAGACTGAGCGGTAATGTGGACTATGTTCAAGACATCTCACAGGACACTGGATTGCCATTCTGCTTTGAGGTATAAACTAGGAATATTTAAAATTACTTTGTACAAAAATGATGCTAAATACCTCAGTATTTGAAGCAAAATGCTAATAATGTCAAGTTAGGCTAAATGACCAAAAAAGGCTAGTTTGGTGGCATAATAGAATTTGTCTCTCACTCTAAATTGCTTGAATGTTTCTAACGCTGAAACATGTGTGTCTTTATGTCAAGGATGACATGTTTATGTGACTTGCATCACAACATGCTACCCTCAGTTGTTTGGATTATGCTAACTAGATTTTGTTTTTAGCATGCCACTAAGAACTTAGCATAAAGAAGCTGACATATTCACCATGTACATTAAGGTCAAGCAAGCTTATGATATAATACTGGAAAATCAGTTGCATGCAGCACAGAATAGCTTATTCTTTTGATTCATGACTTCTTCCTTTGATGGCTTTGTTGTCGTGACAACTCCGCAGAGATGTTCTCATGTTGAGCTGTATGGTGATCGATTGCCCGCCCTCTAACGTGGCCCGAGTTCATCCACGTGTGAGCGAAAGCCCTCGTTGGAAGATGGAGGGGGAGAGAAAGAGTGAAAGATGAGAGATGTGGGGACATGGACTATAGGAACCTGCGTTAACTGGACTCCTGGTTGTGTGTACCCATCCTTATCTATCAGCTCATCCTTTATGTTTTAGTCCTTTGTCTCGTTCAGGCCCAGTTTCAGGTCAGTGAGTGTGCGTGAGATTGTCAAATAGAAAACGAGGTAGAAAGAAGAAAAGAAAAGATGGATAAAGAAAGGAAGCGGGCCAGCCTGCGCGGTTTTCACAAACACTCAACAGTCGGCTCTGATTCTGTACGCTCAGGCTACAAACCATTGATTCTGACAGCGTTTGCTTTCCCCTCTCATCTTGCGAGGGCTAAATCAGGCCTGTTTATGCAGGCGAGTCATCTCCAAACGTACATCCATATGAACAGTAAACATTGCCCGGAGCTGGCTGTGTTTTTGCGCTGTCCAAATCCGTTTCTTTACTGCGTGGCTCCAAATCAAAATAAACAGAAAAACCTGGCCCCGGTGCTCGCAGGAAGTGTTTACACATTTCAAACAATAGCTTTAACCCAGAGAAGAGAGCATCAAAAGGAGGCAACAGTGATTTTCATGCTTTTTCTTGTAGTTGACTTCAAAGTCGGCTGCGGAGGAGCTGCACAGAAAATTGCTGCTGTGACCTTAAACAAGAAGAAACACACTTTACTCTGAGGAAATGTGTTTCTATTTAACAAGAGGATTGTTGTATATCATTTACTTAAAAATGTGGACTCAACCTTGGTGATGCATTTAATAATGAGAGGGTTTCACACAGTAAACATCTACCACCCAGCCCTATTTTTAAGGACCTTTCCAGTGTTTTTTCATGTTTCATCCTACAAAATAAAAGTCCTGCTGAGCTTTTAGAGTAACACCCAACCTTCCTGTCAGCCACTTATTTTAACCCCAATAGTATTTACAATCTATTTTACACACTGAAATGTACAGGTAGCACCAGTGGCTGAAAATGTATTCAGATCTTTTATGTATGTAAATTAGCAATAATGAAATGTAAAAAGTCCTGTATTCCAACATTTTCATGTGGATGTCAAGGTAGGGTTTATGCTAAACGTGGCATTAGAATCTGTTGTTCTTCCTGCATCCAGTGATGTCAGTGAGCTCTATCCCCCTCCTCCGGTTAGCCAGGGTACGTGTTAGATGAATATTTTTGTCGCCTATTTCTATTTTCTAGCCAATGAAGTAATAGCTATAGGTGAAGGTGGTGTTTTTTTTGACAGTCCACATGAAAAGAGCCAAATTTTACTTTTAAGTGAAAGTGCACACATTGAACAGCAAACTGCACTTAAATGATCAAAAATGAAAAGTACTCATTGTGCAGCAGAATACCCACTGTCAGTCTTAAAGTGTTATAAAATTGTCTTATTACTGATTAATTATTTTATATATGGTTCGGTAGTTAAATATATAACAATCTGTCACACTTGATAAACTGATCACGTTTAAAAATTAACAATAACCAAGTTGTAAGGATGGAGTGTTGTGAAAACTTGCAGGTGCATTCAGAGGACACTCCGAGACTTTTGAGCGTGCTCCTGTCAAACAGCAACCTTTTTAATACAAAAAAAACAACAACAAAAAAAAGCACATATTAACCTTTTCATTTTGTTCAGGATTTTCTGATATTAAAGCTCATGAATGAAATCTCTTATGACAGGCGACCCTCATCTCCATGCTATCAGGGCATGTTTGCTTTTTTAATACAATAACCATGAGTGGATAACATCAACTTTTACATAGAAAAAAGGCAAGACCTCTGTGCAAGTTTCTTTTTCACCCACACAGGAAGTAAATGTCATGAAATCATCCCTGTGCATTCAGCTGCAAACAGTTGTTATTCTTGCAGTTTTCAGTGGTTTTCAGGTGAGCAGTCAGTCCATAATCTGCAGGTACATTGAAAAATCTATTTTTCATGTGGCTGATTTAACATGAATAGACTGTTGGGCAGTTTCCTTCTTGGCTGCAGTGGGATTATTATTTTATCTCTTTGTTATTAGGCTGTGTGGGCTCGTTCTGGCACCTAAATGGGGCCAGCGGGTGCGGAGGGAGCTGACAAACCCATCGCTAGTTGGCGGAGAATTGAACCCGGGCTAACAGAGCCACGGAGCTGTGTCTAATGCAGGGCCCTGATGCCAGGTTACAGTGAATGGTGCCATTGTGTGTCCCAGAGATCTCGGTGTCCCTCTAACAGAGAGCCACTGTCTGGAACTAACCGGGGGGTAGGATGAGTCAGGCAAAGCCCTGGTCCTCTTCCTGGCTGGCTGCTCCCATCACAGCAGGTTAAATCACAGTGTGCAGGTAGCAGACCTGGCCCAGAGTTGAATACGTGCTGAATGCAAAGAAGGGGAAGAAAAACACAAGAGGAGGAGAGGTGATCTGAGTCGGGATGAAAGGGATGGCATTTTCACTGCTGCAGTACAAGAAATCTCTCCTGTTAAATCAGAACCAAACGCCCTCTGATAAATAATGAGAGATGGGTTTATTTTTGAGTGAAGTATCTCAGACGGAGCTCCGTGAGGTGGTGCTCACTTGACTCCTGGGTTAAACTTTGTGTGACAGCAGACGTGACGAGGTGGGAGTTTGACAGGCTGCAGAGAATTTTCATCAGGAGGATCTTTCCCTTTATCACAGGTCACCCCTTCTCTCACATCTTTGCTCTTCGACTGCAGAAAAAAAATTGCACAAAACCTTCAACTGTTTTCTTCCTCTTCCTCTCCCAGGGTACTGGCCGTCTCCCAACCAGTGAGTCCTCTCCTGCCACAGGCTACCTGTCCTGCGTCCAGAAGCCTGAGGCCGTGGTGCACGCCATGAAGGTACTACGCTATATAGACTTGTTAACTAGATTACAGGAGAATTGTAGTGTTAAAAACAGTTGTTTTTTCTGATCCTCAACACACTAGTTGAAATTAGGGCTGCTAAATTAATTGAAATATCACTGACATCTCAATATGGCCAAGTGCAACATCCAAATCACAGAAATTATGAAACGGCACAATGATGAAGTAGTGCAGTGTTGTATAGATGCCCTGGCCGACAAATGTTGTTCTCCAGATGTAAGAAAACATGTTTGTTTGGTACAGACCCCAACAAATGTCACATCATCATGATTTTAATAGTGTGATGAGCCCAATAGTTCAGTTTTAAGTATTTCAGTAAGCTGACTTACAGTAGGAGGACTGCTTGTCTTATCTGGGAAACATGCATCAACACCAGACCTGTAGACCAAGTCTGAGAGTTCAGGTTCAGACTTCTGAAACTGCATCCAGATTTTAAAAGATATTATTGTCAAAAGTTTTATATGTTGTTGGAAAGTTCTGAATGAGCTTTTTCTGTTAAAAAATCATTTGTTCATTTTAACTTTTCATTTTCAACATATAATATGTAACATTTCTGCATTAAAATGTCTAAAAACAACTAGACCTGTGTTTTATATTTTGTTGAGTTGTATATGTGCATTATCTTAAATGTTTCCAACCATTAACCATATTCAAACCCAGAGAAATCTGTTATTTTATACAGTGGATTTAATTTAGTCGCCTGTTGCTATAACTTCTACAGTAGTTCAAGAAGGAGGTTGTAGAACGTGGCTCTATATATAATGTTTATCAAAAACCGTGTCAGATAGATTTTCCATCAGCAAAGGCTGTTGTTTAAGAATGAAGACAACACATTACCTCATTGTTTTGATGTGACAGAGACCCCTAACGGCAGAAATTTCCACATAAAACGTGATATGCCCATCTTTAGTGCAACAAATGTAACTGGTCACCTCAGAGCATTCAAACACACACTCATCACTTTGTCTGCCATCAGGTGCTGGAGGTCCATGAGAACTTGGACAAGCAGGCCCCTGAGGACTACGAGGACGATCTCAGTGAGAAAGAGAAGGCCATTGTGCGAGAGATGTGCAACGTAAGTGCGAGACTTGACCCCGATCCTTCACAATTTGACACTTGGTCAACTTTGTGCTCTCCTGTTTCCTGTACTTAAATCATACATGTATTATAACAAATTAGATAGGGCATTTTCGCCTAGCTTTGATGTCAGTTTTTCCCAGTGGCCACTTGTGTTGTTGCAGCAAAAATATTTCCCTACATCCCAAAAGAGACTTCTGTCAAACTGTTGACGGGACACCTCGGACTGCATACAAGGACTCTTTCTGTTATGAATTTTTGATACATTGGGTTTTGAAATTTGTCAAACCTAACTAGAACCGAGAAAGGTGATTTAAAAATGTGTGACATCATCACAATGTAACGTCTATGGGCTGAGCGACAACTCTTTACATGCTTACGATCTAGTTCATAAAGATCCATTAAGAGTTTGATATGCTATGTCCTAGGCTCGTCCATGTTGAAAAGAGAACCACATTGTGAAGACGCTGGAGGACCTGCGAAATCAACACATTTATAGTAACATCATAAGTTAGCCAATGTAAAATGCTAGCTAACGATTGATGTTGGCTAGCTAGTTAGCTAGTGTTTTACTCACATATCAGATGTAACTAGCTAGCTAATGTTTGATGGAGGCTAAATATATCTCTTTTATAGGTCCCTCTGCAACATATTTTCGCCATCTTCAAAACATGGTTTTCTTTTCAACACAGACGCTAGCACAAAGTATTTCTAAATACAGGAAAGGAGGAAGCTGACTGAGGTGCCAAAAGTGATGGGTATTCCTGAACATGATGACTTTTTATTCCAGGTCCCTATATGTTGTAATGAGTATGGGAAGACCGGTTTGTGTGGCATAAATGCATTAGAACTTACTACCTAAGATGATGTAAGAAAAGCATTAAGTGTGATCAGTAAAGCATGTCTGTCTTTTATCTGTACTACATGCTTATCATTGCTGTAAACAAAGCAGCCTCATTCCCATAATGCCCCTGTTTGTTCAGTCTGATGGTCAGTTTTTTCGTTCTCTTCCACTGAGTGCAAATCAGGTCACTTTTTGAGCTGCTTTCACTAATGAGGAAGCCTCATTTAGACTCATTTGGTCTGGAATGACACTTGCAGCAGTGTCCCGGGCACAGCGCTCCCTCTTGCTTTCTTTCTCTCTTTCTCTCTATCCTCCCCCTCCACCCCCCACCCCGCTCCACAGCCAACTCCATACTGGAAGCCCTAAGTAGAGGCTCGTAGTTGAGCTGTCAGAGCAATTAAACTGGAGCGGCAGGGAAAAGAGCACTCCCTCCGCCCCTCCATTCTTCCTCTCCTCCGTCCGTCCTCCTCCCCCCTCATCTCCCTCCATCTTTCTGTGTCGGTGCTGAAAGGCCCGGTGCAGGATAAAAGGTCCGCTGATTAGAGCGAGAGCGAGAGCCAGGCTATCTAGGCTCTGCAGAGGTATGTGACAGGCCAGGAATCTGGGGAACACTACAATAGTACTTCTGTAATATCACTGGGGTCCCCCGGGGGCCCCCTCTCACTCACAGAGAGATCTCAGCAGCCTCGCAGTGACAGAGGACACAGATTCAGAGATGGCTCCACCATAACGTGCGTGTGTGTGTGGAGTCTTTGCGGCTCAAAGTCAAACTGAGCATTTGAAGTTTTCACTCTTGAAGAAGAAAGTCTTTTTTTTTTTTTCCTTTCAGTCTCTGCGTCTGCCTGTCTCTTTCTGTATGTGTCTCCTCTTCCTCTTCCCCTCTCAACTTCTCCGTCTCTCTGCTCCTGTTTGCAGGTGGTGTGGAGAAAGCTGGGTGATGCAGCAGGATCAAAGCTGTCCATCAGACAGCACCTCTCTGGGAACCAGTTCAAAGGGCCGCTGTAGCATGGCAACCAGAGAGAAAGACAGAGAGAGATCAGGATTTACAGTACCTACACTCACCTGAAAACACCTCTTACTACCTGCGCCTACACTACCCATCATGCCGTGCTCCATACTGCCTACAGCACCCAGCATTCCTTCAGCTGACACTCTCTTAAGACTGGCTCAGATAGCTACTGAATGGACCTGTTAGTCTGTCATTCACATGTACAAACATGTTTTTATCTCAGAGCTTATGAAGCGTTGACAACTGGCAGCTAGTTTCACTGATTCGCCACTTTTCTTCGTTGATTTGGAGGCTTCCAGCTACACAACGATCTCTCTCTGTAAAAGCTATAAACACACACCATTTTTAGTCCTTTATAGCATAGCTGTGCTACACTAAGCCAGTGGTTCTCAACCTGAGGGTCAGGACCCCCTAGATACTTTGTGGGGGTTGCCAGATGGCTGTGGAGAGAAAGAATAAAATATTGTGGCAGGCAGGAAAGAATGAGAGCCAAGAAACAGCTCTCAGTGACAGCAGCTCCTTAAAGACATTCAATATAAGCACTCAAAATATATAATAATGTGTAAAATATAACATCACTAATAGTTAAAACTATAAACCAGCACAAAAATACCAGTAATTAACATAAAGCACCATGTTGGAGCGACATACGATGCCATCCAGGTGATGTCTTTTTCAGGGATGCCCCTGCTTATTTCAGCAAGACAATGCTACGCCACTTTTTGCATGTCTTACAACAGTGTAAGAGTTTGAATTTCGTAACACAGAATAGCAAACTGAAACTACTCAGTGAAGCAGGGGGCATGATGGGAAATGAGATCCGTATTTCAGACAGCGGGGATGGTTTTTACATTGCATTGCCTGTACTTGTGATATAATTTGCCTTAGAATAGATTTTAAAAAGTTTATTTGCGAGCATTAGAGCAATGGTCCTCGTGTCAGGGTGAGGGTGGCGAACGCCAACCTGATTGTTCTGGGGGGGGGGGGGGGGGTCCCGACTTGAAAAGGTTGTGAACCGCTGCGTTACAAGCTAGCGATACGACATGGTTTCAAGCACAGACCTGATGAGGCCACAGGAGCATGAATCTCTCTGTGAAGGCAGCATTGTGGCGGTATCGTCAGATAAGTTTTTGATAGTACCTCCCATAGAGACCCTAGCTCCTGTCACATGTATCGCCCCCTAGTGGTCAACGAGTATAACTAGCATTAGCGTTCTAAAGTGTTAACTAATGTGAAACCCACTGTGACCTAGCGCCTTTTGCTCATAAGACAAGTCTATGGATAATAAAGTCTAGAGATCACTGTTAACTTGTGTATATTATGTATAAAACCATAGCACTACTTCATTGTTATTGTTGATTTTACTTTTATCTATTTTGTATTCTAGCGTGGCCATGTGACCAATTATTTAGTTTGAAAAAGCACACACAACCGGACCTTAAACAGGGTTTGCTTTTGGTAAAAAAAAAATGTAATCTTTTTTTCTTGTTTTTTTTATTCTTTTCCAGATTAACTGCTATTATTCCTTCTCTCTGTAACCTCTGAAAATGTATCAAGGCCATTCTGAATCAAACCATCTCCATGGGCTAATGGATAGATAATTTTCTTACTTTGTGAAATTAACTAAAAATTGTATGCTGTGTGCATGCTTGACAATCATTTTCTCAGGTTGGGAGGGCTACAGCTTTACCTTTGCCCATCTGTGACGGTGTGTGTGTGTGTTGGCGACGTGCATGTGTGTGTGGATGGAGGAGCGAATGGTTCTCTTGCAGCTGTAGCATCTGCCTGTGAATCCTCTTTTTCTCTATTGAACCCTGGTTACAACTCGGTTGAAGACTGCTGAAGGCATTTGCTGAATCCATACGAAAAGTCTCATCCCACGAATAAAACTTTGAAGGCCAAATACTAAACCCTGAGTTCAGTTTGGATTGCTCCTGATTCCTTGTTTATCATTTTATATCTGAGTAGATGAAGCTTTTCTTGAGCTCAGTCCTTTTCTGTTGCCATGGATTCAGCAGGTGTGTTTATGCAGCGCATGTTTCTTAAAGTTGAATCTTTTTTTTTTCTTAGAACATGAGAGATAAGTCTTCCCTTATAGATGTCTCCTGAAAACACTAACACTTATAAAAACAAGTATTTCTTGATGTCAGAGTGAACAAACGCTGTTTGTCAAAGTATTTATTGCCAGGTGTCAGATAGAGATGGGAGAGCTATCAGTAACTGGACAGTCATATTTAAAATTTATCAGATTTTACTCAAACTGTAAAGTTATTTGATAGATAAAGTTTAGTGACTGACAGCTCAGGCTCTCCCATCTCTAGTGTTATTTGTTCCAAATTAGAACATTTCCGAGGCTGCCTGCCATGCACCTCTGATCTCCTAAATAATGGGTCAAAAATAAATCAAAGTATGGTTTTTTAAAAGTGTCCTTTTTTCTAGGAACTGATTTGAAGCCATGATACAATTTTGAATACTTTATATATGGCATTTGATTTGAAAATGTGCCACATTTTTTCTGCATGGTGTTTTGATTTGGAACCCAACTGTCTTTTTTTAAACATTTAGTGTTTCTTTTTTTCTGCCTATATGCTAAAAACCACAGTACAGAATCCTAGAATCTACAGAGTAAATGTCAATTGCTGTAGTAACTAGCATGGCTGTAACTTCTTTTCATGATTTCACTGATGAGATAAATCTTTGGCAGGTGAAAAGAAAACATGAAATAGGCCACTTTTAGAAAAATTTGGGAGAAAATAAACAAAGTTGGTTAATGATACTGTGATGTGCTGTGTTTATTTGATGGGAGCAAATATTTCTGCAGGCATGTTGTCCTCTTCAGTGGAACAGTAAGACTGCCCTCTGGTGGTGTAACTCTGGTAAAGTAGAAGTTTTGTACATGAATGATTCCCAGCCACAGGGATTTTGAGTGGAAGGCTCAAATAATAAACTTAGCTCAACTGAAAAATTATTAACTGATTTGATTTAAAAAAACAACAACATATTATTCATTGTTTTGAGGAATATAAACACTCAAATAGGCTTACAAACTGGTGTAATCTTTAGTATGCACAATAACCTAAGGTAACCTGGCCATCAATCATAGACAGTTGTAGCACATTAACACCAACTGCAAGTGTGTGCATTGAAAAAGTTTGAGAAAATGAAATTGTTTTTAAAAAGTCAAGAATAAATGGTTATATACAAAAAAAAGAGTTGAAAATTAGTTTTAGGTAATGGATAAGCAGCTGAAACAAATAGCTAAAAGTAAATCTAGTGTATCAGCTGTTGAAATAGCTGAACAATGTAACGGATAAACAGCTAAAAGGGATGTGTGCGTATATCTGAAATACTGAACTAAATGTAATGGATAAACAGTTGACATGGTTAGCAAAGGTAATGATAAACAGCCATAGGCTAATTAGATAAACATAATGGATAAACGGCTAAAAGCAATAGGTAAACAGTTGAAATAAAAGTTGCACCTAAACAGTTAGCTTAAAGTTCTTGATAAACCGAGTTTAAATAGTTAGCTTAAAGTGATGAATGAACACTTAAAAGTGATGGATAACTAGCTAAAGTAGTAGATGAGCAGCTGAAATAGTTAGCTAAAAGTATAGGAATAATAGCTGAAATAATTAGCTATAGGTAATGGCTGAACAGTTAATTGTTATTGATAAACAGTTTAAATATTAAGCTTAAAGTCATGGATAAACAGTTGAAAGTAACAGAAACAGTTGAAATAATGTGCTAGAAGAAATAGCTAAAAGTGTTGACTAAACAGTTGAAATAGTTTACCATCACTATCAGTAATGGACAAATGCTACAAGTAATAGATACACAGTTTACATAGTTTTCTAAAAGTAATAAATACATGGTTATATGTTGGTGACATGCAGAAAATATTGTAACTATACCTTCTATATAATGAATTCATAGGACGAGTGGTTCAGATGAAATGGTACTTGACAAAAACATCAGACAAAAATGTTGAGAACCACTTCTGTACATAATGAATCCAGCTACAACTAAGCACTTACATAGCTAGACTTATACAGATTGAAAATACACTACTCAGTTCAAAGTAGGAAAAGCAGGTCTTTATTTTCCTAAGTGCCACTCAGACACAAAACCAAAGCTGCGTGCAGGATACAGAAAAGAGAAGCCTGACTAAGGCACATATGGATAGAGACTCTCAAATAAAAGCCTAAATGTAAAGATCAGATATGTACAAATATACCCTCAGACTGTCCAGTGTTAGACATGGTTGGTGTGACAAATGTAATACTGTTTGAAGAGCAGACTCACTAAAAATAATGGGGCAGGAAATGAGATCTAAGAGTCTAATGGCAAGAGAAACATCTCACAACATGACCTCAGTGTTTTCACAGATTAGAAAGCAACTTGACAAAACGTACTGTATATTCACATCTTTCAGTGTGAGTGTCCTTTTTATATCTGACTACTGTATGTTCAATCATCTCAAGTTTTATTATGCTCTGTTTTTCTCAGCAAAGTATTGGGAATGTGGAGAAAAGGAAAAACAGAAAGAGAAAAGGACAATGGTATGAGAGGAAATTCAGGAAAACAATCACTCAGGGTGCTAGAATAAAGAAGGAAATATA
The DNA here is from genome assembly GCF_056507025.1 of Lutjanus erythropterus. NCBI lineage: Eukaryota > Metazoa > Chordata > Actinopteri > Lutjaniformes > Lutjanidae > Lutjanus > Lutjanus erythropterus. The sequence continues at coordinate 12,200,888 of NC_139331.1, forward strand.
CGACTCGACCTTTAAATCTACTTAAAAGGTTAAAGTAAAAGTGGTGCATTTCATCCATTCATTCATTAGTGAATGAGTATGTGTGACCAAACAAAAAACAAAACAAAAAATTCATGGTGCTGACACCGCTTCCTAACACTGAGTGAGCAAACTTGAGGAAAGGAAGGTAAAAAACTCTCCAGATAAACTATGAGCGACACAGCGGTGGTACAGTTGTGATTTGTCCCTCTGCAGATGAGTAATTTAAGTGTCTATAGTATTTATTCATAACTAACTAATGTGACTTTCTGCCAGCCTAGGGTGCTGCAGGAATGACTCCTAAAACTTGGAAATGAGTTAGCATGTTAGCACTTCCAGGTCCCTCGTCTCGTTTATAGCCTAACGTTAGCTTTCTACTTCTGGTGATTGCATTACACTTCAAAAATAATAAATGTGGTGTTCATTTGTGAAGATACTCTTGCTGAACAAAACGTATCAGGATCATAAACTCTTGTTTGCTACAGAGCTTATTTTCTGCACTAATCCAACGGAAAAATCCCACTGGCTTATTGTGAAGGGAACCAGAATACTAACAAACCTTGTCCTTTTTAAGGATATCCCTATAAAAAGGGTTCTATAGATCATATAACATGTTCTCTCTGTTGACTGCTGAGTGGAGGGGGAATAAGAAACGGCAAGGACTTCAGCGTAGATTTTGACCAAAGAAAATGGGTTGGAAGTGAAGGAGGTGTGTGAAACTGCAAAAATAGAACCAGGGACAACCAAGCAACATGCTGCTTCGCCTGTTTGTTGACACAGAGCAGGTTAGGACATCTGAAAATCTGAAAAAAAATCTGTTTGCTCATTCCTTTCACTTGAAGTTAGGAAGCGGTGTAACATTTCCTGGTGTATTTCCAGAACTATAACAATGAGTGGACAGTGGTTGTTCTAAGATCCTGGAACTAGACACATTAAGTAGCATCCTCGACATTTTTAAGACATTGATTTCAAAATATTTCAGGATTCTCGCTTCAGTCCTTCAGTGCCAGTTCAGGTTTTTCTAACAACACTGTCCAAATCTCACTTTTCCTTTCAGGTCTATTTGTTGTAAAGTCTCTGTCTCTGAAGCAGCTTCCCCTCAGTTTGTACCAGTATAACCAGTTCCTGGTTGTTCTCCATCTCCAGCTGTGGCTCTGCACAGATTCAGTTCATCGACTGTCGTCACGCTCTCATCTCATCCACCCGCCACGGTTCAGGGGCATTCCAGGAGGAGGGGGCAGGGGCACTTGTGACTGTCCTGGGGGCACAGGGGGTGGAGGAGGGTACCCAGCAGGCGGGAGCCCTATAACTGGAGGGGGTACATGACCCGGCGGCATGCGTGGAGGGGGTGGTGGAGGGTAGCTGTTAAAGCCCGGTGGCGGATACGCCGGTGGCAAGCTGGGTGGTGGGTAGGTGGAGGGAGGAGGGGGAGGACCTGGAGGTGGTGCCGCAGGTGGCGGATAGACATGGGGGTGATACGGCGGGATTGGGGGTGCATAGCTGGGCGGCATGGGGGCGTAGGAGGGACCTTCTGTCTTCATCATCGACTGCAGGCTCTGGAAACCTTCGCCGGACATGTAGGAGCTGGAGGTGGACATGATGTAGTTGGAGGGAGGGGGTGGAGGCGGGCGATGGGGTAAGGGAGGGGGCTGATGTGGAGGTGGAGCATGAGGGGGAGGAGGAGCGGCTTCACTTCCCGGTTCTGCTTCCGTGGGCGGGGCTGGAGCTGGGGCTTTGCGGTCTAGTACAGAGAGAAAACAGCTTGTTAAAAGGACAGTTCACCCAAAATCACAAATGCATATTTTTCCCTCGTCAATTCTGCTCAATCTTCATAGCTGCCTGTTAGTTCCACCGATCATAGCAGTCCTCTGCGCAAACCTCACACATGTATGTCTCTATGAACTGACATAATGTCTGGCATAAGGTTTGTCATCGTTAGTGACATTTATCAATAATCTGGGCACTTTAATATTTTATGTTGTGCTTTCTCTTTTGATTGAATTTGACCTCCAATAATAAAGTGCAAAATACAACAACAGGGACCTCAGACTGTTGAGCACCTGAAGTTGTAGCAAGAATGAGAAAGAATTTTACTTTCAAGACTTCAACAATTAGTGTCCTCAGTTCCCCAACTCTTACTGAGTGCTGTTAAAAGAGAAGGTGAGGTAACCCAGTGGTGAACATGCTCATGTCCAATTTTTTTTGGGAATGTGTTGCAGGCATCAAATTCAGAATGAGTGCATATTTACAAAAAACAATACAATTAATCAGTTTGAACATAAAATATCTAGCATAGGTCAAAAAGTTTTCGAAATCATTGCATTCAGTTTTTATTTACATTTTACACAACATCCCAACTTTTCTAAAATTAAGGTGATAGATGGATTAGCAGCATGAAAAGCCAAATGAAAAGAAATGTTTTTGACTTTGGGGCAAAATGTTCCTTTAAAAATGTCATCTTTCCTGTAAAAACCACGAGGCTACTCATCCCCCTCGCCCACGATCTCAAATAACCTCTCCATTCCCAGACAGTGAGCGCACAGCCAGACCACGACAGCCAGGCTTCAGCCACATAGGAGGTCTCATTATCAGGCTCAAGCACTAATCAGATTGGTCTGGGAGAGGTTAGGAGTATGCGTGTGTTGGAAAACATAACGTCCAGACGAGTTGCTGGTTATGTAAGCAGCAGACTGAGAGGACTAAAGACTTTGGGGTTGCTTTCTAAGCTCGACTGCCAGGCAGGGGGTCCTGGCTGCTCATTATTGGACTATTTGGTGGCACACGCAAATAGACAGCGGGGTGTTGAGAGGACGCCAGCACGTACCTGTGCTCTAATCTAACTCTAAATCATCGACTTCCTCACAAATTAGACTGGTAGACAACAAAACAGTCTCTCCTTACCTGGGGGAGGCTGCAGTGAAGGCATGGGGCTCTCCAGTCTGGGAATCTTTGATCCAACTTGCTCTGTAAATAAAAACAGACCAGTCAGTAAGATGCAAAAGCTATTTAAAACCAGCGAACACATTAAGGAACTTTGCTGTGGGCTTGAACATTCATAAAGTCTTAAAACCTGCCAGGAAAATACTAATCCCAGCCACTTAGAACCTATGGTATCTATCTGTGATTTTGCCAAGACCTCATCTTAATTGAGAGGTCATGCCAATTAGCAAACTTTTCTTGGAGGTATTTCAGTAGATGAACAGATGTTAACAAAATCTCAACTGCTTTAAAGAGCCTAATCAGAAGAATTTCGCCTGCTTAGCTTGCACAAGCTTAAACAGTCTTACCTGGAGCCTTTGGTTCATCTTTAGGGGATGTCTGGGAAAAAAAAGAGAAATGTATTCAAATAGTCTTTACTTTGAAGAAGCTTGAGTGTTGATGTATGAATCAAATAGCCAAGCTGTAGGATCTGTTCTAGACGTCTAAAAAGGGATGGTTTGGATTATTTGAAGTGAGGTTATATGAGGTATTTATCGAAAGTAAGTAGGCTTGAGTGAATCTATAATTCATACCTTCCTTACATTTCACTGGGGTATATGGTATTAGGATGGGATTTGTGTAAAACTTGTGTAAAACAGCTCAACTCGACCTCTACTCCTCTGCAGACAGAACTCCCTGAACACAGGCCGCGCCCATCGTCATAGCGACACTATTCCCCACAGTTGGGAAACAACACATGCTTTGAGTAGCTGCAGCCTTTATTCACTGCCAAACTCAAAGAGGAGAACCAGCACGGAAACTAAGCAGTGTACTGCTGTGAACAGAGTCGGCAACAAAAGGCACTTTAGCCACTTCAAAGGCTCACTTAAACAAAAGAAATCAGTATCAGTTGAAGTGTACACTGTATTCAGAATATTTTCACTACTCTTCCATCAGACAACATTTTCCAACGAGAAACAGCTGTTCTATAAGCCAAATATTGCTCTCTCTCAAGCTCAATCAGACTCTATTCGCAAAGTCAGTCATTTTACCTCGCAGGACACAGGAGTTGTTGGTCTACCAGTGCCTCCATCTGTTTGTTTGTGCTGTTGTGTGACTTCAGTGTTTTAAAAGGTTAGCTCAGATTCACCAAATTCACACAAGGGCACAAAGAAACTAACAGACTGAGGCGGCAATAGCCAGCAACCCCAGTGTTCAATGAGGAAAAATTATTAATTAATTAATTAATTGATTAATTAAAATGGTTTGGAAAGGGTGATATTTGACTTATACAACAGCGGTTTGCTGTGGGAAATAGCTGTCTGACGGCAAGGTAAAGCACTGAAAATATTCTAAACACACTTAAACTGATATAGATTCATTTCCAGGTGGGCCTTTTTAGGTGGGTAAAATACCTTTCGTTGTTCACCCTGTCCACAGCAGTACATTGCTTAGCTTCCTATACTGAGACTCCTGGCTTCCCCAGACTGGGGGCTGTGTTGACCACCGTGTATTGTTGATAAACTAACTATTTATAAGTACCTCATACAGCTCCACTTTAAGTAGTGCAAACTATCCTTTGAAGTAAATAACTGCCAAACTTTAAATCAGAAAAAAAAACTTTTCCATTGGCCATGGTTTTAGGTCAAACACAACACAATTTTGGCACACACTCACATGTGAGCGTTTGAGCTGGCGTGAGGGGCTGCCTCCCTGAGGGGAAGTCTTCTTTGGTGGTGGGGGAGGAGGGTTGGTGACTGGTGGTTGTCCCTGTGGGGCTGGAGGAGCCGGGGCCGGAGGTGCGGGTGCCCGCTCCTTCTCCTGCATCTGCTGAGGGATGGGCTTGTTTCCCTGGGAGTACAGGTCCAGGATCTGGTGGCAAATGTCTGCAAGACAAGGGTGTGTTTTTGGTTGAGAAAAGTGTGATAGGAGATGAAAGAAAAATCATACAGAAGCATCTTGGTTTCATGAAGAATACCTTCAAGCAGCTCAACTGGGACATCCTGGACAAATTGCTCCCACCAGCGGCGTGATGACTGCTTGGCGGTCCATTCCTGGATGTCAAACTTACAGAGGCGGCCAGCCAGGTACATGACGGCTACAGCAATGATCTCTGGTTCCCACTGCAGGGACAGCATGGTGCACAGGCTGCCGGAAACACAGGAAACATTTTTCTCTCAATTTTGTCAACTATGAAGAAAATGCTTTTCAAATGAAGCTCTGGAACCTTAAAATCCAATGACTATTTTCTATTTCCATCCATATTCCATATGGTTCTTTTTTACTTTGTGGCATTTGTATTTTGACCCTTTGAGCTCAATGCTCTGCAAAGAGCTGCATATTATATTCTGACAGATATTTGATCTTGATTAGTGGTAATGATTATTTCTGCATCACAATTATCATTTTCACTGAAAACAAACCATTAAAATCATGATGTTGCGACATTTGTTGGGGTCTGTACCAAGTAAGGCGGGAAAACACGATTTGAAGGCCAGGACATCTCTGCAGAGCTACAATTCATTATAATGTGGCTTTATCACACATCTGTCCTTTATCAAAAAAAAATGCAGCATCTGCTGTTTGGATATTGCACTTCGCACATATTGCAAATATTAATAATATAAATAATTTTTCGATTAGTTGTGCAGCCCTGACTGCAACAACCAAATGCAGAAATGTGTTCCAAATACAGGAAACACAACCAAGCAGCACAAACAGCAAAGGAAACTGTTTCTACCAAAAATAAAAGCACAGCCAGGACGTATTTGTTGTCCAGTCAAATAAAAAACAAACATTTTAGCTAATTTTCCAACACCACAGTATGGACTGCAGACTTCAATAACTGTTCAAATCATGACAACAACAAGCGTATCAGAGCTGGCTTCATCACTTTTTAGGGTCCTCTGGGGACAATTTATGTCGCAATCTGTCACTTGCAATGTTTCACCAATTTGATTGTGTTTTCTCATATGAGCACATGTTGTCAAACTGGTGAAGAAGTTTTCTTAATTTGCTTTGTTTTGTCAATATGCACGTGCTTTCTTAAGTCAGAGTGCACTGAGCTATCAGGACCCTCATACATCTGCCTTTATTTGCTAGAGATACAGACACAGACAGGAAATGTGTAGGGGGGGTAGTGAGACAAAAGATGACGACATACAACAAAGGGCCCTGGCTGGATTTGATTTGGGGATGCTGCGGTTATGTGGTAAGCATCTTAAACCACTGGACTACTTTTTAAAAACAGACGCCTCCAGACTCCAGACTGTGAAGCCTGTCAGCCAGCAGGCTAAGTGAGTTAAGTGCATCCTACACATGGCAGATTACACTATAAAAAAAAGTAATCTGCAATACGAAGAGTTTAAGAGTTCAGCTGCTCACCTGTCATTTACAAAGGTCCACGCCATCTGTAGCACTTTGCACACTTTATTCTTCTCACCTGAGAACAGAAGAAAAAGATCCATAAACTTTCCAGATTCCTAGAACCATAAAGTATCAGACTCCAGTGTCATACTTTTTCAATCTCACCTTTGAGTTGCTTGACATAGCGCAGCAGGAACATGTAAGGGTGCTCCACCTGCAGATCAAATTTGATTGTCTGGAGCAAAATTCTCTCCAACACCATCACCTCTTCCTGTTGAAAGAAACAGAAATATCCCTGTTAGTGGGAACACAGCCTCTTACACACTGACATACTGGGGGCATAAAAGCAGAGCCTTCAATACTTTAAAAGGTGCAACACTGCATCTTGCATCGTATATGTGTTGAGATAGTACCAGATAAAATGACTGTCTTTCTAGTAGGTGAGATCTTATTTAGCAATGTTATTTCTACTTAGTTCTCCACTTTATTTTACTTAGTACTTTTATCTGTATATCTTGCTTTTCTACTCAGTTCTTTTCTCCAAACATGCACACACACCAGGGCTCACCAGTTTACAAAAAATATATATAAATAAAAAAAAACAACTCGCATTTTGGATTTTGCATTGACTAAATAGTTATTACACCTTATACCTATCCATCACAGAAAGACAGAAATGATGGCTGCTTCCTGACTTTATGTTCACATGACAAAAAATATGCAGTTGCCTAGGAACAGGGACTGGGTCAACTAATCCACCGACTCATCTTACGCCACTCTCCACTATCTAAGAAATTCAAAATATGTACTGTATTATTATCATTCCTTTATCTATGAGCACACAGGGTCAGCAGTGAGAAGCTGTTTTTGTGTGATCACTTTAAACAGGCTATTGCAGTGCAGTATGAAATCATGCTCAACCATGGCGTCATGCGTAATGACATCATCACAGAATCACCACATCACAGAACCTCATATGCACCCCAGTCGTGCAGCACAGTAGAATGTCTAACATTCTCCACGAGAGGATGAAGACTGGAAACAACTAAAGCCAATAACACTGAGAAAGTGCAGGCGGAGGTTACGCACTGTAGCAGTCCAGCAAAGAGCAGAGTAGGAAAAATGCAGCTTTCCTTGCACCAACAGAAAGGAGAGAGCGGAGCGCACAAACCAATAACCTGATATCACAAAACACTGTGTGAATCACAAAAAGACGGAGACATCCTACAGATAAAAGCTCATGAAAGAGCGGGAGAAGACCAAGAAGCCGCCATCTTTCTTCCGTGCAAAACTGGGGAAGATTAAGTTATTTTACAGACAAGGCAAAGTAGCACTCTGCACAAAGGTGTAACAAACAAACAAACACTCAGTCTACTTTCCAAGTTACAGTAACACATTACCTAGTAAAGCCTTCCCAACACTGTAATTTACACAGTTTACCAGCAAAGACTTTTAAAATCAAATCAAATTTAAGTTCAACATTGGTTAAAAATGACAGAAGTCCACTGGCAGTAACTCTTGTCAGCGTTTTCTTTGAAGATGCTGCCTTGTTATTCTCTATGCAGGAAAAACCCTGTTCAACCAAACAAGACCTGGTGATTGTAAGAAGAATGGACAGTCTACAAAGACCATTTTGGTGACTTCTGCATGCTTTTCTGTCGAGTTTGAATGAAGTGTGTTTCACGAAGAGTAAATGAGCCAGTTAAGCTCATCTTAGTTCAGTAAAAGAGAGAAACCTGAATTCAGCAGGTGTGCAGTTGTATTTCTCTGTTTAAATAGGACAATAGGTATGAGAATATTTAATTACTTGACACAATGAATTAATTTTGTTTACTGGATGGAACATGCGCAGTGTACATAATTTAGTGAATTCAGCACTTGCACACATCTGCCAGCTGAAGGACAGGAAGAAGTGGGAAGGGGATGAATCACCAATCACCGATGGATGTACTGATGATAGCCAGTTGGAAAATTTTAACATAGCACCCAACCCTAACAGGAATCTACTTAAGTCACAACATGAACTAAGTAATCCTGTGCAATCACTACATGAAAAGTCCCATGTAACCAGTCAGTCAAGAGGTAAAATCCTACTACATAAGATTCCGGCTGTTGATGGAACAGTTTTGAGGGTGAGTAGATAATAACTGAATTTTCATTTTTGGGTGAACTATCCCTTTAAAACAATTAGGCTGCAGCCAGTTTTCCTTCATGTTTTGTTAGTTCTTTCAAAAGCTACATGATATTATGTCAGTGCTCTGTAAAGCTGGTTTAAAGCATTTTAGGTTAAGGCTCTATTCTCAAGACAATAGAGAAAGAATTAAAGAAACTGCACCTTTGGATCATCTCCAAACTGGGCAAACTGCACGTCATTCAGTAAGCTGCGAGCTGTTTTGATGATGTCTTTGCACTTCTTTGGGGTTTCCTCCACTTTCCCCGCCAGGAAAAGACAGCAAGCACCTGTCACCTGTTGAGAGACAGATCACACCATTAATCCCACAAAAATTAGGTCACTTCCAGGAATAGGGAAAAATAAAAAAAATCATAAACTGAACTTACATATCTGGGGAACTGCTTGAAGGAGTGAAACATGTAGAAGCGATGGAAATATATGATGCCAGTTGCCAGTGTGTCATAATGTCTGATGAACAGTCAAGGCAATCATGGAAACCAATTACAGTTGTTTGCAAATCAACTGCTGTGTAAAATTCATTCCACCAAAAGATGTTTAACTTTGACTGTGCTGCTATGATGATTATATATAATAACTCACTGCGGCTTCCTGCTTATAAGCAAAAAAATATTAATTTGACACTTGTAAGAATATGTAAATTAAAAAAAAAACAAAAAACAGCTTAACAGGATACAGTGTTTCATCCAGATAAATTCATCATGCTGTTATGTCTTTTGTTTTTGTGTTGTATTGCCTTTGTAATCAGGGACAACCTAAAAATTAAAATGTCACTGATTTATGGTCTCATGCTTTTTCCTGTAATCAAACAAACAAGGATACAGGCCAAGTCTAGTCCCCACATCGAAAATGAAGCGGGCTCCCTCTCTCCGATACCGGGCCTCTGTGCCAGGGTCCAGGCCCTCCGACTGAGAAGGGGTATGGGCTAAATCCTTCTTGTCCCAGTACCAGCATGGCTTGATGTGGTCCAGAATCCCTTGGCCAGACATGGACAAGCTCTCCTTGGGTTCCTTCATTGGCTGAGGAGAAGCGACGGTGGATGGACCCGCTGCACTGGACTACAAAGTTTCAAAGCACAAACATCGACTGCAGTTATAAACACCACTTACTGGCACTTGGAGTGCAGTGTGTCCTGAATACTAGCAGTGCTGGTGTATTGAGCAAATTGTCTTCAACCATTTCTACATGGTCCAAATATCTGAATCGTGGAGGAGAGATGGGTCACATTTAGCCAAACTAATATCTAACTGGCTTCTGTAAAGCAGTGACACTAATCTAATCTAATCTAATACTAATCTTACGCCCGGAAGTTATAGAGATTACGAAGCTCCCTGTTTACAACAGAGTGGTGCCAGGTGATTATTTTCTAATTCACAATGAAGATAAATGGATTCACACTGGGATTTTTATATTTGTTTATACCAGCTAGTAAATGTTCAACAATGTCCCTTTGCTATTGCTTGGGATGTTGCATATTAGCATACACACAAAAAATAGTTTAAATTGTGCACATTTAATCAAAATATTATCAAAATTGCAGTATGGCCAAGTGTAATATCCAAATGGCAGAAGCTGTAACATACTGATCAAGGACAAATGTGTGACAAAAAGCACTAGAATGAAATACTGCAGTGCTACAGAGATGCTATTGCCTACAAATCTTGCTCTCCAGATGGTTCAGACCCCAACAAATATCACAGATTTTGATAGTTGTTCCCCTATCATGCAGGCCTTGTTTATGAATCATTGCATCTTTTCAGTGATTGCATGGTAGAAGAGGTTCCAGCTATGGTCACTGTTGTATAAGTATACATGAATTGTACATGTAACCAAAGCATTTACAACTAAAATGCAGCTGCAGCTCCTAAACGCAGTAAAACATCTGAATAATCTATCATATGGGCAAAATGTAAATCCTTGTACCAAGTTAATTTAATCTGAAAATAAATATTTCAAACAAAACTCGGTTATGGGCCTTTTACTGTTAATTCAATTTATCCAATAAATACCATTTATGTGTGTTTATTAGCTGGGCCTCCTGTCATTTTGCAAAAGTAGGCCCAGGCTAAAACAAGTTGAGTATCTCTGCTGTACAGTTTACTAACTCCCTGCTGACAGACTGAAAATACTTCAAATTAAATTCAGTTAGTGAAGAACATCGATATGCTTCTGAGGGGAAACAACTGTAACTTGGGTTTGACATGGCATCTCCCATCCCATTCATTCATAAATTACGGCTATCGCTAAACATGCATACTAACATTAGCTACTTAGAAGCTACCTTGGCATGTGACATAATTAACACGTTGTCAAAAACAACGAAGAAGACGTATTTTTTCCAAAGTAACATAACGAAACTATTTACCCGCTAGCTTTCAGTAATGTTAGCCAAGCTAACGATAATGAGAACTTTAAGTTGGCGTCGTGGAGCTAAAGCTACCACCAATGCGTGAACATTAGTCGATTAAATACAGGTCAAGAGGTACGAGGGTGGGCTAAGTTCAATGCACTGACAGTCTAAAGTGAATTGAACGTTGCTAAATGCTATTAAAGTTGAGAACTAGCTAGTTTACCAGTTGATACTCTTCGTTAGCAGCCGCGGCTAGCAAACTTGCTCCACTCGAGGTCTGAATACCGCTGAGGCTGTGAGTCCAAACTAGTTATATTCACCTCCATTATCACCCGGGGGTTTGAAATTAAATTCCACTCTTACCTTTAACATGTAGCCGCCGGAGTAAATCACCCTAAACAGACAGCTGTGTGGATATTCCGCGGTTACTCACAGTAAGTTAGCTAACAAGTGATCAACAACAGACCCCATTGTAACAAGGGCACCGCCATTATGGATGGAGTACGCCAGAGAGACGTGCTGACATCATTACGCAGGACATCTCACACACGTGTGTGGTTGTTAGATTTCTCTTTTATCTTTCCTCTGCTAAATTATTTTTTCTTCAATGCTTTAGTTATTTTACTTACAACTAGAAATGGCCTACTGTGATACCTGTGTTTTTTCCACGTCCTTTCATTGTAAATGAACTTTATTTAGCACAGAGAAAATGTAGAAGGCAAACACAGGAAACAAATAAACAGAAATGATGGGCAAAATTCAATCGATGCTGCAGCAAAGCCAAATACAATCAGCCTACAATAAAGGAATAATTTTATGTTATTTACTTAAGAATTCATGTCCATTGTATCTATGGTGAAAATGTTATTCCTAATATTTTCCAATAGAGGGAGACAAAGAATTATTTTTGGTCTCAGGCAACCAGGACTTCATTTTTAATAGTCCATGGTTTGACCAGATAGCTCACTACAGTACTACGATGTCCATAAAAAACAACAACTTCTGAAAAACGTTCATGTCAGCAGAAAGGAAACATACACAAACATTTTAACATATTCTATGAGTAGTTTTAGTTAATAATTTTAATGCTCACTTCACTGGGTTTTGTCATATATATACCTGTTTATAAAAGACTGTGGGTTTGTTTGCTCAGGCTGTAAGGTTGTATTGTACCCACATGGTTTGAGCAGGAAGGTCTACAAATTCATTGAAATTTTCCCCTGAATATATAGAAAACGATAATTATTACTACAGTCATATGCATTGGTGCAACATTATGTGGAAGGATGTAAAAATGCGAGTAAGTGGGAGTGGGATTAGAGAGTGATATGTTACACAAGCAGCAACACTGAGAAAAAAAAAATAATACAAAAATGCATATCCATTATAGAGAGGTCTATTTCTTTAAAGGCCGATGTTATTAGTATCCAGGTCTCAGAAGCCAACAATGTTATTTTCACCTGCATGGCAAAAGCAAAAGAAAAAGTCTTACTCTTAAACCTAACCAAGTAGTTTTGTTGAATGAAACAAACTGCAACTTAAAATATTTATTAAAAATACGTTGAAATGTCAACAAGGTCTAAAAATTAAAACTGAACACTGACTTATAGTTTCACATAAGAGCCAAACCCTGGTTTCCTGGAGAGAGGCTTGTGTTTAACCCATTCATGCACCACATCCTCCCCTCTACAGAGACTTTGTCACTAAACATGGAGGCCAGACAAATTGCTGCCGTGTGACTATTCTGATGTAGCTATTAGACACACCAGATATAATTAAAGAAGCCATGTGAAGCCTGTTTGAATAAAAATAAAAAATAAGAATTTGACTAACAGGTAAACATAAAAGGAATGCCACAAAACTTCACCCTGTTTCAGAAGTTACAGATGACATATTACAACTGTGAACTTTGATTTGCTTAAAAAGGAATAAATCAGTATCTTTATCCAAACATCAAGTCAGAATCATTGTTGTCCTTTATAAACAGATAAGCTATTTTTTTGCAGAGCAGTGTAGAAATGCGGTGAAATAATCTTACAAAATATGGATTTTAATGGACAGTTCATCCCAAAATTAAAATACATATTTCCCCCCTGGACTGTAGTGCTATTTATCCGTCTATATTTCATTGGTTTGAGTTGCAGAGTTTTGGAGATCTCGGCCTTAGAGATGCCTGCCTTCTTTCCGATATCCATAATTCCTGTGTTGCTCTTACCCTGTGAGGCAGCTGGATTCAAGAGATTGCAAGATCATGCAAGAATACATCTTGCCAGGCTTCTAGTTGTCCGTTTATGTCTGCACCAAAAGTGGTGCAGACAATCAGCATCCTGGGAGGGACTACTGCCACCCACAGGTTTGGTTTTAAGTGTGATGACAGCGAGAAGCGTTCATGGATACAACTCATATGGAAAAAAAAAAAAACAGTGTCTCCTGAAGAAGTTAGCATAGTTATATCAGACCTGGAGAGTATTTCCTCACTGAAAGAAGAGCAAAGAACATCACTGAAGGCTTTTCTTGATGGAAAAGTTTGATCTGATTGGTTGAAGTTAGGCCACGTTAGATGTGGGAGATGTGATGGTTCATACAATCACTTGCAAAGTTTTTTTAAGTGCCTGCCCTTTTCCAAACAGTTTCTACGGACGACTTTTCAGATGGTTCTGTGTCTGGCGTTTCAGGTTACTGTTACTCTAAAAAAATACTTTTGAAAAACTCTTTCCAGAAATCATCACCCAATTGCTCAAGACAATCTGTAGACATTATTGTGGGTGGTTTCATGTAGGAACTATTTTATTTATAGTAGAAAATAAAGTAGCAGTAGTTTGAGCAATGATTAAGCATGATTTTTTGGAAAGAGACACTGGTTTAGAATTTTTGAAATATATATATTTTTTGGTGCTTGGAGCAACACAAGACTTGTTCCATTTAGTATTATTATATTTGAGAGAAGGCAGACATATATCTGGCTGATATCTCCAAATTAGGCAACTCACATCAAAACAGTATAGATGAATTAAAAAGCACTACAGGCCAGAAAAAACTGACTCTGGGGTGAACTGTCCCTTTAATTATTTTTATTTATGGTAAATAAGAACAACACTATTGTTTTTTCACTCTTCACTCACTTCACTCTTTCAATCTTGATATGAACCGTGGCAGTCATCATCACCTTTGTCTGCTTTAACTGTTCCAGGCTAAGAGCAGACTACAAGTAACATCTTGTGGCCTCTCCGTCTCCCCCGCCACCATCACTTCTGAGAAAAGCCGGCATTGAATCATTTACTTCGTCCAAATTAAAATTTGGAATCTGCATGCATTATATATTCACCCGTGCTCGGACAAATCCTCTTAACTGTGGGAGAAATTGTCAGGATGTGTCCTGTAGAAAAGGAAGAGCCTTGTCTGGTTGTATTGCCAGTAGCAAGGGAGCATCTCAATCTGTCACTCAAGTCCACACACACACACACACACACACACACACACACACACACACGAACCACAGTAAATCAGCTTATGAATAATATATACTTGTACTTTCTTTATTAATATTAAACATTGCATAATGAAGCACCGACTATAAGCAAATCCCAGAGCAATATTCATATTACCATGAGCTGTCCTGGAGTGGACCTTTCATTGTTTATGTCAGTCCTGTTGTGGTTAAACGCATCAAAATGTCTATGTTGACCGCTTTTTACACTTACCCTTGAGTGCACAAAATGCTTTTTTTGTTCTTAAAAAACTGTATTATGTTTTTTGGCCTCATATATGTAGATCTATTTTAAGATATTAATGCTATTTTACTATTCTTCAGAGAGTAAACAGATGGGAAGACACATGAAAAATGGAAGATAAAAGGATGTGACGAAGGTTGTGACCCAGAATCTGAGCCAGTTAAGCTGCATGTTCTTTTGTCCAGTGATGTGAAAGAGGCTCTCTGTTTAAACACTATCCTCAAGCTCATTTTTATGATTTAACATAAATTATAAGTGCCATGAATCTGCTTAAATCCTGGGTCATTTTGAGCTATAATGTCAACATAACATCTCTCGTTACTTGGACGAAATTTTCATCTCAGCACCTCCTCCTCTATCTCTTCTGTACACTCTTAGAAATAAGGGCTCCAAAAGGGTTCTTCCAGAAGGGCGGAGGTTCTACCCTGAACGATTTGCTTCTGAAAAAAACTTTTTTGAAGAAAGGGTTTGTCAAGGATTTTTGAAATCATGAGTGTAACAGTTTTCTCAGTTTAAACAATGGTAATTGAAACATAGATTGTTAAAATGCAGGATGACACAATATACAGTCAATAACAGAACCCTGTGACGACAACTGGGTTACAGGTGGAACCCCAATAAAATATATTTTTACTAGGTTCCAAACAGTTCTAGACTTAACAATTTGATGGATTCTCCATGAAACACTTGAAATATAAAATGGTTCTCGGTAGAAACCCCTGGGTTGGTTCTAGATGAAACTTTTGCAATAAAAAATGGTTCTGAGTAGAAGATCCTGGGTGGGTTCTCCATGAATCCCATGGAATATAAAAGGGTCTTTGGTAGAACCACTTGTGTGGGTTCTCCATGAAACCCATGGATTATAAAAGGGTTCTTAGTGGAACCCCCTGAGTGGGTTCTTGTCAGCACCCTTAGAAGTTGGGAAGGTTCTGGATAGAACCACTACAGACGGTTCTGGGTGGTATAATTTACACCATAGAAGGGTTCTCTGTAGAACCACTTATATGGGGGCTTGGGTGGAACCTTTCACAGATAGTTCTAGGTATAACCCTTTCTGTCGGGTTCTTGATAGAACCCTCTGAAAAGGTTCCAAGTGGAACTTTTTTGGGATTGTTGTGACCTAACATGGCCGATTTCACAGCTTTTCCAAAAATGCTTCAATGTTTTTAAGGTTAGTCAAATGAAATTGTAGGAAAAAGTGAAATTTCAACAAAATAGAAGTATTTTTTTTTTTCCACTTTTTGTGTAATTTGTTAGAAATGCAAGACAACTTGTTCCATGGAGAATAAAACCACACTGACTCACTGAAATGAAATATATCCTGGGGGGTATTCCACAAATAAACAATATTTTTTTGGAGCTCAACTCAGTCACAACAGCAAGAGCGAAAATGACAAAATCTAAAAGTGCACAGAGGATTCATAAATGTCAATAGTAATGACACTGTGCTCTTTTCAATGTCCATGACAAAATTAAAAAAATAAAAATACAAAAAATAAATAAAATACTGAGTCAATTCAGTGTGATGTACATGTATGACGTTTGCGCAGGGTACTTCTATGATTGGTGGAACTTGCGGGAAGCAATGATGATTGATAAAATTTCTGAAAAAGTTGCAGTGATTGGGCAAATTTGTTGTGCAGAATTCACAGGGATTGGTTGAATCTGCATTAATTGTTGGATTTGCAACTTTGCATCTTCTTGGGGAGACTGATAAAAGGTTCTACAAGGAATCAAAAAGGGGTTCACCTACGGTGACAAGCTGAAGATGGATATGGTTCTGGTTATCACTTTTATTTCTAAGAGTGTAGGTATTGCCCTGCGGTGTGTTCGGGTACCTCCATGCCAGCGATGGCACTTACCATGCGAGATGCATGTCTCCTCAGAGGCAACACTTTGGACTTAAAACCTTTCCTGTGTCCACAAGCAGGGTATTTGTGGTATATTGGCCCTGTGCAACCCAGCTTAAACTGCCTTTGCCCGGAGCCTGCAGATACAAGCTATAATGGAGACATTGATGTATTATTGAGAAACCCATGGGTAAGGATCAAGGAGCTGTTCGCAAAGCCAGCAGGGATAGCATGGAAGAGTGTGTGTGTGAACTCAGGATAATGTTTTCCTTCAGCATCCAGTATGTCCACGACTGCTGTTGCTCTCTTGGCCCGATGCAAAAAAAAGAAAAAAGAAAAAAACATTTCATGTAATATCACATCCCGAATTTATGCGCTCCAGTCAAAGCAATATGCTCGACAACATGCTCGGCCTATCTGTGAAAGATAGCTGTTGTGCTGTAGTGTTTCCATGTGGAGTCTGCTGAGGTTATGTCTACTTGAGCCAGAGCTGAGATGACATTTCATTTATATAAATAATTACTGTCCTGAAAGTCCCCTAGGCCTGCCCTGAAGCAATCAAACTTCTAATGCTCTTAAAATTGCCCACCATGTTTTATTAATGGCAGACTATAAAATGCATTGCTATAGCTGCACACTTCTCTGCTGATCCGCGAGGAAATAGTGTCAACTTTAAACGGCCGTGTTAGACTCTATATTTTTACTCAACAATGTATTTCAACTTTGAATTGTGTGGTAAGGTGGGAAAAAAAGACAAACTTGAGTGTGTTCTTAGCTGAGCTGTATTAGCCTGTACAAAGCACTCACAGTGATTTAAATGAATACAGTGAATTATGTGCGGAATGATTGCCCATTAGTGCCATTAATTGCCTCTGAGTGAACCTGATCTGCTCTTCAAGGACTCTCTCAGATTGTGAATTGTATAAATGGCAAATTAAGGAGGCTTCATTCTAAAAATAAGAATAAAGTAAAGCTGTGTTAAGGTATCAGCCCCCTCTAAACAGGTTTACAATGTCTCCTGACTGTGCCAACAGAGGGTACTGTTGCCTCACAACATGTTTAAATTATCCCCACAACAAAGATGCAGCCTGCTGGTCTCTCCCCCCCTCTCATTCATTGTGAGGACATACAGTAGGTGTGCTTTACATTTACAGTGTCAGGCACCATTATTTGGTCATTTACAAAGCCTGGAATGCCACAATAACATAAAAGTATCAATTATCTAAATTAAAGGTGATCCTTGAACCCTGATTGTCTGACATGATTTAATCAGATCTAGGTGTGGGTGGTCCCTAAATTCCAGACATTTTAAAACAGTTTCCTTGTGGTACGAGTGCGAAATTTAAGCTGGCATTATTTGAAAGGAAAACAATCAGTGAACTGATGAAAACATACAGGAAAAGGCGGTGTGGAAAAAGAGAAAACATGAGAGGGGAGACTGGGGACGGTGATAACACTTTTTTGTTTGAGCGTCAGTATAATGCTAGATCTCTCAAACTTTGATACACAATACCCATAAAATTCATTTGGATGTCTACCACACAGTCACAGATTATGTGAATTAATGTCAAATGCAAAGATACACAGAGGTCTGTTGTTACATCCTACCCCACGACTGGGGACAGATGTAACAATGAGAGGTAATTTGCTCCAATTTATGACAGAACTTTGTTGAGGAATAAAGAATAAACAGTTTTGAATAAAGTGAACAATTTAAAGTGACAAAAAAAAAAAAAAACAATAATTAAAAAATACTTCAGTCACCGTCACAGTTGTGGCAAATGTAGACGGCTTCCTCTGGCTTTGTGGGCGCAGACACTTGACCCACACTTGTCTTTGCTTTGAGTTTGCAAAGTGTTGCATGCACATAATGTAGATATTCTCATCAATTTAATGAACTGTTACATCTATCCCCACCTCAAGCAACCATTACACAACAAAACTGTTTTAGCATGTGGGCTTGAAGGTAGCATGAATGCAAAATATCAAATAAAACTAAAGGAACTGCTACTTTATGTTATGTAAGTCAAATCACTCTATGTTTAATAAAGTGGTTCCCTAACGGTGTGCCATGCTGCGAGGCAAGTCCAGATGAAATTTTGTGACCATACACTATTATTGCAATATAAAACTATACAAAAAGTTATAAATAAACTACAGTTAATTGTATCAGCTCTTTGTACACACTCATTTCCCATATGGAGTCAAATTTTATTCCCTGAAAAACATTCCTTTAAAAACCTTCAAAGTTTACCCCAGTTTTCAGTGTTTGTGCAGTTGCCATCTGGTTGGAATTATTTAGAGTTATTGATTGACGCCTTATTTTTTTCCTCACACCAGCATTACCTCTGATTGGCTAGAACTCATTGCCTCCAATGGTTGGTTTGGTTGTAGAGGCTATTTTGAATGGATATAAATACAGATGTGCTTTGAGACTTTGGTTCAACTAACCCATTGTTACAACACTCCCTGGTCTCCCCTATTAATTATTGAAAATAAAGATGACCTTTTGCACCCATACTGAGACATATATGGTTTGTTAAATCGTTTATTGAATCCCGACTAAGTGTGGACGGTCCTGAAATTTCAACCATTTTAAAACAGTTTCCTTAGGGTATGACGGCAAGCTGGCATTATTTGAAGAGAAAAAGAGTTGTAACAGTCAGTAAACAGTTAGGAAATAGGAAGTGTAAAAGAAAAAGTAAAAAAAAAAAAGATAAGAATCATCAGGATCTTTTGGAAAGAATGACCATTCGAGCCCATAAATGTGAAGTTAAGAAAATAAGTTTTGGTTGGTGTGACCGTGCCTTTGAAATAAGAAACGACTGGTGAGTGATAATTACTTTTGTGTGGAGCGCAGCAGCGCTCAGCTCCGGGGAGTCGCCGCTAGTTGCCTCCAGTGTCCGTGTGCCGTCCACCGCCTTCACATGCTGTTGTGTTTGACGCGCAAACGTCACGGACGCACTTGAACTTGAATCCCATCCCACTCCACGGAGGCAACCCCAACCCCAACCCCCCCCCCCCCCCCCCCCCACACACACACACACACACACACAAACACAGGCTGCATATAGCCTGCACACACTCACACACACAAACACCGGGTCTTCCCAAAACAGACAGAGCCTCTTTCTTTCTTTCATCGTGTGAGTCAACCAGAAGTAGCCTCGACACAGGAGGAAACTGGGAAACATTGGACCTCTGCTTGTTGGACGAGGAGGAGGAGGAGGAGGAGGTGTCTTGTCTGCCCGCCTGCTCCCTCTCTCTCCCTCCCTCTCTCCCTCTCTCTCTCTCTCTCTCTCTCTCTCTCTCTCTGGCTGCTGCCATCAGAGCCAAGAGTTGCCGTTCCGCGCGTCGATGCCAAAACGCGCAGGAGGAGTCAGTGCCAAAGGGTCATTTTAGCGCACCACTACTGAAATGGAAGGACTGTAGGGAATCCTAGAATAAACAGCAGCCTGTTTGACCCCAGATGATATACTCATACCATTAAAATTAAGACAAAAGGAGAAAGGGAATCAGAGCCAGTGCCCATCCATCCCCGGTGGAGTGCTCCGTGCTTCATCCGTCGCTTCAGAGGTGGGCACTCCAGGATTTTTATCTGCAAAAAGGTCAAAACATAACCTGCCTGCGCACATAGCAGCTCGCCAGCCAACTGCTTCCTAAAAACCACACTTTGGCTTCCTCAAACCAGGTGTTGCTTCCTCCGAAAAGACGCTGCTGCAGGACATTTGTGGACAAACTGCTCTTCCATCCCTTGTTGCGCTCCTGTCCTGTCCGGCTCCTCCTCACCTTGCTGCGAGCGCGCATCAAAGTTGCAGCCGAAGAAGACTGTCTGTGAATAGTAAAGGAGGGATTAGGAGGAGGAGAGGAGAGGGGGGAAAAGTTGCTCACCTGCGACCCAGAGAGGACCGACACCACGGTCCAAGCCGACTCCAAGTGCCGTTCACCGGGCGATGCCAGAGTAAATGCCGGGGCAATGTCCCGCCGCAAGCAGGTGAACCCGCAGCACTTATCGTTGACGCACAGGGAGACAATACAAGGTGAGTCTAACTCTCACTTCATATCCGATTAAGTTTAAATGATTTGTAGTTTATCTTTATTTTTAACTCTTATTTTCAAATTTGAAGCATTTGCGTTGTTGAAAATTCGCCGAACAAGGAAGCCAATTACCGACAATAACTGATTTGTGAAAATACATTTACAATGTGCTAACAGTTGTGAACACAAAACAAAACACTGTTTTAAAAAAAAGATACTAATTAGCCCGAACTGGAGCAAATTTAAGGATTAATAATTGTTGTTTTACAGCTTTCAGAATTATCAACGCAATTCAATGATATTTCCGCCTTTTGCAGCTTCATAATGACTTTACTATGATCTTATGACAACTACACTGGGACTGTCTGGCAAAGTGTGTGTGAGTGTGTGTGTGTGTGTCTGCATGTGCACACACGTGCGTAACGCGTGTATGAGCGTGTAATCCAACATTTCATCACAACAATTTTGCATTTTTTTCCAGCTTCTTGCAGCGTGTGGCAACGTGTGTATTTATGTGTACCGTGTTAAATATTTCACCTGTTTTAAATACGCTTTATTTATTTTGGGATGTTGCACTGTGGCTAACGTGTATCTGAATTTAAACGTATTTTTAATTCATAGAGGCAACTCTTTTTTTCTTTCTTTCTCACTTTTTCTATAACACACACATACACACTCAAAATATTTTTTTTCTTGCTACATAAAGGCCTGTTTGCACTTGAAAGTAACAAAAAATAAAATTGTGCCCACTGTGAATTCAGAAAAGAAAAAAGAAAACGCCACACACACATGGCAGCAACATTGTGAACTTTATTAACACGATATTTTAAAACGAACTTGTTTTTTTAGAGCTGCAACCAAAATTTGTGATTAATTCGCGCAGATTAAATCTGAGGCAGGATTTTGTTTTATTATTTTGTGTGTGTGGGCATATGATTAAAAAGTCGCCTAATCCAATTTCAAATCAATTATATCAATCTAACCTTCATCTCCCAGCGCTCTGCTGTGCCTAAATCCAATTTCATAGAGGCCTAATCTGGGTAATTCATTGCAGAAGTTCATGATGTAATCTTTGGCCAATCTGTTTTGTGTTGAAAAGGGGTTAGGACGCATTCCGTCCCACCCGACACATTTAGCATTTAGACTAATCATTTATCCCATTCACTTCTGACTTTCCCCCGACAGAGTGTTCGAGCTGAAATAATTACCGTAATTTCAATCTAGAATCTAAATGTTTTTCTATAAGACCACTGTTTTTATTTTCTAATTGAGAAAATGTGCTGCGTCCTGCAGATTTTTGATTATTGATCCAGCTTGAATATCGATCTGACAGTTTATTCACTCTGCTGTCACTGTCTGTAAGTCAAATTAAAGTGCAGTTGTTCCCCCTTGCAAGACATTTTCGTCTGTGCAAAAAAGAAAGAAAAAAAAAAGAAATTCAGTTTCACCTCAGGCTGCAAGCATGTGTGTGTTTAACATTTACCTGCTTGAATTATGACAAATAATCGCAACGTTTTGCATATATGTTTTTTCAAAATGCCTTCAGGGAAGTGCTGGCACAAATTTGGGCTAACTGTTAAATATTTGCCTCCTCTCCTTCCAGCCATACATGGGTCACTTTTTTTTTTGTTTGACATCTTTTAGTTACACAAGCACCTGCTGTACACTCAGCAAATTCTTCACACTGAACCCTGCATAATTAGACTGATAATTAGTTGTCACAGATTGGCTTTAAATTTCTTAATTTCCTAGTCCTGAGCTGAAGCTGCGTTCAAGTGTCTCCAGGGTGCCTGATGCTTTTAAAGGCTGCTTTCAGAGATGCTTTTAATCACCGCTGACCTGTCTGCACATACTCACAAATGTCAACTTTAAGTTGAGATATTTGCTGACAAATGTTTGATGTTCGGCTCCATCCTGCAGAGGTCAACGCGTCTATTAGAGCAAGTACAGTAGGATGCCAGAAAGCTGGGCCACCTGGGCCTCAATCTGGTCCTACCTGTTCTTTCACATGATATACACACTCACTGTCTCCTGTTTGATGAACTGTGGCCTCGAGCAGTGACAGTGACCTGAGATGGTCAAGTGCAAGATTAAGGAGGAACTAGAGCTGCAGGAATTTTGTTTGTTTCTTTAAGAAATCATCAGTAAGGTCAAATGCACCAAAACTGAGGCTAAAATGATTAAAATTTGATTATTCTCCCTCTGCAAGAACAATGTCTGTCTGTTTGCGAGCATATTTGCATAAAGTGCTTAAGCTATGTTTACCATACATACAGGATACATCTTAATAACGATACCACACATCTGTGATGGATGGATGGGGAGGCTTTTAATGTACCTATCATTCAGTGTCCAGAGGGTGCGTGCACGTCGCTCTGGGCTGTTTCATTAAGCTGGGTGGGTCTGGGGAGAGGACCAGGATCACACCTCAGGCTGGAGGATCTGAGCTGAGGAGCGCTGTGGGGAAACCAAACTGTAATTTGATTGAGTCAACATATCATGAGAAACTTTGCATAGGGAACATTTCACAACTTTTAAATGATTGTTTATTGTTTTTAAAGGTGGAATCAGCAGGAATTGTCCGAGATGTTCCTGAAAGCACCAGAGAGACAGTTTATTGTCGAATTTAATTTTCAGGACGTCAAATACAGATGTTTTTGGGGTTGGAAAAGTGTCCTGGACACAGCAAAATAAGGTAATAGAGGGAGAGGGAAGGCTCATAAGTGATGAATGAAAGAGATTCTGTTTATATGAGTCTCTTCTTAGGAAAATGTTGCATTATACCTTTGATATTTTTTAATATGATCTTGTTGATAAGTTGGTTTGATCTCAACTCAGTTGTGCAACATTTCAGCTGTCAAGAGCAGTAAGAAGGTATCATACTTACACAAGTGACAATATGAAGTTTCTGTAAGGTGCAAACATACATCAAGCACATGTCAGATCATCAGGGGTTATTCGGTGTAACTGAATGCAGCCTGGTGCCCTGCAGCCATGGGCTCACAGGTCACACTGTACCTGAGAGTGCACAGAACCTGAATATCAGCATATTTCTGGACAGGCGTTTAGTGTAAGACTATGCACTGAAACTCTACTTGAGGAGGGACGTACAAGTTCACAATGCAGACACACACATTCAGCACGTACTGTAAAAACAGCACAAACTATATACGTTCACACACATGTAACACGCTGTTCTGTTAAACTTGACCTTCAGTTTACAGTTTAGTCTTTGTTTTATTAAGGCAAACAACCGCTCCAGGCTTTCTCAGGTTCTTTCAGTCAGTGATTCAGCTTGGAGTCACATCCACGACAAAGAAATGTATCACAGGAATGTCCTCTTGAGTTACTCACACATTAATGTGGTGTATCACAGGCCCTCCTTGCTCAGAGTTTGGGATTTTTAGCAATCTAATATCAATAGTCTTCCTGATCCAGCCATGGAAACGCCTCATGATAAGTGTTTACTCTCAGAATTGGCATGCTACTTGTGAAACAGTTAATGTTTTCGTCTTCATTTGCACCATATGGCTGTCAAAAACGCTGGGGGAGAAACCCACCGTACGCACTGCAACACCACAGTAAATATTCACACACACACATTGTGGTAACCGGATGATAATCTCACAGGAGATGACTGGTGAGCGATTTATGATTTACTGCGAGGCGTCGCAGTTTGTTCTCAGATTTTCTTTCTACATTTCAATATCATCGAACACATTTAATCAATTTTGCAACGCCGTAAAGCTTCTTTATTATTCTTATTATATCTCTTAAAATTGTTTGGCAAATGTGATTTATATCTCTGAATGTCATGCCTCGTGGCTTGCAAGTCATTTATAGCAATTTAGTGACAAGTCACAGTCAGCTGCGGAGCCGTATTTTGCTCACTTTCAGGCTGATAATCTAAGATTTATGATAAGGAATGAGACTGCTACAGATTAAATGGTGATAAGATAATGAAACGCACAGGCCTGGCCCTTACACAACACACACTGTTGCAGCTCTGCTTGGCAATCGCAACCGAGAAAAAGGGATAGGCTAAGCGGGGCCGCTTGTTGTTTGAATTTTTGATTGCAACCATCTGCAACGTTGCTGGTGTCATTTATTTTCAATGACAGCGTGAATCTTACCCGACTTTCCCTGTGGGGTTTACACACACACGTGTGTGTGTGTGTGTGTGTGTGTGTGTGTGTGTGAATGGAAGGGGAAAACAAAGAAGAAGAGGAGGGAGACAGGTCTGAACCCATACAGTATGGTCGACTGTCATAAGAGTGCCCCTGGCCTTCTCCTCTGCCTTTTACCAGCAGAACAGAACAGAACAGACTGTGCAGCTGGTATTAAAATGTTGTGTAAGGTCAGGACTCTCAACGGAAAATACTTTCTGTTTAACGCCGCTCAGAAGGAATCTCATCAAATTCACATCATTAAATAAAAACAAATGTTTCGAATCCATCAAAAATTGCATTTTCTCAGTTTCTTGCAGGATTTTCATGGCAGAACAGAATTTGTCAAACGCTGCTGTAAATCTTTCTTTGCCTTCACCTTCAAGAAAAGAGTCATCAGATTTATACGAGCATATAAAGACAAAGATTATAATTAGAGATTAGTGTGATTTATAGTGTCAGAGGACCTCATATATGCGCTTTGGCATGCTTCACCCATCTTGCTTGTTTTACCTGACAACAAGGATGTCAAATTCAGTGTATCATACACCAAATTTGACAGCAAAATTACAATACAACTTACAGTCTTGCGTGCTCTGCTAATTATACAGTGTTGCTGCTCCTGTTTCAATGTATTTCGTGTGTATTCTATGTGTCTTTGTAGCTATCATTATTGTTTTAATGTATTTGTACGTGTCTTTGTCGCTGTCATTACAAAATCAGTTTAATTTGTCAAAACGGTTTGTAAATGCACCAGAAACTTAACAGGATGTCAGATACTAACATTTTGGGTTGGTGAAGCATCCCACACTAAAATAATAAGAACAATAAGGAAATACAGGCAGAGGGCAAATAATAAGTAATGAGTGAAAGGGATTATTTATACATGAGTCTATACATAGTTTTTTTGGGAAAATGTTGCATATTATATCTTTAATGTGCACCGCCCCTGCGTCTTTAAACCGTACAAATAAGTGCAACTTTAAACGAATTTTAATATTTGCAATTAAAAAGCTGCAAATGAAACAATCCCTCACTTCTGACAACACTGTTTCTTCATCATTAAATCCTTTTTTGGCCCGACATTTGAATCTATTTTTCCACCTTTTTTTTTTTTTTACACAAATGGAAATATTGGTGAAAGAGGTCCATTGTCTTCAGCTGTGTCTCCCATCTGGTACATATTGTGCAGTGGCAGTGTGTGCAGCGGCAGCAGGCAGCAGGCAGCAGCAGTGGAGTGACTGACTGACTCTCTCCTCGTCAAGCTGATAGGGGGTGCTCTAAGGCTGCCTGACTTAACTCACACTTGATAAGGCAGAGTAGCAGGACTGTCATTTGGTGAATGTAGCTCCGTGTGTGTGTGTGTGTGTGTGTGTGTGTGTGTTTGTGTGTGTCAGGGAAGAGACCAAGAGTGAGAAATGAAGTATGTGTGGTATCATGTTAGACAGCTGGGTTTCATTGCTATCATCACGCCTTCTCAACGATGGCATGTTTGACAGTACGTCTGCTCTGCTCCCTTACCTATCAAGCATGTTCCTCTCACATAGGAGTTTATACAGAGGAATTAGACACTGTCTGTCACCACGATAGCCTACATTACACTGTTATTCTTTCCATTTCAGCGTGTTTGTGTCCACACTTGATTTTCTTACCTGTGAGCATTCCATGCTCAGTCCCTTCTTGCACCTGTGTTTTTCTCACACACTCACAGGTGAGCCTCGGGATAGATGAGAGAGCGGGTTTGAGAGAGAGGGGTGCGGTTTTTAGAAGATGTCCGACTGATATTTGAGTGTCGCACTGTAGTGTCAGTGCCAACGCCTGCTGCTAATTTACCGCCTTCTGCCCCCAGGCCGTGTTACTCAACCATAGGTTAACAAACAGGCCCTGCTTTACCTATCAGCGAGTGTTTTTCTCGTTGAAAATATGTTTAAAAAAATTAATATGTGAAAAGACGTTCAGAATTTGTTCAAAAGCGAAAGTTTTTTCACCTACTGACTAATTTGACTCGATGATTGAATGTTCACGTTTTGACCATATTTCACTGGAGGATTATTTTCATTATCAGTTGTTCTGCTGATAATTGTCATGATTCATTTTAATCAGAATTTGGTTAAATACACTTGATATTAACTCAGTTTTACTCGAGAAAACACCCTTTCTGTGTGAAAACAAGCAACAAGTGTTTTCATCATGTATGTTTTCAAAAGAAAGGTCTCAGGAGAGTTTCAACTGTAAGGCAATGCATGCTGGGAAGTCTGCTTATATCATGTTTTCTTAGAAATTATTTTAATGATTTGATTGAACTCTGCACAGTACATTCATTCAACTCATCATTTTTTTTTTAAGTCAAAAGACTTAAAGTTAGAAGAACTCATATTTATAAGTTCTAAGTTTTAAGCTTAATTAACTTTAAGCTTAATTAACAACAAATAAAAGGTGTATATTTATGTTAAATTAATGGGAAAAAATCAGTTAACTGCATTTTTTACAGTGTGTGTTGAGAATATTTTCACCACTTTACTTTGATGTTAGATGGGAAACCACCGTTACATCAGCCAGATGCCGCTCACTGCAAACCAACCAGACTCCAAAATGATTCTTATTTTCAGGTGATTTAACACTAATGAAAACATACTTATGAATATTATTCTCAATTTCTGCTATTTTCTGCCTGTAAATCTTGCACACTGGACCTTTAATTTTCACTGCTTAAAGATGTATTTGTTGACTGGATATGGATCTGATAATAATAGTCGTAGTGGCTCCTGAATTAATCAGTAATTGATCATGAAGTCTATGAAATGCCAGAAAATTGTGAAAAATGCTCATCATAATTTCCCAGAGCCCAAAGAGACATTCAGAGACGTCCTCATATTGCTTCTTTCGTCCAACCAACAGTCCAAAACCCAAACACATTTATCATCATAAACGACAAAGACAAGCAGCAAATCCTTACATTTCAGAAGCTGGTACCAGGATGTGTTTGATATTTTTGCTTGAAAACAGACTGAAACAATTAATCTATAATCAAATTAGTAAAACTTTTCATCCTCTGCAATGTGAAACAGTAGATTTAAGAATGAACTGGACCCATCTTGTTGTTAACACACCCCACTGAGCATTTTTCTATTGAAAAGATATTTTAAAAAGTAACTGTAGTTCAGAATAGGTATTTGAAGACACCGATTAACATTTAGACCATATTTTACCTGGATTTGCAACAGTGACATTTTTCTGTCTCTACAATGAGCAAATAACAGATTAAAAATAATCTGGATCTTTACTACATCCAAATTGATCAGTTGAAAGACAGAAAAAAAATCCCCATGCAGGACTCAAACACTAGCTGCCTGGATAAAAGGCCTGTGTGAAGGGGACAGTTCTCCCCTAAATAAAAAAAACAACATTTTTTTCTCTTACATGTAGTGCTATGTATCCACCTAGATTGTTTTGGTGTGAGCTGCAGAGTTTTGGAGATACTGGAGAGACGTCTGCCTTCTCTCAAATGTAATGGAACTTGATGGCTTGGTTGTGACGCTCAAAGCAACAAAAAAATAAATTTGGAAAAAACCCTCAGCAATGTCTCTTTGCAGAAATCAGGATCTATTTTCTCAAGATAATCCACAGACCTTGTTGTGAGCAGTTCGATATAGGAACTACTTTCTTTCTGGAGTAGAATCCACTGGAACTACTTTCTGTCTAATCAAAGAAAGTAGCTCCTTCTATCTCGTTCTATTATATTCAAGAGACAGACAGAGGCAGACATCTGCAAAACACTGCAACTTAGACTTCACAATGGATAAGTAGCACTTCAAGCCAGAATAAAACTGCATATTTTTGATTTTGGGGTTTAAATGCATTGAAATTACATCTTTGTGTGGACCAGATTTCTCCAACTTTGATGACTTTGGGAGAAATACCATTACACTAATCAACATTGTCTCTCTTTCTCCCTACAGCTTGAACAAATTATCAAAATGATTAAAGGCATAATATGCAACATTTTCCTAAAAAAAATGTATAGACTCATATAAACATAATCCCTTTCCATGTCTGTATCTGCAGAGATCCTGCCTTCTGCTTGTAATTCCTTATTTTCTCATTATTTTGGTGTGGACACTTTACCAACCCAAAATGTCGTTTTTTTGGCGTCCTGGGATGTTCTGGTGCATTTTTGACAGTTTCAAACAAATCCTTCTGTTTCTACCTGTAAACAAATGTGTTGTGACACATGAACCGCATTTTAGCTAGTTGAAAAAAAGGCGAAAAGAAATCTTAGAATTTCAGGCCGAATATCAACCAGTTTCAAAGTTGAAATCCCGGTTGGTGCTCGCTGGGATTTGTCTTGCAGGAGGCGTGTCGTCCCGCTGACTTGATGCGACACACGAAGATCTAGATCTTTTGCCACCTGTCTCATTTTCGACGTCAGAAACGAGAGCACGCCATATTGTTAGCAGAGCTTTCCTTTGCGGTCCTACTTATTATATGCGTTGCACATATGCACGCATGCATGCATGCGCACGGTTACACGGCGTTGTGTGAACGCTCTGGAACGCTGCTTCATGTGAATTATGGTCACAAGCTGTGAACTGTAGGTAAATATGTGTTTGTGTTCCTTCTTTGCCGCCAAAGATTATGAGATGGAAATTATTTGGCAGGCGTCCAGGAACCCATCTCCATTTAGAGAAAAGATATTTGGCATCGGATCATCACTCCAGGGCGAAGTGAGTGGACTGGAACGCGCGTGTGTGTGCGTGTGTGTGTGGGTGGAGGGTGGTTGGGTGGCTGAGTAGAGGGGGGGTGATTCACAGTTGCAAAGAAATATTTGAAATAATAAAAAATTGGGTACAAATGTGTCACTCTGAGCCGAGTTTAATGGTTATGACTGGGAATTTAGAGGAGCAACGCCTCCCTGACAGTTTGAGATGGGTGATAAGAGAGTTTAGGATCTCTGCTCTGATAACTGCACACACACACCAGCACACACCCTCTTTGTCTAATCTTTGCAATTATTAGGGTGTCATGTTTGGAGAAAAAGAGAGAAGAAAGGCAAATGGGAGGGGGTGGGTGCTGGAAGAGACAGGCAGGTGCTGCTATGCTCCTCTCCCAGGCATTAACACCTCTCCCTGGGTACCCGCTCAAGCAGACGCCCCGAGAGTCTCTGGAGCTTCAGGTTCTCTTCCGCAAGACACATCTTCATACTGGTACATCAGGGTAGTGTTTAAAAAAAAAGGAGGTTGTCCATGAGGGATTTATGTTAAGCTGAGGGACTCAGTCTCTGCCATAGGGGACGAGGAGGGGAAGAATGTGTAATGGTTATTAATGACCGTGTCGGATCTGTGAAGAATGAGATTTACTCTCTTAACAGGACCCCGGGTTTGGCTTTATAGATTTTCTGTCTGTGGAGAATACAGTGTTCGAACTCACCTGCTCCAAACACACTTAGACATATTTTTTTTTTCCCTCTCTTTCTCATTTTTCTCTTCCATGTCTTATTCTGTGATACACACAAACACAAACACGCACATACACACGCATTTCTGGTGGATGTGGCCTCCGCTACGCTACACTTTGTTCTGCACAAGCCGGGGCTCCCATGTGGTGAAGGCAGCCGTCTAGCTATGACAGCTCAGTGCAGCGAAGGCCCTCACCGGAAACCCAGCCTGCACTGTGAGATGAATAGCTTCCTGGCCACACACACACACACACACACACAAATAGAAGACACACACATATACATACAGTGTATGTGCTGGGTCCCACCCACGCAGATCTCTCACGGATAAGCTGCGCAGGTGTTTGTCTAGGCGAAGTAGCATTACAGGGGTGTTGTTTTATGCCATGAAAGTGACACAACTGTGAACGTAATGATCATCTCGTGTGGGAGGGGGAGATGGCTTTTTTCAGGTAATGTTATAAGGAATAACTCGACCTCACTTTGTGTTACTCTTACTTTTACTCTTCCTGTGTCTTTCTTTAAAGGTGCTGTATACAACATTTACTGCCTCTAGAGGTCGGAGAAGGGTAACGTTTAGCTGTGAGACGATACATGTCTTAACGAGGCGGCTGCCATTTTGGCTCTGGTTTCCAATGGAGACTCGTGAAACTCAGATCAAACTGTGAATCTACGTAGACAGTGGTGATCAACACTGTGTTACTACATTGCTCATTTCTAACTTAAAATATTTTCAGAAACATATTTTCATGTACTGTTCAACTGTTATATGAGAAATATTGTAACCGGGGTGTCACCATTTTGGCTCTGGTTTTCAACAGACTCCCGAAACTCAGATTAAACTGTGAAACTAAGCAGTGCTGGTTAAATATGGATCAGTGTTATATTACTACATTGCTTATTTCTTGCTTAAAATGTTATCAGAAACATATTTTAGTTTCTTGTTTAGTTGTAATACAGGATATATTGTAACCAGGTTGCTGCCATTTTGGCTCTGGTTTCCAGCGAAGACTCTCGAAACTCAGGTGAAACTGTCAAACTAGGCAGTGCTGATCAAATATTCTTCAAGATTATGTTACTTTATCTTCTATTTCTCGCTTGAAATGTTTTGAGAAACATATTTTGGTGTACTGTTTAGCTGTAATATGAGAAAGATTATGACAAGCTGGCTGCCATTTTGGCTCTGGTTTTCAACAGAGACTCCCGAAACTCAGATCAAACTGTCAAAGTAGGCAATGTTGATCAAAGATGGTTCAAGATTATGTTACCATATTGCTTATTTCTCGCCTAAAATGTCTTCAAAAACATATTTTAGTGTACTGTTTCGGTATAATATGAAAAAATTACTCATCAGGCCACCATGTTGAAAATGGACACGTGGAAGACAGAGAGGGATAGGCATGCATGAACAAGCATGGGCCACTGTCCCAGATAAAAAGAGAAGCTTGGATAACAACACATATACAGTGTGACTTCATTCTCTGCTCAGGATGCCATAACTCCACTATCTTTACATCGCAAATAGCTGTTTCCTGACACCTGTCGAGATGAACATTGCATACTGCACCTTTAACTCTTTCAAACAAAAAGAAATACAACTGATTTACATTTGTCACCCTCCTCTTCCCTTCTCTGCAGCAGAGGCCAATCATGACTCAGGGGCGGGTTCTCCGTCTCCGGAACCGTCCACTCCCAGCCCTCGGAGGTCGGGATCCGGGGAGCATGATCTGCTGACCTGCGGCCAGTGCCAGACCAACTTCCCTCTAGGTGATATCCTGGTTTTCATCGAGCACAAGCGCCGTCTGTGCCGGGGTCCCGGAAGCAGACCGGGGTCTTTCTCCAAGCCTGGGGAGACTGGCGGGGTCACGGGCATTACCATCTCTCCCAGGGCCAGGTCACTGGAGCTGGGGAGAGGTTCCATTCCGGTGGAGGTGGGCGTCCAGGTGACCCCCGGTGGAGAGGAGGACGTGGCGAGGAGGCTGACGCCGGCCAAGGGGATCTGCCCCAAACAGGAGAGAGGAGGTATGGAGACTGGAACACACTATATACATTTAAAGGAGGTTTTAAGGAGGGAGCTGGGAGTTCTCTTGTCAGAATAGGTGTACTTAAAAGGATAGTTTGGATTATTTGAAGTGGAGCTGCATGAAGTGCTTATCGGTAGTCAGTATATTACCTACAGTAGATGACGGTCGTCATGTGCCCAGTTTTTGAGAAGCAGAGAGGAGTACAAGCACAGAAGCTAAGAAATGAATTGCTGAGCAAAAAAAGGTCACCTAAAAAACTCAGCATCAGTTTAAGTATATGCTATAGCCTTTTCTGGCCAGGAACCATCGTAAATATCAGCCAAATAGCTCTCTCCCAAACCTAACCAAACTCCATTGGCAAAATCAGTAATTTAACTGTGCAGACAAAAGGTGTTGCTGGTTTACCGCTGCCTTGATCTGTTTCTTTTTGTGTTATTGTGTGACTATGATGTTTTTAAAGGATAGTTCAGATTCCCATAAGTCACACAGTAACACAAACAAACTAACAGCTCAAGGCAGCAGTAAACCAGTAACTCCTGTGTTGTGTAGGGCAAAATTGCTCATTTTGCCTATGGAATTTGGTTGGTTTAAAAGAGCCATATTTGGCTTGTATAACTGTGGTTTCCTGTCAGAAAATGCTGTCTGACAGTAAAGTAAGGTGGTGAAAATATTCTAAATATAACATATACTTAAACCGATATTGATTTTTTTTTACATGGACCTTTTTTAACTGGCTAAAATGCCTTTTGTTGCTGACCCTGTCCACAGCGGTACACTGCTTTGCTTCCATGCTGCAACTCCTCTCTGCTTCTGACGTTCGATAAGTACCTCATACAACCCTACATCAAATAATCCCAACTATGCCTTTAAATGTCTTAAATACACACATAGGTGCAAAACACATACGCACATGCACACATCCCTCACCTGTCCAAGACAGATAGCTCTCTTTAAAGAATCCCAGCTGCTTGTTATTTTGACAGTGGCCTTCAGGAGGGATTAATGTAGTCTGGGATGATTTCATTAGAGTGAGTGAGAGCTGCACTGTATGTCTATTCTGCTCAGTAAAAGTAAAACATCACACACAAAAATCACACACACACCAAACAAACACACACTGGCAGGCCTGAAGGACTTCTTCAGCTGAAACCAATTGTGAAAGGCGAGGAAGAAGGTGATAGAGGAGCCGCCCCTAGTGTGTGTATGTGTGTGTGTTTGTGTTTTTTTTTTTTTTTTGGCTTGTGTGAGTGCACGTCACGTGTCTGAGCGTTTGTGAAGAAATCCTGCAGCATATAAAAAAAAGAGGTTAAGGAAGCTGATTAAAATTCATCTGTGTGCGTGGTGAGGAGAAGGGGATTAATAAAGCAGCAAGGCCGTTCATCTGGCTATGGGTGAGGGGTGTGTGAGGGGGGTGGGAGGCCTGTAGACTGCCAGCGCTGCAGGGAAACCAGTTCAAAGTTATCAGAGGAGACAGTCACCATCACACCCAAGAGCTGGGAAGGCTATCCAGGATTACACCGACTCCAGTAGACTAAGAGAGACTTGGTTAGAGGAGGGAGACGGCTGTATTGTGGAAGTTAGCAGCCAAGAATTGCATGCAAAAAGATTACACAGTTCACACAGAAACTGGTCACCACAGTGTCTTAAACCAGTATGTTATGGAAAGGCTGGGTTGCACTAAACAAAGATTAATTTAATCAGAGTTTAGAAGAGTCATATTGTTAACTCAATTGGAATGAGTCTTCCTCTTAACTTCGAGGAACTTATTTTTCTCAATCTATCTCAAAAAGGCCATTTTTGAAAGTTTTGAAAACTACGATTTAATCAGGTTTAAAAATTTATACTTGTTGGTGCTACTATTTTGATAGTTAATCAGTTGAAGTACTTTCCTCAGAAAAAGAAGGTCAAAATTCTCTGATCACAGCCTCTTGAACGTGAATATTTTCTGGTTTCTCTGGTCCTCTATGACGTTTAAATTAACATCTTTGGTTTGTGGACAAAACAAGACATTTGAGTGCATCATCGTGGGAAACATTTGAGAAACATTTTCTGACATCTTATGGACAAAAAAAAAAAAGATTAATCGAGAAGATAATCCAAAGATTAATTGACACTGAAAATAATTATTAGTTGGAACCCTACACAACTGTCAACACACATTCAAATATTCAAATACTGAGTGGTTATACTGGTTTATAATATATTTACACAAGCAAATGTGGACGAGGAGATTAAAAGATGGAAATGCAGATTTAGTGTAGATGTCCTGCCAGCAAGCTGCAGTTGTTCCTGTTCACTGCAGGTGCAGATTTTATTTGTATTATTACATTTGAGCTGTAAAAATCCATAGTTCATACAAAAATGGTGTATTATGAGAGTGTTTAGATTTAGATCTGTACACATATGCATTAAGCTTTTACTGCTGGATTCTTCAAGATTAAGCTGGTCTGGGAAATACTGCAAAATGCAATAAGTTTCTTGGCCACGGATTGCAGATTTGCACATTTTGTTGATTTCAGAATCAAAGCTGGAGGGGGAGACATCTTTTGTCATCACTGCAGAGATCGTGTGCACACATGCACAGTTCCTGTGTGTGGCCAGCAGCTGTGTGTGGTCACCATCTTTTGCAAGTGGGAAAAATTTATTGAATCACAAACAACATGTGACAGCACAGTTTTAGATGTCACAGCTAATAAAAAATAAACAATGCAACTATGTAGAAATTCTTGCTTAAAAATAAAAATAGGTGAAAGAAAAAATGTATCTGATTTAATTAGAAAAAGTTGTGACAGCCCACTTTTTTCAAATTATTTTGGCTATTTGTCAGTTTTTTTCTGTTATGCTTTAGAAATTTAATGAGCATTAACCCCCACCTAGAAGCCCCTGCGAAAAAAAAAAACAAAAAAAACATGAACTCACGTTGGAGATGATGCAATGAAAAAGATTTTTACATGGCATCTTGTCTGTGAGGTGGTCAGAGGGAAAACATTTAGGCAGTTCAGTGAATCAGGCTGTTAGAGCAGCAGTCAGTTAGTCACTCACACAGACAGAAAGAGAGACAGACAGACAGTCTTATCACTAAGAGAACAGGACATGAAAGCACTCGAAGCCCCAAATGAAAGAGAGGAGGAGAGCTTTGTTCAACACATTAGATTGCCACTCAAGGCAGTCTCAAGTTTCAACCAAATTAGATTACATTATTAGGTCTAATTAAGTCCAATGTGTTCGCAGCACACACGCTCAGACACACACACACACACACACACACACACACACACACACACACACACACACACACACACACACACACACACAGGGGAATATCATCGCATTTGCTTCCACGTAGTATTGAGGAATGTGCAGTTGAATTACTTGCAGCACAGGTGTTGAAAAAAGAAAATGAGAAA
Source organism: Lutjanus erythropterus (assembly GCF_056507025.1). Classification (NCBI taxonomy): domain Eukaryota; kingdom Metazoa; phylum Chordata; class Actinopteri; order Lutjaniformes; family Lutjanidae; genus Lutjanus; species Lutjanus erythropterus. The sequence goes on from NC_139331.1 coordinate 12,236,403, forward strand.
ATGTACCAAACTTAAAGGACCAATATGTAAAACCCTTGCCTTCAAAATTGAGTACTGCAGTTTAAATAGCAAGTTGGAGCAACAGATTTTATATTAGATAATTTAATATATAATCTACGGTTGAAGCGAGTTGTTTCCCCCACAGCTCCTCTTTCCAAGACTCGAAGCTCAGGCAAGTTGCCTGCAGGGACACTGAACTTACACAAGCTCAACACGAATGCAACATTATACTGTGACAATGACAAGTGACAACAAGTCCTACACTGGAAGCTGATCAACTATCAACTGTCTGTTATCCTAAAAGCAGAAGTCCACTTCTCTGAAAATACTCACACTGGAGTAGTAGGTCAGTGACTGCCTGCCAGACTCCATTAAGATACTACTCATTTTAAACCATTATAAAGACCTGCTGCTTCTAAAAGATTATTAATGATTTCCTACGACTCGTAAACAGACACTAACTCTTTCAGCATTAATTTTAACTCTAATAAGCATGAAATGAGCAGACTTAAACAGATGTTCCAGACTTATATGGAAGATTCGAAGGAGAACGTACTGACAATACCTGCAAGATGATCAGCTTTTTATAACTGTCAGTTGTCTGTCGATGTAAAGTTCAGCTTGTTATCCTGAAAACAGAAGCCCACTGCTCTGAAAATACACACTCTGGAGTTCGAATTCAGTGACTGCCAGCTTTACTGCCTGCCAGACCCCATAAATACTATACTCAATTTAATCGTCATAAATATCTTCTCCATCTAAAAGATTATTAATGATTTCTTCTGACTCATAAACAGACGCTAACTCATACGGCGAACATTCGGCATTAATTGTAATTTTAATAAACGTGAAACAGGCAAACTTAAACAATCATTACGGACCGGAGTGGAAATGTCATGCTGGCTGTAGCATTGTTGTCAGAGAAAACAGTATTTCTACTTAGTATGTTTCCTTAACCTCTGATGGCAGTTTTATGATTTACAGCAAATATATTACATATTTCTCCTTTAAAACAAACCTGCACACACACGAGTACAGAAACGTACGTACCCATAATGTTTTCTTGCGTGCATGAAATACCTGTGTGCATAACTCTTAACCCTCTCCTCTCCTGGATTGTTGTTTTTTTTTTCACCTGGTTGTGTTTTATAACATCCTGTCTGGCCTCTTTGTCTGTCAGCTTGCCTGCTTAAACTGCAAACATGCTGCAAGGCTAGCAGATTCAACCCCAAAAGGTGCAAACACACTCACATAAACACACACATCCACATGCTCTCGTACACACACACACACACACACACATGCGGCGTAGATGAAAAATGGCCCTTCTGTGCCCTATTTTATTTTCCTTGAGTTTCTCTTGCTGATGCATGCATGCTCCGTGTGTGTGTGTGTGTGTGTGTGTGTGTGTGGGGGGTGGGGGGGGTGGGGGGGGTCTGTCAGGGTATGTTAATATGTGTGTGCGAATTTGTGTATGTGTACATGTGTGTGCAGTGTCTGTGAAGAATGATGCGTGTCACCAGGCAAGCGAGAGGTTGTCGCTAGGGGAGCGTTACCATGCTAAGACGACCCTGGCCCTGCTTTGAACCCCTCCCAGGACGGCTGCCGGGCCCCCTCGGAGCACTTAAACACATCTAGTACATAAGGGCAAAGTCGGATCATGACAACATCTCTCTCTCTCTCTCTGTCTGTCTGTCTGTCTCTTTCCTTCTCACTCACTCACAAACAAAGTGTATAGAGATCACACAGTAAATATTTCATGAGACTGTGTGAACGACAGCGACATCCTCAAACATCTCTCTCTGTTTCTCTCGCCGTCCACCTCTGAGCTCCCTGCTGCTGTCACTTTTGTGAGCATATCAAGATATTAAGATGAGACCACATTAGAGCTGTAATGATTAGTTGGTTATTGATTAGTCTATTGAAAGAAAATTAGTTGTCTAAAGGGTCAGATGTAGAAAAATACATATGTATATGTACAGATATCTTCAAGCTCCCACATGAAGATGAGGAAAGAGTAAAACATTGGATGGAAAGATCAGAAGGTGGCAATAATAAAATAAAGAGACAGTATTATTTTCAAAGCTTTCCCAATATATTTGTTTTTTCAAGCCCATCATTTTGTGGAACGTGGCCAGAAATGAATCTAAATCAGTGTGTTAAATATGACAGCCTGGTAGATAAGATGTTACCTGCTTCAGGGACGGCAAGTGGACCTGTGTGAAATAGAAACTGAAGAAAGCGACAGCTCTTTCTGCATCTGCTTGCTCTAAGACTTTGGAATTTTAGCTCTTGTAAATTTCCAACCAGCTACAACTTATATTTTTTTTAATTAGATGATCCAAAGCTTCTTAAATTTAAGGATTTGCGGCTTTTCTTTGTCATTTGTGATAGTAAAAGTCTTTGTTTGTTGGACAAAAGAAGCAAGACATCACTTTGGCCTGTAGGAAATTGTAATGAACATTTTTGTACATCTTTTTTTTTTTTTTACATTTTATGGCTTATACGATTAATCGATCATGAAAATAATTATTAGTTGAAGCTCTAGAACAGTGGTTTTCAACTTTATCAAGTCACGACCCTCCAGAATAATCAGGTTGGTGATCACGACCTCGTTAAAATCTATTCTGAGGTAAATTATATCACAAGTACAGCCGATGTCAAAACAATTAAAAAATGTGGCTATCATTTCCCATCATGCCTTGACTGAGTGGTTTGTCATTTCATGTTACAGAATAGTATTTTTGTAGTTTAGGTTGGTAATTGTTTTTTTTTTTTGCTTGTTAAAAGTTTTAACTCTTTGTGAGGTGGCTGTTAATTTCATGTTGCATTTTGTATATTTTTGAGTGTCTGAACCTTACATTTGAACATTTGAATGTCTTTAAGGGGCTGACATCGCTGAGAGATGCTTCTGGGCTCTCATTCCGTGCTGTTGGCCACAATGTGTCATTTGTGTTTTTTTTGGTTTTTTCTCCGCAGCCATCTGGCGATCCCCAGACATTAACTTGCGACCCCCTTGGGGGGTCCTGACCCCTTGGTTGAGAAACACTTCCCCAGACCATATAAGATTTTGCACCAGTTCATCGTTTCTCTTTCTTTTTCTCCCCTTTTTTTTGGGGTGAGAAGCTGCGTGCAAGATCAATGAGATACCGATACTGCTGCTCTTAACTGAACCTAAATGGACTTAATTTAAATGAGACATCCGCCACTTTAGAACGGTCACACCTGCACATGCAACATTTTTGTGGGTGTGAAAGTGTGTGAAAGTTTGCAGGAACCAATCTGTTTTTTTGTTTTTTTTGCCTGAAATGACTAATTGTGGTTTCTGGATGAAAATCTGAGGTGGAACCTGCAAAGCGTACTAAAAGTGACAATGACCTTTGTGCCTGAAGAGGTCAAATATGCACTGTTCAACACTTGTTTCACCACTGTTCCTAAATAACTGTGACATTCCAGTTCTCCACACTTCACCACCGGTGTGGATTTGAAGGTGTCTTCTCTTCTTCCCTCTCTCCATTTCTCCCCCAATCTTTTTTTTTTTTTCTTTTTGCCCCACCACCCAATGCTCCTTTAATCACCTGGCTTGCTCTCATTTCCATATTAAATAGGCTTTAATCATGAAAAGCAATCAGGCTTTTGCATATTCATACCTTCCCCTGTACGCCGGCTTCCCTGTCTCGCTCCAGTGCCAAGCAGCCAGTAATCAGTAGGCAGGCGGCGTAATGCCATAGCCCCGGCCCATCGCATGAAAACACACACACTGTGTGAGTTAGAAATAACTTCACATGCTACTTACGCATTATCTCTACTCCGAGAGGGAGGGAAGGAGAGATAGAGGGAGAGGGAGAAGGGTAAGAGATAAAAAAAGAAAGATGGCGAGACTGATCCCTGATTTGAGCTGCGAATATTTGTACAGAGGCTCAAGGAAAAGTCGATTTGCATAATGACTTTGTAGTTTTGCATTAATCACATTTGCATATGAAAATGCGTTAATTACTCCTGATGATTTTTTTTAAAACTTGCTTCATTTGATGTCCAAGCTCTGGGGTTGTGATTAGGGGTTACATGGTGGCAGTTGTGTAGGTGGTGTGTGTGCGCACTCATGTGTGTGTTCATGCTTTTGCATTTCTGCTGCAGCCTGTGTGTGTTTATGTGCTCTTACATGAGTGTTTTGAATGCTTGCCAGGGAATTTATCTTGTGTCTGCTGTCGGGCATGTGTGTCTCTTTTCATTTTCTCATTTGTGTGTGTGTGTGTGTGTGTGTGTGTGTGTGCGTGTCTCCCAGTTTCTGTGAGTGGCAAATATTTCCTTATTCCACTGTGGGAAAAAAGAGTACACCCCTTCCTCCATTTAAATACACAACATTTTTTGAATAACATGAACACACACGTGTCATGATACAGTATCTCACTCTCATGTGTTACCTTTTTGCACTTTCACGCTGCAAGAAAGGAAAAGAAAAACAGAAAGTGAGAGGAAGATGAAATGATGTGAGAGGTATTTAAGATAAGAATATGTTTCATAATGTCAACATTATACAGATTATTGGACTTTATAGACCAGGCCTACCCAATTAACTTTTTAGAAGGGCCAGATTACAAAAAAGGAAAGTGCCAAGGGACCAGATGTTTACATTTCCCATGTCTGACCTGTAAAGTTAGGAATTTAAATATGTAAAGTATTTTTCCTCCACTCTATTAGTTTTCACAATTGGAAAAAACCATTATGTACAAAGGTACAGGAAAAAACAATGCACCTTTGTAATGCTTTGTAATAAAGTAGCTTGTTGTTTTAATAAACACAAAGTGTCTCTGTGCTTAACAACAGACATAACCACTGAACTGGCTCATTAGCCCACTAATAAAATGATGATCTTCTAATAAACAACATAAACACCCATAAACTTAGAATGCTAGCAGGTTATTTAAATAAAAACATGATGACATGATTTTTAAAAATATTTAAAAATGATCAAAGGGCCAGATTGAGGTTGTTAAAAGACAGTATTTGGCCCACGTGCCGCCAGTTGAATAACCTTGTTACAGACAATACCACTGTAATTTAACAGATGATGCTCCTTTTAGACATTTGTATTTTAATGCTTATTCTTACAGATATGCACACAAGCCAGGCTGAATTTTGTTTTTGGAACATTTCTATGCCGTTTTGAAAAGATTATACAAAATCCAACATACATCCAGTAATCCCAGAGCAATTATTCCCTTTTTATGCATTTTAGGGGTGTTATGATATACCAGTCATGGCAATAATGGTGATTTTTAAAGAATGAAATACTGATATAATGTTAATAATACACATATGATAATACTGTTTAATAATACAGCAAATCTTCAACATGCTGTATGCTCTCATGTATCTGTTGTTTATCAGTTCATCTGGAGACCTATTCACTGCAAGTGAAGTGATAAGTGTAATCGCACTTTTGGTTCGCTTTTGTATGTTATTGTTAGAGACTACACTCATATTTTGCATGTAATTCATTTGCAAAAAAAGAGACAAAACACACAGTAAACAAAGTTAAAGATTAATTTGAATGATAGCATTGTTTTTCTCAAAATGTCCCATAGATAAAGCAATAATATTGTTATGGTGAATTGTTTTGGTCATGGTAATCGTATAGTGAAAATCTGATTTTGTGACAGCTGTAATGCATTTTCTTTTTGTGTGTTTGTATGCATATAATTGCATGTGATTTTGCAGCATGTGCTGCATGTGACACGCTCTGCATAAGCAAACATACAACACAGTCATCCCTGCACGGCCCCTCATAGCCTCTGGTTGAATCTAAAAGGGGATAACTCCATTAAAATAACTTTATTTGTCACTGTTATTTCTACACTTCAATTGAGTGGAATCAACTAATCATTTCTCATTAACTTAGCATACATGTATATACAAGTTTTATTTAGTCGAGTTAATTACTTGTAAAATTTGTAGCATTTATTTCCAGAATATATAGATGAGTTCTTCAAACTTTAAACTTTAAAGTTTTTTTGACTTGAAAATGCTTGAATGAATGTACTGTACAGAGCTCAATCAACTCATTAAATTAAGTTTTGGCATATTAGCAGACTTCCAGGCATGCATCATTTGAAAATTAAAACTCTGACCCTTTATTTTTTCATTTGAAGAAAATTTGGTCCAAATTTGGCTTGCTTTTACAATAAGTAAAGTGTGACTAAGAGTTATTGATTTAACCTAACATCTTGAGCTTACTGAACATGGTATTTCAAGTACAACTGTGTCATTATCAGGTTTAATTGACCACAGACACGAGTTTCTTTTGAATCATTTCAGCAAAAGAAAGATTTTGCCTTAGCTTAAATTAAAATGAAAATAATTTAATAATTTCCATTTGCAGTCATTAAGTCACCATTTGCATGTGCACCTTTGTGTTCACGTAGACATCTGTGTGTGTGTGTGTGTGTGTGTGTGTGTGTGTGTGTGTGTGTGTGTGTGTGTACAATTACAGTATACGTGTTCCTGCCTGTGTATGGGCCCCGAGAGTTGTTGGCTCATAACACTGCGCCTCAGACAGGACCACCCCAGGGGCCGTCTGACTCTGCTTGTGTGTGTCTGTCTGCTACATCCAGCAGGGTCAACTAGGTCTATAAGAGAGCTGCTAAAATGGCACAGCTGCACGTGCACTCTGCCACCTGACACACACACACACGCACACACACACACACACACACACACACACACACACACACATGCACACACACCAACAGATAGAAATGAACATTCAAACATTTATGCAGAAAAACTGCAAGATAAGAACCACACACATGAAACATGTGTGCATGCAGGAATGCATACAATGACTCCCATCTCACATTAAGGCCTGCATCTCCCACCAAACACTCATGCACACACCGACACACGCACTCACACACACACACGCACAGCTTAAAGGCTCCCACATGAAGGCATCAAACGCTCCACAGCCAGCTTTATGGCACTCATATGGCAGCAGATTTGATATTTTCCTACCACAGCGGGGGAATAAAACTCGCCACTAATTTGGACTGCGAGCGCCACCGCTAACTTTCAGCATGTGCCGACTGACTGTGTCTTCCAGATGTGTGGACTCTTTGCTCCTTAACAGCCTTACTTAAGAGGCATTAGAAACCTCACACCCCGTCCCTGCTACGCATGGAGAGTGATGATGGCGCTTTGGTATTCAACACAAACACGCTGCTGCTTTGTGTGGAGCTCTGAGTGAAGTGCTGATGTGAACTTCATGGTCTCGCTGCTACGGGCCATAAGTTGTCTTGTGTCAGTGGGAATCTGCGAATGTGTTTATGTTCTTTGCATAAATAGCTATAATCAAGGTAATTTGACAGCTGCACTGTAGTTATTCAAGCTGACTTTTGATAACAGGTGTGCTTTCATCACTGCTGAGTAATGTTGTAAAATTTATAAAGAACCTACTATAATTACAGTATAAGTACACATGTGTATGTACACTTTCAAATACACACACATGTGAGACCCTAAAGGGGAAACTCTAAAAAAACATTTGTTTTTTAAAAAAGTTCAATAAAAAAGTTAAGCTGACTGAATTTGATAGGACAGGTTAAGGTAATTTGTAATGATTAAAAGCAAATAAACTTTTCCAGTCAAATAAAGTTGATTTTAATTCACTTGTAATTGAGAAAACATGTACAATATGCTTGAGATGTTTAAGTCCAATTAACAACTGTTCCACCAGATTGATGAACATTACAAATAAATTTGATTTCTTTTTACATTTTCTCCATTTGAAGCTTCAAACTATAAAAAGAAGAGCCTCAGGGGAGTTATAACTCTCAAACAATGCATACTGGGAAGTTTGCTCATAAGCTGATCATGTTTCTTAAGAAACATAATTTAATGAGTTGATTTAACTCTGAACAATACATTCATTCAACTTATAATTTTAAGTCAAAAGGCTTGAAGTAAGAAGGACTAATAAGTTCTGAAATAAATGTTGGAGATTTTATGTTTAATCAATCTGAATGAATAAATCAATGAATAAAATTAGCATATTTACATTATTGTTATATTTACACTAATCATCATTTTAATAAAGAAACATATGTGCACTAGTACAACTGATATATTTTCACTTATAAGAACAGGACTTTAATATTTGATTTAATGATTGAAGCCTGAGTCTTATGATGGCTCCTTTGGTGGGTATAATTCTAGCAGTGGTTGGTGCAACTGTAACAGTGGAAAAAAAAAAAAAGGTTGCATTAACCAGCCTTTTTCTATATTTGCATAAGACAAGGCAACTATTCCAGTGTTAACTCAATTTTAATTATTTGAACTGAGTTCAAGTAAAAATTATTTGGATTTAGTAAAAGCAATTTTATGTTTAAATTTCAGAAAATATGTTCATTTTCAAAAAAGCGTGTCATCTCAAACAAACAAGCTGCACTGGGCCATTTGACTGACCTGATCTTGCAGCCATGATAAAATCTCATATGCTATCTAGCAACTCTTAATTTTAACCAAAAACTAACTTCCATACCTCAAAATCATTATTTTGTTGGAAAGTTCTGTCGAGTTAAAATGATCTGGCTCCTGATCCACAGACAGAAAGAAAATCCTTCTGAGCATGTGCAGAATAAGTGTCATCGCTCTAGCTCGTTTCTCCTGTTACAGTTGTCCCCGGTCTCCCCTATACCTTTCTCCCGCTTTGGAAACACTCCATAGAGAAATCTTGAAATCCTCATGATGGACATGCAGATAAAATGTGTGTGTGTGTGTGTTCAGCTATTGTGCGGTCTGCCAGACATTAGTGCATAACATATAATATGTGCCTTTCAGGAGTAAATGGGCAGATTTTCTGACCGGGGCGTTCACTTGCGCTTTTCTATTGAAAAGTAGCGTAGTTTTTTGCTTTCCGGAGGAAAAGGGCTACCATTAGTATTTGCTGAAAAGGAAAAGAGATGGCGCTTGTTAGCCAGTCAGACAGGGGTAATCCTACTTGCTACACTGTTGTTGTTCCTTTCCTCTTATCTTATTAGCGTTCCACTCTGATTGGGCGGGATTGTGGGAGAAGAAAATGAGGAGACAGCGTTTATGGCCGTATTTTCCTTTTACAGGCTGCTTCAACCACAAGAGATATTGAAAGCCTTTCATGGTACACTTACGATTCCCCTTATTTCATCCACTTATTTGTCTCGAGCAATTACTCTGAGAGAGAACACTGGACGCAGACAAACACATGATGAACGTAAGCTGTCTTTATGTTGGTTTGTCACTTAAACATAAATCTGTGGTGTGTCAGGACCAATATCTAGTGCACACAGCATACTGCATATTGATACAACACTGATAAACAATATAGTATTCTCATCCACAGTAGCTATTACCTGTAAGCAGTAAATGTGTAATAAATTAGAAAAAGGCCTAAAGAAACGTTGAATTTATTTCCAATGTCATGTTGAAGGGTCTCATTTGATGGTTTGCCTTGTCTGGTGGAGGCATCTGTAAAATAAACATGAACGTAGAATTAGTAAGAAATCAGAAAAAAACAATGAGAAAAATTTTAAAGATATTCTTTCAGTACTGTGAGTAATATATGCAAAGGTAGAGGCAGAAATATCAGACAAATGTATTAAAACTTGGGTAAATGAAACCAAAAGTATTTGTGCAGTTAGATTTTGGGTGAACAGACATCTTAAAACCGTTCTTCTGGCTTTATTCTCTATAAATGCAAATATGTTTTTTTTTTAATTACTTGTATTGCTTTCACTTCAGCTCATAAAAGCTGGACCGCCATCTATGAAAAAAAAAGGGAGAAACATCTGCTCTGCTCTGTTTCTTGGATGAAAGAGGGCTTGCACTGTCATGTCCATAGATGGCATTGCAGACAGGGGAGTTAACTGCTCAAGGTTAAGGGGCTACACTCTCCCTGTATACTGGCGTAATTCATACTTTTCCAGAAAGCCCTCTTCTCTGTGTCTGTCTTCCCCTGAGCAGAACAGAGCAAGCCAAAATGAAATAAAGCCTAAGATGTTATCAGGGTGATTGGTGCCAGCGGAGCTTGTCTGGGCCTGTGGTCTGGCGGGGCAGCGCTGGCCTGTACCAGCGTTTGTATGTGTGTGAGCGAGTGTGGGTGTGAGTGTGTTTGTGTGTGTGTGTGTGTGTGTGTGTGTGTGTGTGTGTGTGTGTCCTAAAGGCACTGGATAGATGAAAGCTTTCTTTAACCATAAGCTATGCAGGAGCCGTGCCAGAAGCAGGAAATGTATCAGCGTGATAACAGCCAGAAAGGCAGAGAGAAAACGAAAAAGAGAAAGAAAGAAATGACAGAGAGACAGAGGGAGAGGCCACACGGAGCCCACAGGGGGAGGCCTGAGGCCAATGTCGGCCCCATCACACACACACACACACACACACACACACACACACACACACACACACTGTCACTTCATAAATATGTGTTGGGTGTGTATGTTGAGAGGTGCATCTCTGTACATGTCTGCATTTATGTGTGTGTATGGGCGTGTGGAGTATTAGAGATCGGATGTTTGAGACAGTTTGACACACCTGAGTATGTACAGGACCCATAACACAGAGGGAACAGAATTCACCCGGAGACATGACCGTTGCAACACAAATAATGTTGTGCCGCTGGCCTTCACTGGATCAGGACAGGACCTTATAGATGAGAGAGAGATGAAAAACACAAAGAGGATCTCATGTTGCCTTGTTGCACGTAAAAGCTGAAACTGATTATCTTGTATACGATGTGATCATTTTAGATTTTAGAAGAGAAAGTAAATGACAGTAAACAAATCTTCATCTACATCTTGTTTAAAAATGGTCATAAATAGTTTGAGGATCTCACATTTTGCATTGCATTAAAGTGGAACTTGAGCCTTAGCCTACTGTTGAAATGAAAGTTTTATTTAAACTAAAGCTTATTCACCTTCTGACCAAAAGCTAGATGAGAACATTGAGACATCCTAATGTGTGTACACTAATTATGAATCTACAGCCAGCAGTTGGCTATCTTAGCTTAGCACAAAGACTGGAAACTCATTTACTTACTTATTTGTACTGTACAAGTCAGCAAGAGGCCATGTATGCACTTCAGTTCTTGTATGGATTAAAAAAAGTGATATAAACTGTTAATTGACCTTTCCTTTTTGTTCTTTGCTCCAGTAAGTGTGGAGCCTTTCTCCCAAAAAAAACCAAACATTTTTTGAAGATGCTTAAAATATGTTTTGGGGACCTTTAAAAGCAAGCAATACACTAGCTAATTAGCTAACAGCAGCTAGCTAGCTAGCTTGTTGGATAGTGTTTTGCTAACATTAGCTAACTTCAATGTAGTATAGCGTATATGTCACTTTTACAAGTCCCCTAGCAACATCTTTTGCCCACCTTCAAAATTTGGTTTAATTTTCAACACAAGCAGACAGCATATCTAAGTAGCTATTGGAAACTTAGGAAGGGTGAATTAGCGAGCTTTAGCGTCACAGCCAGGTAGATTTTGTTACCTTTGGACAGAGCCAGGCTTGCTGTTTCCTTGTTTCCAGTCTTTGTGCTAAACTACACTAAGTTAACCAGCTCCTGGCTGTAGCCTCATATTTAACAAATATGGGAGTGGTATTGATCTTCTCATCAAACTTACTCACATGAAAGCGATGTATTCACATTCTTCCCAAAATGTTGAATCACTGGTTCAAGAGTCACAAGAATATCACATACCCACGTCCTGCTTTTCAACATGGGCTCCGAAACCTCTTTTTCAAGATGGTGCAGAGCACTTAAACAAAGAGAGCTAAACATCTCTGGTCCATTTTTATTTTTAACACTCTTCCCTTTTGTTACCTCCTTTTAGTAAGCTAACACTAATTAGATAGCTTGCAAATTGGCCTCAAATGATGCAACACTTCTGTGCTCTCTCCTATGATGCTCACAGCCTTTTGCTTTGTGTTCGAGCTTGAGGAAAAAGCACTGTATCCATTCTCTCACAGTCTTAAGTGGCCTGAAGTAATTGTGGAGTAATAGTGAATTAGATCATGAACGTTCAGGCTCTGTTTCCCAATCGCTGGAATGGACTGTACGCCATGTCTGAAGCATGTGAGGGGCAAATTTTATAGTGGGCTGATTGGGTTGGAAAGGCCTGTGTGCTTCATTCAGGGCCATGGTGGTATTTTCCTGTGGGCTGCTAGTTAAGTGGGACTGGCTGCTTGGCTCCAGTGGGCAAAAGCCAGCTGGGGACCATTATTACTGCAGAAAGAATATAGCACCCTGTCACAGGATGGTAGCCCGACATACTGAGTATGTATGTATGTATTCAAACACATGCATACATCACATACAGGGGCACAAAAGTACAATGTTTTCCCAGTTTTCTCTTGCTTCTGTTTTCTTATTCTCTGCCTCTTTGACAGTCACACACACACACACAGAGGTGAGGCGAACGTTTTTACAGAAGATGTAACATGTGACATATCACTGGAGAAGGTGCAGCCTTGCAGGAATTTGCACCTGCTTATCACAGGCTGAGATGAGCACTGTATCTCTATGTACAACTCTATGCTCTTGTTTAATTTAATTTAGATTCAAGAAAAAAAACCCTGTGAAATAATAACACAATATATTATATGCACTGTTTGTATAAAATGATTGATCCAATGAAAAATTTAATAAACCCACAAAACAGAATTCGCGTGTCACTCACATGTCAAAGTCAATTTCCTATTCACTGCCAGTGAATAGGAAATTGACTTTCTGGACAAAGTGAGAGTCCCCGAGGGGTATGACTGGAGCTCATTTGGATGTAAAACCTCGAACAAACATTGTGTGAGTCCACAAAGTCAGTCTCCCTTTCATTGTCAAAGCAGCTTGAGCTTTTTTGTCTTTTGATGCCATCACCTATCCAAACATTTTGGGTGTTTTCTTTCTTGTCTCTCCCGTCAGCAGGGATGTTTTTCACTGAAATATTTCGCTTTGTATTTATTCTATTTACAAATGGTGGTTTTATCCTTTAATTCAGTATGCTTGCCTTGCACCCCTAAACACTTAGGACATTAAGGAATTTAGTGGAATCAACTAATCTTTTCTCATTCATTTAATATAAATTTACTATTATTATTATTATTATTATTATTATTATTATTATTATTATTATTCAAGTTAATCAAACTTAACATTTCTAGTATTTTCTGTCAGAACTTATAAACACAAGTTCTTCTACCTTGAAATCTTTTCACTTGAAATGATGAGTTTAATGAATTTATTGTAGAGAGTTCAATCAACTCATTAAATTAAGTTGGTAAAGAAACATAATCAGCAGACAGCATGCGTTGTTTGAGAGTTAAAACTCTCCTGGGACCCTTCTTTTTCATAATAAAAAAAATGTGTGATTAAATTAGCTATGTGTCTGTAATATACTTAATGATAAGACATGGTTGCTTGTTTGTACATTAATAAAAACACTGCAAGCGTGTTTTATTAAGTACAACTTAACTAGTGTCATGTGTATTTGACTAGAAAAGTTAATTTGTTTGTTACTGTTTAAAAAAAAATCATCAACTCCTCTTTTCAAATTCAGTGAACTTTTAAGGCAGCGTATTTCAAGTAATTTGTGAATCATTAAGGAAAATGTAAAAATTGTTACAACTGCCCTCAGTCTCCCTAAATGTTGCTGAGCAGGTTCAGTATAAATGTGAACATGCATATTTTTTTTTATAAAATAAAGTTTATTTGACTAGAAAAATTGTTTCAAAATTGTTTCAACTTATGATTCCAAATTTAGTCCACTTAAAAATTTAAGGCAGCTTGGACCCTAATTTTTACAGTTTAGTTCTACCTAGAGATGACGCTTTTGGAGCCTTTTTTTTTCATTGTATGGTATTGTCTGAGTTCTCTGCTCTTGTGTCATGGTAACATACGTAGGCAATGGAATGAGAGATTAAAGTGGTTGTAATTCTAAATGAAAACGCAGGTGATAAAGAAAAAAGTGCAGTTCTTCCCATGTTTCCCATACTGTCTGTGATTCTCTTTTTCCTTACCCTTGCTGTCTTTTCCTTCCCTTTTTATTTTCCTTTTCTCTCACCACCCTCCCTCTCCTCCTTTCATTTCACCCCCATCTTGCTCCTCTATCTTCTCGCAACCACGAGCACGATTGAGTGTCATCCATTTGTCAGCGTCACATGATAGACAGCAGACCCCACAAGTGTGTGTGCACATACACCCCCAAAACACACACAAATACAGGCGCTGGGACCAGTTAGGAGCTGATGGCGATGAGTCAGGCTTAGAGAAATGCCACAGAGAGCTTAGCTAATGCACTTTATGGAGCTCCCTTTTTCTTTTCATTCTCTCTCCCTTTTTTTTTTTAGGTCTATAGCGCTCCCTCTTTCCCCCCCTTTCTTTGTCCTAGAAGCTGAGCCAAAAGTCATAGCTCTTTACTGACAGAGAGGTCTTTCCAGTTATTTTTCACAGCGCGTCCCCTGTGCCCTAGCTGGGATAGCTTGCCTCATGGCGGTAACGTGCTCCCTCAGTTGGGTCGTGCTACATGAGAGCCTCCTGCACTCATGCATTGTTGTACAGCTGCTCTCACTCAATGTGTGTGTGTGCGTGCCTGTGATCAAGTTGTTGGAGATACCTGATCCCTTTTATTGTTCATTTGACCCGCATCCCAGGAGGCATGAGGGTCAGGGTGGAGTACCCAGATACCTTGTACAGGTGCTTAGTGTGTACGTGAAAGAAAAGAAAGACAGGGAGAGAGAATATGCACTGGAACCAGATTTGTTCTACCAGCTTAAAAGAAATACTTCAATTGGTAACACACAAATCAATCACATTTTTTCAACAAGTTTCCAACAAGTTAGATAAACACAACTGCTTTAAGTGAGATGTACTTAAACTTAATAATCTGATCAAATCAACTCAAGTTAACTTTCAATTTTCCAACTCAAATATTTCCTTAGCAACCTAACTATGGTTTTACACATCTTAAGCTAGCTAATGCTGTTTTGCTGACAGATAACTTAAGATGTGACCCCATATCCTGCTTTTTAGAGTTAAAGAAGAAAGTTGGCCAAGGTTCCAAGTTTGCTCAACTGTTAGTGGAGCACAGAACAAAAGGGGTGGGACTTAGGAAGGGTTAATTGCTAACATTTGCATGACTTACTAGCAGCTGTTTTTTCAGTGAGTTTACAAAAACTTAAATGAAACAAATTCAGGTCAACCACAAATCTATACATAATACATTATTTGATCACAAAATATAATTTTGTCTCACATTATGGTGGATCAACTGCAGGGGAAAAAATTTGGAAGAAAAAACTAACTTTAAAGCTTTTCTGAAATAAGCTTAGCAGGTTAAAGGAACAAGGTGTAATTTCATGCTGTTATAATCCACAAAAGTAGACGAGAGAAAGCTGAATGAGACTCATTCAAAACATCAATAACCTCAACTACTAATGAAAAACACTTTTTACAGTGTAATGTTAATAGTTTTCCAGCAAACACATTAAGGAGCACTGTGTCTTTAAATCCTCTCTTGGGCTGTCAGGCATTTCAGCTGGTCATATTGGCTGCAGACACACACACACACACGCACACACACACTCACACAGATGTATATGGTTAGCAGGCCGAACCTGGTTCGAGTTAGCATGGAGCCAGTCACACTGTGTGAGAGCCTTACCCCCTGCCTGCTACTGCCACCCTCCACAGTCTCTCTCTTTCTTTCTGTCTCTCCATCCGTCCCTTTCTTTCACTAAACATGTGTGACAGTCAGCCCCTGCTCGCCGGGGCCGTAGTTTGCTGTCCGAGCTCCCAACGCCCAGCAAAACACCCCCGCAGACATGCGAGCTTGATCTGCGTGGCCTCCTGATTAGCCCCCTGCAAGACAAACAAGCCATCAGAGCAGAGGGGACTGGAGCGCCGATGAAGGAGGAGGAGGAGGAGGAGAAGGAGGGACGGATGGGAGATGTGAAGAGGAGGAGAGGAGCAGCAGAGGTGTAAGGGGTGGGGGGCAAGCGGGTGAGGTGAGGACCCCTGGGGACCCCTAGATCACAGCCATGCTAATGAGGAGCTGCTTTGCCAGCAGCAGAGGTGTCAGCTAACCCCTGACAGGTGCACACACGCATACTCCCAGGGCTTGTGCCTGCGCGTGCATGTGTGTGTGTGTGTTGTGAGGGAGCGTGTGGGAGGGGCTGCAGGGGCAGGTTTGTGTCCCAGTGGTCTAGCCTGCGGGCGGCTTTGTTCAGTATGCAAATCTGTCGCCGTGGCGTTCTGTCGTCCTTGATGGAATGCTGGAGCAGTACAGCGAACCTGAACCCCAGGAATGCTGCAGTGCACACACACGTACACTGTAGTTACACACACATCATCTGCTTGTTAACAACCTGCACTGTCTCATGTTTCTGCAGTAAAGCAACATTATTCCACACACTCCAAAACTTTGCTCCCTGGATGTAATGCGTTTCACCCTGTCTACTGTGGAGCTGTCCATGCCAAATGAATGCAGCACAGCGGAGAAGTTGGCGGGCTAGCGTTCAAATGCTACTTATTTTCAATTATGATTTTTTTCCCTGAGCTTTGTGAGAGTTAATTTGGCATCAGTGAGCATTCATTACCATCCACTCACTGTTCACTGTCAGCTGAGGAGCTCCAGTTTGCCCATCTTGTCCAAGGCTGAGCCTGTGGATTTTTGTTATTCTTCTGTGGTCTTATTATAAGTCCCTCTGGATTAGAGCATCTGATAAAAAGCCCCCAAAATATAAGTGTAATGTAAATGGAGGGAGCTCCGAAAGTTTAAATCAAACTCAGGCTGGAGCGATGGCATATGTGAATTCCTAAATTAAACACAAATCCACATGTCTGCACCATACGCCTGGTGTCTACTTCAACCGCGCCAAGCTCACACCAACTTTCCTTCGCTGGCCATATGCAAACAGTCAATACCATGGCTCCCCTTCATTCACTGGCATTTTGTTTGTACTTTTTAAGGCAAAATAATGGCTATAAAAGGCAATCTGGAAGGAATAAAATCTGATGTAAAGCTCAGATCTCAGTCCCTGAAGACTGGGTTAATTGGCCCGGTGGTTTAGTAAAAAAACCAACCCAGGAGAGAAGGAGAGCATTATTACTGGCCCACCTCAGCTCCACGCATGTGCCAATGTTTTAATAACTTCCTCCAGGCCTCCTGGCCCTTAGCCCTTGTTTTGTTGCACAGGACAAAGAGCTGCCCTCCTAAGCTGGTCTCAGATGTGTATTGTGTTTGTCTTTTTCATGGGAAAACCTGCCTGGGTGGACACCAGGGACCATATTACAAAAACTTCCCATCTTAAGTCTTAAATTAAGATAGGAACAGTTTGAGATTAGATTTTCCCAATTTGGTGTCACAGAAGCAAATCCTAACTTTAGGAATCCTATTTTACTTCATCCTAACATAGCTCAGGTTAGGAAGTCCTATGTACGCGATCCGACAACACTTATCAACTTTTATGTCTGTTACCTAGTAAGCGACTTTTCTCATCTTGCCACGCTAACCTACTTTGTACTTTGCTTTTTAAATGTACTAAAACATACATCTCAGAAACAACAATGAGCACTTAACTTAATGACAGATTAGCTAGAGGTGTTCTTTTGTAAACTGACAACAATGCCAACTTGGGAGATAAAAGAAAGAGAGTAAATTAAGCTAGCAGGCACAGCCTCCACATTGAAAAAAAGAGCAATCACATCGCAGGCATATGGATTAAACAAGTGAGCTAAACTTACATCAGCTACTGTTAGTGAACAGAACTGTTGGCTACCATTAGCTTCATGACAGATGACTGCCTGCGTTAGTAACATCTGTAGAGAAATCCAAAGATATTTGTTTGACAACGCTAACTTGGGAGATAAAAGAAATAGAGTGGGCTAAGCTAGGAGATGCAGTCGTCGGCATGTCTGGAATCCATTGTTTAAGAGCAATAAAAGAGCAACTACCACTATTAGCTAACACTGCCGCTAGCTACTGTTAGCAAACACTACTGTTAGTTACTGCTAACAAACACTACTGTTAGCTATGTTAGCTAGTTAGCAAGTAAGCATACAGATGAAAAAAGTGAAAATTGGGACAGCTTAACAGTTATCCTATTGTTCCGAGAGTCTATTTAAAATTTTGGGAATTTAGGATGGTTGTATAGCACATATTTCCTATCTTAAGTTAGGATAGGTACATTGATTTAGAAATTGTTTATCTGTAGTAATTTTTACCCCCCCTAAATCTAACTCTAATTATCATGGCTAAGTGAGAGTTAAGATAGGATCTGCAAGCTCTCTGGGCAGAAATATAACTGAAAGGTCATTTGCAAGCAATTCTACTGTAATAAAATGACAAAAACGAGCAAAATCCAGCTCATAATGCAACACCACATTACGGAATCCTGCTGTGACTCCATTTCACTTAACCTTTCATCTCAGTCACATTCACTGAACAATGTGTGTGTATCAGTATGTGTGTGTGTGTCTGTGTGCATATGGTGTGCCAGAGTAAATTGGGCGATTAGGTCCGGCATCAGTGACTGCGTGGAGAGGAGATTGTAACTATTCTAACTGGTAGTTGACCTTGGCGGTCAGCAGTGGAAGGGTCCCCGCTTGCGTGTCAGGCAGACGACTGTAATTACTACAAACTGAAGCATGACACGTCCCACCGTGATTCTCTAATGAAGGCTTTTATTGGCTGGAGCACTAAGCAGCGACAACATTCACACTCTCCCAGCGTGTGTGCAAGTGTGTGTGTGTGTGTGTGTGTGTGAGAGAGTGGAGTGAGGATGACTGTGACTTAATGTGTGTGTATATATTCTTGTGCATCATATATGTGTGTGCATGATATTGTCAAAGAGAAACGTGTTGATAGTATTTATTTGTCACATGCATGCTCTGAGCAATGAAATTATTATCACATGGCAAGCAGCAACTATTCTGTATATGGGTATGAGAAAAACAACCGATTTTTAAGATCACAAAAGGACAAAAATAACAAGAATATATACACACAGAACACTGTAAAAAATCATGCAGGACTTAAGTTAAATCAAATACTTTTTGCTTATTAACTTAACATAAATATACAAGTTCCCTTTGTTAATTAAACTTAAAATTTCTAGTATTTATCTTTAGAACTCTTCAGAACTTATGCACATGGGCTCATCTAAATTTAAGTCTTTTGACTTGAAATGATGAATTGAATGAATTTGCTGGAGAGAGCTCAGTCAGTTCTTGTCAGTTGTAAATTCAGTAAACTTAAAATTTTAAGGCAGTGTGGACACTAGCAGCAAGAAAACAAGCATAACAGGTCTGCAATAAATATGCAATAAATATATATATGAAACTATTTGTTTTAACTTTAAAACCCTCATGTGCAGGTTGCCTTCAAAAGACAAGCTGAGGTAGTCTATCTATCTATCTATCTATCTATCTATCTATCTATCTATCTATCTATCTATCTATCTATGATTTTGTTTTGATATTTGTCATTCCAGTCTCTTTTCTTCTCTTCTCTCTGTTGTCCTCCCCTCCCCCTGCTTGCTTGCTTGCTTGTTTGGGAAGTTGATGAAATTTGTCTTTGGCCGTCATTAGGCAGCAGCCATCAGCTGCCAGTCTATTAGCTGCCACGCTTCCTTTAACAGCATATGGCACAGCTGTGTAAGATATGACAAGATGCAAATGTGTTGCTGTAGTGGTGGTGGTGGTGGAGGGATGGAAGGTTGTGGGGGTGGTGGTGGTATATGATTGGGTAGCTTGTACTGGGGCCATGTGCGCAGACCAAAATACAGATAAAAGAAAAGAGAAAACACTATTTGATTAATCGAGAGAGATCATCAATCCCGCTCCCAATCTCACATCTTCATTTCATATTGATCCTTGTGTGTTGATGAGATTACACAGCTCCCAAGTCTATAGACCCCTCTTTGTCCCTGGGGGCATGTAAATACCCTCTATGTGTGTGTCGCCAATAGTGTGTGTGTGTGCGTGTGTGTGTGTGTGTGTGCCGAAGCACGTCTGGCCCTTAAAGTCCCTCCACCTCTCTTCTTACCCCCTCTCCTCCTCCTCTTCCCTTCCCTCTTGCGCTCTCTTCTCCCCGTCCAAGCTGTTAAGCTGTCCAGCTCTCTGCTGCCAAGCGGCCGTGTGAAGCCTCGCCAAACTAAACACGGGCAGGCAGCCCGCCACTCGCCCCACACATACACACACACACACACACACACACACACACACACACACTCACACATACACAGACATACAAGCACAAAAATACATACATGTCCACACACACGCACACACACGCACATACGCTCGTAGCTTCACACACGTTGGTAGCAGGAGTCAGGTCATGTCCCACCCCACACAAACAGTGAGAGTGACGGCTACACCAGAGCCCCACTAATAGCAGAGAAAAACAGACAGAATCAGTAAATGAGCCCCTCATTAACTTTTTCTGACCCCGTCTCCCCTGGGGAAAGCCAAACCAATCACACCGCCAAATCAGCTTCCTGTACTAGACACGGATCCAACATCAGCTTTCGCTCATCTGTTCTGCACGGAACAAGTGTGTGTGTGTTAGTGTACTGAGGTGTGCTGTGAGGAGACAGAAAATGAAAATGTACAGAAAATACTGCTGCGCATGTATCTATCAGAGATGGAAAGTACCAAAGTAGAAATACTATGTTAATTAAAGGTATAATAGGCAATATTTTCCTGAAAAAACTATGTTTATTCTTATAATATAATCACTCTCAATCACCACTTGTAATGCACTACAAGTTTGTGGTGGCGGTAGTATCTGCAGAGACCCTGCCCTCTGCCTGTATTTCCTTACTTTTCTCATTATTTTGCAGCATTCAGGATGCTTTAACAACCCAAAATATCAGTATTTCACATTCTGGTATCTCTCTGGTGCGTTAACAGCTTCCTCACTTTTTCGTCACAACTTTTCCGAGGGCTGGGGGCTTTCTCAAGACACAATAAGATGTAAATGATAAATGACAAAAACAATGCAAAAGATGTAACAAAAACAACGTACAAAAAACACGAGTAGATGCAGCAAGACAAAAACAACATACAAGACATAACAAGACAAAAAGGAGGCAAAAGATGTAACAAGACAGAGACGATGTAAAAAGACCAAAACACTGTAAAAGGTGTAACAAGGTGAAACAGACAGAGATGGAGACTTGCAGAGAAATGGTTAAGTTAGCTTTGCACAGCTGTTACTTGTTCTCTTTAACTTAAATAAAGATGTTGAATCTTGAGTCTTTTTTTACATATGTCTGTACTTCAACTTGAATGAAAAATCCACCTCTGGTATCTGCGTTTGCATGTGTGTTTTACATTCCATGACAATGGGTGGCTTCTTTGAGCCAGTCGGCCATCTTAAGGGCTCCCTTCTTGATCACATAAGACTTTTGGCCAAAAGTAACTTCTCTCTCAGTCTTTGTTTTCTCCCCCCGGGCTCCACGCTATGGGACCACCGTACCAACTTGACTCGCGGTAGCCGCTGATGATAAAGTAGATGCAGATGCCTTGCAAGCAAACACAAGACTGTGGAAATGCCTCTTCGATGCTAGCCTGTGTTGAATTAGATGAATCCCAACTCCCTTTTTATGACTCACCAGCAGGCTGACAGGGCCATGCCACAGTGACTGATAGATTCATTTGGCATTATTAAGTCATGCCATTTAAAGGGACAATTTGTCACACTGTTTTGTGCGTGTGTGTATGTGCATGCAGCCACTACAAATCACTTTACTGTACTTGTTATTACACCAGTGACGTAGAGCTTTATTTAATGTGGATGCTGCGTTAAGACCGGAGGGGTCTTTAATGTTTACCAACATCTCCATCACTTTGCCTTGTCGTCTCTTCTTTTGTGTCTCTCTTTCTTTCTCTCTAATGCCACATCTCACCCCCCTCCCTCCCTCCCTCCCTTCCTCCCTCCCTTCCCCTCTGCCATATTTCCTTTTCTCCCCATTGGTGTTTTTTTTTTTTTTTTCCATCGCTGCCTCCCCTGTCTCCATATGGAAATGACAGAGTAGACGAGATGGATCTGTATATTAAAGCCTAGCTGACATTAGAATTAACATAATGTGTCGTGGCCTTAGGGCAGTACCTGCCATCTGCATTAGCCTGTAGACACACACACACTCAAAAATTCATACACACACAGACAAAGGCCATGGAAGACCCTCACACAAACAGAAAGTTGTATGAACCATATCTAGTACCATAAATGTCTCTCCAAACACATTCACACAAGTTTTTAAAGGTATAGTTTAGATTATTTGATGTAGGGTTGTGCGAGGTACTTATCAATAGTCAGTATATTACCTACAGTAGATGCTGGTTGGTGCACCCCCAGTTTGAAGAAGCAGGGAGGGGTGTCAGCACAGAAGCTAAGCAGCTGCTGTGGACAGGCTTAACAACAAAAGGTATTTTAGCCACTTAAAAAAGGTCCACCTTAAAAATAAGTATCAGCGTACACTATATTTAGAATGCTTTCACAGCTTTACTTTGCTGTCAGGCTGTCCGTAATTTTAATTTGCAGCACACAGGAGATGCTGGTCTTCGTTGCATCGGTCTGTTAGTTTGTTTGTGTTGTTGTGTGACTTTGGTGAATCCAAACTATCCTTTTTAAAACAGTGGAGTCACAAAACAACCTTTTTAAAGTGGCTAAAATAGTTTTTTCTGTTGACACAGTAAATTGCTTAGCTCCCACACTGATACTCCCCTCTGCTTCTCCAAACTGGGGGCTTGCTGACCAGCATCTACGGTAGATAATACACTTACTATTGATAAGTACCTCATACAACACCACTTGAAATAATCTGAACTATTCCTCTGATAAACTTGAAGTAACTGTAAAGGTTTATGTTTGTTTAAATAATTTAATAAAAATAGTCTTTTCGTTTTACAGCACTAACAGTGATTCTCTTTCTCTTGGCCCACAGATAAAGATGAGCCATCCAGCTACATCTGCACTACCTGTAAGCAGACCTTCACCAGCGCCTGGTTCCTGCTTCAGCATGCCCAGCACACTCACGGCATCCGCATCTACCTGGACAACCACCCAGCCAACTGTTCCCTCACTCCCCGCATGGCTCTGCCTCCACCCCCGTGCGCTGATGCCCTGCCCCGCTCCCCTCTGCCCACTTTCCTCGGTGACACCAACAACCCATTCCACCTCCTCCGCATGGCTGCGCCCCTGCTCAGGGAACACCCACCTGCCCCGGGGTATTTGGAGACCCGGCTGCCTGCGACTCCACCCTTCGTCAGCCCTCCACCGCCCCCTAGACCGCCTCTAGAGCGGCTTGGCCCAGAGGAGATGGGGCTGCTGTCCCAGCACCCCAGTGCCTTTGAGAGGGTGATGCGGATGAACCCCATGGAGCCTCCGTCCATGGACTTCTCTCGACGTCTGAGGGAACTGGCGGGCAACACGACCAATAACGGCGGTCCCACGCCTCCTCTCTCACCCAACCGCGTGCCGCCCATGCACCGTCTGCTGAGTCCAACACTTTTCCAGCCTGGCGCCAAGCCTCCAGCCTTCCTCACCTACGCCCCACAGCCACCCACCACTCAGGGGGGGCACGGCACTTCTAGCCCTACTGACAGCCAGGGACAAAACCAGACGCCGGGGAAAGCTAAATCCTGTGAGTTCTGCGGCAAGATCTTCAAATTCCAGAGCAACCTGATTGTCCACAGACGCAGTCACACGGGAGAGCGGCCGTACAAGTGTCACCTGTGTGATCATGCTTGTTCGCAGGCTAGCAAGCTCAAGAGGCACATGAAGACACATATGCACAACAAGTCTGGATCCATGAGCGGTTCCCCGGAGCAGGGAAACAGAGGAGAGGGCGGAGAGGGAGAAGACAAGAGTAGAGAGGGCGAGTCAAGAGTCATGGAGATGGACAATGAGGAGGAGGAGGATGAAGAGGAGGAAGAAGAAGAGGAGGAAGAGGAAGAGGAGGAGGAACTGAGGAATGGAAGTCGGCCAGATTCCAACTTGAGTGAGGATTCTCAGGAGTTCAACCAGAACAGAGAGAATGGCCCCAGAGAGTCTCCAGAGGAGAAGCCCCTGAGCGGGGACAGAGTAAGTGACAGTGGTGGGGTGGGCATCATGCACCCATACAACCACCTGGACAATCATCTTAGACTTAACCCTAACAAGAGGAGCCTGGAGAGACAACCGAACGGGGAAGGTGGAGAGAGGAATGAAGCAGAGAGAGAAAGAGACATAGAGGAACAACAGAAAGAGCAGGACAGAGAAAGGGATGAACAGGATGAACACAGGCCTATTATGAACGGCAGGATCAGTGTATCTGAGGCGGTCTCCTTCCCTGGGCTGTTCCAGCGTCGGCCCACCCCGATCACCAGCCCGAGCCACTCCAATAACAAGAGGATCAAGATCGAGAAGGAACAGCTGGAGCTTCCCCCAACCATTCCTCTTATCTCCCCGGAGAACGTCTACTCCCAGCTCCTGGCTGGCTACGCCGCTTCACGTCACTTCATCAGAGAGCCCTTTCTGGGATTCACAGATTCCCGTCAGTCGCCGTTCGCCACCTCCTCTGAGCACTCCTCCTCAGAGACGGGAAGCCTCCGCTTCTCCACCCCGCCCGGGGAGCTGATGGAAGGGGGGAGCGCCTCAGGCCGCAGTGGCAGCAGCACTCCTCACCTCCTGCGGGGGCCCGGACCCGGCAGGCCGCCGAGCTCTAAGGAGAGGAGGAACGACACCTGCGAGTACTGTGGCAAGGTGTTCAAGAACTGCAGCAACCTGACGGTGCACCGGCGCAGCCACACAGGGGAACGGCCCTACAAGTGCGACCTGTGCAGCTACGCCTGCGCCCAGAGCTCCAAGCTGACTCGCCACATGAAGACCCACGGGCAGTTTGGGAAGGAGGTGTACCGCTGCGACATCTGCCACATGCCCTTCAGCGTCTACAGCACGCTGGAGAAACACATGAAGAAGTGGCACGGCGAACATTTGATGGCCAGCGAGGTCAAACTGGAGCAGGCGGACAGAGGTTAAAGCCAGCAACTATTAGTGTACACACAAACACTCACACACACATACACATACACACACATATGCACACACAAAATCCCTATAACCACTCCTTCAGCTGTGGGGCTTGGCTGGATAATCTCTCTCTTAAAAAAAATTTGAGACTGATTGATGTTCATCTTTTTTTCTTGTCACAGAAACTGCCACCTGAGAATATAAACAAAGGGAAACTTTAATGAGAACTTGTCTGGAATGCCCAACTTGGTGTTTCTTGGCAAACTGTCTGAGGATTTTATCAGTTAGGAATCCATGGAGCCTTTCTACTGTGCAATAATTTCTGTATTTATTGGATTTTTGTAATGATATTTGGCATGTGCAGGTACATCTTTGTGGGATTTCATATGGAGTTAGTTTTGAAATGTGCTAAAACATTTTTTTTTCTAAAATGCGATAACTGGAAAGAAGTCACCCTTATAATACAAAATTTCCTTTTCTTTTTGTTCCTTTAAGGAAGCTTATTATCATGTGAGAGTAAAAATTGTGTGAAGCAGTTAGCTTTTAAAAGTAAAAAATAATTGTTTTCTATATTGAACTGCAGCAGCGGACTACAATCCATTCCCTCACACAGGCCTAAAGAAGCACTGAATGTCAGCCTGACAATAAAAACATCATGCTGGATTTGAAAAATCCAACATTATCTTAGAGACCCAATGAGTTGCTTTTAATTTATTCAGGGAATTTGTCCTTTTTAAATATTGGCATGTGAATAATTTCCAAATGCAGTTACTGAATTGCTGTCCTCGCCTCAGTCAGGACGTAAATAAAGGTTGCACTTAATGGAGATACCCTTAAACTGATGCTCAGTACATTCCCAATGTAGGATTAAACCACCATATTTAATATGTTGAATGAATAAGTTAAGACTACTTGTGATTAATGTGAGAAGGAGAACAGTCCTGTTTATTGTTTGTAAATATATTCTTTTTTATATGTTAAAGTAGCCCCGATTGTACGTGAAAGATGGCCTAAAACTAAACAATCAAAAGACCAGCTGCTTGCCTCATCCATAGTATATGCTAAATGTAACTACCATTCATTATTGCTTTATCAGACCCACTTGATTATCCATTAACCCCATGTGGACTCACTCAAAGACGATTTTTTAAAGGAGAAATCTGTAATATATTTACTGTAATGAATCATAAAATGACCATGAATTGTCATCGGAGTTTAAGAAAACATGCTAATGCTACAGCCACGGTGTCCTCCTTTGAAATTTCTATTCTGGCCTTTTTGTTATTATTTGCCCATTTTACATTAATTACAGTTCAAATTAATGCAGAATATTTGTCAAATGAGTGTTAAAGTGTCTATTTATAAGTCGTCAAAAAATCATTCATAATTGTTCCGAAAGACCAACGCTTAAATTGAGAATATGTTAATGGAATTGGGCGGAGAATAAGGCATGCATTCACTGAACTCCATCTCCAGAGTGTGTATTTTCACAGTGGGCTTTTGTGTTTGGGGATACATTGACAGACAACTGACAGTTATAAACTCATCAACTTACAGTGTAGGACCCATCATCACTTGTTGTTTTTAAATGACAATGTCCTGCAGTGTTCCTGCCTGCCTGAGCTTCCTCAAGTCTTGGGAGGAGGGGGCGTGGGCAACCTACTCACTCCACCCATAGATTGTATATTAAAGAGGATTTCAACCTCTTTAATATGCGCTCTATGGCTCCAGCTCTCTATTTAAGACTTGTTTTTGGACGTGCAGTTTGTTACATATTGCTCCTTTAAACTACTAGCTACTTCAACAGTTGTAACACCTTCTGAATCATCTTCTATCTCCCTCTTGTGTCTGGCATGGCGTCTCTTCTCTGACCCGGGTTGACTCGTTGTGTCCCCGCAAAACGGTTCCAAATGAAATTCATATCAACGTGTGTGTGTTAGCGTGTGTGTTCTCCTCTCCGCAGTGTGTGCTCTAAGCCTCTCTCCGACGGCGTCTTTTCACAGTTCACTAGCTCAGATTCATGCATTAGAGCGGCTTTTAAAAGGGAAGCCTGTTCATTCGCCTCACAAAGTGATATGGGTTTAACTCCCAGTAACAGATTTTGAGACAGTGTGCATGTTCGTGACTTTTGGGGATTACATTTTTTTATTTTCTGCATCGTTCATCCTGAAATGAATCTTGGTAGGGGGAAAAAAATATGAGTTATGATAATTTTGAGCACAGCTGCAATGGGAGGATGGCCGGGCGACCTTGAGTAGGGGCTATTCTCATTGGAGAAATGAAAGATTGGAACTGAGAAATGAAGAAATGTGAGAAAGAAATGGAGGGAGAGGGAGAGCAGGACCTTGACCAGGGAGAAGAGTCATTCAAATGAAATTGGAAGCATATGAAAAGTGTGTTTTCTTGCTACCCAAATGCACATCTACAGCACTGGCCACATCTTATAATGGACCATCAGAGTGAGACAGAACAGCGTGAGAGGGAGGGAGACAGCAAAGCCACATGAAAGGCGACTGAGAGAACATCTTTCATTTTGCAATTCTCAATCTTCAAAATCTTCACTTGAAAGTACGACCTTTTATTTTTTTGGCCCATTGTCAGGTTTTATCTGCGCCATTTTGTTTCAAAAAGGGATTATGCTGTATCTCAAATGTAATTTTGTTTTTGTTTTTTTTTTAGAGAGGAAATGATGTTCAGCTCTCCATAAGCTATTCGGTTCAATATTTTTTAACGATATAACACGAAAAGTGAGATCTTGCTTACACATGTTGATGCATGAGTGCAAAAATCCAGATCCTGTTGTAAACGCACAGTGTATTCATTCCAAGAAAACTCAGAAATAGCTCAGAGTTAGGCCAAAATGAACCATATACAACTGTGAAATAATAGATCACATTCAAACGCTGAACCATGGAACCCTGACAGAGATCTAAATCACACATGGACATTCAGTCTTTCAATATGTTTACAGTGTTGAAGTATGCCATTAATGAAATACTCCGTGTAAGTGTTTAAAAATGATAATAAAGTATTGTTTTCTCCAATGTTCTTTCAAATGTTTTTGAATGCCATAGCAGTTTTTTGTATGATTATCCTGGTGGAGGGATTTTATCTTCATGAATATGTTTCTGTATGATTACTTGTTCACTGTATGGGAAAGACTTTTTTTGAAATGTAATATTGCAGAATCATGCCAGATTATTATTTTTTTCTAACAAGAATGGTGCCATTATTGACTTTTTGGTCTCTTCAATCTTTTTTTAATTTAATTTTTTTTTTAATGAATTTCCTGTTGTTGGTTTGGTGAAGCTATCCTTCGTGGATATAAAACAAAACGATTAAAAAAAAAAAAAAGATCCTAAAGGAAGAACCTTCGGCAGGGGAATACAGCGCTTTGTGCGGGAACGCTTTTCCAAATCAACTTTATGAGACATTCATGAACATTTCGTTTTTTTTCCTCATGGTTGGTTGAAGGTCTTGTGATGGCACTTACAACTGTAATTTTAAATACATTTTCATATTTCACTTTTCACAACTTTCACTTACACTCTTTGTACAAAAATAGTTTCCTTGGTCTTTTTTCGGGGGGGGGGGGAGTGCATCATTGTGAAAAAAGTGATTTCAGAACAGTACACATCTGCTGTTTTGAACATATATGTATTTTTGTAATGTGTTGAAAAATCAATACAAGAAAGCCAACACTTCAATAAATGTTGCAATTGCTCTATGATTGAAGCAACTTTTCATTCTGATTATTTCATCTCCCTTTCCCTTTACCATCATGATTAAAGGCATACGATGCAGGGTTTTCAAAAAAAACAAAAAACAAAACCAGAATGTAATGGCTCATGTAATCTTTCCTCTGCTCTCTGTCTGTGAGAGCTGTTGGGAGAGATACACACACACACACACACACACACACATATATATATATGATACACGCAGGCAGAGCAGACTCAAGACTGATTCAGCTGTATTCACACAAAACGCATATTAGACCAGTTACATATACATAATAGTTTTAGTGTTCAGCTAAAACTAGAATGTCCTAATACACGACTCTAATGTGGCTACTGTACACCATAATTAAAGACCATTCCTTGTAAATTACCGCATCTTTTGAGACAGGAAGAAATATTATCAATTTCTCTATGGGGCTGAGCAAAAATAGGTACTTTAGCCAGCATGCATTAGAAACTTAGAGGACATAGCTACATCTTGACATCCCACACAAGTGAGTCATGCATTTACACGCTACCAACAATGCTACAATTCAAAGCGTCAGAAACAGCTGGCAATAATTAAAGTGTGACTCCTAATCTGATGCTGGCTTTAGGGTGTGGAACCTGCTGCCAACTGTCAGCCAACAGCGGTTGACCCAGCTCGCCAAGATTTAGAAAAACTTACACAAATTAGACAGAAACTAATATATTTCCCCTATTATTTGTATTGTATATTGTGGAATTTAGAATGTAAAAGCTTTATTTATAATAGCAGAGATAATGAAAACAACTTCAACAAGCCATAAACTGTATCCAGTTTATGAAGCAGGATAACGAACAAGAATTTGACCACTGATAATGGGCACTGTTTGAATGAATGAATGAACTATTTAATGTAATGATAAAACACAGATGACACTGCACTACAGTCATTACATATAGTACATTAAAAATCACACAGGATCAAAACTGAAGAAAGCCTTGAGGCTAATTCCAATCATGGTCGTCTAATAACACATCACTAAATAAAAGAAAACAGCAACAAGACAGCAAGTGAAGATAGTAAAATAGACATAATAAAAAGTAAGCAGAACTACATCAACATACTCTTGTTTCTTGGCCATTTAAGGGCATTCTGAGGTCATTGGCCATTTTCAAAGCAGTTCACACACACACACACACACACACACACACACACACACACACACACACACACACACACACACACACATACACTTCATAACTTCTAAATGGACCAATGATTTCAAGCAAATAATGAAAACTATAATATAAATTATTATTTTTTTCCTATTAAGCATTTTAATATGTGCAGGATCAAGATGCATATGTAGGTGACCTTTTAATATAACCCTTGTCAATTTATTTTCAGCCCTTAACAATTATTAATTTTTTACACAGTTAAATGTTAAAACAAGGCCTCACCTCCTACATGTCTGAGAATCTCTGTAATGGAGACGAGTGGACAGGCCTGATGAAATAGAAAACAAGGTTTTACTCTGCATCTTTGCTTCAGTTTAAAAGAATTATAACACAGCACATGTTGACTTAAAACCACTGCATTCACTGATGCTGTCTTTTGCCAAGTTGTGGTGGAGATGCAGTTGGTGCACCTTCAAGGCATCAAGCGTGGTGTTGCTCAACAACTTCATATTTTATTTGATATTTTTAAGGAGCAAATTAATGAAGTTTTAATCAGCACTACAAAGGCACATTTTCTAACACTCCTGAGTATTTTTCAGTCATTAGAGGAAATGCAAACTGCAGTGGATGTTTGATGGCTCGAGTGTGATGTCTAAAGGTCTCTGCGTTGATGTTTTTATGGTTGAAACTCATGAAATACCTATCATGTTGTCAGTCAGGAATCCAGCTCGCTTGCAGCTATTTGGCCAAACGTTCTCAGGGCAAGACAAGACACAGACAGATGGTAGGTACTGCATCTGGATTATTTCACATCGTGCTACTACTGTATACCAGTACATAGAATTTGAGAGATTACCACGGACACAACCTAATTCTCAGAAGACAATGCAAATGACAATGTGACTCATAGGTTTTATCTCATAAGGTGTTGATAGTCTCAGGCTTCATAAATGAGTCCTGGCATGAGTGCAGGGACTCATCATCAGGTATTTCTTGATATCGGGCCAACAGCAGTCAAGCCTGTCCTCGCTTGAGCCTCCAGGCCATTGGATAGCATAACAGAGATAGTGCATGTACAGTGTGTGTGTGTGTGTGTGTGTGTGCAAGCACAAAAAGAAAGCTCAAGGAGAGAGAAGAGACACAATAGAGTGGAGATAGAGAAGTGAAGAAAGGAAAAAAGGCTTGGTTTGTGTGTGAGAAAGTCAAATCAGGAGGAATTCCTGATTCTTGCCAGCTCTCGCCACACACGCCGACCCGTGAAGCGGGATTACGCACGATTCGATGTAAAAATATCATTAATATGTCAAAATATCCTGAAAATAATCAAACAAGCAGCTACAAATTGCTCGCATAGATGATGTTTGGAGGTTCTGGTGTCTGCAGGAGGGATCTTATTGTGACATTCCCAGCTAACTGTGTGTCTGTGTGCGTATTTGTGCCTGCAGGCTGACATCTGGGTGCCATGTTGATGATTCTGGTCTTCTGGTCAGCAGAAATGTGCATGTTGAGAAGATGTCACATTCCCACAGCTCTTATCCTTGCAATGCCATAGCTATTGACATAACAATTGGAATAGCATGACTTTCTGCAAACGGTTAGTGGCTGCACATGTTTTTAATGATTCAAAAAAAAAAAAAAAAAACGATTAAAGGGATAGTTCTGAATATTTGATGTGAGGTTGTATGAGGTAGTCAGGGTGTTACCTGCAGTAGATGACTGTCAGCACACCCCCAGGAGAAGCAGACATGACTACCAGCACAGCAGCTAAGCTATGTAAAGCTAAAATAAGTGTATTTTATATTAGTTTAATTGCACACTATATTTAGAATAGTTTTACTGCTTTACTTTGCCATCAGAAAGCCTTTTCTGAAATGAAATGGCCATTATTTGAGCCAAATATCACTCTTTCCAGACCAAGCAAACTCCACAGGAGTTGCAGGTCTGCCACTTCCTCGATTGGTTGGTTTTTTTGGGTTATTGTGTGACTTCAGTGAAGCTGAACTAACCTTTTAAAACACAGAAGTCTCGCAATAATGCAAACAAAGCAACTTTAGGTTTCTGCAAGGTAAAATGAATGATTTCAAGTATGGGTTTGTTTGGTTTGCTGAGAGCAATGTTTGACTTATATGACAGCTGTTTCCCATCAGAAAAGGCTGTCTGACAGTAACATAACAGTGGTGGAAATATTCTAAATACATCACACACTTACACTGATATTTTTTGAAGTGGCAAAAATACGTTTTGTCGCTGACCCTCTGCAGTTCATTGCTTAACTTCTCGTGCTGACTGTCGTCTACTGTAGCTAATTCACTGACTATCAATAATACCTCATACAGCCCTACGTCAAATAATGCCAACTACCTCTCTAAAGCTCATAATGTCAGATGAGCTTCTCTGCTCAGATTATTTATCACTTTTCATTTATCTATTTAAATCACATAAAGGATGCAATTTGCATGTCATGGTACATATTTTTCTTATCAAATTGACATGCAAGAGAACAAAGTTGTTTATTTGTTCTGCACAATTGCAAATCATATCATAACCTCAAGCGTCTTATTATGCGACCTATTTTGGCAGAACGTTATGCCCATACTGAACTGTCTATTTTTTTAAAGGGCTACTCTCCATATAATCAGAAGCCACACAAATGTGTGCTCACAGAGCCATTCCGGCCACTTCTCTGCCACCAGCCCATCTTGTGCAGTTCACATGTGACATGAGGTTAAAAAGCTCTCTTTTAAGCTTGTTTAGGAGCAGGCCCCCCTCCTGTGTGCCCAGCTCCATGGGAGAAAAGTGGCCTCGAGCGCCAGCGGTGAGGAGGTGCCGTATCCTCTTCACCAGAAAGCACTGGGCAGAGGCCCTATAGTCACAGACAGTGAGTCGCGGAGCGGGAGATGGGAAATCATGGTTTGGAGTAAAACCACGTCCTCGGGGAACAGGGTGTCAGCAGGGATTGCGGCTCACGTCCTGGGCCACACAGAACCACAAGGCCGCCGCACAGACCCTACTTTCCACTGGATCACAGGGCTCAGGCCCCACTGGCCTCTCTGTAGATATCCAGTTACTAATCTACCGGTCCTGACCAGTCCCCAGTCAAATGACGTTGCCCGCCCAGTGAGCAGACTGGGCTTCACCCTGCAACACAGAGACCAGAGTAAATCCAGCCCAGCTGGCTGCTCTTGGGAAAAGGGGGTAAAAAAGGAGGGAGGAATGGATGGAGGGAGAGCAGGGAGAGCAATTTAGGAGGGTGGTCAGGAGACAGAGAGCAGTGTGGTCGAGCGTGGTCACTCAACAGCTGCGGCTTGGGAAGATTCTCTCTTCTGGGAGAGTCTGACCCAGAGGAACAAAGGCTTGGTGGTCATGTCGAGCGTGTAACTAAAGGACAGGAAATGCAGACTTTTTCAGAGGGAGGAAAAACACTGAAGCCACTCAGTGGGAGGTTTTGGTCGTTTACGGCATAACCGTGTCATCAAGCATCAAAACGGCACTCATCTCAAAACAGAAATGACAACTTATGGTTGCTATAATTGCCTCCCCCTATATTCAGACAGTTCCTTAACTATAGGAAAACTAGAGTCCATTGTTTGACAATTAGACTTTATAGTTTCCTTCATTTTTTAAGACTCTTCTGCACCGCAAAGACTAGTAAGGAACAGAAAACGGAGATGACGGTGAAGACACCTGGCGTGATCCACTTTAAAGCGACAGTCTGGATCATTTAATTTTGGTGTTGTATGAGGAACGTATTGATAGTCAGTGTATCACTTACAGTAGATGCTGGCCAACACACTACCGTTGGAAGAAAGAGAGGGCCACCAGCATGGATGCTTAGAGGTTGGGTTGTCAAGCTGCCGTTCAATATGAATATTGAATAATTAGTTGTTTTTTTTCAGTTCAGTGTGCCACACTGAAGTCCAATATCAGCCTACATGAGTATGTTTTACCAGTAAGACTTTGTGTGTGACAGTGTGTGTCCTCCTATAGTGCGTTTATAAAATCCCAGCGCACCGCAGAGCTCTCTTCTGCTGGGTTGCTGACAGCACTGCAGCCGCTGTCCGACATGAATTAAGGGTTTATTTTGACCAAACCAGAGTTGGTGATTATTGGAACAGTGGAATGACGAGCCAAGACGATTTTGGTGAGCTTTATGTTTTTTTTCGGTGAGGTTTGAAATAACTTGTCAATGTTAAAATTATAGTTTTCCCCAAGAGTCTGGTTAGTTTGGCGAGAGCAATAAAACAGCTGTTTCTGGTTAAACAAAACTCATTTCACTCTTTAATAAAAGATTTTTTACTGTATAGCGATAGTTTCCATGATGCTGTCAATCTGAACCTGCTGGTCGCAAAAACAAGCGCTAGCAAACAGGGAAGCATAATCTGTGCTGCACGCTCTGTGGCACGCTGGGGTGAAGTAGCTGACAATACATCACCTGCACTCCATTTCTATCACTCTCCTCTGCTTCCAACAAAGTAAGCAATAAACAATGTACTGCTGTTCGGAAAAGGCTGTGTGACAGGAAGGTAAAGCTGTGAAAAATATCCTAAATATTACGGTCACTTAAAGTCACACAGCAGTTCATTTCTTAGCTTCCGTGCTGGGACTCCTCTCTGCTTCTCCAAACTGGAGGAGTGCCAACTGGCATCTACTGTAGGTAATACACTGACTATTGATAAGTACCTCATACAACTACACATTAAGTACTACAAACTATCTCTTTAACAGTGATCTCTCTTCAACAGAACCAGTTTTTATCACTAAAACAACACAGTGGGTCGTGACTGCACAAGCCCTCCTAAACACTGGCCGTCACCTCGCCATGGAGACACAGTCGAGCAAAAACATTTATTTATCTTTGCGCTGCGGCCACACCCTCACCGTCTGCATATTTAAGTCTGCTCCTTCTCTTTTCCTTCAATCTCTTCATCACTCGCTCTGACTGTCGTAACCTCGTTTGTATCTATTTTCATTTCTCTTTGTTCTCTGTTTCCTCTCCCTCCTGCTAGATTGATTCCTTTCCAGATAAACTTTCTTTCCTCGTGGATCCCTCCTCCTCCCCTCCCTTTTTCTTTCCCAGACAAACTCCTTTCTCCCTCTCCTTCCCTCTGTCCCACTGTCAGTCTAATTCCATTGGTGTCAGACCTCCCAGGTGGGCCCAGACGCAGGTAGATAGCTACCGCGGTGGGGAAGCTTCTCTCCTGTCGGCTTCCTGACGCCTGACCTGCCCCCCCTCCTCCACCACCGCCACCACACACACACACACACACACTCCCACACATGCACACCTTGCCTCAGGGGGGTCAGTGTCATTGTTGGCATTGGGCACATGCTTGTCGTAGTGCAATATTAAATCTTCTCATTTGATTTGGACTGTAATTATGTCGTAAAAACAAACTGGCTGTGAAGCCGTGGCCCGCCAGTGTGATCTACTTTCATCAAGTGCAGACTGGCTTAATTATAGAGTGCGCCATACACCCATCTTTCACTGGGCAGCTTTTCCTGCTGCTTCTTTAAGCCATCACATTCTTTTATTGTGCGTTAATCACAAGGCAATTGGGCCGTTTGCAATGGCTGGGGGTAGATTTTTAACACTGGTCTGTACACATCCTGGGAAAAAAAGTCAAGAGGTAAGCAGTTGTACACGGTAATGGAATCTGATGCCTCCTCTATTTCTGCGGTGTACTTAATGATATGGTTTTCATACCACAAAGGTATTCAAATGTGAGGAATCTCTGCAGACAATAAAGGATTTTCTGTTCTTTGTGCGCTTCAAATTGAGTGTGTGAGGTTAGACAGATAAATGAGCAAATTTGACAATAAATGACCAAATCTCATCAAAAGAAATCACACTGATGTGAACGACTGTAAATAAAACTTAGATCTTTCCCCCATGGGATTTTATTTCTGTTTCATTATCTTAAGAGGGAGCCGTAAAACACTTGAAGGAATAACGCTCAAGTATGAAGATCTATGAATTTTACGAGCAAATTATTTCCTCATATAGCCACGGCTTTTTATCTGGCTTTTACAGCCAGACATCTGAAATGCATGTTTGTTTAGGCCGATATTTGCCACATGGCTAAGTCAAACCAGATTCCACCTTCACATCAAGTCGCACAGGAGGACGCCAGATGCCAAATGGCAACATATGGCAATATGTATATTAATTTTTTGCTGTGCTTCATGCAATATGTTTCAGATCACTGCTTTGAAACACTCAAATGATTGAATGATTTGTATTACATGTAATATCTCTAACTGATCTTTAGTTTCTAGCCCAACCATTGTACCCAAAAGTATAGGTCAGCTTCACACAAACTGCAAAATAAACAAACTCGACAGATTTGTGTCCTCAATATGTTCTGAATGAGAGAAAAAAGTCTAAAGGAATTGTACAAAGCATTTTGAAAATTGCTTAAATCTTATCTTACCAAAATGCCTTTTTCAGCCCCAGTATTTATTGAGGAGAACTGGGTGGGACAGAAAATCTGAAAATGTTTGTTACTCATAAAAGTCTCCTTTTTAACATCAGATATTAGTCCTAAGAGATCCATGTGGTGGTAATTTAAAGGTGTTTCTTATCATTTTTTGCTTTCTAAAAATCAAGAATAGAAGGAGATTTATTTATTTATTTATTTATTTAAACAACGAGGTTGTGTAATGAGATTTTGACACAGTTCCCTCTCTTTGATTGATTTCAATTAATTAAATCAACATTACCATGTCAGTATATCTGTATACAAGACAAAAGAAATTGGCACTCATCCATATAGATATTTTTGAAAATAAGCTATTTTGATTAAAATTGATTGGCTTGGAAAATTGAAATTTCACAGGCCATGTATTGATATTCCTTTGATAACTTGAGATCAGCAATGTCAGGAGATGATCCTGACTCATTTTCAGTATGAATAACATGATGACATAAGACAACTTTGCAAAATAGGAATTGAAGTTGACATTTTTAAAGCTGAAGACCTGACGATGACCCAGATGACTTCAGAGACTTAAAAAGGCAAAAGAATTTTGAGTCTACTCCAAGCCATTTTCAAAGTAAATGCGAAAACAGAAACTTGATTGTCATAGCGCCACCTTGAGGTGAATGGGTGTAATTTTTTGCCTGAGATATGGGTAAAATTTGCAACCTCCCTGCGAATTTTGGTGAGTTTTGTCCTCATGTTTTTTGCTGCACAAACACTTTTAGTGGAGAAAAATAATAGTCAGAAGAGGAAGTGGAAGAATAATGACAACAAAAACAATAAGGATCCGCAGTGAGCAACACTCCTTAGACACCTATTGACAAAATCTAGGGTCTTGAAGCAGCCATTTGACCATAATGAAAGCCAAGGTACAATTATAATCTTGATGTCAATGCTCAGTGGCAGCCAATAAGAGAACACAGTAAGGGTTAATGTCAGAGACGAGTGTGTGAGGGAGGGATAAAGGATGGAGCTGTCTGGGGACTGACCCCTTTATGTCTTAATAGTTGAGCTGAAAAAGAGGGGAGACTATGAAAGCTGAAGGGTCACAGAGGGAGAACTCCCTCGTTTTTGTCTCTCTCCACCGGCCTTTTATGATGGGTTCATCTCTGTTGTGACAGGTGTGTGAAGTGGGCACCTTACTGGAGGTAATTGCCATTTCTCTCCTGTGGGTCATTGTTTGTCCCTATGCCTGAAAAGACCATTAGAAAGAGAGGATTTTTAGGCTGTTACAGCTAGTGGCAGGGTAAGAGACGAGGACTCTAATTCTCTTGTTCTCTCAGGCATAAATTGAATTAAAAATCACAATTATAAAATATTCAAAATATTCTGAAAACTGGAGCGGATCCATTAACAGTGTGGCGTGCTGTACATAAACACAGACAGTAAACACACCCTGCTGATGCTGCTGTTCTTTAGCTGGAACAGACTGCTGTGGCTTCACTGCAGAAACCATTATGGTGCCACTGAGGAGAGTCATAAAGGTGATTAACAGCTGCTTCTAATTAAAGATCAATGGAGAGTCTTTCTGAGGTGATTTGTTATATGAATTAGGATGCCCACTGTCCATTAATGACATCAGGCAATGTCACTGTAACAGACTGGCTATTGATTCACCCTTGTTTGAGACACAGCTCCATCTAAACTATAGATCATGACGACACAAGATGTTGGCATTTGTTTATGAATGTGCCTTTATTTAGTGTACACTGTAAAAAAAAAAAAGTTTTAACTTAGAAATGCCAGAGTCTGAGCGAGAGTCCTGCACGGGTTTGCAAACTCGTCCCTGCCTACAACCCCCAAAGCTTAGAACCAGAGTCAGTCGGTTAACCGCAATTATCTGCAAGTCAAATCCAGATCCACCCAGAACTGTGAATATAAGCCCTGTGACTGACCTGCACCCGTGATTAAACACATGTCACTCGTCTTCTTAACTGGTGCAGCACCATGTGTTCCTGCAGCTGTCCATGTGTCCATGTGTTTCCATAGTGACGGCGAGCCCTGCTTGTGGCTATCAAAAATACTTTTTATAACTTTTTACAAGCAGCAACGCCACTGATTATGTTACTCTCACAGTCATTGAACGCACCAAAATCCTCCCAAATTTCCGACCTGGCCTTCGATGATGTATCTTCCGCAATTTGGTGTCCTCCACTGTCTGTTTTTTGCCTTAATATGATCCATTTTAGCTAGCAGTTAGCCTACATCAGTGTCAGATCAAACAGTGACGTCACCACCATGGCTGTGTCATAGGCTTTCACAATAAAATCTTGGCAGTATGATCGGCTTGACATCACAGTATTAGTGGATATAAGTGTTAAAAGTACTGCACAGTCATTTTAATTCCTGATTTCTCCTGAGGACAAAAAATACGTTATTAAATTGTATGTTATATTATCATTCTCACCTGCTGCCCTCCCACAATTAATTCACTTTTACCCTGTGCTCGCAGCCGTGAATTTATGGAAATATATATTTTATACTTTATACAGTGTTGTTGTAGGTCACGTGGTAGATACCCATGTTTACCTGACCCGGTGCAGGACTCTAGTCCAGGCTGCCATAAAATTGTAATCTGACTGAATTTGAAAAGTTGAGGTAATTTTGACAAACATTACAGACAAATTAGATTTCCTTTTACATTTAATTTTGAAAGTTAGTTCTTCATGTCACACAAAGAACTTACAGTTGCAGCAGCTCCTGTTGGAGCTACTTCACTCCAGCAGTGACACAAAGATGATATGTGACATTGCTCTCAATGATTTTTTTTACATTTTTAGCGTAAATGAACATGCTGCATTGAACATTTCCATCATATATGTTTTCTTCAAATTGTACAAAAGACAGTTCTGAGGAGAGTTTTAACCCAAGCAATGCATGGTGGGAAGTCTGTTAATATGTGGATCATGTTTCTTTAGAAACTTAATTTATTGAATTGATTATACTCTGTACAGCACATTCAGTCAACTCAAAATTTTGAGTGAAATGACTTCGAGTTAGAAGAACTAAAGTTTAGAAGTTCTGAAGTGTTCTGAAAATAAATGCCAGAAATGATGTTTAATTAACTTGAACAAATAAAACTTATATATTTGCACTGAGTTAATAAGAAAAGATGAGATGATTCTACTAAATTCCCGTTTGAGTTTTTACAGTGTGGGTAAAAAAAAAATAACAGACACTCTTTAACAGCAGACCCCCCCAGATGTGTTTGAAAATGTATGGCTTTTATTTAATGTATAAATTGCATCAGAAGATGGATAAGTGGTATACGTCTTTATGTTGGAGCTGAGGTGGTGGGATTTGAAAAGCTGAAGTGCAATGCTCCCACATCCTGATTCAGTAATCAGACATCATTACAGATCAGCAATGCATCACAGGGGGTAAGA
Source organism: Lutjanus erythropterus (assembly GCF_056507025.1). Classification (NCBI taxonomy): domain Eukaryota; kingdom Metazoa; phylum Chordata; class Actinopteri; order Lutjaniformes; family Lutjanidae; genus Lutjanus; species Lutjanus erythropterus. Next base: position 12,276,190 of record NC_139331.1, read on the forward strand.
GGGCCGTGAAAGAACCAAGTTGTAGAGTTGATTTCATATGACCATTATTCTAAATACCTTCTGCAAGTAATTTTATGCACTTTAAGAGGCTTCTGAGCTTGACTACCTGTATAGACCTCTCACAGTGGAGATATTGATTTGTCGTAGCAGGAAAAGCACAGGTATAATAAATTATATGCTTTGTGTCATCGAGCCAGAATGTACAATGCCCCAGCCCTGAAGCTCCTGAATGGAGTGTAGCCATTAGAAAATATATACTCGTGTTTGATAAGTCGGTGTATCCGTTACTTTCAAATGCATATTAGGCAAATCATGGCAGATATACTTTTTATGCTTGAGAAGTGTGTAACATCTGTAAACCCAAGGTCAGTCCTTGAAAGCGCGCATTTACAATCCAGTGTGCACCAACAAATGTGGAGGATGGCATGGCCCCTCTGATTTCTGCACATTATACACATTCAATGCACAAGTCGAGTGAATTACTTTTGCTGCTTCCTGTCTCGAGAGCAGGGCTTCCTTTTTCAACTTTTTCAGCTCAAGAGGGACCCAAACTTGTAAAAATACATCATGAATCTGCATTTATAATCTATTGATAAAGGAGACAACAAACCACTTGACGGATTTTTCTACTGTGAAAACACTGTCTCTTGAAAGTCTCACATTTGCACAGGGAAAAAACTTTTGACTTGCTGCTGCTGAGAATGCTTCATTTGGAGAAGTCTGTCCAATTTGTTCACTTTTAAGTTCTCATTACTGAGAAACTCCCCACATAATACACTGAGGTATCTCATCAGCTTCTTGAATGGCTTTGGTAAGGCCAACATTTATCTCCATGTATTTTCATTTCAAAATCATGTGCACAGTTGAGAGAGAGAGAGAATCACAGAAGTCATTGAACATTCCTCAGCCAGAGAGCGTGAACATGTTCTCGCCCAGGTTTGTGAGAAAGAGGGGGGGTGCAGCCCAACACACAGCATCTGAGCTGAACAGACCATGTAAAAAGAAAGTTACTGCATGTTAACTCCAGTTCTATGCTCTATATTGTGCATATAACTAAGGGAAATCACATAGCTTTATTACTCTGCCAATAGCCAAGCTCTGAGAACATCACTTTATACTTAGTCTGGATGGCCACATTTCTGTTGTCTTTCAAAAACATAAAACACAAGAGGACATGTGAGGAATGGAATAAACTGCATCTGCTCTAATGCAAGCATACTAGCTTCAGTTGGGTCTTCAGCCAAACTTGTGTAGGCTGGTGCTGAATTAAAGTGGGCTGACAATGACACATCACTCTTAGGTCCAAGTCAGGTTAGCTTAGTTCACATCCTGGCTGTCTTCCTGGGGTGATCAGTCCAGCTAGGTGAGTTTCAAAGTTGTCTGCATTAATGTAGTCCCTGCACTCGATTCCTATGTTAATGAATATATTTGTCATTTCCCCAACTGACCACAGTTTACTGGGACACAGCTAGCTTTAGCATTATGTACACGGCTGTTATTTTAGACAGTTTCACAAGGTTCTTGTTTAAAAACGGTGAGCACAGTTTAAATCCTTCCCAGCCAAGGACCCTCTTACAAGAAATAATCCCATAAATCCAGAATAATTTGATGTCCCCCATTTTATATGTAGTTAAGTGAAGCAAAACCCAAGTGAAATTAAGTGGATGGACCATGTCACAGAATACCCATCTACATTTAATGGTGACAAGTGCTTGACTGGCAGGAAGACAAGTTCTAGATGGGAATGCAACCAACTATTTGAGTTAAATATTTGACTGAAGCCTTTTGTAGTCAAAGTAATTAGAATTTAAGTTTCAGACCCCATTTGACACCTACTCTAGAGGATTATTGCAATATATTTTGGCTATTGCCTTTAGTAACTCTAAACTGGACTACCTTGTAATTGTAAACAAAATCAGAGGAATTATAGGAGTTTAAAGTTATTTTATTGTCTTAAAACATCTGCAGGGACTCAGTGCCCAACCTGAAAGACAGGAAAAAGCAAATTTAAAAAGTAAATCTCAAACTTTTACAATATTCAGATTGCTGCATTCATCAGTACAGTACCTTGCTCAGGCCTTGTTTCACCAATAATGTCGTTCAAACACCCTGCTCACAGCTAGTGCTACCAGTTCTGCTTTACAGGTTGGCTGGGTTGCTGGACGCTCTGAGGGACTTGGCTGAGCTGCTGGACGATCTGAGAGACTTGGCTGGGCTGCTGGACGATCTGAGGGTCTTCAAAGTCAGCAGGGAAAGTCTCGACCTGCTGAATGCTTGGTCTGGCAGGATAGTAGTCTCTTTTGTAGTGAGAGTCTTGCCAGTGGTCCGTCCCCTGCTCATAGCTGCTGTTGTAGTGAGTGACTGTGCCTGGAGGATACTGGCCCGTCAAGAGCATGTAGTTATAAGGAAAACCATACTCAGGCAGCAAAATTCTGCTAGGGCCCGATGGCTGAGTTTCACTGGTAAAGTCTTGTCCACTCAAACCGTCAACACCAGTAGGCGGTGGCAGGAAGCCTTGCTCTTCAGTCTCAGATTCATAGCTGCCATGCTCAAAGAGGTTTTCATACTGGGACAGTTCACCTGCCTGGAACACAGGGCCAGGTGGACTCAAGTTGCCAGGCCCAAGTGGTTCAGGGGAACCGAACTGGTCTTGTTTCCTCATCAGGAAAAGGACTGGGTGTTGCAACTGCCCAGGCTACATCTAGGAGCAGAAGTTACAGATATTAAGCATTTTAAAATACAATTTAAAGTTAAGATTACAAGAGTAGAGTTCATTGTGTTAGTAAAGAGAGACTACCAGTTGAGAAACAAATCTGGTTTATATTCAAGTTACATTAGCATCAGTTACCTTAACTAGAGCCTGCAGAAGGGCTGCTAGCATATCCTGTACTCATAGCTACAGGTGCAGCAAAAGCACTAGGGCTTTAAGAAGCTGCTGGTTCCCTCTGAACGCTGGGTTGGGGGAAACTAGGTTGGTTTTGTGGAGGTAGACTTGAGACCACTCTATCTGGAGCACCAGACCCAGAACCTGCAGGGGCAAATCCACCAGAAGAAGGTGCATTCCAGGTAGCGCTAGCAAGAGCAGGCTTTGTACTAAATTATCTGTACTTTGTGTTTGTTATTGTGTGTTTCTTGTTCATCTGGTGTGATTTGTTTCTCTTTTTAGTGTAGAAAAATCATTTAACGTGCCTAAGCAAGATCAAAACACAATATTTTGTCATACAGCTTTCTTTTTTATGAGAAATCACCGTTAAGCCAAATATCACTTTCTCCAATCCAGAAAAACTACATGGGTAAAATCTATAACTTTACTGCGCAGAACAGCAGGAGTTGTTGCTTTATAGCTGTCACGAGCTGTTACTCTGAGTGACTCCTGTGTTTTAAAAGGATAATTTGGATTCACTGAAGTCACACAATATCAAAGTCAAACTAATAGATTGAGGCAGTGGTAGACCACTGTGAGGTAAAATTACTTATTTCACCTATGGAGCTTGTTTGGTTTGGAGAGAGTGGTATGTGGCTTATGTAGCAGCAGTTTCCCATTAGAAAAGGCTGTCTGATGGCAAAGTAAAATGATGAAAATTAGCATACACTTACACTGACATTGACTTTTTAGGTAGACTAAATTAAGTTTTGTTGCTGACCATCCACAGCATCGCTTAGCTTCTTTGCTCTTGCTCCTCTCTGCTTCTTCAAACTGGGGGTATTGTGAGCAGTATCTTCTGTACACTAGCTATACATGAGTAACTCATACAAACCCATGTTTAATAATCTGAATTATCCCTTTAAAACACAAGGAAAGATATACAGCCTATCATGTGGCTCCCTGACAGGAGAAAACAGAACTAGGAAAAGTACCAACATCACGCAATCGTCTACAGCAGTTTTTCGTTACACTATCATATTAAGACGAAAACTTTGACCCAACTCATGACCTGAAGAACACATCTGATTAAACTGCACGGCTATATGAGAAATCTAAATGCGTTTGATAGTGGCACATCCCTTCATTAAGATCTTACCCCTCTATACCCAGCTTGAGACTGTGCCAAATGTGCCGTGGTTCTGCATTGTGACAATTTCCGGCACTTCAGATGTGTATTTCCTGGCTTTCTAATCAGAATGCTATTTTGTATCTCAAAAGGGGCTCCATTCAGCCCAACATTAACAGCCCTCGTCTGTGATAATGTGGATGCTTCGGGCCATAGGCCACCAGCTGCATCCACTTGTCAGTCTTTGGTACAGATGCCCTGTCTGTCTGCTGTGGCGAATGAAACTCATGGACTAAATTGGCACTTATTGTGCAGAATGATTTTATGTACGCATTTTAATGTGCCTCATCCAATTCCTTAACATGGTTTAATTATATCTGCTGACAGTCATCTCAAATTTTAAAATGATTTAAATGGAAAGCTCCTGTCCCTCTTGTAATTTATGTCTTTGAGTGGCCAGTGGAGACCAAATGGAAAGGCTATAGATCTTTGTATCAAACCCCGAATACTCGCAGGCAATTTATCCAAATCTGCTGGATTTTTCTGTGCATCATATTAGTTTCTCATACAAATCAAATGAAGAGAACTCAATTATGATGGATCAATAATTCAGCATTCTCAATTATGCTTTAATTGTAAGAAGCAATATCATCCAATCTTATTGTGCGGATAGGTGTTGTTGCTCTGCAGAGCTTTGGCTGATTGTTTGTATGAGATTAGAGCTGTGTATCACCGCAAAAAATCAGGCAATGTCACAGAGCCTCAGATAGCCGGCAAGTGACACGTGCACAGACACACTCCCAGATACACACACACTCACACACTCTTAATGACACAAACACATAACATAAAGCCAAATGCTGCCACTAAAATTTGCATGGTGCTCAGTAATGCATTAGTGAACATCACTTGGCAATCTGTTCATACGGGCTTAATTGGATTTTAATACCGCCTCTGATCTTGTTTTCTAATTAACGGCGGTGGCTGGCAACCAAGCAGAACCATGCACCCAGCAACACCTTTGATCCCGGCCATATGGAGTTCCTCCAAGCACGCTGGGGATGTAAAAATCCCTCACCTAGACGTGGGCGAACAACAGGCCCCCGAATCAAAATGGATGGGGTGAGGAGAATGAAGGAGGGTGGAGAATGGAGGAGTGTGGGAAGGGGGGGGGGGGGGGGGGGGGGGGCAGCACAAGGTGGCGGTGGAGGGGGTGGGCAGTGGCATGTGTCATCTGCACATCCCGGCGGCATTGTTATTGATTAATTTCTCTCACGATCAGTTGTGATCACAGATACATAAAACATGAGAGGGGGGACAGAATGCCTGTACACCTTATCATCCTTGCTGCCATTTGACACCCCTTCCTTGCTACCTGGAAATGTCAATAGCTCTTCTAATCTGTTTACTTCTCCCCTTGTGGCCACTGCTTTATGCTTTTGATGAAGGGCTGCCAAAAATGTGTCCTTTTCTACCCTTGCTTTTCCTGTTTTGGCAGACAGAGTGCGGGTATTAAACTTTACATCTGCACAGTCACCCCCGGCTCTCTTGACGTTATTTAGTTATTTAAAAGGAAAACACTTTTAGATCCAGTGTCCAAAATTCAGATTGATCAATAGATATTAAGACAGCTTTGGGGCTTAATTCCTGTGTACTCAGCCAGTTTTTGGAGGCTGAATGTTTAGATGATCAGCATATTGACCAAAGCCACCCTGCAGCCTCAGCACCAAAGGTAACATATCAGAAGTGGAAGCCTCTAATTAATTGATCTTCACGATGCAATCAATGCTCGAGAAATGCTTTTGGAAATTATATATACATATATATATATAATATATATATATATAAAATGTAATGTTTTCAAATGCCATATCAAATTAAATATCCTCTATGCTTTAACTGTCCTCCTAGTGTCGACACACCTCTAGGTCATGTGCATGAATAAGTCAGACCTTAGACATATATATGTAGATGTTGCATTGGCCTTTGGATCATTTGTCAACATTGCTGCAATACTGGCCATACATGTAAAAGGGGGAGCTGTAGTTTGTCTAAATAAATAGCATGGTAATGGTGATTTCCCAAACTAATTTCCTGTCAAGAGTTAGATGCAGAGACTGATACTTCTTTAACATCTTAACAATAAAGCTGCTGTGTGTCCAGTTAGCTTAGCTTAGCATAAAGACTGGAAACTGCTGGGAGGGAGAAACTGCCAGCCTGGCTCTATCCAAACATAGCAAAATCTACCTACCTGTACCTCTAAAGCTTGCTGTTAAATGCATATGTATACTCTGCTACTATACAATGACAAAATTAAGTAGTTTTATGACATTGTGAAATAGTGTGAGATCACAGGACTTGTTTTAATTGTTAAACAGACACCATAGGTGATTAAATCTATCTCATTTGTATTCACATTGTGTTTTGTCATGTTTGCGACTTCAACTCATCCTGTGTTTTCCTGGATGTTATAGCAACTAGCGTTTAGCAGGAGACGTACTGTTACCTTCAATAAATTACAAATTCATCTGCAGTTGAACATTGTTTGAAACATTTGGGATAATGTAAGCAAAAAAGTCAACAATATACATATAACATAGGTCCTGTTTTTATATATTGTAATGTGGAAATGTTATATTATTATAGCTTTAATGTCTGTATGAAAAATCTGATATATGATATAACTTAGCACAAAGATTGGAAACAGTGAGCAACTGTTAGCCTGGCTCTGTCCGAATGCATAGCAACTGTACCTCTAAAGCTCACTCTCAAAACATTGTATCTTGTTTCTTTTATCAGTGCAAAAACCAAAGTGTAAAAACAACAGGATGCGGTTTCATCAGGGGTTATATGCTCATCTACTTTTTGGCCGCCGCAAGCAGTGGCATCCGTGAGTCTTTGTCGGTTGCATTTTAACCTCGTGGTCACAACAGGATTTCATCGTAAACAAATGAGATATGACATAGTAACTGAGCTTCAGAAGTGCTGGTGTGGATTTTGTTATCTTTGGACAGAGCCAGGCTAGTTTCCCCTTGTTTCCAGTCTTTATGCTATGCTAAGCTAAGCTAAGCTAACCAGTTGCTAACTGTACATTCATATTTATCATTGAGACTTAGCAAGAAGGCGAAAAAGTGCATTTTTAATATTTTTAGACTCAGTCTGTTTATCTTTGGTTGCTTTGTTTCCATGTGTCACCTTTTGCACACTGCTTAACAAAGTTAGAGTATGCCCTCAAGGCTATGGAAATTCCTGAGCATCTATAAGGTGTATGGTAAAACACTGTGCACTATATGTAATTGGTCAGGTCAAGTCGATGCAGCTGGATTTGTTGTGTAGTCTGGAAGACATTTAACAAGCCATCCTAGAGGCTTTAACAGTCCTACTAGGTCACCAGTATTTAACCTCTATGGGTGGCTGCAACCTTGAATTTGAGTGAGAGTAATGATGGCACACAAGACAATATGGTGATCATCCATGCATGATGAATTTTTTTAGTTGAGCAAGCTGCCATTTTACTGCTGTCTGTCAGAAAGCAGCTCATTAACTATGCATATCAATTAAAAAACCTGAGCAAATGTGACAAATTTTATATCTACAGCAGTTTGATTGACAAGCAGAAGGATGGTGTTATTAAAGGGTGTCAAATTTCCCCAGCGCTGACGGATACAGTGTTTCGGGTAAGTTTACATTAACACGCCCAGTATGAAACAATATGATTAGGTGAGGAAATGTGATTCTTATAGTAATGTATCCTTAAGTGTTGATCATAGCAGCAGCAGCTCTGATTAGAGAGTGTTTAAGTCCACACAGACACTCTCATGCTGCTGTTTGGCAAATCACTCTGTCTTTAATTCTTACTTTTGCAGAGAGGCACTCTGACATCAGATGGCCTTCTACAACAATGGCAAAGAAGAGGGAAGGCCTGAAAGTCTCCGCCAGTGATTGCACCTGAATAATGATGCCTTTTTACATGCTGGTTGTTTGTCCTTCACAGGGCAATTATTTGAACAATGTGTATATATTCTTTTGAGGAGGATTGTGACATATTGTGCCCTGGCTAATGACTAGAAATGCATTAAGACTAAAGTGGGGTTTCTAATGGAGATGGCTGACAAGGCCTGAAGGCCTTCTCTTTCTTTTATATGGAACTCTTTTCTTTTTATGAAAAGAGAAATCCTTGCCCTCGTTAAATTATCAAATTGTCCTTCGACCTCAGCATGTCACAAAGTTTCTCATCTTTCTATCAAAGACACTTTCAGGCACATTGAACGCTATGTTTACTTAAGTGGCATATTTGATTTCAGCGTCATTTCTTTTAAAACTTAATGGATGACCAAAATGGAAAGTGGCCTTAGCTTGAAACGCCTGAAACAATAACATGTTAATGACTAACTCAATTCCTGCCATGTTGTACGCTTGCCAGGTCGACATACTTAAACTCAGTAGGAAAGCTATTATAAGCATGCACAACACACCCTCTGAAAATATATCATTTTTAGACAATGCTTACAGTCTCTAGATGATCACATTTTAAATAATATACACATTATTATTTGCTTAAACCGCTGACTGTATATCAAGGTGGATGGCGTGTCTCCACTTACTCCAGCTGTACAAAAATGAAGGAAATATCACAGATACAGGCGCTGACATCTTGCATTGGTGACATCATTTGGACAGGCCATTCACACCAAAAAACGTGCGTCTTGGTCAAAAGTGCAAATAACTTTTTATGACTGATATGTCAGTTTATTGTTAAGCGGCGCTACCTAGTGTATGACAGGAGAAGTACAAGATGCGAGAAATTGTGCAATGATGTAACTTCCGTCATTTAACTTATGTAACATGGTTATTTTAACCCAAACCACAGACATTTCCTAAATGTAACTCAGAAGCTTTCTCACCTTAATCTAACCAAACTGCGACAGTTTTACAACGTAAACGATGTCTGTAATGTCACGTGAGTTATGATGTCTGTCAGTTTTGCACCATAAACAAGAGTAATTGACAGTTTACCTGTTTTGTTATTTGGGTACAAGTTTTGTATTTGGAGCCAGAGTCTATGCAGTGTCAGGGTTGAAGTCCTGGTATCAAAGTCCCGCCCCTACACTAACCAACACAACTAACAGCAAGGCTCAGCTGCCAAACCAAACTGATCAGAAAAACGAACATTTGAACAAACATTTGTGCGATAAGAACTGCCTAAAATGACAGAAACTATCTTTGGGAAAAATTTCTTCGATGTGTATTTTGATTTTTTATTTTGCCCATGTTCAATCTGATAACATGAAAGTGCCAGAGTAATCGAGATGTTTTGGTTTCACTTTTGAGGAGATGTCATGTTGTCCATCTTATATACAGTCGATCACAATATAGCTCAAACTGGTAAGCAAACCAGTGGATGATGATCTTCTTCTCAGCTGCCACAATGCTAATTGCAAGACATAATTTCATGTTTTCTTAGACACATTTATGCAGCACATCCAAATTCTTACCACTTATTTTAATACTTCCAAGTAAGCAAGTCTAGTCAATTATAGACTAAAAGTAATAAACATTTTAAAATCTTCATCTGATATTTAAAAAAGTTATCTAAAAAGGTCATTACATGATTGTTTGAAAAAGCACAGGCAGCTCATGCTATCTTACAGTGTTTTACAGTGTTTGTCCGTTCACACGTCAGCTGCCCCGTGGCACAAAAGCTGCTCCACCAGTTTGTCTGACAGAGTCACACAGGCCTGTTATTCAAACTGTTAGCACAGACAAAAGGTTATAATATATAACAACTCTTGCTATGACACTTTTAGTGGCAGATATTTTAATTGCAAAATATTGTTTGATTTAGTTGCATAGAAGAAGGAAAATTGCTTATCCACTTAACCAAAATCACACCATTTAATAAAACACAGATTATAGAACAAGTTACTTAGCCACTAATGTATATTTTATTAATACATTAAATATGTATATTTTGAAGAAGCAGACTGAACTTATATAGCACTTTTCTATCTTAGAGGTCCAGTGTGGAAGGTTTATGAGAATCAATTGTCAGAATATGGCAAAAATGTAATAAATAAGTATATATAGATGGAGCATAGTCACCTGAAAATAAGAATCATGTGTTCTTGTTACCTTAGAGTTTATATCTACATGGGGGGGGGGGGATCCTCTTCCACAATCAGCCATGTTGCACCACCGTGTTTCTACAGTCGGCTAGAACGGACGAACCAAACTAGAGACAGCCTTTCGCATTTTACATATTGTGGCCAACATAGGTTCTCGCACACTTGGAAGGGCACTGTAAGACAAAGTAATTGCAAACTGTTCAATGCTATGAAATCCTACACACTGGTCCTTTAAAGGCTCATTTATGCCCCCTTTACATATGAAAATAGATACATAACAGCCACTGCCCACATACTTCTAGGTGTCCTTTATGTTGTCATGGACATGTTAAGCAATACATCCACTAAAGGGAACCTAAAGCCGAAGAAGAAGAAGAATCCAAAGTTTTGGACAACAACAGAAACGTCAATGCTGAAGGAGGTTGTACCTCCTGAGAGAGAAAGGCAAAAGTGTATCCTGTTGGTGTATCTTGTACTATTGACTACACTACAACACTGCCACCCCACAACTACTGATGGTAGTGCTCTGTTTTGTTCGCATCTGTTAGCTTTCAAACAATGTGCACAAAAATGAGCATTAGAACAGAATGCTCTGTCTGTATCTACACCTAATATTAAGCATAAATGTACCTTAAAAGACAAAGCAAACATTCACACACTGATTGTGATGCTGCTCACATGCAAAGCGGCACTGGCTTGTTTCAGCTTCGGCCCAAGGACACTTTGACATCTGGACTTAAGGAGGCAGAGATCAAACTGCCAACCCAGAGATTGTTGGATAATACACTCTTCCTCCTGGGCTACCACCCCACTAAGCACTGATGAGCTAATCTGTATTAAAAATAACACATGGGTTGTCTCAGTTATGTGATGGCTGCAAATTATATATCCTTAAGACAGAGTCCTACAACATTGAATTCAAGTTTGGAAATGGATTGACTAAGAGGTTTGGATACAACAGACATGTCATCTGAAGGGGATCAAGGTTTTAGCCATAAAGTGCCAGGGCTACACTTAATAACAAATGGAATAAAGGTTGCGCCTTTAAGCTGACTTGGTCTCTCAACAGTAGAGCTCAGTTTGTAAATCAAGATGATAATTTGACCATAACATGATAATTGTGGGATAGTGAGATGAAACGAGAGAAGATTTAAATTGATCCTAGGCTTAATGACAAACAGAAAGACGCAGTAAAAGAAAGATGAAAACACCCACATGGGATCATTTGGCTGAAGGTAAAGTGTACAGTATGTCTGTGTACCGTATGCACACATACAACAAATATGTGTTTGGCCGGGAGTGTAAGTCATATAAGGCCTAATTATGGGTTCCACAGAATAGACAAAAAAAATACTCCTCACACACACACACACACACATATGCATCATACACATTGCAACGTCCACAGTGGTGTACACGCCCATTGTACTTAGCCCAGGGTGATTCTGGCACAGACACAGAAACCAAAAGACAAGTCATATCAGCAATACAAACTGTCCTCAGGTCAAAAGTGATGAACATCAGTGGAATACCACAGCGAGTTACACTCCGAGAAGCAGTTAGGTGAAAACGTTGGAATGAGCCACCTTGCTCAATCAGTGTTATGAAACAGACCGAATAAACATGCATTTGACTATAAGTTTGATTTATAGTAGGTGCCTTTTATTAGCTGTGTAAGTCAGGCTAGAATAGACTGTATCTCTGTAAGAGAGTTTAGCAATCCAGAGCTCTGTTCCACAATTAAAAACTAATTTCTGATTAGCAAATCAAAGTTGTGTAAATTCGCAATACTTGCAACTAGCCATTATAATGTATGTACATGTATGAATCCATGTGTGCATGCATTCACTCACACACAAACACAACTATGTATCTTTATGGGGACAGTGCAAGGTGTGGGATTAATTGACACCAATGGAAAAAGGAACTTTCTGCCAAGTCTGCTGACACCTGCCGCAAGGCTATACAATCAACAGTTCATAGGTTATGAAAGGGGCTAAAGTATGGGGGTGTGGTGAACTGCACCAGGAGGTGGAATAAGTCACTAATGAAAAACAAACTGCCAAGTGCAATGATGCCTCCTACAAGAGTCTGCGACAAACAGTTCACAAGTTTGGCTATGTTAGAAGTTATAGGCCACTCCCACTGCCCCGCCTGCTTTTAGACAGTTATTGTGAACTATTAATCAGCTGTTCTTTGGATCATGACAAACCTTTCCACAAAATCAGTAAATCCATTTAGAAGTCAGGAGTCTTTTTGCGGAAGGCCACCTCCATTGCCACGTCCCCTTTCCCCCAGTAGGCATCAACACAAACAAATGCCTTAACACACAAACACATACTTTACCTCCATGCCAAAATAAAGCTTCCCTTGGGCGAAAACTGCGGTTGCCAAAGGGTGGGGAGTTCTTGTGAATCGATTGTCTAGTTGGCCAGTGTTGTCAGATGTACCACAATTATCATGTTTGTAGCATGAATTCCATAAACCTGTGACAAAACGTTGTTTGAGAGCAACCAATCACATCAGCACTGCACTGATCAAGCAGCTGATAGTATCTCAAGTAGTACGATAATGTTATAATACAAAAATTTCAAAGCAGCAGTATGATTTTGCTACATTTTGGCTCAGCAGAGAAGCTTTAATTTCTCATTTCGTTTTCTCGAGTTGAATCGTTCTTAATTTTACGCTAGTTTTAAGGGTTGGTGCAACATAAAGATTAAACAATTATTTAATCAGAGACTCACACAGTCAAGAGGAAAATATATATATTTGACAATAGATCTCAGTCACTGATTGCATAGAAATGATAATTATGAACAACTTATGAACACTCAAAACTATAAAAGCAGCAGTCTTGTAGGAGCATCACATGTAAATGCTAGAGTGTGAAGGACAAGAATACAGGTAGTCTCCATACCAGAGGAAGGAATTTCAAAAGAACATGGTCAAGTCAGAACCCCTTTGTCACATGGCAATTCACTCCTTTTCTGCCTGCCGTCAAAGGAGGAGATTAAGTTGTCAAAATGTGGGTCTTGGTCCAGACTGGTCTTTTGAGTGGATATTCACTAGTCTGATCTCCGCCACTGCTAATAGACAGAGCTCAAAGGGGAGCAGAGAGAACAGAGGAGGGAGAGGGGTAAGAAGGCTTTAGGATCACTTTACCTGGATTCGGCAGTGTGGCGCTGGTGGATTAGTGCCCCGGGCCTCATGGCACGCTAGTCTGCAAACACCCCCATAACACTGTTCCACAGGTACAAACACACATGCACACACACGCTCATTTACAGCACGGTGGCCAGTCAACATACAAATACACGAATTAGAGGGTCATTATGATTAAGGACATGCACTGTAAATCATTTTAAGCTGCTTCAACGTTCCCCTGCTGCCTTAGAAATGTGAGTAAATTTAACAGGGGTTGAATAATTGGTTCAGAGTCGTCTTATGAGTTTTTAAAATGTTAAACAAATTCAGTCAAATGAACTTGAGATAACATTCAAGTTCAATATTAAGATATTAAGTTGAATCAGCTAACTGCATGAGGGCAGAGACTGAATTCAATAAAATGTTTTAAAGAGACACAGCAAGTTTCCATACCGTATGTTTTCTTTACAAAACAGAGGGGGTTGTAGAGAGAAACTATGCATGTGGGGAATTCTGCAATAAGCTGATCATGTTTTCTTCAGAAACTTAATTTAATAAGTTAAGTAAACTCACAGAAATACATTAAATTAACTGAAAAGGCTTCAAGTCAGAGCAACTCATATTTGTAAGTTCTTAAGTGATTAAACTAATTAATTCAGTTAAATGAACTGACAAGTTCAATAAGCTTAAAATATTTAATTAATAATTAAGTTGCATTAACTAAGTGAATGGGGTGAGGACTGAATTTGATACCAACCTTAATCATGGCTAGCATCTTTTTTATTATTATGAAAAGAAACAATCATTATTCATCTTGATATTTATTAAAAAAACAAACAGCAAATTTCCAAACAATGCACGCTGGGAAGTCTGCAACTTGCTCATGATCATGTTTCTTTAGAAACACAATTGAGTTAAGTGAACCTGAGAAAGCACTCAAGTTCAACAAGTCTAAGATATTAAGTAGAAACAATTAACTGTATGGAGATGGGCACTGAATTTTAATGTTTTGGGGTGTTTATGCTTTTAATTAATAGGACAGCTAAAGATATAACAGGAAATGGGTAAACGGGCTGGAGTCAAGCACACTAATTTAATACTAAACTTAATCATGGTTAACACTGTGTCCACTGAAAAGGCTTCAAGTCAGATAAACATTCTGAAGTGGTTTGAAAATAAAACCTAGAAATTTTAAATTCATTTAACATTTATATTCTAAAACATATATACTTGTGTTAAGTTAAAAATGATGAGTTGATTTCACTTAAGTCCTGTATGATGTTTTACAGTGTGTGGTTTAGTCTTACATCCAAACACCCTGATAGTTTTAAATATATTCTCAGGCCAACACATACGTGTAAATTACACACAACCAAATGCCCAGCGATCTCTATAGTTTCACAACATCTCAGGTCTATGCAGCCGCAGCACCAGATAAAACAAGCACTCTTAATTCCACTGGCTTTTAAAACTTCTGCACTGATTTCTGGCTCCTGCACAGTTGGGATGCCTCACACAAACTTTCTTCGACATCCTCGAAGCTTTTAGAAGTCTGTTCCTGGTCTGATACCACTCAGTAAGGTCAGTCACTCATCCAGAACTGCAAAACCATAACCCATAAAGGAGAAAATACAGGTTGTTCTTGGCAGGGAGGAGAGAAACCCACCGAAGCTTCATCCCTCTCTGCCGCCTCTGCCTGCTCTCCCCCCAGTCACTACCTGATGACTTCTCCATCCGTTTTAATTGGTAATTATTTTGCGGGGTTTAATGCCTTTATTCAGACTGTCAGTGTGGAGTCAGGAGAGGAGGATTAGGTGCCCCAGGGGGACGAGACACTGGCACGGCCAGGACAGCTCATTTTTACACGGGCAGGGGAGGAGGACAGCTCATCTTTGATCCGGTTGGGGCTTCGCAGGCCAGAGGGGTGACAGCTGCACTTTCTTTAGCCCACATTTGAATTTGAATTCTATCTTAGGATGCAGCGCGCCGCGGACTTGGCAGGGCAGTGGGGTAATCTGCTCGGCACAAACGCCCGGGCCTTTTCTTCCTGTGTGCCCTCGCAGAGATTGGAGTAATTAAAGTTAAATGGAATGCATTAAAAACTCACTTGTGCCGAGGCTGTGGCGGCCGTGCCAACAGTGAATGGGCTGGGGCTGTCCTTTTACGCTACTCTAATCCTGCGGAATATATGTGTGCCCCGTGACTTTGATGCTACGCTACCAAAGCATCGGAAACGGCTACCAGTGGAGCTACAACTGACTGCTGGCTTTCACCTCAGAAGAACATCTTGGAGAGCAAATTCAGCTGGATTCTGACATTGGCAGGGAGGTTGGATGGAATCAGCTCGGGAAGGCTATTAGCACTTTCCAGACTCACATGTCACTCTCAAATTGCTGCGCTTTGATGTACGCTCTATTTAAATACCACACACTGCCTTTCCCCCTGACCTGTGGTAATATTTAGAGTGAATCCTGACTAGCTGTCCACAACACATAAAGAACTTGTACTGTCAATTGTTCTGCAAAAGATTGGCCTATACATGAAGAACTACTTTCCATGCCAACAAATGTTGGCGCTAAACCAAGGCAACTTTACAGAAAAGATGGGCGCTCCCAGTTCGTCAGCCATCTTGACGTGGACAGTAATTGCAGCAAAAGACAAACGTTCACCTATATAGCCATAGGCTGGGAACCAGACCTGCTCTTCAAAGTGGATGTCAACAGACTTGAGGCATCAGACACTCAGGTAATTGTTGCCGTCTTTCATTTTAGAGGAATGTGGACAGAGACAAAAGGGGGCAGGCTACAAAACTATCATCATAATCTCTCCCTGGCTTTGTGTGTGATCCTCGAGCCCTTCTAATGAGAGGAGATAGGACGGGGAGAAACACAGGGATGTGGGAGGAGTGAAAGGCAGGGAGTTTCACAAAAAAAAGTGTTCTGAGAAGTGGAAAAAACAGGACAGAGCAAGTGAGAAAGGACGATACTAACATGCAAATTAGGATGGACTGATGTTACCTTACAGGGTTACCATCTTACCTAACAAACACAAATCAATAAATCAATCAGTCAGTTCTACTCTATAGACAAACAACTTACCTAGAAAATGTGAAAAGAATGACTTGATCCAGCAAACAGTCATCACACACATTTTCCAGTTTCACAGTAAATGCCTGGAGCCAAAAGCAAGCACAAATATGTCTGATAGTGCCACATGTTGCACCACATATTTCCCTTCAGGCCCATAAGGGACCAGTTCTATGAACTGGGTGGCTACGTACACTATGACCCGATTATGACCCTATTTAACAGTTTACATTATATGATTACTTTTTCATACCAGACAATATTTTGTTCAAAACACACCAAACAAGACAGCCCAAATGTCTTAGCAAGTCAGATTTGGTCTGTGTTGCATTCTTGGAAAGTCTAAATGACATTGACTTCTGCAGTTTTAAAGTTTTGTTTCCGTGTTTGAAAATCCATTTCCTTACCACACGTTCTCATTATGCCTCGCCTGGTGACATTTCCTGCTCTTTCACTATTCTTCTTCGTGTTTCCTGTTACAAAACCTGATAGCCTAAGCAAATGGTCAAAATACCATTACTGCGCATATGATTAATTTGGATCTGAGCATCTTTCCAGCCCAGTATTCCTAGGAATTACATTACTATTGAATGATTCAGCACCTCCCGATTTACCGTAACTGACATCTTTTAACTTAACTTAAGTGTATTTGTTGCCTGAGTGGAACCTTAAAAAAACAAATTAAAATTTTGGGAAACACTCTTCCATCACCAAATGTTGTTTGGCCAAATGGATCAACTCCTGATATTGAAATCAGCCATTTGTGGCACTCAAAGCAATCCACTGATTTACAGAGGCTTCTTTCACAATGTAAGCTTATGGGAAACTGGCTTTATGGTTTGCTGTGCATCCCATGATGTTGGAACATGGTTTGGCCACTACGTCAGATTGGCTTTAAAGGCTTGCGTACATCCTGGGGGATTGGGGTCTTCTTCAGTGGAAGCTGACACGTTGCACTACTATGTTTCTATAGTAGCCCAAAACGGACAAATTAAACAGTAGGTTTAGGTAAGGCCTATCATGTTTTTCACAGCCACTGCAGGTTCTCCAGCACACTTGGAAGGGGATAATGCTAGAGGCTGCTAAATCCTTTAACTCTCAATGAGAACACAATTAAGTATTTTTCTTCAAATATTGAGGTTTACTTTCTACCATAGTTTATTTGCCATGACTACTATCTTCCCATAATCTTAATCCTGTTGTAGTTGCTGTGCAGAGATATTGTGGAAGAATGTTGAAACCTCTGACGCTGACCATATCCTGGGGTTTTGTGGAATTGTCTTATCTAACACGCATGTTTCATTAGGTCTCCCTATAGTTTGGTCCACAATGGAAAATTCTCTAAGATTCCAAAACATATTCTCACATTCTTTCAAATATTAAAGACTATGAAGCAAGAAATTCTGCAGTATAAATATTTTACATGATGAGTATGTCTTCTTTTTTGTTGTCTGGAATATTTTGTATCAAACACCTAAATTGGATTTTGAAGACAGCTGATGTGACAGAGTCTTCAGGCAGATTAGATGAAAGACCCGCAAAGAATGGGGAGACGGACGGGATGAACCCACAAACAGACAGAAGTACACTGGCAGACAGGCAACAGTAGATTCATGGAAAAACCACACAGACAACTGTCCCTGCCATGCACTGTCCTTTGGTACCGAGGCATCCGGACATTTCATCTGCAGGTCACAATTCAAGTATATCTGCAATGCATACATCCTCTCTTTAATGCGAAAAATCAGGGGAAAGTGCTGTGATTACAATCACACTACTATTGTCTGTAATAAACAGGCAAGCTGGTGCTTCTGTAGAGGGGGGATTCAAGTGCTTGTTCACTTAAAAGTGAAAAGAATCCCTGAATAACTAATTAAAAAGCATCTGAATACCAGTGTAAGACCTTGGTTTATACTTTTGCGGATTTGATTAGTGGTGATTTGTCTATTCGCTGACAGACGCTTGATGTTGGCGAGATAAGGGAAAAAAAGCCAAAGCTTTTGGCTGGGAAGCCCTATTATTCATGGGCAGCAGTTTGAGTGTGTATTTCCATTAGATGTGTGAAGGCCTCTAAGGTCTAAGAATGCACTTTAATAGATACCTGTCAAATGTAATTAACTATGTTTTTCCTATATCATACGCTTTCCCATCGCCTGCAGCCAGAGGCTCCACGGTGTGTTTGTGTGTGTGTATACAAGTACACATGCGCATGTATGTGTGTCTGTGTGTGAGAGAGACAAGAGTCTGTCTCAGCGCCTTTTGCCACCCAGCGATTGGAGACAGTTTTAATTGCAGCATGACAACCACAAGAAAGGACCAGAAGCCCCATAAAAGCCAAAGCAAGCTGGCAGCCGTCCCACAGTGGAAAGCTAGCCATGCCATAATTACAGGTAAAAAGACCTCTAGCACTGTAGCTCAGCACCACGTTTATTTGACACCAATCATGCAACTATGCAGGTATCCCAACAATAACGTGCTCTGTCCTGACAGGACTGAGGTGTCTCTGGGAAGGACTTGGACATTGGCGGTAATCAAGGAATGTCTGGTGGTGTGGAGACTGAACCCTTGTCAGAACATGAAAGCGAGCAGTGAGACCTTGATTTTTAAAGAGCTCGGATGAATTCACCAGCGCAAGTTACATTGTTCCCAGTCAGAGAGGAGCCCCGCACGGCATCAATAATTCATTTTACAAGACTCACTCGTGCCTCCAGTGAGCAGGTCGATTTAAACGTTTTGATATCCACATCCAAGGGTGTAACGGGGCTACATTAAAGACACATTAGCAAAGTTAGTGACACCTCCCCTGCAAGAAGGAATATATTCTTCTCTCACCTAAAGCGGAGATGAGCACCTGTGCTCCTTCTAGCAGCGGGTTTGAGATGCGCCGACTTCTCTTCTTTGTAGTTGTAGAATATTTGGTTCTGTATGAGCAGAGGAATGTTTAATGACTCTATGCTTGATAGCACACACATTCAGCCTGGCCTATGGGAGGAGCAGGGTTGTCTCTCAAAATGACAATGGGGGCAGAAAAATGGCTCCTGGGTGATGAAAACTGCTTGTGTTTAAAGAAATGTGTGTGAACTGGGGACCCTCAATAAGATTTTAAATCTGCAGTTTTAATCAATCACAGTGGTACCTGCCACTGGTGGAATGTAACTAAGTGCTACGTGAAAGAAACTGCATGTGAAATTTTTCTGTGTATTGCTAATGTGTGAACTGTAACATAACTTAAAAAAAAATAAACTTTCTCAGTTGCCTGTAACAGCAAGTTGACTGATGTGTGACTTTTGTCATTTGACACATGTAATGTCATGTTACTTTTTTTCCCCCCAAGACTGTTCCACCACAGTCTGCCCTACTGAGCTCTGATTGGCTACTACTACTGAGCTCTGATTGGCTGCGACAACTGTGAACTTAGGAAAAGTTTAGTGAAGTGGTTGTAGTAGATAAATGAATCAAAAACAGGATTTTCACCAAGGAGATTGTTCTTTGTGTCCCATGTGAAGCTGAATTTCATTTTTAACTTTTTTGGCTATAGGTTCAGGCAAGAAAACTATGTGGTCAGATTAAGGCAAGAACAGTACTTAGTTACAGTATATTTAAGCATGAAAACTACTTGGGTAGGTTTAAAAACAAAAGCTGATGAAGAGCTGTGGCCTGAAACATGACATGTAGCGATACTATTAAATATGATTAAGAGGAGCAGTTTCTGGTGTTTCTGGTGCTTATTGCCTTTGTATGTGCATGTTGTTTTTTGAGTCTTTATCCTAAACCTAACCAAGGTTTTTTGTGCCTAAACTTACCCAAACTGTGACCATTTCACACCACTAACCACATGTTAAAATCACTTTTCTGGCTGCGTCAGATACATCCACTAAATGTTACCTTGTGCTTCAGTATCAAACGCAGAGGGACGGTGACAAATCATTAATATGTGACAAAGTGGGATGAGAACAGGTTGTCACTACATCTCAGAGGCAAATATCATTTTTACTCTCAAGAAAACAGTATCTCCAACACCGGTGATTTTTAAATAAATGTTTCCGATAAACTGAAGGAGTAAGTGCACTTTTCAGACAGGCAGGTTTACTGTAATGCTGCTTCAGAGGAGGACAGACTTTATTTTTTGTGTGTGCTACATTAAACTGAGAACGAGGTTGATTTTTTATTTTGCTGTCCTGTCTATGAGGACATAAGAGATGTACTTTTTAGTAAAATGTCCTCAGTTTATGTTGATTTCTTTTCACTAGATGATTACGAAAACTTGGGTTGTGCTTCAGGAGAGGAGCCTTTTTTGTAGCAGATTTTATTTTCCAAGTTTGGGAGAGAAGGCAGAATATTTTGTTTCAGACCAAGCTGGAAAATTGTTAACTTGTAATTCTGTAATTAAATGAATTTTTTTGACCACTGCAACTGCACTTTTGGTGTCTAGTAAAAACATGAGGTTTGGGAACTTTGTGTGCATGACAGTAAAATAAAAGAAAATTAATCATATCAATCACAAGCTAAAGCTAACACTATATAAAATAACTAAAATTAGCTAAACCTTAAACATAGCAGTAAAATGCAGCATCTATATAAATGCATGAGGAATATTGATCTAAAAACATAATAAATGTCTCACAGTGGCCAATTTTCTATTTTTTCTAGAACTTTTGATACATGTGATACTAGAGCATTTTGCTGATAACAGCCACATACTTTTACTTAAGTAAGCTTTTAGATGCAGCCCTTTCACTTGAGTATATTTTCACAGTCTGGTATTAGTACTTTTATGCTTATGTACTTATACTTAGTGCACTCAAGTAAAGGATCTGAATGGTTCTTCCAATAATCACACCAATACATTGGCAGTGTAAATCAGAAACATTTTAGTGACAGCATCGGTCTCTATTTGGAAATCCAGACCCTCGCACATAAATCTCACCTCTGTAAGTACTTTACGAGAGCACAATGTGTGTTTTATGTGTTCTTTATGAGTGTGGAAAGGCCACATCTTGAATGACACTCGCTGCCAGAGCCATGGGGGGAAAAAAAAATACAAAAACGTTTTACAGGCTCATTTTCTATAACATATGCTCACTTTCCGCTAAGTAGGAGTCTGTGTAAAAATGCAGGGCAACATGTTTCCTCTCACCTCTTTTTTTCAGTTATTCCTTCGCTGACAGTGTTATTTACTTGTATACATGTCGTGGTGATTTACTAGTTAGGTAATGACTGTCAAGGCAATTGGCTGCTAAAGTGGTGAACCGGGGCTCAAGTGAAGGGCAGTGTTTATCACGGTATTGACTTTCTGACGAGGGTGCCACAGACTCTTTTGTCACTAAGGCTGGGCCACTCGAAGAGCTGGCAGAGGTCACATGACCTGCAAGCTCGTACTATCCCTGTTTTATTGAGTGCTGCAGGGATGACGTATTTTTGTAGACCAACCTGGAAGTTAGCATCGCTCTGGTTCCCTTAAAAAAAAAGCCAATGGGATTTTTCCATTGCAGTTTGGATTAGTGCAAAAAGTAAGCTGTGTCAAACAAAAGTTTACGATACTGACACATTTTGTTCGGCTAGAAAATATTCACAAATTACTTTAATGACACCTCTTTTATGACATTCCTGTGTCACTTTATTCTTTACTGTGGTTCTTTGTTTTCTATTTTTTTTTTTTCACAATTTTTCATTTTGTTGAAGCATTTAGATGAGAGCCAACAAAATGATGACCCATGCACAGTACTGCAACAAAGACAGAAGACAACAGTTTTTTTTTGACAAAGAGTTTCATATTTGCTTCCTTGCATAAAGTTAAATAAGTAGATTGATATCACTCTCATGTCCGTTTGCTAACTATGGAGCTGTCTATGGCTATAGCTATGGAGCAATTAGCTTAGCTTAGCATCATGACTAGAAGCAGCTAAAACAGCTACTCTCTTTAAATCTCAAGAATATGACAACAATCACCTGAAGTTTTCACTGGTTGCTTGAAACCACATGGTGAAAACATGCCAGGAAGTCACCAGAAGTCACTGTCACAACATAAATAGTTACAAAACCTCATTCATCGTCCATAACCACTTATCCTTGAAGGGTCGTGGGGAGGCTGGAGCCTATCCCAGTTGACAGTGGGCGAGAGGTGGGGAACACCTCGGATAACCAACCAGCCAACCACTCACACTCATGGACAATTTACAATGACCAGTTAAGCTATTTAGTGCATGTCTTTGGACTGTGGGAGAAAGCTGAAGTACCCAGAGAGAACCCACTCAAACACGAGGAGAACCCTGTCTCTGTCCCCCAGCCAGCAGGGGGATTTGAACTCAGGACCTTGCTGCATGGCAGCAGTGCTAACCACTGCGCCACCATGCTGCCTGTTAAAAAAAAAAATTACCTGTAAAAGCAGGACTTTTAAAGTTTTGTTTGTGTGTGCATTAAAGAAATAAGATCTGAAAAATTTACAGGTGTTGGTAGCTATATATTTTTTTTTTAGCTTAATATGAATAGAGCCAGACAAGCCTGATTTATTGCTAAGTTAATCACTTTCTCACTGTATTTAGGAATATGAGTCTATTATCAGTCTTCTCCTTTAATTCTTGCCAAGAGAGCAAATAAGCGTAGCTCTTAAAATAATTCTTTCTGTTAGAGGGCCAGTGTGTAGGATGTAGTGCCATCTAGTGGTGAGCTTGCAAATTGCAAAAACATTTCACTTTATCCTTCCTAGTATTTAGGATGACCTACGGTGGCCAGGAAACTAGTGAAAGGCTGTATCACGAGGCAGTTTTTCTTAATTTGTCCGCTCTGAGATACTGTAGAAGCATTGGCTTTGCCAGATGACGACCTCCAAGAGGAGAAGCCACATCCTCTGTCAGCTCATTCTCAGGTAACAAAAACACAACAACTCTTATTTTCAAGTGTTTATACACTGATAAAACATACTTATGAATATTATATTCTATTTCTGCCACATTCTGACAACAAATCCCCATAAATCTTCCATGCTACCATAATTTCTGATCTACCTAGTCATACTACAGGTGACATAGCAAGGTGAGTAGCAAGTTTTTGAGAGAAACAGACCAAATATTTCAGGCCATAACTTAGTAGCAACACCAAACCTGGGCCATCCAATCAGGTGAATAGGTTGATACTGCATAAATAACATTTTTTACTGTAAATACTATTGTATTTGTGTCAGTGTCATTTGTTTTTTATGAAAACTTCACCAAGATTGTGGTTTATATTTCCAGAGATGTATTAAGATCATTATGTTGAACTCCAAATTAAGAAGTTATGAGAAACATATTTGACAGCAGGAGAGAATGGGAGAAAATTTAGGTGTAAAATTTGATTACCAAAAGCCAAATCTGAAATTGATTCACTTCAGAGTCCACCGTAAGATTTATTAGACGCCACATTTGTCAATATGAAGTTAATTTCAAATAAAAGTTTTGATCTGTGTTCCCAGGGGACTCTTGGCACTTAAAAACATATGGTGTCCATCTGTCTGTCATTTTCCAATGATGTAAATGATCCTCTGTCAAATTTAATAGTAAAATATATTCTTCTGCGACTCACTCTACTGTTACTTCATGATGATTCAGTGCAGTTAAATCAGTGCCTCAGAAGTTGTTGGCGAGCTTGAGAGAAGTGAAGATATGAATTGGATGGATGGATACCAGTGTGTAAGCTTCATGGTGGAAGGGAGTTACAATGCGTGCAGGATGTTGTGGTTATGGAGCTTTTTATTGCCAGAATTCACAAAATGAAGGCTTCTAGAGAATACAAACAGAGGGAAAACTGCACCAGTGGTCATGAGGCTGCTTACCAGATGAACTTTACTGATGGTATTTAAACCAGGGACACAACAGACTTAACTTGTTCTACCTATTACTTATTTTCATATGTACTGTTATACATGATGTTATCTTTTGTCATTTAAAAGCAGCAGCAGTAGGTGGGTGGGTTCGACACACTCTGGTGGTGTCTCACAGGAGAGAAACTGTTAAGATAAAAGAGTGAGCTGAGTTTGATCTGTAGGGAAAAGGACTGACTGGCCAGCAGCACTTTTGTCTGTGTCACTTAGCGCTGATGAACTCTCCCCTGAGCTTCAAAAGAGAGGCGGAGGAAATCAGGAGGAGACCACACACAACCATGAGAGGGAGGGGAGGGTGGTCTCTGATCTGTCGAAAGAGAAGATGAACAAGGGGGATTTCATACCTGGAGTGATATCATGTCTCGGTCAAGGCATCATGAAGTAAGACATGACTGTACTGCCAGTACTAAAGAAATATAGCTGTCAAGGTTATGGTTAAGACACAGATACCCATAAAGCAATCAGAGAAAAAAATGAAGTGCATTGCATATATAGTTTTTAAGGCATAGTTTGAAGTTTTGGGAAATATTTTTTACATTGACAGGCATAGCGCTACACATTGAAGCAACACAACCCCACTTTATATGCTATTTTTAGTATGAGAGCTGATAAAAATAAATGAAATGGTCAAGGTTGTCCTATTTATATTTAATTGTTGAGAATGGTATGAAGCAGACTCACAGTCGCAGCAGTGCGAATGCGAGAAAGAAGTGCTGAGGTCATGTAAAACCTTGCTCTGATTGTGAAATCTAATGCGATTGTGATTTATTAGTGAAGTGTATGAACTACTATTATAATGAACTGCGCCTAGTTGCTGTCTCTCCCTCTTTATCTCCTTTCACTTCTCGTACATTAGCGTTGACTGTGCACTTGTTTGTTAAAAACTATTAGATACAAGTTATGCTGTCAATTTAAATTGTACAAAAAGATGAACTATAATGCACTGTGTAGTTTGATGTCATTAAACAGACTAGTGGTTCCCAAACTTTTTCTTGCATGCCCCCTTCTGAAGCCAACATAAGTTCACACACGCCCACCCTAAAATAACTATCAATTATCAACAATAATTGTGAAAGCAACTAATAGAAATTATTCAAGTTGAACTTTAGTGAAATAAAGGTCAGCATGATAGCATATTTTCCCGACATAAATTATATTCATTCAGTTTTGTTTCACTCTGTATTTCTCCCCAGGTCAGTGGCTCTACACTCGTCTAGGAGGGCCCGCACCCCAGTTTGGGAACCACTGATATGGACTGGCCTTCACCATCACCCCCAAATGTGACTTCCCTGGCCAGATGTTTGGCTGACTGCTGCATAATATTCTAAAAATGATGAAATTATTCATTTAGTTAATCTAACAGTAGGAACAGTGAATGACTTGAAACAGGACAGAACTTAAACATGTGCACGCACACCCGGCTGCATCATCAGCACGGTCTGGTACTTAAACAAATAGTTCACCTCTCATTGTCTAAAGGTAGATGAGAAGATTGTTACTGTACGACTCTAATATGAAGCTAACCAATAGCACATTAGATTGTAGCACAAAGAGTACTAGGAGAAGCTTACCTGCCTGCCACTGTCCAAAGGTAAAATCTGTTCATTATCACCTCTAAACCTCACTAACTAGTATGTCTATATCTCTTTATTTCAGCTATCTAACACTGAAGCCTAAAAAGCACTATTTCTTAGGCAACCAAGGAACACATCAGGAAGAAGCTCCATCTGTACTAATCCAGCCAACCCTGTAGAACTACAGTATTGTTTTTACACTTTGGTTTTTATACGGATGAAACAAACAAGCTCTAACATGTTAATTAATGCGCTTTAGAGGTGAGGTAGGCAGATTTTGTTTCCTTTGGACAGAGATGGGCTACCCTATACTGTACCCTTTGTTTCCAGTCTTTATTCTAATCTGAGATAACATCTCTGGCTGCATCTTAATATTAAACAGACTGACACAAGAACTCTCAGCATAAAAGCAAATTAGCATATTTTCACAAATGTGGAAGTATTCCTTTAAGTTAAAAGAGTAGCAGTACACAATGTACCAAACGCACAATGACACGCTGTTTCAATGAGCCTCACAGGTACAGTATGCAGGTGTGTACATTAATAGACACACAGAGGCACACCCACACACATGTAGACTACATGAACTCAGACACACGACATGTGCTGCTCTGAGTTACTTAAACGCTCCTACTTTGCTTGTTCTACAAGATATCCAACCATGCATGTCTTTCTCCCTCTCTGTTGCAGCACACACGCACGCACACACACTTTTCTCTCCCATGGCTGTAAATTTGCATATCTAGAAAGTATTTCCTGGTAAGTAGAGCAATGGCAGTTCTCAGGAGAGACACAGACACAGATAGAAATTTGTATTAAAAAGAAGAAACATCTAAGCAGAAAAAGAACAAAACCACGGTACACCATTACTTTAATGATCCATCATGTTCAAAGGAAACTTATTCACAATCCTCCTGCAATAAACAGGGGAATGAAACACTGGAGTAAAGTGCTTTTCATTTGGTGCTTGCATGCAGCAGATGTTTGCTCTTCAGCCCCCCTTTTCTCTAGTTGTTCACCACATTTTCTCAAACAGGTCAGATAACCACTGCACATTACACTGTTAAAGATCTGTTCAAGTGATGATGTTGAGGATTCACAGTACACAGCAGCAGGTTAAAGGGCAGATTCCCCCTGTATCTCCTCTCCGACAGAGGAATGTGGGTGTGTCTTTCCCTCGCACAGGCCAATACATCGCAGGTTCAGAGTTCAGAGGTTATGAGTCCCAGGAGGTGTCAACCTCATTACCCGAGAGAGCATCAACCCGACCCAGAGGGCTTTCTCGCTATTTACGTAACCCCTGACCTCTCTCTGCTGGGGAGGCTCCTTCTCTCTGTGGTTTACTCCCTTCTTCCAGGGGTTTCAGGGTTCAAGTTCACTGTCAGCCCAGCCCAGACATGTTGAGGCCATCCAGCACTCCGACTGAGGCCCAACACAGTGTGAATCTGCCTTTTCTCTCCGTATACGTTGTGCAATCATATGTGGCTGAGTGATGACAGGTATTTTAAGTATTGTTACCTAAATTATATTTATTTTGCTAAACATTTTTATTTAGTTTGGTATCTTGCTAAATTTGATCACATGTGAGCCATCAGGTGCGTCACTTTTTTGGGAATACTTTTTTTTTCAATGTCCCTGTAATAAGCATTAGTTAGCAAATAATATGACTTTTATAAGATGCTTATTGACATTAATATGAGTTAATAAGGGACATATTTTTCCCCTGGCCTGTAGTGCTGTTCATTCATGTAGTTAGCTTTATAAATGCAACCAGTTTAGTCTAAAAATAAATAAACCTTTTCAATAAAAACAAATTGAGATTGGTCCAGTATTGAGGGAGAGTGCTGTGGGTGGCAGAAGAGAAACTAAGCTGCAAAATGATCCCTGCAGGGCAGCTGCTCACCTTCAAACTAAGTCCACTGAAAGTGCTTGTTTTTGCTGCTGACAGGCTCAGATTGTAATTAAGTGACTGGCAACATTATAGGAAGGATCAATATATAGAGACAGACCTTTTTTTAAAGAATAAGAATCATTTTATCAGCTGTTTTGTTGCTCTTGCCAAACTAACCAGACTCCCATTACAGAAGGTTAATTTTAATATCGTCCCCCTTATTCAAACTCAACAGAAACAAAATACAACTCACAAAAATGTATTGGTTTGTCTTTCCGCTGTTCAATCACAAACTCTGGTTTGGTTGAAATGACCCCTTAATTCACGCAGAAATATCAAGAACGGAGCAAGAGGGAGGTCAGACATCAGAGAAGCAGTGGGAAGAAATGGTGCGTACAGCCAGAATATTATGTGAATAAATGGTTTATTTCGATCAACCACAGTTGGTGATTGTTGGAGCAATGGAAAGTTGAGCCATCACATGTCTGGGTGAGTTTTATTTAGTTTCTGTCGAGTTTGAATGAAGATGATGATGTTGCTATAATTACCGTTTTGTAACAGGAGTCTGGTGAGTTTGGTGAGAGCAATAAAACTTCTAAGTCTGCAGCTATCCTTTCTGTAATTGGAATTTTTTTTTTAAAAAAAAGCAAGAATATTAAGAAAGGCATGAATATCTACAATTCCAAAAGCTGAAAAAACTCAAGATCAGCTATGGATAAGGTGGTGAATCAACAAAATATAAAATGTGGAAGCGGTTATACATCCTATATCCTTAAGTTCAGAGACTACACATATGACACATGTTTATAAGGGCAGTTAAACTGGATTTGCTTTGACTGACACACTGAACAGAGACTCCCAGTCCAGGATGCTTCTTCTCCACTCCACCCCTCTTCCTCTTTAACGCCTGATTGTTTAAGTGATAAGTGACGGTGATGGATGAGCCAGGCTTTGTGTAATTATTGTCCTGGTTATCATTGTCACTGCTGATAGCATACATCACCGTGTCCCAGACCATTTTGCATGTGATAAATAACAGTAGCCAGAAAAAATACATTCAAATCATTTGTGAACAGACCTCTGGAATGTAAACACACAGGCAGGCTAATGGAGGGTCCTGGTCGCTACGAGCACTCAGGGTGTGAAATCATGACTATCGTGTGTTTTTACTCCATATCTGTTGTAACGATGCCAAATGAGTGGAGCAATGGACTACACACACACACACACACACACACACACACACACACACACACACACACACACACACACACACTCACAAACTACTTATCTGCACTCTTAAAAATAAAGGCGCTAACTAGAATCATATAGGGTTCTTCAGTTTGTCACCATAGGAGAACCCTTTTTGGTTCCTGGTAGAACTATTTTATAAAGGTTACACCTGAAACCCTTTATTTGTGTTCTGTCGAGAACCCATCATAAAGTTATACATAGTACTATCTATGAAAGGTTCTATTCAGAACATCTTACAAGTGATTTTACAGACAACCCTTCTAAAATGCAATGGTTCCACCAGGAGAGCTGGAGTTCTTTCCACCTTCTAAGAGTGCTAACAAGAACCCACCCAGGGCGTTCTATTGAGAAACTCTTTTATATGTGAAGGATTTCATCTAGAACCTACCTGTCATCTACAGCCCATCTACAGGGTTCTACCAAGAATCCTTTTCTATTCCAAAATCACGAAAACCCTTTTCTATATGCCAAGATTTGTCTAGAGCCCAACCAGTGGGTTCTACCAAGAAACCTATTATACTGTATGCTAAGATTAATCTACAACTCACCCAGGCATTCTAATAAGAACCATTTTATTTTCCAAGGGTTTCATATATAACCAACCCTGGGGGAACAGACCCAAGGGGTTCTACCACAAACCCTTTTATATGCCAAAGGATTCATCTAGGGCTCGCCCATGGGGTTCCACAGAGAATCCTTTAAGATGCCAAGATTCATCTAGGACCCACCCAGAGTGTTCTATTGAAAACCCTTTTATATTCCAAAAAGAGGTTTTACCTATAACCTTCTTGTCTTCTGATGGTTCTGTGAAGAACCATATTGTATCCTACAGATGTGGCAAAAAATTATTGAATCCCTTATACTCCAATGATGTATAAGTCCTTTCTTCAAAAAAAGGGTTCTTCAGAAGCAAATGGTTCTGGGTAGAACCCCAGCCCTTCAGGAAGAACCCTTTTGAAGCCCTTATTTCTAAGAGTGAACCAGCTCGAATGCCCGAGTGTACTTGGCCTTTTTCCTCACTCGCTGCATGTCCCAGCTTATCCAAACAAAGCTTCTTTTAAAGAGGAGTCATTCAATCATTTTTTTACACTTTGTCAAAGGTGATTAACTGATTCTAATGCTTTATCATGCATCTATGATACTTGACAGCCCTTAGGTGATGTAATCTTTGAGGATGATTTATGGATTATGGCAATTAGTGCTCAGATAAAGGCTATTATTAGAGTTCATTTGCCTTTTACAGATGACTGTGTGCATTGTAATGCCTTTTCGAGGAACATTTACACAGTACCTGTGTGGAGATAGAATCTAATGCAAGATAAGGAATGGCTTGAGGAAGTCGGCGTTTAATCTGCTGGCTATTCAGACACTGTGATGTTTCCAACGCATCAACGCGGTGAGATATCATCTGCCATTTGCTACATTTGCCTGTATTGAGTGCTATTTGTAATAATAATAATAGAACTCCCTGTTATCTTTGATCCATTACAATAAAATGAGCCTTGAAATCATCTATTTTCATTCCCTTTTTTGCTGTGCTGCCTCTGCTTTTGTCTCATTCTCTCTCAGACTGGAGCGAACGTGACCTCTGACCCCGAGCTCTGTGGCTGACTGAGCATTATGAGATGCTAATTGGCCATATAACAATATATCAAACTGTGATATACTGTCATGTAAAATGTGGGAAACACATTGTAGACTAATTAGCGTTGCCAATTCTTACTCTGGTGATCGCAGCTCATATTTGGCAGGTCATTTTTTTAAGCAAGTGCTCTAACAAAATCATCTCATCCATGTCCTTCATCAGTATTGTCTGGTCAAGTTTATGTTGTGATTCTCCAACAATTAAAAGTAAAACTTTGCCTGTTCAATTGCAAAGGACATTATTGTTTAATGTGACATTTTTGCATATATTTAAAGGTTATATGTGATATGATTAATATGCATTAATAGCTTTATATTGATATTGTGTAAACAGATTGTGACTTAAACTCAAAAGTAAAAAATGCCATAGCAAAATTCAGAACATTTGATTTGATATTGAGCATTGGTTGTCAGCGATATTAGAAGCAAAAGTTGGATTACTCTTTTTACCTTTAATTGTATTAAAGAACTGACATTAAATATTGGAAAGCAATACACCCTCCTACACTACTACACTAGAAAATGTTATTATCTGAATATGAAAGAGACAATATTCATTGAAAAGGACAAATTAAGTCAATTTGGTCATATGGGAGAAGTATGACAAGTAAAACAAATAAAAGTCTTTGTACATTTTTTTTGTTTGTTTGTTTTTGTTGTTAGAATGCTGAACAGGTGGACAATAATGCCACATAAGACATAACTATTGAGTGGTATAGAGTTTGGTTAAATGATGGGGGTACATGATAAATAGGAATGATATTCATGTTGTTAGTATGTCTTGATTTGTCTTCTTTCGCTTTTGTTGTTAAGATTTAGGGTCTTAGTTTCACTGATGTGTGTATGTATTGCACACATGCATGTACTGAAAGAATGAAATAAAACATTTTAAAAACTGATTGGACTAATCTGTTTTTAAAGCTTTATAAATGAGCTTATAGATGGAGTCTGGCACCCGTTACAACACAAACCTAACTTCACTACCTCATCTATCAACATTACATCAGTCAGTTCACTTAACAGCCGCTGGTGTCATTAATATCAAGGATTTTCTGAAAATTCCACACAGTACCTTTAACATAAAAATGCTCATTTTCAGTAAAAAATGTTCCAGTACAGAGAATAATGTTGTAACATTGTGTTAATTGTTGTGTATTGTATCAGTGGTCTTCTTGTCAAAGTTGCGGCCTTGAACAAATATGTATTTAGTACATGCATCATTACATTACATTATAAAACATTTATCAGTCAACAAAATGTTAGCTTAGTTTTCCTTAGTTTTTTTTTTTAAGAGTTTTTTGGGGGGGCTTTTGCCTCTATTTTTGAAAGGGACAGCTGAAGATAGGACAGGAAAGGGGGCAGCAAACGCAGCAAATAGGTCACAAGCAGGAACCGAACCAGTGACCGCTGCAGAGGACCAACAGCCCCAGCACATGGGGCAAATGCTCCACTAACTGAGCCACAGGAGCACACCAGCTTTCCTTAGTTTTTTCAGGGTCACAAAGCTCACTAAAGGTTCATCTAAGGAAACATGAAGGTACAGCCTATTGTTTGTTTGACGATAGCAAACATTGTATTGTATTTACTTACGCCAAAAGATCAGCAGTTTTACAGTCCTCCCTTTAATTCCTTTTCTGTGCAGCTCAAGAAGGAATCCGTCCTCTCTTTGCCAGTTTGAAATGTCACCTGATCCCATCAATTACAATCTGCTCTGCAGACAAACTCTCCCTCGCACCTTAATGGACATTTTAGGAGATCAGATGTCTGACAATCAACTGAAAGGTTAAAAGACTGAAGAGAAGTCACCCCGGGTCATTTAAGAGAATAGTGACTCGACCGCAGAAAGTGACACCTAACACCTGTAAGGGTTTTCTGCTTGTTCCTGTAGTGCAAAGTCATGTAAGTGCAGTGTAGAACAAGTGATTACACAGTGAACAGTTTTAAGCAATGACTGATTGTTTGATTAATTCATTAAACATTATTAGGTGTAGTGCGCTGTCATGTGAGAAACATGTATCTCCAAAATGGCAACTTTTTCAGCCCTGTTTTCAGCTTTGCGATAATTATTTGCTTTAGAATAAGAAGGAGGTTTTTCTTAAAACACATAGAAACACACCATCCATGATCTGAATAATTACATGATTTTCTTTCAACAGAGGATTATTAGATTATAACAGAAGATATTTTTCTAACAGGACACTTGCAATTAACAACAGTCTTTAAATGTCAATATCAATTTTAGTGTATGCTATAATTAGAATATGTTTTTACTGCTTTACTTTGTCATCAGACAGCCTTTTCTGAGAGGAATCCACTGTTACACAAGCCAAATAGCACTCTCTCCAAATCAACCAAACTGTAGATAAAATCAGTCATTTTGCCTCGATCTGTACGTTTGTTTGTGTATTGGTGTTTTAAATTGTTTGGATTCAGTGAACTGTGAAATAACACAAATAAACTAACAGATTGAGGCAGAGACAGACCAGCAACTCCTTTGTTCTGAAAATTAAATTACTGATTTTACCAATGGAATTTGGTTGGCTCAGAGAGAGTGATATTTGGCTTACAAAGTTCTGTCTGATGGCAAAGTAAAACAGTGAAAATATTCTAAATATAGCATAAACATTTGGTGGACCTTTTTTAAGTGCTTAAAATGCCTTTTGTTGCTGACCCTGTCCACAGTGGTACATTTCTTAGCTTCAGTGCTGGTACTCCTGTCTGCTTCTCCTAACTGCTGACATGCCAAACTCCATTGACTGTAGCTAACACACTGCATGGATAAGCAACTTATACAACCCCACATCAAATATTGTGAACCATCCTGTTAAAATGTTAATGCATAAAGTAAATAACCTGGTTGATAACAGACAAAAAGGAACTTTGCCAAAAATGACACTGCAATATTGATCCTATGTTGTCAACTGAGGGTGTAAAATGTGAAAGATTTTTTATTTGCTGTTCAGCATTGAATGCAAAATAAGTCAATATATTCATATGTTTAAGTTGAGTAAACTGACAAGCTGACAAGCACTTGTGGCTTGAGGTGTAACGCTGTGTAAGCTGATACGGTGAGAACGCATGGTCGTGTTCTTATGGTAAGATTTTATATAAAGCTCAGGTTCCAGTGTAGGAATCACATATTTTTGTTCCCTGTCAGCAGAGGAGACAGGGAGCAGTTTTAAGGCCCTAAAGGCAGATCAATCAACGCTGGTGTGTGGAAGTTGAACTGTTGGAAAGGTCAGACAGGTCAGGGAGCACCGAGAGTTCACTGCTGGCTGCCAGAAGCCGTCTTTCCGTCATCTTGAACAATAGGTCATTGTCACGGGGAGTTAGAGACGCTTGTCCCCGATTTTAATTGGCAGTCTTGGGCCAAAAATCAAAGCGAGTTATTTGGATGATTTGGAGATTAAATATATTGTATAATGTGGTTTATTTGGAGTGAAAATCAGGTGTGTACAGCTGCACACAGCACAATGGATGACCTGAAATGACAGCAGGTTGGATACATGAGCCACTAAGTACCCCATAAAGCACCTTCACGCCTCTCCTTCTCCCTCTTTCCGTCTCTCTTCTGTCTCACTTTCTGCCCCCCCTCTCCATCTGTCTCTTTCTATAGCCCTGTCTTACTCTCACCCCCACCTTCTTCTCTTTATTTTCTTCATAGACAGATGATACGCTGTCCTCCTTCCAACACCCTCGCAGTAGCATATTTCTCTCCCTGGAGCAAGTAACTCTGTCTTCTCCCTGTGTCCACACTCCTGTCGCACCCCCTCCACCCACCCCGACAACACAACCCAGGACAAGCATGGCCTGCAGCCTCGATGGCCCTCCGTGGAACAAAAACACACGCTGCCTCTCAAAAGCCTCCTTTATCCGCGGCGAACAAAAAGACGGCTTCACCTCCGCACTGTTCCCACCATTAGGCCCTGGCCTCCTCGTCCCCTCCTCGCTCCCTCCTGCTCACACCCCCACTGGGCCCTTTCAGCATGGGGCAGTGGGGGTGTGAGGTACGCCCTTTATGATCACATGTGTCCATGCTGGTTTACTCTGTCAGACTTGCCCCCCTCACAAAAGACGTGCAAAGAGATTGACCAGCAGCTTTTGACGCGGCCACCCCCATTCAGCTATGAATGAGCATGGGTGGAAAAACACACCTGCACCTTTATGTGTGAGGCTTCACAGTTAATGCTGGAGGGGTTTGTCTGTCCTGAGTGACTTGGAAGTTTGGAATTAAGCCTGAAATCGACTCTGAATCAGGCTGAAATGGTACAGTCTGCTTGGATACGTGCAAAGGTGGAAAGTAAGTGAGTGCAAATGCTCCATTACTTGGGGTGTCACAATTTCAATATTAAATTGAAAATAAATCGAAATGTGGTTTCAATTTCAAGAATAGAATCTAAAGGCAGCATCAGTGATTCAGTGATTCATCAGCATCTAACACGTTTCCCATGAAAAAATCAACACTGGAAAGATGACGCATTACATCACACTTGACACCATATAGATTATATCTTTTTTGAACTTTTTTGAGTTTTTGAGATTTGTTGTCCTTTTACAAGTCAAAACTCAAAACTCTTTACCGGTATGTGTTCTTGACTTGACAAGACTTTTGTCACGTGATGTTCGTGTTGGCAGTTGCTCTAGTGACATCACATGACTTTCACCCAGGAAGCCGGGGTTTGTGTCCCAAGTGAAGCCAAAATGTCATTAAAAGTTGTACATGTACGTTATGTGACTTTGGCATTGTGACCTTCATCTTGGGACTCGCCTCAGTGAAACGTGACTTTCATCATGGGATTTTTTTGTTGTAAGTTGCGACAGTGACATCATGTGATGTACGTAACGTGGTTACTGTAACCACAAACATGGTCCTATCGTTAAACCTACCAAAGCAGTTACTGTTCCTGTATGTAACTAAGACATACAACTGCTAAAGGGTACCTTGTGCCTCTCTATAAGACACAGAGGGATCCATCAGTGCATATCACACACAGCAGACATAACAAGACAAAACCATCATAAAAGACGTAAAGAGACAAAAAAGACAAGAGAGGGACATTCAACTGTGGAGAAAAGCTGAGGTTCACTTACAGCTTGATTCCAGTGGGCAAGGCTGTGTCGTGCTAAGTGAGCATTATAGTTTCCGTGTCTGCGTGACCAGAGCACAAAGGTCTGCCAGGGTCCATGTGATTTAAATTTCATCATCAGAGGGGGTACATGTAGATGTGTATACTCCTCCCCGCCACATTTGTTGTGACCACACTGATTCGTCCGTGGACCTTTCCCTGTGGCCACTATATAGACGCCAGTCTACTGTGCATGTGTGGAATGTGTTCTCTGAGCAAACTCCAAAAAAAAGTATAAGCAAAAAGCATCCATGGTGTCCACAGCTGTCCATGTACACATCCGTTTGAGACTATGGCTGCCAGAGCTGGACACATATATTCTACGCAGCGCTTGTGATTCCATCCCAGATGTGGTCTGCTCATCGAGTCTACACATAGAGTTTATTTTTGACAGAATCCGCTTTAAGCTGCCCAGATCAGATTGAGCAGGGAGGAGGTCAGACACAGGAATGGCAGTCAGTTTTCAAAATAAAATATCCTGTGCAGTCTAACAATCATAAAACCAGACATAAATAAACTGTTTAACTAGGTAGCGTACTTACCTATGGTAGAAATCTGAGCTAGTCAACATGATCATGCACGCAAAAAGTCCTGCTGGTGGGACATGAAGCCATGTGGAGGATGGATCAATACCGTGTGGTATCAAGGTGTTAGCTTTGCACATAAACAGCTGGTAAAAATGTCCTTAAGAGGACTGCAGTTCACTCTTTTTTTACTCTAACATTTCAGAGCCTTGTGAACTTTTTCCTTGAGTAAAGAAGTTGAATCAGCACGTATACTTCTACTGTAGTCTTCTTTTCTATACTTCTGCTTAGGTAAAGAATGTGTATACATTTGCCCCCTTTGGACACGTGTTCGACAGAGCTGAACTTGACCAGGTAAGCTGGGTCAGACTTGTGAAAAAAAAAAAAAAAAAATCACCCCTTACGTGTCACAATATTTTGATATCATGAGCAAATTATATGTTCTCTTGTTCAACATGCGGGAGCACCACTCAATCAGCGAGATCTAACGACGCGGTGGCAAATTTGCATTGCGTGAATACAAAGTGGGTCATTTGGAAGCGTTGTTGGCATGTAGACCCTGTCATAAAACCAAATGCGTTTACATATTCAGTAAATGCCCCTGTTCAATGTAATGTTCACCCTTATATTCACTCCTCCTTTCAAAAAAAAAAAAAAAAAAAAAAACACCAAACGAGATGCCTGGGCCATTTGACTCTGACTGGGTCCATGAAGAAATCATTATCCCCATGACCCGAAGCTATTAATTCCATCTCTCACTCCTCCCTCTGTCTCTCATTTCTCTCATTCTCTAGACAAATTCATTTACATGAAAGACCACTCACACTGGCACGGGCCTGCAGGTAAATGACAATCTAACCAACGATTTCATGCAATATTACCATCTCTGAGCTACGCGCACAGTCCACAGGCTGTGGTAAGTGTATCATTAATAAATCTGCCCCTTTCCCATGACTGAAGGGATCAACATGTTTTAATTATCCTGCCGTGATTTGAACCCGATCAGCGTAGCGTTCAGTTACACAAACATTCCACCAGCGAACGAGATAAACACTCTGCCGCCGCTCTCTGCATACAGAGAGTGGCGTGGGGACAAGGTAAGACACGGTCAGACTCTTTTCCTCTGTTTGTCTTTCTGTCTGTCTGCCGTACGGTTTGTTTAGCGGAGCAGAAAGACAGACAGTTTATCCCGACAAGTCTGGACCTGGTTGTGTCTGATCAGGCGCAGCAGTGCAGACATCAAAAGACAAAGGGGGAAAAAAAATCCGTATATCTTAATGCGGTTCTAATATTTAAACCAAATAAGAGCAAGGTTGAACAATTCAGTTTTGTTGAATTAACACTCGTTCACTACCGGATGGCCGGGATCCTTCTCTGGTCTGTCCCTGGATAAATGTGCAAAAGATGATTTAAAAGATAAAAAAGAAATATATGTTCAGTAGGAGACATATTTTCCTTTTCTCCTTTTCTTATTGGATACTTTCACTAATTAAAGGGGCAGTTCACCCCAAAATCAAAAATACACATTTGCTGATTGGCCTGTAGTGCTATCTATCGGTGTAGATTGTTTTGGTGTGAGTTGCTGAGTTTTGGAGATATCAGCTGTAGAGATGTCTGCCTTCTCTGCAGTATAATGGGATTAATTGGCACTCATCTTGTGGCGTTCAAAGCAATAAAAAAAATTAATTCAAAAAACTCAGCAACAATGTCTTTCTCCAGAAATAATGACCTGGTTAGTCAAGATAATCCACAGACATTGTTGTGAGTAGTTTCATGTTGGAACTACTTTCTTTCTACACTGTAAACCGTCATTTTAATGTCAAGTTAATGTAAATACATATGTTATTTAAAATTTCTAGTTTTTATTTTCAGACCATTTCAGAATATAAAAACATGAATTGTTCTGACTTGAGTGGAATTAAATTACTGCTGAAACTTTATTCAATTCTTTAATTTAGGTTTATAAAAGAGACTTAATCAGCATATTAGCAGACTTCTCAGCATGCAATTGTTTGAGAGTTAAACCTTTTTTCATACTACATGTTGAATTTCTACAATTCACACCAAAATAGTGTAGATGATAAACAGCACTACAAGGCAGAGAAAAAAAATATGTATTTTCATTTGGGAATGAACTGTCCCTTAAAAATCCTTCAAAGGACCAGTGTGTATGATTT
Source organism: Lutjanus erythropterus (assembly GCF_056507025.1). Taxonomy (NCBI): domain Eukaryota; kingdom Metazoa; phylum Chordata; class Actinopteri; order Lutjaniformes; family Lutjanidae; genus Lutjanus; species Lutjanus erythropterus. The sequence continues at coordinate 12,314,585 of NC_139331.1, forward strand.
AGTGGCATCTAGTATTGAGCTTGAAGGATGCAAATGTCTTGCCTCACCCTCCCTGTCCAAGCATGTAGGAGAATCTATGTTGACTGTGAAACTTGTGCAAATGTTTAAGTCCCTATAGCCAGTTTAGAAACACAGTGTTGCAACATGGCGGAGTCCGTGGAAGAAGACCCATATCCTCTGTACATATAAACAACTCATTCTAAGGTACAGAAAACATTTTCAGGTGATTATACAAGAATGAAAACACACTTATGAATATTAGATACCATTTCTGCCATATTCTGCCAATAAATCCCCGATGTTACACACTGAACCTTTAAACAAAACGACCTGAGAAGTAAAACTCACTTTTTGTTGTCTCAGGTCTCATGTCCACATGTCAAGGCGATTACCTGTAATGAGAGCTCACAAGCCCACAAGGATGGAAACCACTGATACAGAACCAGAATTCTTAGTTAAACTATTGTAATCTTAATTGATGAGATGCTTAAATTAACTTGTGACAGTCTCATAAATCAAGCAACCATATTTTTTTTTAAACAAGTTCTCAAAATTGTTGTTTTGTTTGTAGCCGTCTCCACCTTCATGAGCAGTTCACAGTAGGGGAGCAGCATAAATTCTTGGACTGGGACCTCAGCATTTCACAGAAACAGGCTCAGGCAGTAAGTCAGTCAGCCACAGCCTGCGTGCGTGTGTGTGTGTGTGTGTGTGTGTGTGTGTGTGTGTGTGTCTTCCCATCTCCTCATCAGGAAAAACTGCAGCCTTTTTGCTGCTTTGGTGTCTTAAGTCCCGTAGGGCAATGGGCAGCTTATGTAGTTCACACAAACACACACACACACACTTAAACACTGGAAACACACACATACACTCACGCAAGAAGGAACCTGTTATCAAAAGCTCGTCCCACTGGCTGGCTGCCAAAAGAAACGTGCTGAGGCGAACACTAATCCACTTTAAATTACAACGGTACTGAAAGCCTGTGACCACAGCCAAATATTGATATGGGGTCATTAGTCAATTATGGCGGGGACTCTCGCCGAGTGATCGGAGGGGAGGAGCCAGGGCAGAGGTGGCCGAGCAGGAGGTGTCAGAAGTGGTCTGAGAGGAGGAGGTCACCACGGAGGGGATTATAGTATTAGCAGGCGGAGGGTGAAACTCCACGCCAAAGTTAGTGGAGATAAAGCTGTAACGCAAGTAGTCATGTGACCACATTCTCCCACTTTTTTTCTCTTTTTCTCCCCCTTAAAACCCAGTCACCTCCTCTCTTTCTCTTGTGGGAAAGTGTGTGTGCGTGTGTGTGTGTTTGTCTGAATGAGACATTTGAATGTATTTTCAATGCTTCTGCTTGGCGGCCCAAAAAGCATCACCACCCCCCCTAGTGGCACGTAAGGTTGTAGTCTTTTATCACTGTGCTCTTTTCCAAAAATGTATTACAACTCATTAAAATAAAATATATCTAAGAAAATGAAATTCTGCCTGTCTTCAGAACACTTCCACTCCAATTATATCCAATTACAATTATGTATTATTAAATTTTCTGTGATTAAAATATGTCTTTTTTCATTTTTACCTGCTTTTATTTGTTAAATTGATATGTAAGGCACTCCGTTTTCTGTCTTCAATTGTAATTAGTATGAGGATGGATAGAAAATCTAGAAGAATCTAATCATTCAATTAGGACCATAGTGTTTCAGGCTAAGTGAAACTACATCAATGCCTTGACACAGATGATACCATTCATTTCCTCTGGGTTAGTAATTTGATAAGGCATCAAATTGGAGAGATTGCATTGCAAAGGGCATCATCACAGCCAAGCCAATTTAGACACTGCATGGGGTGAATGCTGCACATAGGAGATTAAAGGATGAATACTTAAAAAGATGTTTATTTTCAGCCTTAAATCATTACATTTTAAACAGATGTTTCAATCTGCATTATGTGTTTTTATATCTCGTTGTATGTTGAAGCAAGCAAAGGACAGACAAGTTCGCATGTGCACAATTTGTCCTTCACAAACACGGTTAAATATCAAGAGCTTTTTATCGTCCAATAGCTTTTCACAACATGCTTACACATAAACAATAAGACGTTTGCAGTTCTGAGTGGCGCAAATAAGAAAAAGAGGCAGAAAAAAGCCCAGTAACAGACCACCAGTAAAGTAGAGACCACCTATAAATGCTTTCCATCGGTGGGTTCACAGAAGCACTTCAGCTGTAATACTTTAATTGCTCAGGGACTCAAAGTCTAATAAGGTTTCTAAATCGAGCTGCTTTATTTGTTTTCCTTTGACTCGCGGCTAGAGCAAAAATGCAGCCACTCTAATTGCAGTGCCGTCATTAAGAGCTGTGGGTATTAAAAGTTTCTTCCTCCAAAAACGAGCATGTTGCAATGTTTTTTTTTCCCTCTCTCCAGAACTGAATTATGGGACGCTTTCCGTCAAGGCCAGGTTCACACAGGAAGTAATTGAGTTTAATAGAAGAAATAAAATATACTCTTAGCCCTGAACAAATGTTGAAATACAGAAGGAGAGAGTTCATTTACTGTTTTTACTAGTTGTGTGTGATGTTTCATTACAATTATCAGGTCGCTGTTAAAGCAACCTCAGCACCGTGCTCCTTAATGGAGGGTGAGTGTTTGCTTGTGACAAAAGAATTCTTTCATGCTGTCGTTCATTTCATTCATTTATGGTTAATAGGCTGGTTTTGTTAAATTGTTATTTAAAAGCAGTCAGATTTCCTCAACTTAAAACAAGGCACCTTTCTCCAAAACCAAAGAAAGAAGCTTCCATGGCCGGCCCCAGGATTTTGGTGGCCCTAAACACGATTTTGTTAGTGGCCCCAGAATACAACTGAAAGAATACACACACCTTACTTGTTAGCTATGCTACTAATGCAATGTTTTCTTGCAACATTAAAGTAATGTTTTGATTTTAAATGAATTAAACTGAAAATAGCCACAATTATTTTCACATGGCAACCCAGGTAGCAGTGAATGCATTATTAATTTTAGCTGAAATGTTTTTCATAAGACAAGCTTGATTTCTTTCTGTTTGCTTGCTAGGTAACTTGCGTTACCAAGGCTACGCAAGTGAGTAAGTCAACAAGTCCAAAGTGTGAGACGCAGGTCTGAAATGTCATTGTTTTAGAGCCGAGGCAACTTTGGAGGGAATAAAGGCCAAATGCCAGGGAAGAAATTATTTATTATCAGATCATCAAATCATTAAATCAAATCATCATCATTAAAACAATGTTTTTAAATTGATGAAAAAATTAATTTAACTTAAGGGTTAGGGATGATTTTATTTCTATACACTATATGTACTATTTTTAGATACATTCTCAAAATAATGAGGAAGTATCTCAACATATGTAATTAGTATTAGTAATAATATTATTATGATATTCATTATTTTGAGAAAGTTTATCATTACTTAGATATTCTAACTTGTTTTTTTTTTTTTGTTTTTTTTAAATCATCAAAAACACGTTTTTAAGTCCACAGAAATAAAGAACTTAACTTAAGGGTTAAGAATTCCTTTTATGTTTCTATACTATACATACTAATTTAAAATACTTTTGCCAAAAAAAATAAGAAAAAAGTTAGTATCTCAAAATAATGACAACTTTTCTTAAAACAATGAGCCATATGATGATATGTAATTTCTCAGTTTCTCAGAGAAACCTCAAGATGCTAATGCATTATTTTCAGATATGCACTCATTATTTTGAGAGAATAACTCATTATTTTGAGATATTAATCAATATTTTGAAAATGTTTCTCATTAAAATGAACTTTTTTTAAATCACTTTGGCAGAAATGGGCTTCCATATAGAGAGACAGCATATGAATGGCAACACAGTGAAAACACATAGAGGAGGTGGGCATATATAACACTGCCTGTTAACAGAGACTCCAGTCTGCAGTGTAAATCAATTGTACAGTAACATTAGGCTTCATGATCAAAGAAAGTTTATATCATATCACATTTCTGCCCATATTCACACACTCCTTTTCTTGCATTTGCTCGCATGAGCACTTCCTCACTCTGTTGCTGTCTCCATAATACTTATATAGCCCATTTTTCTAGCAGCGCATATCAGGTTTGAAATCTAACCTGTTATGTGTGCAGCATTTCACAGAGGCAGATAGTCTCACTGACCATGTGGTCGTGACCCTGAACAACTGCATAGAGTATTTATGCCAGCGGCCAACGCTGCAATCCAGTTTTAAAAAACGGCACTGATGAGGGCAGCAATAATCCGGGGGCTCGTCCAGCACCACACACATTGTGACTGACCCCAACTCCATTCTGGAGGGAGAGTGTTTGCTATTATTTGAAATTTAGTGCCTTTAACTTATTTTACAGATAATGATTATCTCCTTCTTTGCCTAGTTTTGAAGGAGGTAGTTTTCAGTTTACATTTTGAGATTATTTTGTTAATCACTTAATTTACATCATCATTATTATTATTAAAAAGAAGAAAATGTTTGTTTTTCTTGATTCTATTTCTCTTTTTTTTTCCCGTTTATTATTACTCCTCTTATCCCCGGCCTTAACAAAACATAACAGTCTCTAACCTATTAACTGTCTCCAGTGATACAGAAAATAGACGTACCTGCCTGTGTACACAAACGATCCTGGGGACAGCTCTGTAAAAATATGTATTCTCAGATCTGTATTTTTATTCAGATTTTAATCAAACTCATCTCCTTCTTCTTTGAGCTGCTTACTTTTAATTGAGTTTGTATTACAGTAATTATCAAGTGAGAAGGAAATGAAGTATCTGTCAGCTCGACGTGTCACAGGTACACTCTCACATTGACATGGGAAGGGTGGAGGGGGGTCTTGTACTTCCCCTGATGAGGCACACAATGGCAATCACAACTCAATTAACACTTTCTATATATACAACTGTGCATGCATGCAGACACATGGGTGTGCACACACACAAACACACACGCAAACAGCGGGGGAGAGGAGTGAAAAGGCTGTTTTTCCAAACCCTTTCTATTGATCCTGTGACTTTGACAGCTACACCTGTTGTAGGACCTGTGAAATTAGACAAGAAGAAAACGCTCTTAAGACTCGAGTTGTTCGATGCCAATTAGTTAACTGTTTTGTCATCTCCTACTACTTCTGCACACCAAAGTTTAGGTGCAGAAAAAGGAAACAAAAGTTGAATTTTTTTAGTTGAGAGTGGAGGTGTCAATTTCTCTACATTTGAAAAATTCCTTTATTTGAGGTAGAATCAAATTAAATAAAAGTGAAAAAATGTATGAATAATTAACAATGAATGAGAAACACCATATATGAGATCAGATTTGATGCTTGGCTCAAACATTTTCTGCATTACTGTATTGATGTACCACACAAACTGTATATATAAATCTGCTCAGGCTGGCTGCTATTTCTAAATTTTCCATATAGTTTCACAGTTGGCCGGCACGCCTTCATGCTACACCTGATCTACTTTTACAGGGGCCAGTCAGAGAAATCCACCTGAAGTTATTTCTAACACTTTGTCCTTCCACTCCCCACATGCCTTTCTTCTTCTTTTTTTTTTCTCTCTGTCTCTTCTGTTCCCTCTTCTCCCTACCTCTCTTTTCTCTTTCTCTGTCTAAACTTGCTTTCCTTGATGAGTCCTAGCAGGGAATCACAGGCTCGGAAAAAAGGTAGGGGCTTGACAGAGATTGATGTCTGAGCGCTCCCCCTGATTCGCTGATTAAACCCATCAATCAATATGCAGAGGAGGTGTCCAATGCAAATGGATCCAATCAGGCGGAACGGAGTGGTATTGTCTGTGTGTTGTGGCGAGTGGTAAAGTTAGAGGTGGAGGACAGCCAGGCACTTCTGTCTCTCTAGGACAGGAGGGGGCAAAAATTGGATGCGGGCTCAAAAAAAAAAGGAGAAACGGGGCGACAGTTTGAGATTGTAAAGATCGAGGTATGATGATTGCCGTTAATTGTATTCCAGCAGAGAAACAATGACGCCGACGTTCACTCACAAAGAATTACACTGCCTCTCTCCTGTTCTCTGATATCACAAACACATGCGTACTCCCGCTCCTCTTGTGTAAACAGGAGAAAAATGGGCTCATCCGACTACAGCTGCTAATTTCACAGCGCACACAAGCACACTGACTCACTCACGACGCGCACGAGGGTTCACGCACATGCATAGATCATCTGGGCGGCGTTCTCCTTGCCGCCGTCCCCATCAGCTCACACACACTATCATATTTTCCATGTCTCCATCTTCATCCAATCTTACTGTAATGGTACAGCGGGGACTGCGGCTGGATCTCCCCTCTGGGCCCAGCTGCTCCCTGAAGTATCTGCCTGGCTCTCACTTCAACCCTCATTTGAATACAAGTAGCATCCTTGGTCATTATAGTGTGGGAGTGTGTGTCCTGCTCGCTTGTCATTGAGATTGGTGTGTGTGTGTGTGTGCGTGTGCGTGAGTCAAGATGGTTGTGAAAGTGACACAGCCGGGATGGATACCATTGTACCCAGGGGTCACGTTGGCCTCTGAGAGCCGCTCGGCATGCGGTTGTTTCGACTTGTCGGGGGAAAAAAAACATAGCTGCCGTCGCAATCACCCCAACCAGCTCTTATTTCTGTCCAGTTCAAGTTCATTATTCATGATTGTTCCATCAGTGTTCTATCTCTATCATTCGGCAGGCTCACCCTCCTCATTCAAACCCCACAGAAAGAGAAGGCTGGTCATTTGTTTCAGTAAATGACAGAGATGCCTCTCACTCTGCTTATAGACTTATTCCTCCCCTTTTTTGGGTGAGGGGTGGGGGTGAGGCGGTGGCGCATGTGAGGGAATGATACCATGACACGCTCTTCCCTCCTCCTTCATCTCCTCCTTCTTTCTCTCTCCCTCGTCCACCACTCTATCCATCCACCCCCCCCCCCCCCCACCCCCCCAGCTCCAGTAGGAGACAACGAGCCCCCAAAATGGCTGCCTTGGTGCCAGGGGGACCACAGGCTGCTCTCCCATCTCCCATAATCACCGGGGCGATGCTCGGATGCCTCCCCCATTTGCATAATGCCATCCTGACACTTTCACTTCCGCCATCCATCACCGGCGGCGTGAGTCCCGCGGCCTGCTCCGTCGCTCCGTCTCCCCCTGATTGCGTCCTGTGTTTATCTGCCCAAGCACAAAAGATTGATTCCCCGCTGTCTCTCGGCCTTATGTTCAGCAGATAGGGATTTTCGCCGAATGATGAAGCACCCAGTCAGCTAATGATAAACAGAAAACACATATTCAAAAGGACGGTCTCCCCCCCTCTCTCCAGCTTTAGTGTGGCTGCCGCTCGCCTCGCCTTCTCCTCTGCCATGTGTGGGGAAGGGAGGGATGTCAGGTTAAGGAAGTGAACACACTCTGCAGGGAGTTCAATTTGAAACGCAATTGTTTTCCTGTCAGTCCTTTTACATTTTTTCTGTTGATTTGCTCCAGGGGTAAGGGAAAATGAAGGACCGGGAGGAAAGGGAGATAGCAATTAAAATAAAACTGTCGTCTTGATGGCTGCTCTTGTTCTTCTACACACCACAGTGCAGGCGGATCTGACAGACCGTGCTTTAAGAACATATCCTGGCTGAAAGATAAAAGCATACATGAGTGCAGCCCAGTAGCTTTTAAGAGGATGGAATTGGTACAAGAGGGTTCCTATACTGCTACTGAAAAAGGTACAAACCAAACCCAGTGAGTGCATTATTCATTTAATTACTAAGCAGCTAACATGATGCTGCATTTAACCTCCGAGAGACACTGTAACATCCGTGTTGTAATGTCGTGTGATGTTCAGAAAGGGTTCTTTAAAAATCGGGTGGTAAGACGCTCTGTAGTAACCAAGCAGAGCAATAAAAAACATTTCTAACACAACATAACATCATGCAGATAAAATAGCAGACTAAAATGTAGCAAATCATGCAATACAAATCACAAGAGCAAACATAAAAAGGCAAACAAATAAAACCAACATTTCTGCTGTGTGACATCCCCCCCACTCTTTAATGTTGCCAGTCCCTGCAACATTAGATTGGTCTATTTTTGTCTGCAGTACACTAGTGTTAGAGTTCAAGCTCTACACACACACACACACACACACACACACACACACACAAAAACAAACACAAAAAGAAATGTTTTGGGTACCTGGTCCCTCCATTGTCCTCAAAGCATTAACTAAGTGCCTAGCTTCTACTGCTGGCACTACCAACACAATAGCAACTTCTCTGGCTTCAGCTAACTATCCTCCTGGGTTAGCACAGCGGTTCATAAAACCCGACACTGCCAACAACGCCAGTTTTGATGTACTGGGGAAAAGATTCTTTAAAAATTGCGTGGCAAACAACTCTGTCATGCAGATGAAATAGCAGCACTAACATTTATAAAATCATGCAATACAAATCACAAGAGCGAACAAAAAAAAATGCACAATACACTGCTGTGTGCCATGTCCCTACTCTTTAATGTTGCCAGTCCCTGTAACATCAGATCAGTCTATGTCCTTAATATACTGGTGATTAGAGTTCAAGCTCCTCACACACACAAAACAAATAGAAAAATAAAGTTTTGGGGTACCCGGTCCCTCCATTGTCCTCTAAACACTGACCTTGTGCTACAGCTGACACTACTAACACAACTTCACTGGCTGTTGCTAACTATTCTCCCTGGTTAGCATGGTGGTTCACAAAACCCGATCCTGCTGACTACGCCACTTTTGATACGATGGGGACAAGTAGGAGAAACTTGTGAAAGTGTTCTTTAAGAATTGGGTGATGAGAAACTCTGTAGAGCTCACAACATAAACAGCCTAAAGTCATGCGGATAAAATAGAAATACTAAAATATTTAAAATCATGCGACACAAATCACAAGAGCAGTGACAGCAGAGGCACGTTACATTTTTCCATACATTAAATCAACAAATAAGATGTTTTGACGTTACGCTTCACTTGTATGAAGTGACATTACTTTGAATGTACTTCTTGTGCATAGTTTACAGCACGGTAACACTATGCAGGCAATGCTACAGTACTGTACGCTGCAGCAGAATGCCAATGCATTTTCAGCAAGTGCACCAAGTCTGCAAAGTTTCACTCCACGATAACAAAATACTATTAGCTGCTGTCACGTACAGGAGAAGAGAGATTATTTTATTTATTGAAATGAGATTGAAATGATAAATCTCTCTCCCCATGATAAAACACTGGGACTCATAAGCCAAGTGTGGGGGATAGGGATTAGAAAAAGATGGAGGCGAGAGAGAGTGAGAGAGGGAGAGAGAAGGAGAGAGAGGGAGGAGTGAGAGGGGAAGAAATTCATAATGCATAATAAAACAAAAGGTGTCGTGGGAAACATCACTGATATTAAAATCAGAGGCAGACAGATCTATATGAAAAATGCAGATTTGAAAATGTAAATAACCATGGCCCTAGGGGGGAGGGGGAGTGATTCAAAGATAGGATGACAACATGAAGAGAAAGGCATTTATATGGGGGCTTTGATGTTTCTCACATCCAAATTTATGCTACTGACGACCAAAATAATGCCACTGAAGGGGATTTTACACAGTGCACTGCTGGCCCTGTTTCATACCATGATGATATAAAACACATTATGCTTCACATTATCTCAGTGTGAGAATGCCTGGTAATGAGATGATTCACATTCAAGAGGGATACTTAAGATTGCATTTCAACATTCCCAAACAACAACATGTTATCTTCACATTAAAGCCCTTTTCCGAAACAAAGGCGTTTGATCTGTGCTCGAGAATGTGGTTCCCTACAATGGGAAAATCCACACAGTGCGCCCAACCTTAGCCTTTGAGGATGACCCTCTCACTTTAATCCAAATGCGTCCCAGATTGCTTTGATTTTCCGCCTGGAGTCAGAGCTGTCCGTCAAAATCGGGCAGAGAACGGACCCGTGTGTTTGGATGAAATGTCCCTTTAATAAAGCTGACTGTCCTCGTCACTCAGGGGGCAAGAGATGATCCTTCAGCGACATGCTCCTGTTTCTGCCACAGTGACAGTTGAGTGAAATATGAAGGTGCTAGTGTTGAGCTTATCACTTGTGGACATATAATTTTGTTTAGCATCCTGTTCTCCACAAATTTAGATCTTCTTTGCTTCTTCTTCCTCCTATGACATTGTTGCATTTGACAGAAGGTTTGTGGGAGTGTGAGAAAACTATACTAGGACAGCGTTTATGTGTAGGAATGCCAACCAAACCCCCCACCCAGATTGTGAGGGAAAAGAGTAGGAGTCGCCGGCTATTTCCCCATGTAAATCCACTGCACAAGTTTAGCCTTGTTGTTGCGGTGCTTTACAATACTCGGCTCCCGAACGTTGCCATTAGGGAGCTCTCTCACAGCCATTATTTTGAATATATCATTATTCTGGCAGCACTATCACATCCAGCTCATCACCATTTTTCTCTTTTTTCTTTGTTTTGAATAGATAAAAGCTTCATGAGAAGAGAGCATCAAGTCACTTGAAACACGGACGCCTCAATAGCCAGATTCATCGGCTCTTGAGGTTTTGCATATGTTGTCAAATGCAATCGACGACTTTTACTTGGTTCATAATATAAGATCTCTCTTATCGTATCTCTCTCTCTTAACAATACACTGTAATTTTCCAACAAATATAAGGGTATAAGTTATTCCTTTATATTTTTGGTATACAGTGCTGTAGTAACAGTAGAATCAGGATTAATTATGGCTCTTTATCTTTTATCCTCTATCAGTTTTACAGCTAAGAATGCTACAAAGAAGTCCAACAGGGCAAAAAGCACGTATAGGCAGATGATTTTACAGATTTCTAATAGTTAAAAAAAATTACTGTATTTGGAAGGCTTGATTTTGTGATAATCCATGGTTTAAAGATCCGCTTCCAGACATGTCTCAAGACATATATGAAAATAGTCCACTTGGAAGAAAAATGTATGTCTGATATATTTGTGGCAGAAAAAGGGTGTAATTTTCACATTAAAATCCTTAAAGGGGCATCTTCTACCTCATTAAAAATTCCAGAATCTATAATTATGCAAATTTGCTCATTTTTAAAGTTTTTCCAGCTGGACACAAGATGTTTCCTACTTCACTGTGAAATCCATTCCTGGTGTTATTTACTGTAAGCATCAATATATATAATGCAATAATATAAACAAAACTCACATCTGGTCTTCTATCTGAATACAGACAGACACGGATACAGATAATGATGTCTCTATGCACCTTTAGAAGGAGATTTTTGGCTGATCTGTAAAGCATCTATAAATGGTTCATTAACTAATAATAAAGACAATAGTTAGACCTTATAAAGCCTTTATAAACAGTGTCTTGTTAAACAACGGTACCATTGGGAAGAAAAAAATAAAAGCGAACAGTGACATTGGGTGCGCCCACTTTCAGTTTTACCTCCAGAAAAAGTGGCTTGGATAATCTGGATAAAATGCTTGTTTACAACCTGTCTGATCCTCTGACCACTTGTGATTTTTTCCATGTCTGACTTTATTTTAGCCATGTCGTCATGTTCCCTGATGTCAACAGTTTTCTTTGTGAGTACAAGTTATCATAGAAACAATAGCCAACGCTACAAAAAATAAGACCTGTGTCATAATAAGCGGGAATTATCCCTTAAAGTGCAGTCCAACTAAGAAGGACGGGAAGTACTAAAGTGATTAACAGTTGAGCCATCTGCCAAGCCAGCTAACGTGGACGTCTTAGCACTTCCACGTGTGGCTCCGCTGAGGTCAGTCTTCCTGAGCCCTTTAAAAGCACATCGGGCCTTCACCCCCGCCTGCTGCACAGCTGCTTTTAGTCAGGGCCTGAGGTCCCTCCATCCCCTCCCTCCCCTTCCCCAGCCCCTTCCATCCCTCCTGCCCCTCAGCTTTCTGTTCTCTTGCCAGGACTGTAATCAAGCCTTCAGCTTGTGGCCAGGGCCTTACCCCCCTCCCAGCCGAGAAAGCCACCAACAGACTAAACTATGAGAGAAATGAAGGGCAGAGACAGAAGGAGGCGAGCGGGGTGTGAGAGATAGTCATTAAAACTGTGCCCTGTATGCTGGGAGAACACAAGCGTAATGTTTTAAATACAGGGATTGCTGCAGTTTGTTTGGGAAAACATTATTGTCGAAAAGTTCTGGCACTGTTAAAAGATGGCAGTGCAGGAAGAGTACACGAGTGAGCACTAATCAAAAACATGTGCACCTCGAATTCCACTCGTAGCATCATCTGATTAGGGCCTTTGCCAGGACGTTTCTTGGTGGCAAAGGGGGTGAGAGTTGCGATTATGAGTGTTGTGTACACAGCCAACATCTTTTAGAGGAATTAGGCGTTCTCCCTCCGGGGCCCACCTTTTAGAGCCGTTCTCAGAAGCCGACTGCACCTGCTTTTGTCTGCATTCTACCTCTTCCAGTGTCATCTTCCATGACCTGAGGGGGTGGTGTACCCGCCATGGCCATGTCCAAACAACCCCCATCCCCTCCATCGTATTCCTCAACGCAACGCCCTCTCAGATGACATGATTGCAACAGCAGCCCATTATTCTGGACAGCCTTTTGGTTTGCTCAAGGATGTGATGTTGTCAGTGCTGCCTTTCAAGGCCTGGTCCGTGTACGATCTGTCAAGGCCACTGAAAAACAATGCAGAGGATCATTACGCAGATATGCAGGGCTATAATCCACTTTTTGAGCACCACAGGGATAATATGATGATGACGATACAGTTGATGTGGGCTCTGAATTTGATTAAAGAAAAGTTCATTTGCCATAAAAAAGATTTGTGGAAAAGTAAACGCTGGTATGGGCAAAAATATTTGAAATAAAGTTCAGTCCCTACTTCACAAAGATCCCTCTTCAATATTTTTAGCATCTAAATATTTGTTTGCCTTCTTAAACCGAATTTAAATAAAATAGGTTCACTTTATTTTCTAAAGACATTTGTAAAGGAAAATCCATGGCAGGAAATCCGCCCAAATCCTTGGAAAATCCAATAATATTTGCATAGAGCTTAAAACATGCAAAGTCCCTGCGTACGAATTAAGCTGGAAAGGAAAGCCCTGCTGGTTATGCATTAAAATGGATTGGAAGCAGGGTTTGACTCCTACAGGTAAAAGCCCCGGAGTGACGACTGATTCTGCACTTTGAGGAGACAAAACCCAGAGATGTCCCCTTCACTGCTGTCCAAGTCCTCGCTGCGCTGCGGGATAATCTGTTTGGCAGCGCCGCTTGTCGCTTGGTGACCCTCTCCAGCTTTCACACCTACCTCTTGAATAGGGAAGATGAGCACAAAGAAGTCTCCCACTATACATAGCGGAAGGCCATTGACGTATCGCGCAGATGTAACGGATAGATTCCATTGTGACAGGAGCGAGATGACAGACAAACTTGCGCACAATGGCCCATGAGAACGTTAAGTTGAAGAGAGGAGAACGTGGCAGGGCTTTTCTTTAGCTGAAGTTCTTCCAAGGCCAGTGCTGATTACAGGACACGGTCTGACACAGTATGCCTGTGTGCTGTCAACTCAGGAAAAACAAACATGGAATTTATAGCACATTAAGAATTCAACAGGCAATCTATTCAAGCAATTAATGGCGTATGAAAATAAGCTCTGTTGGCGTTGAAAGCACTCCAACATGAATGTAGGCCACGACTGTTGTGTGCTTTTGTTTTCCGCTGATTCGCCCTTGAGGATCACAGTTCCAGAGCTCACACACTTCACAAAGCTTCCCTGCAAGTTGCTGTGCCCCCCTTTCATATTCTTGTGCTAAAATGTACAGCATAGCTACAATTAGAGTTCCACCTCTGTTTGCCCACAAAGCTCAGCCAAGGTGATTCTGATTATACTAAACAATGTTTGACATTGACAAGACATTCAGGACACGCTGTCTTTTGTCATCTGAGAATTGAAAAATTACGCCAGTTTGAGTGAGCTGTCATCTGACGGCGGAGACGGGTTTGTATTGGAAATGTACGTACAGCATCTGTCCAGACATTCTTGCACAAAAACAAACAAAGTAAAATGCTGGACATTCAGTTCCTCTTTATTTCCCTGTTAGCTTTAGTGTGTTTATCATTCTTATTTAATTACTGGTTTGGCAGAAACGCTGATCCTGTAGCTGACTGATGGGTCCTAACCACAAAAATACACACGCACACACTCGGAGACACACATACAAGCTTTAGGCGATCAGGGATGCAGGTACTGTAAAAGTGACCTCCAGCCTCACTGTGTTTACTTTGCACTGTTCTATTGTCACTCACAACACATTCCTGCCATATTTGTAAGGTCGGACTTAAGTGCCCCTGTGGAGCTGTTTGAAACGTCCTTTTGCAACCTCTACAAAGGAATTTTTGAAATTTGAAAACACTTTTTACTAAGGGTATATGGAATTCATGCTTGACCTCTTGCATGAAAAGCATGAATTTATTGATGTAATAGTTCATAAACTATCTGGAATGTACAAGAATTAGCAGTTTTTCATGCATGACTTAAAGCTATAATATGTAACGGTTCCGCATTAAAGTGCCTAAACACACGAGACATATGTTACATATTTTGTTAAGTTGTGTATTGTCCCAAATGTGTCCAACAAACTTCAAACACAGAGAAATACATAATTTATTGCTAGCTAGCTGCTATAAGTTCAAGGAAAACATGGGATATTTTGGATACATCAGAGAGTGAGGAAGGAAGTCAGCACCCATGACTAAACATAATGTGAATAAAACTTAAATATTTTACTGATTTTCATCAGTCATGCTGTGAAGAAAAAATGCCACAACGTCATCAAACTGCATCTGTTGTTAAGGTTTAAACGCAAAATAATATATGCAAAAAAAAAGTAAGTTCTGCCGCTAACGGTCTCTCTCATAATAAAACAATAACAAAAGACGTAGTCTGATGATATTGTTAAGTAGTGTGGGATCATGGGAGTTGTTTTGTTCATTCTTAAACAACCACCATATCTGATGAATATCTATCTGATGTGACTCAGGAAGAAATCATGTTCACAGACCACATTAAATTTTATTCATGTGTCGCCACATTCATTGACTTCCTTTGTCTCTCGGACATATCTGGCATATTTTATGTTTTCCCAGAATTGATGGCAACCAGTGGCTAGTAGTAAACACACCTATACCTTGAAAAAGTTATGTATTTCTTTTTTTTTATTAGAAAACTGTGTTAACACTTCGTGATATTGGTAGATGAATTATCCTGGATTCATACATGACATGCATGAAAAAAGTCATTCATGTAGTACTTCATTAACTATCAGGAATCTACAAGAATTAACAGTATTTCATGCATGACGTAATGCAAGAACAATACATTTATTAATGCAACAGCTAAATTATTTCAGTCATTATGATTATTACCAACATTTATGTTCACTTCATAAGTCTGCAGGGCAAAAAGAGACAGGGCCAAAACCTGACCAGTCACAGTGGCGCTCAAGGATTCTGTTGAATTAACTAAAAAAGGTTAGTGTCTGGGCTGCCTTAAAATTTTAAGTTGACTGAATGTGAAAAGAAAAAGTGAGGTCATTTTATAATGACTTACATTAAACTTTTCCAGTGAAATTTACTTGAGAAAGTATGTTAAGACTAATACATTAAGTTGAACATTCATTATTAGAAAAATGAATAACCATGACTTATCGTAAAGTGTATTAGAGACACGCAGGTTTTTCATCATATATGTTTTCTTCAAACAGTAAAAAAGCAGGGTCTCAGGAAAGTTTCAATGCTCACACAATGCATGCTGGGAACTTTTAATATGCTGATAATTTTTCTTTAGAAACTAAATTTAATGAGTTGATTGAGGTCTGTGCAAAACATTAAGTCAGTTTATCTTTTTCAAATTAAAATACCTCAAGTTAGAAGAACTCTTGTTTATAAGTTCTGAAGTGTTCTGAAAACAAATACTAGAAATTTTAAAGTTTAATTAACTAAGTATATAAAACTTTAACATGAAGTTATTGAGAAAGATGAGTTTATTTCACAAAATCCCTGCATGAGTTTTTACAGTGAAGTTTTGTAATAACTATAAACTAAGCCCTTCTTCATGACATTCACATTCTTTATGTCATATATATATACATATATATATATATATATATATATATATGTATACATATATATACATATACATATATATATATATATTATCATGTTTGTGACCCTTCAAAAGTCAGTCCTTCTGTGAATGTAGTTATTAGATATTTGAAAGAAATGTAAATGCAAATTTGGACTCCATTTCAATGATCAATTATTTAGTTAGGCAAAGGAAATTTGCATATTATCATGTATGCATAAGCAACAAATGGTTAATATTTGTGTTTTCCCCAATTATATCACCAATATCATATAATATCAATATAATATAATCAATTATATTATTTGAGGGGCCACAAACATGATGAAGTCATGAAGAGGTAATGCTTAGGCTTGTCTTTAACTCATGATGACTGAAGTACATTAGTTGTTGCATTAATTAACAAATTGTTCTTGTATTAAGTCATGCATGAGATACTGTTAATTCTTGTACATTCCTGATTGTTTGTGAAGTACTTCATGATTAAATTTGTGCTTTTCATGCATGAATTCATGATAATTCATTTACCCTTACCATAAAGTGTTACTGAAAACAGTTTGCACAAAATATAGCAATTTCAGGGGCTCATGGTTATTTTTAGAGTGGGTACATTGTTGTCTGGTGAAACCTCGCTTTTGAAATTCTTCCAAAACCCACTGGATAAACTGAAACATGCATGTTGGTCAAACTTAAAAAAAAAAGTTCCTTTTTCTTTAATTCCCAAAAGGCTGACATTTCAAGGAGTTCTGAGGATTTCTTAACCTAATGAACTGATGAAGCTACCTGGGCTGTTCCATTAATACAAATACCTCTGTTCTCTGGTGTTTTTCAGCCCCAGTAAAGCTATGTCCAGTAAACTGTGCAAAGCTGTACAGTAAACTGAGATCTGACATTGCGCCCTGACCTATGAGAGGGATTATGGTGAGGCTCTGACAGCTCAGGAGTTCCACAACAACCACTTAGGACAGGAATCTGGCCTAATGTCCCGAGAGAATGTGTGTATGTGTGTGCGTGTTTTGGAGGCTTTTTGCCTTAGGTGTTTCTCATGAGTGTCAGAGTAAAACAAAACAGCTCTGAGTGACATGGATTTTGGAGGAGCTGTTATGAGTGCAGATCCCGAAACACAGCACACTGAGCGATTTCCAGGACGAGGTCAATGTCGTACACACAGCTTGAAGGCTACCTCCTTCTATACACTGTTAAAAAATCACACAGGGATTTAGTATAATCAACTAATTGTTTTTCATTAATTTAATACAAGTTTCATTTATTAAAGTTAATTAAAGTTACAAGGACTTTTTCACTGGTTTTGAAACAACTTCCATTTTTTTTAATTGTTTGAAGAAAACATGATTATAACTTGCTGTGACTCTGATAAAAGTAAAAAATGTGTTTTTTTGCTTTGACAATAATGAAAACACTGCAAACCATAAAGAAGATTAGCAGTGGATTTAGGACTAATGCTAATGTTTATGAAGGTGAGTTAAGTTTATTTAACTAGAAAAGTTTTTTTTAACTACAAATTACCTGAACTTGTGTTTTCACTCAATCAACTTAATTTTTTTTTTTACATCAAAGCATATTTTTACAGTGTATGTCCCATATTCAAAGACTGGAGACAATAAATGTATGGCTTAAATCACCTCATTGTATGAGTGGCCCATTAAAGGCAGCCTGTCTCACATTCATGATGCCAATTCTGGAAATTTACACATGTTAATAGCAAAGATCTGCATGTGAATGACATAAAGTGATCGTTTCAGCACCTCACACATGCACAACATTAGTTTCACATGTTGTAACCTCATAAAATGATTCTCAAGGAGAGGCTGCTACAGATTAACACAGTATACATTATAGACCACTGATGCCTCCCTGACATGTGACCAAAATTAATCAGATTTAGATTCAAGTGATCAAACTGTAATTAATCATGTGAAGAGGGAAATGATCCTTGACGCGGCTCCAGCTGCGAGATGCCTCTGTTTGGTCCCGCGTGCCCCTCTTACAGGGGGTCCACCGGGGCTACATTAAGAGGCTTTGTGCCAATGTCACCTAAATTACAGTCACTTAACACAACAGATGTACTGAATGTCGAGCAAATGATGTGCTCGGGTTGGGGTGGCACATTCGCATGCATGGAATAAATTTTACTCAATGTATCAAACGTGTTTTTGTTGCATCCTCTCCCCCTCACTGTGCATTTGCATCTCACTATACGCATAGCATGCTCCACTAACCCGCACTGTCTTGTATCTCAATCTCCAAACAACTCCATCCATGCCTCTTTTATTTGCCGGCCTTTACGGCTTCTGCATAGGTAAATTAAGCGTATTTATTTCAGTGCATCAGTTTGAGGAGATTTTCTCTGCTCTTATAGACTCAGCAGTGGATATGCCAGACAAGCTTAGTTCAGAAGATTATTTTTCTCTTTGTGTGTCAGACTCCTCAGCAGAGGCACAGGCAGATACAGGTATTCAGATGGGAGCCAACGCGGACCGGGGCCATTGTGCTCTCCTGCACGCAGGAACAGAGCGTTCTGGCATTGCAGGTATAGAGGGGGGGACAATAACCCGGGGTTGCAGGCACAAATTACATTCCTCAAGTTTATCAATAGCAAGTTGGGATTTAAGCCAACGAGCTCACCCTACCAACACGTCCTCCCCCTTCTCCATAAGTCTGGCTTTCAATGCACAAGTTAATTCTGCACACACTGAGGGGAATGATCTGCTCACAATTATGCCTCCTTTGGATGGATATTTTATGAAACCAACACTGCTACTGCCACTATACTCTGGCAACAATCCCTACACATCAGTAAAGATCTCATTCCAGTGTATAAATACTAAAAGCGATACATTGATGCTATAGCCCCTCTTTTTATGGTAGAGAGAGGGAGATTATAGGCAGTTTAAAAGATGACACCCTTCAACAGTCTGTAATTGTACTTTGCTGCGAGAAAGAATAAAGTAAGAGGAGATATATTCTGAAAAATCATAAGCCATTATGCTCCAGAAAGGGTTTGTGGGGCGGGGCGTATATCCACATAAAGCACTGCTGAGAACCTCCAGCAAATTACCCCGCAGGCCCGCGAGGAGGGGGAAATATCACTAATTGCCCTCCATTCTGTCAGGTCAATTGACTCTAATTGGAAAAATAATAAAAAGCATACTACCCCGGGAGCGGCAAGCTCTGAAAACGAAAGGGTCCTTTTTGGAAAAGAGAGCGAAGGAGGGGGAAAAAAGCTCAAATTCCTCAGTGCAAATATGGCATCTGAAATCTATCTTTGCCACTGCCATTTCTCCCTCAAAAACAATTACAGCGTGCCTTCCTCCTGCCACTTGGCGGCTATAATTACAGGAAAAAGGGCATGGGTTACATACCAAGCGAGTATAATAAAATGACATGTGATTAGGCATTAATGTGCATAATCTGGCTCTTTTTACACCTTTATGTGTGATCTTTGATAGCATTGAGAGTGTCTGTGTGTGTTGCTGTGATGGAGGGGGTTCTTCTGGTCAGCTGCGGCTGAATTGTCTCCCTGGAGGGCTTGGTAATTTGGAGTCAAATGAGTGTAGTGGGGAGGCCAGGCCACCTACAACAGTCAGAATATACAGTACAGGAGAACAAGGAGGTATTGAATATGAGCTATGCCCCAGGTGTTGGCAGACAAGAGGGAATAGAGCTAATCTACTATCTACATTACTAAATTATTGGAGATGAATGGCTCTGCTAATATAATCTCCCACCCTGGGGGGATGATCCTAAGATTAAGGGTCTGACTCAGTATTCATTGCAGTATTCAGCTCTTTGAATTGCTTGAAAGTTGTAATTTTGTTTAAGCCCCGTGCTTACCACAAACCAGACGAAAGTTCCCCAACTTGCCCATCCTCACTTGGCAAAAATATAAACAGTCCGTTCATAAAGTGTTTTTTTTTTTTCTTCTCTTCCAAAATGGAATAATGATAAGATCGATCACAGTGGTCAAATACATATCAGCTTGTGTCAAATGCTGAGGAATTTTCCATGATGCAACTGGCAGCTTTCCTGTATTTGTCCAAAAGTATTACCGGAAATCATTTTTCTAGATAAATGACTTGTATCACTGAGGAGTTCCATGTGTGCTGCATTTGATTTTAATGGGTGAGTAAAGGCTCATTTATGCCCCCTTTGCATAGGAAAATAGAAACGTCCGCTTCAAGTGATATAATTGTCACAGCTTGCATGCTTCCATGCATCCATTGCATTGGCATGGATGTTAAGCAACACTTTCACTAGAAGGCGCCACTCAGTCAAAAGTACCCCAAAGAAGAGGAAGAAAAGCCAAAATTTTTCTGACCACAACAAACGTGGCGGCAATGCTGAAAGAGGTTGTAATAATGTTCCTCTTCAGAGAGAGGCAAAAGCAGAGGCAGTATTGTAGAGGCTAGTGGTCTGTTTGGACATTAAATACATCGCAACATGTGGATGGAGAATCCTTTTCACTAACTAATTGACAACGAACGTAATTACCAATACTTTAGTATCTGTAAAACTTCTTTGTCGTGTCCTGTGGTCGTGTCTTGCTAGAACTACTGACTACACTGCTACACTGCCCCTTGATGACTACCAGTGGTATTGCTCTGCTTTGTCTGTATTCTGTATATTTGTCTGTATGAAAATGTGCACAAATATGGACAAAATTAATGCGGAATATGAACAGAAGGCTTTGCCCATATCATGGATGTATTATAGTAAACTGCATAGAGTGTTGAAGATGGGGCTTCTCTTCATTTCCATGAGAGCTGCTCAATTGCACATAAAGCCAACTTCCATGTTGGTGTTTTCACATATGCTTCTGCATTGTGTGGCCCACAGAGCAAGTGTAATAGAGAGTCCCTTAAGCCAAGCAGCTAACTGCCGGTTTAGTCCTCTGCTTACTTGAATGGGATAAAATGATTTAATCACACAGCTCTCCTTGACTTTTCAAATGTTACTGGACTAAATTAATGGAATTCTGATAGAAGAACGAAGCATTTCACCGGGGTCGTGATGCAAAAAACGCCAAAAAAATATCCACCATCATGTGACGTTTTAATTTTACAACTTGGCCAATGTCAAACTGGCTTCCTGGGGACTTGGTCCATGTCTGAATCCTTTTCTAATATTTCAAATAAATGAGAAGGTCATCAGAAGTCAAATTTCTGTTTTCTTGCTAATGTAGGTGAGGAGCTGAACTGGACTGAAATGGAAGTATATTGTCTGTAATCTGTAGTTAAGAGTCACCATCAAATCCATCAAAACTCTCAGAGAAACAATGTTTTCATTTGGATTCAGTGCGATCGCAGGTCTCGGAATCCTTGTGATTAATTCACTGGCATGTAAGGCTTTTGGATGACAAAGACATTCTCCTGTGAGACCCACTGGCACATCCCCCGCCAGCGACGTCTTGCCCCTAGAGACAAACTTCGGATAAAACAATGACAGGAGCCCAGCAGCACACAAACCGGTGCCAAACAGCACACCCACCTGCTTATGATCAATGAAACCTCACCGTATACTATCTCGGCATACCATGCCAGCCACTGATGAAAGGCCTCATCGTTAGTGACCGTCTTTGATCGGCTCATCGCCTGTTTTGAAATGTAAATTGACGGGAAAAGGAAAGGGCTCCGTGAAGGAGTGGCATGCAGAGGAGAAAAGGGGACCCCACCCTCTGGGGAGATTAACGCCACCCCAGTCAGACATGTGTCAAGTGGGGCTTGATGAATCCTGGGAAAATGAAAAAAAGGTATGAAAAAAAAGGAGACAGAGGAAAGAAAGCCCTTTCTCTTCCCTTCTTGCCTCCTTTTGCACATCCCTGCCTCTCAGATCATCATCTCCCGCCCTTATTCTGTCAACGCCCTTCTTGATGGTTACTGTCAGAGGTGCGCATCTCTTTTGTAGTGTGGTGTTTTGCTGCTGCCACAGTGGAGATGCTTCCTTCCTCTGCATATGCACAAGTAGGCAAGGGTGGGGTGGGAGGGTGAGGAGCGGGTGTTGGATGGAGGGAGGGTGTGGGGGTTGGCACGGCATGGATGCCTGTGGTATCTGCTGATCCTGACACACCTTTGGGAATAAGGAACCAAAGGACAGAGGGAACGCTTCGCGTGAAATAGTGGGAGCATGATATCGGAGTAGAGGGATTTGGTTGTTGGTGGTGGGGGGGGGGCTTTTGCAAGGGCAAGGCACATGTCTGTGACATTGTGGATGATAACGCCAGGGTGACAGGGAACCATTGCAGTGAAAAACCTTTAAGGAAAAAGGGAAAGATACAGAGAGGATTGGCTGTTTAAAGGTGTAATCCTAATCCATATTTGGCTAGTAGACTGACGGAAAGACAAGACGAGGCATGGAAGGATGGGATTGATCCATCGGTCATTCACCCTTGTGAAAAGGAATGCCTCTCTTGTCACATGAGGGTGGAGGTGTCACCTTCTCGGTTCACTCCGGTGTCTGTCTGCCTGTGCCTGAAAAGACCATTGCATCATTTGAAGTGACGATGAAATAGAATAGCTAAATAATGTCCCAGCAGGAGGCCGCTCGCAGAGACGATACAATGCGCAGGGCCTGCAAACTAATGGCCAGCTGTCTTATAATGAGCTCCGGCGATCCAGGCCCGCTGATTACCCCCCTCGCCCCATCGCCGTCTCCACTATGGGACATTACGGGTACTACGGGGTATGGGGAGGAAGGTGGGAGTACAGAGGCGGAAGATGAGGGTGGGACTGTCCCTCTCGCTAACAGCTCACACCCCCCAAGCCCTCCATCACCACTACTGAGCACCGAAGCCCTCTCAGTTAACGAACCAAGAGCCGTCTAATTAGAGCTCAAAAATTCATGAGGGTCCTCATTAATATTGAATATCTGTTGTGGGCCACGACTTCAAAATAAGCACTTGCATATGCAGATGGAAGGTGAGAGATAAGGAGGGTGGGAAGGAGGGGAAGGAGTGCATTGTGCACTGCCAAAGTAAAGGTAGTGAGGTAAAGGTGGAGGGAGGAAGGAGGTAGAGAGGATCTGAGGGGGTAGGGAGTGGGAAGTACATGAAAAGAAGGGCGACGGATTGGGAGACAGATGAGGAGAGGAGATGGAGGGAGAGCAGACGAAGAGAAAAGGGGAGGAGAGGGAAAGGGATGAGAAAAAGTGGAGGGACCCCAGAGAGCTGTACCTGTGGAGAAGAGTTGTAATGTTGGAGGACTCTCCTGGGAGAATATGCATGGTCTTTAATGAGGAGGGTGGAGCGCAATGGCGAAGAATAACAAAAAAACGAAAGAAAAAAACATTCCGCTCTTAATCCCTCGCTGAGAGGAAAAACTCTTTCAAGCAGGTACGCAGAGGTATCACTTTTCAAGTCCCTCACTCCTTCTGTTTTACCCTGGAAAAGGGTACACAGATAAAAGATACTGTCATTTGAAGATTGTCTGCTACCAACAACCATCATTTGCCTTTGAGATAATTCTGGGTTTTCCACTTCAGATTTAGAGGCATATGGGTAATGCAGAGGAGGGAGGGATACACTACATTAACTATATGTCAGCCACTCTGGAAGACATCAAGAAAGTCATTTCATAGCGAAGAAGAAGAAGAAAAAAAAAGCTGACATGAATAAACAATTTCTCCTCACATTGCTTCACCAGTGGCTGAGTTCTGTCTTTTGTATCACTGCAACAACGTTTCTGTGAGGAACTGAGCAGAGCTGTTTACACGTCTGTCCTCAGGCCTCAGTCAGTGCACCAGGTTTGTGGACAATAGGCCCCATTTATGCTTGTCATTTCAAGTGACTCATAGCCAGGTAAAGTCAAAATGCAATGTAATACACTTTTTTACATTGAGTCACAAACATATGACGACATTAGCCACATCATAGCTGACTGCAATCTGTCTTGGATTTCCCGTACTACATATAAATCAGGGACAGACAACTATAGTCCAAAGGGTGGTGGTGGTGCACCTGAAACTGAAACTTTTACACTTAAAGCTGTAAAATGTCTACATTAAAATGTCTATTATCCCACATTTTTCCAACAATGCTCAAACGCAGAGAAATCTGTAATTTATTCATGGTAATGGTGTGTTTCCTGCTAACCTTTGCTACTGAAACTAGTTGCTGTTAAGTCTTCCAGGAAAACAAGGACAGGAAGGAAGTCGGCACATGTGATCAAACCTAATGTCAATAAAACTTTAATATTACCTCATTTATGAATGTGATTTCTGCCTGAGATACATCTTCTGCAGCTATGGTGGTTGTTTAACTGTGACAGTAACAACTACCAAGATGCCCCACCCCTTCACAACTCACCACAGCTGCAGAATTTACATATTTTGCATTTAAGTTTAGCAACAACAATAAAGCTGGCAAAGTTAGTAACGCTTGAGATGAGATAAGAAAGTTAAAGAGGTAAATCTCTTCAACATCTTGTCACAATGCATTTTCAATCAGTGTTTAATGCTTCTCAGATGCATTTACTCTTCATTTTCTTCTTACCAGATAGCTAGTCGATCTGCAAAAAATGAATGAGGTGTGTAAGTGTTAATGGGTTATTAGGTAATGTTCTTGTCTGCTAGTTCACAGACTAGCATTAGTTGTAGCTAGTTGGCAATGTGTGTGTGTGTGTATGTGTAAAAAGCTTGTGTGTTCATCTGACACTCATCTGACTGATCCTAAAACTTACCAAGAACTCCAGCCCAGCAATTATTTTCCTACAAAACACTCTGCCTTTTCCTCTAGTCTCTGTGTGGGAATTTCCCCTCAAACTCAAACATTTTCAACCAGTGTGGACGGGTCTTTTCCGATGTTCACTCCACTTAGGATGAATTCAGGTCTGTTAGTATCCACTTGGTCTTGTGAAGCTACTGCCAGCAGCAGGTTAGGTTAAGACGCGAAAAGGGGGAACAGCAATCCTGGTTCTGTTCAAAGGGGAAAAAAACTGTCCTCTTAAGTCTTATCATTAGTGGTGGTGAATACTGAAAATTGAGTAAAAGTATGTTGTACAGTCACTCCCATTAAAAATGAAGCAAAAGTAGAAAGTACCTGGTTAATAAATTACTAAAAGAACAAGTTACTTGATATTTTAATATTTTTAGCATGTACTACAATTAAGAAAGTAATATTAAGCATTAAGCATTGTTAGGTTAACTGATTCCTGAAGCACACTTTAAAAGCAACAAATCTATTACATCAAATATTAGCATTAAACATGAAAGCTAACTTTAGCTAGCTAAGGGTGTGTGCAACTTACTTATATGTGCCTCAGTGATATTTAGCTTATATATTGGTGGTTTCCCATCTGTCAGACGGAAAGGTAAGGTGGTAGAAATATTCTACACCAAACACTTAAATTAACATTGATCTTTTCATGTTACTAAAATATGTTTTGTCGCTGAGCCTATTCAGAGCAGTACATTGCTTAGGGTTCTACACAGTTCTGCTATCTGCTTCTACAAACTGAGAACATGCCCACGCTATCTACTGTAGGCAACGCACTGACTTTAAGTACCTCATATAACCCTTCTTCAAATAATCCAAACTATCCCTTTAAGCTTGGGACCTGTGTACATGTGTACTGTATATATATATATGCACGCATGCAAGCAAATGTTCACGCACACATAAGTGAATATCTGTACACATGAATGTGCGTGAGGCCATGTCTGACTGTGTCAGCTCAAGCATCTGTTTGGCCATGTGTGCTCAGCGCTTTGCTTGTGTCCATGTGTGTATGTGTTTGTGTTTGTGTGCAAAGTTACTGTGGTTGGGGCCAACCTGAGCGCTCTTCCTTAATGTGTCTGGGAGGTCCAGAGGAGTCGAGGGCTTTGGAGGGCGTGGATGTGTCTGCACCAAGAGATTTATAGGCTTCAGCCAGGATCACTCTCCTTCTCTGGTGCCAAGTTAAGCAGTAGCATAATTAAAACCTCAGAGGAATCCTTTTGAAGTCAACAATGGGCTCTTAGGCTAACCTTAATGCAAGCACACATACTGTACGCACACACTCGAAGTCATGCACCCACTTGCGCTCCTGTCTTTGCTCTCACACTTACCAGATATACACATGCGACCACACACATATACTGTATGTCCATGTATCTTCACACACTGTGGAAAGATGCAGGGTAGATTAGATTAGAGCTCTATTTGTTGTCAAGGAGGAAATTCATTTCCACAGCCAGCCAGTTGCAGGTACATTCATACAAGACAGTTATTACTCTGGCACATGATTTGACACAGACCAACACGCCATCACAGAGGGAATGCACTCATAACAAGAAGAGATTTCACATAGTTGCAGAAAAAAGAAACAGTCCAGGGTGCTATTAAAGGTGTTGACAGCATATGGGGCAAAATTATGCATTGATAGTGAATGTGAGACCAGTGTGCGAGCATATAGAAAGAAATGGCATTTCCCTAAATGCTTTCCCTCGGTGTATACTAACTTCGTCTTTCTCCGTGCACACGCATACACACACACACACACATACTGTACAGGACAATTACTCACATTAAACACCAACAGATGCCATCTTGATTAAATTTGACCGTACAAACACAAATGGAGGCGAGCGGGTCTGCGTCAAGGGTTCCCAGAGCATATGCCGTGCGGGTCGTCAGGAGCCTAGGAAAGAGGGAAGGATCTGAGACTGCCTGCTGTTGTTGCCTTGCTGACAACACACCGTGGAAAATACCCTCTGAGCCCCGAGACGGCGCGGGCCACGACCTACCATCCGGCCCGGCTCGCAGACTTGGCCCACGATGCTGAAAAGATGTAAACAGGGGAGGAAGGAGTTTAGTAAATGTTAGTAATTTGCAATGCGTGTAGGTCCTGACCTTGTTAAGTGAACAATAGTACTGCTGTGGAGACATGATGGAGGTGTAAATTGGACAATTCGGGCTCTTTCTATAATGAGCTATTTCTGTGTATAGTGTTTTTTCACAGCTCTTGGCTCCACATCAAAGTGAGAAATGGTATAGCTTGTGTATCTCAAGGTTGCAAAGTCAAGTTAGATTCATGCCCTGGACCCATACCAGCCTAGATCAAAAGTATTGGGCCTTGTAATATGATCACAGTGGGAGTTCACAATGTGAGCTAACTCGGTCTTCAGAGGGGGGGAATGAAAATAAATGTGTGATCCTTATCTGCCATTGCCCATAACCCATGCAGGCATGGTGGTGGTATGCATCGATAAACTCATAAACAAACTGTAATTACTAGCCCATTAGAGTCAGACCCTCACAAACACAGGCTCATAATCCGCACACAGGAGGGATGGAGGCTTGTCGCTCATTTTCATATAACCCACTGAGCCAAAAAAGTAGAGCAAAATACTTAATGATTTGTGACTGGGGGACAAACAAACCATTTTGATATAAGAAGCTTACACACTCTCAAAAGAGATGTAGCAACGCTCACGCTCATTATTGTACTCGCTCCCCATGTTTGAATTGGAGCAAAGCTTAATTTATAGAGGAGGTGATCAGAAAATGGAAGGCAAATTGGTGTTTTATTTGAGGTGGATAAACATGTATTCCTCTGCTGGGAGTAATCAGGAAAATAATCACTTCAGCCTCGACGACAAATCTGCTTGAGTAAGTTTCAAGATGATAGCCTTGTTGTTTGAACTGGACCCTGCGGAGAGCAGTTTGTTTATGTCTTCAGGTCTGTCTGTCTGTCCGTCCCATTTTCTGAATGTGATATCTCAAGAACGCTTTGACAGAATTTCTTCAAATTTGGCAACAATGTCCACTTGGGTTCAAGAATGAACTAATTAGATTTCGGTGGTCAAAGGTCACTGTTACCTCATGTCTGTCACATTCCTGTGAATGTGATAACTCAAGAATGCCTTGATGGAATTTCTTCAGATTTTGCAAAAATGTCCACTTGGATTCAGAGATGAACTGATTAGATTTTGGTGTTTACTCGTCAAGGTTGTGAACACGATATCTCAAGAACGCTTTGATGGAATTTGTTCAAATGTGGCACAAATGTCTACTTCAACTAAAGGATGAACTGATTAGATTTTGGTGGTCAAAGGTAGAGTTCATTGTTACCTAATGTCCATCACATTCTTGGAAAAACAATATCTCAAGAATGCCTTGATGGAATTTCTTCAGATTTGGCACAGATGTTCTCTTGGACTCAATGATGAACTGAGTAGATTTTTATTGGTCAAAAGTCAGGGTCACTGTGATGTCACGTCGCATTCTTTTGAAAATGAATGCATGGACAGAATGTCTTAAAATTTGGTACAAATGTCTATGTGGACTCAAGGATGAACTCATTAGATTCGGGAAGCCAAAGGTCAAGGTCACTATGACTGTCCCATTCTTGTGAACATGATATCTCAACACCTTGGCGTAATTTCTTTAGATTTGGTACAAATGTCCCCTTGGACTCAGTGATTAGCTGAGTAGCTCTCTATGGACAGTAACCATTGGGGTCATGATGTCAATGTAGTGATAACTTCAGCTTTGCTTTACTCTTAATACCTTTCATTAATTTCCCTCAAAGTCTACACTACATATAATATATCAGTCTGGACAAGCATGGATGTGACTTTAATGGCTGGCAGAGGCATAAAAACCACAAGGCAGTAATTCTAGTTCCCTTTATGTCTAGACAAAAAGTCTCTTGACAGTCCAGGCCATGCTCACTCAGAGACAAACCAAAGTCCAGAGGGATTGAAGGCTGGAACTCCAAGTTCATTCATTATACAAGGTGAGGCTCTCTCCGGCTCTAGATGTCACTCTACAACCCTAACCAGGCCTGTCGCGTTTTGAATGATATGGTGGCTTTTCTATGACATTTTGGACATTAATATTGCAGGGATTCCCTATATCCTCTCACCATACCCTTATGTATTCTCATAGACTCCTTCAAAGGCACTGGTCAGGTCCCCTAACCTGGGATATATGAGGCTCTATGTCCTTCTCTTGCCTCCTAGTTGGACAGAAGGGATATGCTGTGATCCATTGAGAGTGTGTATGTGTTTATACGTGTGTACGCTGTGTGTGTGTACAGCTCTTCTACCTAAATCTGCCTCACTCCTAACCTTCAGTGGACGCGATATGACTGAGTGATCAAGCAGATCAAGCCCACATCTACCTTAGCTGCTTTCTGTGGTGACATTTCGCCAAACCCCAGACAATCCAGGCCGCCCTGATCCTCCTCAGCCCATGTTTATTCAAGAGACAGGTGGGCCAACCTGAGCCTGAAGACAGTTTGAGTCTTAAGACTACAGAAAAAGGGAAAAGGATGATATGGTTAATAGTGAGGGTAGTGATAGGGTGGAAATCAGCACACATAGCAAAACAGGGAAAAGCTATTTATAAGTATAATCTCTGTTGGTTTGTTATAATACATAGCAAAACTGCAGATCTGCAATTTTGATTTTTTTTCCTTTTGTCTTTAAAAAGCACCTCTTCTATTTTAGTGTTCCTCAAAAGAACAAATAATTCATTATTCATTATAATTACATAAAATACAAATCACTCTCTACAGCAAGTCTGAATATGGCCAGATTCCTCTCACTGCACCCTACCTCGAGTATTAAAGGTAAAATATTCACTTTCCATGTGGATGTCCAGTCTATATTGATGGTCAATGTAGTCAATTGAAGCACCCAGTGATGTCACTGGACGCAGGAAGAACTACAGACTATTTCGGCTTGGATTTCTAGTTTCCACCTCTGAGTAGCAAGGGGGTGAGATGAATCAGTTTTTTGCCCTAATGCTATGTAAGCTAACAAAGTAATGGCTGTAGACAGTATATTAAACTCTCTTGTTTCAATTTATTTATTTAGAAAAGTAGTTAAAAAAAAAAACAAATGCACATGAAAAAACAAGAAAAAGCAATGGGGGAAAAAATCACAAAAACATTGATGGTGACAAAAAAAGCAGAAGTTATACATAATTTCTGACATTAATTACAAGGTGTTAACCTGTGACACAAAGACACAGTTAACCAGTTAGACCATTCACTTAAATTTTTCAATTAGACTAACAGCAAGCTGCCTAATTTGTTCAGCCACATATCATACGTTGGGGCTTCTCAGATTTCCAGAGCTGTAGCTCGTTTCAGTTTTTTTTAAATATGAGGAAAATATGAGGATTTGCTTTTGGTGTGTTCCTGAAACAAAATGAGCAGTTAGATGTCACTTTTTTTTCCCAATTTTCTGACAAATTCGACATGTCAAATAATTTGTCTGTTAATTGAAATAATACACATTTTCATTTGTTGATGAATATATTCAGTTCTTATTGTAAAATTTTCAACCTTTAATACTAAAATTTCTCAGTACAATTCTCACTTTTTGTCAGTCTGACATGAAAAAAGTCCTTGTGAAGGCTAAAGAAAGTTACTCCAAGAGGAAGCAAATAGCATTTAAAAACTGCTCACATCCACTAACTGCCTGAGCATTATTAAACTAAAAAAAGAAAGATAGGATACTCTTACACCATTAGGAGTAAAATGCCTTTAGGTCACATGTGGTAAATAATAACTGGTGTTGCTTGAGCGAGGAGAGAGGTAGTTATTAATTATAGTACCTGGTGATGTGTCCAAGTGCAAGGTATTAGCCTTTGTTGCGCTAACGGGTTGCTAATGCGGCTGGTGTTTGACCGGCGCTGAGCTCTCTAATATGTCTGCAGGGACACGGGAGGTTCTAATTAATCCTGAGCTGACGGCCAAGCCAGGACATCCCCTGGGAGGCATCAGGGGGAAGCAAAAGAGTATCAGCACACTTATCCACAGATTAGACTCAACACCCTCTCTGGGATGCTGGACTGGGATGCCGGGCCAAAGGGTTTCAATTGTTCTTCTCTCACCTGGTTAAGTGAAAAGACGGTGCTTTGGTTTTTAAGTATATCTCACGTTCTGAAAAAAACTGAAAATGATCCGTTTTCATATTTTACGTCTTATCTGTCAGTCAAATGAGAAAGTGTCACTGGAGTGAGGCATTAATAAAAAAAAGAATATTCATGTCCTGTCTGACTCACTCAAAGTTTCCTCTGCTGAAAAGGTTGTCTGACGGAGGATGAATCTCATGCATGTTTGTCAATATAATTTGCTCTCCCCTTCACCCCAGAGGAACATGCCAGTCCCTTAAGGTTTCCGACTCAAATGCCAACATCTGTCTGGCAACGGAGCCAGAATGAGAGAGTCTAGGACACCTTCATCAGAGGTATTCTCTGGTTGACAGAAGCCACAAGGTGGAATTTCGGAGATGAAATAATGGGCGAGCTGAAAGAGGCTTGGGTATGCAAATCCTCCGCTGCACCCACCCCTGTGTTAAACAATCCAACATGATTAATATTTCATGTAATGAAAATCTATTAATCAGGAAAAAGTTGAAACTTTTCTGCTCTCCCAGAGGAAGCCAAAACCCTTGTTTTTGTCTTTTCTGATACTTGCATTTGTGATGTCATTTTCTGGGCGACCGTCTTGGAAAAAAAGGGAGACAAAACATTTTGTAATAATGGGCCAAAAAAGAGCCAGCTTCGCTTTGCTTTTCTGTCTGGAGCTCATGATAGTCTGAACAAACCAAGGGCCAAATATGCTGAAAGTCCAAAAGAGCTGAGATCCACAAACAATTTGGCATGGCTGCTCACACTTATCCCCATTCACAAACCTTCTTTTATGTACGTTTTACTTGGCACCGGGCGCCCTCCCTCCTCCCCGAGCCCACTCCACTGATAGACGGAGTGGGTGAGAGTAGCACATCACAGTACCACGCTGCTCTCTACCTCACCACTTTCATTATATTGTCATTTTGAATTATCAGCAGCGATGGACTGGCAGGGATGACTGACACATTCCTGCGAGCCGAGCAGCTACAGCCTGGCTCTCCAGCGTGTCCTGGCAAGCCCCGCTTCATGCCGTGCCAGACGGGAGAGGGCTGGCCAAGTGTCTGGCCAAGGGGCTGCACTAATACTGCATAAATACGGGGGGAATCCCCTGCCCCCATGCTGGCTGAAAACAATACATCTATGTTGAAATGGAAGGCGATATACCTGGGCAGACATGTGCTCATCCTGTGATTATATGTAATTGAGTAGAAAAGTCACATAAAAAGGCTGCAAAGCAGATATGGTAGGGTGAGTACATTTTAATATCAGCACTGTATCCATTACCAAATGTCAATTTCAAGTCAAGTGATATAATTGAATAAAACAGATGCTCTCTTGCCAGAAATATGAGGCACTATAACTAATGTGTCAGTGGAAATCTATCTGAAACGAGCAAGGGTGACAGAAAAGATATCACTATAAAATGCGGTTTTAGCAGCAAATTAGATCGCGGAGCGACGGATTTCACCATAATTTGCATTTTGCATGTAAGCAGTGTCGAGCCAAAAATACTTGCCGCAACACCACAGCGGCGGTCTCAGAGGGCTTAACAGCACCAGCAGACAGGAGGGAAAATGGGAAGAAAGACAATGAAAATGAAGAGGTGGGAGCAAAAAGAAAAAAGAGAAGACAGTAAGGACATGCTAATAAAAAAAAAAAAACTGCAGCCAATGCAGCAGGGCGATGGCCAGGACGGAATCTCGTGGGACATTACATTTCACAAGAACCCTGGGATCCACATCAACCAGTTAGCAGCGGTTTTACAGCTATGACTCTGTGGTGAAAACCACTTTGTTGCCTTGGATGTAAATTACGTGTTCATACAGAATCATGGGCTCTGACACCGAAAGGATCCAAAACACTGATCCTCAGTGTTTCTTACTCACCAGACAGCACTTTAAATTTGTATTCCAAAGCTTAAAAAAGGTAGACGGACGTCTTGTAACTAGAAAAGTCTGGGCATTATTAGGGTTTTTGTTGCCTGGTAGGGTGGAGCTGGGATAGGAGACAGTGAACATGATGAAAATCCAGCTGCACTCCTTACCGTACTACTTTTTTTATGACAGGAAACACAAGGTTACTCACTGACGACTCAGGACTGCAACTCTTTCAAAAGACAAAAGTATTAATCTGATCTCCTGGAGTTCACATTAAAAATAGTTGTTAGTGAAGTTCTGAACAGCCGTGTTTTTGCTGATTTGTCAAGGCAATTTGTTAGTTTGACAGCTAAGATCACAAGGTTACGACATGACAGCATGAATTTGTTTGAATGATTTTAAAACCTGTAGTCTAATTTGTTAATTGGGAAAGAAAAACAGAAATAAATGAATAAAGGAGACATTAGGTGAACTAAAATCAAGTACTTCTGGTTGAAAATGATTTTACCTCGTCTTACTTTGCCCTCAGATATTCCAAGACATCCAAAATTTTAACATATCTGAAATAAATAATCAGGATCTAACAGTGTGAGAGTGAAACAACACTGTAAAACAATTATTTTAACTTAGAAGAGTTAGTGCCATTGCTGCCTTACAATTTTAGGTTGATTGAACTTGAAAAGACAAGATAATGTAGTTTGTAATGACTCAAAACAAATAAACTTTCCTAGTCAAATAAACTCAATATTTATTCAGTTGTACTTGAGAAAACATGTTCAATAAATTCAAGACATTAAGTTGAACCAACAACTCTTGAGTCACACTGTCCTGTAAATCATTTTGAGCGGGTTCAACTTAAAAACTCAATTTGATTAGTTTACTCAGTGCATTTATTCAACTCATCATTTCAAATCAAAACTCTTAAAGTTAGAAAACCCCTTGTTTATAAGCTCTGAAATGGTCTGAAAAAAACTTTCTAGCTTTACTATATGTATTTATTTATTTATTATATTAGAATTCTAAGTTGAATTAAGTTCAGATTAATAAAAGCCTATATATTTATGTTATGTTAATGAGAGAGAAGTGGTTTATTCCCCCAAATTCCTGTATGAAACAACATAAAAGAAGGGTCTCCACAGTTTCAACTCTCAAACAATGCATGTTGGGAAGAAACCTAACTTAACGAGTTGATTGACTCTTAGATTACATTCATTCATATTATGTGTTTTAACTAAAAAAAATAGTTAGTTGAACCTACAACACTTCAGTCACAATGGTGAACATTTAAAACAAATTTGATTTTCTTTAACATTTTCTCTGCAACCACAACTAATTATACAGTATATTAGAGACACAAGTTTTTATCAAATATGTTATAAAAAACAGTCTGACCTTTGAACTCTCAAACAGTGCATGAATATTTAATGAGTTGATTGAACTCTATATAGTACATTCATTCAACTCATCATGTTTATATAAGTTCTTATGCGTTCTATAGAAATTTTAAGTTTAATTTATTAGAAATAAATAGTACTTGTATATTTATGTCAAGTTAAGATAAAACGATTAGTTGATTCCACTAAATTCCTGTATGATTTTTTTTTACAGTGAAGCCCGCTGCAAGACACGCTCACATTGGTTTCCCACACCCTTTGCTACGAACATTGTGAAATCCTTTACTAATTTGTATCAGGGCAATGCTAGAGAAGGATTGGTTGCGGCTCATTCGATCCACATTATCTTTGGCATATCTTAGCTTACACACACACACACACACACACACACACACACACACACACACACACACACACACACACACTACAGTAAATGCCAGCCCTTGTAAAACAGCTGCTGGGTGTCTTGCATATTAAACTAGCTGTCTTACCACGGCTCTGCCATCTCTCTGGCCAATGAGCACAGAGGTGGGTCCCAAACAAACACTTACACACACAGTGTTGCAACTTTCCCCACTCGTGTGTCTGTGCATGCTTGGTCTTTCTCCAGTTAAACTCTCGTTGTTGGGAGTTTTTTCTTTCTGTGCAGCATGTCAGCCCATCCTCACCTCTTTGTGATTCTTGGAACACACTCAGACTGGTGTCAAACTTCTTGGAAGCAGACTGAGGCAGATAGGAAGGTATTGTCAGGCATTTGTTCCTGTTGTGGTACACATATAACCGAGTGCCCTGAAGAAAATATGTTTTCAAGGACCTGTTGACTTTTTTACTGAAAACTGCTAAACAAAAACTCAAATTCAATTACAGAGTCAAAAACTGTCTTTTGATTTTGGTGTAAAAAGACATCTGGGCTGAAAATGAATTATGATTTCTTTTTTTCTCTCTGCGTAATTTCAGTATTAAAGAGAATGAGTGTTTAAGGCCACAGCTGAACTGACAGAGGACCGGTCGCTTAAACTAACTCTGCCCATAAACATCCTGACGCCAGTTAATTGTTGGTTTGAAGATCAGGCCCCCCCTTTTCCTCCCCCTCAACCTTGCTTTCTTTCTCTCACACTCTCTGTCTTTCACCCCATTCTTAAACAATGAATGTAATTTTTACAGAAACAGTGAGATAGAGTGTGTGAGGCACTGAGCGAGAAAGGGAACGAGAGAGTGAGAGAGAGATTGCAGGCAGTGGTGGTGTGAGAAGGGGCGTATGGCACCCATTATCTTGTTTATTAAAAGCAAGTTTCTTTCCTTCGCTCCCTCCTCCCCATGCAGCTGACCGCAGATATTTCCAAGGGCCTCGCTCTGCTGTTCTGTGCCTACTTCACAGACTGCTGGAAGGGTCACAGAAGTTGAAACCAGAGGGTGTCAATCGCCTGCTTCGCTTCGTGACCCAATGGAGGCATCCCAAAGGAAAAAAAAAAAAAAGAGTGCATGTGTATCAGCTGTGTGTGCTCATTTGCATGTGCACGTGCACAGCTGAGCGTAATTTATGTGTGCACGTGCATTTATTGATGAAGTCCCGATAAAGTAAACTATGAAGAAGGGAAAGTCAGATTTGTCAGCTGCTGTGCACATTCAGTGTAAACAAGAGGGAAACTACAGAGCCTGCAGCACAATATGTTGCAGCAAAGGGGAAGTCTGTGTCTTTGTCTTAGATGCTGCGGTGTCAAATGTGTTCCACATTGGCACTGAAACATTTTTTTCAATAACAAAGGTTTTCTAGTTAATTGTTTAGGTGTTGCCATAGTAATTCTAACTCACCTGTCAAGCTTTCTATTTTAGAACACCAAATAATGGAATTTACACAACTATGCAGGTTTCTACTACTAATTCTTGGTCAATTTTTTAAGTTATTTTTTAATTCTTGGTCCTTCATGTCAAACAGGGGAATTCTGCCTTCAAAAGGAGCCCGTTTACAGCGTTCACAAAAGAAGTGAGAGTAACAGACTACTCAGGTCAAGAGATTTTTCTTATCTGAAAATAGCCCAAAACTGTATGTAGAATAAAGAAAACTGAACTGATTTTCACAAAGAGAAAACAGTTAGCGGGTCCTGTGGCCCAGACCTTGCCAGCGCTGGTCCTGTTCTCCTGAGTGGTGAGCTCTGGTCCTTCATTTCAGTTCAGGTTGGTGAAGAATGGATACTGAAATAAAATAACTGGTTTTCACACAAAAACTCCAAAGTAGAAATTTTCTGAAAGCTCCAACTTCACAAGCTGTGACATGTTTGCAGGCAAAAAACAACAGCAGCTATTGACTAGCTTTCATCATCATGTTTCAAACTTGCTAACTAAGCTAATGTTAGCTTAAGTTTCAATCAGATTTTTTTTAAAGTGACAATGGTGTAAAAGTAAAAATAAGACTAGAACTTACATGAAATCATGGTGAAAAAACTGAAACTTCCCTTCATGTTTAGCTAAAGCAGTTTGAATTAGTCTTGATTTTTGTGATAAAATTATATGTTTAACTTGCAAATGTACAAGATATAGCCTAAGGCTTTCAGGATGAAGACCAATGTTTTGACATATATAACACTTTGAATGACAAATTTGGCAGACATTTAATAAAAGGAACAACAGGGCTACAAACATTACCTTATACCCTGATATAGCAGCACTCAGTACTGACTTCCACATGATGCGGAAAATACTACTTAACATAACCTGTAACCCCACAAAATGTGCATCATTTAGCTTATGGGATGCTCTTCGGCCTTGGAAGTAGGCGTGTGCTAAGTTAACACTTTAAGCTACTTAGTTGGGCATGTTATTGTTTGCAGCTAACGTTAGTGCAAATAAACAGTCTTACTTACACTTTTGCTCTTGGGTTTTGGGTTTTTCAGAAGCTAAAAAACAAAATCCTCCAAACTCTTTAGATGCAAAATATTACTACAGCCCCATGGACACACCAGCTTAGTTACGGTTGCTAAGGCATGACTGGACACTCGAGGGAAAGGTTTAGCAAACGGTCAATTAATAAATCTGTCTGTTCTCAAAATTAGTCAGGGATACAAAGCTGTTTTACCAGCTGAGCAAAGTGGGCAACTATCCCTGGCGCCCAAGACCTCTGGGGGCCCCAAAAACTCCCGTTTTCCTGTATGTCAACTGGTTTGTTCAAGTATGCTCTACTGAAGTAC
This sequence comes from Lutjanus erythropterus, assembly GCF_056507025.1. Taxonomy (NCBI): domain Eukaryota; kingdom Metazoa; phylum Chordata; class Actinopteri; order Lutjaniformes; family Lutjanidae; genus Lutjanus; species Lutjanus erythropterus. Next base: position 12,352,019 of record NC_139331.1, read on the forward strand.
AGTATTAATTGGCATGATAAAGGCCTGAAAGGTGCAATCAGCAATTTGCAGGTTGTCAAATGCTGACGTCTTGGGAATGAGATTCAACAATCAAATATCTTACCAAGCTGTGATTAGTCAAAGTCTGCCGTCACTGGATTTTCTAAAGCCTGGAAATAGAAGTCTACTTTTCTCTAAGACCGCTTGAATTACATTGTGCTTAAAGGTTTTAAGGTTATTCTGGAACTTTTTGCCCAATGATGCCAAAAATAAACTGTGTACTCCATCTTCGAGGTGGCTCCTGCTGAATCTGAGGCACGGTCTTGTGTCAAAATGTACTTTTATAATCTCAACCGTGTGTGTGTGTGAAATGAATAGGGGCCCCAGCAGCTAATTTTGTCCCAGACTCTCTCTACCAAGTTAATCCAGCCATGTAGGGATGCAACCATAACAGATGTGACTGCCTCTGCAACCACTGCTGTGAAGGGACACACAAAATAGACACTAAAAGTATAGTCCTGAAGAAATTTGATATTGGTGCAATTTCAAAGCACTGATAGCAATTAAGATAATATGTAATAAGAGGTGTATTAATTTAAATCTACCATGAAAACTAAAGAACTCAGAGATCCAACCAAACTGCAAATATTATCTGTCTGTATTAAAATGTAGGTTTGAAAAGTTGGAAAAAGTTGAAAAGTTATATATGAAGTCCAACTTCTTCTGCAGTCTTCACAGTTGCAGTATTGTGACTCGTCCATTTAGAGGTGAACTCACATGTTATCCAAATGTTGTCTTGTATAATGAGTAACACCCCGCATGCTGTCTGTGGTCGTACTTTATATTTTTTCCATACTGTATCAAGATACCCACATGTTACCCAGCAGACACTGAATGGTACTACTGTATATGAAGTGAGGCAATTTTACTGCTGGTAAAACTGGCTGTTAAACATCTGAGCCATTTCTGTATCTCTTCCATCTTCTGTTACAACAAATGCAATTCAGACTTTGAGCATTAACAGCAAGAATCCAGCCTGAAACGAAATTCATGTGTTTCTCATTGGCAGGGATCGGCTCACAATATGAATGAGTTAATCCCACAGCTACAAATAAGGCAAGAGGCACTTGTGACGCCTCTTGTATGTTCTGTGCAGATGAAGTGTCGACACTGGGTAGACAGTTCTCAGGGTGATTTTCTTGTGTTGTGGGTTATTTCAGCCGAAAAACTGTTAACACAACGCAGATTTAAAACGTATTTATGAGTGATCAAATATATTTTTTGCCAGTCAGATATTCATTGCAGTTGTAGCGGCTCCAGAGCATTTATTCTGTCATAAACATCACAAATTAACATTCTGGTATGTGCGGTTTACAGTTTTGGGAGAGACTTGGTCATGTTTGCATACACAGACTGAAGTGTCATCAGGAGATCATTAGAATCAAATTTTGTTTTTTCAAGACACAATCTACCCTTACCCATAATGCTCTGGGTGCTCTTTAATGCAAACTAAATATTGTTTTATCACTTCGATACATAATTTTATGAGAACTGCTTGAACTGATGATATGTTTTAGAAGTCTGCTATAAAAAATGACGCATGTCTTCAGAACGGGAGACCCAGGTTGTAAAACATGCAAACATACAATGGATTTTCATGTGCTATATACTTGTGACCAGTGTTGACAATATTATTTACTCCTTATTCTACTCTACCCTGTTAAAATGGTTTTGGTTTCTCTTATTGGAGTTTTATAACTGTTAAGTCATAAGTAGTCGTTACATAGAATCAACACAGAGTGCATTTATTTGGATGTAAATGAAATGTTTGCAGACAAAAAGAACATATATTTGATCATGCATAACCAATACTAGAAGATCTCCAACAGGTAACCCAAAAATAATATTCAGATGTAACCCCTTTGTAATAATCAGCTTTTTAATTAGTAACTGTACCCAATTACAATTACATTTATTTTCTAATTTAACTGCATGTAAATAATTACATTAGTTATGCCTGGTTTTAGCCAAGCAGGACCCCACCGGCTGGTTAAGGGGAGTCTTCAGTGTAGGTTTTATACAACTTTTATATAGATTTTTCAAGGTTGTGAATCACCACATGGATGAGAGGCTCCTGATTATACACTCATACATGTGCATTAAAAATTTTAGGCTGATTGGTCCAGTAGTGTGAGAGTTTAGCTGCAGACAAGCTCTATCCCTGTTGGGACGCACGCACGCACACGCAACCCATCACATGATCTCCTCCAGGCTTATGCCTGCATGGGTACTTCCCTGTTTGGTGCAAGAACAACTCTTAATGGTCCTGTCTTTATTTTGTTACCTTTTTAAATGTGTAAGCCGTTTGTGACAAAGGGAAAGCGTTACCACTCGGGGTGAATACAGACGGTACAGACAGTGTGGTTGCACCGGGGCATATGGGGAAGGGAGACCTATAGAGAGAGACAGCAAAACAGCGTATTGGATAGAGAACTGGTCCTTGCGAGTGATGCAGATTGTAACCTTGGAAATACGCCTGTGTTCAAAAAAGAACTTGCGTTAAATTAAAAGTAGTGCCATTTTTTATGCCCTCGTAAAAGCATCATCATGGTTTTTCTTTTTTGTTTTTCAAAAAATGCATGCTCATTCTACATGAACAAAAAATAACTACAAATAAACTATGTAATCAAATAAATATTTCCTAATTTTCTTTGTCTTATACAGATATGCAGTGATGATTGCTGGGTAATATATATGTTGATGTTGTCCAGTGTCAAGTCTCTATTTCATTATGTGACAACTTTGACTGTCAGAGCACTATCCATGGTTCTGATAGCTTTTTTTCCTGACCTCTTTAATCTCCTGATACAATGGTGCAAGTAACTGTGTGTGTGTGTGTGTTTGTGTGTGTTCTTCATAACTGGTAACTAGCATGCACTAGGGCTTGTCATAACTACCTTACAACACTGTTACCACTTCAGTACTTTTATATACACTGGGTTTTAATGAAGTCAGAGACAAAACACTTAAAGGAACTGAAATTTTTTTTGCAATTATTAGTAGTATTTTTCCACATGCAGCAAAGTAAAGCCAGCATCACCTAATCACAAGGGCTCTGTTATTTTTATACTGTAACACATGAGAAGGACAAATACAAAGACACACAAATGCTCAGGTACCCAAACACGCCGGCGTCCTGCTGTGTGTGCTCAGGTCATTGTGCAGTATCATTATCTAACACATCTAGAGCAGGAAAACAACCGTTATTCAATTTGCACCAAGCAAATCTCTAAGGCCGTTCAATTCATCAAGGCCAATTACTGATACAAAGTGCTGCAGGTTATCTCCACTCGCCACATACTGCACTCATTCAGATGTAGACCATCAGCTCTGTTATGAATCAGGGTGCTGCCTGCATGGCTGCACAACGGCCTCACAGCACAACTAAAAACTGGGTGGTCCAACTATTTGACACTGCCCTGCACAGTCAAGGACTCCGCTGTACTGTATGTGAGTCAAGTGATGCTTCTCAAGGGCACTGGATGAATTTGCCTCAAATGAAATCCATTTTAATGTTGGAGCGGGAAAGTAATGCTAGAGGGGACTTTACCACAGCATGTTTTCTCCACTTGAAGGGCACTCCAGGGACTTAGGCACATTTACTCCATTGGACAGGTACTCTGGATGGGACTTGACCACATTTTTTCCACTGGTGGGACACTCCAGAGGGAGCTTTACCACATTTTCTCCATCGGGATGGGCATTTTAGACAGGGCTTTAGTATGTTTTCTCCACATGAAGGGCACTCTAGAGGGGACTGTACCATGTTTTTTTCACTGTAAGTGGAAACAGTGAAAGTCCTCTGGAAGAGAAAATATGTACATCTGAGGTGTCCCCGGAGGGACACTCTCAAGAGCACTTTAGCATGTTGTCTTGGACATTTGGCCACTCTTGAGGGCACTTTATCATATTTTATCTAGCATAGAGGCATCCAATAGGGTATGTTTGCTGCATTTTTTCAGACATGGGGTGAACAGGGGGGCGATCACCCCCTCTGCCCCCTCCCCTGAGCCCACCACTGCTAGATAGAGATCAGCATCAGGAAAGACAAAGTTGCCTGCAGCCACAGCAGGGCGCAGCTCCGCTGGGTCTGGTCTGCTGGGTTCTGTTTGCATGTCCTGCTTTGTGATCCCTTCTAATTGGCCATCATTACACCCCACATTACCCTATCAGGGCATGGCTAGAGGGGGAAACAGACCATAGTAGTGAAAGGTATGCTTTGGTAAGTCTGAATTACACAACACCGGGGCCATGACTAATATTGGCGCAGTCGATAACTGCTAATGTAAGCAATGGAACAGATGCCCACGGTGAAATAACAACAAATATAGTCCAGTTAACCTTCTCGCAAGGCTGCCTTTGACCAGTCAGAGAGGCACAGGCTCGGTCAAGCGCACATGATGGCTCTCATTCAGCTGTGATTGTGTTTCACTCTGTTGTGTTAAGTGTTTATTAGTTTTAGCTGTTTGCTTTTGTTGTTTTTTTAAGTTCTCATGTTGTGTGTGTGTGTGTGTGGCTGCACGTGCATATTTCTGCGTATGTATGAGGTGTCCCTTGTTCTTTGTGGTCAATTGGTGGGATTTAATGACGGCCAGTGTTTATGAAACTCTCCACCACAGCATTAAAAGCAGAAAAGCAATCCTTTATGGTAATAATCCGTCCTCAGCCGAACAAACAAAAATATGTTTATACAAGTAAACGCATGAACAAGGAATCACTTGAGACCATCCAAAAAGTAAGATAAAGACGAAACAACAAAGATTACTTCCATACTTTTTTGTGACTCATGAGTTTAATTGTTTGTTTTTGTTTGGATAGTCTGCTTATGTTAATTACGCTCTCCTCTGTTGGAGAAAAATAAGAGTCAAAAATATTTTTCAGCACAAACACAAACACTTTGACAGAATGCAAACATGAGAAGTCTTTCCCCCCCACAAATCCACACCTCTCAGCCCTGCCGCTCGCACACTGAAGGAAATTAAACATCTGTCTTTTCTCTCCCTCGCTCCTGCAAAACTTGGCATCTCGGAGTAATTTTTCTTTCTTCTGCTTCTTTTTTTTTTTTTCCTGGTCAGGTCTGGGATTCCCTTGCCGCAGCCGAATTCAATTTACTGCACTTTTTTTTTTGTGGGAGCCCAGTCCGTCTAGAAGACTTTGGGATACTTCTGGGACTGAAGGCCCAGTCCAAACCACTATAGGACGAGCCTCAGTCGTCTTTAGACCCAATAGATGAGACTGCAGCCTTGACCCATGTGCTGAGCTGCCGGGTCGCTTGATTGAAGTGCACCACACTTGAGAACATCAGCGCCTTGCATCCATTGAAATAATAAGCTGACCCAGAGAGCTGTTCGCCTTTGAGCTGTAGCCAAGCCATCTGAATCCACTCTGCCCAAATGAGGGCTTATTTTTCAAAGCGTCTCTCTCATGTGCTCCGGCCGACCCTGCACCCGTGTTCTGTGCGCGCTATATGTGTGCGAGTCAGCGAGTGAAAGGGCGGCAGAGGCCGTATTGGAAAGGAGCAGATCACGTCTGTGGCTAAACAGTTTGTTTGGTGAGTCACATGTTCCTGGATAGTTGTGTTTTCACAGTTTGGCTAAGTCAAGAGTTTTCTTTCCAGTTGTTTCCCCCAAGTTTTGTTTGGTGTTTGTTCATAACCTTTAAATCATGAGGACACAACATTTCTCCAGAGTCTTTTCTGTAATGTCATGTAGGGAAAGTCCAGCTGAAACAGGATGAGACATAATGCACTGGGACAGTTTAAAAGTATTCACAAAGTTCATATGTCAGATCCTGGATTAGATGGAAATTATTACTTTTGCAGCCACAAGAAGGCAACCATGTTGAATCAAAGAGATGGAGGACGAACACTCAAAAGTGTATCACATTGTAGTGACCCTTTTGAAAGTCATTACAATCCCTGTAAATGTAAATGTTTTGTGTAAAAACTAATATGTCTTAAACTTTTAATTTGCCTGAATTTGAAAATACAAACTTTTCAGGTCAAATAAACCTGCTTATACTTATTGAATGTAGAACGTGTTCAATAAGCTCAAGTTTTAAGTTGAACCAACAACTCTTTGGTCAGCCTGCACTGTGAGCAGGTTCAACTTCAAAACACAAGTTCACCTGCTGCATTAAAAATGTAAGTTGACTGAACTTAAGTTAAATAATTAGTTGAAATTTATCTAATTTTGTTTTGAAATTTAATTTGATAAGTTCAGTAAACTCGCAACACTGCATTTATTCAACTTATCATTTCAAGTCAAAAGACTTAAAATCAGAATAACTCATTTTTAACTATGAGAAAATATTAGTTGATTCCACTAAATTTCTGTATGATATTTTACCATGTGTTGAACGTTTCAAACAAATTTGATCTCCTTTTACATTTTCTTAGTTTGAAACTTCAAACTATAAAATAGAGGGCCTGTCAGGAGAGTTTTAACTGTGGATCAATGCAATAAGCTGATCATGTTTCTTTTGAAACTTAATTTAATTAGTTAGTTAGTTTTTAGTTCCACCAAATTCCTGTTTGTTTGTTTTTTTCACAGTGATAATGAAGAAGTAGACACCTACAATACTGTGTCACTCTGTGACTCTAAAAATGTTCAGTTTTTCATAACCTTGCATGCCTTTTTCAGAGGCGGTGGAAAAGTTTAAACTAATCTATACAACACAGTACCCACTGTGAGATATGCTCTGTATTGATTTTGGTAGTGTGTGGTGGTACTCATGACCGATGCTTTTTCATTTATTTCTGTGGGTGTATAATTTAGTTGTGCTCTTATTTGTCTGTCTTAAGAGAGGGGGGAGGAAGGGGGTAAAAAAAAGGCCAAATGACAAAGAAAGGGGGACTTTCAGGACTGAAGGAGCAGAGTAGAGCTCTTTCCAGGCAGTTAATGACTGCTATAATGTGCATGAACAGACAATGGCATTATGTATGTATGTATATGTATGTATGTATGCTTATGTAAGAATACTTTATGTTCAGTGTTATGAATGCAGGGGCTGGTGATTTGCATAAGGACCCTGAAAATCCTGTTATGTTCAATCTGGCCTGCAATAGTCCTACTGGAAAACCTTGGGATTTGGATAAAACGCTGAAATAGAGAAGTATTAAATGATATAACTGTACACTGGATATGGAGAACAGTACTAAAAGACCAAGTGTCTGGGCTGACAAGGTGAAGTAATTTTGTAACAATTTCTAGTCATAATTTCTAGTTAGTAAACTTGATATTAATTCAGTTTCACTTGAGAAAACATGTTCAAAAAGATAGAAGTTAAAGTGTATAAGAGACACAACAAGATTTCATCATATTTGTTTTCTATTATAAAAAGAGTTTTTACTCTCACACAGTGCATGCTGGGAAGAATGCCAAAATGCTGATCATTATTATTTGGAAACTCAATTTTATGAGTGAATTGAACTCTGTCATTTCAAGTCAAAATTACTTCAAGTTAGCACTTCTGTTTATGAAAATAAAGAAATTCCAAGTTTATTTAACTTAAATAAATAAAAAGTGTAAATTTCACTAAATTCCTGTATGATATTTTTTACAGTGTATAACAGGTTTAACTACTGGCAGGGACTGTTGCATGCCATACCCCTCTCTCACGCCTTGTTTCCTGTCTATCTCTACACAAAAATCATAGAATAGAATAAAATAGAATTCTTAAGAACTTCACAATTCGATGAGAGTTTGGGGAACTAAAGTCAAGGTCACAGGTCAGAAAACGTCAAGAGAGGTTAAATGTGTGAAAGCAGTGAAGAATTTGGTCTGTTAGATGTTGCACTGGAGAGGTTCTCAACATGGTTTCCATTTTCATATAACCCAGTGAAATATCAGACTACACAAATAACACTCCCTAACCAGTGTGTCCCAGTGCTTCATTCCCTCTGTCCCTGCTTTTTTCTTTCCACTTTGACAAGTCTTTACAACATCTGACATGTGTTTGAATTCAAAAGGCCAAGTGGAGACTCCTCTTTTTCCATGCTCATCTATCCATTTGTGTTTTTTCATCCTTTCTGCGTCTCACTCCTGATTAGAGCTGTCGGAGGGCCATCGTCACTCTGCAGCCCATAAACTGCCCCACCCACACAGTAGCCAGTCAGCAGAATACACGAATGGGAATTAATGTGGAGTGGACGTGTGGCTGCAGGGAGAAATTGTTGGATGCGTCGACGGCGGACAGGAGAAATGTGTCAGTCAACGGTCACTTCCAACACCTCGTGAGAAGAGAAAAGAGAAAGACAGAACAAGAGCGCATGAAGAGGAGGAAGGGGGGGGAGAGGAGAGAAAGACGTCACCATGCAATCTGCTCCCTCAGCACAGCTTCTCAGATGTGGTCTGGCACCTAGTTCACAAAGCCAACCAGATCCACACATTGCCTTCATATATCTCTGGAAAGGGGTGAGTGGTGGTGGTGGTGGTGGTGGGAGTGTGATGGGGAGAGAAAGTGGGAGCGGGTGACAGGGGGGGAGAGGGTGGGGGGGTGTTGAAGAAGAAAGGGAAGAGCAAGTCTTTTGTGTTTACTCACACCGAGTCGCTGCCAGAAACTTTAGACCACATAAGCGATTCACTTTTGTCATCTTTGCTGACCCAGTCCCATGTAAAAGATTGATGAGGGAGATGATGAACTAAAATAAACCAATCTCGCAGTCACTCACACAGACAGGCAGCCAAGGAGGCAGGCAGGCGAGCAGACAGGCAGGCAGGCCATCTTCGTCAGTGAGCAAAACCAGGCCCAGACTCTCTGGCCAAGTCTCGTCTTGTGCGAGGCAGAGAGAGGGCCGGGCCGGTCAGAAGCAGCCTGCTGCCCTCTTTTGTCAATATTATGGCTGCACTGAATGGATAACATTTGTAATGTGAAGTACAAACTCACTGGCCCACAGTGAATTAATGAAATCATCATGAAATCCTTTTTTTTTTTCAAATGTGGATTTAAGCACCAAACCTCATTCAGTTTTTAATCATTTTTACACCTGTGAATTGTAAACAATAATTTGCAGAGATAGTTTGGATTATTTAACCTGGGGTTATATGAGGTATTTTTGGATAGTCAGTGTATTACTTACAGTAGATGGTGGTCAGTACGCCCCTAGTTTGAGGAAGCAGAGAGGGGCACCAGCATGCTGTGGACAGGGTCAGCAACAAAAGGTATTCTAGTCATTTAAAAACTAAGCAACCTCCATGGGTGAAATCAGAGATTTTACCTCACAGAGCACAGGAGTTGCTGGTTTATCACTGCCTCTATCTGTTAGCTTGTTGGTGGTATTGTGTGACTCTGGTGAATCTGACTATCCTTTTAAAACATTTAAGTCACACAACAACACAAACATACGAACAGATCAGGGCAGCGGCGGACCAGCAGCTCCCTCATTCTACAAGGTAAAATGACTGATTTCTCCCATGCAGTTTGGTTGGTTGGGAGAGAGCAATATTTGGCTTTGACTTTCCTGTCAAAAAAGGCTGTCTGACAGCAAAGTGAAGTGGAGAAAATCTGGGACATAACTCAAACTTGAACTCCTTTTACTCTCTTGATTTAGGCACCAACCGTCATTCAGTTTTTAATCATTTCTACTCCTGTGAATTTTACTTGGTTATTTAAGCTGTTAAAATGTGGTCTTGGGCTGGAGTAAAAAGGTCCAGTGTGCAAGTTCTAGGCGATTTATTTAGGGGATTTATCGGATGAATATGGCAGAAATAATATATAATATTCATAAGTATGTTTTCATTAGTGTATGATCGCCTGGATTTTGTTACCTTAGAATGAGCCAGTTATATCTACAGAGGGATGGTCCTCTTCCATGGATGCCGCTACACTGAACTACCAAACATTGGCTCTAGACATGGCTTTTTGTGAGTTTCGCAGCCACCATAATTTCTCCTCCACATTTGGCAGAGGAGGGTGAGGCGAGCTGGTTTCGATGTGAATCCTCACAGTTAGAGGACACTAAATCCTACACACTGGTCCTTCAGCTCCTTCTTTTACTCTCTTCTTCTAACCAAAATATTAATGTCATATTAAACATGTGAAATAAAATCTCATCAGCCTATACAGTTGTGATCCCCAGTGAATAAATGAAATCATAGAATTATATGAGCGAAAACCCTTTTTTCAAGTGTTGATTTAAGCACCAAACCTCATTCAGGTCTTAATCATTTTTACTGTTGTGAGTTTTATATGATCATTTAAGTTGTTAAAATGTGGTGTTGGGCATAACTCAAACTTTAACTCCTTATTTTACTCTCTTCGTATTACCAGAATAATAATGTCATATTAAATAACTAACATGTGACAAAATATATGGCGCTGCGGTGCTTTCAGTGTTCCTCCATCCCTTCACCAGTATACAGAACTGCAGCTTTTATGAATCCATAAAATGATGTCTTGTTTTAACGAGAAAAGAAATTCATTGCTACCGTAATTGGTAAGTGCCCAAATCATTAAGCCCTAATGTGGGGCATTTCCTTTGGAGGTAGTTTCCATTTAAGAGACAAGTGTCTAATTGGTGAGTTGTTGAAAAGCACCACTACCTCCCCAGAGATCGTTTCTGAAATCATATAGAGGATAATTCCCTTTCAATTAAAAGCTACAGTATTCCAGGTTTGATTTAATTGAATGCGTTTATTCAAATCACGGGGGGTAGGGGTGGCGGCACCGTGATTCCATTAAGGGCTGTGTAATATTACCAGGCCAGTGTGAAAATATCACTCTGTCTCAGGAAAATAGAGCAATATCAGAAATAGATTGCTCGAAAAACAGAACACTCCAAAGTAGACGGCGGCCGGCACGGGTGCAGATTGAATAAACAATGTTCAGTGCAGAAAGCATAATGCTGAATAAAGATGACCTGCTGGTGCCGCCGCTGCCGTCGCTGTATTTGAATATTATTGGAATTAATTTGTCAGCCGATACTGAACATTGACTATTTGTCAGAAGACCGAATGGATCTCCTGCAGTTTTCAAAGTAATGCATGTGTGGAATATAGTCAGGAGGAATGTTTCTGTGTGTGTGTGGGATAAATCATGGTTCAGGGCAACATGGGTGGCGACCAGCCACCCACCCATGACCAGATGGTTGTGGAATCAGGGTGTTTAGTGTGTCACCGAAGATGAGCAGAGTAGGGGGGAGCGGGGACGGAAGTGTCAGGGGGATGGTTGCAACACAGAACGTTTTCTTTCTTTTTTTCTAGTCCACTGGGGCTACATCCCATCAGTGAGTCCACGGCGGAAAATCAGCCTGATCTTATCAGTTTTGCCAGAAAAACAGTAGAAAAAAAGATCTTTCACTTATACAAAACAAAACTGATTTATTTATTACATTTATCTGTTTAAGATATGTAATTACAAGTCATCTGTTAGATCCGTAGGCTGAAGTGAAGGTTAACTTTATAATGCTATCCTATATTTGGTCTTAGCCAGGGTAAAGTTGACAGAGACAGGGGAGAGATGAAAGTAACATGGTTACTTTTCAGTGGTTATTATTAAAGATATATACCTTTCCTCATTACATTTGTAGGAAATGTCTAGGGTCAGGGTGAGGAAGACTAACAGAGGTCTCACTCGTCCAGGTATAAAGTATGTCAGGCTGTTTTATGTGAGGGACAAGCAAGATGTGATTTTGCATTAAGTTGAGTTTGATGCATTGGACTAATTTTGTACTATTGCATACTATTATAAATTGATTTGAGAGTAATATTGTCATTTGCTCTGAGGACTAACTGAAGCATTAATTAGCATTATATGCCAGAAATATTAAGTACTTTCTTGTTTTGTTACTTGTCAGTGGCTGTGTTGGCTGGTTGCGCCTTCAAATTTCTGTTCTTTATTCTTTTAATGTTATTATTTAGACTTTATTGGCAGAAATACACTAGTTTGCACAAGAAAAGAAAGAGTGGGGTTTGTATTAAAGAGCAGCAGACTCTGAGACAATCAACAATCAACATATTTTAGCTGTGTAGTCAGATCAGTTGGACGTACCACTGTGGACCACTCCAGGAGGAGAGGAAGTGAGCAGGAGCAGTGAGCCATGCTGGGACTTAATGCTCCTCCTGGATAATGTCCAAGGAGGAAAATGAAATTAAAACAGGCTCATCCTGGCCAAGCAATGAGAAACCAGAGACTACTGTGCCCACATCTCACAGATACCTGCAGGTCGCAACATGCAAGACTGCGGCAGGACGAGGGGAGGAGGACTCTGTAGTTGATGGACAGTGTTTCCTCCTGGAGGTCAAACTTTTAATGTGAAGATGCTATTGATGTTATTATCACCGTCATGTTACTGCTGTTTACATTCAACCTGACACAAATTCAAAAATGCCCTACAGAATTATTTCCCCAATATATACCTGTGCGTTTATATGTAAATAACTGTATATATTGTTTTGTTTTATACTGTTTTATCTTGTTTCATCCTGAATTTAATCATCTGTATATGTTATACATACATATGTACATATGCTGCGCAACCCTGTGTTCTAATGATAATAAATGACCTCGATACCTTATCTTGTGGTTGATTAGTCTAACCTTTATTCGTGTCCTGCACCTGTTACTTTTGTCCCGCCAGAGAAGAGCATAAGTAACATGTAACATCAGATTCCAGTCTGACTGCATCTGATTCATGTAGCCATTTTTTTAAAGGTTGATACTGGTAGAAGAAATGTCCACAATGAAATATTGATTCGCTATATAAGTTCAACTTATGCATGCAGAGGAAAATGCAGAAAAAGTTAAACTTTGGTCCCTGCTCTCCCCTAAGCATTAGAAAGACAAAGTCTTAGTCAAATCACAAGTGCAGCTCCTTAAAAGTAAAAGGTGAAGAGTTATCTCACTGTCTTCATCTCTCGGTTTGTTCTGTCAACTCTCCTGCTCCCTCTCCTCCCCCCTCCTCTCTCTTTCTCTCCCTCTGTCTCCCTGGCAGGTGTCACACCCACACTGTGGCCTCTGGGCTGCAGTAGCAGTGCAGCGCACCGAGATAAGGGCTGTACAGAGACAAGCGTACATCCTGTATGAGGTTAGGGCCCCACTAGCACACAGCGCACTCTGCTGCAATGTATGTTTGTGTGTGTGTGTGTATGTGTGTGTGACCGCAGCTCCTTCCCGTCTCCACGCCAATGAGGACAGAGCCTGCGGTTGTCAGGTGCAGGTGTGACAAAGAGAGACCTGAGAAACTCCGCCGCGTTGTGATCTCATGGTCGTTTTGATAAGTCTGTAAGCAAACAAGGTCAGAGAGGGTGAGGCGGCCCTGCCGTTATGACGGCGGTCTACAGATGTTGTGAAGTCACTGTACTCGCCAGCTTTCAACTCCCCTCAGCGAGGCTTGTCTGCGGTTTGAGATTACACTGTTCAATACAAAGGTTTCTGTCTGTATTTCATTGTCAAATATCCTCACTGATCTCCTCTGTGCTGTTTGGCACTTAGGGGGGGAGGAGGACTGTGAAACTTGTTGGTGGCCCCGGATTGAAATTCAAATCAGAGTCGCAGAACCATTTGTCAAAGACAATGTGTGTATAAGCTGAACTTTGACAGCACAAAAATCCAAGTTTATTCACACTTTGCTCACACATCTGGGACTGCAATGCCCTCTCATGGCTGCACAAGCATACACCCAGTGTGTATGTGTGTGTGTGTGTGTGTGTGGTTGAAATGGAGAGGAAAAGTGAAAGCGAGCCTCCCACAATGAGAGCGAGATATTGAGTCGAACGAGGAGAAATATCACATGTTGTCAATATGGAAAGGATTTTCAGCTTCCTGCTCTGTGCTTTAAATGGCTTCATGCAAACCTGGCAGTGAGGAAGGGGCGTCTAATGTGTGCATCATCACCGCTGTTGACGTGTGTGTATGTAAAAAAAAACAACAACCTGTGTTTACCAGCTTTGTGTGAACTTATGAATTTATGTATGTGCACATGTGATAACAAATTTTCCAATATTCTTAAAGCTGTGATATTGCTTCAAACTACTGAAGTTTATGCATACCCTGCACGCTCACATGCATAAACACACACACACTCTGAGAAACAGAGATGCTAACTAGAACCACAAAGGGTTTTTTGGCTTGTCCCCATAGAAGAACTCTTTTGTGGTTCCCGTTAGAACCTTTTATAAAGGATATTGGAAATCTTTCATAGGGTTCTACTGTACCTAGAACCCAACATAATGGGTTATATATAGAAATATCACTTGAAAGGTTTCACCCAAAATCCTACAGAGAGCCCTTCTATGGTGTATTGGTTCCACCAAGAACACTTTCTGGGGTTTCTGTGCAGAACCCTTCCATCCTCTAAGGGTGACAACAATCAACAAAAAGCCATTCAGGGGGTTGAACCAGTTTTATCAAGAACCAACCAAGGGGGTTATACTAAGAACCTTTTTTTATTCTAAGGGTTTTATCTAGAACACACTCAGGGGTTTCTACCAAGTACCTTTTTATCTTTGAAGGGTTTATCTAGAATTCACTCAGGGGGTTATGGTACATAGATACATACATACAAATAAATGGACCCTTGTCATACGAGGTCTTCAAATTGAAACAACCTTTGAAGACCTTTTTCGCCCAAAAACCATTCTTTAGAAGAAAAGGGTTTTTAATGGAACCCTTAGTCTTACAAAGAACCCTTGACGAATCCTTTCTTCAAGAAGGGGCTCTTCAGAGGTAAATGGGTCTGAGTAGAACCTCAACCCTTCAAGAAGAACCCTCCTGGAAGCCTTCTTTCTAAGAGTGTATACTGCCTCTCTCTCACACGCACACACACACACGTACCGGATATCATCTACAGGCCATCTCACAGGCCATCCCATCAAAGGAGCGACTATTTCTCCCGCTCCCTGCCTGGCTTTTTCTCTCTAAATCTGACACCGCTCTCATAATAAGCAGCCTTGCATATCAGCTCCTTGGAAAGAGATGCAACTGCTCAACTGAAGGGAAGAAGGCAGGAGGGAAAGGAAGGGGGGGGGGGGTGGAGGAAGAAGGGAAGTGGGAGGTAGTGGGGTGGGGGGGGGGATAGAAATCGCGAAGACTTCTGTCACTTCATGAAAAATAGCTTCCCCTTTGGACGGAACTTCACAGGCCACAATCAAGCGGTGCCAAGACGCTGCAATCGTGGCAAATCAAGTCAGCATCTATTAATAATATTTCTGGGGCTGCTGCGGTGAGTGCGCGGCGTGTCCTCCCGCTGTCACAGCCCCGTGATGGAGCGCTGCCTTTATCTCAGCCCTGGCACGCTTCTGTCACCGTGATAAACAATTCACACACAAATATGAATAAGGATCCTCCCAGTAGGCCCCTACACACCCTGCCTTTTCCCCTCATTTTCTAGATGGGGGGAATGTAATCTTCGGGCTTGGTCTTTCTCTCTTTTTCCCTCTTTCTCTATCACTCTCTTTCCCTCCATCTATCTCTTTTTTCCCTCCACCCCTCCACCCCTCCCTCCACCCCTCCACGTTCTCTCCTTTCTCTTTCTTTTCAATCTGTCTTTCAAAGATATGTAAATGACCCCGAGATGGGACCCCAGTGCGTAGGTGGTGTAGCGTGAATGTCAAAGCCCGGGCCTGTGAACCCTGCACACACACGTGCACGTGCGCACACACGCACGGACACACACACCTGCACTGTAAAGATGTCTGCTTTGCATGCTTATTCACAATCATATGTCAGAGATCTCCATGTGTGCACTCATTTATACACACACACACACACACACACACTCACTCACACATGCACACAAACATATCTGAAGGACACCGGTCCTCTCATTGTCAGAAAGCAAAGGGACCTTGTCATCCGCTGTCACGTTACAGGCGAGGTTTATCACAACTGTAGTGAAAATGTATCGATTGGATTTTCTTGAGCTGAGTGAGTGAAAAAGTGATAATTAAAGAAGGAAACCTACAGTATGTGTCTCGCTTCGCTGCCTCCCAGCTGTGCTGACTGTCATATTGTGCACCGCCTGTAATGTTATAATTATTCAAAGATTCTTTCGTTTCAGGTGTGTTTTAGTAAAAAAAAAAAGGAGATACACAATCATGGAATTAGAGTGACAATACTGTAATAGTTTGTTTACGACATAAGAAAAGGAGCACATTAAGAAAGCGTTACCTGTAATTCCCCTCCATCCTCCTGACGCCACACACCCGCTTCCTTTCACACACACACACACACACACACACACACACACACACACACACACACACATTACCCAAAGGCAATTTGGTATTAAAACATTTATCAAATAGAAGTAGTGGACAACAACAAAACAAACTTGACTAATATGCCTGAGGTGGTCATCTGAGACTCTAGAATAGGGATGAGCAACACCAAACTTGAAAGATTTGGTATGATACTGATACTTTTATATACTTTTAAAAAAAAAATAAAAGTGATTTTTCAAAATAATGGTAATTTTTGGGGAAAAAAAGACAAAAACTTTTAAAATCCCATAACCCATACTGGCCCATTAATACTGACTTTATGACAAAAGAAGCAAATATGAGTTTGGATACTGATCATTTTTTTGAATGGATATGTATTTTTTAAAAAAAAATAATGGTCATTTTAAAAAGAAAAAATAATCACAAGACACATACTGGCCATCAATAACAAAATTTATTACAAAAGCAAATATGATTAATGATCATTTTTTAAAACAGATATGTAATTTTTCAACACATACTGGCATATACAGAACAAATATGCAAAAAAAGGGCAAATTTGAGTACAGATGCTGATCATTTTTAAATGGATATGTAATTTTTCAATTTATGATATAAAAAAATTAAAAACCACATACTGACCATTAATAACAAATTTATTACAAAAGCAAATTGTCACTGCCTGGCAGAAACCTTGTATCCAAAACTTTACGTTTTGTAAAACCCACAGACAGACAGAAAAGGTGACAATACCATTGATTTATGAAGAAAAAAAAACAAAATTGATATGAGGCATCCACCTCACAGCGAAGAAATATGAGTACAATTAAATAAAACATTTGTGCTAATTATTTACGGAAATGCTTTGATAAAATGATAATAAAATAAATAATCATCTTCTTGTCTTTGTTCAGCCTCCCTATAACATTCAGGGTGTGTTGCAGGTTTGGAAGTAACTAATTACAACTGCTCAGATTACAGTAATGAAGTCATATTTTTGCATACTTGCACTTTAATTAATATTTTTTCAAGTCTGCAAATTTACTTGCAATTAAATATGCATTACACTTAGTTACTTTTAAATTCAAAATCAGTTAATGAGTAGGTCTACAATTTGAATTAATATCTAAACCTTTAATTTCACTCTTTTCATAAAGGTTTTTTTTTTTTAGCACCAGTAGTTTTACGTGTAGTTTAGTAATATTTCCTGAGTGTAACAGTACTACTACTTGAGTACAGATTTTCAGTGCTCCCTCCACCACTGCTGTGTTGTTTATAACTATGTGAAGAGGTTACTTGCACACTTTCTTACCACAAATTGTGCATCTTGCTGTATTTTTATCTACAGGTGAAAAGTGGCACCACACATTTCCTTTCTGGCATTCTCTCTCAAGTTTGATGCAGAACTGTGTGACTGTGTGCAGCTGTGCACTCACTTTTCACAGTCATGTGACACGGGCCAGCTAAATACAGTATGTCAGGGCTGTTTATTGGCACAGACATGATACAAAAGTACTGAAAATGTTTGGAAATGATGCAGCCACCCACAGTTTATATCATTTTATCAGTGATAGTTTTTTTTTTTTTTTTTCAAAGAATTCAATACCAAATGAGTAGCTTGTGATATTGATCCAGAACGATCAATCTTCCCATTAATGCTTTAGATGCCTGGAGATGTTGTAAAACTGTCAGTCCTCTAGCAAAGTTCTTAATCTTTCAAGGTTTAGAGTATTCAACTCAGCTCAAGTCGATCAACTCATTATGTCACTGTTTAACTACAGGGACCTCCTTCTTTCACCGCATGAGAATATTTTTGGCTGTGAGTCAGCTGTCAGAGAGGAGCTGTCAATTCAACTAGATACCAGAAACTATTACTGTAATATGTGGTCGGGTCGGCATGTAGTTACAGTAATCAAGCATTACACAGAGGACTCAAAAGATCAACAGTGTACAGATTTAATAAAGATTGCTCCTTTGTCTTCATAACACTAATTTCATTGGATACTTTGTTTGCAGTTGAATTCAAATAAAATTCAGATTTTGTGCAAAGTCATAAAAAGTGCAAAGCAAAGGCAAAACATGTAAAATCTCAATGATTTACATCAGCAGCAGCTAAATGTGCAGAATAAATGAAGCATACACACCAGTGTTAGCTGCTTTGCTGTTTAAATCCTATTTAAACTGAAGCCATTTCTGAAGAACAACCAGCGGTGGAATGTAACTAAGTACATCTACTCAAGTAGTGCGGTGTAATTTTGACAAACTTGAGTGTTTCCTTTGTATTGACTTTAAACTCCACTTTTTCAGAGGGAAATGTTATGGAAATGTACTTTTTACTTCACCACATGTATTATGCAGCAGCCATAATTAGTTGTTCCGATATAGATTAAGAGTTGTATAATACTAACATGATGCATTGTTACACATTAAACATCTTAACAATATATAAAGTCGTTAAAATGAGCTCCACCTCCACCTGCTACAGCACTATAATAAAATGCTGCTTACCATAATGTAATTAAATGTAAATAATATAGCAATCACAGTAAACATTTGTTTGCCTTTACTTTTGATAGTTAGTAAATACAATGGACTGAAGTGGAATATAGATAGATAGATAGATAGATAGATAGATAGATAGATAGATAGATAGATAGATAGATAGAGTTGAATCCAGAGTCTTCGTCTTCTTCTGTGGTGTGCAGCGCAGTTCACACCTGGTCTGTTTGGTGTCTAATTGTCAGTGGCTGCTCCCTGCCAGGCCCGGTCCCCCCATGTCCGTGATGTAATTGCGTATTTCCAGTGCAGTGAAACATCCAAAGAGGCCTAAATGAGATTTCACTCAGCAGGACGGAGCCTGCGGTGGGGTGCTGATGATGAATGTATTGTAAGATTGATTAGCGCCAGTAAGAAGTGTGGCGGATACGGCCACCAGAGGTGTGTGTGTGTGTGTGTGTGTGTGTGTGTGTGTGTGTGTGTGTGTGTGTTTGTGTGTGAGAAAAAGACAAGAGGTTGGTGGTGAAAGTGAATTTGTGTGTCACAGGGTGTAATGTGCATGTATGAGTGTGTGCTCGATGTGATATGAGTGTAAGTGTGTGTGGATGGACTGCAGAGAGTGTCATTCAGGTGAGAAATGACACATGGAGGGCTGAGAAGTGAAAAAAAAATGTGTAGGAAGTAAGAAGGAAAAACAAACAAGATCTCAACTAAACATTAAAGTAACATCAACACATAACAATCCTAACAAGCAACTTTATTTAGTATTCATGCTTGAGTTAAAGATTTCTCAATGGCTTGAGACACCGTAACAATTTTCCGACTTTCAATAATTGGGTATCAGCTGTCATGTTCTATAAGCTGTCGGAGTGATGTGTCTTCTTCGGTTCTGTTTTAAGACACAGATCTTTGTTTTAAACAAACCCTGTGCAAGAACATGTTCATTTTGTCAAACCAAATCAGTTTCTTTAAAGAAAAAGTAAGAGTTCAGTGCTGAATGAAAAACTAAATCACTTTTGGAGTGTATCAGCACCAGTCACACCAACATGCAGATTAAATGACACAGTATTCATGCTGTTCAACTACAAAAAATACTTCTAAAATAATCTGACTTTTCTCCGATTGTCACATAGTTACTTATATAGACTGCATAAATATTTCACACAGTTTCCATGTTTGAAAAGTGGAGCCAGTGTGGAAAACTGAATTCTTCCTAATGGTCAGCAGGATGTGATTCCACTGGTTGCAAAAAGAAGTTCAATTGTATGCAGCCTTATGAGAAAATGATCTAAGTCCAGGGACACTCAACTTGCTTTGCTTGTATTAACTTATTAACTATTAACTGCTCCTACTGCTTCTACCAGGGGCAGAATGAAGAGCATATTTAAGCTCTTTTGGTATGAAATCAGAATTTTCCTCACTCCTGTGTAACCTTTCTTCTCCTTCAGCTAATGGTTGTCTTCATCTGTATAGCTCACTACACTCTGCACAGCTTCAAAGTCAATCACACAAAGTCTTCTCTTACGAACATCATCATCTACCTGTCTTACAAAACTGCCACATCTGTCCCTCCTTCCTGAGAAACATGGTGAATCCATTCATTTTCATTTTGACTTATATAATGGTCAGAGGGCCACTCAGCACCCTATTAGGGGCCAAATTTGACCCACAAGCCACAAGTATCACAGCCCTTGTCGCTCCCACAGTGTGTCCTTGGGTTATCAGTCAGATCCAGTCAGGACAGAGGCGTTGCATTGTGTGTCCACTGCTGTTCTTCCTTCTTATCCAAATATGGTCACTTCCAGCCCCCCCACAAAAAAGATGGTGAATGCCATAATGCCAAACCCAAGGGTTCAAATCAATGGGTGACATTATAGTGGCCATGTCCACTATTTAGTATACAGTATATTGTTACTAATGTTATCTCAAAGTTCCTTTTAAGAAAAAAAAAAAAGTAATGTGTTAAAGTTCATTGCATAATGATTGCAGTCTAACTAATTTTTAAAAAAGCCAAACTTGTGTTGTTGGTTTGTGTGTGTTGCCTTGTTACATCCCTCAGGTCCTGTGTTATGCTGTACAGTGCAGTTAATGTTGTAAATCATTTTGTATATAATTCTGTGTTAGTTACTTTATGTTGCAGGTTTGCTCTCTTATAAAAAAGAGAATACATCCAAAGAGCTTTCTTGTTTTCTTGGTTGTAAGCAGCTGTGTCAGCAGTGGCAACAATATTGCCAGCAGAATCATCAGTGGTAACTGTAATACTAAAGAAAGCGTACAAAGTATCAATATTTGTGTTTTAGAAAAATGGAATGCACCCAGTAATATGTATAAAATATGATTTACCTGCTTTACCTATGTGTCCCCTGCACCTGTCTCCATGTCTCAACAGATTTGAGTCCATTACCACAGGAGGTGGGTCTATGTAACAGTTAAGCTAAATACTGATTCAAGATGTATGTCCAACATAAAATTTAGCCAATCAGCGCCCTGAAATCTAATGCGAAAAGAGCAGCTAGTTTATTGCCCAAAGTGAGCCACTGCTGAAGTCAAGAAGTCTCTACAGGAACCATTTTACATGGCATTGACAAAACCCAACCTCAGCTCTGCTAAATCTCTCCTCCAAGATCCGTTTGAGAGGAGAACTTGAGCTGAGGTGAAAAAGCAGGGCCTGACCTCACTAGCGAAAAGGAAAGCCTCTCTCAAAAGAAAAGAAAAAAGAAAAAAACAGGGACAGAACCAGCATGCGCAGTTACAGAACTGAGAAATAGGAAGCACCTGCCAGAGAAAGTATGGAAACATGAAAGCACAAGGGTGCACGAGGTTCATTCTGTCAAGCTAGCCGTATTAGGAAGACTGAACAATGTCACACAGCTGGACACCTACCTTTTTACCATAGAGGTAGCATACGTTGTAGCGACACTACAGTAGAAGTAGTAGCAGTTTTAATAGTAATGGCAATAAAAGTAAAATCTTGATTTCACAGGAAAAATGCTACAACTGAAACCACAATTAAAAAAGAAAAATACAAATCCAACTGAAATAAACAGGACCAACTACATCAGCAGCATGCAGTAAATTATAACTGAACAGCAACAGACAGCAGGTACAGACACTGTGAGATTTAAATCTATAATATGTAACATTTCCACATAAAAACAGTGTAAAAAGGCTAGATATATGTTATATAATGTGTTGAGTGGTATGCTTGCATTACTCAAAATGTTTCCACCAATGGTTAAAACCCAGAGAAAGCAGTGATTTATTCAAGATAACAGTGTGTTTTCTGCTTCCAGGAAAACAGAGGATACGTCAGACAGTGACGAAAGTAAATGTGACTAAACGTAATGTGAATAATACTTTGACACATTACGTCATCCACGGATGTAATTTCATGTTCATGGACGCCATGTCATGTTGGATAGATTTTCATCAGCTATGGCGAAAGCGAAGAAAACAACTCCCATGATCTCACGCTACTTCACAACTTCATCGACTGCATCTTTTATTATTTTAGTTTTAATGTGACGGAGACCGTGAGCAGCAGAACTTATATATTGTGCGTTTAAGACAAAAATGCATGTTGTATAAACACATTATACATACTCATTTACTTCATCTCTTCTTCACACTAACAATTCAGTACAGCGGAAGAAAAGGCTGTGCACTGGATTCAAACCCTTGGTGGTTTGAATTTGCAGGTGTAGGAGACACCTGCTCCTACACTCATATTAACGGCTCTACTTCCGCATCAACAAATCTCAAGTCATTGCGAGCTCCAAATGATATCTGCAGATATTTCTCTCATACTCTACATTGTTGAAACTCAGTAGAAAATCTGTCATTGCCTTAGAGCTTAAAGCCTTTGTTGTCTCTACAAACCTGATAAACATGGTTTTGTGTTTCTGAAACGAGCCCTCAGATTCCATTTAAGCCTGGCAGTGGCGTGGTAGGACACAGGCCTCTGGGCTTTGGCAGGGGATCACTGTACCTCCTGCATAAGAGGGAAATGTCTGTGCAACCCTTCCTACTGGAACCTAGCCACCACGCAATGAGCCAAAAATGCCGCACGGACAATTCCCCCCACTCTGTTTTTAATGGTGGTACACAGAGGCAATAATCATAAAAAGCCAGGGTCTCTCTCTGAATGGTAACTGACATTCGTCTCCTACAGTAACCGCAGCCTCAACGCTGGGCAATTTCCCCTCAACATGCAAAACTGTGGGGACAAAATGTGGGACCTGCCATTCTCCATGCATATTAAAGACACTTGTCATCAAGACGTCACCCAGGAGCTATGAGAACAAGAGGTACAGTTCCTCCGAGACAGACTCACTCACCATCAAAACCATGAAATTAGGCCCGGGAAAATATCCTTGTGATGGGAAAAATGCTACACTTTAGTGCATTTTGCATATAAAAAAAAACCTGAAACGGATGCATGTAAATTGCCCGTGCCACAAAGACAAATTGGTAATTCAGGTTTGGAATGAAAATGACACTAAAGTGCAAAACGGAAATGGTGCCGCGTGAAAGGAATAAGGGTTGTTAAAATGTCACATTTGAGATTCTGTGCCTTTAGGAATCGAGATGTATTGTTAGAGGAAATGTGATAAACACGAGCCAAATGTACGGGGAGCAAATAGAGCTCCATGTACACCACGTTGTCTTACTCAACGTGCTCAGAGCGACGCCCACAGAATAGACACAAACTGATGAATGCACAATTTGTGGTTATATACTTCCTCGCACCTTTCTCTTAGGAACTCATACTTTTTCTCTATAATGACAGAAAAAGGAACATGTACCCACACAATGACATTCAAAGCGTAATTCTGAGTAAATGAAAACCAGATGTTGATTCGCTCAAAGCTGTGACAGATCTGTGAAACACATGCTTATGTGCTTGCATTGAAGAGGAGGAGGAGAGGAAGCAATTTTCAAATGGTCCAAAATAAATATTTTTCATTTTTTGGACAACATGTTAAATCCACATCCAACACTCCTGATAATGTGTCAGCCACTCAAAACACTTTTCACACAATTACTACGTGAACTACAGTGTCAGTGACAAAACAATAGACTTCAGTTGTTTGTTTTTTCCCCACATTCAGTAAGGATGGGCACCGAACCCAATACTTTTAAATGTACCAATCAAATTACATACTGATTCACACTTAATCAATCAGTGCCAAATGTGGGCATCTGACAACGCATATAGACAAGAGAGTAACTTAGAGAAAGAAACCATAGCTTGCACAAGTCACAGATTGGAGTGTAGGGATGCCCCCTAATAGTCAACTAACTCATTAGTCATCGTCTTAGTCTTAGTTGGTGCTATTAGAAAAGACTGAGACACAGGCTCCAAGACCTACAGAGGCCATTTTGACAACCAGGAATACAGTGACATCACTCAGGTGAGATACAGTGATTCTGATTCCAGGGACGATGAAGACACATTAGACACATACTTAGTTTTTATGAAGCTGGTAGTTATTTATTCCTATGTTTTGAACAATAAGACTTGTGTGAGGTTATTCTGTGTTGAAATTATTTGACAAAATATTTGTTTTCTGTGCCGATTGTTCCGACACATTCCAAATCAACGCTGCTTTTGTTGTTAATTTTCGTGCCCCGAAAATGTATGTTTCAATAATTGAAAATCATAAACATGTAACAACTAGTCGACTAATGGCTTTAACTAACAACCTCCGGTCAACCAGGAAAATATTTAGTTGGGGGCAGCCCCAGTCGAGTGAGAGAGTCAGGACAATAGCTAGCCAAAAGTTTTTCGCGTGTGTGGTTAAACCTCTCAAAACTCGACAACACTTTATGCAGTGTTTCTGATGTGAAGTGCAACGCTGACAAGGGCAACACATCACACCTAAAAGGTGAAAATTTTATGTTTGATGGCCTGAAAGCCAAGTCCTCTGCAGCACATTACATTAGCACATCTGCAGCTAGCACCTAAAAAGACACAACTTTAAGTAAGGAATCGATAACTTCAGGTGGTTAAGTAGCTCGTTGGAGATTACTGGTATTTTACTGTCTTGGTGTACGTTAGCTTGGCATTTTTACTAGTTTTAACCACCCACAGACTGCAAGATTTGCACTGACGGCAAGATTTATTAGTCTGCCCGAAGGCCTTAGTTTGAAACTAATAGTAAGTGAACTTGGAAATATTACAGTACGGAGCGCTGCAGTAGTTACAAGAGTCTGGAGGTTGTAGGGACGGGTTTCAGAGGGGAGATAGAACGTGGGTAGAACGGGATTTCATTTTTTAACGTGTAAAATGTTTTAAATAAATAACAAATTATTCTAAATAGATTACATAATAATAATGTTGACATTGAGGATTTTTTAAATGTATATTTTACAATTAGATTACCTGACTAAATAAAGGTTGTTTTGTTTTTTTTTTTAAAAAAAAAAAGGTAGTCAGAGAGGCTAAAGTAGGTAAAAAAGTAGGTAAAAAAAAGCTGACCGGTAGCTAACCCTAGTATTCATGGCTGCCCTATAAAGGCAGAGAACAGTAACATAACAGTTTTCAAGATGTCTGGGTAAACTAGATTGATACAATGTAATTTCTTCATGTTATGTCTGTTTATATTTACTAATTACCTTGAAATTAAAATAATTATTTATCTTATACCTTAATAAGTAAGTGAAATAAGAGATTTAAAAATGCTCAAGTGTGAATTCCACTAGTTAAAACCTGATCTGGCAGTTACTGCTACTCGGCAAAGCTAATGTTAGGCTAGTTAGCGTTGTAGCAGGACTAGTTTAGCTGTTTTTTACTCTCCATGACTGGATTTTGGTTTAACAAACTAATTTACCAGGATGTTAGTTCACCAAAATTGATATATTTATCAATTCATTTAATAGTTAGGGGACTAGTTGTGGCTATCCCTAGCTAGCTATAGCAGGATTTGGCTACCTCGCTTTAGTTAGCTGTATAGCTGACCATTTAGTTTAGCTTTTAGCTCTGTTTGTACCATTATCATGTTTTATTTGGAATTACACATTACTATATGACCTGAAAAAAGCTGGTATACAGCAAAAATGTCACCAAGTCAGATTTTTGTCTTAACTAAATTTTGACTAAATATATATTTAATGCATTTTGGCTATGAGTGTTTATACAACAAAGAAGGCAGATTGTTTCCCCCACATGGGCGCTGGTGACGCAAGCCCCCCTCGCTTTGTCCCTGGGCTTCTCGGGGCCCAAGACCAGTGCCCTCCAGGATGACAAATGGCCTTAATGAAATTGGACAACTCAGCATACATGCATAAGAGGATGTTAAATATTGATAGTGAAGATCAACGTAGTGGTGCATATTCCACTCTTTAATATTTTAAGTGTCAGACAGGCCTATTGTCTATCTATTGGGGGGGTAAATCACTGTCTGTGTCCCCCAGTTCTCTTTGAGACACATATGATGGCCGGGCCAGTGTTCACTCAGCTACGGATGAGAGCACACAGGTCTGCGCTTTGCATATATGCCTGGGCGGGACATCTTTTCATAAATTTTCATTCTGATCAAGTGGGTCTATTCATATGAAAACTGCACATGTAAGCAAGCAAATGAAAACCATATATCTATTTACAGTTAAAGCAGCAACAATCAAAGGCCCAATCTGATAGAGTCTCATTTAAGGAACAAAAAGGGCGCTCTGAAATCTGGCTTCACTCACGATGAAAATGAACATTTTGATCTCCAGCTAAAAGGATGAGTCTTAAGATTTTGTATTAATCCATGCCCTTGCAATCTCCTTTCTTTCCTCTAATGTATTAATCATCTTACATTTTCTCAGGTTATGAAAGAACGTGTAATATCAAACCCTGTGCGCATGCCAACACTTGTGTATACAGTGTACTTATCACAGTGGCGGTGCTGCACCTTGAGGGCGTGTCGTTGCGCGGCACAGTAGCAAAGGCAAAGATCACATGAATAACCATTATTCAAATCGATTCAAATTAGGGGGGCACTCAAAGTAATCGGCTAATATCCTACAAAAAATCAATTCCACTCCCATTTGGACACAATTGAATGCGTCTGAAGAGGGCAATTATTAAACACACAGATCAGATCCATAATTGGCAAGGGTGGGGTGTGTGTGTGTGTGTGTGGGGGGGGGGGGGGGGTACATTGTCATGAGGGCTAATGCACTTCCACTGAGCCAAGAGCCACAGCAGACATTTAGCGCAAGCTAGGTTGCGGGGCAGACGGAGCTGGCAGTGGATAGGCTGAGGAACTGCCAGGAGTTTAAGGAAGGAAGGAGGGGGTGAAGGTTGGAGGTGGCGATGGTGAGGTAGGAGGGCACCTGGGGACGTTGCCTAGTGGGGACCGTTCCCCTGCAACCTCCCCCTTAGCTCTCAACCCCCACCCCCCCCACCCCCCCTCTTCTTCTACATCCCCTGGAGGCTTTCTTCACTACGGGTCCCTGACACACCGGAGGGATGACCCTGGGAATCTCATTATGCATACAACCAAAGTGTGCCCCCCCACCGCCACCACCAGAACCACCGCTGCCGCCACCCTCAACCCTACCGCCAGCCGCCCCCCACTAATGCATTTGCATACAGAAGACAGACCAAATAAGGTAATAAATCAGCGGCCTATATTCAAATGGTTTGCAGGGAGATTGAAACCCCTGCATACACTACCTCGAGTAAATTCACCCACATGCTGCAGAGCCAGATACCCATTCTCATCAGCGGACACAGGCACTGCGTCCACCGGACACCTAGATATAAATATATATCCCGCTTCATTGCATAGCCGAGGGACGAACTACCTCAATATATCAATATACATATGCTTATATCTCATATGCCTTAGGCAAACTAACTGCCTTGGTTATAAGGCTGGGCTTTCATGGCACCCGAAGGTCACAGCTCATACTGAGAGAGGGGGGACAATTTGAATATTGCACTTAATGTAGGTCTTTGGACACCACCTCTGCCAATTCACTTTGCCTCATCAATAATGAAATTGCCATGAACATGGAAATCAAAGTAATTTCCTTACGGTGGGATTATGGAGGGTTTCAATTTTCTCATACCAGGCCAACATGTAATCGAGCGTTTTGCTTTTGTGCCGGCAACAAAGTGATACTTTGCTTTAACCCGGCGTGATTCACATAATACGTGGAGGAAGTGTGTAAGAGTGTCGCACATGCTTGATATGGCTGATTATAAAAGTCTGAGAATAAATAAATAGGAATGTCTGGGCTGCTGTGCATGCTTGAATAGGACACAGTGAGATGGAATAATAAAATCAAATCCTAAACAGAGTAAGATGTATTTGTGTGTGTGCATGTGTGTGTGTGCCGGCGTGTGTGTGCTGACTGGCACAATAAAGCAGGCCAACTATGATTGCATTATGATCTGGTGGAAAATGAATTCTGCTTAACAAGCCGGCCCCCCCACCACCACCACCACTGCCACCACACACACACAGCCCGCCCCACCTACACACACTTACTTCCATTCCATTATTTTCAATAAAAACGGGGAGAAAAAAAAGATGCATTTTAAGATACATGCAAATAGCTATCCATCAATCAATTTGTTGGTCCCAAAACTACCATCAAAGGGGCAGAGGCTGTGAAGTATGCAATTCCCCATCAACAAATGGAGGATTGAAACTGAATCCTTCAAGCTTAATTAATGGGAAGTCTGCCACTATTACTTGGTTTGTTTAACGCGCCTCACACAGAGGGCAAGTTGTCCTTTTTTGAATCACTGCACCGAATTCCTCTTGTTCAACATCACTGAACTGCTTTTCATGCAAAAAAACAATTCATCTCATTTTTAATCCTTTCCTCTCATGGGTCGACATGTCATTATTTTGATCCCCACATACAATGGCTTCACACATTCATACTGCATCACTCCGCGAGTGTGTGGCAGTAATTATCACGAGGCAGAGATTTCTATTTGTAGAATAACTACCTACAGTTAGGCAGAGGCACTGAGGCAGTAATTTCTGTTTCATCCCAAAGTTCAGCCCCACACCAAATACCTCTCTACTCCAGATAGCCAATTATATCTTGGTAAACAGTTCACCGGAATCCTATTTTTACCGAAGCATCATCGCAAATCTATAATAAAAGCTAATAAGAAAAAAACAGAGAAGTTTGTTCAAAAATGTCAAGCTTGAACTTTCTGTATGGAACCAAAATGGAAATGAGTCAATGTAAATAATGGTTTAATAAAATCCCCTCCAGTGTAAATCCAATGTGAAATTCACCAAAAAATACGGGAAACTTTTCACCCTCTTCAGCTAATAACTGGTGACAGGAAGAGGGCTTAAACAAAAGATCAGTCAAGCGTTCATTTGAATATTCAAATCCTTTTTAATAAAACTCGGCTTGATTCATTTCCCATAGATTTGCCAAAAACACTCATTTTGCATTGGAGAGAACATCATTTGAATTTTTTTCTTGCAGAAAAAAAAAGAGACAGAGAATGAGACAGTGCAATTCACCTGCTTGAGGTCATTGTCCCAAGGTATGAACATTATTAGATGTTTAAATGGTAAATACGTGGCTCCTGCACACAAACATGAAACTAAGTGTGCAAGACAGAATGTACATTATATCAAAGCATCATTTAACATTAGATTTGTTGTCGTGTTTTTGTACTCTATGTGTTTGATGATTTACATGACAGGGTGTAAAGGTCTTATTTTCATTGTTTTATTCCTATGCAACATTATACTCACCAAGTTAATTACTATGACCTGAGAATGCAGCAAAAACGCAAACAAGACATCTGACTGAAGAAACATGAATAATCAGATAATCAGAAACCCTCACATAAACCCAGACTTAAAAGAAATGAAACATGAACAGTGAACCTTCAAAAACAGAGACAGATTAAAAAAAAAAAAAAAAAAAAAGAGCAGTAGCTGGTATATACTATATTTTAGTTCCTACCTTTAGATTCTACATTTCCCATAATGCAACCTGACAGGACCTTTTATAAGACCCTCCCCGTGTGGTGAACATGTGCATCTCCATGTTCTGTGTTTGTAACACAAGCTTCCAGTTATGAAAGGAGTTTTTTCCCCACCACGGTCACCCAGTGCTTGCTCATGGTGGGAATTGTTGTGTCTCTATAAATCATATGAACTATGAAAAGTTCCCTGAGATATTTTCTGATATGACTGATGTTTTATATACAGTTGACTTGACTTGACATCATCAGGCGACCCATTTATTCCATATCCTGGGATTCTGCATTTTCATGCTAATAGATCATGTGCATTAGAGTCCTGCTCTGGCTGAGCCAGGTGACTTTCTGCTGACTCCTGACACAAATGAAAAGCATAAAACAATTTATTGATAAGGCCCTTGAAGAGCTTTTTATTGGATTTATTGGTTCATATTGATTGTTTCATATTGTAGTTTTTTGTAATGCTCACAAAATTGTCAAAAACAAAAACTTTCTCTTTCAACTACAACCTGCTGTACATAGTGCACACAGTTTTTCTGTGCAAAATTTCCTGTCTGCCCACGGTTTTACCTCTGAATAGTTGATTTAGATAAAGAAGCTTTGCTTCTTTTGACCTTTTCAACCCTGTTAGTGATGCTGCCATTTTTCCAGATATCAGCAGTTACTTTAATTGGTACAATCCTAATGGATATTAATGGAACTTTTTCATGTCAAGGACCCCCACAATAAATGTAAATTTAGACCACAGAACCTCAGTTTGAGAGGATTTTATCTTAAAGAATCTCTGCTGCACTGTAAAAAGTCATATAGGAATGCAGTGGAATCAACTAATTTGTTTTCATTAACATCAATATGTTTTAGTTATTCAAGTTCAACTTAAATATTTACCATTTATTTAAGGACACTTCAGAACTTAAACCAAACCAAGTTCATCTAACTTTAAGTCTTTTGAAATGAAATGATGAATTGAATGAATGTAGGAAGTGTACAGAGTTCCATCAACTCATTAAAATAAGTTTCTAAAGAAAAATGATCAGCATATTAGCAGACTTCATGCACTGTGTAACACTGAGACCACTGAGAAAATGTGAAAGGAAATCACATGTGTTTGTAAAGCACTTCAGTATGACTGAGTAGTTCTTTGTTCAACTTGGTATCTTAAGCTTATTAAAAACATTTTGTCAAGTACACTGCAATCATCATTACGAATACCTCAACTTGTCTTTTCAATTCAGTCAGCTTGAAATTTCAGGCAGCCTGGACACAAACCTTTTTCAGTTAAAATACATTTATTTTCACAGTATACTATAGTTTTCTAGTTTTTCTTTTTCTTTTTTAAAGACAATAAAGTCTTCATAGTCAATCAATTATGAAACAATGATCACTGTACATTACAATCAATCAAAATGACCAACCCAATTTCTCCCTTGTTGTTCTAGCTTCTAAAAGATTAGATAAAAGTTCCTACACTATATTCCTCCTTTTCCCACTTACAACCCACTTAAATAACTAACTTAACATTATGTTATGGTGCCTGTGATAAGTGTTACTTAATGCGTAATAAGGCTCTTATAAGATGCTTATTAATATTAATATGTGTTAATTGGACTATAGTAGAATAAATAATAGCATATGTTAGATTATGAGACATTTACAAGCAATTAAATTCAACAGTCAACCGTTTCAGTTTCTTAGAAGAGCTTATAAATGTCTTATAATCTAACAATAAACATGACATATAACATGCTATTATTAACACTTATATAGTCATGAATTTTATAGTAATATATTAATGTTATTGAGCAGCTTAAATGGACTCTATTACTTATTAACTATTACTTATTACTTTAATATTAACTTTTATTCAACCCACTCAAGGGACCCCTGTTGGTCCCCAGACCCCAGTTTTAAAACCACTGGTCTAAGCTAGAAAGATGAGATCAAGGTCTATTAAAGCAGAATTATCTTCCACACGATGTGTGGTGTCTGTGGATTAAAATCAAACTGTACTGCACTGTAGCAAAAACACAGTGGGATGTTTTCCCTTCTTTGCTTGGTGTGAATAGGGCTCCCTTTTGACTCCCCTGTTCTCAAGGCCTCAGCACTCATAAACAAAGTGATTTATTCAAACTTTCCATATCAGAATTCTGCTATCTAATTACTTCAGGGGGACAGCATATTCCACTCGCCTATGAGTTATGGAGAACCTTCTTTATGAGTGAAGTTGATGGAGGATCAGGCGAAGAGCTCATCATAAATCCTCAATAATGCAAACGTTTGAGGAATATCTCAAAATAAAAATGCAAATGTGATTAAGAATGGGTTAGCCTGTGCTGATATGGCAGCTTGTATCATCTAAAGAGATGCAGAGCACCTACGGGGAAAAAAGTGCCATGTACTTAGGAGGCACTCAAATAAATAAATAACATTCACTAGCATAGATGCTGTATGGTAATATCTCCTTTACAGCACGCACAGATGCACATGTGCCCTGCACATGTAAGAACACACACAAGCTGCCGCACACATACGGATGCACACACACTCAGCAGTCAGTACGCTTATGAAAATGAAAGTGTGCCCAACATTTTAATCTCACACCTACGTGGCCCTAACGAGAAGGCATAAACTTTTAGGAGGGAGGATGAAGTGGAGGCTTGCAGATGCAAATGGAGCACGTGGAAAATGGCGGAGGTACAATGCAGAAGCTTGTTAGTGACTGAGAGGCGAACAGTGAGGACGATCGCGACACCTCGTCACTCGCCTTTTATCTCTCGTCACCGGCAGATGAAAAATCACTGTGAATCTGCCACATCCGTCTGCATTAACATAACAAAGCCTCAGAGCAGAGAGAAACAGAGTGGTAGAAAGACGGAGAGGGAGAGAGGCCGTAGCGACTGTCCTTCCCCAAGTCTACCCAAAGTCCAAAAGCGATGTGCAGATTTGCCAAATTCTCTCCTCTTTTTAAGCTATTATTATTTATTATTTCTCTTTCAGCTTCTTTCTTTCTTCCTCTCTGTCGCTCTGTTGTTCACACACACACACACACGCACATTCACACAGGATACAGAGAGTGAGAACAGATGTCGAGCAGCCACCTAAAGAAGATCCTCCCCAATCTTAGCATCATCTCACCACTCAGCCAGTCTTGTCAGCACAATAGACAGGACAGAATTACAGACGGGTCTCTCTCTTTCTTAAAAAAAAAAAAAAAAAAAAAAAAGGCAAAGAAAAGGGGCTCATCACCTCTCTCTTTTTCTCCATCTTCCCCTTCCATCACCACCTCTCCCCCCTCCATCCCTCCATACAAAGCTCATTGGGTGGAAAGAGAGAGAAAGAGGAATGGGAAGGAGAGGAGGGGGGGTGTTGAAAGACATTATGCATATGAAAATGTCCTGAAAGAGGTGTGATTTATGTATGCATTAGATGCAGATTCCATTACGGGCCAGTGGCTCAAGTGAGATCTTTCCAGGAACAGCGAGGCGACCTGATCAAACTCAGTCTCATTACTGGCCATACGGGCAGCGGGGGAAAGTACTGACGGAGGGAGAGAAAGGGTGCAGCAGACAGGGAGAAAAGAAGAAGAAGAAAAAAAAAGATAGATAGAGGAGGCATATTTACAACCTGGACACACACACCTCACCCACAGGGAGAGAGTAAATTGCAATCTGCCCTCCAAGACCGCGGCGGATCACAGACAGGCGTTCACCTGAAAGACGAGTGGGAGAGAAAGAGAGGAGCTAGGGAGGAATAGATGGCAGGAAAAGTGCGAATATATGTTTGCGGATAACTGTGGTCAACTGTGAGCATTGTTGGGTTGTGTGTCTGTCTGCAGTATTTTGCACCCAAAATGCCCACACGCTCCTCCTGCGTACTGTATGTGTTGCAATCCATATGCATCCTTAAAAAAAATATATGCAAGTGCACGTCTGTAGGGAGCCCGAGGTGGAGGAGGAGGGTTGTTTGGCTTGATAATCACGTGCCTGCTCGAGATAAGGAAAAAGTGTTTTGTGAAAAGAAAACATGGGCGGCAGTCCTCCATCCCGGCTGACCCCGCCGCTGTAGCCCCTGTGATTGGGGTCAGCCTGGAGATTCCTCTCTGGCCAGCTAATGTGATTGCATCGGAGCAATCCCCTTAAACGCCATCAGCTCTGATCTGCATAGTAATTGGCTCGACTCTCCTTGGACGTGACCTTGGGAAGGGGCGCTGTCACTCCCGCCGCTCTCTCCTGTACCGGCAATCATACACACACACATACAAACTCACACACACACGTACATAGTCATAGCGGGGCCATGGAAGCAGGCATGGACAGGCAAGGTGAGGAGCAGGTGCCCTACATGGTTCGCTGGGTAGTGAGTATGTGTGTGAAGTGACGGAGGAATTCAGGTGACAGGTGTTAATAAACTACCAGGAAGAGGGTGATATCTCGCAATCAACATGTATTACAACATAATGACAAACTAAATGTTGCACACAGATGTCTGTCGCTGTAGTGGAAAATCTTTTTAAGTTGCATTTCAGATGAGTTAACAAGGATACAGGCTAAAGTCATCGGAGGCCGTATCACCGAAACTTCTTGCAGGTCCCATCTTAAACATCCAGTATGTAACTTCTGCGGCAAGGGGTTTCTCACATCAAAATAATAGCAAAAGACATAGTGTGATGACATCATGAAGTGCTGTGAGATTATGGGAGTTGTTATCTAAACAACCACTACAGCCAATGAAAATCTCTCTGATACGACTCAGGCAGATGTCATGCTCATGGATAAACTAATATTCAAGTTTTATTCACATCACATTTAGTCACGAAAGTCACAAAATACCTAATATATATTGAGTGTTTAGACATTTAATGCGGAAATGTTACATATTGCTTTAATTGTTTGGTAACTGGATAATTAAGATTAGGATCTGATTTAGGATGAAAGCCATTACAGATTAACAATTTCATCTAAATGTTCCTATCCTAACCTACCAGAGACAAAGTGTATTACAAAGGCATCCTAACTTAAAATATTAACCATATTCACCTAACTTTAAGATAATGATTGAATTGTTCTAACTTTCACCTGTCCGTCTGTAGCTAACTCACTAAGTAGCTTAGCAGTAGTGTTTGCCAACAGTAGGTTGCAGTAGTGCTAGCTAACTTGTATTAAGAAACTTGAATAGGAGACTGCATTTACTATCTTAGCACGCTCTTTTTTATCTCCCAAGTTAGCACTGTTGTAAATTTACCAACAAAAAAACACCACTAAACCATCTGTCTTGAAGCTGGTAGCTAAAGCTAAAGGTAGCTAAAGGTAGTGCTACCCAACAGTAGCTAATGGTTGTGTTAGCTAACTTTAGCCCGTTCTTTATTTTATCTCCCAAGTCAGCATTGCTGTAAACTTACCAAAAAGAACACCTTTAACTCATCTGTCTTGAAGTTAAGTGTCCATCGTTGGTTTTGCTCCCCTTTTTTGTGTGTGTGTTTGTGTATGGAAAAGTATTCTTGGTTGCCTGGTAATAGACATAAAAGTTGATAAGCGATGTTGGATTGACTGTTTAGGATTTCCATACTTGAAATAGGATACAATAAAGGAAGACAGGATTTCTTAAGTTAGTTAGGATTTGCTTCTGTAGTACCAAAACTACCAGATAGCTTTGTATCTTAACTTAAAGCTATAATATGCAAGATTTCTGCAATAAAATGTCTAAAAATGCTAAATAAATGCTATGTTAAATATTTTGTTGAGTTGTGTACCTACATTACCCCAAATGTTTTCACCAGTATTCAAACTTAGAGAAATGTGCAATTTATTCAAGGGTAACGGTACGTTTCCTGCTAGCTTTGGTAGCTAGTTGCTAGCTGCAGTAACTTAAGGGAAAACACAAGATACATCAGCTAAGTCAAAGAGTGAGGAATGAAGCCGGCAAACGTGAACTGTCATATCACGTTGCCCACAAACACGATTTCTGCCACAGTCCCGCTAGATAAATTTTAACTAGTTATGGTGGTTGTTTAACAGTGAAGATGGAAACTCCCATGATCCAAACAGTACTTTACAGCTTTCAAACTTTTTTGTTATTGTTTTTAATGTAAAAGAGAGACCCTCAGCGACCCTCAGCGACCCTCAGCGACATATTGTGCGTTTGAGACCTAAGATAGTGAGTTTCTGTAACATGGACCTGGCTTTCTAACCTAAGAAGAAGTGGCAAGTAAAGCTGAAAATGCCCTTAAAGCTGCTTTAAGAATAAATGAATCTCTTTTCATGATTAACAACAATTCATGAAGAAAGTACAGTGAGACAGGGGTTAAGTCATGCTGCTGCAATTCCCATCTTCCAAACACCCCATAACCTTCTCTCTTTTTGTCCTTCTTGCATCAGCACTATTTGTTGAAGATCTTAACGAAAGACAAAGAAGCAAATGTATATTTTATGAATGTGTGCCTCTGGTTTATCTTCCTTTGTGGGGCTTGTGTATACAATCGAAACCAGCTCTCGAAGAGAAAAGTGCTTTTTCTTCTCCTGTCCCCCGATGTCAACGACAAGGTAAGTTGTGGCTTTGGCTGGCTTTTTGATATGCATTTCAAACGGGGGAAAAAACTTCACAACCATAGAGGCTAATTTGCAATGGAGATTTTTTTTTTATTATTATTATCGTTCTCTGCTTCGGAAAGCAAAACAGTCAAGGGTGTCAAGCGAGTGACAAGTTTGTTTTCCTGTAATGATTTCCGCAAACTTGAGGTCTGTTCTGTTTTGTTCCTTAGACAGTTTGACCTAGTTGGAGTGCGAGCACGTCCCCTCTCTCTTTCCCTCACTCATGCATTGTTAAAGCCGTGGGCCCGTATTAGGCACTCTCAAGTCATCACATGTCAGAGGGAGCTAATATAAACTGTGTGTTTGTGAATAGAAATGTAATATTTTATTTTTGTATACATATTTTATTGGCTTTTCTGCTAAGTTTGAGCCAAAGAAAAGCTCATCAGGAATTTTACAAAATTACCTAAAAGCAACCAACTGTCACCACAGTGCAGTTCACTCAGCTACAATGAATTAAGTGACACTCCCTCAGCTGTAAGTCTGACATTAAACCGCCATCTATCCACGCTCCCCAAGTAACCCTCTGCATGGCCGCAGCAGCGCTGGATTATTCATTTGAAACATCAGCACTGAAACAGGCCCAATGTCTGCGAGAAAAAGTTTCTGAGGCATCCTCAAATGGCTGTGGGGGAAGACTGGGGCCCAGAGGATTTGACTGGAGCGCACCCAGCAATACTCAAGAAAAAAACAAAAAAGGCAAAAAAAAAAAAAAAAAGAAGTGCTTTGTTAGAAGAGCGAGAGGCATCCCTTGGGCTGTCTCTTTGAATAAGCCAGGAGTAAAGCATCCACCAGCACCACCAACCCCGCACACCCTCCACTTCTCCTCTCACTCACTCACTCTCGCTCTGTACCAACCATCTCCTCCTCCTCCCCCCCACCGCAACCCTCCCCTCCCCTTCCCCTCCTTTCTCCCTTCAGAGCGACAGAGGTATAATTGTGCCACGGGGTTTTAGGTGGTGTGACATATCTGTCACCTGGAGACGTGCCGTATCACGCTCTCCGGAGGAGCCTCGCCTTCCTGTTGGGTGTCGCGGGGAGAGGGAAGGAGAGTGAGAAAGAGAGAGATGCCGGCTGGCTGCGGCTGTTTGTTGACTTTTGTCATCGCGTTGACGCTTTGTAAACTTTCCACCGCCCCAAAGTTTTGTTACCGCGCTCCGGAACATGAGGTGGCGCGGCGGCCACATGCCTGCTCCGTGGCTAGGGCTCTTTTTGAGTGTCATTAAATCTAATATGCAGCAAACAATGTCTCTGCGATGCTTTCATGAACTCCTGGAAATGCTCCTTAACACATGCTAGACAATATGGCTCTGGCTGTTGTCCCTCCTGAGAGGATAGTCACTGACTTTAAATGAAAAGTCTCCATTTTTTTACATCAATTATGAAATGTACTTGGTCCTCTCGCTCAAACAGGCCTTCACTTCTCTTGCTTTCGCCCTCTCACTTCACAGCCAAATCAAGAATTCTGTTGGCAGTGAAATATATTGAATTTGACAACTCCAAGAAAGACTTTCTGGAGGATAGCGTTTTATTTTGGGTGACCTAATTGTACGCTCCCCATGGCTGCTCCTTGTGCGGTATCTCACTCACTCCTGAAACAGCTTCATTTCTACATTCAAATTATTCATCATCGCCTGGATTTATTTCCTCCTTTCTTCACTTTTCATACCTTTGGTGTTCTCTGCGGGGATTTGAGATGAGGAGGGAGGAAAAAAAAGTGCTTCTTTGTTTTTTTTTTCGCGAGCTATTGTTGAAACACCTTAAGTCTCTGGTGTACAGCAGAAGCTGAAGTGATAGACAGGGCTGCCCTATTTACAGCCAGATTAAAAAGAATCACACAGGAAGACAGTGTTAAATGATGATTGTCTATGACATTTAACAATTGATTAAAGAAAGATAAGTTTTAATAGGTGCTGGTGATGTGGGTGTTGGGGGAAGTAGGGAGGTAGAGCGGGAGGGAGGGGTTCTTCTCGGCAGCGGTGTTTTTTTTTTTTTTTTGCCATATTCTGCTGCTTGTAACAATGAAATGATAAATTTAACATAAAACATCTAAAGCGTATCAAACGGAGTGTAGGTATTGAAGCAAATGAGGATTTTTTAAAACTTGTACCAACATAGTGGTACTTTTTCTCACACAGCTGCACACACAAAACACACCAGTGTACATTTTATTAGATTCATAAGTATAATTAGGAAATGTGCCTTAATTTTTTTGTTTTTGTTTGAGTATTTTCACATTTCCAGAGTTTTGTTACTTTTGAAGGCTGTGAAAATGACATTATCTGTCATATATGGGGAAACCACATCCATCTTTGCATTAATCCCTCAAATACTGATGCTTGTAACAATGAAATGATAAATTTAACATAAAACATCTGAAGTGTATCAAAAGGAGCATAGGTATTGAAGCATATGAGACTTTTTTTAAAACTTGGTTTTTCTCATGGTTGCACACACAAAAAAACACGTATATACATTTTAACACATTCATAAGTGCAATTAGGAAATGTACTCTTTTGTTTTTTGTGAGTACTTTCAGATGTCATTTGTGTCTCTGTGTGTGTGTGTGTTTTGTGACTTTCAAGAGATGCAAATTTGATGTTATCTCTCATTTATTGGGAAACCACCTAATTTTATCAGATTCATGAGCGTAATTATGAAATGCACTTTTATTTTTTGGCTTTTGAGTACTTTCAGATGGCATATGTGCCCGTGTGCGCAATATTTTCTGTGTTTTGTGACTTTCCAAAAGGTGTGAAAATGATATTATCTGTCGTTTATGGGAAAATCACATTTGCCTTTGCATTAACCTCCATATACTGATGTTTGTCACAATAAAATGATGAATTTAACATAAAGCATAGAAGTGTATTAAAATGAGTATAGTTTCTGAAACAAGTGAGGATTTTTTAAAAACTACACACACAATGGTACATTTTCTCACACAGCTGCACGCACAGAAACACATCTGTGTACATTGTATTAGATTCATATGTGTAATTAAGAAATGTGCTTTTATTTTGAACTGAAATGTTAAATTTAACAAAAAACATCTATTACAGATTTTCTGAGTTTTGTTAAAATGTGTGTATAATATAATTTCTGTCATGTATCATTCATTCATTATCAAACAGCATCCAATGAAATGATGAATTTAACATAAAATCATCATAAAACAAGTGTATCAAAAGCAAATGAGGAATGTTTGAAACCTTGTACAAACATGGTGTTACTTTTTCTCACATGGCTGCACATACAAAAACACACCAATGCACATTTTATTAGATCCATATATCAAATAAGTGAGAGTTAAAGGGGGGCTGGGGGTGACATTTGTTTCTCTGTGCACAATATTTTCTGAGTTTTGTTACTTATAAAAGGTGGGAGTATGAGTTTATCTCTCATTTATGGGGAAACCACATCCGTACCTACATTAACCCCTCGTAAACTGAAGCAAACTTGTGTTTTGGAACATGTTGACACCTTGCTTCCTGCAAAGAAGCATTGAATCTGTACTTATTAGACCACAATGACCACAATGTCAAAGAGGTGAGTTTGAAACTTAACGTATCTTTTTGTCTGAGCTCGAGAAAGTTGTCAGAGGAGCTGCCAGGGTGAACTATTTTTACATGCCTCCATGCTTAAACTATAGCGAACACTTTCAAAAATCACAATCTATTTGAGTGTGTCGTATTAGCAACGTCTGTCAGCATTGTCAAACATGATGTCAGCCTGTCTCGCAGCATGCTAATTGCATGTGCAAGACGAAAGCATTAGAATAAGGGCAAGTAGCAGAAACACCTGACACGACCGTAGATAGAAACACTCAGAGACACGTGTGCTGACAGACAGACGGAAAGACAGACAGTTAGAGGGAGTCACTATGGGGAGATGAAGTTACGCGGCTTACTGAAACTCCACTTGTTTCTCAAGTAAAAGGACAAAATGACAGATAGCGTGGGATATTTGCGCTTTCAGAAATAGAATGTCAAAGAGTCCGTCAGTGGAGGGCTGCCGGTAAATGTCTCGGTCAGTAGTTCTCAAAGTCTGACTCACAACTCCTCGGTAGAGATTTGAAAGAGTGATATGGGTAGGTAAATTATTTTTAGACTTTTTTTGTCAAGGTATGACGAACTCCAACTTCCAATATACCTGCGTGGTAGACTGAATAATGCACAAGTTGTCTGACATGATAAATGTTTGACATGTGAGCCCACAGCAGCAGGGGAATATCTTAAAATTGGGCGCAGGAAGGTCTGACAACAAAATAAAAGACTTTTTTTTTTAAGACTACACAGTCATAAAATGTTGTTAAATGTAAATTTGAATCCCACTGTGATCCAAACAGACTGAAAACTATGCTGCTCACAGCTCAAATTGATCCTAGTTAATTTTTTTTTTTTTGCTTTTGCCTGCTAGCTAAGTGCATGTACACTGAAAATATTTCCAACCCGAACTTTAAAAAACAAAACTACGGATGTAGAAATTCCACAGAAACAATTCAAGTTTCCCACTAAGAGTCAACACTGACAAATACAACTTCATCTGAGAGTTTAATGAGTTGAATTGCATTGTGCTGTAAATAGTCTCTCTCTCCGTAGGGCACTGCATTGGCCTGCGGACGGTTCCTGGCATGTCTGTGAAGTGTGGCGGTGCCCTGTGGGGACGAGAACGTACACACACACACATACACACACACACACACACACACACACCCCAGCCCCACCAGCATCCCCCCTCACAACAGCTGCCGTGCTGCAGGAGGCAGCCGTACCCCTCGCTGATCAAATCTTGTCCGTCACATTTCCCCTAATTAACGGGCATCTGCTTCCCCCATTTTCCCTACATGGCTACACACTTTCCCTCTGTAGTTCCAATCATCTGATCGTTATGACCTTTAACCCCATCCGAGCCTGTGTTCGCCCGCCTGGCTGCTCACTGTACCAGCCGCCCTCCTTTCCTGCTTACCTTCCTGCCACATACCAGCTGGGGGAAGACGCGAGGGCACGCAAACAAACAAGCCAGTGCGTCGGTGTTCAGCTGGAGGACAGATGACATTTTTCTGTCTTTTACAGTGGTTATTATAACTGAAAAAGTACTGAAAATCTCTACTCAAGTGCTGTTAGATTACTGAAATATTACTCAACTACAAGTAAAAATACTAGTGTTAAAAATACTGAATGCTATATGTAACGTTTCCATTTTAAAAGTGTTATATACGCTGTATATTTTCTTGAGTACTTAAAATTATCCCAACCATCCTTCAAATGCAAGGAAATCTATAATTTATTCATGTGTTTCTTGCTAACCATTGTCAGCTAGTTGCTATAACCTCTGCTGTAACTTTATGTCAGATACATTGTCATCTGCACTAGTGGTTGTTTAACAATGAAGATGCAAACCTCCATGATCCCACGCCACTTCACAACATCATTAAACTACGTCTACTTTTAAATTTGTTTTAGTGTGAGAGAGACCCCATAGCGGGCGAAAATACATATTATGCATTTAAAAGCTATTATATGAAACCTGTCTTTATTAAAATGTCTAAAACCAACAGGCATATTTTGTTGAGTTGTGTACTTACATTATTCAAAATGTTTCCAACAGTGAAACCCAGAGAAATCCCTAATTTGAATCCCTAATTTATTCAAGATAATAGAGCATTTCTTGCTGGTCGCTAGCTGCTATCACTTTCAGGAAACACAGGATACATGAGATACGTCAGAGGGTGAGGAGGGAAATTGGGAAATGTGATTAAACATAACATAAATATAACTTTAATATTACTTCCTCTATTAACATTATTTGTGCTTGAGTCATGTTAGATTTTCACCAGGAATAAGTCCTAAAACAAAGAAAGTAGTTAGCATATTAGCACGGTTCCTTCATCTCAAAGTCGGTGTGTTTTTAAACAGATATTTGGTTAGATGCCTGAAATAAGATGTGTGGTTAACACACGCTCTTATGTTTTGCTCTACGACATAAAATACGTCAGTAAATACCCCACTCATGAATTTTGAGGCTTTTGTGTCTTCAAAAATGCGGTTGCTATCAAGTGGCTACATGAGACTCAAGGGACATTAAACGTCAACATGCCAAGTTTAGAGTGAGAGAGACACCTAGGGGCCAAACTTACATATTGTCCGTTTAAGTAAAAGTACAAGTACTTCCCAAAAACTACTCAAGGTTTTAGTTCATTTTTAACCACTGATGTTTAATGCATTATTAACAGCGGTCATTTGATCAAAGGGGTTTCTGTTTCCCCAAATCTTCAGTCTAAATTACTCAACTCCTGCAGTGGAGTGGTCACCTCTGCAGACCTATGTCTGCTGCAGAGCTTTTTTATTTGTTTGTTTGTTTGCATGCTCGCTTCTTTATTTTGTCTGTATGCCACAGTTTGCCATGTTTGCAATTGGATAGCCAGAAGCTACAAAGCTGCAGGTATTGAAAATGACTACTGTGTAGGGATTATATTATTTAAAAGTAACTAAACAGATTACATATTGCAGCACGTACTTAAGAGTAAAAGAATATGTAAGTTACATACAAAATACTCACTGTAAAATGTAATTACAGTAACATGAGTAGTTGTAATTCTCCATCCCTGTTTCTTACAAATGTCTTGTAGAATTCACACATTTTAAAACAAAATTCATTCACAAAGAAAAATCTGAAACTTACAACGTGACAACTTTCTTTTCTATTCAGCTATAGTGGGACTTTATTTCTGAAACGGTCCAAACAAACCCAGAACATAACTCATCTTACAGAAAAAAACATTTTTTTTCCCAAGAGATTTCCTTCTCCTGCTCTAAAGAAAATTTCATCTCATTTTGGTGAGGAAAACTTCCCTTACAGTTCTGTAATGATTTTATTTCACTAAGAGGAGTGACATAATTAAAGTGGTGGTAAAAGCCTGGATTAACACCAGTCACTCAGACCCCACAGCCACCACTGAGAGCGAGGAAATCTCTTTTTGTTGGAGGGTTTGTGTGTTATGGTAGGGACAGAGGATGATGATGATGATGATCTGCGTGTGTGTGTGTGTGTGTGTGTGTGTGTGTGTGTGAGCATTCCGTCATTCACAACACAGAAGCACCTGAGCAGGCACCAGCTGGCAATGTGAGAGGTGCGCTCTAATTTAAAATGCATCTCATTAGAAACAACCCATAGCCTGTCACTATACTCTTTCTCTGCATAAAGACACAGTGTGGAATTAATGATTTCCTCAAAAAAACTCAAAAAATGTCTGTTGAAATGTTTCTTTCAATGAATACGTTGCATAGGAAAGAATTACACGTAATAGCTTTTTAAAATATATATTTGTTTCAACTAATCGGAGGTTTACTTCGATTTCTCTGTTAAAGTTTGACCTTGAATTATGTGCATTTCTATTGAGCAGAGATTGAAGGCTTTTGTTTGTTTGTTGCTATTGTTTAAAACCCATTTCCCATTTGCAGGGAGAAATATACTTAAGAGAAGTGTTTATTCATTTGTAGAGATGGCTCCACTGCCAAGGAGAGGAGACTTGATGGAAGCTCAGATTCATTAAAACTTAATTAATATGCATCATTATGTAAATGAGGGTGCA
Source organism: Lutjanus erythropterus (assembly GCF_056507025.1). Taxonomy (NCBI): domain Eukaryota; kingdom Metazoa; phylum Chordata; class Actinopteri; order Lutjaniformes; family Lutjanidae; genus Lutjanus; species Lutjanus erythropterus. Next base: position 12,395,855 of record NC_139331.1, read on the forward strand.
GTTAATGAGTTTTTAAAAGAAGCATTCCTTAATTAGTTCACTTTTAATGGCATCATCATTTATCTTTTTCTTCTTTGAAGCAGAATGATGCACTAGATGCAGGCAGTTCTAAAATGCTAATCTACGTTTTATCATCTTATTTTTCTGATTTCCATGTGATAGCAACGACATCTCGAATCTTGTCGCTAATGAGGGACGTTTACACGTTTTAATGTCAGTTATTTCAATTCAAGACACTGTAAAATATCTGCAAAAAGGGGGAGGATTCTAAACAAACACAAAACGCTTATCACATGTCCTGAGAAAAAAAATGATAATTAAAAATGTATCGACCAGGAGAAGTTAAATCCAGACCCTTAGGCTACTCACAAATGCAGTCTTTTTTTTTCCCCCCCCTTCATGCCGTTTGGGGGAATAAAAAAAAAAATCTCAACAGTTCCATTTCCCACAGAACAACACTGGCAGGGTGTCAGAAGACTTGACAAAACCTGGAGACTTCTGACAGCGTCACACTTCTGGATAATTGGTCCCCAGCACTTCCTGTAAGACGCGGGCAAACTTCCTCCTTTACAGAGGTCCCAATAAAACTTTCTTCACAGTGTTGCACCTTAACCAACACCGCTTTTTTTGTATTCATTGTTATGCACGTCACACTGCTGTTTAAGCCATAACATAAACTGCACAGGAAGTTTTTTTTTTTTTGTTGTTGTTGTTGTATTTCAGTCAGCATCAAATCATGAGAGCATGTGAGAACAGGGTTGTCAGGTGACAGTGTGAGTCTTTAACGTGTCTTTTGTAAATGATAATTGTGTGTGTGTGTGTGTGTGTGTGTGTGTGTGTGTGTGTGTGTGTGTGTGTGTGTGTGTGTGTGTAGTGTGTGAAATCTTATACTGCTGGACATGGAAAATTTGTACACTGTAAAAAAATAATCAGGAATCTAGTGGAATCAACAAAATCTTTTCTTGTTAACTTAACACAAATATACAAGTTATATTTGTTCAAGTTAATTAAACTTGAAATTTCTGGTGTTTATTTTCAGTAGAACTCAGAACTCAAGAACATGAGTTCTTCTAACGTGAAGTCTTGATTTAAAATGATGAGTTGAATGAATGTTCTATACAGAGTTCAATCAACTCGTTAAATTAAGATTCTAAGAAACCATGATCAGCATATTCACAGACTTCCCAGCATGCACTGTTTTTTGTTTGTAATGTTCATCAGTGTGACAAAGAGTTGTTGGTTCAACTCAGTATCTTAAGTTTACTGAACATGTTTTACAGTACAGTACAGCTGAATTAATATCAAGTTTATTTGACTATAAAAGTTTATTTGTTTTGATTCATTACAAATTACTTCAACTTGTCTTTTCAAATTCAGTCAACTCAATTTTTGAGGCAGCTTGTAAACAAAATTTTGAGTTAAAACAAATAGGCTTTTTTTAAACATGTTTTGTCAAGTACAGCTGAATTAATGTCGTCTTTATTTGTCTAGAAATATTTATTCATTTTAGTCAACTTAAAATTTTAAGGCAGTGCAAACACTTTCTTTACGTTGAAACAAATACTTTTGTTTTTACAGTGTAACCATAAATAAATTCAAGAAGTCATGTAATGTCTCAAAGCTTTTCATGAGGTGCTTTACTGTCTAAAAAACACATAATATGAACTATGTGACCTGAGTTCATCCAGTCACACACACATAGTCTTTCCACCCTTTCACATCTTCTCCTCTGATGAACATTTTGATTGTTCCGCCTCAGAAGGAATCAGTTGCATCATTTCTCTGAGGGCATCAGCACTGGGCGGTACAAGCCTTTTGCATTAACAATAAATTTATCATGCATGAGTGTGGTCCTCTCCTGCGAATTGATAAGTGGATGTGAATAGGAAAATGCAGTATATTGGCCTGCAAAGTGAAAGGAGGGGTGAAATGACGCGGGGAGCCTCAAAGTCCAAATGTGCACACCAATTTTATGTCCAAATTCACATGAGATGTTTTTGACAGCGGTGACATGCATTTTTATATCCACCTGCAGAGAATTCATAACAATAATATGAATTTAAGTTAGTTTAACTTACTTAATTTGAAGCAAATTTCCTTAACTTACTGTTTTTATTATTCTTATTCTTATTACTATTATTTCTGCTCGTGGTGTTGTTGTTGAAATGCCTTTGTTTTGCTATTATTATCTCTCTGCTTCTCCTTATAGATGAAATGCAGCAGTTTCTCTCATTATTTAGATGTGCATTCCTGTGGAATCAATTCTCATAGACACATATAAATTATTGTTTAACGAGAAGCTGTATCCTATAAATTATTCAAAGCACCTGGGATTACAATATGAGATCAAATGATAGGAAAGAAAGAGCACTCTGCTGGAGGCAGCCCGCACACGAGCCATCACATCCCCAGTTTGATGTTCCACACAATCTGCTTATGCAGGAATAATTGGGGAGTAACAGACACCATGTGTACAGATAACGCCGGCCCCGCTTTTGTACGCCATATTTGGAGAGAGGTAATTGGGCCGCTGGACATGGTCAGCAATGTCACCCCGACTCGTGTACACGTTTGTCCTCTGCGCAGGCAAAGTTAGCGAAGAAAGCTCCTGAATAACAAGAAAAAATAATCAGCTTGTTTATTCTCCCTCTCCTGCAGGAATCCTTACGAAACCAAGGAAAAAAAAAAGAATGAAAGTTAGGGAGGAGCTACTTGTTTACAACTATCACACGGAGACATACGGAGGAGCAAACTGTAATAATTTTTTTCACGGCCACTTTCCCCCCCGTCCGGGTGAATTTAAACCTCAGATTTCAGTAGGTAAGAATACGGAAACAGTAGAATTTATTGGTGTGTTATGGTGCCCTGATGTGTTGTAAAAAGGACACTCCAGTAGATAAGGAGAAAGCCATTGTGTGGCGTGTGACTGATGGAGAAAGGGGATTTAAATTGAGTCCTCAGTCATAAAATAAATAATGTGTGTGTCACCAAAGTGGGGAGCAGATAGAAAAAGGAAAGAGAAAGATGACAATGATCTGCTCTCACAGGAACCCGGGGCGTTGTTGTGGGCCGGTGTAGACGGAGGACATTGTGGGACTGTTAGAAACATGAGGGATGCAGGTGCACTGAGGGATGAATGTGGTTTTGCTGAGTGCGTGTGGCTGCGCCGGGATGAGAGGGGGGCACATAATTGCCCCCACAGATGGGTGAAGTGTAAAGAGGCAAGAGGCGGTGGTGGTGGCGGGTGTGGGGGAAGAGGCGGGGAGCCGATGTGTACCATGAACTACTGTACACTGTAAAACATCATACAGGAATTAAGTGCAATCGACTAATGTTTTCTCGTTAACTTAAAGCTACTACAAGGAGGTTTTAACTGCTTATGAAACAGTCTTAATTTATTACTGATGCTTCTATATAACCTGCATAACTTAAAGAGACTATCAGTGAGAAGATTGGCTATTCCTGTTCAGTTGTTCTGAATGGCTGAATGGCTCTTTGAAATCAGATGAAATGAGCCTGTGTTTACATTTTCCCGACAGTGAGCAGCACATTAGCCAGTTAAAAAGAAGCAGGAGGAGATTTTTCTTTAGACAGTTTATTTTTGAAATCATATTTTTTGTTTTTTATGGTGCCCCCAGAATCAACAAATCTGAAAATTCCTAGTAGTAGCTTTAATGTAATTATGTTTATGCCCTCATTTCCTCCCGCAATCACAATTCTCCTGTATTTCCTCTGATTTCTGACTAATTTTTTTCCTTCTCCTTTTCCTTTTCACTGTCACAATCTGTTACTGGCACTGTACAGCATGTATCCACCCTATAACTCTGAGAGTTTACTGTTTCCACTCAGATAACTGCACCAGATCAGATTAAGAATAATTCCAGATTCATCAGGAAAGTTTCTGCCCTGTCAATTTTCTTTGTGGGGTGAGGCAAAAAATAAATAAATAAATAAATAAATGAAAGAAAAGTAATGAATATTAGTATTATTCTGTATTTTCCCTGAGAATTATAAGTAAATTTAAAACTACTTAACACTAAAGTGCTGCAGCAGTACACTTTTTTTATTTTTTTATTTCAATTCTTTATAACAGTTAAATTGGTCTATATTGGTTTCAGTGTATTTGTTGACCAACGTGCTTTTTTAACAGAACATAAAGATTGTTTTTCTTTGTTAGTTTTATAGGAAGCATTCTGTGTATATCACCCCATCACCCCAAAAATCCAGCATTGGTTGAGCTCTAGTCTTTATGTAAAAAATGTTAAGATAAATCATGTTTGTTTCTTTTCATTGTGATGAAAACAATGCTTACCATGTCGACACCTAAGTCCATACCCCTGTACGCTAAGCTGGATCAACTTAATATCTGTGATTATTAAATTTGAATGTTCACTTACCTCAATTAGTTTTACATTTTCAAAACTCAGAAAATGACTTTAACCAATTATTTAAGCCACGTTTAGTTAAGGCAGCAAGGTAACTTACTTTTTGTACGTTGAACCAGTTTAAAATGATTTACAGTGTATGTGCATCTATTTTGCTTTGCAGAATAACCTCAAGCAAATGAGTTATCCAGTGTGGAAAAAATGTCACTGAAATATTCAAACTTGAGCAAGAACAGGAGGAAAAAGTTGAAGAGAGGATAAGACGAGTGTGCATATGTGTCCAAAACAAGCACAAGGCATAAAAGATGTGAATTACTCTTTCTACAAAGTGCAGTAAGTTTAACAGGTGCTGCAATACCCACAACAGGACTACTTTTTCTTTCCTCATGAATCCCAAACTCACCTCTCAAAAAGAAAAAAAAAAAGAGAATAAAAAGACTGTGAGACTAGAAAACTCAAGGAGGAAGAGGAATTGAGATGAAGGCAGGACGGGCCGTGGGGAAGGAGAGGGTGAGAGAAACAAAGATAGAGGGAAACAGATAGAGCGGGAGAGTGGGAGGGAATCAGGAAGAGGGAGATCATAGCGAGGGAAAAGAAGGAGACCGAAAGATCATAAGAGATGGATATGCATTTGCACACGAGAGAGAGAAAAAGAGGGGGAGAGGGGAGCAGGAGACCGTAGGGGACTGTCCCCATTCCTGCACCCCAGGCTGAGAGCTCCTCTCCTCGACCGTGCCACTTCCGATCAGCCACGCAGACGAGCCTCAGCCCCCATGACAGAGCTGCTGAGACTGGCGGTGCCAGCTAAAGGCTGGATCCCCACTGAATATACTGACGAGAGAGCGAGAAGTTTGGGCTCTCAGAAGGCATGTTCCTCCCTCTCTTATTCATTTCAATTACAAGGGGCTTGTATTCCTGCAGGGCAAGGCCCTGTCGTGTGATCCACTGTAATGCAGCGAGGGCGACATGGAGAAGACACGCTGATGCACCATTATCTGCATATTATATGGAGCTGGTTACATTAGTGGCTCCAGCGTGAGGGGAAACGGGCAGGAAGTCTCTGCTGAAAGGTGACTGAGAGAAGTTGATGTAAACACATAAACAGCAGATGAAAAAAAACAGAATTTGGAAAAAAGAGATGACAGGTTGCTCTGTAAACTGCAGATGAACAATGTGTCGGGTGTTTTTGAAAAAAATGGGGAGAAACAAGACAAATCACTGTGGTGGGCGTGGGGGTCACACCCAAGAAAAACGTGAACATTTGAGTTTTAGAGCCTAATTTTCCTGCATTTTGATGACTTTTATGGAATGAAAATAACAAAATAATAAGTACACATTTTTTTGCAAAGACATGCCAGCAGATGACCTGTAACTGACACCTATTATCTGGAAAACACAATGGGACCACAGCATTTAGTCTCATCTAGTCCAATTTCAAATTCAATCACAATGACACAGAAAATGAATATTTTTCAAATGTTTTTTTCTGAGGGTATGTTAGTTGGGCTTAGAAAAAATATGCCCCTTTAAGGAACTCTGAAATTTTCTTGAGTATTTCTTTATCTTTGTATTAAACCTTTCTCTCCCCATCTGTCGCTCACTGAAGAGGACGAGGTGCAACCATGAACATGTGGTGTAGCTGTATTCTTGTCCAGGTGGAAACAGTAGACTAATGGAGTAATAGGGCTTATACACTCTGAATAGTGCGAGAAACAGGTTGTCATAAGGAAAGGGGGAAAAAAGTGTCCAAATTTGTCAGAAACATACAGTAGAACTGTGACCCCAGGAGAGGAAAATGAAAAACCAGAGTCTCCTGGGAAAATCGGAAAAACTGGCGAGCGTGATTACAGCAGCTCAGTCATTTAAAATGCCAACATGTTTCGACTAAAGAGCAGCACCAGCCAATGGGAGGCAATCACAAATACCAACGTTTTGGATTGGTAAAGCGTCCCAAACACAGCAAAATAATGATAAAATAAGAAAACACAGAAAAAGCGCAGGGTCTCTGCAGATACAGCCGCCAGCTCACACTTCTAGTGGGTCATAAGTGATGACTGAGAGGGACTGAGTTTATATTAGTCTATATATTTGTTAGGAAAGTGTTGCACAAATGCCCCTTAAGCCTTTATTATAGTGGCTAAATAATCTAAAATGCCATCATGTGTTTTGACCACAGGTCTTTGTCAGGACTTTTAACCACCTATATAGCAGCATCAGCCAATGGGAGGCAGTCACATGACCCAAAGAAACATATCAGGTGAAACTGATAAAACATAAACATGAAATAAAACATACTGTAAGGTAGACTGTAAAAAAAAAAAAAAGTTTAGAAAACATCATTTCCTTCACTTGATTTTTGAGTTTTGAATTAACCCCAAACTCTTGTGTTTTGAAATAAACTTAAAGTTTTGCTGACTTATAATCTTTTATTGGGATAATTTACTTTTCTTATTTTGATCAACCTTAATCTTTGAGTTTTAGAAACACAAAGAAAACTGTGTTTCACTGGGGTTCTAAAACTCAACAATTCAAGTTTAACTTAAGAAGAAAAGTAAAATATCTCAGTAAAACATTATTAGTTGGTAAAACTATAAACGTTTGAGTTGGGCTCAAAACTCAAAAATTTGCCTTACAGTTTTGAGTTTTCTCAACTTTTTTCATTTTAACAGCAAACCAATATAAAATAAATCATTACAAGGAAAAATTATTTTTGCAGAAATTATGTGAAATCTATATTTTCAGTGAGACCAGGATATTGTAAAGCATCCAGCTGATGGATCCAAAAAACTTTTGGTTAAAGCTACTACGGGAAATTTTCATATTTTGTTGATTCTGGAGGCCCCTGTGGACAAAAGTGGTAGTGATTCAATTGTAACACCAAAAATAAAACTATCTAAATATAAATCTCTGTCTGTGAAAGTTGTAAACACAGGCTTATTTTATCTGATGATCCACAGAGACTCCGACCCCGTGGCAGCCATTAACAATAACTGTACAGACATCTTCTCGCAGATGGTCCTGTTAACTTATGTAGGTCATATAGAGGCATCAGTGTTATCAGACTGTTTGATAACCAGTTAAAAACTTGTTGTAGTAGCTTTAAGTTTCTGTATTCCATCTCTGAAACAGAATGTGTCTAACACATCTCAAACACAGTGAAAAAAGACTTCAGTTGCGCTGTACTGCAACTGATGCACCTTGTTCTCGATTCAAGTGTTGCCCAGAACGAGCACTCGAAATGTTTGAAACTATATTGAAATACATATGAGATCCCAAAACATTTTGATTTAATCATATCATGGTGGCAAACACTTGAGATGTTTTGAATTCTGTGCTGCTGCTTGAAAACACACACATACGCACACACACTCACACACACACTGCCACCAGAGCTGAGCATTTTTGCACTTCTATTGTTCAAGTGCAAAAAATAAATCGACGCCTTTATGACTCATATATTATATTGTAGCGTATTGATTAATCTCCAACTCAGACAGAATGTATTCAGAAATTCTTCTACCTGAAGTCTTTTACTTCCTATAATCTTTACTTCAATTTCAGAGGAATATGGCTGTTTTGTAGTACGACTTCCCTTTCAGTAAGGGCTCTCTTTGTGCAGGCGGAGAATGTGTTTTATTTGTATTTATGCATATGAATAGCATACGCTGAATGCCAATGATTAGATGGCTTAAGTTCCCCTTCAGAGTTCATATCCTCCATAAAACTGTCCAATTATCTGTTCATGAGCTGAGAGGAGGATATGTATGCATGTGTGAGTGAAAGCATGCCCAACAGTGCCACCTAGCCCTTTAGAGGAAGGGGAGACCTGTTTTTTAATATCTTCCTCTGTTTCTGCATTTCATTTTTATGACCCATGATGAGCAAATTGCTGTGAGGTCAGCATGATTTTGTGTTTTAATTCAGAGTTTTTGGTATCTCACACTTGGCAGTTGTTTTGGAAAATATGTTGTGTGCATTTCAGAGCCATTACATTTTGGGTTTTTTAATGATCAGGCTGATACTAATAATTTCCTTTCCGTACAAAACAGGAAACCACAACGCTCTATTGTGAAAATTCTAGTAAAATTCCAACACGGCATATAATATGCATACCTTGTCAGTGGTGCAATATAATACCTCACTGTGAGCGAGTGAGTAATTTTTCGCTGTGTGAGTCTGAGTCTGAGCAGGGGAGTTATTCTCTGCCTGATAACTGCCAAAATAACAGCAGATAATTAGGCCCTTTAGAGCGCTGGGTGTCTCTTAACAAAGGCACCTGCGTTTCCTGTGGTGTTTGCCGTGCACCCCGAGTGATTGTCATTTTTAATCTAGCACTCCCGCTGAGACTTCTTCGGCAGCAGCCTAGTCTGTCGTGCGCCCAGGGTACCTGCATGGGAAGCATGCGGGCGTACGTGTGCATGTGCCTGCCTGTGTGTGTGCGAGTGTATCCGGTTAGCCGAGCATGTGTAGGTGCAGGCACATGAGAGCAGACATGTGTAAAAGAAAAAAAAAAACACACCCTGGTATAAGCTACCTTTAAACCTGTGTGTGTATAGATGTTTATGTATATGCAGTGTAAGATTATTGTCTATTTAAATCTGGCACGCTCCTCATAACCACACCATAATTGCCCACGAGATAAAATGGTTGACATTAAAATTGACATCACACCAGAGGTTAATGTTATCAGTCAGCCTCTGCAAAGAAAATTACCTCCTCAGCATTAAGATTTGTGTGTGTACATCATAAATGTGGTAACTTCTACAGCAAATGTTTGATCATATAGTGGACTGCATTATATTCAGAAGTGTTTCTAATATTCCGTCCCCCTCATGTATGTCAATGGGAAGGACAAAAAAATATCCTATAATAATCCTGTATAGCACCACCTTTTACTACGACCTCTGGCAAACATTATAAACTCTGCAAAGGTGGATGTTATGGCAGGGCTGCATTAAACTGTGTTTCCACCACAAGAACTATGAGGTTCATAGTGCCTGGGGAACTAAGTGTGTTTCCACTGCAGGGACCAGGGTCGTTGTTGTAGTTGCACGCAAAAACGGTGTGCAAAAATGGTCGTCACTTTTCCATACAGCAGATGACTAATTTTCCACTGTGGTGGAAGAATACACAACAATAAGCTGAGGGAACCTTTTAGGTCCTTGAAAAGTAGTTCCTGGGACTAAAAGTTCCTCGTATGTTAGGGTGAGACATGGCTTTAGATTGTACATGAGTTGGTCACTGAGTGTAGCCTCTGTATAGAACATACTCACCTAAAAATAAACTCAAACTTACATAATATTTACCATGCCAATTTTAAGGACATTTCATGTGTCATTTGTCATAATCCTTTTGCATGTCATTTAATGCCATTAAGTCCAGTGCATTTTATGAGTTTTTGGCGAGGTAACAATAGTCAGGTGACCTTCATCTTGGTGGTCATCTTCATCTTGGTTGATGTTGTGAAATGTTGCAGTTTGGTTAAATCAGGGCAACAAATCTAATTTTTAGTTTAGGAAAACATCATAGTTTGGGTTAAAATCAGTACATCAGTTACTTAAGCTATGTACATGACTAGTGTTGGGGAAGTTACTGAAATTTAGTCAATGGTTACACTTAGTTACTTTTCTCAAAAGTAACTGAGTTACTTTACCATTACTGCAATATAAAAGTAACATTATTTTTTATTAATGCATACACATATACTATATTATTTTACTGTAGCTATTTTATGTTAGTTATACAGTTTTAGTGTAGTTATATTATTTTATCAAATTATGAGATTTTTATCTATCGCTGTACCCATTATCACTGAGTACTCCCAATACTCCCAACCACCAGGAGGCAGCAACGACTAGTGTTCCTACCTATAAGCTACACCTTTATAACCTGTGGAGACAGGGGGTCAAGACCCACATGATGCTGGATATGTTAACCAAGCGTTGTTATAGTAGTTGATAAACAATTATATGATGAACAGTTTATTTTATACTATGATGAAAAGCGAGCTCACATCGCCTGAACTGCCTTTCGCCAACTTAAGGTCAGGTGAAGTTACATCATAGACTGGGGAATAGGCTGCATTTGTCTTCTATGTCTACTATCATCTGCACTTGTCCACTATTTTCACGTACGTTAAGACAAAAGTAACAACTAACAAACCCATCTAAATTTCACTAATTGTAATTGTGTAACATTTCTTGTTACTGCCAAACGTAGTGGGATTACATTACAGCGTTATTATAATTGTAAAAGTATATCACATATGTGAAGTACATTGCATAAGTTAACTTGCGTACTGAACTTAAAATAAGTCAATTTTGTGTAAACAAACTAAAAACCTGGTGTCAGCTACCTTTATACCCATGTGCATATATCTGTTTATGTGTATGTAATGTAATACTATTGAGTGTTTAAATCTGGCAATCTCCTCATAACTACGCCATAATTGCCCACAAGTTAAAATGGTTGACATTAAAATTGACATCTCACCAGAGGTTAATGTTATCAGTCAGCCTCCGCAAAAGAAATTACCTCCCCAGCAGCATTCAGGTTTGTGTGTATTCATCATAAATGTGGCTTATTCTCACGATTGGCAACTTCTACAGCAAATGTTTGCAAATGTACAGGAATGATTCTCAGTTCATCTGAATGAAATAATTTGTTCTGAACATCCTCCCTCATCTGACTGCTCTGACAAGAAACAGACACCCTCCTCCTCCTCTTCCCCTCTTTCTACTCTCTCTCCTCTCCCAATAAAGAAACAAACAGAGAGCCAAATAAACCCGTTGCAATTCCTCTCCAGTGCAGCCATCCACATCCTGGACTGTGCCAGGTTGGGGAAATCATTGGAATTGTTTACCCCCAACCCACCCACCACACCCCCCAATACCACTACCACCGCACACATACACACACCTCCCATCTTCCTCCTTCTCCCGCCCCCACCACCCCTCCTCCTCCTCCTCCTTCTTCTTCTTCTCCTCTACAAAATGAGATGCCCGTGTCTGATCGCCTGAGCCAATTTGCAGACCCATGTGGCACCCTTCCCTTCAGACCTGGGCATTGTGCCTCTCGCTCCCTGGCAAAGAGGCGAGGAATTATTTTTATCCCCCAAACACGCGGATATGCACCGATGATTTCAAATGCCTGCCTCGCACATTGTCAGGGATGATTTTGGCCAAGTGCCAAACCTATTATATTGATCTCTCTTTCTCTGTATTTCAATAGCCACAGACAATGCAGATTTACTGCAGAACATATTAGGGAAATAAAAATCAGTCTCAGGCACTAAACTCGCTCAAACTGATGGTATGCATTTGTGTGTTTGTGTGTCTGTGCTGAAGGCTTTTTTCCTAAATTTTGTTAACAATGCTCTCAGGTTTGCTTCTATCTCCATGGTAGCCTCACATCCGTTTTCATTAGTTAACCTAATATGCAGCTCCTTCTAACCAAATGTCTAATTACATTCTGACATATTCTCATCATGTCATTGAGTATCATAACATTTGAGCCATTATTTTTTTTTTCTACCTCAGCTTATTGCTTTGGCATCTAGATCTTTTTCCTTGGAGTGCGCTGCTGGCATGTCGGCTCTGGCTTTGGTTGGAAACGATGAGACCTCCGATGTTTGCCGAGGTACACACGGGAATATTCAAATGTTGAAACTGGCAGGAAACGGGCTGTCAGCTAATGAGCGTGTCTATGAGAAAATGATTTGGTTGTTTCCTGAGAGGGAAATCACAGAGAACGGCTAAATGGGAGCTCTCCGAAGAGACTCTGCAGAGGCTCGGTGCACGGCGGCGCGACCGCGTTGGGAGGCCGGCGGATTGGATGAACGCTGTCTGTCTGCCTCAGTGCCAATGTCATTAGTGCCGAGGACTGAGAACGACCACCATGTCCCTTTTGATTGCCATTAGAGCCTGGAGCCAAACAAAGAACCAAACAAAAGGCCCTGAATAGACTTGGAGTGGAGGTCATGCCAGCCACAGAGAGACTTCAATATAGCAGAGCCTTTGGTGTCCTTTAGACCAGCAATTTTCAGCCTGTTTGGCAGCACAGAGCACTTTAACAAGGCAAAACATACTGTATCAATCATGCACAGTAAATGGATTGATCACACACAGTCGAACATTTCATACAAAACCCTTCTGGCTGATCCTACAGAGAGAGAGAATATCAAATGTAAACAAAGGTCTTTTATGTGTGTGATCATCACAACTATATTTTATTCCTTAGGAGATAATATTGTTATTTGATTCTACTTTAACCTCTGAGCTACATCTCAATTAACTTGTTAAAGGTACCCCAAGGAGGTGGTGAGCACTAGTGGTGCTGTGGAGCAATGTTGTGACAAGCAGCTCCCTATGTTGTTAATATATCATCACACAGACATAAGGGCAAAAGGGTTGTGTGATACACATTTCTACCAGCTGCAGAGAGCTATATATCTGTTAGTATATGCACAATGTTTTTGTTTGGCAAAGGTGAATATAAATGAATCAAGTACCTCTAAAGTACGGTGGCCGAAAAGGGCAAACACGCAGCATATACAGAAATGTGCTGCAAACACAGAAGCGCGCTGCGTATAAGAAAACAAATCCGAAAAGAAAATGCTGTATATCTAGTCATATAATGGAAGTGCTCCAGGCCTCTAGAGGCAGTGCTGAGCTTCCACTCGAGAGACAGACAATGGACGAATCAACGTATGCAATCAAATCACTTGGGTTCCCAGGATGTAACTTAATGTTAGTTACAGTAACGTTAGCCAACGTTACCACTATGGTTACACTACTTTTGTAGAAGTCAAAAGAAAAAAAGAATACATACCTTTTTATGTGGCCTCTTCCATCTTCAACTTTCCTCCAACTATAACTTTCTTCTTCTCACTCCCTCCCTCATCTGCTCCATACCATACGTTGATACATCCATTGTCTGTCTCTCGGGTGGAAGCTCAGCACTGCCCCTAGAGGTCTGGAGCACTTCCATTGCATGACTGGATATGCACCGTTTTCCTTTTGCATTTGTTGTCTTATATTATTATTATTATATCATTCTTAGATTTCTTTGTTTACTCAATAACTGTTTACTCAAACTGTCAAATGTTTCTAAGTCTTTTCACTGTCAATCTAGGCAGTGCTGATCAACAATGGATCAATATCCTGTTAGTACATCACATACTTCTCATTCAAAAATGTTTTTAAAAACATATTTTAGCACATCATTTAGCTGTAATAAGAGAAACACACCAGCAATGTTGAAAATGGACGTGGGGAGGACAGAGAGGGATTCACATGCACTAACATGCACACCCCAGATAAACAGAGAAACACAAATTAAACCACACAGAGGAAGTGTGACTTCAGTCTCTGTTCAAGACGCCTCAACTCCACCATATCTGTGCATAGCAATCAGTTGTTTGCTGACATCTAGCTGTGTACTGCACCTTTAACAATACTTGTCGTGACAGTTGTTGGATTATGTTGCCAGCATGGTCAATTAAATCTGATCAAACCACATTCAAACAGTCCTGGCGAAGCAAATCATTTTCCTTTTGACAGTCAATCAATATCAATGTTCTTTAATTTTTTTTCTTAACTTTAAATTCGATTATAGTAGCTCACTCAGTTATGTATATTACACGTTTTCATGGGCTTTAAAGAATGATCCACACAGGCTTAACAGTGTGCTGCACACAAGAAATGCAACATTTTCAAGCACCATATCGGCGTCAAAATGTGAATCAGGTGCCAGTGACTCTGTATGTGTCCCACTGACCTGACTGACACACTAGCCATGCTTGGTCTGCCATGACGTTGAACAAATGGCTACATTATTGCCATTGGTTTCACTTAATTTACTGTGTAAATTTACTGCTGCTGTGAAATAAATTGCAAAAACTCAATGAGCTACAAGTTGAAAGCCTCAGCAGACTCTAAATAGAGTGATTTATTTAAAACTGTACAATTCGTTACAGAGACGAAAGCAGAGGATCTTGCGGTCATACTATGTACATTTAAAATATACAAGTTGAGATATTTTAAATATTTAATCCAGATTTGTTTTCTTGATTACTTCCTTACTTGATGACTTTTCGGAAGACAAATTCTCTATATTTAAATTCACTCAGCGGCAACTACATTACCTATATTACGCCTGTGTTGAGGTCATAGATAGTGGTGGTGTTGTACTGGACTGCATTATATTCAAAAGTGTTTCTAACATTCTGCCCCCCTCCATGATAAGGACAAAAAAACAGAAACACCTCTCAATATAATGTGGTCTGTGTAGCACCACTTTTAACTTTGACCTCAAAAATAAACATGTAATTCAGTTTACACATTACATTCTTACATTACATTGTACACTTAAAGATGTTATTGCAGGGCTGCATTAGATTGTACAGGTGTATCTAACAAAGTGGCCACTGAGTGTACGTATCAAGTATAACAACAACATGGGAGGGCGTATAAATAGCACACCACTTTTAAGGACATATTTTAGGCTTTCTGGGTGTCAGCTTTTCGGGTTTTATGAGTTTCGGACTTGGTAACAATAGTGAGGTGACCCTTGGTGACCTTGACCATGGTGACCTTTGCTGTGGTTAACATTGTGAAACATTGCAGCTTGGTTAGAATAAGGAAAGAAACTACTTGGTTTCTGTTCTGAAAAGATTGTGGTTAAGATAACAGTATGTTAGGTACGTGATTTAAGTTATGTAAGTTAACATACGCACTAAAGTTAAGTCGACTTTTACGTCATACCAGACACAAACTGTGGTCTCCTGGGTAAAGGTCCTGTGTTCATTTGACCCATCTATCCACCCCACCTCCTCTTTATGCAGACTTCCTCACTCTTTATAAAACACTGCAAATATTTTGTTGAATTGAGTTTAAATGCAGAGAAATACGTAATTTATTCAAGGTAACAGTTTCCTGCTAGCCGTTGCTAGAAATTGCTAGTTGCTATAACTTAATAGATACATCAGATTCATCAGAGTGCAAGGTAGGAAGCCGTGATGTCTGCCTGAGTCATGACAGATAGACTTTGATCATTCTTTGTTGGTTGTTTAAAAGTGAAGAAAACAATTCATGTGGTCCGACGCCACTTCATGACGTCATCAGACTACATCTTTTCTTATTTTAATGTGAGAGAGACCCCTAGTGTTAGAATTTACATAATGTGCATTTAAAATCATGAACTTAGTTGCATAAGTTAAGTTGACACAGGCAACGTTATAACGTTGTGTAAGTATAAGGACAATAAAGACACTTGAACATAAGTTAACTTGTGTATCAAAGTTAAAATAAATCAACACTGACTTGGTTTAGGGTACTAAACACGGGACATGAACTGCGGTGTTAGGGGTGAAAAGTCCTGTGCTTGTTTGACCCATCCATCCACGCCCCCTTCATGTGCAGACTTTATCATTCTTTTTACCGCATCACCTGACTTATTTTCTCTGTTACATTTGCATCTTAAATTAAACATCATCTCTGCATAAGTCATCAGACTAAATGGCATGAAATGACATGTAGAAAACAAAAAAGGCATCATGATAACATGCAAAATAACTTGTATATATGTGTTATTCATACACCTGTAGGCGAGACATTTGACTTTTTTTTTTGCTTTACTTTGCTTCTTTGTGTATGTGAATTATTGTGTGCCCTCTCTGAATGCCGTAACATTTCACTGTGTATGTGACCCCAGCTACAGTCAGATTAGGGGGGTCATCTTCATCTCTTTGCAGCAATGTTTTAAATGTAAAACATTTACAGCCCAGAATAAAGAAACCGTTAATGAGGGTTTTCACTGACCTCTGAGCATCTCTGACAAGAGCAGCACCTCATTGTTTGGCCTTGAGTTTTCACCCGCTTGTTTAGACAGACATCCTGTGGTAATTGAGGTCAAAATGTCTTCACAGTGGTAGACATCATACAAAGCATTGATTCTGTGTTGATATTTCTTTCTCTCATAAGAGATGACCAGGTGCAATCATAGCCTTTTAGTATGTGTACACTATCTGCAAGAGGTTGTTTTTGCTTATGCCCTGACACTGCCCAGGAATTCTCATTTTGATTATACTTATTAAATATATAAATTGGCTCCTGTAAATTGCTGCACAGTTGCTGTGATAGTTCAATGACAACAAGAAGAATAAATAGTTTATTTCTATACAAGCTTTGATTCTGCAGCCAAAGAAGTACCTACAAATATATCAAGATGGGTCATGGTGCAAAACTCATATTTAGCTATATTACATTTAGAAATATTTATACTGTACAGGAATAGATGGCAACATTTTTAAACACTGGTCCTATAAGTCACAAAGCCACTAAATTTGGTGGTCATGTACAATTTTGGTGGCCTAAATCTAAACTTATTTAAAAACAATATACTTTACTTTTCCTTTGAATTGTGATGTGGTGTTTGCAGTGAAAAAGAAAGCTTAACTTCATGGCTAGTTGAGGAAACCAGCAGCCCAGATGGCAGGACATTAAATCCTTAAATGTGTCAGATTATAAACACTTAAATTCCTACTTCAATTTGTCCTGAAATGTTTCTTTAGACAAAATGAAAGCCTCACAAAAGCATCTCAGTCACCCCCTGGTGGCTGGCTGCAGTATAGGTGATAAACTCCACCTCTCCAAGTTATTATTAATAGATAGGACATGGACCAAACTAAAACATTAAAGTATTGCTAAAAAAAAGTTTTCCTGAAGATAGATTCTGCCATTTTATGTTTTTTTTTTTAATCACGCGGGTGTTCATCCAAGTGTTCATTTTTCTGATTAGTTTGGTTTCGATTAATTATTTGATGGTATAAAAAGGGGGATTTATGCTACAATTGACAGCTGAGCCCTTCTTGTGATTGAGTTGACCAGCTGTGTGGCACAGCTCCAGTGCTGGCCAGTACTGCAGAGACTCTTGCTCCAAATGAGAGCACCAGCGCAAGGCGGTAGCACTCGTAATTGGGATATTTTGTAGGAAGTGAAGCTGGCCTTTAGTAGCCCCGACATACTGTTAGCTAGCTGGTGACAAATACTGAATATTCTTAATTGTTTGTGTAGAAAACAATTAAGAATGTCAAGGTGTTTGTGGAACTGTAACATTGTGCTGGACAAAACTTGGTGACCACAAGGGGCAACCTATATGAAGTATTTGGTGGCCACAGAGGAATCTCTCGTGGCCACAGGCTATCGTGAATGTCAAACCCTGCTATATATTTGAAGATTCTCAAGCATGTAGTCCTTTACTGCTGGATGCATTGATTTCATTATAATATTTGTGTTTGTGTGTGATGCCTCCTGCATCTGCTCCTGTGCAGGATTTCTTTGCCGATCCCATAAGACTCCTCTGGCTGGCGTCCCATCAGAAGTCGTCGTCTCTTGAATGAGAGACGGCTCGATGGTGCTCAGATGGAGAGAGTATTGTCAGAGGAGCTGCATGTGACTAATCAGGACTGGGCTCGCCTCCCTGCCTCCCCGACCATATTCTGCTGATTCAAAAGGCCACTGAGACTCCATGGTAATGGAAAAGCATGATGGGGCCATCAGAGAAAGTCAAGAAATACTGTGGCTGATATTGCTTTGGTTGATGTCCAACACAATATGCGGTAATATATCAGCAGCGCTGTTGAAAGACATTATGGGATTCATTATATTCATTGATTGATCCACCCTGGTGTCAATAATCAGCGACAAACCAAGTTACGGATCAAACATACGAGTTACTCCTATCTAACCAGCTGTCTGTCTTGTTGTTTGTGCCTCCTGCCATATGCCTGTCTCTATCTTTTCCTCCCTCCCTTTTTATCTCTTCTCTTTCTCTCTCTGGTCACTCGCTGCCGTGCTCCGTGCCTCCACACACATAAAATGGAGGGCAGCGGTGAGGTTCCAATTCAGAACTCATTTGTGGTGCTGCCGGCCCCCTACCCGCTCAGCAGTCGCCGAGGGGACCCAGGGGAGCCCTATCACAGCTCTATATGCAAATGTCCTTGCACCTGGACAACAGCGTGGGCATGCTGGGACTGGGAGCTTATTTATGCAAATCTCAGGGAGACAGTCACAGCACAGAGCCGGCCACAGACACTGGTGGCCATATCTCCCCGCCAGCACAACAACTAGTTGGAAAAACGTTGCAAACATGAAAGATGGGGAGCAAGTTGCAAAAGATGGGGGGTGGAGTGAAAGAGTCAAGGAGATTGGTGTTGAGCTTGGGGTAAATAAAATGTATGGATGTTGCAGATGAATATACAGTATGCACGGATATGGTGGTGTATTTCAAGGATATCCAGAATTAGAAACCTTGATTTAATATTCAAGATGTGAGAGTACAGGTATGTGCAATGTAACAATTAATGAATGACACCGTTAATGATGAAAAGCTTGATTTTTTTTTTTTTTTTTTTTTTTGCATAACACTCACAGGGATATAAAAAGGAACACACACACAGAAGCACACACCGCAAAGGTGTTTGTTTACCGTCACAACACCACTGACAAGAAGCAATAACACTGAATGTGTTAAAGCGCTCCACGGCGAAAGGAGAACAAAACCAATCTTTGTGTCTCAGCTGGCCCTGCCTCCCGACTGGGCCGCACCACTGTGTGAGACATCACACAGGAAAATGCTCCCTCTCTGCATACAACAGGCCACATTAATGTGCAAATGTATGCAAGAAAATTTCAGAAAAGCCGAAATTACTGAGCCAAATGAGGTAACTGCACTCAAATTGTCGGGATTATGAATAATTACCGCACGTTTTATGGAACTTTCCTCAATTTCCTGTGAAACAATGACTTCAGTGGTTTAATTGAGGAAAATCCAAATGTGGTGTGAAGTTATTGTTTTCCAGTGGCTGGAGGTATAGCAGCTACCTATGCCCATTTCCATATGCTGAATGAGGGGACATGCGAGGACTACTTAGTTTTCCTCAAACTTCATGTATGATCTGTCATTTCTTTGTAATAGCTGCCAGTTCTCCAGAAGGACCTTGTTAATTACATTCAACATACGGTTTGTAAGTGGAGCGGCTTGTGAATTCTGTTTGGCTGAGGTGACAATGCGACTTTGAACAAATTTTTTAATGAAAATCCATACCACTAACTAGCAAACAAACAGCAATGGGCAGTAACTCATTAGCTGGTAAATGCAGAAATGTGGTAATAAGTAGCACAAGGGATCTGGTTACTAATCTGCATAACACTCTGTTGCTTAGACATATTAGGCTTCTCCATTAACTTTCAAGGGGGTTTATCAGTTTTCATACACAATCATTACCTTACGAGGCAGCTGCATTCATGAGATCATGAGGTCACACGTGAATCCATCTCGCCAGACTTCAAGTTATCCATTTGTATCCACACCAGAAGTGGGGCAGCCTATTAGAGTCCTAGGAGGACTATACTGGCATCTAGAGATGTGGTTTTGGAGAGTATTTATTCACTATAGAAGAGCAAATAACAGCACTGAAGGCTTCTCTCAATGGAAAAGATGTTTTCTTTCCTCCTCTCCATGCTGGGTTCAGCTGATTGGTTGAAGTTAGCCGGATGCTTTACTCCATCATTCCATTTTTTTAAGTGCCTGCCCTTTTCCAAACAATTTCTAAGTACGAATTTCCAGATTGTTCTGTCTAACAAACCAACTGGCATGTCAGGTTAACACACTTAAAAAAAGAAATATTCTCAGATCTATTCTCCATAACAAACTGTAAACCTTCTGAATTCTCTTTAACTTAACTAAGATGAACTTAATTGCCTTAGTAACTCATCATGAAACACAATTCATCAAATCTGACAGAAAAAAGCAAAACTCATCAAAACATTTTGGTTTGTCTTTCTACTGTTCTGTCAGCAACTCAGTTTGGTTGAAATAAATCCTTGATCCACCGCACTAGTTGTAAACAGCTTCCCTGTCGCCTCTCCAACCTTTCTGCCGTCTTCTTTACCAGCTGGTTGCAAATCACCTCAGAACAGTATCCTCTGTCATCAAGCTGGCCTCTGACGGTTTTAGACGTTTTAGACAATGGTTTTAGACGTTGTTTTTGGCCTTGTTCGCACCATATGTACTGAGACACTAGTGACCTTGTCCTTCCTTTCTGTGGTATAAACAAACACTCCCACTCGCTCTGAGCTGCATATTCGACCAGACTTGAGTCAGATAAGGGCCACTACCTACACAGCTAACTGAGCTAATGAAAACTAGTAGCTTATGCCATAGATAGTTAAAGAAGTGTATAATAAGCAGCAGTTTGAGGCTACTCTACTTATATTTGACATGTCCATGTCTTATACATTGCTCCTTTAATGGCCAGTAAATACCCCCAAACTGTGTGGGTGGGCAGTTTTTTAAACTGTCTCGATTTGTATTTGCAGGCTACACTTTTTTATATTTAAAATGTGTTTGTTTTTATGAAGGCAACTTTGATGGAGCTGAGCCAAGGAACTGAAGTAATTTTGTGATTGATTGATGTAGCTAATTACCTTTACTGTTAAGTAATTATTAAAGTAATGTATTTATTTACAACAAGTAATAGTATATTTCAAGTAACTTGCCCAACACCACTTTCAAACAATGAAATCTAGCTAACATCTTTACATTCTCCCAGCTCAAGGAAAGGCGTCCTAAAACTTGGGACAATGTCCCTTTAATCTGAGGACTTGAAAGGGCAGACCAGGTAAGAGCGAGGTGTTTTCATGGTAATTAGACCAGTGGTTGACGTGCTGCGCCTTAAACAGCAGTGGTCATGGAGGAAGCAGGTCTCATAGCGCTGTAATTCACCCCGAGAATGATGCACCAGCCTGGGGGCTGACTGGCAGCTTTGATGCTCTGATCACCAAGATGCTGCCTCTCACCTTTCTGGTTCAAAACCAAGCGAGAGCAGAAAAGAGACGAGAGACAAGGTGGTTAAGAATGATGGCTTACGACTCTTTGTGGTTTGATTGAGAGCGGCAACAAACTTGAATATGACGTAAGGTGCTTTAAAAAATGTAGATGAGTCCATCATGAAACACAGATGAAAGGAGTCTCTGGTGATGTGGACCAAGAAGAAAAATGTCAGAGAAGAAAATGACTTAAAGAAAGAGGTAGAAAAGGGAGGGGATGAGGATGAAGGAGGGCTAGGATGGCTGTTGTTATTGTGTTTGATGTAGTGCTTGACAAGAGAGAGAGTTTAGAAATCCTTGTGTAGTACGCGGCAGAGGAAGAGAGGGTTCATTTAAATGCATGCTCACTCAGGGCCCATACGGAGTGGGTGTCTGTTGAGAATTCATCATGGCCTTACTGATAAAGCCTCAGCCTCTTAGCGAGGGGAAAGGAGAGACAGATCACTCTCTTGAGGTGAGATTGCCTCGTGGATGGACACTTGTTATGTAGAAATACACAACACTGACGGATATTACCATGGCACTTTCGGACTGGTTAGTCACCCCTCCATCCTCCATCCATCCATCCATCCATTCCGCCATTTCCCCAGGTTGGATATGAAGTGCTCTCCGGGGACCATAAGCTGCAGACTGCATCAGTGATTAAAGCTTCACAACAATTAGGAGGAAAGTTTTCAGAGAGAGAAATCTTGTCTTTAACAAAGCATCCAGGTAGTGATATGTTCAAATTACACTGAATCTGTTTAAACTTAATTAGACATGTTGAAAATGATCAGACAGAGCTATCACTTATGATTAGCAGCTGTTGAAACCAGTGATCAGAAATCAAAAATACATTTTTTTTTCTCTTCTTACCTTCTGCTATTTATTCATCTTAATTGTTTAATGTGGTTTGCTGCATTTTGGAGATATCAACTATAGAGATTAGAAAATGTAAACATCAAATACATAATAAATAAATTCTACCACTAGTGGTCTCTTGTAATAAAACAACAGCAAAAGACATAGTTTGTTGACATTGTGAATCAGCATGGGATCATGGGAGTTCTTCACTTTTAAACAACCACCATAGCTGATTAAAATCTATCTTACACGATTCATGTGTAAGTCATGTTCATGGATGTGGTAATAATAAAGTCTTACTCACATTATGTTTAGCTTCTTCCTCACTGTCTTGAAGTATCTTTCCTGGAAGTTATAGCAACTAGCAATTAGCTAGCAACTTCTAGCAGATAACATGCCTTCATCTTGAATAAATTATGGATTTCTTTCTGGATTTATGGACATACTGGAAACATTTGGGGTAATGTAAGTACACAACTCAACAAAATATGTAACATATGTCTAGCATTTTAGACATTTTAAGGCAGAAATGTTACATATTATTGCCTTTATGGTGTCCTTCTTGACTGAGCTCTAAAATTAATACTATTGAGCTAGCTAGCACAGTGATATGGTTTGGCGCTTTGAGCACCAGAAGTCAAGTCCCATCTAGTTTCATTATCTAGTTTCATCTCTGGGTGATTATCTCCAGAACCCGACAACTCATACCAAAGCAATATAGATGGATAAATGGCACTACACATAAGAAGGAAAATATGTATTTTTAATTTTGGAGTGAACTGTCCCTTTAAACTGACCTTAAAGGATCAGTGTGTGGGATTTAGTGGTATCTAGTTGTGAGGTTGAAGACTGTAACAAACTGAATACCCCTCATTTCACCCTCCCCTTCCCAAAGTGTAGGAGAACCTGTGGTGGCTGTGTAGATATTTGAAGGTACTGGAAACAAAACGATTCTGAGTTTCGTGCGATTATACACAAATGAAAACATCTGAATATTATATTCATTTTCTGCCATATTCTACCAGTAAATCCCTTTAAATCTTTCACACTGGACCTTACGCACTGGATTTTTTTAGGTATTTGGGGGCAGTGCAACAAGCTGTAAACAAAACAGTGACATAGTGAATGAATGAATATTTTATTTGCATGTCTGGTCAGTCTCCTGACCCACTCCACTTATTACCTACAAATAAAACATTCTGGCATGTTGTCCATCATTATCAAACAGAACAATACAACAGCAGCATCCAGGCATACACATCATTCCAATATAAATTATAATCTCTCTCTAATATCGCTTAAGAAGAAATCCCACAGTATAAACACACAAGCACAGCCCATCAATCACAGGGAAACAAAACCAAACACTCTACATTTGATCCAGTTTATAAACCAATAATAATCCATAGTCCATATTTTGTGTACATTAAATTCTGACCAGTTTATCTATTATATGTAACATTTCTCCTTCGTTCCCATGCTTCCAGAGGAAACTCATAAAATGCAAAAACATGATCAAAAAGATATTCAATTAAGTGGCATAGCATTCTCTTGCTGATTTGGATTAAAAGTGGACGAAAGTGTTGGGTACTGGACTTAAGAGATGTGAGGGATTTCTTAGAGGTTTCTTGTTGAGAGCAGGAAACAAGATGAACGAGAACAGTTAGAATGAACCAAAACAATAAAGCTGTGAGCTGAAATACTTGGGGGCAATCTGAACCTTTTCATGTTATACTCATTTAATCCATTGTTATAGACAATTTATTAATTAGAGCAACCTTAAACAAACCAGACCATTAGCAAGACTGGCAACATCCACTGTACTTGACAATATGTTTTACATTGTCTGCTAACAGCATGTGAGGAAAATGTTCTTTATTACTTCATCGCATAGGAGGAGGAGCTCTTTTATGGCACAAAACAGATGTTTTCTAGCTCAGCTGGGGCAACGCATATAGAGCCTTTATCAATATGAGATGCAGATGGTGGACCAAATGAAAGAAGACAATTAAAACATAGTCAACATGGTGTTATTATTGACAGTAATGATACGAAGGTATTATAATTCATTTGATTTTAAAATGACTACACATCTATTTAAAGAGGCTATTTAAAGGCTTTTTAAAGAGAAAATTCAGACGGATGAACAATGGCCTTAGGTGAAGTGCTGAGTGTGTCTGTATGTGTGTATGTGTGCATTGCAGTTTCAATTTGAATGTCAAGTCAAACAATGACTTAAAATTCCAGTGTTACTTAAAAAAAATCAGATAGCATCCCTTCAACATTTTAACATGAATCATGCTATGAAATCTCGAAAAGTAACTGATATTACATGGTAAATGTATCAGGATCACTTAAAGGGATAGTTCAGATTATTTGAATAGGGGATGTATGAGGTACTTATATAGTCAGTGTATTACCTACAGTAGACGCCGCTCAGGAAGACCCCAGTTTGGAGAAGCAGAGAAGGAATACCAGGCAGAAGCTAAGCAATATTCTGCTGTGGACAGGATCAGCAACAAAACAACCAACTTAAAAACACACATTTTATGTGTTTGCTAAATTTAGAATATTTTTTCCCCTTTACTTTGCTGTCAGACAGCCTTATCCAATGGGAAAACACCTGAAAAATGTCTCTCTTAGGTGAAATCAGTAATTTTATATTGCACAAGTTACTTACAGCAAAAGGAGTTGCTGGTCTACCACTCCCCCAATCTGCTAATTTGTTGTGTTGTGTTATTGTGTGACTTTGGTGTTTTGAAGGGTTATCTCAGATTCACAAAAGTCACACAATGACAAAAACAGACTAACAGTTGGAGGCAGTATTAGACCAGCAACTCCCATATTCTGCAAGGTAAAATTACTGATTTCGCCTATGGAGTTTGGTTGTGTTGGACACAGCAATATTTGGCTCATATAACAGCGGTTTCCTGTCAAAAAAATCCATCTGACGGCAAGGTAATATAGTGTACTCTTAAACTGATAGTGAGTTTTTTAGTTGGGCCTTTTATTTAAGTGACTGAAATGTTCCTGCTGACCTGTCCACAGCAGTTCATTGCTTGCTTCATTGCATTGCTGCCATCTACTCTAGATAATGCACTGACTATGAATAAGTACCTCATATAACCATACATCCAATAATTCAAACAATCCCTTGATTTTTACTCCTCAGTTACATTGGTGCTGGTGGTAACGACACCCATCCATTTTCTGTTGTGGTTTCTGTCTTTATTGTACTTTCTACTTGGGTTTTGTGATATGTATTTGGCCATATGTTTCGATTTGTTGCTATCATTTTGCTTTGTGCACAAAATTCATAGTAAATATCTGTAATATTCAGCTGTGATAGTTGCAGCTTGTAAGTAAAACTCTTTGCAAGACTTTCTGTGACACAGTGGTTATATAATAGAGTTGCAGGTGAAGTTGTCTTTGAGCTGAATCAGCAAGCACGCTGTGGCTTGTTTGCTTGTTCTGGCAATTAGCTTTTGAACCTCCATCATGTCCTTGGACAGAGCTGTCCTACCTACATGCATCTGCCCCTCTGCAGAAGGCTCCTGCTGCTCATCACAGTGAAATTCCACAACCAACACATTTCTCTCCACTTCTTTTCCACGCTCACTAAAATAAGTCAAAGCTAATCCAAACACAATCTTCCATCTGCTTCCACTCCATTCTCCTGGAAAGTTGCAGATTTTCGTGCATTTTTACATCTCTAATGTGATAGACGGGGAAACTTTTTTGGAGTGCAGGGGGGATTTGGGGGGCTGGCATGGCGGCGATGGTGGCGGCGGTGGTGAAGTAGGCAGCAATTAGCGTGGCGCTAATGAACTCCCTCTCATTATCAGTGAATCAACAGGCCTGTGCTAATTACGGTTAGCAGGACAGACTCCTCTCTCCCACTGCGACGGGCTTCAAGGTCCCTCCGGAGCTGCAACACACCGGATGGTCTGCCAGCAGCCACAGGTGCAAAGCACTCACTGCCAATGTTAAAAACAGAACATAACACATGCACACACAAACACGGGGTCTGACAAACACACAGATCCAGAGACCAATACTCTCTCTGTCATGTTGTGGTCATCTCATGCAGATGGCCCTATTGCACAGCCTTTTTTTTTACATATTTGTTAGAAATTAAAGGGCTGTTAGCCCTTTATCACCCAACGGTAATCACACAAGAGAGGTATGATTTGGCTGTTAGAGGACTTTACTAAAGGACCCATGTGTAAGTTTTACTAGGATTTATTGGCAGAATATGGCAGAAATGAAACATAATATTCATAAGTATATTTCTTTAGAGTATAATCACCTGAAAAAAAAAGAATTACAGTGCTTTTGTTACCTTAGAATGAGCTTTTTTATTTCTGCAGAGGGCATAGATCTTCTTCCACAGAGACCGCCATGGCACAACAAACTAAACAGTGGCTCTTTTGCTTTATTTGCAAGGTTTGCAGCCACCATAGGTTCTCCTACATGCTTGGAAGGTGAGGGTGAGGCAAGGTGTATGCAACCTGCAAACTCAATGCTATATGTCACTAAATTCTACGCACTCAATCTTTCAATGTTAATGTATAATTTCAGTTTAATACATCTTGGATAATTATATAATAATGTCCGTGTTCAGTTGAGTTTGTTGCTAAGATCTCTAACATGCCAACATCACTAAAAAGAAATCAGATGGGACAAAAGTTTAAAGCTACATTGATACTTACTGGCTTTATAGTCTGCAACAGCAACAAATACAGAGCTAGAGGGAGACTGAAAATATGACTTGTCAGGTTTGTCAGTTGGCCACATACATGACTCAGATGCATCATTAGCTAGGTAGTTACTTCTGACTTAACACTGTGATGATGTCACAGAGGAAAGGTTAGGGAAATTTTGCAAACATCAAAACACCATGGATCAAAAATTCATAATAGAAAGAGTCATAATTGACCTTGTTTGCAGGTCGTAGTGTCCTGTCTACAGTTTTACAGACGTCTGTTTTATAATGATGGTTTATGGAGAAAATGTTTTTTCCCCGCAGGGGAATTTTTTCGCTGGCCACTTGGAAAATTGGACGCACAGCTGAGCAGCAATGGCCTGTCTAGGTTCTATTATGCACTGATAGGTTATGTTAGCAAAACATTGGCTAACTATCTTCATCAGTCCTTTGCCTGCTAGCTAGCTAGCATTATATTAACATTAGCTAACTTTTTGACTGTTGGCTTATATTACTTTTATAGGTCCCCCTGCAAGATTTTTCAACCATCTTCAAATTTTGGTTCTATTTTCAACCTAAACACAGGAAAGGAGAAACTTGGTCAAGGTTACCAAGTTTGCTCAAGTGGTATTGAAACACGTAGCAAAAAGGGGCTGGACTTCGGAAGGATCAGTTGTCTAACAACATGTATCTAGGTGATACTATGTCAATGTTGTGTTTTCAGCTGTCCCATGCAACCAAAAAAAAAAAAAGCATCACTAAATACTGTGTCAAACAAAGTTTGGGTGAGGCCAAAGGTGAATGGTAAAAATTTTCTTCAAACTCACCAATTACTTTGGCATGTAATGTAATCATAACTGACAGAAAGATGCAAAGATAAGACCCAAGTTGTGTTAAACTGGTTTCATTCTTAAAGCTGCGCATGCCCTGTTTTCAGTTGTGTACATTTTAACTGGCATATTACGACAAAATCTTCTAACCTCCCCGCATTCCCCTGTTCTGCAAACAAGTGTTTTACAATAGACACAGCTAGATCCATTAATCAAATGCCACTTGTAAGCCAGCAGTGGCCCTCGCCTATCAAACACTAAATACTTAGAAAAGCACAACTTCTAACTCCATTGATAAAGGGACTAAAGGCTTTTCAGTGAGTCACTGAGGCGAGCAAACACCAAAAAGATTCTTGGTGTCAGCCCACAGCATGAGCCATAAGATGGGACCTAGGCATGTAAAACAGACCCCCCCCTCCCCTTCCTTTCCATCCATAACTTAAGCAGAGATCAGTGGCTAACACTCTTAATCCCAAGGGGGTGCTTTCTGAGCTGTAATTTAAAAATAGCGTTTTAATAACACACCACTGCTACAGTACATTAATCTCAGAATTAATTATCTACCCCACCCCCAGCCTATTTACTTGAAAGAGGCTCTTTGCTGCATTTCTTGTGTTTTAGTTCTATTTATTCCATGAGTGAGCGGATAAAGAGATGCATGTGGAGTGTCTTGTGTGGAGTGCAGTAATTATGCAGTTGCTAGTATATTACCAGTATGTATATGAAAACCAGCGAATAAATTAGAGCTGCAGGGTGTCATCGGCATAAATGGTCAGTAAGGTGAGACGTTCTTAAACGGCACACAATCTCTCGCAGAGTCTGCAATGTAAACAAGAGACGATTCAATTAAGAAGTGCATTAAATAAAAATGTGATCGTAATCTAAAGATATTGTAGCAAACAGCTGCCGTGTGGAGAATAACTTCGTGTTCGTTTACATTTTTATGCAAGAAAATGTTTTTAATCAAACGTCACTCCTAGCAATAGAAAATCAATTCCGAGGAGAAATTAAAGAGCATAATGTGACTGCGAGCCAGGCCTAAAGGCACCGCAAATATTCAAAAACAATATTAAACTGCGATAAATAAAATATGAACCTTCTTTGGCAATATAACATTCAAGTGTCAGGGGACGTGGGCACTTAATGCAAGTTAATGAAACACAAGAATCATGTTTAAAGGCACCAACAATCACTGAGCATTTGTTGAAAGGTGATGATCGCGTTTCTGAGCCCTCTGGCAGAAGTTAAAGGCTGACAAGAGATCAAGTTGAACACTGACAGTGATTATCAGTATATGAGCTGGAGATGACACACACTTAGAAATAAAGCTCACTGGAACCATCATGGGTTCTTCAGCTTGTCCCCATAGGAGAAGCTTTTTTGGCTTCCTGTTAGAACCTTTTAGAAAGGATCCACTTGAAACCCTTTTACTGGGTTCTACCTACAGCCCAAGATAAATATATCTAGACCCATCTGTGAATGGTATCAAAGGGAACCCTCTATGAGACGTTCTACAGAGAACCCTTCTACAATATAATGGTTCAACCCAGAACCCCCACTTATCCACTGATCCACCTTGGGTGGGTGCCTACAATAACTCACACAGGGGGGTTTACTGAGAACCTTTTTATATTTCATGGGTTTTTATCTAGAATTCACACAGGAAGTTCTTTTGAGAACCTTTTTATACTACAAGGTTTTTCCAGAACTGACCCAGGGAGTTCAACCGAGAAACTTTTTATATTCTAAGGGTTTAACCTCTTACAGGAACTTTTATATATTCCAAGGGTTTTATCTAGAGCCCACCCAGGAGGTTCTACAAAGAACCTTTTTATATTTCATGGGTTTTATCTAGAACTCACATAGGAAGTTCTTTCAAGAACCTTTTTTATATTACAAGGTTTTTCTAGAACTGACCGAGAGCTGCCAAGAGCCTTTTTATATTTGAAGGGTTTTGTCTAGAACCCACCCAAGAGATTCCACCATGAACCTTTTTATATTATGGTATTATATTATTGACAAAACTCTTAGTCTGACATAGAACCCTTGGCAAACCCCTCCATTATGAAAAGTCAAGTGGCTCTGGCTACAACCTCGGCCCTTCAGGGAGAACCCTTTTGGAACCCTCATTCCTAAGGGTGTAATAAAAATAATGTTAAGAAAAAAAAAGAATGAATCCTTCTTGTTCTCTTTCCCCCCTCGCCTGCCGTCTCTCTGATCGACTGACTGACCGACCTCTATTGTCATAGCTGCACAGCTGACAGTGATCTACACACATACATCACTTTGTATGTTCTCGGCTGAATGGCGGCGACGTGCGTGAACTCTGCATGAGGCAGGTGCCCCCAGGTCTGTGTATCACAGATAACCTTTACAAGGAGGTGTAGTTCACGCCTCCCGGCCCCCGCACCTTCCCGCTATCACATCAAAGGATCTGGATGTGGTTAAATTCAGTCACTGGAGAGACAGTCGGGGCTTGGCATGCATGATTGATGTCGAGTTTGCAACATTAGGTATCATAAGGTGTAATATAGTAGATAGTGTTAAGTGTAAGATTGCATTCGCTGAGGGAAATAGGAAACTCTGCGACAGCTCTTAGTGTTTCATGCTTCCCTGTTGGTCTTTTTTCCGTTCTGGATATCTGGCCGTAGCTATAAAAACAAAGACCTGCTATTAATTTGTGTTATGCAATGTGTGAACTCAGTCCTCCTCTGTATCTGCCTTACTTTTTTGGCTGCCTGCGTGTTTCGTCTCCCCTGCCCTTAATGTAATCCCTCACACACACACACACACACTGTAGAGAATCCCTTGCAGACTTTCATGTTTCAATTAAGGTTTGATTGAGTTATGAAATATACAAGTCTTGCAGCCAAACCATGACAAAATGACATACATTTCTGTTGTTTGTGACACGACTCCACTCAGATTTCTGTGTCTCCTACATGACATCCTATTAATTTTGTTTATATCGAGGCAGGTGGTTGTCAGTAAAAGTCATTTCGTCAATCAATTTTTTTCGGACTGACTATTTTTCAAATGAAAAAATAAGTTGCTAATTTTGTCAGTGCTCTTTCTAGACACTGCAGGTTTAATTGCTAATTGTTAACTGGGAATGAATGCATTTGCATATTAATTAGTTAGCCCATTTGCATTTTTAATTTGCTGCCTTCAAAGGGGGTGAGATAAAAGGTCGCACAATTCTGAATAATTTAAATAATTTATGCTCCATTGGTGAAAAGAAGCTGAACAGAAGTGTTCTGCGGATATTAACCCCTGAGAGCTTTTACCGAATAAAGCACTCCAAAAATTGTTTTAACAAATCTAATTAAACGGAAAAAGGTCTGAACACACAACCACCCAGAGCACTAGGAGCTAGAGTGTGTCCTCTGGAACAAAAAACGCTCAGGAGAGAGTGATGGAGGGTGTATGGATATGGAGGACGAGACTTCCAGCCCTCCATCCGGATATGAAGGCCTCTCGTAGTCTTTTCATCATTCAGATTGATCAAATACCCCTACAGGAATGCTGATGGAGTCAGTGCTTGCTACTGTAATAGTAATTCTCTCTGAAGTTAAGCTGCTCTTTGCAACGTGTCGTACTTCATAAGCAATCAAAGAGATGCATGTACTGTGGTGGATCCTTGAAAGTTAGCCGAGACTAATTTCAACTACGCGTCCAAGTTGTCATTTTAATGAATGGACGCCACCAGCACAAGTAGATTCATCAGATCATCACAGGGAAGTGACAACAAATAGGCCATATTTGTAGCCATGTGTTCCTCACTTTAAAGGAATAGTTTGGATTATTTGATGAACTCATCGACAGTCAGTGTATTAACTACAGCAGATGCCGGTCAACGCGCCGCCAGTCAGGAGAAGAAGAGAGGAGCACCAGCAGGGAAGCTAAGCAATGAACTGCTGTGAACAGGGTCGGCAACAAAGGTATATTAGCCGCTTACACATTTAGAGGGAGCACAAAAACATGGACAGTATATTTAGAATGTTTCCCTGGCTTAACTTTGCCATCAGACAGCCGCTTTCTGCTGCAAAACTGCTGTTATATAAGCCACATGCTCGAAAAGAACCAAACTCCATAGGCAAAATCAGTGATTTTACCTTGCAAATCACAGGACTTACTGGTCTACTGCTGCCTCGATCTGCTACTTTGTTTGTGTTATTGTGTGACTTCAGTGAATTTCAACTATCCTTTAACACCAAAGTCACACAATAACACAAACTAATGAACAGATTGAGGCAGTGGTAGACCAGCAATTCCTGTGTTCTATGAGGTAAAATTATTGACCTCACCTATAGAGTTTGGCTGATTTGGCAAAAGCGATGTTTGGCTTATACAATGGTGATTTTCCCATCAGAAAAAGCTCTCTGAGGACAAAGTAAAGTCATGAAATATTCTAAATGCAGTGTACACTTAAACTGATATTGATTTGTTTGCTTCTCTTAAGCAGCTACCTTTTGTTGCTGACCCTGTCCACAGTGGCACATTGCTTAACTTCTGTGCTGGTACTCCTGTCTACTTCTCCCATCTAGGGGCATGTTGGCCACCATCTACTGTAACTAATACACTCACTATCAATAAGTACTTCATACAGCCCCACTTCAGACAGTCCAAACTATCCCTTTAACTTCCGTCTCCTCTTGAAACTACTGAAGTGTCCGTTTAAAAGAAAAAAAAAATCTTTCCATTTTTGGGTGCAAGGAGCTGATATTTTCTCTCCCTTCTTCTCCAACCAGGTCCCGACTGCATTGTGAGACTGTCTCCTCTCCTTTGTCCCAGTGATCTTAATTACAGGCCCTGGGCCCTGTGCACAGAAGCCCATTTAAATCAGAACACATCCAGCTTCCATTATGGGCTTGGCATTTGGTCTTTGTGCCCATGCTCTTAAATTACATGCTGCCAATCCTAGTGGGCACGGGCAAGATGAGGAGCGGAGGATGGGTGAGAGATGAGGTGAAAGGGGGATGAGAGAAAAAGGAGAGAGGGGGCTGAGAGTAACAGTGGTGGGGGCCACTAGGCTACACTTGTCGACAGAAAGCCCCCGCCCCTCCCTCCCTCTCTTCTTCTGCCCTCTTTATCACCAGATAACTTATGTAAAGTAGCAGATGAAACCCATTCCCATTCACGTCGGCCTGATTGTCAGAATAAGCTTGCATTCCTTTGAAAAGTGATTGACCGTCTGAAAGGGTACAAATTAGGGGCCTGTTCGTCTTTTCTTCTCCGGTCGTGGGGTTTATTTGCGGCAGATTCACCCAGGCCCAAAATTAAGTGAACTCAGGCAGGGATGAATGGGAGAGCTCTGATTGAATAATTGATTTCCTTTGTGCGGCCTGTGTTTAAGAGGGATAACTAGACATCCTTTGGAGTGTAATGATTGTAATTACTGCGATGACTGGTCATGTCAAATATGACACAGGAAAGGACTGTTATTAACCTTTATTCTCCACATAGAGAAAAAAAAACTAACCCAATATCCTCTTGTCTCTCTCCGTCTGCATATGGGTTTCACCTCTGGTGGAGGCATGGCTGGCGTAGGTTGAATGCATGGATGAACTCATTCCCTGTCTCCTACTCCTGGCCCATGAAAGGTAGATGGGTAATTGACTGTGCAGTCGGAGTCACTGGTGTGTCAATGACTCAGACGGCTAGTGAGCCTTGGGGTAACTCGCAAAGTACAATGCGTTATGGCTCCAGAATTTAAGTGTAAAAGATAGGAGTTATGGCCGTGTTCATGATATCTGTCAGATTTCCCATATGCCTTGACCTCTCAAGCAGTGCGGCCCGAATCGGGCTTTGATGCACTTGATGCATTTGAGGGCTTCAGTGAAACAGACATTCATCATGTAGTGATCAGATACAGGCTGCTGAAGTTACTGGACATGTGGTCCATATGAATCACAGATGCCACCACTCATCTACTTGGACCTGTCTTGCCCAAACAGTGAAGTCTAAGGACTCAGCTTTAAAGCTGTATGCGCAGGAGCTAGTAATTATCAGCTTCAAGCTAATCTTTGAAATTCCTGCTGTATTTGTCCTCTGTACAATTCAATAATTTGGATTTAACCTATCTTTTGGGAAACTTGCAGACAGGAGATCAAGCTATAAACACAAAATAGACATCTTATGACTTTGCAAAGTTCAAATGACAAACATGTTAGGAAACAGTTGCCAATTTGCACATCAAGCAGGCACAGAGCAACATTAGCATTAAGTTGGAATCATGTTTCTGGCCACCTGATTTGTCAGACTTCAGTCACAAATTGACTTCAGACAACCAAAATCAAGCTGACATGGTTTAGGATTTGGGACTTGACTTGCAACTTGCAAAACAATGAGTTGGGTCCATCTCTGTTAGCTGCTAAATGTTCCGCTTAGCTTGTTATTTACTTTGTACGTCTGTCATTTTGGTGCTGGCAAATAGCGTACAGTGGGTTTATCAGAGGTATTTGCTGAATTCAGCTGCCTGCTGCATCTTTAAACAAGGATAATGAGAGACTGAGCCAAAACATTAAAGTTTTGAACTGTTAAAAAAAACAGCAAACTGAAAGAGGGTTAAATGCTCCTTAGAGTTGAGTAGGACTGCAGAGTTGGTGATAATTTGCTGTGAGTTTGTCACTATATTCAACCCCTTTTACATTATACATAGATATTTAATCCATTGCTAATATAAAAATATTGATTAGTGCAGCTTTAAGTGAAGATGCTTGACTGGGAGAGTAGAGCTGAATGGAAAACCCATATGAAAATAGAAATTACATGTGCTATTTTAATAATATAGTCCAACTCAGGTTAAATTTGTTAATATAAACAAATGTCTCTTTAAGCTGAAGAGCAGAGAGACAAAACTGAAACCAATCCAGTGGAACTGCTCCATATAGACGGTGAATAATTGAACAACTGCAAGGACACTGTCAAAGCCCCTGTGGTGATTTTACTGGGATATGTAGACATTTTATGATTCACAGCTGTGAGGCCTACAGTCAAATAAAACTCATTTGGATGTAAAATCTCAAACAGTCTACGAGCCCACGGAGTCAGTCACTAATTCAATGTCGGTGGATCACCTCCTAGAAGTGTCATTAAATTATCAGTTCAAGATTTGATGCTGTGATTTTCATTTTACGCAGACAGTTGTCTGTGTTTGTGGATGTTGACTGTCCAAAAAACATGTAAATAGCACAATTTAAAGTATCATAAAGGGTTTCTCTTCAAGTGCAGGGCCCATGGGAAACTTGACAGAAGATGTTGTTCCTGTAACTGTACCGCATTTTAACACTTCACGAGTTCCCATTTTCAAAAATCATGTAGCACCATACCCAGTTCCTTTTTGTCCTTTTTCTTCCTTCATTCCCAGCAACAATGTCCAACTTTTTTTGTCCCTTCTACCACGACACCATGGACAGATCTATCTAGCTCGAGGCAAAACTTTTAGAGACTTCTTCCTAACCCGTCACTGGCCTCATTGCCCTTCAGTTGAACCTCCAGAGTCACTGCTCCCAGCCCTGCCAGCTGTGGAGACAACTGAAAAACTTAATTTGCAACTTCATTTGAAGCCTTTAATTAGGTACCACAAGCACTTGTACAGGCATAATGTGACCAGTGAGCACCAGACAGATGGCACCAGGGAAACAAGAATACATTTTCCTCATGACCCAAGTGAGGCATGTCATATCAATATCTAGCTTAAATTGTTCATATTAAAGAACTGAAAGCATTTATTTTTTAGCCATGCTTGCAGAATGGCAATAGGGGCAGCAATGTCATGACTTCTCATAGCAAGAAAAGCAGTATACTTAAAACCAATTTTGGTGTACGTGTACTTGAGTATCATGAGTATCACTGCATGCTACATTACATGTAGTCACTACTTACTTCGCAGACTCAGATTATTACAAAATATGAATCAACTAATAAAACATGATGCATTATTATTAGTGAACCTACCCAGCAGTATGTAGGCTAAAGTAGCTGGAAATTAGCTCCATCTTTACCAGCTGCAACATGAAGGATGATACCTTAAGTACATCCTCATGTTAATACTTCCAACCAAGATTTGAATGCAGGTGTTTACTTGTAAAAAGAGTATTTTTAACCTGTGGTATTACTACGTTTATATAAGTAAAAGATCTGAGTACTTCTTCAACCACTGAAAGTGAAAGAAATTCTTTAATGACTCAGCTCTATCAACTGTCCCAGTAAGTCACGCAATGAGTCAGCATGCACAATACCAAAACTCTGGAACTAGACTCCCTGAATACCGTTTTTACTGTTATCAAGATCATAGCAACCTCAAACAACAAGATAAAAAGAAAGTCTGTGAAATATGCTGAACTGTATCTTGAGCTGGGTTTTCTTGGACTGGCTCAAGTGACTCAGTGTCACACTGTGGTCTCAGTGTGTGATCTTTACAGAAGTGCAAGCTAATGATAGCATGTGACCTGCATCTCAGGGTAAGAGAGTGAGTGTTACCAAGGTGAACCTGAAGGGCCAAGACCTCAATCTCACATGCATCTTTGCAGCAAAGGCAGGAAAGGCCCACATGTTTGTCGGCAGATTCATATAGATATTTAAGGTTTAGATAAGGTAAGGTTTAGGATATAGTAAAGATGATAACAGTATATATTGGAAGGGTTGTGTGTGTTTTTAATACCTCGTGGTACCTTTTCTGGTACAAGCACCTACCTTGTTGGGACCAGTAGTCCTTATGGGCACACAAAAACCTGAAAAAATGAGCAGTTTTCTCTTCTCTGAAATGCTGGGGGCGTGTCTGCACCGCTGTGCCCAGTGTCAAACACCACTACGATGGGTTCCCAGATTGAGGTTTGGGTTAGGCGGTCCGCAGTGAATGGAAATCAACGCAATGTCTTAAGAAAGACAGCTGCACAAACATAGTGCTTAGTGCTCAGGCAGGTGAACACACTAAACTAAGATGGTGAACAGGGTACAGATTACACCTGGTAAAAATGAGCATGCTAGCATTGTCATTGTAACCAATTAGCTCAGAGCATTGCTTTGCGTAAGTACAGCCTCACAAAGCAGCTAACATGGCTGCAAACTCTATGGGCCCTATCTTACACCCGGCGCAAAGCCGTCGCGCCACTGGTGCAAGTGGTTTTGCTATCTTGCACCAGCACAGGTGCCATTTTTGCCATGAACGCAAGATAGCAAATCCACTGGCTGTGGGCAGGAGGTCTAAACATGAAGGCTAAATAAAGGCACACAAAATTTACAAGACACTATATTTGACCGCACAAGTACGCCTCGACCTGAAGAGAAAAAGGTATGTGTGGTTCTGTCAGAGCTGGGTGGCTAGAGGAGCCGGGCAGCTTCACAGCTAGACTGGATTGGTTCTCTCCCCGCTCCTCAGCTAGCAGAACTGCATAATAATGATGATGATGATGATGATAACTAATTTCAATTTCACACAACACAATTTCAAGGTGCTTCAGGTTAAAACATAACCAGTTACATATCTGCATGACATTTGCCATTCACTTATTGTATTGGTTTTTGCACACATTAATGTGAAATAAACTATTTATACATGAAGCTGCTTTGGAGACGTCCTGCTGACTACATATATTGCACGCTTTCACGCTTTCACCTCAACCAGGAGATCTGTCTCCTCACTTTGAAAATCTTTTCTCTTTGTTTCCTCCTGGTAAATCCGCCATCATGCTGCCTCTGAAAGGTGATGAGAGCTGACTTTCTGATTGGTTTATTGCATGTTCGGCCTAAACTCACCTGTGAATTAATGAGGGCACTTGGGCACACCTGATAGGTGCATCCCGCTTTGCGCTGGTGGCACAAGGGGCAGGGCAGAGCAAAATACCGCTTGTGCCCCTGGCGCAAGACAGCAAAGGTGGATTTGGACACACCTTGAATAAATTAAATCCATTGCGCCTTACGCTTTCTGCTTGCGCTTTAGATCAGCATAAGACAGGGCCCTAAGTCTTGTTCTTATTTGACAGCATTATTTGATTGCAGCCCTGCACTGTTCACTGATTCCCCCTTCAGTGTGTGTCTCAATTAGGCTAAGGAGTATTAAGGACCCTCCTGCTGGGATATGACTGTCTCTCCATTGCTTCTGCCTTGTCCTCGGGCTCTAGGTGCCTTTCATGTGAGATCATGGAGACATGTAGTGGAGTAACCAGCGAGATGTATTGGTTTTATTTCACATCAATGGACACAGGAGAATTATACTGCCGGGATTTTTTATCATTGGCATCTATGGTAACTAACGAGAATTCAAGTTCACTTTTCAAAAAACAAATCAACTACTAAACTTAATTGTAACTTTTAATATCTTCATTTGATAAGACATTATTATGGTCTCAAAGGTGATATTTAATGAAAGAAATGCTTCACCTAAAGAGAGCATCTGAATTTGAAATGTAAATATAATCAATAATGAGCAAAGAAAAGTTAGTTTTTTCCCATGAGTCTATAAATGAAGACACAAATTTAGTCTGGAGTTGGTTGCGACTGTGCCATCCTGCTATTTGTGTTCCTTAATGACTTTCTAATTCCTCATCAGTGGGTAGCTAGCCTCCACAGCAGGCAGACAGAGAGCAGTGGCAGGGTGCCATCCAGGAACAGGTGCTCCTCCGTGTCGTACTTATGGTGTCCGTAGGCCTCAGTTACATCCTTTAGGTTGATGTTAAATTGGGAGCATTTCAGCGGGTTCAGTGCTTTGCTGTTTATACACTTGTCAGCCTGACTTTGACTCAGGATACTGACTCATTTGTGGCTGCTGCTAAGTTGGCTAACTGTGTTTTTAATGTGGTGGCAAAGTCAGCTGGTTGCAGAGAGAAATATATTACATTTACCTGCCAGCACTACAGAGACCATTTAACTGTGATGTCAGCCTGTCAGTCATTTCATCTGAGCTCCAGTCCACTGAGGACTTTATAGTATTTGATGCCTTGACATGCAGACATTATGTGAAAACAAGCTTATGAATGAGGAAGGTTATCTTGACCAGTCACAGGTGACCACATCGTTGAAAGTTGGTGGGTATTTTATTTTTTGAGCTGCTTATTAAAGGGTTAGTTCCAGTTATTTGATGTAGGGCTGTATGAGAGTAGAGAGCAGTACACAGGAGCTAAGCAATGTACTGTCATGGACAGGGTCAGCAGCAAAAGGAATTTTAGCGCCTTAAAAAGATCTACCTAAAAAAAAGTCAGCATCAGTTTAAGTGTAGGCTATAATAAAAATGTTTTCACCACTTTGCTGTCAGACAGCTCTTTCTGACCACAAACCACCGTTAGAAAAGCCAAATATCACTCTCAAATCTAACCAAACTCCATATGCAAAATCGATCATTTCAACTCGCAGAATGTCAGAGTTGCTGTCTACTACTGCTACAATCTGTGAGGGTTTTTTGTGCTATTGTGGGATTTTGGTATTTAAAAAATATAATTTGGGTTCACCATAGTCACTCAGTAACACAAGCAAACTATCCCGATCAAGATAGCAGTAAACCAGCAACTCCCATGTTCTACAAGGTAAAAAAGATTTCACCTACAGTATATGGAGTTTGGTTGTTTTGGAAAGTGTGATATTTGGCTTGTATTCCCCATCAGAAAGGGTGCCTGTCAGGAAAGTAAATATTCTAAATATATTTACACTACTATATATTAAACTGATATAATTTTTTTTAGGTGGACCTTTTTTAATGGGCTAAAATATCTTTTGTTGCTAACTCCTTCCGTGCCTCATTCAACCCCACTTCAAATAATCCAAACTATCCCTTTAACACTCTACATGATGGGGTTATGGTGTAACTGAAACAAGACCTCATTTGTGTGTGATGTTTTGTGCCAGGATTTCTCGCCACACTGTTGACTAATTGCTGCGTGTTTACAATAACGGTACACATTATACAATTTTCTTCAGAGAGAAAACAAACAAGTGACAAGTGATTTACACCTGTCAATCAAAACTAGGTCACTGGTTTGAGCATTAACATAACAGAGTCTTATCAAGCAGGGAACATGTACATCAGAACTTCAGGAGAATCTGTTGTGTTTGACAGAGAATATGGAGGGTGTTTAACCTACAAATTAATCAGTAATCTAGTATAAACACTTTGACAGACTGTGTCATAGAGCTGACATCTAAAGCCGATAGAAGTTTTGGTAAAGTATTAAATATCTCAGATTTCAGATTTTAGTTACTGGTTCCATAAATGTACTGATTGTCACAATAAGACTTACTGTAACCTCCATTTTAGGCTATTGTCACTACCCTTGTGTTTATTTTGTGATCTTAAAACATAAACATTCTTCTTCCCATCCTGAAAAATATGAAAATGTTTGACAAAATGAAAAAATGACTGTTGCTCACATTTAAACTGTCAGAATCACTCAGCTAATAGTTTTGTCCCATGTTCATTAAAACTGCCGTGCTGTTACAACCAAACAGTTTCCTCTTCTTCTCTTTTTTTAAGGCTTCGCTCCATCACATTTGGTCAGTATTGACAGATTGATATCCAGGTCAGACTTTCTTACACCTTCCTGAATGCATTAAGGCAAAATCACTGTTAAGGGACCACCTTGGTTCCCAGTACCTCAATACAGAAGGTGCTTCTTATTTGCAAGAGTCACAGACGTCCAGGGAGACTGCAGGCGAGTTTCCATACAGTGTTAGCAGGAGATAAAGCATTTATTCATCTTGATCAGCTGTTGTCAGTTCTGTCATTTTGCCTTTTTTTGTTGTTGTTATTGCTTTTTTGCTTTTATGAAGTCTCTTACGGTTATTAATTGAATATCACTTGTAAAGCTGTGCTAGCATTAAAAGTATATTTGTGCTGGTGACACCAAAAAAACTGAATTACACTGAAATTTCCTAGTATTTGTAACCCTGTGAATCTGGCAACCCTTATTCAAAGCCTGCGGTGTGAGGTATCATATTTTTGAAGGACATCTGTCCAGCTCAAATATTGGACCACAACAACAGAATTTTAACACAAGCAATAGACCAGCAACTCTTGTGTTCTGCGAAGTAAAATTACTTAGTTTGTCTAATTTTGTCACCTCGTACAACTACACTGCAAAAACCCAAACTATTCCTTTCACACAACTTTCTTTTCTTTTCTTTCTTAAAACTAACTTTCTTAATTAAATTAAATTACTCACAATTATTAATAATTATTAATTATCCAAAGGCGCATTACATTGTACTCAATACATTAGCCTAATGTATTTCATGAACAACTGAAAAAACAGGCAATATGATAGTTAACTTCAAATTTCTCTTCTCTTTGTAGTTAGTTGGTATTACCAGGAAAAAGCTGTGGGTGCCAGTTTACAACCTAAATAAAATATCCAAAATTAAGTCACTAAACTGCTTGATAATGAGAAATGTCACTTAGGCATAAAGTTTTATTCAAAATTAAAACAGTAACTGACATTTTACAATGTGTCATCGTCTCTGTCATCTCTGCTGAGTTCACTGTTGCATCATCAGGTGACTTTTGATTTTTTTTTATCTTTGGTAACGCAATCTACTCTAATTAGTTACTTTTCTCAATAGATCACACTACAACATAAGTTACTTTTCACTTGCAGTTATCTTATAATGTAACAGGTTATTTTTAAAAGTAAAACTACCCAACACTAGTCATGGTGCCATAAAAATTGTTTGTAGAAAATAAATGCCTGTGTGTAAACGTACTAAAATTCAAATGTAATGGTGACGTAATGATGATTATTCCATATCTTCTTAAAAAATGTTACAGCCATGTCTGACAATCAGTGAAGTTAAATACAGACAAAAAAAAGAGAAAGAAATCCTGACAGTTGGAGGCCTTTGTCGAGTGCAGTGTACCAAATTCCTTCAAGCAAAAACTGACACAGGCACACATTCCTGTAAGTCTGTCCGCCATGACACCTCTCCTCCACCACGCTGGTCAGATCACTCACAGCAACATAACAGTACACATCTACCGGGCCTCCTCTGATCTCACCCGGGAAGAAGACAACACTTTCATATCAACACCCTGTCATCTCACAATGTGGCATCTTCCCCTTTGAAGGTACAGTAGCATTGTTGCAGCTTCTCAGATGTGAAAATCTAGCTTTTATCATCCTGTTTTGGGCAAGGAGGAGAGGAGTGGGAGATGAAGGAAGCGATTTCTTTTTAACTTGGACCCACCAAAGTGGAAAGAAACAGCATGTTGACAGGTGTGTGAAAGGAGTACTGCTGGGTCAACTGGGGAACTTCACAGACCAGTTTAGAAGGCTTCATAAAGTCTCTCCGAAGAGGAGGAGTGGTGGGCTCACTGGCAGCAGAGCGAATACAAACGTACAAATCAGAAGTCAGCACTGAGGGCGAGTTTCTCTGGACCAAGAATCGATCTAGAAAAATATGGCATGGTGACTTTATGGGGTGGCAGAAATATTTATATGCCAATTTAATCACAAACAGTCTTATATTTGCAATTCTTGTGTTGTTGACTTCTATGGTAAGGTATCTAAGGTCAATGTGTCCAGCTAGTGCATGATGGTCTGTCATGGCGTTCAGGGTGGGGACAGTTGCAACCATTCCCATATCAAAACAGACCACACAACAGTGTGGGGTACATAAAAGGACAGTACACCCAAATAAAAATGTGCATTAAGATAAGTTTGTTGTATTGCAAATTGTTCCATTTTTATGGTCTCACACTGAAATATAGAGAGATTGAATGGTATCTGTAACATCTGCTCAAGTTAGGCTTATGTTCTGCACATAAATGAACAATAACTGTTTTATAAGTTCATTCATTTTCTGTAAAGGGTCGAAGGGGATTGGATCCTATCCCAGCTGACACGGGGCGAGAGGCGGGGTTCACCCTGGACAAGTCACCAGTTCATCACAGGGCTGACACACAGAGACAGACAACCACTCACTCTCACATTCACACCTACGGGCAATTTAGTGTTACCAGTTAACCTAGCATGCATGTCTTTGGACTGTGGGAGGAAGCCGGAGAACCCAGAGAGAACCCACTAAATAAATAAATGATTCTATAAAACTGTGCATATTCTCAGAATATTGTGCTTATTGAGAGAAAAAGTGAATTTTGATGTATATTTAATATGGTGCAACTGTCCCCTGATCATATTACAACTGTCTCCAGGGTTGGGTTCATTTGCACTTCCTTGCAAATGCATATTACAAACATTGCCATATGTAATAATCTTTAATTTACTGTTCTTGGTATGGATAATTAGCAGACAGATGTGAGTTTTTACATTTAAAGATTTAGTTGGTCTTGTCCAAATAGTGTCTGGGTAACTGACAGCAATGCGAAAAGTGTTGCAACTGTCCCCAATCTCCCCTACATGTCTTTTTTCATTGAACATAAGCCCACCATTTGGCCTAAAGTGGCAAGAACATATCATTAAATGATATGCATTCATTTATGTTTTTAATGCATTATTTTTAAGATGACTGCCCTAAGGTAGAAAAGATGTTGCTGCAGGGACGTCTCATAGAGCTCATTTGGAAACCTAGGAAAGTACCAACTCTACATTCACTTGCACTTGGACATTGCAATTTTGCTCATGTAAATTTCTGACCAGGGCGTCAAGTAATCTCTTAGGGTGGCAGCTGCCACCCCTTGAGATCCGCCCCTGCTATGGATGTCTGCACATGCTTTTACCATGGATTATTGTTCGTTCAGATTCAGCCACATAATGTAAGGCTTGCTAACATGCCACAGCAGTCTTAAGCCGGTGAGATTTGCTCCTTGTCCTGAATTACCAGCCAGCTGTAAACTACAAGTCCCACTCCACAGCAGGAGGATCACTCCTCCCATTAGCCTTGGCATAGTGCCGACTACAAATATGAGATCCGTGGTCGTCAGGAGGCCCAGTTGGGACGAGACCCTCTGTCACTCACGGCGACACATGTCATAAACTCATTGTCTTGCCATCAATCCAGGGACCTAACCACCTCCACAGCAGATGGAGACCCAGCAGGAAGACAGGGGGCCATGCCCTGAGCCTCTGCCCCACACAGAGTGCACACGGCAGGAGAAAGAGGGGCCACAACTATAGGGGAGCCCCATACCCCTAGACCGGACCTCCTGTGGATACACCTCTGGATGAAGTCCTAATGTTGTCCATGATTAATTAGAGACAAATGTAAGTACGCCGTTACTGCTGTGTAAGGAAATATGTCTGCTTTTGATAGCATTCAGCCCACTGGATAACTATTTAAAAGTTTAAAATTACAGATTGTCTCCCTATACCACTTCTCTTTCATGCCAGAAATTACTTTGCATCACAGTGAGCATAAACGTCCCTCCCAAATTTAGGAGTGAAAGTAGCGATAAACATGGTCTGCAAGGGATAAAGATGTCTTGACTCCCCT
This sequence comes from Lutjanus erythropterus, assembly GCF_056507025.1. Classification (NCBI taxonomy): domain Eukaryota; kingdom Metazoa; phylum Chordata; class Actinopteri; order Lutjaniformes; family Lutjanidae; genus Lutjanus; species Lutjanus erythropterus. The sequence continues at coordinate 12,439,884 of NC_139331.1, forward strand.
GAACGGGGATACGTAATGATATTCATAAAGAGACCACCTACTGGGGGCACAGGAAAAACTGTTCCTAAGCAACAACATACACAGTCTTACAAGCTACATCTTGGTAAATTTTGACCGGATTGGGATGCAAACAACAGAAAACCTTTAACTAGGCCATGTTATGAGCATGCTCCCTATGGCTGAGTATCTGGGTGTCTCGTCTGGCACAAATCCCCCAACTAATGATACATACAGTATTTCAGCAGAAGACAATAAAGAGAATAGAAGTAAACGGGTGGTATGCTGCTAAACCAAATCTCAACCACTTTCAGTAGCAGTTTTAAATGATTTTAAGTCATATAATTAATTATCCAAATTTCATCAAAGGTAATTTTGTCTTATTTTTCACACAAAGACTACCTTTTAATAGGGGTGGGCAATGCCACAAAATCTTGTTGCATTCTGCTACCATGTAATACCAGTACAGACACTTTTTATTGTTTAAAGCAGCTAATGTACCATCATGCAAGATATCTCATAATTAACTATCATCACATAAATAATTTGTCAAACAAGAGGCATTTCATTTTAGTATTGTCTGTTAATTACTTAAACACACAATATGTAAATTCTGAAGGGCTGAGGGATCATGTTTTTTTTTATTATTATTATTATTCACTTTCAAACAACCACCATAGCTGATGAAAATCTATCTGACATGACTCAGGCAGAAATCAAATTCATGGACGAGGTAATATAAAAGTTTTATTCACGTTATGTTCAGTCACGTTTGCCAGCTTCCTTCCCCATTTTCTGACGTATCCCATGTTTTCCTGGAAGTTACAGCAGCTAGTAACTGGCGAACAAGAGCCAGCAGGAAACTCATCGTTACCTTGAACTAATTACCCATTTTTCTGCATTTGAACATTGGTGGAATGTAAGCACACAACTCAACAGAATTAACACATGTAGGAGTTTTAGACATTTTCACGAGGAAATGTTACATGTCATGGCTTTAACAATTGCACAAGTCACTGGATGAGTAATTCAGAGGTCAAGAACTGGTCAATCCATCTGTCTAATTCCTGTTCTGCCTCCAGCACCCAGGAACCATTTCACATCATCAGTTGATGAGAAAACTCTGATGGCTCAGGTGTATTAAAGAAGGCTGTTGCCCATTTAATGTGATTAACTGGTGAGTCCTGTTCACGAATTTGCATCATGGGATTACTGAATGTCAGAAATGTTACATTTGGTGAAGATAAAACATTACAAAGCCAATGAGGAGGGAGGAAATTGAGTCAAAATATGACACTTTTATAAGGCAATGTAGCATTCTGTTGTATTTTCATCTGAGGATGTTATTTACATATGCTGCCGAGGAGTGTGTGATGTAAAGCCAGGCTCTAGACGCTTTAATGCTCAAGTTCCATCTTGCCGTCTGCACTACAGTGTGTGTATTTAATAGCGTTAGATTGAGTGTGATTTTTGTGCTACTCAAGTCTTAAGTATATTTGCTATTATCCTCTTCATTTAAAAGGGCCTAGAAACAATTCCCGTTCAATAATGAGCGATGTTTGTTTCTCCCTGTCATTAATTACGATTAATCAAAGACAGCAGATGACTTAAAAGCATCACTCTGCAAAAAGCTCGCAGAGGTCAACTGACAAAACATTATCTTCTGGCTACAGCACTTCCAGAAAAATGATCAAACAATGTGCACGGGGAGAAGAAAGATTTTTTAAAGCACAACACGATAAATCATCCTCACAAATGCATCACAGAAATTATTAATCAGCATCTGACTACTGTTATCTGGTCTGCAAATCGACACATTAAGGTGAAAAATGCAAGCATTCAGAATTTTCTTTTCACAAAGTCTGGAACATTTATGAAAAGATTACTAAAGGTTAAGATGTTCCCTTCACTCTAATCTGCATCAGGTTTTGCTGTCACCAAGTGGTCTTTGAACAGGGTTCTCTGTGTGCCGGCTCCCTCGGTATGGACAAGGAAGAGGCCAGCAGAAAGGCTTCACTGCCCTCTTGTGGTGAAAAGATGTGACATGCATCCAGCTCTGTTGATCTACCTCACAACAGGCCTTCCATGAATGTCACCCTGAATCCTGTGTGTGAGGATCAGTTGTGTCTCCTGTTCTGGCATCCTTCAATCTTCAGTCTTCATTACTGCAAAAAAATTTAAGTTGTCGGCTACCTTACAAACTTGTAAAAAATGTTTAAGTTCCAAATAATAATCACAGATCATGTGAGTTAATGTCAAAAAGAAAGAGTTCTGTTGTTACCACCTACCCCACCACTGGTCTGAGTCTTAACGCCAGCTGTGGATAGATGTAACAGTGAGAGGTCATTTGGTGACTGATGGTCCACACGATCCAATTTATGATAATAATAAATAATAGAGGTAAGATGGAAGTTTCTAGTCTTATTTCCAATCTGAGGATTGGAAACTTGACGTTATGTTTCACAGCTGTGACAGAATTGGTGGGCTCAAGGGGCAAGTCTGAGAGCTCAGTGGGCGGATCCTGAGAGGGAAGGAACAGACAGTGGGGTTAGTCACAGAAGAGGAAGATCTTCACATCAGTTCAAGTTCATGTCAACTTAATAGAACACCTTTGAAGACAGTTATCATACCAGGTCAAGTTTGAGCTTTTTCACCACCCTCTCAGCCTCAGGAGAGTTGGGTCTCCTCTTGCTTTGTGAATTCACGGGAGTTTGTTCATTGTTGACTTTACACTTCTTCGGTGAAATCTCTGTATGGGGTGAACATTCCTCTTTGTGACCTGTGGAGCTTTGGAGGGTCAAACAGGTTTGCTGTTCGTGGTCACAGACAAATTCTTGTAGAGCAAGAAAAATGTTATTTCATTGTAACAAATTTAGCAAAAGCTTTGTTTGTGCTATGTGCAATTCACTTTGATTTACATTTTTTAACAAAATGTGGACGCAATCTGGGACATGTAGTTTATAAAACTGTACTTGTGTAAAGCACCACAGAATTGTTGCACAAGTTTTATTCTCTGCAGCTTCTCATGGGCCACATAAAATGAGGTGCTGGGCTAGATTTGGCCCGCAGGCCATGAGTGTGACACATGTAAAAGAGGAAATACATTTATTTGCTTTCTTGCTCAGAGTTAAGAAGATTAATACCACATTGCACATGTGTGTGATAAATATGAAGCTACTACCAGCAGCTGGTTAGCTTAGCTTAGCTCAAAGACTAGAAAAAAAAGGGAAACAGGCAGCCAGGCTCTGTCCAAATCCATGCAAAAATGTTTATTCTGAACAAAAACACAAGTCTGGAGTGGAGTTGTGTCGTCATGGTGAGGTTGCCAGGCATTCGGTGGAGACTTCATGAAGCGACTGCACCAAGCCAGGAAACAGTCCAGCACACAACCTCCCATAAAAACACAACTTGTTATATTTATACTTCGGTTTTTGTACACGTGAAGCAAATGAGATATAATAAGATGTAATAAGCTAAATTAAGCTAACTGGCTGCTAACTGTAACTTCATATTTGCCATACAGTTACAAGAGCTTCTTATCTAACTTTTGGCAAGCAAATAAACCAAAATGTGGAACAATCCTTTAAAATGACAGCACTAACATTTCAGAAATAGCATGCACACCAGAAACTATTTAAAAAAAAATAAATTTTCTCAATTACAAAGCATGGAGTGGTTTGGCATACCTTATTCTCAGCTTTGAATCTCTTCGCCGCCTCCTCAGAGTCAAACCAGCCTTTTCTCTTCATGGCCGGTTGTTCTGGGGTGGTGGGTGATGTGTGAAGAGGGGGTCCTCTGCCAGAGATTTTGTTGCTCACTTTGAGCTTCGGTTTCAGACAGGAGACGCTTTTCCGTTCACCATTAGGCTTCCTCCAGCACAGACTGTTCCTCCTCACGTGTTACAGATATGGACATCCCCTCCTCAAAGATCTCGTAGTTCTCTGCCAGGCTGTACACCGCAAAACCACAAAATAAATGTGTGATTTTATGTAACAACATCCATTTGAACTGAATTTAAAAAGGGAAAAAGTGAACATATTTGTGTCTCTGAAGGATGTTAGCCCGGCTCATGGTTTTAGACCCCTGCATGTGAAAGATGAGTCCTGTCATCCACATTGTGCTCATTCTCCCTGTGAAACATCTAACCACCACAATATCAAGACAGTTTTTAGTACTTTTAACTACAAACTGAAAGTATAGAGCATAAGATAAAAAAAAAATCAGAAATGAGTTAATAGAAAAGGGGTGACATATTAATGAACAATATTCTCCTTAGGGAAAGTGTTCAAGAGAACTCCCATGATGCCATAATTAAAATATAACCATGAAATCACATATCCTTGATTGTCGTTGCTCTGCGTGGGTCCAGTCTATGCCTGTGGGTTCACGTGGGCCAGGGAAATGTGTCTGATTTTTTTGACTCCACCAGGTTAATCCTGACAAAATGACCAAAACACACTTTTCAGGCAGAGGAAAGCACAACATTACAGAGAAGAACACAACATTTGCTGCTTACGTGCGCTTTTGAACAAATTTGATCATGAATTGACTGCTATGATTCTATATTTGCAGCCTAAAATCCTCATAAAAACCCTGCCGGGGCCTTACCCCAGGGTCCCAAGTTGGGAGCATAAAGCCGAAGTCCTCGACTTGCCCACTCCCTGTATGAAAAACACTTCTGTTCAACTAATCCTCATTTACAACTTCTACAAAGCATTCACACACAGCTACATTTCCAGGACTGATATGAACGTACAGTACACATAATAAATGACATTATAAAAAAGGAAGCCATGTTAGGTTCAGAGTTTGGCCAGGACCCCAGACGCAGAGAGCGAGATAAAAGCAGTTTTCAAAGAGTTTATTGTTTCATAAAAGAGCAAAAAACAACGGAAGGCGAGGGCAGGTGCTGGACGCGGTCGGCTGGCTGGCGCAGCGGGGTCGACAGGAGGGGAACCGTGCTGGCGTAGGTTCAGGAGCACGAGTGCTGCACCCACGGTCGGAAGAGGAACTGAAGGCTGCACAAAAACACTGTTGATTAGAGTCACGAAGGAAAAAACACCAAAGATCCACTAGAAAGCTTGCTGCGCTACATTACCGACAACGACTGAATAGTCCGGCACAGGAGTGGAGACTAGGCCAAGCTCATATACCCGGGGAAGTGCACTGATGAGAGCCAGGTGCGTCTCATTATGCTGAGCCAGCCAATGACCGCCGCCGCTGCCACACACACTGCCCTGGAAGGAAAGGGGAGGGGGGAAAAAGGGAAACAAGGAAAACCGAAACACCAAGAACACCAAAACAAATCCAAAAAACTCAACAACCATGACATTACCCCCCCCTCAACGGACGCCACCCGGCGGCCTGCCAGGCTTGCCAGGAAAGTCCCTGTAAAAGTCATTAATAAGGTCCGGATCCAGAATAAAAGAACGGGACACCCATGACCGTTCTTCTGGACCATACCCCTCCCAGTCCACCAAAAACTGGTATCCCCGGCCCCGTCTGCGGACGTCCAGCAACCGCCGGACAGTGTAGGCAGGGTGGTCATCAATGAGCCGGGGGGGTGGAGGGGGTTCGGCCGGAGGGCACAGAGCACTGGTGGACACAGGCTTCAACAGGGAAACGTGAAAGGCCGGGTGAACATTAAGGGCTGCGGGCAATTTGAGTCTCATCACACAGGGATTGATTACCTTTTCTATTTCAAAAGGGCCGATGTACCTGGGGGCTAGCTTCCTGCTCTCCGTCTGCAGAGGGAGGTCGCGTGAGGAAAGCCACACCTTTTGACCCGGCTGATAGTGGGGGGCAGGAGCGCGACGTCTGTCCGCCAATCGTTGATTGCGAGCCGCAGTCCGCGTGAGAGCCGCCCTTGCCTCCCGCCAGACCCGCCGTGCCCGCCGGAGGTGCTCCTGAACGGACGGAACTGCCACTTCGGTCTCCTGGATGGGGAAGAGGGGAGGTTGGAAACCCACAGAGGCCATAAAGGGGGACATACCTGTGGCTGAGCTGACCAGAGAGTTGTGGGCGTATTCCACCCAGGGAAGATGGGTGGACCAGGAGGCGGGATGTCTAGCGGTGACGCACCGGAGAGCTGACTCGAGGTCCTGGTTGGCCCGCTCCGTCTGGCCGTTGGTTTGGGGGTGGTATCCAGACGAGAGGCTGGCTGAAGCTCCCAGAGCCTGGCAGAAGGCCCTCCAGACCTGGGAGGAGAACTGGGGACCCCGGTCCGAAACTATGTCCTGAGGTATACCATGAAGTCTGAACACATGTTGGACGAGGAGGTTGGCCGTCTCTAGGGCTGAGGGGAGTTTGGGCAGAGGAACAAAATGCACAGCTTTGGAAAAACGATCAATAATGGTAAGGATTACTGTGTTACCCTCTGACGGTGGGAGTCCAGTGACGAAGTCCACTGCAACATGAGACCAAGGGCGATGGGGGATGGGCAGTGGACGTAGGAGGCCAGCAGGAGTCTGGTGGGAGGATTTGTTGCGGGCACAGACGGAGCAGGCGGAAACATACTCCTTGGTGTCAGACGTTATGGAGGGCCACCAGAAACTGCGTCGGAGCAAGGAGAGGGTGCGATGAAACCCAGGATGACAGGCGACTTTGGAAGCATGTCCCCACTGGAGCACAGGAGTTCTGGCGGCGGGTGGAACAAACATCCGGTTGGGAGGGCAGCTCTCGGGAATGGGTTGATCTTGTTGAGCCTCCTGCACGACTTGCTCAATCTCCCACCTGGCCGCCCCCACCACGCAGGAGGAAGGGAGGATGGTCTCCACAGGTGTGTCTTCCACCGGTGGAGTAAACTGTCTGGATAAGGCGTCGGGCTTAACATTCCTGGAACCAGGGCGGTAGGTGAGGGAGAACCGGAACCGACCCAAGAACAGGGCCCACCGAGCCTGCCGGGAGTTTAGTCGACGTGCAGACCGTAGATAGGAGAGGTTCTTGTGGTCAGTCCATACCGTAAAAGGGTGCGTGGAGCCTTCCAACCAATGCCTCCACTCCTGGAGAGCCAAGACCACAGCGAGGAGCTCCCTGTTGCCCACGTCGTAATTTTTCTCGGCTGGGGTGAGCCGACGAGAGAAGAAGGCACAGGGGTGCATTTTGTGGTCAACTGGGGAGCGTTGAGAGAGGACGGCCCCTACCCCAGAGTCAGAGGCGTCGACTTCGACCACGAACGGTAATGCAGGATCTGGATGGGAAAGCACAGGTGCAGAGGTAAACAGGCACTTTAATCGGTCGAAGGCAGCATCGGCTGCCTGCGACCACACAAAGGGGAGCTTGGAGGAGGTCAATTGAGTGAGTGGGGCCGCTACTTGGCTGTAATTGCGAATGAACCTCCTGTAAAAATTTGCAAACCCCAAAAACCTCTGGAGGTGTTTTCTGGTGGCGGGGACAGGCCACTCGGCCACCGCTTGAACTTTGGCCGGATCCGCCTTCAGCTGTCCCCTTTCCACCACGAACCCCAAAAAACTGACAGATGTGACATGGAATTCGCATTTCTCTGCTTTCACAAAGAGTCTATTCTCTAATAGTCTCCTTAAAACCAGCTTTACATGCTGGACATGTTCATCAAGGTCTCTGGAAAAAATCAAGATGTCGTCTAAATAAACAAACACGAACCTATTAAGCATGTCCCTTAAAACGTCATTGATCAAAGCCTGGAAAACAGCTGGTGCATTGGTCAGACCAAAGGGCATAACCAGGTACTCGAAATGTCCCAGGGGGGTGTTGAACGCCGTTTTCCACTCATCTCCTTCCTTAATCCTGATGAGGTGGTAGGCGTTACGGAGATCTAGCTTGGAGAAAATGGTTGCTTGGTGCAAGGGGCCAAAAGCGGAATCAATCAGAGGGAGTGGGTACTTATTTTTCACTGTAATGTCATTTATCCCCCTGAAGTCTATACAAGGGCGCAGGGTTTTGTCTTTCTTTTCAACAAAGAAAAAACCCGCTCCCACTGGGGAAGAGGAAGGGCGGATTAGCCCCGCAGCTAACGAGTCTGTGATGTACTGCTCCATGGACTCTCTTTCAGGCTTGGACAAATTGTACAGTTTTTGAGATGGAAATGGGGCTCCAGGGAGCAGTTCAATGGCACAGTCATAGGGACGGTGTGGGGGAAGAGAAAGCGCTTTGTCCTTGCTAAACACCTCCTGAAGATCATGGTACATGGGGGGAATGGAGGACAAGTCAATAGGTTCGGTAGGCACAGGTGGCGAGGAGGCACTGGAGGGAATGGCAGAGTGAAGACAATGGGAATGACAGAACGTACTCCAATTGGTAATGGCCGAGGCGGACCAGTCAATATGGGGGTTGTGCAACTTTAACCAGGGGAGCCCCAGAACCAGAGGTGAAGTGGGAGAGGGAATGATTAACAGCGAAATAACTTCCTGATGATTACCAGAGAGTAGCAGGGTCACAGGGGCAGTACGGTGGGTGACACTAGCCAGTAATTGTCCACTCAGGGTGAGAACGTTCCTAGGCTCAGGGAGAGGCTCAATAGGAAGGTTCGCTTGACTACACAGTTCAGAGTCAATAAAATTGTCATCAGCTCCACTATCGACCAGTGCCTGCAGTGGTATCGTGTTATGTGGGAGTTTGAGCATACCTTGAAGTTGAACTCGGGTGGAGGGAGAGGAGGAAGAGATAGTACGGCTCACCAGCGCCCCCTCCGTGGCTGATGAGCCTCCCCTTTTGGCAGTTTGAGGACAGGTGGCGAGGAAGTGGCCAGGCTGACCACAGTAGATGCATAGCCGGTGCAGTAATCGGCGCTCCCGTTCTGCGGGAGACAGTCTGGCTCGCCCCAACTGCATGGACTCCTCTTCGTTAGGGACGGAGGAAACACCCGCACGAGGAGCGGGGGCAGGCACGGGGGTGAGGTCCCGGGGAATCCCGCGTTGCGGAGTGGACACCGGAGGGTAGTTGGAAACCACAGGAGGAGGGGCGCCCTGTCTCCCTATTCTCTCCCTGCATCTCTCACGTAGCCGGTTATCGAGTCTAATGGCTAATGAGATTAATTCGTCAAGAGACTGGGTCTCGTCTCGTGCTGCCAATTCGTCCTTAATATTATCAGCTAATCCCAAGAGAAAAACACTTTGCAATGCGCGCTCATCCCAGCCGCTTTCGGCTGCCAAAATGCGGAAGTCGATAGCGTACTGGGAGACTGGCGCTGAACCCTGGCGGAGGGAAAGGAGCCGGCTGCTGGCTTCTTTCCCTTGGACCGGGTGATCAAAAACCTTGCGCATCTCATTAACAAAAGAGGAATAAGACTGAGTTACCGCCGAATTAGTGGAGATAGCCAAAGCCCAGGAGGCAGCCCGATCTGTTAACAAACTCATAATGAAGGCAATTTTCGATCTATCTGTGGCGTAAGTCTGGGATTGCTGTTCAAACACTAAAGTACACTGAAGCAAGAACTGACTACATGCCCCTAAATCTCCCGAATACCTGACCGGGGTGGGGATGTATGGTTCCCGGGAGAGGACGGGTGGAGGAGCCGGAGTCGCCAAGGAGGGAGCCGAGGAAGGAGGAAGATTCCCAGGAGGAGCCAAACTGGGGATCTGACTGACGGCCTGATCCATGCGGCTGCCGAGCTGGGATACGCTGGTCACCAGGGTCTGGAGAACGCCTTGGATCTCGTGGATGGCTTCCCCCATCTGGCCAACACGTGCTCCTTGAGAGGATAGCGCCTGCCGTAACTTATCTGTCTCCGCGGGGTCCATGATATGGCCGGACTATTCTGTTAGGTTCAGAGTTTGGCCAGGACCCCAGACGCAGAGAGCGAGATAAAAGCAGTTTTCAAAGAGTTTATTGTTTCACAAAAGAGCAAAAAACAACGGAAGGCGAGGGCAGGTGCTGGACGCGGTCGGCTGGCTGGCGCAGCGGGGTCGACAGGAGGGGAACCGTGCTGGCGTAGGTTCAGGAGCACGAGTGCTGCACCCACGGTCGGAAGAGGAACTGAAGGCTGCACAAAAACACTGTTGATTAGAGTCACGAAGGAAAAAACACCAAAGATCCACTAGAAAGCTTGCTGCGCTACATTACCGACAACGACTGAATAGTCCGGCACAGGAGTGGAGACTAGGCCAAGCTCATATACCCGGGGAAGTGCACTGATGAGAGCCAGGTGCGTCTCATTATGCTGAGCCAGCCAATGACCGCCGCCGCTGCCACACACACTGCCCTGGAAGGAAAGGGGAGGGGGGAAAAAGGGAAACAAGGAAAACCGAAACACCAAGAACACCAAAACAAATCCAAAAAACTCAACAACCATGACAAGCCAGGCATTAATAACTAGACCCAATCATGATCGAGTAAAGGGACTCTGACTAGAGTGGATCTCAGAGTAAAGTGAATTTTAGTGAACCAAATTCAATGTTTTTTCATTTCCTTCATTTCACAAGGGGACCAGAAATGGGACGACGCACCACATGGCGTAGACCTTGAAGGATTTGGCCACCAGGGTGGACTCTGTAGCATTTGGGTACACCTGACAGATTCTGGCGACCAGTATGGCCCAGGATACACCACCCAAGATGCCCAGCATGTTGAATGCATGTTACGTTCTGAAGGGTAACAGGAGAAGAAAAATTCAGTTCAGCTCTCCAGTTCAGTGTTACCTCACATTAACAATGGCCTGCTCTCATTTGCTTCAGCACCTTGTCAACTGTGTTTTTAATTAAGTCTTATAATATGTCCATGTGATGCAATATAATATTGGTTACATCTGTTTTATTTCACATTACTACTGCTTCCTACAATTGTCGCTACGAAATTGATGTAAAACTAGAGGAAAATGAATAAACACATGTGCTAAAGCATAGTAGATACCAACATAAATCCATGGGTCTGTCTCACAAAGATATACAACGTTCATACAGGAGACCTGCAAGACACCCAAGAGATGTCTTTAGCTCCTTGGATGAGCGATCAGTTTCATTTCAACTTGAATACAGTAGGTACAGTTATATTTTGCCTTATCATTGTATGACATGACTCTACACAGACGCCTGAACAACAGTCTTTTTAGACATCTTTGTGAGACAGGGGCTAGCTATACAGCTGAAGTAAACCTGTGCGTTGTGTATTTCTGCTAAACAGTGATTAGGCTGTGGTTGCCTGGTAGCAAGACAATCCATGGTAAATAAAAAAGGAGTGAAATCACTCTCTCGTACCTCTTTCACTGTTCCCTACATAATAAACCCTCCATACTGCACTCCACAGTGAAAACTAAACAGATAAAATGGTATGAAAATTGCACATCATAATTAAAGTGACCAAAATGATCTGAGTTGTTATTATCACGTTGTTCAAAAAGTACTGTTACACACACTGAAGTCATTTCACCAAGTTTAATTTTGAAAAAGCTTCAATGCTTTGAAATGACATCATGTCCTTTGTGATGTCAGTGTTTTAAGTGATGCTAAACAAACCACGCTGCTGCTGCTGCACCTGTGTCTGTTTAAAAAAAAAAAAGAACCAACAAGACAGATTACTGACAGACAGCCAATATTACAAAGCAGTTCCAATGATGTATATAATATGGTAAAAGTCTGCAGGCTGTAGTCTCAGGGCACCTCCACTGTCACGACAGGAAACACACATTTTGTACGTCCCCCAAAGGACAGAACTTGACGTTCTTGGGAAAATTAAATTCTGAGTCAGTTACCATGGTAACTTATGCCAGTGTGAAAATTTTACATGATTGAAAAACATTGAATGAAACAAAAACTGAGACTTTACAAAACTTTTATATTGATTTGTCTGTCAATAAATATTTGATTACTTTACAAGACATACAGTTTAATTCCTATAGAGATTAATATGCCAATTATAAAGTAATATATTGATTATTTACAGCCTATTATGCATTTATATTATGTCATCCTATGACTGGTAACATTTGTTAAAATGACAATAGTTACACACAGTAAGTATAGAGTAGCATAAAAGTATAAAAAAAATGTAATACAAATATTAAATTATTCATTGAAATTAAAATGATCATATTGTTATATAAATTAAGAATTTTAAATGGAAAAGTTAATTTAATGAATAGAAGATGAGACTGAAGAATGACCAATTGATGACTTTTGTTGAATAAAGGACAACAGAATGTTTGATCATTTTGTCAGTTTGTGTATTTTGAGCAAAGCTAAAATGTATAACCATTCAAGTAAAATTCAAAAGTCAAGCAATATACATAAATTCAAGCCAACAGTGCAATACAGTCTAAAGGTTTAATTATAGTGAGTAAAGTTACAGCAAATATAAGTATACATCAGGGAAGCTGTTGGTAGAGCGTCCGCCCTGATGTATGGAGGCTGTCAGTCCTCTGCAGTGGCCACTGGTGTGAATCCTGGCTTTGGCCCTTTGCTGCATGTCATCCTCTCTCTCTTCACCCCCCTTTCCTGTCTACTCTTCAGCTATCCTATCAAATAAAGGCAAGAAAAGCCAAAAAATTTAGATAGAGATAGATATATACATCTCCACATGATCATTTAATCTGCATCTTCCATAATTAAATGAAATATATCAGCTGATATTCTTTGAAAAGCACTTCTACACAAAAACATGTTTTGCAGTGATCCCTGAAACATTTGGTTAACATTTGTAACAAGAAATGTAGCCATTACATTTTACTTTATTTCCCCAAATGATAAAGGATACATTTGTATCAAAGAACACAAAACTAGATCAGTCCAGTTCCATGTAATTCACTTCAATTCATAAGGGGAACACAAAAACTCGCCTTCGGGATTTCCCGCTAATGCAAACCAGAGTCGACCACGGAAGTAAACCCAATACGAGAACCCCAGAACCACGAAAGATCTCGTGAGAGTGATCATTTTTAACCCAAACCATGATCTTTCCACAACCCCATCCGAGTGCTTTCTGTCGTTAAAGCCACCATACTTATTTGACCATAGCGCTGTCACGTTTAAAAACAAAATTAGGTTGTACAGGGTGGACAACGGAGATACAAACGCACCATTCTCGCGAGAGTTCCACAAATCAAGGGTTCCCGTCTAGAAGTTCAGTGCATTCTCAAACAAAAAAAGTAAACCCCAAAAGTGTCAAAGCAGAAAATAAATTGCAAAAAAGGGAAAATGAACATGGGAAGATACACATTTTTCATGTGTAAATCTTTTATTTTTATATTATAGCTGACTAATGACTCGTGCTTCACTATAAAATAAAAGCTAATTATTTCCAGCTTTTCTGAATCACTTTGGCTCATTTTTTGAAACAGTCTAAACATTCTGGGCCACTTCTGCAAAATGACAGGAGGCCAGGGGCCAGTTAATAAACAAGCATTAATAATAATATCATTTATCAGATAAAATGAATAAACATTAAAAGGCCCATAACTCATCCCAAACTAAAACACCTTTTTAAACTGTCTTAATTCAAAGTGACTTGCACAGTTTTATCTTACAATAGTCATATTTACCCTGTTCTGGATCGCAAGATGGAGGATTAGAGCTGCTCTAGGACTTCAAAGAAGCAGGATTAACTTGTACTCACTGCTGTTTGTGAGGAAACATGGACTGTTTGGAATATCTAAATCAGGAGTGGACAGACTTTTTCCCTTCAAGAGACAAAACTCAAACTTACTGTCGGGCCATGAGCCAAAAGCACACAATTTATTTTGTAGTTAAGATGCAAAATGATACTAAGATAAGATAGGAAGACTAAATTCCCTTAACATCCTGCACAAAGAGTCACTCTATCTGTCTGTTCAGATTATGAAAAAAAGTTTTAATATTTCGTTAACAAAAATGTTTGTCATATGTCCATGGCTCCTTGCCTTTTCCTCTTAAATTTTTTTGGGTGACTATTCTCCTTGAGTCTCCATAAACTAGCTATAGATGTCAAATCAAATAACAGTCTGCAGGGAAAAGAGAAAATGTATTAGCTGTGGTTCCAAGCAGATTTTTAAAGTCCTTTTTGGCCAAAAATGGCTCCTTGATTGTAAGACCCCTGAAATAGTGTCATAATGCCATTAGTGCATTAGTGTAGAAATTTTGTGTGTATGAATGTAACCATGTCTATACATATATGTGTGTGTATCACGATTTGCTGCTAATATCGGTGAAATACTTTTAAAGCTTGTTTCAATATTATAACTCTTGCCAGAACAGAGCCTGTAAACAAATATTCTGCTACTTGTTGCGACCTGTGACAACGAAATTTCCAGGCAACCGTCATTTCTACAGAGGGTCCTGAACGCAGCACGCAGAGGAATGAATTGAGGGCTTAGAAGGACGATGAAAACAAGATGGACATCGATGGAAAATAGCCTAGTAAGACTGAAAATGCATTGTCTCGTGGAAAATCATTGGTGCAGCTAAATGTATTGAGAATGTAGCGACGAAAAACCGTGTACGGGCTCAAAAGAGTGTCGTTTCGAACAACGGCTGCTAACGTTAACTGCTAAGTTAGCCTCGGTAGCTTAGAGACGGATGCTAGCGTTATTAGCTGTGTGTCACATTAACGCTATGGCATTGACCACTAAGGCTAGCGTAACGTTAATTGTAAAGATTAGCTTGCATTTGCTGGTTTAAATTGTGTTAAACGAAAGGGTCTGTAACGTTTGCAGCCGTTAGTTCACTCCCCCCTCTATGCTACATCTCTCGGTCAGCTGTTGTTGTTATTGCTCCCTTACTGACATCAGACAGCAGCCATTGTTTCATCTCACAGGACACAGCTGCAGTCATGTTGTTAGACATGATGAGCAAGCAACCGTGCAACGATTTATTTGCAACACTGGTACAGTAGGTACAAGAATCTGGTTAACATTGGGATGTAACTAGAAGATAGTGTGTATAGTTTGGTCATGGTTGTACTTTCGTTAACGGCCTCAGGTTGTCGCTGTTGCATCTAAGCAAGTCACCTCATTCAGTCTGAATTTATTTGTTTTCCTTGATTTTTGCATTAAGATTCCAGTTAAATACATCTGCATTTAAATTGCAACCATCTGCAATGCGAATTACAGATACATTCATTATTATAAGTAAGTCATAATTATAATTATTAAAATATATATTTCTCATCTGCTAGTAAGAGATATGAAAACTATGTTTTTTTTCACTGGTTTTGAATTTCTCAAATGTATTATTTTTGGCACCTTAAGCACCACAGGACTTCTGCCATTTAGTCCAATTATATTGAAGTCAAAGGCAGACAACTCTAAAGCCACTACCCCTAAATCTCTGCAACTCACACCAACAAAATCAAGATAGATAAACAGGACTACCTTTGATTTTGGGGTGAAGAGTTCCTTTAAGAAAAAAAATCCAAACTTTCAGATTTTAGCCTCTCAAATGTGAATATTTTATGGTTTGATTAGTCCTCTATCATAGTAAACTGGATGTCTTTGCGATGTGGACAGAACACACAAAAGACATAACTAACAAATGCGGCTGGGCAATATACTGGCATTTTCTTGATACTATAATAGGACACTGAGATCTTTGCTGAGATGAGATAGGTTATTCTGTTTACAAGTGAATCAGCTTGCTTAGAACTGTATAGGTTGCATCTTCAGCCACAGACCCAGAATCACTTCAGAAATTAGGGGTGGGTAATATTAAGCAAGAAACTGAGGGTGTCCCCTTGTCCCAGAGACAATAAAAGTACACCTGGGATGCAAAGATATGGTGTCTGGGACAATTCAGGGACAGTAGAGCAACTTGGCATTACAAAAAAATATCTGTTGTACTTGCAGCCCATTCTCATTCCCAAGTCATCAAATATAGATGCTTTGTTGGTGACTCATACTGACGCAAAAGGTACTTGTTACTGGCTGTATGAGACGCACTGGGCTGTCGATGTAGCATAAAGAGGGACAAGGTTTTTGTGGAGCAGATGGGGTATATGGATGGGTTTAACAAACACAGGACTTTTTCCCAAAAGGCAAGAGTTTGTGTCCAATGTGAAACCAAAACATTACTAAAAGTTTTATGTGACATAACGTTATATACATCTCATGACTATGACTATGACTTGGCACTTCGTTCACTTATGTCATGTAACGTAACCAATTGAACATACTTATGTTAACCCAAAACATGATCTTGATGAAATAGTTTTGGTGCCTAAATGTGTGTTAAAGGTCTTTCGGCCAGCTTCTCATACAGATACTTAAGGATACTTGATGTGTCAGTATGAGATGCTTAGAGGCATTACAAAGCAATGTCAATATTCAGAGAACTGGGATGAGAAGGTGTTGATATTTTCCCAATTTCTGACCCATTAGCTATTGTCTGATGACAATTTAGCATTCATATGCAGATATCCATTTATAAAGATTACTATTTTGCCCACATGTGGCACTCTTAGTTAGCAGAATTTTAATTTAACCACTTAAATGACTGTCACTTCACACTATCATGTTCCATTATCAAGAGATATGATAGGCTGTTTATAAGCCAGGGTGTACTCATGATGTGGCATCAGCATTTAATGCATTTAAGCAAAACTAGGGAAGAACTTTCTCATTGCAATTAATGAAGTCTTAAGTGCCGATACGTGTAGCTATTGTTTTATTGCCCAGGCCTTTTAGAAATTTGATGAAGAGTATTTGGTTAACTGAGAAATGTCTTCTTGAGTAGCCCAAAATACTGTAGCTATGCCACTGTCATTGCAATGCAAGGCTACACTATGTAAGACTGAAGGGCTCTTGGAGCTAGTTGGATCCACATATCACTCTCAGTTTTGTTTATTTCATTTGATATTCCACCAGAAGCACACTTTTTCCTTCCCTTATAATATTTCTCTGTGTAAATGTAATTGTGTTTGTCTGGCTTCCCAACAGGCTGTATATGTCAGACGTCTGACTGGCACTTCAAGAAGAACCTGAGGGGAGAAAAGGCCAGAGTTCAGAAACATGGAGGCTCGCTTTGGTAATATTGTGTTCAGCTCCAAATTTGACTCAGGGAACCTGGCACGTGTGGAGAAGGTGGAGAAGGGCAGCTCCAGCCCCCAAAGCGATACAGCTCCCAGTGGGAATGGCCCCTCAGGATCCAGCCTTGGCCCTGATTATGAATTCAATGTGTGGACGCAACCAGACTGTGGCGGCACAGAACATGAGAATGGAAACAGGTTTGTAGCAGTTATTTCATTTTTATCACATGAGAGGACAGAGAAAGTCATGAGCAATGCTTCTTTGTAGAACCCTGATTCCAAAGTTTGGACACTATAAAACATAAACCGAATGTAATGATTTCAAATCCCTTTTGGCCTCTATTCAGTTGAGAAGATATTTAATGTTTAAAATGAAAAAAACACCTGTTTTGAACATTTGACCGGTAAACAGGTGAACTGCAAACAGGTGATAGTATCTTGATTGGGTATTAAGGGTGCATCCTTGAAAACATAAGTTGTTCATAGGTGAGAACGGGGTGAGGCTCGTCACTCTGAAAAACTGCGAAGGGAAATAGTCAAACAATTTAAGGACAATGTTTCTCAACACATAACTGCAGGAATTTAGGGATTTCACCATCTAAAATCTGTAATATCATTCAAAAATTCTGATAACCCAGCAAAAACTCTGCACAAGGGGAAAGGCCAAAAAAAACTACAACATTGAACGCCCATGGTCCCTCAGGCAGTACTTCATTAAAAATTCACACGATTGTATAAAGGATACTACCTAGGCTCAGGAACACTTTGGAAAACCGTTTTCAGTAAACACATTTAGTCACTGCATCTATAAATGCAAGTTAAAATTCTACCATGCAAAACAAATGCCACATATCAATAACATCCACAAACGCTGCCAACTTCTCTGGAGCTGAGCTCATCTGAGATGGACCGGTGCAAACTGAACAAGTGTTCTGTGGTCTGAGGAGTCCTCGTAACAAATTGTTTTTGGAAATCATGGATGTCTTGACCTCTGGACTAAAGAGGAAAAGGACCATGCAGATTGTTAACCGTACAGTACAAGTTCAAAAGCCAGCATCTGTGATGGTATGAGGGTGTGTTAGTGCCTATGGCATCATGGGTACCTTTTTTACATTTTTGAAGGCCCCATTGGTGCTAAAAGGTACATGCAAGTTTTGGAGCAACATATGCTGCCATCCAGACAATGTCTTTTCAGTACTGAATAACATTACTTAGAGCATCCCAAATCATGTTTTTGTCTTTCAGATCATGGTTTTACTTCAGTGTGCGGGGTGCAACACCAGGGAAGATACTGAAAATCAATGTGATGAACATGAACAACCAGAGGAAGCTCTACAGCCAGGGCATGGCTCCTCTCGTACGCACTTTACCTGGGAAGAATCGTTGGGAAAGGATTCGGGACAGACCCACATCTGAGGTATACACATGTACTGTGCCAGTGAGGCAGAGAGCTTTCAGTCTGCTTTCCTGACAGCTATTATTATCTTTCTAATAATATGTGTCTTCTTCCTTTCCTCTGTCGCTGTGTCCAGATTGTAGATAACCAGTTCATTCTCTCATTCACTCACCGGCTGTTGGAGGTACGAGGGGCCACCACCTACTTCTCCTTCTGCTACCCGTTTTCTTACAGCGAGTGCCAGGAGATGCTGCAGCAGTTTGACAAGAGCTACCCCAATGCTGGTCAGCTCAGTCCAAGCAGGTAAAACACAACACAAAATATGCAATTTTTGAAACCTTTTTTTAGTTTAATTATCTTATCTGCTTCTCTAATTTGTACAATTTCTGACTTTTTCTCCCACCAATTTCCATCCTCGACTGTCAGCGCACCAGATAGTGTGTATTACCACAGGGAGTTGCTGTGCGAGTCTCTAGATGGCAACAGGGTGGACCTGCTCACTGTGACCAACTGCAGCGGGATGCAGGAGGACAGAGAACCACGTCTGCCTAAGCTGTTTCCCGACACCAACACTCCAAGAGCACACCGCTTCCCCGGCAAAAGGGTATCACTCAGTCATGCAGAAACACAAGATAATTATTCTCTTCTCTGGTGGCTTTTAATGACAACACTTAAGGCTGAGGCTGATGTGGAATCACTGAGTAATGTCAAAAGAGAAACACTGACCCTCAGCCCCTCTGTGTGTCTGCGTGTGTTTGCAGGTGTTTTTTCTCAGCAGTCGAGTGCACCCCGGGGAGACTCCCTCATCCTTCGTGTTTAATGGTTTCCTCAACTTTATCCTAAGAAGAGATGACCCTCGTGCTCATGCGCTTAGAAATATGTTTGTCTTCAAGCTCATTCCCATGCTCAACCCAGACGGGGTTATTCGCGGGCACTACAGGTAAGAACTGCAAGGGGGCAGTTAAGCAGACAGTTCACCCCAAAATCAAAAATACATATTATCCATTTTGCCTGTAGTGCTGTGTATCCATCTAGATTTTTTTGGATGTAAGTTGCCGTGTTTTCTGCCTTCTGTCCTACTTTATAATTGAACTAGAGTTAATGTTTACATCTCGTGCTGTCACGAGCATTGACTCTCATCTATGAGTAGATGCATACTTCCTTCTGCAGGGTGATACAGTTGGTGGGTGTAGGTTGGTAGAAAGAAAATAGTTTTGATATGAAAGCACTCACAACAGTTGTTAGATTATCTTCAGTAACTGGGTTGTGATTAAAGTAATCTGAAACTTAGCGACAGTGAGTGTAGGTTAAAACATTGCGATACAATTGCATGTAAAATAGTTGCATGCCATTAGCTGTGTGCAAAAACAAAACATTAGGGCTTGCTCACGAAAGGTTGACCCGAGACATCAGTCAAGAAGACCCCAAGAGACCTCCCATGTTGTCTAATCTCTGCACTTCTGTTTTTATTTTCTTGTCCAGCATGACAGGCTGTACATTTTACAGTCTCAAAATGACCAACTAGTAACCAAAATCTGATGGAGGTGGAGAACGGTGTTAGACACAGATAGGGCAGCCTGAGGCCGGGCAGCAGGTGCTCTGACACTCTCTGCTCTGGTGATTACTGTCTGTGAAGTGGGCTAAACCACTGTTAAACCAGATGGTGGTACAACCTCCTCTGCTGCCATCTGCTGTCACTGATTCTGTGGCTGAGAGCAGTAGAAGACGTGCTCTGTGATGCACTATGAGAAATTTATACTTGAATTATGAACAGAGAACACTTATACTTTTTCTTACTGTGTGAAAATCACATCACAGATGACAAAGACAGGCATTAAAACGTGATGAGAGCTTGTCATGAAGTAGGCCTGCCAATGGTGGCTTAACTCATTTATTTTATTCGCCAACATAAATTTTTATTCACATTTGGCAATTGGCGAGTGTAAATTTTGAACCCTGCTAATGTGTAAGAAGCTGATTTGAAACCAGGTTATCTGCCACACAACCAAGAAATCAGCCTTTTCAGGGAGAAATCTAGCTGGTGAAACCACATCTCTCTAAGACCCCACTCCATTTATGGAGACTGATGTCCTCGTATACATGAGATTGAAGAAATTAGAATACTACACAAATCAGTCTAATTACTTATTGCATGTAAACACATTGCTGGTCAGGCAGAGGTTAATAGAGCTGGGTTGGGTGTCACTTGTTGACCCTTTCAGCAGATACAGGCAAAACCTGAGTCACAGGTTTAACCTGGATCTCAGACAATGATGTACTGGGGGTATCAGTAACAGTGACACTGCTTCGTTAGTGTGTCAGGCCAGAGACCTTTTAGACAGCGCACTCATTTCCTGTATCTGGGTCAGGTGGGTTTCACCACTGTCCTGCCTCTTCAGGAGATTAGCTGCAGGCTGTGAGTCTTTTCACTCCAATGGGAAAAGTGAACATGAACAGAGATTATTGATTCTTTCACCCCATAGTCACTTAAGTAAATATTGGCTGTAGAGCTGCAATGATTAATTGATTAGTTTTCCACTATTAAACTACTTGTCAACTATTTTGATAACTGATTAATAGTTTTTAGTAATTTTTATAGAATATTTGAATGTTTGGATATTCTCAGGTGTCTTAAGTCGTCTTTGACAGGTTGTGGACAAAACAAGACTTTTGGGGACTTTATCTTGGGCTGATCAGCAATTTTTAACCATTTTCTGATATTTTATAGACTAGGGCTGCAACTACTGATTATTTTTCATTGCTGATTAACCTGTTGATTAATTTCTCGATTAATCACTTAGTTGTTTGGTCTATAATATAATCTATGTGTGTATAGAAATCATTAGCTGCAGCCCTAATCGGACCCATTTTTCACAAGCCATGCTTCTTCCAAACATTCTGACACTGAAATGGTGTTTTTCAGAAGGACAAATCAGAAGAAAAGACCTGTCTCTGTCTCAGCAACACACGCTTGCAAAATCTTGCAGTACACATGTGCTCTATGACAATAATAAAGGTAGAGTCAGTATGATTTGTCCGAGCTGTTGGTAAACACATCAGGATGTCAAATAGCAAAGGTTTGGGTTTATGAAGCGTCCCTAGCAGAGCAAAACAATGAGAAAAATAAGGAAATGCAGGCAGAACACAGGGTCTTTAGATTCAGCCATGACCACGTACTTGTGCGGGTCATAAGCAATGTTGGGCAAGTAACTGAAAAGTTATTACATTATAAAAGTAACTAGTTACTGAGGAAAGTAAAAACTCACTCACCATCCAGGTGTGTCAGTTTGATAAGGTCGAACCAGCCTCCGTTATTCCGGAAGATGTTACATTTAGTAATTATTTTACAGTAGCTGCAGGTCAGCTAACACTAATACTGTTATGCATAGTAACAAGAGGTCAGACAATAATGAATCTTAATCTTAATCCTCTAAGCATATTTAAAACAAGCAGCAAAAGAAGGCACAAACTTAAAATTTGTACTGTATCTAGTGTACTGTATGTGTACTGATTTAATCCATCCATGCAATGTTTGCAACACTTCCAGTACTCCTGGCTGTTCCCACTAAGGAGACAGAATTGTATACTGTTTCATACCACTGGCAGAGCTTGGATTATGCCATTTTATTATAGAGCATCTTGTGTCAGGGTATGCTGCTTCCTTTTTGATGATCAGAAATAATAAATGTAATTGTGCATCTCTACCATCTTCTCATCTAAAAAGTCATCATGTAGTAGTTGTGAGAACATAGCCCTTAAATTATACTAAATGCAGCAAAATGTGACATTGATTTCTAAGCCCAGTCACAGTGCAGAAATGTGTGTTTTGCCTGTTATGTTAAAAGGGAGTAACAGTAAGAGGCCTGTCTCTTTTTGTAGGACTGATTCCAGGGGTGTGAACTTGAACAGACAATACCTGAACCCCAGCCCTGAGCTGCACCCTTCCATCTATGCAGCCAAAACACTGCTGCTCTACCACCACACACACAACCGCCTGCACAACCCACAGTCCAGCACTCACTGTAGCAACAGCTCACAGCACACACAGACCATTCCCCTTAACATCAAACCCCCCAACCAGCCTCAACCCCCCCCCTTCACTGCCCTTGAAGTCAGCTTGAACCAACGAAATGCAGAGAAGGATGCTAACCCGGCACTGCCAGAAGTTCCCATGGTGACGGAGGAAAACGTGTGGGTCAACACAGAGATGAGCAAGGTGGACCAGAACAGCTCATCGAGCTCCTCAGAGACGGTAGCTGTAGCTCCTGTTACTGTAGAGGTAACAGAACCACAGGTCGTGGAGGAAGAGGAATTGATTCCACCCCAGGAGGGAGGTGTGGCGTATTATGTGGACTTGCATGGCCACGCCTCTAAACGGGGTTGCTTCATGTACGGAAATAACCTTCCTGATGAGAGCCAGCAGGTGAAAGTTACTCAATTTACTCACCTTCCCTTGGCAGTATTTACGGAAAATTGTCAAATGACTTTCAGTTGTCATTGTTTTTGTAGTAACAAGTTTCTTTCATTTCAGTAAGAATAATAAAGTTGTTTTGTATTGTGTCCTTGACATATTTGTTTATCCCCATATGGCAGCCACAGCAGATGGGCTGCTAACACTTTTTGTTTATGCTCCTGTGTTCTCTGTCTGCAGGTAGAGAACATGCTGTATCCGAGGCTGATTGCTGTGAACTCTGCCCACTTTGATTTCCTGGGCTGCAACTTTTCCGAGAAAAACATGTACGCTCGAGACAAGAGAGACGGCCAGTCTAAAGAAGGCAGCGGACGGGTGGCCATTCACAAAGCCATAGGGCTGCTTCACAGGTCAGATGAATCAATGAATGAATTCAATCAATTCAAAAAAATACAACAGTTGATGGTTTAGTGAAGTCATCTCAAAATTTTGTTGAACCCTTATTTTTAAAATTTTGGAGAGCAAAAAGAGCTGTGATTATCCCACTGTGGTGCAGATATCTGCAGTAGCAACATTTGGTTGTGCTTAAATGATTTTGACTTTTACTGAATTTTTTTCTTATTCATTACTTTGTCAGTGACCTGGGCACCTCAGCGATAAAACTCTCCTACACCGGTTTCTCTTAATAAATCACAATCATCTCAAAATGTGGTGAACCTTTTGCGAGCATCATGTGACGTTCATAATTGCCTAAATGGCCAGTGACACACCCTCAATTAATATTCATTCATAGTGACTGTTGAAGACAATAATGGCAAATACTGAGAGAAGGATGATGTTTTTGTTGGGGAGGTTGAGACAAGAAAAAAGATGTTGTTATGGTGGACACACTGTGGGCATTTCAAATCTCAAAAATCCCATTTGAGTGGCAGCATGTGGCAGACACAATGAATGCTGCTGCCTCAGAGGGTCAGACCGAAATAAAACAGTGGTCAGACGTAAAAGTGGATGTCAAACAGTGCATAGCAGGCAATGTTTGTGCTGACACTGGAGCTCACCCCAAAGTTTAAGTAGTCTAATACAGAACTTGTTTGTTTGTTTTAATTTTTTTAAATAATATATCTCTGTTTGTAGTCTGTTAGTTACCATAAATTATGTTTTTGTGTGTGAACTCCAGAGAGTAGCTATTAATCAGTTTTTTTGTTTGTTTTAAGAGTAGCTTTTATGCATTTTTGCAGATAAACACCTTTTATATGTTGCATGAGATTTGGATTTATTAAATGCAGTGATATTAATTTCAGTTTTAGTTTCTCGCATTTCAGGTTTTTTTTATAAATCCCAAAGTTTTCCTAAAGAGTGGTGTATGCCTTCTTTTGTGCATATGCAGCATTTATAAATGATGCCTCAGATGCCACCTCATATATTGTGCAATGTTTTTTCAAGCTTTAAATGTATGTTTTTAACATGTCTCATCAGCTACACCTTGGAGTGCAACTATAACACAGGAAAAACCATGAATACCATCCCACCTGCCTGCCATGACAGTGGACGAGCAACCCCACCTCCACCTCCATCATTCCCTCCAAAATACACTCCAGAAATATTTGAACAGGTAGGAAAACAAGGGTTTCTTTCTCACTCACAGAAATATGATTCTTTGTTTAGGGATTGCAGGTTTTTGGGCTGCGTGAATGAACAACTTCTGATCTCAAAATTCCACACTAGCGTTTTTGCACATGTTTTTTGTACAAATCCACAAAAGCTTTATAACTGTATGATTTAGGGTCACGTACATATTAGTTAGCATATAAAAGTATTAGAAATTCGTTTTAATCCAAATTCAAAATATTGCTGTTTAGGGTTTGTACATTTTCATGATATTTGGTTTGAGTTGGGCATGCTTTTATTATGAAAATTCTGCAATTGATTCTGCAAATCAGTCTTAAAAAATCTGTCAGTTGTCCCACACAAACAAGTGCAACAAAACTCTCTTCTCTGAGCCAACTCAACGAGGAACTGGAGCTGTTATATTGCTCCAGACTGCTTTGACAAAAATAGCAGTTTTACGTTGCAGAACATGGGGGTTGCTGACCTAATGTGTTAAAACACCGCAGTCACACAATAACACAAACAAACAAAAGAAAGCAATTTCTGGAGAAATTTCATGCTCGTACTCCTGAGAGAAATGTCAATGAAAACAGAATCTGCCACCCCTACACAGTCTTGAGAAACAGTCCAAACAGCTAAATGAGCTGCTTTTTGTACTAGGTTTCTAATAGTGATTAACGTTTATTTTGACCCAGATTTTTGTGGATGCTTAATGAGACATTCAACTTTGAGATCATATATATATGCATTTTGCTGTTTCATGCCGAAAGGTCCAGAGGCTTCAATGTTTTGACATATTTGAAAACTGTTAAAGCAAATTACCATAAAAGATAATCAGTTTTGATGTAAAGTGATTTATGTTGTGCACCAGGTGGGCCGTGCCGTGGCCGTCTCAGCCCTGGATATGGCGGAGTGTAACCCCTGGTCGCGGCTGGTGCTGTCTGAGCACAGCTGCCTGACAAACCTTCGAGCTTGGATCCTCAAGCACGTCCGCAACACCAAAGGCCTGAACACACATATCCATGCTCATCCTCCAGTAAGAATACACCACAATGGCAGCAAGGCATCACCGCCAAAGAGCTTCAACAAGTGAGTTTACACACATCTCTCTGTTAAAACACGACACCCTTCAGTCCCTGTAGTTTCTTTGTTACATTTAACGTTTGGATCATGGGATTCTGTGTTTTCTTGATTTTCCAAGCAGCTGTCTGTCCGGGTCAGCATCTGAGAACACCCTCAGCCGCGTTCGCTGTAACAGCCATAGCAGCAGCAGCCAGACACCCTCCCCGAAAATGCACAGCTCCCCGAGCTTTACTTTTGGTTGCCCCCCTCCCCGGACTCAGCACAATGGCACGTACGGCAGTGGACGTGGAGGCAACAAGACACTCGGGCCAGTCAGAGGTAAGTTGATTTCTCAACCATCTGCTTGTGTTGCTGCTGCACATCTTCTGTCAGCTCTCCTTGGGTGTACCTCTTTTGTATTCTCATTTTCTCTCTCAATATCATATATTCTGTTAACTAGTTTCTGTCTCTCTAGCCGCCATCCTCTCTCTCTGCTGTTGGAGGTGTTAAGAAAGGCTGATTTGTGGTTCATGCGTCTGTGTGACATTAAGCTTCAGGTTTACATGGAGGTGTACAGTTGGTCCCAGGGTTTGGGTTAGCTTGATGTTAGAGACATGAACACATGGATCCATGTCTTGAATGTCTGCGGCCTGGAACATCAGCATGATTCCTGCATGACCATAACATGACCATACCTGCCCCTGCTGTCTGTGCATGCTTTTGATCAAGATTAGTTTTACCCTGACTGAGGATGAAACCGAATGAGCCCTGTTCCAAACACCAAGATCAAACTGACTTCTGACTCTTCCCGAGTCCCGCCCCTTTTTTGCTCTGTACTCCAGTAACAATTAAGGAGACTTGGTAGCCAGTAGAACCCTGGTCAGCTTTCACCTTTCCTATTTCCCATAATTAGATATGCTATGTGCTTGGCTTGTCTATATTAGAGAGAAAACCAAATTTTGAAGATCATTAAAAGATGTTGCTGGATGACCTGTAAAAGCGATATGAATGAAACTGTTAGCAGCGTAATGATTAACCACGATATCATTACCTACAATTAGTATTACGATTTCAAATTTTAATGATCATTGAAAAACTCGTGGTAAATACTGTCCATGATGTCGTTTCAAATCATTGAGAGATTTTTCAATATAAAAGCTGGTGAAATTATGTTAATGTTTGTATCAGTACTTTGTGGACATTATCAGTACATTTTAACAATACTACAATAATGCTGATATATGTGACAGTATTGGTCACTATAATCATGATATGAAATTTTTATACATAGATAGTGTTTTGCTAACATTAGCTATCAGATGTAACTAGCTTGCTAACTAGCAAGAGTTTTGCTACTCAGGTTGTAAGTTTTTCAGTAGTTGAAAATGCTAACAATTGATTAATTATTAATAAGATAAAACACCATGGATTTCTTTTCTCATTTTCCACTCATTTAAATATTTTTCTTGTCTTTTTTCCTCATTTTTTTTCCCCTCATTTTAAGTTTACATTTTCTAATTCAACAAATGCCTCCACCAGAAAAAGAATGTCAAAGTAGGTACAAATACTGCAAGTTGTAGACAATTGAGTAATTATTGATTGATACATTTTTTTTATTCGATGAAATTCTTAACCGCGATTAGTCATTACTCATTAAAATCCCAGCTTGCTAGAGCCGAGCACAAGCTATCTAACTAGATAACAGTTAATGTAGATTAGTGAGCAAGTAGTTAGCTAGTGTTTTTACAATTTGTTTTCTTTTAAATATAGACGGACCTAGGAGGAGAAAATTGACCAAGGTTACAAAAGGGGTTAGGGGTTAGGAAAGGACAATTACATTTCTTAAACAAACTAACATAATTTTCAACTTGACCCAATTTACATATTTTCCATTATACAGCTGACTGACCTCTTGTTAGTTTTCCTACTAAGAGCATCTGAACATGTTTGTCTCAGTACATGGCAGCTCTTCTGAAGGGCAGATTCAACAGGTAGCCACTTTGTGTCTGCGCACACAATCCCTGCATGTCTTTGAGCTGGTGTGTGTGTGTCTGCATGTGTCTCCCTCTCTGTAGACCCTAAGCCTCAGGAGAAGAGACGTCCCCCCCACCACCGCTCCATCCTCCGGTCTCCCAGCAACAGCCACACACCCTCCCGCCCCCCACTCTCACCCCCTTCCTCCTCCTCCTCCTCGTCTTCCTCAGTGTGCGCGGCAGGCTCCTGTCCCCTCCCGGCCTCCGTCAGTATGACAGGTCTGTACTCCCTCCAGTCCCCCAGCCTCTCCACCTTGCTTCCCTCCCTGCAGGCTCTGCCTCGCCCCGGGTTGCTCTCCAAACTGAGCCCCCTGCTCCTTCAGAGCCTACCGCCGGCCACCACCACCAACACTCCAACTGCACCCACCCAGGACTGAATCTAAACTATCCTGTGAGATCTTGGGCATACTGTAGGTGTGTGTGGGTGTAACTGAGTGAATGTAAGCTCTTAAAATTGAGTGGAACACCAGACAAGCAGTGTTTTAAGTTATATCAAGTGACTGTCTTTACAGAAACCTGCGCCTGCCTGGCTCTCCAAGTAGGTCAAAACAAGTGCTAATCACTATTTGATCTGGTGTGTGAATGTATGTGTGAGAGAGTGTGTGTTTGAAACATCATTGGTGCTAGCTCTTCTAAATTTTCCTTAAATATTATTGTTTTCTCTTCACATATCTGTGTAATCACA
This sequence comes from Lutjanus erythropterus, assembly GCF_056507025.1. Classification (NCBI taxonomy): domain Eukaryota; kingdom Metazoa; phylum Chordata; class Actinopteri; order Lutjaniformes; family Lutjanidae; genus Lutjanus; species Lutjanus erythropterus. Next base: position 12,467,978 of record NC_139331.1, read on the forward strand.
TGTATCTACAATATTAGCACCTTAGGATGAATAACACAGTTGAGAGTGCAAGTGTTCTTGAGATCTCAGTTAAGACTGAAATGTGTTGATAAATGTTTTTTCGTTTAAGTACCAACCTTGAATCAACAATTGCTTATGTAGTTCTAGTGGGTGTTCTTTACTGAACAAAGGAGACAGTTTAGTGTGTGACTATGTTTAGCAACCAGAGACAGTTGCTTGGCTACATAATCTCCATTGTCCCTGACGACTTGCAGAATATACAGTAGATAATTGCAGTGTATCATTAATTTATGAAATATTATACTAATGGATTACATTACCTTGAATATGTCACTTTTTCAATCGTCTACAAGTAATAAGCTAAGAAGAATAACCATGTTACTGTGCTCATTTTTAAAGATTCTTCTTTTTTTATAGTTACTGTTAGGGATAGTTTGGATTTTTTTGAAGTGTGGTTGCATGAAGTACATATCTGTAGACAATGTATTAGCTACAGTAGATGGCAGTCAGCACACCCCAACTTTGTAAAAGCAGCAGGAGTACTGGTGTAGGAAGTTAAGGAATGTATTGCAGTGACCTAAAAAAAAGAAAAAGAATCCATAATAATTTAAGTGTATGCTATGATAGGAATATTTTCACAGGTTTACCTTGCTATCAGACAGCCTTTTTTGACCATAAGCCACTGTTATAAGGCAATTGTCACACTTTACAAAGCCATCAGGATCCATTGGCAAAAAAAGTATGTTGACCTCTTAAAGCACGAGAGTTGCTTTAGTTTGTTTGTATTATTTTGTGACTAAATAAATCTGAACAAACTTTTTAAAACATCAAGGCCACACAATAACAAAAACTTAACAGATCGAGGCAGTGGTAGACAAGCAACTCCCATGTTTACAAGGTGACTTTGGATAGAGTGATATTTGGTTTATACAACAGCAGTTTCCCATCAAAAAAGGCTGTTTGACAGCAAGATAAAGCAGGGAAAACATTCTAAATTTAGCATAGAAGTTAAGTGTTATTCTTTTTTTAATTTTATTTTAAGTGGATAAAATATGTTTTGCTGCTGACCCGGTCCACGGCATATCTTGCTTAGCTTCATACACCAGTGCTCCTGCTGCTTCTTCAAACTGGGGGTGTGCCGACCGCCATCTACTGTAGGTATTACACTCAATGTCGGTAAGTGCCTCATACAACTTTGCTTCAAAAAATCCTAACTATCCCTTTAAATTTTAATGGGAGCTCTTCATGATCACTATGAATCACTGATCACTTCATGATCAGTATGGATGACAAACTTTTACTTTTGCCATGTTGCACTTTAATTTTTTAATTTTTAATTGGTTTTATTTATTTCTGAGAAAGTGGGTTTGCAGAATTAGACTGGCTTCTGTTTCTGTTAAATCTTTTAAAGCACCTTCTATCCTTCTGTTTCTTTTTTCAATATATTTGTATTTCACTCTGTAATGTTTATGTGAAAAACAGTGCAAGTCGCAGGCTGATCACACCGTCCAATTTGAGTAATATCTGGAGTCAGTTTAGAGTAGGACTGAGCATTGTGTCAACAAAATGTTTAATTTCTAGTGACCGAGAATCCCATTTATAAGGACTGTGGTTTAGTTTTTGTATGTTATGAAACCTGTATCATTCCAGTGTCAGTCCAGTCTTGGTCTTGACATTATGATGTTCACAGTATAGCCTACTGCCAGAAACCTCATGTGGACCATCGCTGGATTAAATCCTCGTGGTTGTCAAACCTAAAGAATTTCTTTGGATAAAAAAGGACAGGGGGGTTATGGAGCTGTTTGCTAACAAGCAATATCACATAAAAAACACTTAGTTTGGGTCAGTTTTCGAAGCAGTTTGACTAAGTCAAAGTTGGCATTAAGTGTTCATAATTTTTTAACAAGATTTCAATATTGATTTTGGTGTAAATAACATGTAGAATTTTTTAATTTTACTACATCTTTCATCAGTCTGGTGAAGAAGACATTGATCATTATTTATTCAAGCACATTTGTGTGTTTCTAGTGTAAATGAACCCTGGCAGGTATGTAGTAGGCTGTCGTTGGTCAAAGTTAATATATTCTGTGGTTTGCAGAGATGAGAAATTATCTTGTTGTCTTGGTGTATATGTAATAGATCAGTTGTGGAATTCCAATATTTTGTCTGTTTTCAGTTTCGTGCGCCATCATCCAAGTACTTGATGATGGTCCATTTGTCAGGACCAGCATTTTAGGTGCACTGAAGATGCAGAGGTAGAGCGTGTGAGACCTGGAGAGGTTTTATGAGCAGCAGAGAAACCAGATGATTAATCAATTGGATCAAAATAGCTTTGAGAACATCTGGCCTTGATTTGCTGCAGCCGTCATTCTGTTCCAGTGTAGTGCAGCATTGTAGTTATGGTGTGCCTTCCACTGGTGTCTTGTTGTTAGCAGTAGGTTTTTGGAGGTTCTGCTTATTCTGTTTTTTACCATAACTGTTGGGTTGTATTGTAATCTGGTAGGTCATTCATCCTGCCTGATTTGGTTTGGACAGACTTGCGCTTGCTGTAAGATAGAATGAAGAGGGAAAAATAGTAATAATTTATTTAGAAATTAGTGACTTTTTGAGTATACAAGTGTAGAGCACTATGGTTAAACAACACACATATATATATATATATATATAACTGCAGATAATGTTTGGACATTAAAGAGATGGGTTGGATTATTTCAGGTGGTGTTGTTTGAAATATGTATTGGTAGTCAGTGTATTACCTACAGTAAATGGTCTCCTCCAGTTTGTAGAAGCAGCAGAATGAATTTTAGCTGCCTGAAAATAAAATCAGTTTAAGTGTATGCTATATTTTAAATATTAACACCACTTTACCTTGCTGTAAGACAGCCTTTTCTGCCATTATGTAAGCCAAATATGCCACTGCCACTGCCTCGAGTGGTGAGCGGATGGAGTGATATTTGGCTCACTTGAATTTCTTCTTAGATGTACGTCATGTAGTCCCACTTCAAATAATCCAAACCGTCCCTTTAAGTTAAATGGGCATATCTACGACTTGTTTACCTTTTTGCAAAAGAAAAGGCTAGCGAGTTAGAGCCGATATCAAACAAAAAGTAATGCCAGTGTCTGTCAAACATCAGCAAATTTGATGCTCATTTCCTCATTGCACAATTTGTGGGACATAAAAGTCATACTTGATGTTCATTAAATATCACAAAGGCGATGATTTTCATGTAGCCTCTGCCCACTGCCTTCAACACAGTGGGAAAGATGTATTACAAGCTTTTACTTTAGATCAGTGCCCTGAAAAATGGAGAGCGTGTACTGTAGTTTTATTCTGCTTTCTCACTGTGAACTTTGATGTCCTGTTTCCCAGTTGTTTCAGCCCTAAAGCTTATATATATATACATATATATTCTTCATCCAGAATGACAAAAAATAAAAGACTTTAGGCAGAAACACACTGTATGCATAGTCACATTCTCACTAGGTCTTTCTGCTTTATACTCCTTATGAGAATTGTGCGGTTTCCTTCAATGTGGTGCTAACCTTCTATACCAGACTATGGTTAAGTGTTTGTCTGTGCAACATCTTTATGAATATCACCTTCTTGAATGTGCTGCTGTCTTTTACCGCCTCTCTGTTTAACCTCTGGAATAAAAACTATCCCTTTGTGAAGCAACTACTGTGTGGGTCCTCTCCTCTCTATTGTCTGTTTGTGTGTCTAATCTTTATTTTTCAGCTTCCATGTAGACTGTAGTTGGTCATAAATGGGTCAAAACTGTCTCAAAGTCAAACCCCTCTCCTGTTAGATTGGATCAGACTGTTCTGTCCAACTCCTCTGTGACTACAGGTCAGATATGTCTTCCTGTGGCCAGTTTCCTCCCTTTGTTCTTTGTATTTATGTCCCTTCATCTGGTTAACAGGCCTCAGCTGCCCAGACTTTCAAGCCAGTGGACCCAGTTCAGCGAGTTGGTCCAGAATGCCTTTCCCCATGCGTTCTGGGCGTGTGGGGAGAGGGTGCCGAACTCTAACAATCACTCATCACCCTGCAGAGACCCGCACAGAGGTTAGCTGACCCTTGCTAGCTCACTCACAGAGAGCCAGTTCTCCTCATTTCTTGTATTATCAACTTAACATACACATGATTTATGAAGTATCACTGTAATGTCTTGTTTCTGTCACAGGCTACTAAAGACTTGGGGCCTGAACACATCCTTTCCTCCATCAAATTTAGCAAGTGAGTAGATATCTTGTCTAAGACTGGGTTGCACCTACAAAGATTAATTTAATCTAAAACGAGCTCTAATCAGAGTTTAGCAAAACTAAAAAAAAAATTAAAATGAGTAAATCCAGATATAGACTTAAGAAGAGCTACATATTTTGCTAGCTAACTAAAATGTTAACAAAACATAACATTGTTTGCCAGCAAGCTCATAAGTTAACAAGACATTAATTAGCTAAAAAGTTAGCCTAGTTAGCCTTCTCGTGACAGCTCAGCAGAGGAGCTCCAGTTTTTCCTTTGAGGAAAAATGTGTTGGCTGAATTAGCAGCTGGAGTGAAACAAAGAAGAGATGCATGATAAAACTCAACTGAGTTGAGTCTGTTTTTTAACTTTGGCCAAGGAACTTTATTATTTTGCTCATCCCATCTCGAAAAGCCATTTTACAAGTTGACCTCGAGTGTAAGTTTAAAGTTAACACTGAATCACATTTTCTTCTATTTTAAAAGTTTGTTGCAACAGAATTAATAGTTTGACCATAATTCAGTTGGGTTTATAAATTAATCCTTGTTGGTGCATCACAGCCTACATGTCTTAATAACACTTTTAAAATTTTACAGTTATCATTATTAAGTTAAAAACAAGGGTTGGAATTCACAATAGGAATAAAATCCATATTGAAAAAAGTGCACAATAATGTAAAACGTCATGGATAAAAAGGCTACGCATCTGTATTGTCACTATAGAATATTGTGTATTAGGGACATTAGCCCTGTCACTGCTATGATTTATCAGTCTGGGGTCATAAATATTAACCTCTCTGTTGCCTGCCCAGGTGTGAGCTGCAACCTCATATGAGCCGCATCCCCGTCCGGAGGGTGGGGTCAACTGAAACCCCTCCTACACATGACAGTAAAACTTCCCCCACCAGCATTAATCCACTCTCGTCCGGGGAAAAGGATGACTCAGCCACCATGAAGGTCTGGAAGCTGATTAGACCTGGTCTCCATCGACACCTGTCACTGTCAGGCATGTAGACATACAACTACTGGACAGAGAATTAATGCCATGTGACATTCTAGTACCACTAGCAAATAAAAAAATCACTTATCCAGTGAAATATCCATCCATTTGATGGGTTGCCTCAAAATTTTGTACAGATTCAAGATCCCCAACACTAGTCAACACTTATTTCCTGAAGCCTCACAATGAGGTGGACACTTCTGGTTCTGAGTTAAATAGGTATTTATTGAATGGATTGCCATGAAATTTGGTACATCTGTTCACATCATTGCACATGTACCAAGTTAACATCACTTATATTTCACTGGACAGGTTTATCGGGGAAAGAGGGTGTCATACAATCAGCCTCTAAAGCACTAATGAAGAAGAGCTCAGACAGGAGTCTCCACTACCAAGGAAACACAATTATAGAAACAGCAGAGACGGACGAAACTCTGCAGCAGGTGATACACACACACACACGCACACACAGATCCACAGTAGGGCTGCAAATAACAGTTATTTTCATTATTAATTAATCTGTCAATAATTTTCTTTATTAATCAACTAGTTGTTTGGTACAGAAAATATATGAAAAATGTGAAGTCCTAAAATGTCCTAAAATGTCTTGTTTTGTCCACAACACAAAGATGTTCGGTTTATTGTCATAGAGGACTAAAGCCACAAGAAAAGCAGAGAAGCTGAAATCAGAGAATTTGGACATTTTATTTCTAAATGTCTCAACACCATTGACTATCAAATTATTTGACGATCAACTAATAGATTAATTGGCTAATCATTGCAGCTCTAATACACACACTGTGTGTCAGATAGCATTAATGCACAGAGAGAGAAAAACTGAACATAACTGAATGAAATCAATAAAACTTTGACCAGGCGGTGTGATGTTGTCTTTGAAGGTTGAGGAAACTCCGGTGATGCCTCTGCCTGAGACTGTGAACATGTGTGAGACAGTGACCCTGTGTGGAGAAGCCTAGGAACTGCACATAAGAGGGACCACGTGTGTGAACTGTATGTCTGTATTCGCGTACTGTGAGTGTAAATGACCATATTAAGTTCGAAAGCATTTAAAACCAGGATACAGGAGGGGACAGGGTCACAGGAGGATTATTTCGTCGATTCTAATGTGCAATACGTAATTTTTAATATTATTTGGATTATCAAGAGGACGCATGGTGTTTTCAACCTGTGCTGCTCAACATAGTCATACCTAATGTAGGAGCTGGCCAGTGTAACCACTGAGCGGCTTTACTGGAGCAGGTGGGCGTTAAGTGCCTTGCTCAATGAAACCACAGCAGTGGCTGAGATAAGGGAGATATACAAACTTTCCAACTGATTAAGAATCCATAGACTTGAAATATCATTTAACAGTTCAGCTAAAATTACTGTACCAACCTGTATACATATGTTTTTGTCATTGGTTAGTCTTGTCCTCCTGCTCTCCCATCCCCAAAACTTGTTAAATGCACTCTGACCAACACTGTTATGCACTGAGAAGTATTTATATCACAGTCAGCCACTTGTACTGTTACAGCAAAGGGTTGATTTTCACACAGACTGACGAGCACGGCAGCACCTTTATGACCTCCTCATTTCCATTGTGAGTTTAGAGACAAATGTGTGAGTGGTGTGTATTTATTGTAACTATTCCAGAAGTTATTTGTGCTGTGTGTACAGTGTAGTGCCTATAAAAGCTGTTTGCCTTCTGATGGACTTTTTCATTTTTTTTGACAGTTTGAAAGAAACTGAAATTTAGTGAAAGGCAAATATGAAACAATAATTAATTGCACAATATTAAACTTTTCTTTATCTTTAACTCACCTACATTTCCGCCAATGCAGCCAGTTGTTTTTAGAATTCTCATATTGAAAGAGACGACCTGTGTGTGAGCCTCATGTGGCAACTGATTTTGGGATAAATATTTCAGGGTTTCTACAAGTTAAATTTAAGACTTTTCAAGAAGTATGAATGCAGTTTAAGAACTATTTCACCACAGAACAAAGTACAGAGGTTTTGGTAATGACAGAATCAGTGAACATTGGAGTTGGAGTAGTTAACGTTAGCACTGAGTGGATCCATGTTGGTTTCGTTTCAGTTTTTACGGTGTGATCAGCACATTTTCCCCACAAACACATTTGAAAGCGAGACTGAAGTAACTGAATGTAACTTCATAATAGTAATGTTAACTTTGTATTTCATTTGTAAGAATTGTCAAACTTAAGACATTTTAAGGCCTCTAATTCAAATTATCTGATTTTTAGAGTGTTTTTTTTTTTTTTTTTTTTACTGGAAACCCAGTATTTGTAACTAGAAGATCCAAAGTTAGAGAGAACAACAAGTTTACTGAAAAATACCAATCAAGGAAATTTAACCAAACAAACAAAAAAAATAATCCAGATTCTGAATAATTCTTGGTGTAAAGTACGGAGAGTTATTAAAACAATATTGTAGCTACTGTAGCCTGGGGGAGTATAAAGTAAGAGACTTGAGACTTCAACCCAACAGACCAGAAATTCAATAGCTGCTCTGAGCAGGTCCAAAAAGAGCAGGGGAGTGATTTTTTTCCTCTCCTTTATCTTTGGCACATTTGTCCAGAAACTGGATATATATACGTAGCTTCTAGTTACCCACTCTCACTCACCCCCAGATTTATCTTCTCCCTTTTCTCTACCTCGCCTGTCCAGGTGGAAGGGGTTGTTGTGCGTTCATGTGCTCCTCCAGTTTCTGAGATAGGAAGTCGTAATTCTGACTTTGGTTTCTTCGTGTGCTTTTAAGTCATAAATTGGAGAAAACATTGATGCTGCTTAGAGTAGAGGGTACTAAGAGTAGAGGACTTGTTTCAGGATTAATGCTAATACATAACATTTCAAATTAATGTAGGTCACAGTAACTAATGGTTACAGTATGTTACAAATTCCATGTGAGCAAAAATGTGAATTAATAAAAAGTTATCAACCAAACATTTTCTCTCATCCACCATATATATATATATATGCATATATGACGTCAACAAACTGCAAGACAGCAATTTGTGTAACAAAATTTTCTCTTTTCAGACTTTCCTAGTTGTTGTTCTGATGTGAGGGGCCATTTGGGTGAATTTTCCCAGTCGGAAAAACATTTTTACCATTATTCCAACATATCATGAATGCACTATTATTCCATGCATTTTATTTTCCTTTCTACCACAATATGTCCCAGTGAGGGAAGACATCTCATGGCATCTCATGGTACTGGTTTGTGGAAATTGAGGAAGAATATGACTGTCCGTAACTGTTACATGGTTTATCTATTTCCCACTCAGACTTACAGTCAGTTACACTGGTGGCTTTTAAACATGAGTACAAAGTCAGACCTAAAACAGTGACTAATTGCTGAAATTGTTGCCAAGGGGCATCTAAGAGATTCTTTTACATTTGAGGGTTCAGTCTGGTGATCAAGTCCAAAGGTTGGCCTGATACTTTTATACACACTGTATCTGTATGGAACACACTTTTCCTGTCACATTCCTTTAGAGCTTTTTGCTCCACGGAACACCAATATAGGAACATACCCTTTATTATCTTACATATATATATATTCATATGATATAAATATTTTGTGTAAGGGAAACTGTCTTTTTAAATGTAAGAAGCATATCTTTAACCCAGTGACTGAGTTTTACCAAATTAATTATACTGTGACTGGTATAATACTGTGTTGGAACAAACTTGAAGTATAAATAAATGAACCTGAAAAAATGTTCATGTCCATGTTTGTTACTTTTTAAGATAGTAATTATGAGAATGTGTCCAGTGTGCGTGCAGAATAACTTAAGAATTTATTGACACTTTAATGTAAATGGCATTCACATATTTTTATTACAAAAAACACTACTGTGCAATTTTACAAAGAAATTCATCTCTTGGACAGAGACCCGGAGGAGGGGAATGTTGTTGCCATGGTGGTGGGAGTCCCATCTCACCTGTGGGGAGAAAAGAATTTAAGAGGGTTCACAGATGTTAAACATTAGAAAGAGGAGTCATTTTTGTAGATGAATGTGCTTCATTTTTTAAACAGGACTATGAGAGTCACTAGCAAACATTTAAAGGATTCCTCCACATGTTAACTGACTGGAACAACTTAACTGCTTCTCCATGTGCCATGATTACTGTTAACTCTGTATGCTGTACACCAACAAAACAACTACATTAGCTGTAACGAGTTAAACCTTGACTTTGTTCAAAGTCACAGTGGAACATGACCAACAGTGATGACCACTAAAAAAAAAGACAAAGTGACGAAAAATTTTAGTCCAACATAAATTGCACTCACCTCTCCAATTATATTTGCAGACTCTACTCTTGCTTCTTGGGGTTATTGACAGCAACGTAGTGATATAACACAACCAGCAGGAATAATGACACGCCAAGCATGTTGGCAAATATGGCCAGCTGCACGTCTGTCACCATTCTGCAAAGGTGAAAGAAATTGAGGCCTATTAGTGCAAGCAAGTTAAAGTCTTACAATAAAAGCATGTTAGGCCATTAGTAATAAACCATTAAAGGATCATAACAGTGTTTTTGCGCTTTAGCCATTTACTATAAAGTCATGTTTACAAGTTTGCATCATCCCTGTCCCTGTCTAGATATATGGATGTATCTTATGAGCTTCCAGTGGTTTGTTTACATTCACTTAAGTTATTACTGAAACTTTTTAATTGGTTGTAAAAACCGTTCATGAGATGATTGGCTATTTCTTTACAGTTTTTCTTAAAAACTCCTTGAAATCAGATGAAACGAGCTTGTGTTTGAAGTGAATAACATGTTAGCCAGTTAGAAGCAGGAGTTTTTTATTTACGTCATTTCATTTTTTATTTACTTTGTGGTTGGTGGAAACACCACTGCTTTTATCCTCGAGGGCCTACAAAATCAACACAATATGAAAATTCCTTGTAGTAGCTTTAAGTCAAGTGTTACACATGACTATCAGCTATGGATTATTAAATCATCATCATCTTTGCTCACTGCATCTTAGCCCTTTTTACCCTCAGGTGTGTATAAACTACAGATTAGCTATATGAACTTATTTTTAAAGTGCAAAAATGTGAAATTATCGGTTATCTTTTCGGTGTTGGTCATGAGAAGCAGGTGCTTAGTTATCGACATGGGCTAAAAAAATCCATACTGACTCTAAATTTCATGTCTGCCTGGAAAGTGGGATGAATGCATTCAAACCCCTCTTACTAATAACTAGATTCTACACGTCAGTAATTTACATGAATCAGTTAATCATCACAATAGTAGATCCCAAATGTTCCCTGTTAGCTAATCAGTCTGTCTAATAGAGGTAAATTTTGATAATCGACCATAAATCTGTACAACGTTAACCTAGCTAGCTAGTTAGCTAGCCTAGCTAACTAGTAGAACCGATAATGGATATCATACCCAATATAGGAGACGCTCCATACTAAGTTACAAAATTTTACATGCTTAAACCTATTAAAATGCAGTTTAACAGATATTATTACTTACATTATGCTTTCGCTTGGGGTTTCTCAGTTCGAGCGATGTTTCAGCTGCACACAAGCAGGTCTACCTCTCTTCCTGTCAGAGGGGAAAGCCACGTCACATTTAACACCACCATAGAAATAGCTTTAATAGAGCAGGGCTCTGTTCTCAATTAACAAAATAAAACCAAGATACGACACCTCAACAACCACTATCCGCATTTTTTTTTCAAGTAACACCATAACTAATTAAAATCATGTCATTTTGGATCATTTAACAAATTTCCATGCTGTTTTTGCACGTCTTTTATCGCTGCCCTCCAAGCCAGACGGGGGCAGTAGTGAGCTCCAGTAGACTAGATGTTTGCACCCTGTAGGAGTGGCCCAAATGTTTCGACATCACCTCACCCGGCGTGAACGACAGCGGCCAAGGTAGATGGTACTTCAACTCGGCAGCTAACGTAGGGGATTTGCATTTCCAAGAAGAGATACCCATTTATCTCACTGTGGAGCCAGACTGTACCACCATGGCTCTTTACGAATATGTCACTCAGGAGCAGCTTGCGGGCTTCGACAAATACAAGGTATGATTAATAGATTGTATTAGCATGCTAGCAGATAGCCACTGAGCCGACTGTATGTATATGTATGTGTGCGTGCGTGTGTGAGTGCGTGCGTGTTTGAGTTTCACAGCTAGCTGTCACGATCTGCAGGGTGCTTCCCTGGCAAAAAAAAAGTGTGTGAAGGTAGCCAGAGTTATGACACCATATGCTGGTCAATTTCCCCTACAAAATAAAAGCGTGATCTTTATACGGTTAGTATAATTTGTAATGAGATCTTGTATCCTGCTATGACTATGAAGTTGATGTTTATGTTTATTGTCTCTTCACCAGCTCTGGATTAGATAGGGTTCAATTCATCAATTGGGACAAGATTATTATAGCTTGCTAAAATTAAACCTAGAACTACATGTGAACAAATTGATCAGGTATTGGTGCATATGTTTATTGTGATGCCAACATTATTGTCACATGATCACAGAGTATAATTTGTATTGTCATACCTAAAAACGAAACAGAAAGGAGCAAATTCATTGTGGAAACGGAATGAAATTAAACCCAATAAAAATGAAAGACTAATGTAAAACATAATACTGTAATAACTCTGGTCTGGCATCAGTCATTATTAAGTCACTCTTGGAAACAGGACGAATTTACTCACTCTGACAAGGTTGCATTTCTGTCTGCCCCCAGAATATAAGTATTATACACGCTATTATAAGCCTGGTGAATAGATAACAACAAATAATACGCAGGCATATTAAATGTGCTTCTCAAATATCAGAGTGATAAATATTGGCGGATACTACTGCGTTATTTTGAAAGTATTGGCCGGAAGCCGTATCGTTTACCACGTCGTACTTGACACTGGCGCAAACGTGCTAATAGTTAGCTAGCTACTCTGTCTCTACGGCACTGCTTGCCTTTGAAATGAGGCGTTATTTTGTATTTTTACTCATTTTAGACATCCGCTGTCTGTCTGCTCTATGTATGACTGACCAGTTCGTTAATATTTGCTAATATAACAACCACAGAAGAGAAAGAATACCAGGTAGCTAGCTGCTGTAATAGATCAGTAAGGGGAAACCTCTCAACTTGAACCAGCTCACTGGTGTAAATCCCCGACCATAAACAGCCTCTGACGAGTGAAACCGCCTTTATAAGAATTCCAGCGGTCACATAATTTCATTTTTGACGTTTAGTACCACCCTTTCTCCATGTTACATAAACCTTTTGGTGTTTATTTAATTCCCATAAAGATGAGCATCAGTATGGCAATACAAATACAAGGAGTCCGTTGTCTTGTCACTGGACATGGAGGACTGTAGAAAACAGGAGTGGCACTTATTCAAGGATGTAACAACACAACTTTAATGCTTTTGTTAAACTTGCCCAGTTGGCCAAAAGCTACTTCAGTTTTTACTTGGCACTATAAATGTTGTTATTTATTGGTGACTGACACATAGCAACAAAGACTAAAGGTAATTGTCAGGTGATCTTTATTTAAAGGTCCATTGTGTAAGACTGGTGCCAAGTCCCATGGATCTGGACTGGCCCTAGAGGCTCCTAAATCCCTTAGGTTTAAACAGTCTGATTTGAAATGTTTTAATAAGATAAGAAGTGTCCCTTTGTTTAACAACAGGCATAACCAATGGATGGGCTAATTAGCCTGCCAGTAATATACTGTATGTTTTCATAAGTGTATAATTACCAGAAAATATGAATTGTGGTTTTGTTAGCCTAGAACGACTTGCTTATATAGGGAGTGGATCCTCTTATATGGAGGCCACCACATTGAACTGCCATGTCTCTATAGTCGTCTAGAATGGACAAACCACACACTGGCTTTAGAGAGGGCTCTTTTGTGAGTTTTGTGTCCATCTAAGGTTTTCCTACACGCTTGAAAAGTGAAGGAGAGTTGAGTGTTTGCAAATCTACAAGCTTGGAGTGAGATGCTACGGGTCCTGTAAGTAAAGGAAACAGAACAAGGGGACAGTGATGCAAAGCAACATTCTTGCATTTTGTATGACAATCCCACATCCTTCTTCATATACATAGACTCTGTTAACAGTGAATGAATGAAAAAAAAAACAGGCTATAGCAGATGCTTCACAAATATAAAACCAATGAAACCATACAAATGCAAATCTTAATTATAATTGTTATCAGTTGGAAACTACTGGCCCCTCAATGCTATAGCAGTTTTCACTGGATTTCTGCTGAAAGGTTGCTCTTCCTGTCCATTTTGATGTGCTTCATGGCACTAAGGAAGCCATGCTCACAGGTCATGGTGGAGAGTGGGAGCACGAGAATGAGCTCAATCACCATCAGCAGGTTGGAGCAACAATACTGAAGACATAATGTGTTGAATTCTTTTTTAACTGCATATCGCAACAGTTCTTAGTAACTTACTAGCCACATGTGGCATTCAGGCAATCCTTATCTTTGATCCCTGACAAGACGATTAAGTTTTGATAAGGAGGATGTCATTTGAAGAGGTGGCAGTATCAGTATAGCACATGGTGTATCCATGAAGTTTACAGACAAGCAACACAAGTGATTATAGCTTAGACTTACCAATAGCAGCATACCCTTAATTCACATTATTTAAACCTGTATGTTGCAACAGTTCTTAGTCAAAAGATTCCTTTAGTTATAACATTTTCCTGGTCATATCCTTAAATGACACAAGTGAAGGTCATTCAGGCTCATTCTCTAATACCTCCCCTGTTGATTACTGTGTGAAACTGCTCCCCTGAGCTGTTTATCATCACAGACCCTTTTCCTATAATTGCCTTTTAAGTGGCTCACTCCATGCATTAGCCTCGAGCATCCATTGTGGCTGGAGGAGAGCAGGGGATGACAAATGTGAGTGAATGAAAGGACTGTGGCTCTCTTCACGCAGTGTTTGTGTTCTTGGAAGGTGCACAGACACAAGGATGCACGTGGAAAACACATGAGAGCAAAAGATTGTTCCACCAATCGTGGTTTTCACGCTGCATCGTTTTGCCTCCGTCGCCTTCCTCGCTGCGTAACTGGTGTCTCTGTGAGGATGCATGTAGAGTCGTGTTTGTACAAGATGAGAGCGTGTATCAGGGTTGCAGTGTCTGCTTTTGCACATGTGTTGATGATGAGTCACGGTTGCTGAGGAACACATTGTCTTGACATTTCACAACATCATGACTTTGTCCACAGTGGACATTCTGATAAGTGTTTTGGTATCAGTATGCCTATAATCTGTGACATTAGATTCTTTATAATGGATTAGATGTTTAATTGTGCAGAAGCAGTGCAAGCTTGTGTACATATGAGAAGTGCAGTGAGGTAGCTTTAATTTGAGGGAAGCACAATTCATCAAAATTTTATCGAAATTGCAATATGGCTTTCTGCAATTTTCAAATCACAGGAGGTGCAATATTTGTTAAAGGCAAAATGTGAGTAAAAAAACATAAATTAATGAATGTTGTGAGGCAGAAATGTCCTGTCCTACAAATGAGATTCTACAGACTTAAAAAAAAAGATCTTTATTTGGAACAAATCCCTGCAAAAAATCACACCATAGTCATTTTAACATGTTTAGTGCTAACACATGTTGTACTGGTTAATTTGAGCTGCAGAGAGTCTGCTGCTCCTGTGAGAACAATGCTACTAAAAATCAATAATGAAACCATTTGTAATCACCTGAAAATATAGAACCAGCCCTCTTTCAAGTGATCCAGGAGTGAGAATTAGATCAAAATCTAAAACTCAAAATCACAGAAAACAGCCCCAATAGAAGACTGACATCAGAGAGGCAGTATTTACTCTGAATTGGAGGGCTTAGCATAATAAAACACATAGAAAGCTGCCTTGCACACTCATTAAGGGGAGAATTTGGACTATTTAAAGTGGGGTTATATGCTTTACTTCTCCGTAGTCAGTGTATTACCCACAGTAGATGGTGGTCAGCACAACCCCAGTTTGGAGAAGCAGAGAGGGGCAACAGCATGGAGTCTAAGAAATATACTGCTGTGGACAACTGCTTAATAAAATCTGACAGAATATCTGTTATAAGTTTGCTCTGTGAGGTAAAATGACTGATTTCGCCCGTGGAGTTTAGTTTGAAGTGAGTGATATTTGCCTTATTTAATGGTGATTTCCCATCGGCAGCAAGGTAAAGTGATGAAAATATTCTCTTTTTTTTCTGTAGAGCTTTCTTAAGTGGCTAGAATACCTTTTATTGCTGGCCCTGTCCACAGCAGTTCATTGCTCAGCTTCATTGTGGGTACTCCTTCATGCTTCTCCGAACTGGGGGCCTTAAAGCTGGTATCTACTGTAGCTAATACACTCACTATGAATAAGTACCTCATACAACCTCACTGCAAATAATTTAAACTATCCCTTTGAACTGTATGAACACCAGAGAGGGCACATTACACTGTAGCACACAGACATGTTTGTCATGCCTGGATAAAGTAACAGAGAGCAGCATCGGGTTTGTTTTGATCTGCATGATGACACGCTGCCAATGTTACCCTGTAAACAAGTTACACACAAGTCCATATGGCCTTTTTTTGACATGCTTTAATTTCCGTGCAGTGAAATTAAATGAATCAGATATGTTTTAATGCAGCTGTTTGTTTTTGAATATCACATCCTGACTGATTGAATTGTCTCTTTGCAGTACAGCGCAGTCGACTCAAATCCCCTGTCCGTCTACGTCATGCACCCTTTCTGGAACTCTGTGGTAAAGGTGAGAGAGACTTGGTCTGTGTGTGTCTGTGTCTGTGTCTGTGTCTGTGTCTGTGTCTGTTTCTGTGTCTGTTTCTGTGTCTGTGTCTGTGTGTGTGTGTGTGTGTGTGTGTGTGTGTGTGTGTGAGAGTGTGAGTGTGTACATCATTAATGAGGTTTCCAACCGTCTGCTCTGATACAGTGACAGGACTGAATGCCTGCGTGTCAGAACACATCAGTCTCTGGTTGTGAGAGTTTGTTCTGGTCTTTGGAGATACTGTATTGTTTCTCAGATACTGTTCATTGACGTGAACATGAGTTCCTTGTAAACAATAATGATAAGGCATTACCACGATAATTTACTTATCTACATAAAACCTTTACTTTTATGTTCATTTCTGCCTGAGAAAAACCTAATATTAAAGGGATAGTTTGAATTATTTGAAGTAGAGTTCAATGAAGTACTTAGCCATATTCAGCATATCAGCTACAGTAGATGGCAGTCAGCACGTCCCAAGTTTATAGAAGCAGCAGGTACCAGTGTAGGAGCCTAAGCAATGTACTGCTGTGGCCAGGGTCAGCAGCGAAACACACTATATTTTAGCCACCTATATTCATAACATTTTCACCACTTTATGCTTTTAATAAGCATAATTCTTTGTCAGAAAACTGCCATTACATGAGCCAAATATCACTCACTCCAAACTGACCAAACCCCTTTGTCAAAATCAGTAATTTTACCTTGCAGAACACAGGAGTTACTGATCTACTGCTGCCTCAATCAGTTCGTGTGTTTGTGTTATTGTGTGACTTTGGTGTTTTAAAAGGTTTGCCCTGATTCACCAAAGTCACATAACAGTTCAAACTAACTAACCAATCGAGCCAGCGGTAGACCAGCAACTCCAGAGTTCTGCAAGGCAAAATTACTGTTTTTGCAAATGGAGTTTGGTTGAGCAAGATACAGCAATATTTGGTTTGATGGCAACACAATCCCTCTTAAAAAAATCCAAACTCTCCCTTTAATTTGACAGAACTCACATCCTTCTCCCTGAAATCATCTCTGCCTAACAGTTATGTAACTGTCCAAAAAATGTGACAAGAATAATTACTGTTGAGTTATTTTAATCACTATTATGATGAGAAGACTCTATTTAAGATCCAAGTGACGTGTTAATTAACTGTTACTATCTTTTTGTCTCTGTCCATCTCTTTCTCAGTTTCTACCGACATGGTTGGCTCCAAACCTCATTACGTTTACAGGTTTTATGTTCCTTGTGTTGAATTTCCTTATGTTGGCCTTCTACGACTTTGACTTCAATGCCTCTGGTAGGTCCTCAGCGCTACTCCTTTTCACCTCAGTTTGTCTAGTGCGTGAGGGTGTATTGGTCATTTTATGTTTTATGTCAGAAAATGGTGAGAAACACCAGAGGCGTGTATTCTGGTGAGTTGGTTTATGAAAGGCAAAGTCCACCACTCACTGAAACATGACTGTCCAGGGTGACTCAGGGTAATCACTAACCCATTATACCCTACAAACATAAACACACACACACACACACACACACACACTGAGCTACTACTGAACATAAACAGACTGACACACTACTCTGTAAAAATACTGTACTCTATCATGCCTGTTTTCTCATAGAACTTTACACTCATAGATACACAAATAAAATGCATACACAGGCAGACATTATAATCACTGCAAAAACGGGCCAAAATGTCCCCACAAGACTATTTGCTGTCAGCAGTCAGGCCTTACACACATAGCTAAACTAACTATGCACACATGTTAATTGTTCTGCTCCTTAGCCGTTCTTATTCCATGTCGTTGTTCATGTGTTCCCTTATGTTTGAGATTAGATACTTTCTAACCAAACCTTGGGGAAATCTGAGTAAAAGTGAAAATACTCTCTGCTGATCTGTGGCTGTCTATGTGGCATGCTGCATATTTACATTATTTGTGTCTCAGCTGCAGGACATGAACACGTGCCTAGCTGGGTCTGGGTTGCTGCAGGGATCTTCAACTTCTTGGCCTATACACTCGGTGAGTCCTGACCTCTGTGAACCCTGTGTGTTGTTTTTCTCTGGCTCTATGAGAGGCTCCAGGGAAACTCTTCCTTATGGAATGTATTCTGTACAGTCACTCTGGGACTCAGTATACGGGGGAGGGTGTACTAGTCAAAATCACATGCTTTCCTCTTTACAATATAGTGCCCCACCAAAAATAAATTCGAGAGTGTTTTTTATTGTGTCCAGAGCAGCCACCCAGCGCAGCCAAAATGTTTACCGCAGTGTGAGAGTGCAAAGGCCAGAGTGAGCTTGGTGTCAAGGCAAGAAGTGTGGCGTGAGACTGAACGCACACTTCTAGACAGAGCTGCCTCTACGCCTGTACGTCACAGCCTGAGTCTTATAACTGTACCAAACCAGACATCTGCAACCAAATTAGTTGGAAAGAAAATGCGGCAACATCAGTGAATTTCATACATATGTGTGTGTGTGTGTGTGTGTGTGGGTGTGGGTGTGTGTGTGTGTACCTAGCTACAATCTTCTGGCAGTTATTTGGGAACGTAATAGCACACATAGTCAGAATGTCTCATACCTGTTAATAGATGGATTTTAAACTCTTTATTTACATAATAAGCATTTGTAGTCAGATGTCAAATATGGCCTGAAAAATTTAATGTCTTTAAAAACATAGACTTTTTAAACGGCAAATATTTAGGAACCCTGAATATACTGGTTTGTGAGGGGATTTCGTAGCAAAGAAACTGAAATGAAGGTATGGCTGCACAAAATAATGATGAAAAATGAAAATTCCATTGAAAAAATAAGCACTCATTAATCATGTTGCAATTTGAGTCAACATAACACAATATTATTTTTCTATATTTACAGTATCGTATTTATTTTGAACAAAATATAAAAAACACGATTAAGACTGACAAACACAGGATGTGATTTCAGAGTTAAGAACTTAAAAGACATCCAGTCTCTATCTATATGCAGCCCCATCAGTTGTGCACGGGACAAACTGTGATGTGTGGCTCCTTGTCTGTTGGATGTGTAAATACTCACCTACTTGCTGACACATTCATCATAAGAACTGACTAAGGTGATACAGTATGTGTCAAAGTTGTGTTGACAGCTTGTTCTGCTGCCCCCAAGTGGCGAAACACTTAATCAATGCATTTTAATAGTATGTGAAGTGGAGATGGTTGTTGTTGTTTAGAATCAGGATCCACCCCATTCCTTTAAGCAGGTTTAGTCACTTTAACCGAGTGGTGTCTATACAACAAGGTGCATGATGGGTGTTTGTACATGTGTTCTAAAAATAATCAAACCAGGACCGGTGCACCTGAATAATTCCCCCCTGTCCACAGGCAGTGTTTGTAGCATCACTTCACAAATATTAACTGAATCTTTGAGGCTCATAGGAAGTCGAATAGAAGTGCCAGAGGGAATCTTTTGTACGTGTTTATAACTTGCCCACTAAGTGTGCCGAGGTCACTTAGTTATATAGATTCCCTCAAATTTCCCCTGGGCAGTCAGTGACTCTAAAGTCCAATAAATCCACATTTATTTTACTGTTCTTCTGTGTTTGCGTGTTTGTTCATGTGTAGACATGAACTCCGTGAACCAGGCTGAAGTCAGTTAAAAGTGTTGCTCACCATTTTGTGAACCAATAAAATAAAACAACTTTCCATATGCTTCTTGTGAGGATGTGTTTGCAGAGTACTTCCACGTGTGTATGCACTGAGTGTTGTTCAGATCAGTTACTGTGACAGTGAATTCAGTGGTGGGAAGCAGGAATGTGGCTGTTTTCAAACACTGTGTGTACAGTTATGTGAGTGGGCAGCAACTTCGGCCGAGTGGAAAATCTTCAACACTTTGTATGTTTACGTGCTCCTATTTCAGTGTTCACATAAACGTGTACAGTATGTAATGATCTATGTCTTTATCTGTGTCTTTTTTTTTTTTGTCGTGTGTAGATGGTGTTGATGGTAAACAGGCTCGTCGCACCAACTCCTCCACGCCACTAGGGGAACTGTTTGACCATGGCCTGGACAGCTGGGCCTGCATCTTCTTCGTGGCCACCGTCTACTCTATATTTGGGCGTGAGGAAAGCGGCGTAGGCGTCACCACGCTGTACTACATCCTCTGGGTGGTGCTGTTCTCATTTATCCTGTCTCACTGGGAGAAATATAACACTGGCATCTTGTTTCTGCCCTGGGGATACGACATCAGCCAAGTGGTAAGCACACACACACACACACACATATTAACTTCACTGATTGTTTCAGCGTTCTTGCAGGTGCTGGAAATCCTTGAAAACACTTGAATTTTAATTACTATCAAGGTTTAAATAGTCATTGGATTCTGGATAATGTGCTTGAAACTGTAATTGCATCACTTTCATAATGATTATTTCCACTGCCTGACCAAATAGTTTGCTCTTTAGATAAAGAAATAAAGTGATTCAAATTTTGGCTCAGCTAGGCTATACAGGAGTCTACTTACGTTCATGTGATTTTTTTTTTTATAGCACAATAAATTTGATTTAATGTATTAAAAAAGTGAAATAAGCATTTAGAGTAGATGTACAAAAAGATGTAATTTACCACATCTGTAAGGTGCTGAATAAGTATGAAAATTCTTTAAAAGTGCTTTAGTTTGACTATTGAAAAGGTGTAGGAACCTCACCATTTGCTCAGCCCTCACCTCTGTTGCTATAGCAGTCAAGCTTTCTGTTCTCATTTGGCACATATGGAGTTTATTATGAATAGGGTTAGATTTACCATCAGACTTCATTGGTAATCAAACAAAATGCATCTTTGAATTGACAGGTACACAAAAACAGGAATCGCATTTCTAACAGACAGCTGTCAATGTGGTCTGCTGAAATGGCATTTGTTGCTAGCAGCTAGTTAGCATTAGCATCCTGAGGGCTTTTTTAATGTAACCTGTTATCGCACAGAATAACGTGGCGTTGAAAATAACTGTTCTCTACTAATGTTGGTAGTAAGCTAGTTAGCTGGACACGCTAATGTTTGCGTCTTATTCTAAGAGCAGGCGAATACAGTTTAAAAAAACAGCATCCAAATTCTTTATATGATGATTTTGGGTCTGGTCTCTATCCAGACCATCTCCGTCGTTTACTTGGTCACTGCTGTGGTCGGCGTGGAAACATGGTACCAGCCAATCCTGTGGCACTTCCTCTACAGAGACCTTTTCACATTCATGATCATCGGTGAGCACTGATTTTGATCACACTGTATGCATGCATTCACTCACTAAATGAAGCAGCTACAATAATTCACGCCTTTTGATTCCCAGCCTGTTCCTTCACCGTCACCTTACCCATGAGCCTCTACAATGTGCTGAAGTAAGTCAACTTTTTGTGACTTAAGTGTTTCATTATATATTATTATATCATGCAGCACTCTGAAGTCTTCATGTCTGTGTTTTTGCAGGGCTCACCGTAATAACACTCTGAAGCACAGCAGCTTGTATGAAGCCTTCCTGCCCTTCCTCTCTCCCGTCCTCCTCTTTGTCTTGTCCACAATCTGGGCAGTGTACTCTCCAACCAACATCATCGAGCTGCAGCCCAGAATCTACTACCTCATGGTGGGGACAGCCTTCGCTAACGTCACGGTGAGCGTCTGCTGATTTTACTCTTCATTTTCCCCAAATGTCTGTTCTCAGGTGTTAATGCACATTTATTCATGTGTGTATTTATTTTGCAGTGTAAGCTGATTGTGTGTCAGATGAGTAACACACGCTGCCAGCCGCTCAGTTGGCTGTTGCTGCCCATGACGCCGGTTGTGTTGATAGCGGTGAGCGGGGTGGTCGGCAACGAGACGCTGCTGCTGTATCTGTGGACAGCCTTTGTCATCCTATCACACATACACTACGGCGTATCAGTGGTAAGAACATAAGAGCACACACACACGGTACCTCTGTTGAATGAAAGAAATGAAAATGGTGTGTCAGCCGGTTAGTTAACATCTCCATCAGAAGGTGTATTTAAACTCTTCATTCAAGCAAAACCTTTACAATACAAAAACTAAACGTGAGTTAAAGGAACAGTTTGGATTATTTGGAGTGGGCTTGTATAAGGTACTTATTGATAATCTGGGTATTACCTGCAGTAGATGCCAGTTGACAAATCCTCACTTGGGAGTAGCAGCATGGAAGCTAAGCGATATACTGCTGTGGACAGAGGCAGCAACGAAATGTATTTTAGCCACTCAAAAAAATCAATATCATATAACCACAGTTATATTAGCCAAATATCTCTCTCTCCAAACCAGCCAAACTCCGTTAAGAAAATCAATCATTTTACCTCGCAAAACACTGGTCTACCGCTGCCTTGATCAGTTGGCTTCTTTGTGTTATTTGTGATGTTGGTGAATCCAAACTACCCTTTTAAAACACCAAAGTCACACAAACAAACTACATGGGCAAAGCAGCCATAGACCAACAATTCCTGTATTCTGCAAGGTAAAATTATGGATTTTTCCTTTGGTGTTTGATTGGTTTGGAGAGAACGATATTTGGCTTATATACCAGCTGTTTCCCTCTGGAAAAGGCTGCACACCTCTCTGCTTCTCCAAACCAGGGGCATGCCGACTGTCATCTGCTGTTGCTAATACACAGACTATAAATAAGTACTGTACCTCATACAGTCCCACTCCAAATAATCCAAACTATCCCTTTAATCTAAAACAGCACAGACAACTCTTTTATATGGTTGGTGGGGGGTGGAGGGGAGGTGTCTGTTTTCTTTTACAGTGAGAATATTTTAACAATTTTATTTGTCTTGGCTTGAAGATTAAAGACAGAACTACTTCTTGGTCCTGTGCTGCTAAATGTTGACAGTGACACACTTTTTTTTATTGTATCCACACATGAATTTGATGTTTGTTTTTTTTCATTGCTAGGTACAACAGCTCAGCGCACACTTCAACATCCTTGCCTTCTCCCTTAAAAAGCCCAACAGTGACTGACAGGAGGAGGAACGAATCGGCTTGAAAGAAGCTGAGGAGGTTTAGGCTCCTCCCCTCCTCGGCTTATCGACACTTCACTCTCATCACCACGGAAACGCATCCCCTCCCCTCCACCCATGAGGACACTGCAAGTGGAATGGACTGTGGCCCTTTTTTCCACTGCCCCCAAACACACACACACACACGCAAAACACACACGCTTGCACACACATTCCTAACCAACCAAACTCGGGTCTCTGCGATGGGGTGGGCCCAGGGGCTCTGGCTTCCGTCATTGGTGATTGGCTAACGTGGTTGAGCCAATGAGGTGCAATTGTTTCCTACGGAAATGTGCTTCAGTCAAGAGGACAGGAGCCACGCAAACACACATGCACACCTACACACATTATTCTGCTTTGGCGCAGATCATTTATATCTCGTGGCAGGTATTTCAGATACAAACACAGCCACACACACACACACACAGACACACACACAGACACACACACTTGCACTCACATAGTATTATGAATGTATGATATGCCTTGGGGAAATGCCATTTCAGTTTTATTATATTAACAGGAATGCCTCAAGTAGTGTTGTTTCAAACTTGACCAAACCTCTAAATTTTGGCCAGATGTGGCTCAAACATCCACAGCTGGGTCCAGACTTTAAAGGGGCAGTTCACTCCAAAAATGAAAAACACATATTTTTCCTCGTACCTGTAGCAATATTTAACAATCTGGACTGTTTTGGTGTGACTCGATGAGTTTTGGAGATATCACCTGTAGAGATGTCTGCCTTCTCTTGTAGGAACTACTTTCTTTCTGCAGTAGAATCTACTGGAACTTCTTTGTTTCTACGAGAAAGAAAGTACAGTAATATTAGACAGAAGGCAGACAGCTCTACAACAATCTCCAATCTCAGCAACTCACACCAAAACTATCTAGATGAATAAATAGCACTACTACGGGTAAGAGGAAATTTTTTTTTATTTTGTGGTGAACTGCACCTGTCAAGGTTCAGTCACCTTTTTATCATAGATTGATTTTCAGTTGGAAATCTCAGTGATAAATGTTAATAGCTATATATAGTAAAATGTATGTGTGAAGGGGTTTGGGGCATTTTATTTTCAAACTGAAATGAAACTTTAAAGAATGATTACTCCTGTAAAACATTGTATAAATCTCCCTCTAATTAACTCCACACTCTGCTCTGCAGTTGTCATGAGTAAACAGAGTTGGATTTTTTTGACTAACCAGGGCAAGAATTGACCAGGGTGACCTCTGACCTTTTGAACTCTACTAACCTTCCACTTCGACCTCTGTCTGAGCACTGGCCTCCCGGCTCTCCCTCCCTACCCTTTGAGGTGTCGTGTCTTCATGCTGATTCGTTCGCTTTTTTTAATTTTTATACACAAACTTGGTTTTTTTTTTGGTTTTGTTTTGTTTTTTTTTGTCTGTTGCCATGGCAATGGTTTGTGGTTTTAGTTGCGCAGCGCTTGAATGAAGAGTGCGTTCAAAAACCGTCAACGGAGCGGACTCACTCTGAGGGAACAAGCCGTCGCACAGAACGCCACAAACACCACAACACCGCCTGGCGTCACACTCTCCTGCTCACACACACACACACACACACACACACACACACATATCTCGTTTTATACTGTCTGTCTGTCAGATAATTTATGTATTGTTGCGTCTGTCTTTTTCAGTCTGTTAAACACTGTTCTTCAGTGTGATTCAAACAATGCTTCCATGGTGAAGACGGATATTCAGTAGTGGCTGCTGACTGGACTTGGTCATCAAACTGGTTTTCACTTCAAGATTTGACAGGGCTTACTTATCATCTGTGTCACCTCTCAGTGCAAAAATCTGTTGTTTTCCTCGTGTTACAACAAAGACAGGTTGGTTGTAGTATGGAGGAAATATGTTCTTTTGTGTATAACTTGACCTTTTGGGATTTTTTTTGTCCTTGCTGTTGAAAAGTGACTAGGTTTGTCGATCTGCAAGGACCCCTGAGCTACTTTTTTCAAGCTTATTGAAACCTAAATGATAAATGTGGAGCCAAGACCAAGCAATGAAGTGTTCCACAAGTCTGTATTCTTCTCCACCAATATTTTAAAGGTACAATGTGTAAGAATTTCAGTTTCAAACGTTATAAAGTTAACTGAAATTTTCAACAGAACAGTTTTGGCATTATCGGTCAAAGATGCCTTCCCTGTCCCTGAACTCGCCGTGTCTTTGTCGTCCCTGGAATCAGAGTCCTGGTTGGAGCCACAGTAAATCGCCTTGGTACTGCATTCCCTGGCATCAAAGTGGCCTCTGTCGGTCTCTGCGTTTGTGTTCACCATAGTTCTTATCCACCAAGTGGAGCACAAAATAAATTGGTTTCAAACTACAGCGGTTTTGCTTGAAACTGGTGGAAGCAAACTGGCGCTCCGAGCTCCAAGCAGAATCAAGTCATCTAGAACCGGTAGCTGCATGACTAACTGTGCTAACTAGCTAACAGCAGCTATAGGTAGCAGCAGTTACTCTGGTGACATGCTGCCCCCTATTTGTTTGGGGTATGACTCTAACAGATGGACAATTCTTACATATTGCACCTTTAGCTGTAGTTCTCAACCAAACTAGCAAAACCCCACCAAACTTTGTGTGCTAAACTTTTAATGTCTGACAGTCAGTTTAACCACTGGTCCAATGTCTGGGTGTCAATGGTTCTGAGGGACAGTTGTTAAAATGGACCAGAATTACTGTTGGGAAAGCCTTGTACTTGCTTTGTGAACAAAACGTGCAAATGGGTTCAAATCATCTGAACGAACATGAATATTATTCATCTCATATACAGTAGATTGCTGAAATACAAGTGTGATGATACTTAATGATTAAAAGGTACATAGAAAACATTAGCTACACTGGGGATGAAATACTTGGATGTTTGTGGATTATTTTTACCACTTGTAGAAACATTTTGTACATAAACTGTTATTGAGCAACACTGAACATTTAGACCACAGCCTTGTAGTACTACCAGGACTGGGAGAAACAATGTAAGATCAAACTCTACTGCCATAAATACCCAGTGAAGTAGCTCATTTTAGTTTGCAGCACCTCTGCTCTGAAACTGGGGAAAGCTTATATGCAGTCATAAGCACATCATAACAGTAGTTTAAGTGAAGATGTTTGTAATGAAGCCCTGCATCTGTGACTTTGGAGATTGTAGTGACGTGAGAACAACTGTGACTGAGATTTCACCACCGAGACTGATTTTTCTGGTGGGTCCATGCACTGTCTGCAGATCCATGTGTACAAGTCTGTTAATGTATGTGTGTATACTCTGTATGTGTGGATATCTGTGTAAATACATATATTATTTCTTCATTTTTATTTTATTTTTTAAGCTACAAATGGGATTGTGTTCTGGTTGGCCGAATTTCTTTGTTTTCGTTTTGTTTTTTTTTTCTTTTTAGACCGGGGGATGATGCCAATCAGCTGCGTTCTTGTCAGTTCCAAACCCTGCAAAGACACAAAATTAACCGTACGTTTTTGAACAGTTGTCATCTCTGCTGCTCTACTGGCGGATTGGATCTGGTCTTTTCTCTGGGATAGTTTGGAGAGGGGATGTGCCCTGGGTGTGATGACCTCCACCCCAGGCTGCAAACACTACAAACAATGCTAAATACATCAAGGAATTTCATATAATAAAAGAATAATGTTAGCTGGGTGAGGAAAAATTGTGCCATTCAACAGAACAAACATCGGGCAGAAAATATCAGAACAAAACCATAAAACAAGTGAAATTCTCATCCAGCTGGCAGGAGATTACATCAGTTCATTTAAGATTCATTTTTACATTTTCTGAGATTATTTTCTGGGCATTTTTTGTAGTGTGCTCCTAAACTTCACTCGCCACTTTCTAGGAAAAACAGTCTTAATCCCCCCTGGATCAGTGAACCAAGCTGTTCAAATTGTGACTAAGTTGTTGTACAATGCTGCCCTGGCCGACACTCCAGGGCTTCAGTGTGGCTACTTGTGATGTTGTATTTAACCAGTGAAAGAAAGGACTGTCCAGAAACAAATAAAAGTGAATTTTCTTTAACCACTTCAAAGTGTCAGAGCCAGAAACCTGAACTTTTACAAGCTGAAGTTCTTTTAATATCCACTAGGGACCAGCGGAGAGCAGCTTATGTACCCGCTGCTTTGACCGGTTAAGTATTAGCATCTCAAGTTAAATTTCTCCATCACCTGTGCCGTGTTTGCATTCAAGACATGGCCTCAGGTCCTGTTTCCAGAGACTACTCTTTCACTTCATCCAGTTTTTCTCTGTTGTTTAAACAGATTTCACACACACATTCATTCATACACACTTGCACATGTACAAGAACATGCAGCAATACCTGCTCTAAACACAACACTCAGTAGTTTAAAAAAACGTTAAAACTATGCAGGAACATATTTTGATGCATACATATTCAAAGTAAGAGGCAACGTTTGTGTTTACATTTAAAATTAAGAAAATACAAATATAAGTAGAATGAAAACCTGAAAATATCAATGAAAAAAAAACTTTGCCATGCTCTTTTTTTTTAGATCTCTTGCACTTTCCATAGTTTGCTTATTGTAGGTTTTTATAGTACAGTACCTGGTTATTCTATAGCAATGAGAATATAAGGCAGTGACTTAGGCAGTCAGGCAAAAGATGAATTGTATTATTGTACTCACCTTCCTGGTGATCAGATCCAGAGACAGTCTGTACATCCAGCAAAGTTCAGGTGGACAGGAACCAAAGTTCAGTATCATCTGGTTGCAGAAATGACAGCAATGTTTCTCTCATTCTGTCTTGAGTTTGTGTTGCAGAGTAACTGCAGAATTGTTATTTCACTCAATAAATTAGTTATTAACATTTATAACTGCAGATTTTACAGATTATTAGAGCACAAGGAAATCATGAGAAGTATTTTTGACCATGTGACAACCTAGAAGCTGCTAATGGTTTATAACTGATCTATTATTAAATTATTCATTAACCATTAATAGCACGAGGTACAACTTGGAAATCTTTACAAAAATGTGTTAGTCAAGAACATTTTAACAGGCTGGGCTAACTGTTGTTAAAAAAATCTGCACTTTTTGTTTGTTTGTTTGTTGTTTGTTCTTGCCACAGTATTTTCAGAGTATGACGGTGTTTGACTGTGGCACCAAAAGTGATGAAAATCATTAAAAACAAGAAGAACGCACTCAGATCTCTGTCAGGCAACACGAAAAGATTGTGGATGTAACCCCTTTACAGTCACTGACATTCTGATTAGTAATTGAAGTACATATTTTTTCTCAGTAAATGTAGCAGATTACAATTACATTTATGTATTTATTAAATAGATGTGACTTGTTACTTCCCAACACTGCAGTTATTGATTACTTATGGTTCCTATCGGGAGGTTAAGACGAGTCATTAATCAGCAGTTGGGTTTTTAGGGTTTTTTTCAAAAAAACAACTACAAGAAGTCCTTGAGTCTACAGTCAAAACATGCATGAAAAATGTCAGGCTGATCCAGTTGATTAGCTGCAGACAAGCTCCAGCCTCATTGGTCACACACACAACCAATCACATGACAAAAAAATCTACACATAGTGGCTTTAAACCAAAGTACAAAATCAATTTAGCATACTGTGACTCAGCTGTAAGTTCACTGTACTCAAATTCCTTCAGTGATGAAACAAATTTTCTCCAAAACTTCATGGGCATAAGTCTTATCCAGTGTCATCTTTGAAAACTCTGAGGAGCTTGATAGAAAATTTATTGCTTTAACTACTGAGACAAACATCCCCGATTTTTTCTTTTGTTGAGCCAAGGACAGTCACTAGCATGTCATAGCTGCTTTTACTAGAGCAGCGATGGAAGCCAGCAAAGATTGAGGGGTTTAAGTGTAGCTTGTATTAATGAATCAGTAGCAAAACTCAAAAGACCAACACAGCCAGGTGCAGAGACTTTGTTGCTCTCAGTTCACCCTCCTGTAGATTCTGAACTTTTTCTCTTGTGCACCCTTCATAGACTTTCAGGCGGCCATGCGGCATAAAAATGCTGTGTATTTTAGTATACATCATATGAGCACTCACTGTGTAGTTCAACTTTAGTTTCAGCCACTTTCCTCCTAAATCCAAATCAGTTTATCTCTGAAGAACAACTTTTTGTCATTCACCTTCCCTTCACACCGTCTGATAGCAAATACAAAATACCACAAAAGTTACAGTTGTTATGTTTTGAGAAATTATTTAGTTTTATGGCTAAAACCTAACCTTTAACCTTTCTGCTTGCATCTCACCAGTTGTCCAGTCAGGTAAACTCATTCCCTCAGTCACCAGCAAACCTGCTCAGCTGCTGATCTAATGACGGTTCATCTACTGTACACAAATCAACATGATTCACAAGGAACATATATGGCAGTTTGGTAAATTCTTTGAGAGTGAATAACATGTTTTAAATGTTGTGCAGAACAGCTCGAGAGGTATGTATTTGAGAATTTAAAAACAACCTGCACTACATCGATCCTCCAGCAGATAGAGCTACAGAATCATAGTGGAGATGATACATGTCAGTCTGTTGTATGTTGATAGCTCCAGGCAGCAGTTTAGGACTCAAGAGTGGGGTGATGAAAGTTTCTGTATGCTTTTCTCTCCAAAAGGAGTTTCACAGGTAAAACAACAGTTGGCATTTTTACAGTCGTCTTCACAGTGTGAGCAACATGTGTGCTGAACTTAACACCTCTGACTCATGAGGCTCTGTTTTCTGTTACAGACTTCATTAGTTATTGATTGTCTCCTCGCCCGCAAGTTCGTCAGGCAGCAAAAACATGTGCATGTTTGCTTTTTATCATCTCAGCATTTTCACAGTGACTCTTAACACCCACAGAAATCGTAGAGGTTTGAGAGGGATTGAGCATTGGCTTTTGTAGAGAAATCAGAAATCCTACAGTAATCTTTAAGAGAAAGTGCCAGAGAACATCAAAGGAAGGAGCTATATTTGGAGTTTTCCTTTAATAATGTCCTGTATATCACTGAGTCAGTCATGTTTGAACGTGGAGGCCCTGCATGTCTGTCTTGGATTGGCTCCTCCATTGTTAAAGTGTAGGTGCTGAGTTCTGCCTGTCAAAACAGCTGGCAGCCGATCATGACGGTCGCTTATCTTGACAGGATCTTTTTTCATCCAGAAATATGACTCTGATCGAGCAATGATTCATCCAAACAATGTGCTGTAAGCAAGCCAGAGGCTTGCTCGTCCATTAAATATGTGATCCACCTCATTGTCTGCAAGCAGCCAAACGCAGTGGAGTGTCTTCTATGACTTAAGATGATACAATATACTAAGAAATGGAAATAAGAATTTTTTAATTATTCTGGCAAAACATATTTGTATCTGTACAGTTTGGATTCTCTCATTTCACTGTTATTTCTGCATTAAGTGCTTTGATACTTCCTGTACAGACAGGTATATACTGAATTTCAAACGAGTGTCACATTGTATAGAAATTAGAGAAATCTGATTTGTTTTTTTTTTTACTTTAGTAACTGCTCAAACCAACCCTATAGCATATCCATTTTCCAGCCGTTGATCCACCTGTCATGTTTAACTAAACTAACTTTTATTAATGGTCTGAAGCCCACATCCCCTTTAACTGGGGGGATTGAAAGATTCTCTTTTGCACTGGAAATAAAAACTCACTTTTATATACACAAGTATATAAAAACATCCCTCAGTTGCAGGGAATAATTTTGGTGCATGAAATCAGTGATTGATTAAAGCGATAGTTCACCCAAAAATGAAATTTCACTGAATATCTACTCACCCCTGTGCTGATGAGAGGATGGGTGAAGAGCTCCGGTAGTGAATGGTGACCGGTTTTAAAATGTAAAAAAAGACCACACAAAAAAAACACAAAATGTCTCCATACTGCTTGTGTAATCCACATTTGTAGTCCAAATGTCAACTGTAGCCTCTATATTACCTATATCAAAGTAATCATGGAGCTGACTTTTTTCTGAATAATAATGAACAACTTTGGATAGAAGAAATATCTGTTTCCATCATATTATTTGTTCTTTCCTGAATAACAAACTGAGGTGCATCTCCAACCATAATGCTCCGAACAGTCATATCATTGTTAAAGCAAGCCGCAAACCGATACTCAACACATATCCCTTTAAAAAGTTGGTACCACTTTCTAATCAAGTCTAATCTAAGTCAGCCTTCTAGAAGAATTTATGAGATGGAACTAATGACTTATTGATGGCTATTAAAACAGTTACTGACGCTTTGTAGATGCAGCTGGTGCTCATCTTCCACCAGCAACATCAATCCAGTTATTAATGATTTATTATGAACAGTTTTACTGCAGACTTGTTAAGATTGTTGTAACTTATTTTACAACATAAACCAATAGAAGTATTTTACGACATAAAAAAGTACTTTAGAGCATAAAATCAAATAACTAAATTGCAAAACGCATTACAACATGAAACCAAAACAGACAACAGTAGTATAATGAAATACAAAGACAATAAAAGTAGACATAATAGGCTAAAATTATTAGATAATATGTACAATAAAATGAGATGGAGCTGAATGAATTAAAATCAGGGGCAGCTATAAGATAAATGTGTGATTTGAGAGGCACAGGACACAGATTCATCTGAGCTGATCTTCTCAATAATTTATTAGCATGACTATTTTCAGGTGATTTACAAATGGCCTATTAAGAAGTGAGACACTCATGACTCTAATGCTGTATTTAGTAATGTGTACCTGCAGAATTTATGGCCACTGATAAATGAGAAACTATAAAAGAAATGTGCGACTAATACTTAGATATTAATGATTCATCAACAAGAGAAATCTTTCACAACCTGGAAACTTCAAAGTTGTTCTTATTAATGGCTTGTAACAGATCTATGAAGTATTAGTAAATGTCTTATGAACACTTTATAAAGGGAGCCTTACAATAAAGTCAGCTAGTAAGCTGTTAAATAACTTTTTAACAGTTAGCTCAATGCTTTTTAAAGCATTGAGCTAACTATTAAACCCCCAGTAGAGAAAAGAAACTGCCAGGGACAGCAATGTTTGTCTTGACCAAGTGGATTGTCCCATTCTCCTATTTAAAAAAAAAAAAAAAACGTATTCCATTAAAACAATTTGTAAGATGTTAATCACACTTTAACGTGAAATGTATCCAGTGTCATATTTGAAATCTTTGAGTGCTTGATAGAAGAACTAACCATCATTCCTGATAAATGCTCCTGTTTTCTGATAACTTCTTTTACAGTGTAAACCTGGTGGAGCTCCAAGTGTGGAGGTTAAGGACAGGTCCCATCATGTGCGGAGGTTAATGTGACACACTGTCCTTCTGCTCAGGCCGTCTTTTAGTGAATTAGCTGGTGTTGATCCTGGACTGACAGTTAATCAGAGGTGGTATCAATTAAACAGCGTTTGGCTCAGGTTGCTGCTCTGTGGCACTGGACGTTTTGTGCGCCGCTGACCCCCGTGACTCGCACACACACGCGCACGCACTGTCATGGCCGAGCAGCCGGAGACTAGTTAACCACCGCACCACCCTGGACCGCTCCCCCTGTGAGGTGAAACTCAATTATGGATGACCATCATTAGAAACCAGACACGCCGGAACACAGGCTTACCCAGACTGACACACACACACACACAAACACTGTGATGGGCATGGCGATTATTCTCAGAGACACCCAAGACTATTGAAGTGCTAATGGAGTAACACCATCCATTTCATTCCATAACCACTGCACCTGTAACCCCTGTGGCCTCCAGGTGACCAGCAGTAGACTTTTTCCATATCACTATCAACTATCATTATTAGCTAATTAAATTCAGCGTAAAATGATGATATTACTTCAAATTGATTATATTTCATGGCATTTTTCCATGTATTTTTTTTCAGAAAACTGACCTCTGGTTCACCGTACAATAACAATATGGTATTCCCATCCATTGTGCCTGTAGGTTGATGTCAGGGTCAGCTGCGTATTGGTTCATGCGCTTCAGCTCTTAATCCTCCATTTGTTCTATGAAAAAGCAAACACAAAGGACGCATCTCTCATCAGTCTTTAACACAGGGATTAAGATGCAATACATCAAATGATGGCATAGATGTTCATGTATCCACAATGTGCACACACAACCACATCCAATGAAGGTTTCAGCTTTCAGACTGGAATCTGGGTGTCATTTTCTGTGCATGTCTTTGCCGTCGCTCCATCCACATCTCTTTTATCTCTGCTCTCCTCCTTTCTCTTCGCTATGATAGTGGCATGACTCTAGGGACGGCAATGTTGGTCCACCACTTCAGTCCAGATCCCCATGACATTTTGTACATATATATGTATGTAAAATCATCATCAGGCCAATTAAGTGTTTGTTTAACATGATACAGAAGCCGTTTCTCAATACCAAGTACGGCAAGTTGAGACTCATGTACTTGGCTGTTCGGACTGAGCAAATTCTACTCCCCATTAATGTATTTTTTGAAATAAAATTAAATATGATATCAAACACAACCCTGTATCTTTTGGTTTACATGGAAAATGAATTATACCTCATGTTGCATGCATTCTGGGATACATGGCTGCCCCAAGTCCACACAAGTCACCACCTGATGCATCCTTGATAAAATGGCCAGGGCAAGAACACATCCGGGTATTTGACTGTACTTGGCGGACTTCTGAATTGGAACAATACTTGGACTGAGACTGATGACGTTTCTCAAGTACACAAGAACACAAGTACAGAGAAGAACGCACACTGAGACAGGGCTAGGATCTCAACTCATGCTAAACTTGAGTTCAAAGGCACACCTTCAGGAGGGTCGGTCCGCTACGCTAATCCCTGAAACCAGGCCAGCACGTGTATGGTAAAGGAGTATTAAGGAGGCTGACCTGAATACAAACAGACAATCTATCACAGACACAGTCATCCTTCCACTAGCATTGCTAGCTAGCTTACAGCTAGTCTGTACAGTTGGTAAATTGGCTGTTTGGGGCTGTTTGAATCCTTTTTGTTTGGATTCAAACGGTGTACAAGTGTGTCTGTTCTGAGGTTTCTCTAATAGGTTACTAGCTGAAGTAGACAAGAACCAAGTAGACATGTCCAGGCATGTTTTGTGTCTCCACTAATGCCAACAAATCTAATTAAACACACACATGCACGACTAACCCTGGTGACCACAACTGTCCGTCTCTATAGCTTCTTATCTAACGGGGCAAGACAGTGGCTGAAACTTTAATGCAACTTAACATACATGACGCCACATTAGCAACCAGCAGCAGAAGGAAGGGAACAGAGGACGTCAGTACAGCCAATAGAGATCAAAGGTGAGGATGTGTTTCAGGACAAGAGATGAAGGTTGGTGGAGAGGTGTGCTGAGGTAAACAGTGAAGCTGAATGTATAGTATTCACTAAGGCCGGACTGTTCAGAGAGAACAGCTCTGGATTACACAGTTATTGAAAACTTTGATTGACAGTTGACCTGATCGGTGGAAGAAGTTAAAAAAAACTGTAGGAAACTAGTGTCAGTGAATGGCATCAGAGCCACAGATTCATTTAAAGAGACAACATTTTGATCCCAGTTTTATTTGTGCTTGATCATAAGACCTCAGTGTCATTTATGACTTTGAGTCGGTGTGCAGATGTTACTTCCTCACTGAATTTACATGTGCTGGAAGTCCTACTAATGAGTACAAGAGGACTGGAAAATGTAGTAAAAATGCTTCAGTTTTCTCCATCAAAAGAGCTGAGAGTAATTTTAATATTCATGAGATTTAAAGATTAAGATTTATTATAGCTACATCCTTGGACATTCATCAATGAAGTCGACCATTACTTCTTATATTCCCTAGGAAACTGATAGTGGGCTTTTCATATGATTCTGTGCATCAGCACCACTGCAGAAGTAGACAAGGCCTTGACAACCTGCTGAAATCAGCATATGACAGTGCATTAATGTTATGCAACCACATGGTCAGGTCATGTTTCAAGTCAAAAGCTGAAACAGAGAGAACTCTGAATGAGACCAACTCCTTTCAATGCACAGGGCTTTATCATTAAATATTCAAATTCTGTTCACGCAAGGTCTTCTTGTTGTATTCTTACTTATTTTTCCTTTACCTGCTCAAAACTTCTGACTTGAAAGTTTTGCTTTACCTCTTACAGAG
Organism: Lutjanus erythropterus; assembly: GCF_056507025.1. Classification (NCBI taxonomy): domain Eukaryota; kingdom Metazoa; phylum Chordata; class Actinopteri; order Lutjaniformes; family Lutjanidae; genus Lutjanus; species Lutjanus erythropterus. The sequence goes on from NC_139331.1 coordinate 12,503,197, forward strand.
GTCAAGACAGGTCTCCTTTTTGCGACTTGATTCTGACTTTAGTCTCGGCTCTCACCTCTCTATGAACTCTTGTCTCTGTGACACAGCCTTGAACACATAAACACACATAGCACACATTTACAGCCACATACATTTGTAGATATTTCCATCAGCACTTGCTTTACTCCTGATGTGTGTACTTGTACACTTTCCTCTTTGTAAAAGAACAGGTTCTAAGTACTGCTGTGCACTATTGCGAGATCAAGTATGAGATTCCAAGTACCGACTTTGAGTTTACTTTCATTTCACTTTTTGCTTTGATTTGGTGGTGGTTCTTACTGGTTGAGGCACTGAGTGAGAGAGCATAAAAGTGAACGTGTCATTGATAACCAGTTGTGATCACGTGGATGTTACCGTCACAGGCCCATGCACTTCCGATGGAACAATGTTCACTGTAGCATGTAGGCCTATGTATACACAGCGATCCAGTAGCTATGGATACATCGTGCATATGTGAAACGTGCATTATTAATAGATTTTCCATACCTTGTTGGTTCATCTCTTACGCACATGCACCATTCAGGTCGGTCCAGCTGAACTCAGTTCTTAATGGGGTGATAGTGGACACTTCTTTGGATCAGAAAACATCTCCAGCATTTATAAGAAGCTGTTTTTGGGGAGTCCTTTGCATGACTGTTTATAAATATTTAAAGATTTATTGTAACTGGATTACACTGAAATGATCTTAATTGATTTCTGGATTAACCAGGCTTACTTAACTTGGCAAGATGACTGTTAAGCAGTCATTCTTGTTGCCATTGTGCAGTGTGAATGTGTGTGTTTGTCTGATACAGTATCAGAGCTTACTGGTTCATATCACTGTTAAGTAGCCAGAGAGGTAACTGGAGTGGGGGATATATCCACCTCAGTGGGTTCAATCTGTCCTCATTGGGCACACGCAGAACATGCGCCATACCCCAACACACACACATGCACACACATAGAGTATCAGGTAACATTGCCTCAATAATTTAGCAGCCACGAAGAGCGCTGCACAGCAGCAACCAGATTCCTCCACCTCTTTGCATGTGAATATTAATGATGCAAAGACAGAGACATGAGGAAAGAAGAGTGCTGACAGAGACAGAGGGCGTATGGGGGGAAGAGATGTCACAGATTTGGGGAAAAGATTGTTGAAGCTTGGATTTTGGTTATAAATTAGTTTGAAATAGTACTACAAATAATTTATTTTAATTTTTTTTAAATTGTTTCCAAGTTTAGGTTGCTGCAATGATTTGACTGTGGCCATTTTGGCTCTTGTCCACACCACAAAACACTACTAAACAAATAGTTGTGGCAACATTAACAAAATCCTTAGTCATCAATCTAGTGAGAAACAAACGAGAAATGTGTTTCTACATAATCAATAGGTATCCAGTTCCGAATAACTGTAAATCAAAAAATACAGCTTGAGAACAGACTGAAAAAAACAGTATCATCTGCAAATCTACCTGTGGATCACTTTCTTAATTAATCAATTTTGATTAAATTCACCTGCTAATTATGAGTCAGTCATTTATCTTTAACATGCATGTATTTTATTGTTTTTGTTTCTCCTCAGACTGACTTTTCCATATGTGAGGGGGCATACAGAAAAATTAAGGTACTGATGAATTATTAGTGAGGCAGCAGCCTTATCTTCAGAAAACCCAACAATGCTAATGCTAGTTTCTTTAGCAGGTGATTTCTTCAGGGAGACGATTGATATTTGGCTTAGGTGAAGCGATCAAAGCTGAGTGTAATAAGAGAGGGAACTCAAGTAACAAAAACATGCTCTTACTTTCTCCATAAAGCAGCTATATACAGTATATAAGAATTGGCCACTTGTCAAATTCATACTGCTAACAAAATGGAGGCAGCATATCACCAGAAAGTTGGGGTGTCTATCCCTAACGTAAGAAACAAGGAAATGTACGGTCCTGTAGGTTGTTTTTGGTTTCAACAAAGAGCAAACTCAGCAAACATATTAACACTGTCAGTAAAGTTATACAACTAGCTACCATTATAAGCGATCTCTAAATAACCAATGGTAGCATTAACAGCTGTTAACTTACCATTCTAGAAGAAACATTGTGATTTTACTGTCAAACATTACTTCCCTTGGGTGATATAAAATAAATAAATAAATCTTTACTTCCCTTTACTTGCTAAGAGCTGTATCCAGCAGTTCTTTTGCTTCAAATGTGACATATTGCCCTCAAGGCTACTTCTTCATTTTTCACACTGGTCTGAGGGCAGGCTGAATGTCACAGTGACTGACTATTGCCCCTTGTGGTAAAAAGTGTCACTACGAGACAGAATGGGCCAGGGCTAGCTCATTAGCATGCTAACTTCAGCAGATATCAAGGCAACACAATACATGGACGTCTCTGACATAATGCCGGAACTTACTTCATATTCTTTCGAGTTAATCTTTGAATGTATTAAACTAAAATTCTTACATATAGGTCATTAAATATATTCTTAATTGAGGAATAACTTTACTACGAAGACATATAACAACACAGTGGAACAGTGGAATTGACACTTTTTACATTTTACTTTCAACATTAGTACAAAAATGTATTTAATAACATTGAATACAAATAGAACAATAAGTCTGTGTGCATTCTGCACTTCACATTGTGATGGATGGAGATTAACATGGTGAAAATAGTTAACAGTCGCTAGATCAAAGCCACATTCAAATTGATGAATTTAGTCCAAGTTTGAATTTTTGGCACTGCAGAATATATATATAGCTGCCGTTTACACCTTTTTCCTCAAACTGACCCTTCCTCAGTCCTGCTCCTCTTTGCTCTGTGCTCCAATGACAGATGAACAAGCTTGGCACCATGGTTAACTTTTTCATTTCCTGTTTCTTGTATTTAGATATGCTATGTGCTAGGCTCACCTGATGAACAGAAAACTAAATTTTGAGAATACTTGAAAGACACTGTTAGCAGACCTGTAAAAGCCACACATATTCACATCTAAAGTTAGTTCATTTTTAGCAAAACACTTGCTAACTAGCCAGCAATCTGGCTATCTACTTTTCTTACATTCGCTAACTTAACATGTGACCCTACATGTACCAATTTTTGCTCAGCTGCTATTGGAGCACAGAGCAAAAAGGTGGCAGAGCTGAGGAAGAGGCAGTTGTCTGCACACAGTTCTTAACTACTCCATCCAACTAGTATCCTTCTTCTATTTAGTTCACCGCCTGGACTTCTTAATTGCTAATCTGCTCTTCAAATGCCCCAGTAACCTCAGTCCTGTCTTCTCCTCCTATTGCACCTTTTTCTGGCCGCTATCACTGCCTATCTATCATGTCCCTGTCTCAGTAGTCCATGCTGTGTAACTGGTTCTTCCTTTCTGTCTTCCCCTGCAGGGCTGCGGGAAGCAGCGGCAGGTTCAGGTCTGCTACCCGCCGCTGGAGGGATGAACGTAACTGAACTGAGTTCCTCTTTGCTCCATTCATCCCTCCACCTGCTGTCCCCCTGTCTCCTCCTCCTCCTCCTCCTCCTCCTCCTCCTCCACCTGCTGCAGACAGATCTCGTCTCTTGCCCCTCTCCTGCCTGAGGCTCTTAATCACCAAAGTGTGTTGTCTCTGCGAGGGGAAGGCAGGAGGTTTAGAACCGTTCACCAGGAGTCCTGGGGGCCCAGGCCGGGTCAACCCTACCCATGTCATCTTCCTGCCTCGCCCGTCTTTTAGCCCCACGTTGCGGAGGCGGGGCAGTGGGGCAGAGGGAGATGTCTGCGTCCTCTCCACGGTACCCAGGTGGTCTCTGTCCGAGGAGTGCGTGGTGTGTGCGTCGGCCTCCAGGAGCATTCTGGGAGATATGCCATTCTTCTCCGAGGAATAAAATGTTTGCAACTTCTCCAGACGCTCGTTGATGCTCAGTTGATGAGAGTGGTCATCCAGGTGGCGGTTGTCATGGAAGCAGTCTGAACCAGGGTCTGCCGCCCCATCTGACTGAGTTGTCCTGAGCAGGTGTGTGTGACGGATCGGTCTCAACGTGCTGCCATCTCTGATTGGCTCGGCGGGTAAAGGGACTTGGCAAGGGGTGGAGTCACAGAGTTGAGATGCAGAGGTTTTGGGAGGAGAAAGATGGACGAGCTCCCTGTCCCCAAAGACAGACACTGAAACACACAAACATACAGATACAGGACAGTATGTCTCACACTGCACTTGGTGCACCTATTGTGTCTGTCTGTGCTTTAAACCCTTACCTTCAGGAAACAGCGCCTCTCTAGTGTCCAAGGTAATGGCAATCTCCTCATCTGTGGCCCCATCCTCTGCAGATAGTCGGGCGGGGGAGGGAAGGCGGGGAGGAATTGGCGGGGAGGCAGAGTGAGGAAGCTGGGGTAGAGATGGAGAGGGTGGATGGTTCTCTGTGTCCTCTCTGTGGTCTTTTCTGTGCAGGTCCTCAGGCCTCTTCCTGTTGCTCTGACAGTCAGTTGTCTGCTGGGCCCTCAGAGGCCTGCTGGACTGCTTCGAGCTTTTTTCAGTGACTGGTTCATTCTGAAAGACAAGCATGAATTTTTTGTCAGGAGGCCTAAGAATGTTTCCTACTTTCCCAAAGGGACAACAAACACTCATATCACCTCAAATAATGAATTCCTCAACTCTCTCTAATAAAGCCACGACACTTCTTCCTCTTTCAGATGCTTGATTGGATTATTTGCTGAAGTGAACAAGGCTACATTTGGTTGCGTGCAAACAAAGACTATGGACTGTCTTCGCTTCCATCAGCTTTTACACACTGTATCTACATGAAACAAATTGTTGTGCACGCTGTGAACTGATTACTGAATGGGCACAATGAACAGAGGACCAGGTAGCCAAGGGGTCAGGTGGCCACCCAAGACAGCCACAAAATACACAAAGTGGCAACAAAGAGACACTAAACAACCACACAAAGAAAAAACATCCACAAAGAGAAACTAATGACTACAAAGACACACAAAACGACTACAGGGATACATAATGACTACAAAGCGACACAAAATGAGTATAAAGAGACAAAATGATTAGAATGACACATAAATTACCACAAAGTGAAACAAAGAAAAAATACACAGAAATGCAAAAATGATCACAAAGAGACACAAGTGACTTCAAAGAGACACAAAACCACCACAAAGAGATGCAAAACATAGGCTATAAACACTCACAAAATGACTACAAACAACATTTCAAAGACAGTTTTTGTCTCTTAGAGTCAGACTTCTACTTCACCTGTAATATGCAGGTCAACTCCATCACAGTGTTTTGTGTCTCTTTCATGCTGGGGTTCTGGTTTCTATGGGGTAGGGGGACTTTTGCATGTCTGTGCCCAGGGCCCGTGTATGCAAGTGCATGGCACTGCTTTTTAAATACACCTGGTAAATTGGTAATACCCTGAAAACACCCGGCCAACAAGAGAAAACAGTGTTGCACACCATTTCAAGGAAACACGTTGTTCAAACCAGAGATGACTGACAGCAGATTGAATGTGCCCCACCTTAGCCTTTTATAAAATACCATTATTTTAACATCTCTAAATGCTGCATTTGATTTACTGAGAAAATTACCTGTTGTTGATTCTTTGATTCAGTGTTATTCCTCTCTCTCCATGTATTCTTGCTTGGAAGACTCCAGTCGTTGCTCTCTAGTTTCTGTCAAATCAATTTTAAGCTGTTAAAAACTTTAGAGCAGAACATGAAAGTGGATGCATTTATTCATATTTTAAGGTGCCTTTATATTGATAAAAGTTGCATTTACTAGTGTTTGAGTAGGTACAGGCCTGTGTGTGTGTGTGTTTGTGTGGACCTTGCTGGTTTTGGCTCCTTTCTGGCTCCTGCTGAGCTTGTTGAGCAGCAGGTAATAGGAGGCCATGATGGCGGAGGGTCGGTTGGAGGTGAGCGTGTGTATGATTTCAGATAGGGAGTAGCCCAGCGTCTCCGTCATGTAGGCCAGCACCGACGAGTTGAGATCCTCTGGACATAACCTGGGAAACAATGTGAGTGAGAGATGGAAAACAGCTACATAGATAAAGTGTGAAGAGTGAGGCTGAGTGAAATTTTAGGGGTCATTAAGGATTCGTTGGTAAGGGATGACCAGAAACTGAAGGATTTTGGTTTGACGATTCAAACTGTGAGAAGAACAGAGCTGGAACAGTTCTGCTTCATTCATGTGGATTTCAGACAAAGCATCGTTGCCAGGAGGAGCCATACATGATTGCATTTCCACACTGCGTAAAGTGATAAAAGCCTTTTAGTCATGCTGTAATATACAAAGCTGTTACCCGACTGACCACAAAAATTTTCATTTTGTTAGAAAACTTGCAGTGATTTCCTTCTTGGTTCTTCTGCCCACATTATAATGTTTGCTGCAGAAGTTTCCCTGAGGAGTCTTTGTGTCTCGCTTTGCTCTCATGGTACAAACACACACACACTCAAGTTACAAATATAGTGTAATATATCAAAAACAAATGTGGAAAATATAGATGGGATTTAGTTTTGCAATCAGTGTAAGTATTTTCAAGAATATAATAGGCATCACCTTTTTCCTTATGTTTAGATATACAAGCTTATGTAGAAAATATTCTTTTTACATGTGTCAAAGTATGGTCAAAGAATAGATGTCTACCTGTTTTTATGAGACAGTGTGTGTAGTGGTTTCTTGGCATATCCTTCATTGATCCATCTCTCCTCCATCGCAGCTCTCACACTGGGTCTCTTTGCTGGATCTGGCTCCAGGAGAGACAACACAAATGCCACCGCACCTGAAGCAGGAGCAGAGATGAAGCAGTGTAACGTTTGTTCAGTTCATTTTCAGAATGTTATGATTCCTACATTTGGTTTGGTGTCAATTATAAGTACCTTAAAAAATAATCAGCAGGGATAACCTGAAGAGGAATTATCAACCAATTCTGTTGTTCCCCTCAGCTCTGCAGAGAGTTTTAGCATCTTTAAGCTCAACCCACTGTATGTTACCTGCCCAGCACCAAACAGTAGACGGACAAAGTTTGTGACTAGCAGGTGAGCAAACTTCATATATTTTTTAGCAGCTAAGCAGCCAGATTCTTCCCTCAGGAATTGGTGGAGACCAAAACAGAGCAAAAAGTTGAATGATTTACATTCACCAGGTGGCTAGAAACACAACTCCAAATGAATGTTAATGTTACCATGTGTTAGCTGGATAACAAGTTCACAGCGTGTTTCTGTTAGAAGCGTGGGCAACTGATCAAGTTTTATTGTCAGTTATGATTGTGGCTTCCAACAATTATGAAAACAAGATAATCAACATAAAGCAATTATTGTGTCACATCCCATTTTGCAACAATGCTCTTATTTTAATCCAATGCATTTTTTTTTGACATTGGTGTGCTTTCATCTCTGCCTAAAAGCCAAAACTCACAATCAAAGACAGAAAGCCTCTGGGTAACAAGAGAGGTAAAACTTAAATTTCAGCTAGTTGGAAACATTTTTTGTTTCAAGGAGTCCAACAAGGAACAACAACAAAAACAGTAAAAGATTTGCTACACAGTAGTGTCTGCACCACAAGGCAATATGATAAATTTTGTGGTCACAAAGTGGTCTATGACCAAATAATAAAGGAACAAAAAAGAGAAAAATAAACCCCCTTCAACTTCCTCCATTGCAACACAGCCATCAATTAAAGACGCTCTATAACACAGGCTTGGTTCATTTGATTTCAGGCAGAATCTGTCCTGGTGGCAGGTATATAGGTATATAGAAATAGACAATCTTCTTGCAGCTGGTCTTATGAACTTATAAAGGTCACATAGGGGCATCGGTAATAAACTGAGACTGTTTCATAGTTTGTTTGCATTCATCTTGGGTTGCCTTTATGAACATCTGTCAGGACCGCACACTAACAGTTGGTATTTTCAGCTCAAGCAACTGCTGGTCAACAATCGTCTTGTTATGAGACTTAAACCCAAATGTTCTTGGAAGAGGTTATGCTCAGTGGTCTGTACTTATATATATATATAAAAAAAACTGTGCTTCACAATGCCTTATATTCACCACACACACTGATGGCCATGCAAGGCTCTGGCCTGCTCATCTGGAGCAGTTTTGGGTTAGAGTCTTGTGTGGCTATTGGGCACTTTGGCATGCAGATTGGGATAGGATCAGACCACATAAGTTTGAACTATTCTCGCCTGGACGAAATGGACCAAACTAATAGAGCCAGTGTTGCGCAAATACCCCAGACTGCCAGACTCTGATGTCACCCGTTGTGACTTCACTGAAACTGTATCGGAGACGACAGCATGGAGAGAGGCAGGATTTCCCTTCAGCACAACCGATTCAGCCTGTCAGCCTGTGACACGGAGCTGTCCTGTGACAGCCAAGCGAGGTTGATAGTTTGACTCCAGATGGGGATCCCTGATAAGCTCCACGGTCTGCAGGAGCCAATGGGTTCAACCAGGACGGCGGCCACATTCACAGATATAAAAGCCAAGACTGCGCCATTCAATTTGCTTCTATCAGTTGGCTCGCTCGTAATGACAGAGCCAAAGGAAATTGAGTTGACATTGGCATCTCATTCAGGGTCAACTCAATTTATTAGTAACTGATTGAATCAAATGTTCCACTTTTCAGTTTTAATCTGTAATCTGTGGAATAATAGTCTCTGAAGACTTTGCAGTGATAAAAGTCTGAAACTAGAATTACCGCTTTGTTGTTGTATTCCTCCACCAACCAGTCAAGTTGCAGTTTACAGCCACATCCAGGTCCAGACTTATATATGTAGTGAAGACATTGAAAGAATTTAATAATAGCTGTAAGTGTGTTTCCTTGAGAAAATGGTTTACACTAAGAAGTTTACACTACACACGTGTGATTACAGTGAATAATTACCAGTAATTTCACAGAGGACTGAGAGCTGAACATTATGATGTCACAGTTATGGTGACCTTTGACCCTTTGGATTTAAAATGTTGGCATGTCATTATTTTATGCTATTAGTCATTTGTATGAAATTTTGTCATCATCAGTGTCTAAATTCTTGAGTTATGGCCAAAATCATGTTTAGTGAGGCCACAGTGACCTTTGACCTCTATATTCTAATCATCATACAGTCCAAGTGGATGTTTGTTCTGAATTTGAAGAAATTCCCTCAAGGTGTTCTTGAAATATTGCATTCACAAGAATAATACACAAGTAGGGATGGACAGACGACCTAAAAACGGTTGTTGCCGGCGTCAAGCTATAAAAACAATGTTGAAAATAACATTTAAAATATCACATAAAGAAGACAAAAATAATAAACATTAAAAATTATTTATTTAAAAAAATGAAAAGCAGGGGCACCCCTATAGCTCAGTCAGTAGGGCGTGCGCACCATGCATTGAGGCTGTTAGTCCTCTGCAGCGGCCGCTGGTTCGAGTCCCGCCTGTGGCTCATTTGCTGCATGTCATCCCCTGTCTCTTCACCCCCCTTTCCTGTCATACCTTCAACTGTCACTGTCAATAAAGGCAAAAAAAATAAAAAAAATAAAAAATAACCTTTAAAAAAATGAAAAGCAAACACAAGGTGACAAAAAGTGATGAAAAAACAGCACTACAAATGGATCAGTCTGTCACAGAATGACTGTGGCAGAAGAAAAAAGAAGGTGGGATCGGTAAAAGTGAAGCAGAGGATGAAAAACAACCCCGTTCAGAGGCAGAATACAGTCCGAGAGTTAATGTCAATGTCTTGCATGCCCGCCTGTGGCAGCGATACAGCCACTAATCCGATCTTGTCACAGTTTCAGAGCATCGGAGTCCACAGTAACAGGAGCTATGTTTGTTTGTGGTGACATGGCGCCATGACAGAGTGTAATGGAGTGACTGTGTGTGTGTGAGAGACCAAAATAAAGCAAAGGGAGACACTAAGGCCACTGTGTACTCGGTTCAGAACAAGTGGAAGAAATAAGAAATAAGTGAAACATTTTTTCCTTCAGTTTTCTTTCTCAGGACAGGCCTGTGGTCTGCAGACAGAAGAGTGAATCACAGTTTGTGTTTACAAAGAGTCATTTAGAAAAGTTGAAGAGGTATTTCTCATAATTAACATTAGTGATGCGTGTTTAGGATTTCACGTTCTATTTAGATTTTACTCAAGTGCTGACTGTGAAACTAAGGCAGACTTTTCCAAATTGAAATCCAATTAGTATGAAGAACATGTTTCATTTGGGTTTTGATATCTATCCCATGTTTATTTTGTCCTGCAGGTCTGACTTTTTATTTTGCACACAAAAATGTTTTGCTAATTTAAAATGCGACTACCCAACGTGTCACTTTCAAAGGTCCCCCAGCAACATCTTTTAACCATTTTCAATATCTGCTTTTCTTTGCAACATAGATTAGCACATAGCATAACTAAGTAACAGGAAACAGGAAAGGAGAAATTTGACCAAGGTTCCACAGGATATCAAATTTGTTCAACTGATATTTGAGGACAGAGCAAAAAGAGGTGGGGCTTAGGAAGGATCAGTTGTACAGTCAGTATATATCCCTGATCCTGTCTTTCTTCAGTTCATTCAAACTCCACAGAAACAAAATAAAAGTCACCAAAACCACCTTGTTTTGGTCACTTGGGTCAAAATAGAAGCTTAATTTACCGAGCTAGATATGAAAATATTAGGAGAGGAGTGAAACTATATGATATGAAACTATAATATGAAACTGGAGGGCTGAAGGAATCTGCTGGAACCACCTAGGTTGTTGAGATAGGGTTCTAAATAACACTCCAAAGTTTGGCTAAATTTTGGTGAGGGACAAAAAAGCATGGCCATTTTCAAAGGGTTCCCTTCACCTTTCACTTCAAGATAACTGAGTGAAAACAAACAAACTGCAGTTTCTTGAGATTTCTGACCATGTTTATCAATTTTTGAGTGCTCAAAAATGGTTGAATTGTGCACCAGATCTGTGTAATATCACAAAAACTACTGCACCAACTTATGGGACATAAGAGAACATGGGAATGGCCATCAGATACTGTGATAAAATGACGTTAATGCAGTCTGAGTTACATTTGCTGACGTCACTGGGGATGCTGCTGATCTCTCCGTTGACCATCTTCTGGTGCAGCTGTTTGATGTTGAAAGGCTCAACAGTGAATGGCAGAGTCCCTGTCAGCATGGCAAACATACTCACACCTCTGCACACAAACAAGAGAAACGTGAAGAAACATAAACACATTTGCAAGATGTACAGACAGAACTGCTGTCTGTAATTTGTTTCAAACTGCAAATAACACCACAGAAAAAAATGACAGAGCAGGCCGGACAGCAGGCCTCCTCAACACACACACACCGACACTTTATCACTTACACGGACCAGACGTCCACTTTGGGTCCATACTTCCTGTGAGCGAGCAGCTCGGGGGCCGCGTAGGCAGGACTTCCACATTGGGTGTTGAGGAGCTCCAGAGACAGAGATTCAGCCTTCAGAGTGTTGCTCAGGCCAAAGTCTGGGTGAAACATCATCATTGTAACATTTAGAGCACATGTACAGATGCACCAAATAGCTAAGACAGGCTCTGCCACACTGATCTGTCCCACGTTATACAACAGGTAGTTCCAACCGAGCAATCAGATTGGTCAGTGTTTTTATTCATGAAAATAAATCATGAACCACAATCGGCCTATATAAAATATGACCTCCTTCCTATCAGCGGCTAAATTAACATTCACAGGATAATTAAATTAACTTTCATTAATGAAAATAATTTCTGCAGTTTTGCTGCTACACCACCCTGTATATGTGTGCCTCCTTTGTGTGCAACAAGCCGGAAAGCAAACAGTTTGTGCTGCACTGAAACTGTTGTTTTTGAAATGCTAAATGCCAGCAAATATGGGTTGAAGCAGATGATTTCATCAGATGAAAACACAGTGAATTTTGGAAATGGATAAATCTTTCTTTGTTCAGTACATTTTGATTTTGGACTTGGGGTAGGGTCGATGCTCTGGAGTTATTGGAAATGTTTGGATCACATGGAAAGCTGTGCCGGTAAGTCTGTGACATGGTACTATGAGTTTAAAATTACAGTAGAATTTTGCAGATGTAGTTGCTAAACCCCACCATGGAAATTTTTTTTTTTTTCAGCAGACATCTTAGTTACAACAAGAATGAGCTAACAAAGCAGTTTTGTGTTTGTATGTGTGATATTAATTAAGGTTATGAAATCACCCAATCTCTAGAAAGCATTAACGTTAGCTCAAGCTGGAAGACTGACTCAACGGGGACTAGAAATCGTCTCTGTCACTAGATCGTTCTAATGAAGTGACCAATTGTTTTCCAGTTATTAGTCTGGCATGTGTTTCAAGGGAAACACTATCAAAAGGCTGCTTATTTTGACAGAAAATTGCCCCACAGTATAAGCACATTTTGAATATATTGTTTCTTTTGTTGATAACTGTTGTATAATCGCAATATTACAAAGGAGGGTGAGCTTTAACATCATTATTAGCCAGAGGTGGAAAAAGTACAAACATTCTTTACTCAAGTAGAAGTACAAATATGTGTATAAAGAAAACTCTGGTAAAAGTAAAAGAAGTACTGATTCAACTTCTTTACTGCATTGAAGTGAAAAAGTACAGGCCCTGAAATGTAGTCAAAGTATAAAAGTAAAGAGCAGCCCTCTGAAGAACATTTCTACTGGTTGCTTCTGTGCAAAGCAAACTGAACCTCACCTTTTTTCCATGGGTGAGTCTCCCTTCCTCTTGTTACTTTTATGTTGTTTCTTGTCGTTTTGTCATTTTCCATCTTGTTTTATCTTTTACGTCATTTTTTTTTGTCTTGTCATGCCATTTTTCCTCCCCGTATTTCATCTTTTCTGGCTTGTTTCATAGTTTTTGTTTTGTTATGTATGTTTTATGTTGTTTTTGGTCATTAGGTCTCTTGTGTGTGATATGCACTGATGGATACACCAATAAATCATTATATAGATATATATACTTAAGCATAGTGATGAAGTATTTGTACTTAGTTACTTCCCACCTCACAGGACCACATCACTGCTGTGCTAATAATGATGGTAAAGCAAATGCTCTATGTCAATGAAGAAGATGTCAGTGGAGAAAGAATGAATGTCAACATACCCACAATCTTTATGTTGTTGTGTTCATCCAGCAGGAAGTTTTCAATCTTTAAATCTCTACAAAAGAAAAGAAGAGAGAGCTGTTAGGTCACACAGGAAGAATGTGGTATTTTCATGAGCTCTGTCCTTAATCCTACAGGAATTTATAAAGTTATTTTTTATCCTTGCAGACAAACGTTTTTTAGCAATTTACTTGACGGACGCTGTGATGGTTGGTCAGTTTAAGAACTACTGCAATGTGTGTTTGGCCTTATGAAGCTTTTTCTGAGTATTTATGGACAACCAGATGAGATGGGACTAGACTGGACCCACAGAAGCAAAGGAAAACCAACGCTAAATTTGGGTTTGGGTAGAGCTCAAGCTTTAAAAACACTGGTAAAAATCGTTTTATTTGCGATGTTCCTGGATGAACATTTAATGGTAATTTGGGGATTTGTTTCTTTTGGACTCATTGTGATTTTCAAATTAAACCAAACTAAAACTTTCATGCCAAAGTGAAGCTCTTCTTGACTTATTCGCTGTTTTCCACCAAAGTAATATCTGCGTTCACCTGGAAAAGTTGCCTGACTCCGCTGAAAGTACCCCAGCCTCCTCACCACCGACCAACCACACGGCCCGCTCTGAAACTACCGAGCTAAATGAAAATCTGCGGTTAGGACAGAGAGATCCCCTATAAACTAAAGCCTGGGAATCAGCCATGTTCCTTTCATCTGCCTTCATCTAACCAACAGACACTCGGGCTCTCAGAAATCCAGAGAACACCGCTCACACAAGCCGAGCGAAGTTCAAAGACAGGCGGGGGGAAGAAAGAGGGGAAAAGAGCAAAGAAAGAGCGCGAGCAGACATTGTCATAAAGGAGAAAATATATGCGGTAAACCTACTGGATGTGGGTGGCATGAGGTGCATTTACGTGCAAATTTTCCATTTATTTCCAGTTTAATCATCTCTGTGTGGGACTGTGGTGCAGAGTGTGTGTGTGTGCATGTGTGTGACAAAGAGAGGTGCTATTGAGGGCTCGAGAGCGATGTCGTTGAGGGACTTCATTAGAGAGGAAGTCCATGATGTTGTGATGATGTGTGAATCATGGCGCCGGCGCAGGATGATGAGGTCATTGCCTGGTAATCACATTCCCACCTTCAGAGGAGCCAAAGCCTTAAACCAAAGCCCAGCACTGTGCTTATTGTGTGTGGTTTCAGAATGTGTGTGTGTGTGTGTGTGTGTGTGTGTGTGTGTGTGTGTGTGTGTGTGTGTGTGTGTGTGTGTGTGTGTGTGGGTATTGGGTCTCTAACACCTACACATAGTAAAATGCCACTAAAATAACACTCTCGGCTCCCACACTGCTCTCTGCCATATATTGCCTTTTTGCAGCGTTTCCTCCTCTGTAGGCTGTTAATGCCCTGCAAACTACTCTGTATGGGTGTGGGTGTGTGTGTGTGTGTGTGTGTGTGTGTGTGTGTGTGCATGTGTGTGTGGGTGAATCTACCTTAGTCTGACCTCAACATCCACTATGCAACAAACAGCTGTCGTGTGCAGGTAGGTTTGGTTCTCTCACCATACTGGACAGGGACATTTTGAGACAATGACATTTTACTTTTACAAAATTTTGCTGTTGTAGTCCAGTCAATCCATGACTTGACCAAGGGAAAACTACAAAAGTAATCATTCAAGGTTTGATGCGATCCCTAGAAACAAACAAATACCATATTATAAGTATAATATTACATACTTAGTGGATCAAGGTAAATTTAGTGGTTGAAATTCAGGGCCATGTCTCTCCATCACACAAAGACGTGCATATCGCCGCTTCTGAATATGCTGTTTTCATCATTTTTGTCTACACATTGTTTTTCTAGAAGGTGTTCTTTTACTATACAAACATCAGTAGTAGTAGAGTAATAGTACCTCAAATATGGATATGAGACATTAAAATATCTCAAAAAAGTGTTTCATTGGAAGGACTGACCCAAAAAATGCAGGAAATGACACCAAATATGTTGGATAGGTGTACTGTCCAATATTGACACAATTTTACTCAAACCACAACAGTTTAAAAAGGCAAAACTTGGCTTTTCACTGTGAAAAAAGTATGATATACTAGATTCATGAAGTTATACTTTCAAAATGTGAGGAGGAGGGTATTACCACCAATAAAGACTATGACACATTATTATTGCAATTTCCCCTGAGCTCTGCCTTTTTTGAGTTGGACTGATTGGACTATCAGACCAAGTAGCTCAAAGTAAGAAAAACTTTATACATCATATTTATTTCATATTTACATCATATTTACACAGATTTTTGGAAATACACTTATTTACTTTCGTGCCAAAAGTTTGATGAGAACATTTATTTGTATGGTAAATGTGTAGCTTGAACCAGCTGGCAGTTAGCATAGCTTAGCATGAAGACTGGAAACAGGGGGAATCAGCTAGCCTGGCTGAGTTCAATGAAAACAAACCCTGCCAATATGCACACTAAAGTTCACTCATTACCAGGTTTTTTCTTGCTTGTTAAATTAACAAATAAAGGGTTAAATACAACTACATTTTAGTTGTCATCAACTAATTCAAAAAAGTAGTCGACTAGTTGAAGGAGATATATTTTCTTTTTACCCAATAACAATGATTAATTCTCGTCAAAAAGGTTTCAAATACACCAGTGAAGGGTTAATCAGCTACTGTCAGCAGGACCGGCCTGGGGGTAGATGAAACAAGACAGTCCTTGTTTGACTCTGAGAAATCCTCAGCAAGCTTGTCTGAGCTGGACGTACTGTTTGACTACAGTAACACTGTGACTGCTCCCTTGATGGGATAGCAGGAGTTTTTCCTTCTCTAAATACCTTAAATTCTGTTTATTTCACACAGACCACAGATGAGCGATTAGTCTACAATGATGTACAGTGTCGACTAGTGGTTTTGATTGTCCAGCCACTACTATGCCTACTTAAAATTGCAACTATTCTTTTAAATCAATCCTTCCTTGTGGAGACAGACCTAAAGTCTGTAGACTTTTGCTTCAGTCTTTCCACAACAGGAGAATTATTTCAATTATCAGTTAACCTACTTAATTTTACTACTTGCTATTTTTCAGTTATGCAGTTATTCTTTTAGGCATGTTGTTTTCATTTAGCTAAGTTGTAGAAGTTGTTAAGTTACACTGTTAATTGACTTGGCATTTATAGTTGATAAAGCGCTTAAACTATTAATTAGTAATCAGAATTAACATCTCTTATTTGTCTGTTGACTGATTAATAATTCAGAGTGACATTTGAGAAAAGTTAATCAATTCTTGTGTTACCAATTGACGTAATTTTAAGTTGGTACAACTCTTTTTTTGCTAGTGTACAGTCAGGATGATAAACCAATAAAAAGTTAAATGTAATGTTATTTTCATGTCCAAACATATAGCAGGTTATCCAGCTGGCCAAACTTGATCTGCTCTCGTGAAGGTTTGGTACAGTATTTGGTTCAAACATGAAAAAGGACTGAAAATGGTGAGGATGGATGCCAATTATTTATGAATTATTTTGAGAGCTATGTTTTTGTTTTGTTTTGGGGTTTTTTTTTGTGTCAGCACAAGAGCAAAAGAGTTAAATTTAGACTAAGTGTGAAAGCAACAGAGTAAGAAGACTCTGCAAGCAGGAAGAGTAACTAAGTCATTAACTACATGTAGAAGTACTGCACTGTGTGTGTGTGTGTGTGTGTGTGTGTGTGTGTGTGTGTGTGTGTAGTGTCACCTGTGTACGATGCCATGTTTGTGCAGGTGTTCCACTGCAGAGAGGATCTGACGGGTGTAGCGCCGGACCTCCCTCTCCTCCAGCCTCTTCCTCTCACAGATCCTGTCCATCAGGTCTCCTCCTGCACACAGCTCCATGGCCATGTAGTAGCTGTTCTCTGTCTCCAGAGTCTGACACAATCATGTGCATAATATTTGGACCAGCTTGTTCAACACCAGTAATATTATGACTGTATTATTTTATTACAGTCTATAGTTAACATACAGCATTGTTAATGGACCTAAATTCAGGCAGATTACTCCACCAGCACATAATTTGGATTGTAAATGCATTTCTAAAGGTTTGACACACTGATGTGTGAATATGAATGTGTGGGACTTTTTCTCTACCTCTAGCAGGACAACGATGTGAGGATGTCGGACCATCTGATGAATTCGGGGTTCTCTCTTCATGTTCTTCAGCACGTATGAATCCTGCCGTGCTTTCTTCTTGTCGATTACCTTGATGGCCACCTAAACACACAAACATGTCAACACATGCAAAAGATTTTTTTTTTACCCTAACTTATCAAGGCAAAGCTAAATGAGAATGATTTGCTTCTTTAAATTAAAAGTCTGCTTCCAAATTCTACTTGTCTACATGTTCACTGCAGCTGGATATCGGACTTCCTGACAAACATGAAGAAAACTCTAATGTGATGTTTGCAGATGACACCACCATCACCACCACCAGACTTCATATGGGGAAGAAATAAAAAGTCTTGCAGGGTGATGCACAGAAAACAACCTACTGCTCAATGGCAAAACCAAGGACCTGAATGTTAATTTTTGGAAAAAGGAGGCAAAGATGTACATTCCTGTCTACATCAGCGGAGCTGAAGAGGAGCAGGGGAACAGTTTTAGGTTCCTGGATCCACATCACGGAGAACCTGACATCACACAACTCCACCCTGATCAAGAAGGCGCAGAAATGGCTGTATGTCTTCAAAAAACTCAAGAAGGCAAAATTCCTGTGCCATGTTCTTGCCAACTTCTGCAGAAGAGCGGTTAAAAACATCCTGACTGGAAATATCACATACTGGCATCATGGGATATGCATGGCGCAGGACAAGAGGACTGTACAGCGGGTTATTAAAACTGCCCAGAGCAGAACTGGTACCCATCTACTGAGCACCAGTGATACTGGGGAGGTGAGGTGCCTTTGCAGAGCCCAAAGGATATTAAAAGAAAATGCTCAAACCTATGACAGCTTGTTCACCGTGCTGCCATCAAGCAAGAGATACAGAAGTATCCAGCGCCGTGCCACCAGACTGAAGAGCTTGTTCTCTCTAATTCATATTTGGCACTCCACCACAAAAAATATTTTTGTTTTTATGAGTTGCCCAAAGGAAACAACATCTAGCATCTTGTTGTACAACCTTGTGTTGTAAAATGATCAATTAACCATGTAACTTGTAAGTTAACCTTGTCATTACACTTAATTCTTCTCAGTTATGGGAGTTTTAAGTGGTTGGTGAATAATTTTGGCTACTATTTGTATTCTTACAACAAATTTGTCATCAAGGGAAAAAGCACATGGTCTGCCAGAGAATAAAATTCCCAAATGGTGATACTGGAAATGATTCAGCTTGTCCAGATGACTAAAGTTTGTCTCAGATAACTAAACACTTAGGTGTGAATCAAGGAAACTAAAGAAATCGTTTTGTTTTAGGGTTAGTTCACATCAGCCTTGTTTAGTCTGGTTGAACCAAACATTTGTTTGGGTTGGAGTGAACAAGAAGTCGAACTCTTGTGCAAATCAACCATCCGCTCTCTGACCCACCTGGAAGAGACGGTCTTGGACTACTGTCAAGTGAACCCTGGAGCGGATCATTTCTGGTGTGGACACCATTCAAACAAGTCACAGAAGCGTATCATTGTATGTGTCATTTCACTGGTTAAAAAACATATTCTCGTTGGTGACTGGTGAACTAGTAGCACGTTTGTTGCCAAAACATCAATTGGCAGGAGACAAACCTAGCCTGCATTATGAAATTATTTAATGCTTGCTCTCACGTTCATGCGCACAGTCCTCTAAAGTCTGCTGATAAGCATCAACAGAAGCTAACAGCAGGCTGTGACGTAATATATATAACGACATTTCAACTAGATGACTTGGGTTTACAGTTTCTGGATGTTTTAATTTTGCCTTTGAGGACACAAACTGGACCAGATGGAAAACTGAAATAATTTCTCATCCTGACATTGGTTTAATTCAGGAACCACCTTTAAGTGTGAACCCACCCTTAGTTTGCTTGGTTGTCAAAGACAGTAAATTATTGGTAAGATCTACCAGGCTCAGTTTGTTACCATTTTGTATAATAAACACATTGTTTTCTGTAATTTAATTAAAAAGTAAAATGTCATTTTAAAAGATACTATGGTCTCAAAAAATGTGTGTTTAGTTATTTGCAGACCTCCACAGGTCTTGTGCCTGCAGAGGGTAACAAGGGTTAAGAGGAGCAAAAACCCCTGGGGATGAGTTTGGTCATTACTATGGCAACCAGGTTAGGTACATATGAGCTGGGGTCACGGACTCAGTGACCTCTGAAAGAAAGTTACATATACATTTACACACACACACACCCTTCCTCCACTACACAATAGGTGCACATTGATTTTGTCTCAGTTTAGTGACACAACATCAAAAACAGACAAAATATGAAATGCTTACAATAGACACACATTAGCATGGCTATATTTTAGCCTATTCAGAAGTATATTCCAGTTGTATTTCAAACATGTTCAAGGCAGCACTATGTGCATTTTGTCCGAACATGTGCAATTTTTATTTGCATAATATATGTAACACCAATCAGAACACAAATTTCTAATCATGTTTACATGTAATATGATTTCTCTGGTATTCTGTATTTATTTGAATTTATTTTCTGTATTTATGTTAGGTTATTTTATAGAATTCCAAATATGTTGAGCAAAAACAGAAAGTTTTGTTGCTGTGAAATTCCATGGCCATGGTTACAAAAAGAAGTAATTACAGATGAGTCAGACTATGTTTTTGTAGACATAACAAGAATAATAATAGGCCTCTGCCTTCTTTAAACCCAACTGAGCATAATTATCAGTTACAAGTCCACAAGGCACAAGTTGTAAACGTGTAATCATAATCTTGTGTGTGATCTTTTTCTGAGCCAATGTGCCACCCCTACAGTCTGAAGCATCTCCCTTCATGTCTCCTCGCTTTTATTCTCAAATCAGGGACAAAAGCACCAACCTTTTCCCCCGTGCCAATGTGCAGCCCCTCCATCACTTTGGCAAACGACCCCTTGTTGATCATTTTCCCCACCAGGTAGGACCCCACCCGTTTGGAGTGGGGAAAGCTCCGCAGCAGCTCCCTGGGGACCTTCAGAGAGGGCAGAGGCAGCCGCTCCCGGCCCAGCCCAGCGGCCTCCCACTGGGACACGCCACGCTCTTCTTCACCCCCGCCCTCCGCCACCATGTCCTCCAGAGCGGGCTTCACTGCTGCAGCTGGCATCCCGGACAGGGCCCGGGCCCCATGTGGCCGCCTCTAGGACGCACACGATCAAATCCAGGACAGTACACATAAAACACACATGCTTACACACACGGATTCACAGACTGGTTGATCTAAGAAGTAATAAATCCTTCTTTAGGAGCAGGTGTGTGTCCTCGGCTGCAGAGTTGGCGTCCTCCCACTCTCAGGTTAGTATATCCTTCATTCCAGACTTTCTGATGTTAAATTCCTCTTATCCTTTTTGTTATTCTATCTTTTAACAAACACAGGTGCCTCAGAGTGTCTTCTCACTTCTAGCTTCTCCCTCCGTCTCTAACTGTCTCCCTCTCTCTGCCGGTTAGTGGATGATTAACTGTTGTGTTCTTAGGTCAGCTCCAGTGATGAGGAGGACATTCTACACCGTAATTACCCCCCCCTGCACACACTCAAGGTACACACACATACTCACAGTTACACAGTAACCATCCAAACTCTCTTACTTTACTTCCTTGGGTTCCCTTTGAAATCTTATTTTCTAATTCTGTCCATTTCAGTCTCTCACAGACACAGTCAGGTACCATTTCTTCTCTCCGAGGACAGTCAGGGTTGTTACGACAATAATATAATGAGTGGACATCAACCAGAAAACTTTAAAAGCTTAAAAAAAATAAACAACCACATGGTTTCAATCAGTCATTACTCATGTATATGTTGTTAAAATTACAGGGGTAAAACTATACCACTCTCATATCTCTACACTAAATATATAGATGAAGCTGACAGCCATTGGCTTAGCTTAGCAGAAAGACTGAAAACAGGGGGAAACAGCTAGCGGCTGGCTCTGTCCAGGTAAGAATGTCCCAAAATCTAAAACCACATCATGTTGTTTTTATGCATTAGGTTTCATATGCTTAAAAACAGGATATAGTATTAACTGTAGAGCTTTACAGGTGCTGAGAGCTGGATTTGTTACATTTGGACAGGGCTATGCTAGCTGTTTCTTGTTTTGAGTCTACCTGCTAATTTTAAGTGAATTGTCTGCTTGTTCTAACTTAATATTTAGCATACAGGCATGAGGTTGGCCTATCAATCTTCTCCTGTAACTCTCAGCAAGATAAAATATGTATACATATCCTAAAATTGAGAAGTATTTCTTAAAATCTGTCATCGTATCCAAGTAAAATGGCTTTTGCTTATAATTCCACACAAAAGTTAATATGTAATGCAACTTTTGAATGTGTTTCATTGACTTATCAGGGGCAGTTATAATGCAAAAATGTTTACTAATAGGCTACTACCTTCAACCTTGGTGTTATATGTTAGTCATGAATCCAACTTCTGAGTGTAAAATTACCTGGATCTTCTGCATATTCTTCCATATCTTGCAGCCCATACAGCAAGCCCGCCAGACTACTGCCAGCCGAGTGGCGAACTTCCAGTGTCGCCCTCCACTAACCTGAATGAGGATAAAATTATTTAACATTTTCCAAATGTTACTGGACCAAATTAATCTCATCTTGATGGTGAAACGTGTCATCTCCCAGGAGTGGTGACGCTCCAAAAAATGTATCTACCATTTTACAGCCGCTTCTTTCACAATCAGATTATGGCAAAAAGTCCTTTGGGCTTGCTGTGTATTACGAGACATTGTCATTACATGGTTTGGCCACTATGTCAAATTTTCTTAAAGGTTCGGCAAACTCCAGGGCACTGTCTCGTCATTGTTTATCACAAGCAAAAACAGAACTTAGCTAGCTAGCTTTGTTAGCATCACTTGCCCTGCCTTTCTTTATGCTTGTGCCAGTAAAGTTGGATGTTGTCTCAGTGTTACATTGCAAAATTGACACTCTGCTGTCTTTTTTGTTTTGGACACTGTTTTGCAGATGAACTCTCTTCACAGTCACAGCTTCTTCTCCTGTCTGACTCCCACATTCACTTTCTTGGAGTGTGTGTGTAAAGGGGGTGACAGCCATTGACAGTAACCAAAATTTCAAATTATCAAGTTTTACATTGACTCATAGTAATGATGTTAAATAAATCAGCAAATAAATACATTTTTAGTTATATCACTTTTGAATGGTTTGAAATAAAAATCCTGGCTGTCAGAGACCAGGTAAAAATGTGGTCCATCCTAACATGAGACTTTCATAAAGTGGTTTTGAGACTGCTCTCAAAACCAAAACCGATCTCGAATACTACAACCTACTAATACCTTCTCCTTTGACCTCAGCAAGGTAATTATCTCTTGCTTGGTCCAGAGAGGTCAGAGGTCAGGGTCAACAACAGATCAGCACCCCTGCAGCTGGTGGGGATTCAGTGTCTTGAACAAACCCTCAGCAGAACAGATATCTGCTGGTTTAACACTACAAAATCTGCTTCAAAGCCTGTTATGATTGCCATGATTTTATTTGATTGGTGAGTTTACATGATAACACACATAATTTCAGGTAAAAGCCAAAATGAAGTTATAAGGTTTTCAGGTGATATGATGTAACACTGGAAAGAGGGATCAAAACCACAGAGTGATGTGTTATTATGACAGTAGTGATCAATGGCAAGTAGCAGTGAGGTTTTGTGCTGATGAGTGATGGCCTACGTTGAAGTATGTCTGCGTTTCTGCTACTGTGTGTATTAAAATGTGTGTGTGTGTGCACGTCAGGGTCAGATTGCAGAGTGTTGCTGCTCGATTCTTCCTCACTCAGCTGATGAAAGGAGGGATAGAGCCTTATATCCGCCATGTAACCCAATACACTCACACACTCTCACACACACACACACACACACACACACGCACAACCTTACACAACCTTTAACTGAGCGACAGTAGTAGCCAAGTGAAGCTTCTAGAGTTACCTTATTTCGTTTTAAACATGTTGATACTGTATAATTTGATTTGGCATTCACAGCACACACACACACACAGTTGCAGCACCCATGACAGTTTCTCTCTCTTTTGTGCGCCCTCAGGCGCCGTTAAAGTCATTGTAATCGCAATCAAAACACTTTGTCGACCACTTTTCTCCCTTTAGCTGACCATGCCAACATTTTAAACAGTTTTTATGAGATACAACACTGTAAAAAATCATGCAGGAATACAGTGGAATCAACTAATATTTATTGTAATATTTACGTTTTATTTATTCAAGTTAATTAGACTTAAACGTTATAGTATTTATTTTCTGAACACTTCTGAAGTTCTTCTAACTTGAGGTCTTTTGACTTGAAATGATGAGTTGAATGAATTTACTGTGCAAAGATCAATCAACTCATTAAATTAATGAAATGAATGAAAAGACTTCCCCTCACGCATTGTTTGAGAGTTTAGAATCAAACTCAAACTCCAACTTTTTGCCAACCTTATTCTTTTGTTGAGATAATTTACTTTTCTTCTTTAGATAAACTTGAATCTTTGAGGTTAGTGCTTGAAAATTTAAGGGTTGTAATTGATAATATTAAATACTTTATTCAATAATTTTTGAAATACAAATTTTTGGGAGTTTCTAAAACTGAGATTCAAGTAAATTAACTGAAGAAAACATTATTCATTTGAAAAACTTTTCAAAACTTCAAAATATGTATTGTATTGTATTATTATTGTATTGTATGTATATGTGGGCTCAAATATGTATTGAAGTAAGTTGCATTGAAATTTTGAGTTTTCTCATCTTTTACATTTTAACAGTGATGTTGCTTGTTTTCACAATCATGAAAACACTGAAAACCATGATGAGAGTTAGTATTGCATTCAGTCCCTTCACGCCTTATACTTGAAAGTGAATTCAGTTCATTGAGAGCAGCTTTACATATGATCTTTGTGTTGATTGTTCAACAAAGTATCTCCAACAGGAGCTGCTACAGCTGTAAGATCTTTGTGTGAAATGAACAGACTTTTCAAACTGAAAAAATGATAAAGGAAAACAATTTTTTTGTGAAGTTCATCAGTGATACTAAAGAGTTGGTTGGTTCAACAGCTTATTGAACATGTTGTCTCAAGTACAACTGAATTAATACCATTATTTGACTTGTTTTGAATCACTACTATAGTGCTACAGTTCAACTGGTCTTTTCTGATTCAGTTAAAATTTAAAGACATCCTTGACACTAACTTTTCTAAGTTAAAATAAATAGTTGTGTTGTTTTGTTTTGTTTTGTTTTGTTGTTGTTTTGTTGTTTTGTTTTGTTGTTTGACCAATTCAGGCCCAAACTGCCCTGATGAAGAAATACACATAAATATAAAAATATACACTTTATGCTGGTGTCAACAGTTTTACCAGAATATTCTGAAATGAGCCACAAAGCATAAAGCAATGCATTATTAGTGGTTTCACATCAGTAGAATCCAAAATGCTGTGAAAACATTTAACCAAACCCCTTCAAGAAAATCACTAATTTTCCTCCATACATCAACTCTCACATCTAAATATCTTCTTCTTCTTCTTCTTCTTCTTCTTCTTCTTCTTCTTCATGTGTGTGCGTGTGCTCATACGCCAGGAGCCCTACACTTCATAAACGGGTCTTAAGGCTCTGGCGTGTGTGTGGGAGGAGGTGTTAACACACCCTCCCTAATGCCGGGGAAGGGTGTCAAGCTGTATCTGGCTCTGTATTGGATGGACGCAGAGGAGGAAAGAAGGAAAGGAAGGAAAGGAAGGAAGAAAAGTGTGGCAGAGAGAAGAAGCGGAGTGCCGCGTCCATGCCCGACGAAGTGACGGATGAGGGACAGGAAGTGAGTGAAAAACTAACAACTGCAGAGCAAGACGGGATGAGTGAGAAGGAGAGAAACCGAGCTTCACAACTGAAAAACAAATGTGAATTAATAAGACCTCAAGAGGCTTTTTATATAACCTCGCCACTGCCATGCTTAAATGTTTTGCAGAGGCTTTTCTCTGTGTGTGTGTGCGTTAATGTGTGTTTCCATGGTTCAGAAAAGGTCATTCTCACTGCCAGAGACCACAGTCTATTTATGTGTGTGTGTGTGTACTTTTATGCATACACACACATTTGTAACCTTTTTCTAAAAGCAATGTGATGTGTGTATGTTTAAGATTCTGAGTCTTTGCATCCACACATGTGCATACATGAGCTTCATTTACATGCCTTACAGTGCAATTATGCACATATACACAGTCGAATGTGTGTGTGTGTGTGTGTGTGTGTGTGTGTGTGTGTGTGTGTGTGTGTGTGTGTGTGTGTGTGTGTGTGTGTGTGTTGCGTTGGCGCAGAGGAATGCTGGCTTGCCTGTAGGACTTGGCGACCTTCTCGGCGGTCACATTAAATGAGAAGAGAAACCCCCTTCTGCTTCCTGCCTGTAATAAATGGATCCCCAGCAACCATTAAGGCATATTTTAACACCAAATAACTCCCCGAAACCACACTAGAACAGACGCAGTCGACCCCCACCCTCTCACCATCCCTCTCACTCTCTCTGTCTTCTCTTCTGTTTCTTTCATTTCTCCATATACCCTATTGGGTCTATACAAAAAAGATCAAGAAGCTAAATGTTAGAATAAGATCTTCCTGGTGCCACAGCATGATGTACTTCACAGTCATACTTTGTAGCCTGTTGGAGTGTTTAATGAGAGTTATAACTCTTGACAGCGGCACTGAATCTATTAAAATCAGCCGTTTCTTAGCCCTTTTTTCAAATGTTTTAATGGGGACATTTGAGCTTTGTTGTCGCAAATACAGATTTTCAAAACATTCATCTAACCAACTATGTCTTCATGTGTTTCATAGCGGTTACTTTGTGAACTGAACAAGACCAAATGTGCAAAAGCTGTGATCACGTTAACACATGCATCCATGCGTTCATGCATTCATACGCACAACTTCACAAAGATATGGCAAACTTTAGCCCCGCAGATAGAAAGCTGCGCTTGTCCGTATGTGTATGTCTGTCTATGTCTGTGTGTGTTTTATGGGATTCGGTCATGTTACGTGAATCCATTTAGAAGTGATGCGCCTTTTTGTTATAGGCCACTCCCACTGACACACACCCTCTTTTCCCAGTTGGCATAAACAGTGAATCAGCCGTCCTGTGGCTCATTACCAACCTTTTATGCTAAATCTTGTGCGAGTCTGTGGATCCATTTGGAAGATATGTGCCTTTTTATGACAGGCCACTTCCACTGTCACACCTTTTAGCCATTGAGCACAAACACACACCTTTATACACACACATGCGCACACTTGACCCCCATGCCAAAGTTGCGTCTCCTAGGGTGAAAACCATGGCTGCTAAAAGGTGGAGACATTTTGGTGGACTGACCTACCAACCAGCTTGAACAGGACTGACTGAATAACATTACCATGAGTGAAGGCACAGACCTGTCGTGAGGAGTAAACCTGGAACCAGGAAATAAAAAGCCATTGTCCTTGAGAAACAAAAAAATATATCCAAATGCAGTTCCCATATTCTATGTTTAAGACAGTCAATGACAAAAATGAAAGATTGTGGACATTATGTGAAACATGAACTAATACAGACATAGATGTGCAGTTATAAATCAGTGATTCTTCAGAACTGGGGCAAAACCATATTTTGAGGGTGGTTTGATTTTTACTCTTCAAGCATGCTGGGAAAATATATTTTAAATGATGAAACTCTTGGCTATTAAACTTTGAAACGAGCCAACCTCCAAAGGATTAAATTATTTATTATATGTACATGTCAGCTTACATCTTACAGAGCTGAAAAAATGTTACATTTTTTTTTATTTCACAGCAGTTGTAGTGAGCATTTTATTTTTTAAAGTTGCTGAGAGTTCTCCCTAATTCTTATTTAGCTTTGATTAAGAAGGGCAACTGAGTTGACATGTTATGGTTGGGACACATCTGATAGCAATATTATTTGATGAATTTGTGCTTGAGCAGTATTCCTGTCTTTTTTTTTAAACCAAGAAGTGAGACAGGGAGCTGAGGTTATAGATAAACCTTGTCATGCCATGTTTTTTGTTAAAATCTGATGGAGTTGTCAGGAATCTGGGACACAAATTTAAAGGGCCAATATTTTCATACAAAATTTATTTTTAAAAAATTACAGTAGCACACCTATTTTATTTGTGAGTATTGTTACTTTTACACTTTGAATGCTTTTAACACATCTTTAAATTGTTGGATGATGTGAATTCTTGTCTTGGGCAAAGGTGTTTTTTTCACATAGCAAGTATAGAAATAAAAAAAAGAAGAAAACCACAACTTTTCATAAATTATATATCTTTCACATATTTAAATCATTAAAGAACACACTATTTAACAAAAATGCAATTAGAGTGTTGGTATTTATCATTTTTAAAGTTCTGACATGACTTGTCCTAATTCCCAATATCTTTATATATTCAATGATCTCTTTACCCTGATTGAGTCAAGTAGCTATGAATGTGTGTACCAGTGATTTGTCCCTTTCATATGGTTTATCACAGTTCTTGACGGTATGTGGGAAACGTGTTGAGAACCAGTGACCTTCATGTTAGAAAGTTACTGAGCTGGTTTTGAAGCTGACAGTCACGTGTCCAACATGTCCAGGCATGGACATTAGTATCAGAGTTGCTCTTTCTGGTGTCCACCTGCGAGGGTATCAGAGCTGCTGTCCCTGTCTGCCCTCCAGTGGACATTACAGACTGATGCAAGGACACTGCTCTTAAATCCAACAGCTCGACTGAAGGAAAGAATGGATCTGCAGATGAATAGAAACGGGATCATTTTGTTTGTGTGCCTGTAAAGAACACAAGTTTCTCCAGTTCTAAAGCAAAAACACTAATTAACTCTGAGACAACAGATTCACAGAAGGTTTCCTATCAGTCCTACATTTGAAGGCTTCTTTTTTAGACTGGTCAGCTTCAATACACTCATACCCAATAAACCAAAATACTGCATTGTAAACTGTCAATTCTTGCTGTTTCCTCACAAAGACACACTCTGACAACCTGCACACATAACCCACAGCTGAGTTACGTGTGAAACACACTAACACTCATTGTGTGAGGGTTAGTTGTTGTCAAAAGGGATTTGGGAAAATTTAGTAAATAATTAACTAAAGTCTGCAATGCTGCTTGAGGGAAAGTGAGTCACTTCATCACAACATAACTCTCGCAGTGGAGTAAATAGCACAGACTGATGTTGTGTAACAGCAGAGGAGGATACATGGATGGACCAGCCAGAGAATTAAAAAGCGGGGAAAACTACTGACAATGGAAAAGAATACTGACAAAAGGATAAAAAGAATAAATACAAAGTGCTAGTGCTCATGTCGAAAATAGTCGAAATGATGAAAATAATGTTGAAATATTATGTTGAGAATCAAAGTGTCAAAAATAAAATTTACATGTCAAGAATAATGTTGAAATATTAAGAAAAAAGTTGAAATGTCGAGAAACAAATCACAATGTTGAGTATAAAGCTGAAATACCATGTTGAGAATAAAGTCAAAATATTGTGAATAAAGTTCAAATGTCAAGAATAAAGTTGAAGTACATGTTGAAAATAAAGTTGAAATACCATGTCAAGAATTAAGTAAAAATGGTATTTCTACTTTCATATAGTTACTTACTACTACTTACGTTATTCTCAACATTTTGACTTTATTATCATAATGCAAAGTCAGTTTTTTGCCTTATGTCTGTCCCTAATACTCTTAATCTTAACTGACAATAAAAGATAATGTTAATTTCCTGGCTTGGGCCTTGTAGTGATGATGTCACTGTCTGCTCCTGCATTATCACTCATCTAGTTTTGTCATTAGGGGGGTGGGTAGTTGGCTGTCAGACTCTGATGACTTCATCCGTTACCACAGCCTCCTTGATGTGTCATCATCTGTCAGTGACAGCTGCTGTCACTTCAGTGTATCATCATCAGTCAGTGCACGTAGCATGCTTAGCATGTCATCAGTCAGTGCCTGCATGTTGCTGTGGTTGAAACCTCTCATGTTCTGTGGTCTGTGCTTCAGTGATGCTGATTGGAAATGGTCCTCCATGGTTTCTAAACAGACAAACAACGCGCTGCACTCTAAGACTTTAAGCTGTGTCCCCCACATCATATACTGTGAAAGCAGTTCAGAGACCAAACCACTGCTGCCCACAGAAACATTTGAATGAGATCAGGTTGCTTCGGCACCGAATTCAAGAAGAAATGGTGCTGAATTACTTCTCTAAACAGTTAGGGGAAGTGTGTTTTATGAAAACATCATGTG
Organism: Lutjanus erythropterus; assembly: GCF_056507025.1. Taxonomy (NCBI): domain Eukaryota; kingdom Metazoa; phylum Chordata; class Actinopteri; order Lutjaniformes; family Lutjanidae; genus Lutjanus; species Lutjanus erythropterus. The sequence continues at coordinate 12,532,743 of NC_139331.1, forward strand.
CCAAGAAAAACTGAAATAAAGAAAGGGCAAAAAAATTAAATAACACTAGTAGCATGCTTTGATTTAAGGCTGTCTTGAATTCTTAACTCAAGTCTAGACACAGTGTGGAGATATTTAAGTGTTGAAGTATCAGATAAACTTGTCTGCAGCATCAGTTTTCCAACATTTCAAATGCAAAAGAGCTGTGGCAGAAACAAGCTCAGATTGCATAGAGAAGTAGCAGTAGTAGAAGTAGATCCAAACAACTGATACAGTAGCAACACTGAAACAGAGCATTGTAATCAGCTACGATTTTAGAAAGACCAAAAATTCTAATCTAAATTCACTCCATGCAATCCCATGTGTATAAAAAATGTGTGACTAGGTAACAAAAAACTCATGGATTTAAACGTTTTTAAGATGATAAATGTTTATAGTAATTTTAACATGCACAACTCAAAACTTCCTGCCTTTCTTTCTGCTGCCTTGCGTCATTCTGCAAAGCCTCATCCACCAAATGACGCACTAAATATGCACACGCACACATTTTGCTGGGCTTGCAGCAGAACATCTGGGTAGTCAAGTGTTAGTCAAACTAGCAATCTAACATCTGTTCTCCTCAGCTACTTATGTCTGACTCAGAGGTATGAAACAAGAGAGACACAGAACTGTATAGAGTCACTGTGAAAGTTTCATGTTAGTCTCCAGGCCTCTCTCCACAGCACTCAGCGCTTGAGAAAGGCCCGGCTCCACGCATACACATTCTCCTATAAAGGAAAAATTGCCCTGTCTTGTTTGTATGTCTTTAAAACAATTACAAATGTCTTGAATGGCACTAAGTCAAGGATGCAGTGGCGATGCTGCTGTAAAAATACTGTCAAGGGAGAATTTGGTTTGGGAAACAAAATTTGCACGTCAGGAGGCGAGCTCCAGCATTAACATGACTGCATCACTGCAAAGGAAAAGATAACAGCAGTTAGCTCGTTTGCATTCGTACTATTAACATCCCAGGTGCTAATTTGCTGTTTTCAGTGTGTAGACATGAGGATTGTTCTTGTTTTACCAAGGACTTTTAAACATAGATAGCAGACGCTGCGATGCCATTTGAAGAAAGTGACCAGTGACAGGTCTTGAACCCGCAGTGTGCATCTGATGAGTCAGACTACATGCTAGCTAACCTTGATTTGTTGTTTGATTCAGACCCATAGATGTATTGAGGAGAACTGAATAGAGCATTGGAGGTGTGCCTGTGTTATAAAGCCAACTTCAGTGTATAATCAGCCACATATGCTTCCTTGTTGCAAGAGAGACTTTCTTTGGCTTAGTGGCTAACTTCTGATTTGACCATCAGCTAACTTGAATGGGGATAAAATGGTTTTATAATAGTTCTTCTAGACTTTCCAAATATTATTGGACTGAACGGATCAAATCCTGAATTGAGTCACTTTGCAGAGCGCTTCTTTCACAATGTGTTATTGGAAAAAGTGTTTTGGGGCCACAGAGCATCACATGATGTTGTCAGTACATGGTTCAGCAACTGTGTCAAATTGTCTTTAAAGCTTGGTGTTCTTCCTGGGGACGTGTTTAAGCCAAACCATTCTAATTTCTATACAAACAGAAGAACCGAAGTTTGCTGACATGTGACCCTCAACATCAAGAAAAGCAGAGCAAAGATCACCTTCTCTTCTGGAGTATTTTTTGTGTGTCTTTACCAAACAGCTTAGTAACTCTGTATTTTGAAATACATTTTAAAAATTAATGTATGTTACTGTTGAATTCAGGGATATAAGTTGATATATCATCAGGTAGATACAAAGAGTTACAGCTAACGTAGGAGGTTTGTAGCTCACTGTGACCAATTTTTGAAAATTGTTAAAAGATTCAAGTTTATCTAATAGGGGTGGGGAAAATATTCTCAGATGCATCACAATGCACATGTGGAAGATTCTGAATCGATTCACGAAAGTCAAAAATAATTTTCTAAATGTCAATTAAATAATGAATTAAATACTTGTGTTTGTGAGACAAAGGTGAAGTGTATAGCGAATACGATTTACCATCGCCAAGGGAGTGGAGCAGCGATCAGCTGTAACAAACGAGAGCGGCTGAGCAACATTTAACAACTTCAGCCAACTCTGTGGTGAAGAAAATAACAAAAACTCTGTACCTGCTCTGCATGCTGGACAGTGAGGTCTTTCCTCAGAGCTGATGGTGTAGCAGAGAGACTAGAAACAGTTTTGCAAAGCTATTACCTTCAGGATAGTTTGTATAATTTGCTATCCTTCTTTAGATACACTTCAATCTTTGAGGTTCAGATATTCTTGACAGTGACCTGTGGACCTGATTTGTCATTATTTGGGTGCTTGGAAATTCAAAAGTTTTAATTGAAAATACCTAAAACGCTGACTATAATTCATTTTCTCTTTGATGTTACTCAGTAATTTTTAAAAATACATCTGTTGGAGGGTTTTCTTGAGTTTGACTCAAAAGTCAAAAATCTATTGAAGTTTCTCAACTTGTTTGTTTTTTCAGAATAGGACATTTTAGCCTGCTTCATGAATGAGAAAATAAGTGCATTCAAGGTGGAATTATAAGGCTCATGTTTCTTCTTCTCATCAGTGAAATGATGTATGCATTTTAAATGCTTTATTAAAGGTGTACAGCTGATAAAAATCTTACATTGGTAGAATTTCTTCCATTAATTGGTGACCCAAATGAAATCTCCTGTGACCCCGCCTGTGAGTCACAACCCAGTCTTTGCGAATGGCTGCTTTATTCTGTAACAATACATTCAACTCACGATTACATATGATTTCCGATACTGGCATCACGATCCGATTTTTTCACACTTTTTTTAAAAAAAACAGAATGAGCTTACAGACAAATTATGACTGGAAAATAGTCCTGTAATTATTTCTCAGGCAAAAACAACACAACATGTCTGAGGTAGGGTGTAGCTGCAAAATACAAACTAAGCAATAAATGTATATTTAATATATATATATATTTAAATATATAAAAACTACAATATATATTTCTCTTATCTTTAACAAATTAAAGTGAATCCCTTTTAATTTATTTTTTAGCTCTGAGGTAAAGTAAACTGCAAAAAACCCATATGTCCTCTTCTTAAAAGTGCAACTGAAATGATGTTATCTTTAATAACAAAAAACAAATAAATGGGATATTTTAAAAAAAATCCCACATCAATACAACTAAATGAATAATACAATGATAAATGAAATCTCTTCAAATAGACAAACTAAGGCTTGCATGTGTTCCTAGTTTGAAAATCTGCTTGTCAGTGTGGAACAGTTTCTTTGCTCAGGCAGTGTTGACCTGAGCTTCTCACTATGTTTCCAGCTGACATGCTGCATCATGTTGGTTGTGTTACTTGTGTAGATCATCGCCCTCTTGCAGTATTTGCACGCAGCCTGAGTCTTGTCAGTGATCTTCTCACCCTCTTTTACACTGATCTAAAGCGCAAGTGGAAAGCACGAGACGCAATGGATTTAATTTATTCAAGGTGTGTCCAAATCCACTTTTGCTGTCTTGTCCCAGGGGTGCAGAGGTATCCTGATCTGTCCTGCCTCTTGCACCACCAGCTCACAGCAGGATACACCTGTCAGATGTGCCCAAGTGCCCGTATTAATTCAGTGGTGAGTTTAGGCCGAATTTACAATAAGCTGACCAGAAAGTCGGCTCTCCTCACCTTTAAGAGTCAGTTGCACCAGGAGCACAAGTGGTGGCAGCATGATTTACCAGGAGGAAACAAAGAGAAAAGATTTTCAAAGCAAGGAGAGAGATCTCTCGGTTTGAGGAGAAGTAGCATGGGATTATGGGAGTTGTTATTTGGGCTGTTAAACAGCCACCATAACTGATGAAAATCTATCTCACATGACTGGATAAAAATCATGTTCATAGATGAGGTAACATTAAAGTTTCATTCATGTTACACTGAATCATGTGCAATTACTTCCTCTTTTTCACACTGTATATATGTGACATATCCCGTGTTTTCCTGGAAGTTATATCAGCTAGCAACTAGCTGGCAATGGGACAATGGCTAGCAGGAAATGCACTGTCACCTCCTATAAATTATGGATTTCTCTGCATTTGAGCATTGGAGGAAAGAATTTCGAATAATGTAAATTCACATCTCAATAAAAATACATTACAGATGTCTGGCATTTTTATACGGAAATGTTATATACTGTAGCTTTAAAGTAAGTGTTTTTATTTAAAGAAAATTGTCTCTAAAGGTCATCAGAATGAGCCTTAACAATCTTTAAAATGTGTGATTGGAGACCATAAAGTCCCTCTCAGATGGTCAAAATCTCCAAATTCCCACAACCTAATTATAATAACTAAAACCATCTATCTTATCAACTCGATCTATTGGTGTTGAGTTCTTGAAAAGTTGACTTTTTGTCTCTCTGGCTGTAAAGTCCTTTTGTGCTGCCTGAAAGTTCACTGTGTGCAGAGTATCGTAGATCACACACACACACACACTTATTACACACAATACATGTCCATAAAAAATGTCTTTCCCAGAGCTTCAGTCCATCACACTCTGCTAATCCCACACAATCCTGACCAAGCCTGAAATGGGAGTTTGTGTCACGGGTGGTTTAGAGGTTTTCTACTGTCAACAAAACACTGACGAGAGCGAAAGACACAGAGAGAAAGAGAGAAAAAGAGGTGGAAGAAAAATACAGAAAGAAAAGGACGAAAAAGAGCCCACCCCTCTGAGCTGAGAGGCTGAAAACAGAGCGTTGTAACACCAAAAAGTGCACTCCCACTGTCGCTAATGTGGACCGTGTGTGTCTGTGCTTCAGTGCGTGTGTGCAGATGTGCGTCAGTGTGTTTTTCTGCGCGTGTGTGCAAATGTATGTGTGTGCGCGCGCGCTGTAGCTGCCTGCTGCGCCGCTCCCAAATTGAAATGTGAAAGAAACGTGTTGGAAGGTGATGACAAGAGTGAAGTGAACCAGTCGTTTCCTGAAGGCCCAGGCCAGATGTGTCGCACACAGAGCCTCAGAAATCTGCAGCACATTTCTCTTTAATAACCAGGATATTTAACCAGGGGAGGCGGGAAGAAACGAGGGGGTAGGAACTGTGGCTGTGTGTGTTTTTTTGTGCATACCTGTGTGCACAAATGTGTGTGTGTGTGTGTGTGTGCTACATGTTTGTGTTTGCTGGTGAAATGTGTGTTTTGGGGCTGGATGCGACGTGTGGTTTATTACTTTAATTGGACGTTTTTAGACTGCAGCGCTGCAGAAAGTGAAGGAGAGAGAGGAGGAGGAGGAGGAGCGAGACGACAGAGAGAAAGAAGCCCGACAGACTGATGGCCACACCTCCGATCACCACTCAGGACACACACACACACACTGGGTCTATTCCATACTGTACTCAGCTACTGACCACAATGCCCACCACTTCCTCCAGGAGCAAGCCCTGGCGCCTAGAATAACAAAGAAAATATTCAGCTCCATACTGTCTGATGTCTTAATATTTCCAACCCTTCTGTTCTCATATATGCATGATTCATAGACTATAACTTAGAAATACAATCAGATCCTTTTCCACTGATCCTTCTGCTGGTTAAATAAAGCTTTTTGAGAAGTGACTGCAGGAGAAAATACAGCAGGCGTGTTGCAGATTCTTCTAAGGCCAGTACACTACAACATATTTACTGGGCAGACAGTAAATTTTCTGTGCAGGCCCAATTTAAGTGGGATGAAAGTGTGTTGAAAAGTCTCAAAAGCATAATGAAACGATTACTCTCTAAGAAAATGGAAAACACGTACACACGTAATTATTTGTTGGTGTTATTATTCTGTTTTCATTCCGTCCTTTTATAACTGCACATACAGCCACACAATTGACAGCTGGTATTTGTGTTTTTAAGAATTTAACGATCTGCCACAAAGATCAGGGATTAATCAAGCAGCATATGTTGTTACAAGATCAGCTTCATCTGTTGGCAACATACATGTGAGCAAATATAATCTTAATGACTGTTTTTTTAACCAGCTAATAAATTGATGCTCAGTTGAAGGAACAGTTCAATATTTGGGGAAATACATTATTTTATGTATATTATATACATATATATATGTAATATGTGATAAATTAAATTTCCCAGAAGCCCTGTGATGAACTGGCGACTTGTCCAGGGTGTACCCCGCCTCTCGCCCAATGTCAGCTGGGATAGGCTCCAGCAGCCCGCGACCCTTACGGAATAAGCGGTTACAGAAAATGAATGAATGAATAAATTTCCCAGAATTACATGAGAAAATTCTGAACACTCCCATGACTGTGTGTTAAGTACAGAGGTTGAACTAGAAAGCAATTAGCATAGCTAAGCAGAGACAGTGATGTCTTGGCCAACAACAGCTGCAAGCAGTGACCTCCTGTAGTCTTATTGTCATTGTTAGGATGCTAGGCAACCTGGCTGTGCTAGACAGGAATACATCTTACTTTAGGCCACAGACAGAATCAGGCGCTACGGCGTAAACGCCATCAGTGTCATTCATTTGAGTCGGGATTAGTCCGTTTAGGCTGCTGCACTACGGGGCCGCAGGTGATGCTGAAAAAAAAAAACAGTGAAAAAGTTGTAACAGAGTCAGCTTTTGGTGAAATGCAACTGGTGGCAATCAGACTCTTTAAAGTCAGCCTGAACTATCTCTGAAAACGAGTACTATCCAGGAGGAGTTCATGATGATACTCTCCCTGTGGTGTCTTCGCTTGATTTATTTCATGTACCTAGCTTCGATGTCTGGGTCTGGCTTCAGTTTATGCTGCAAAATAGTGAGTATTAGAAGTGTGCTTTGGTTTATGTCTATGTGTTTGAGAGGAACAAAGAGAGAGAGCACATAGCTGTGGGGGATCAAGGTACAGACTGAATACAGGGAGGGAGCAAAAAAAAGCTGGTAAATAGGAAAAATAAAACATTATTTTCTGATTGTTTTCCAGCATTTATGTTCTCAGCACGCCCCCGCACTTAATGCTTCAACACCTGATTCTTTCTGAGTGTAGTTTTAAAGGTGTTGGAAAGCTTTATACTTTGAACTGAGCCAGGCTCGTTGCTTCTGTCCGCCTCCAGCTGTTGTGCTAAACTAAGCTAATCTCCTCATGAATCCAGCTCTGTATTGAACACAGGCAATGAAATACAATTCAGTCCAGTTGAAGTGACAAAGGAATGCGTTTTAAGTTTTATCAGACGCCAAAACATTGCACAACTGTTTGAAATAATCACAGACAAGATTTTACAGCTCTGGAATGTTATCATGGGGGCAACTGAGGACGCACTGATTTATTGGCCAAACAATGGTTTCACACGACATTTGTCTTGGTGACTGCAAATGACCTATCAGCAAATAAGATGACATTCAGATGGCAGTGGCTGATGTTTATTGACTGTGTCACACCAATTTTGCGCTCTCTAAATTTAGTGTTATTAGTGTTATTTGTGGTCAAACTTGGGCAATAGCAGCTAGCATACCCAGCTTTTCTGTAGAAGAAGTCACTGGCTAGAAACAAAGATGGAAACGTGAAGATTTCTTTGGTTCCCTTGCACAAAAATGGCTGAAATCTGTACTTAAAAGATAAAACCACAGTCTGAGTGCTGACACTGGCCCAAAGCTAGTTTGAATTCTGCTAACTGAGGCAAAAATTCTCAGCTCAAACTGGCAGCTGTCTGCTACAGATGATCTCACACTATTGTGTTTGTCTGAGGTACTTTTAATGTGTCTGTATATTTGTGTCTGTGCTGTACCACAAATTGCCTCTTAGAGGACACTCAAGTATTTCATGTCTAAGTCTAATAATATAATGCTTGCATGTTATTTTAAATGATCTAAAAATGTAATCAGTTACCAAATGAAATGTACTCAAATTCACAGGCCACCAAAATGTCTTGGCCAAAAAATGGCCTAAATCTGTAGTTAAAAGATAAAACCACACTGGTCCAGTTCTGAGTGCTGACGCTGGCTCAAAGCTAGTCTGAGTTCTGCTAACTGAGGCAAAATTTTCAGCTCAAACCGGCAGTCCACGGCCCCAAAAATCCAGCTGATTCTAGCAGCCATAAACGGGCCACAACCAGCTCAGATTTGGTCTTTTGGTGCCAGAACACAGCCACGTGTGCCGCCGCTCAGCCACAACAGGACCGACGCGACTTGGGTTGGCTTGTGTCATCAGCTGCTGCACGTGAACATAATATTTTCTAACCTAGAAGGTTCTCCACAATCAGCTGCAAGCAGGACAGCGTGAATGGCCACATTGTGTGTGCTGTGCTGGAGAAGAAGAGGTGCAGTTTGTTTGGGCAGGAGGAAGCTCATATTTACACAAAAGGTGTTGGACCAGCACACATTTAATTGCCTTGGCTTGTGCGTGTCTGTGCGAGTGTGTAATGAGAGAGTGTTTAGCTGTGTAAGCCCGTGTGTGTGAACATAATCGCCCATGATATACAACATTATGGCTGTTTCTTAATAGCAGTGTTTTAAGAACAGCCATTAATGCAGCTTGTAAAATATTCCCAACACCACGCCAAACACTCACTTCAACCTCACCTCCCTCCTTCTCCTTCACTCCCTACCTCTCTCCACGTCGCTCTGCAGCTCTCTCTTTCCCTCACCTCATTTGTGGGAGAATTTATTTAACTCGTTAAAAACAATTCTCTGAATATTCCCAGCTGAGTGACCAGGCTTCCGTTTTTTTTTTCCATCTCTCTAGCTTTGTTTTTTTCCTCTCTTCTCTTAAACTAACCTGTATAATGTTGTCAGAACTGCTTGAGAATGAAGTGCTAAGTGTTGCTTTTTATGGGGAGGAAACAGACTGGAACAGCGGGTGTGTGTTTTCTGATGCCTACTAGACACACACACATACGTATATACATACACATAGACACACACGTGCACACACACACACTCAGAAAGCCTCAGAGTGAATATGTTATGAATTACAACCTGTTCATTGATGAGATAGCCCTCAAGCTTTAAGATAGTGGATCATTAGCGTTTGTATGTGCATGTTGCATTTTGGTATGTGTGTGTGTGTGTGTGTTTGTGTGTTTTTTAGGGTTGACAGTGTCATTAAGGCACCTGGTGAAAATCTGTTCTCAATTGTTGTGGTGATTTCTGCTGTTTTAATTTGGACAGTAAAGGCGCTGCCAGCTCTACCCGCCGTGATGCCGTGACCACTTAGCAATGTTAACTCCATTCCCATGCTCGCAAAGCCTGAAGGCTACACACGCACGCAAACACACACACACACACACACTTTGTTTTATGTATCGTGTCCATAAAAGCTCTGCTTATAATTTGATTTCCAAAATCGTGATGTGTCATGAGTGAGGAGTCTCTGTTTAAAGGGTGTGAATAATGTGCAGAAAATTACTAAATAAAACTGTCTTTAAAAGCATTTTAAAGCAAAACCCGACGCCCTTCTTCTTCCTCTTCTTCTTCTCTGTCTTTGCAGGACGGCTTTAGAAAATGGAAAGCATATAAAAAAAACAACAACAAAATGAAGGCCGAATAGGACTGGCCACAAACTGTAAACTGTGCAACCATGTAAAGAAAACTTCCATATATTGTCATTTAAATACCAGATAACAACAAAAATATACAGTTTTTCCCAGGTCCGCAGTTCTGTTTATTGATCGAGGTGGTTTTGGAGTGAGTTGTAAGGTTGTAGAGATGTCTGCTTTCTCTCCAATATAATGGAACTAAAAAGCACTCTGTGGTGCTCAAAGTACCAAAGAATACATTTGAAAAATTCAAAACCAGTATTTCATGATCATGACCCAGTTACCCAAGATAATCCTCAGACCTTGTGAGCAGTTTCACGTAGGTACTGCAGTAAAATCTACTGGTTCCTTAGTAGTACATTCCTACTGCTCACAGTAAAGTCTGTGGATTGTTTTGAGTTTCCAGATAATGAGCTTTGGAAAGAGACACTGGTTTTGAATTATATATATAGTCCAGGGATCATCCACAGCTCTTCAGTGGTTCCCTGAGGCTTTGACAAAGAAAAAAAAAAGTATTTTTATGTGTTTTATTTATTTTCAAAGAAGGTTTTGTGTTATTTTATTTGTTTTGTGTACAAACATAAGGAGGCCTCAAAGTGGGCTGGGATAGCCTTTTATTAGAGCCCGACCGACAAATCAGTAGACCAATATTTTCAGTCCAGTATTGGTGTATTGTAGTTATGTTGGTCTATATCTGTAACATAATCCGATATACACCTACATAAAAACATCTTTCAGTGTTTCAGTGCTCTGACATCGTTTTGGTCAAAAATGTTTCTTGTTAAACTGTGAAATATCTGTCCTCCATTACATATCTTAAACACAAATGTTAACCTCTTGAAGATAATTACAAAAAATATGTGTTGTGTGTTCAGGTACTCTGTACAATATAATCTGTAGCCTATATTATATTTTATATAAAGAATAACACCTGACATCAGAAATGTTTTACTCTGTAATATCTGTATCAGCCTCAAAAATCCACTATCTATTTGGTTCTGTTCTCTATAAACACTCTATTTTATAAGCAAACCTACATATGCTGGTGGATTTTTTCTCCATATCTTCAGCTTTGTGTTTTGTTGGTAGTAACATCCCCCAATAAAAATGACAAAAAATATACAACTGTTTTCTTTATTGTACTACTATCTATAGTAGTAGTAGTAGTAAAGATGACCCCTGGTAAAACAGTGCAGAGAAGAGCTGGGATCGATGAAGTTGACCCAAATTAACCAAAAGAGTTTAAAAAGACAGGACACACAGAGACAACTTCATCAAGAAATGCGAGTTCATAAAAATTAGTTTTTAGTAGAAACATGGAGGGAGGTCACTAAGATTACAGCTAATGCCAAGCTCCCTTGGTTTTACGTTTAGACCAAGGAAGTGCTGGGGAAGTTTTGGTGCAGCGGCTGAGGTGGAGTGCCAGCATGTGTGGGCAAAAAAGCTCACAAAAGCCAGACACCAACCCTGGAGTGCTTTAAAAGTAATGAATCTTAAAATCTGTTCTAAAATCAACTGGAGGCCAATGCAAAGAGGATAAAATAGGGGTGATAAAATGTGATATTACTTGTTTTGTTTTGGGGTTTTTTTTGTTAAGATGTGAGCTGTTTTGACTGCTCAGTAAAATGTTGCTGTGATTAATTCTGAAATAGATAAAAGCGTAAAGAAAAATTTTATTAAAGTGAGAGAAAATGAGACAATACCGCACTACTCTGTTAACATGATAATAAAAAGAAAGATAATTGGATTCAAAGATAGCTACTAAATTTCTGGCAGTATGCTTCATGGCAGCTGCCACATTATCAAATTCATTATTAAATTCTTCAGTTTTCAACTGGTACACCAAAACAATGCCACATTTGTGTTTGTGTGCTCATGTGTCTTTCTGCATCAACTGCACATGTGTGTATTTTGGTAATTTGACTCATAAGTTCAAATGACCTCTATTTTGTGGGGGCTTGAATTTGATCAGTGCATTTTTTGCGTCCCTGGCTCCCTCTCCATCCCTCCCTCCCTCCCTCCCTGCAGGCCCTCTGCTGTCCCAGCTGACAGCTGGCTACGAGCACCTCTGACTCTGCCTGAGGATGAGATAAGCTAAAATATGATTGGATGGAACTAAAACAATTCCTGAAGGGAAACAGCGCAGTTGCATCAGAAAAAGAAATGAACGCCGCTGAGCAAATATCACATTAATAAACGGCGCACAGCACACTCAAGTTTGCCAGCCCTGGATTAAGGCTTCAGGACGTTTTCCTTTTACTTAACTTTTAAATTGATTTCCATGGTCTACAAATGCTGCTCATACATCATGTTGGAACATTAGAGAGGTTTAATGGGAGTAATGGTGGTGCTGCTGGTGCTGCTGGAGCAGCGAGGGGTCCCGGGATTCAAACGGAAACCAGATGGATGTTTGGATGGCACAGAGTTCCTTCACCTCAACCAACAGGAAATGGAATTATGGGCGATTATTCACACTGCTTGCAGCTTCGAATCTCAGCTTACATGTCTATGATATCTTTGTTTTGACCTGCTTGAGGAAAATGTGCATGTGTTTTTCTGCATGTAAGACTGTGTGAATGTGATTAGGTATGCGGGGTGTTGGCCGTTAAAGACAGCTAATAAAGTCTGTTCCCTTTCATTAGTGCGTGTTAAAACAGCCTGGCAAAATTAGCTTGTGTTCGTGTGTGTTTCGGCGTAGGTGAGTTTGACTGTGTCTGTGTTAACTAGGTAACATTTTGTGCGTTGAGGCAACATGCACTTGAGCGTCTGTGTATGTCGGTGTGTGAGTGCATATTCAATAAGCATGTGTTATGTTGTTAATAGCACACCTCGTTGGCCAGGCAAAATGAGGTCGTTAAACTGGTGCACAACTATGCTTGTGTACTCTGACTTAACAAAGACAGGTCTATGTTTGTGAAGGTAAGAGCAGTGTGAGTGTTTCTGTGTCGGTATTGCTTCACCTTTACACAACTGTGTTGTAGCATGCGACATGATACACACTATGCTTATTTTGTTCCCCTCTCTGCTAAAACATGGTTACAGTCTACAGTCTAAACATGGTTCTATAGAGTCTTGGTTGACTTGCAAATTAGGTTGTGGGACCGTTTCTGATGGATCCTCAGATCAAGGTCAAGGTAAAGGTGTTTTCATAAATATTGATCCTGCTGAGTTTGAGAGAAATCTTTCTTCCCCCATTTTTTTTTCTTAGCCACTTGGGGGCACTGCATCAAATTGTAAGCTCAACAAACACTGACATAACCTTATAAAATTGATATGGCTAACAGTGTTAGCAAACAACCACCTGTTTACACATCCAACAGACACGTATGTACATATGACACGTACGTATACCTTGTGTTCAACATTCAAAAAAATTAGCCTAATTTTCCCACTCTTCACACTCGTCAGTCAGTCAAACAAAGTTAAGTCAGCAACGCACTGCCATTATTCAGATTTCTCAGGCAGCTTTTTTCCAACAAATTAAAGCTTGTTTAGCTCCCAGCTTACACTGTATTTTTCAGCTTCTATCCCTTTGCCATTTTTTCAACAATTCAGATTCCTTTCTTTCCACATCTTTCACTTATTACAAGTTTTATTCAACTTTTCCTCTTCATAATTCAACAGCAGCTTCTTCATACAACTTAAACTCAGCAATTCAGTTTAGCATTAGCTTTTCAACAAACCTTAAAATATTCCACACCTTTCACACATTATTGTTATTATTCAACTTTTAAAGCATCTTCCCCCAGCATGAAATTTAGCATCAGTTTTTCAGCATCCAGCATTCACACCATAATTTCTTCAGAAAGTGCTCTAATTTATTGACAGGATGAGGCGTTGGCAGTTCAGTATTCCCTCTGCTTTTAGTTCAATTTTAGTCTCCTTGATCAACTCCTGAAAAAAAAAATCTCTTTTCAGCTGCCAAATTCTCCATTATGTTCATAAGCTGAGTTTGTCTGGTGTTCAGTGCGGGGCAGGTAGAGTAGTCCTTTCAAACAGTTTTATTCAACTTTCAAACTTTCAAATTTTTAATCATTTGTCCCTTTCCCTCTTTTTCTACTATTCAAACTCCTTCAGCTCCTTCATCACACAAAGTTATAGCTATACTATGTAGCTCCCAGCCAGCAGTCAAGCATTACACTTTAGTGCCCAGCTGTTTTACATTTTTTTATCCCTTTACCAGTTTTCATACTTCTTCAGCTGCTTCTTCATACAGCAGTTCAGTTTAGTATCAACTTTTCAACAAACTTTAAAATATTCCACATCTTTCATACATTATCGGTGTTCCTCAACTTTTAAAGACAGTAATGCAGTTTATCATCAGCTTTAGAGCATCCAGCATTCACACTGCAGTTTCTCCAGAAATTGCTTTCCTTAATTTATTTAGCCACTAAATGCTCCATTATTCACCACCAGTCTGTCATTTGGCGTTCAGCAGGTAGCGTAGGCCTTTTGCTAAAAACATCTGCCTGCTGTGTCTGGAACTGACGCTGATCAAAGCGAGAGAAACCGAAATAATTAATGTTGAGGGCTGTAAAACCAAAATAATGAGCTGAAAGACATTAAAAGGGAACTGCAGAGACGGGTGATATTTTTCTGTGTATTCATCACTACAAGCAACTATTACATTACACACAGTCACCTGACCCTCTGTAAACATAAAAACTTTGATAAGAGCAGCTTTAATTGTGTCTGATGTACTCAACATCAAGTCTATAGTAGTAGGCATTTGAAGGGCGGGACTAGTTTCTCCGATCCTGCCAATCACCAGGAGCACAGATGATGATATGTTCACACAGCTGCAATCTCAGATGTGGCTGTTTTAGCAGCTCCTAACTCCGCACCTCGCAACGGGATACGCTTTATTACAAGACACACACACACACACACACACACATAAGTGTGCACACAGCACCCCTCCCAGTCATGCCTGGCAACTTTGTAGTTTCTCACAGCTCGGTTCCCTGGAATCATTAAAAACAAGGCCAAAAAAAATCTAACCTTGATACCTGTGACATGCTTCAATCACTCTCCACCCTTTAAACAGAGAAGGAGGTGGAAAAAGAGAAAGTCTTACTTTTACTGTAGTGTAACCAACTGTAATCTGTGTGCTCTTTAGCAGCTCATTATGTCAGCTAATTAAGGCAAGAAAAAAAAAGTAAGAGAAGAGCAGAAAAAGAAAGATGAGGGTGAAGACAGGGCTGCTGCACACCACAAACCTTAGTAGTTTTTAAAGACCTTAACCATTGTATTCTGTGCTGTGCAATGTGTTCCTACTGCTTTTATTACGTTAGGCACATGGATTTACTGTCTGCATTGCACTTTAAATTTTATTTATTGTGTCTTCTTGTTATATGTAGGACTACAGATGGACATTAGCGCCTCACTAAATCTGGTGCAACCGTGTTTTCATTTGATGATCAATGTCCTTGCACACTGTCCTATTATATGCCAAATAAACTAAACTAAATAATAGCCTTTCAGCAGTAGAATGAATACAAACAACCAACAGAGTTGCTCAAAACTACCAAATTCTGTTGACGTGAACAGGTGGCATGGTTTTCCAAAAAAATTCTACACCATTGGTAATTACAGGAAGTCATGACCACCCCAGATGAGCTTTGGCTACTGTCAAAAGTCTCTACTGCTCAGTTAATATATCACTCACCATAGCTTTGAGTAGAAGGCAATGAATGTTGCAAATACTAAAAAGATACAGTAGAGACTTTTGTGACTTCTGGGGAACTGTCTTAAGCTCATTATGACACCCTGTATTTATTTCTCTGGTGTTGTTAGGAAGGATTTGATTCATTTTTACAGTTAAAATTCAGACCTACCAGTTTTCTCCAATATTCCTATGAATTACTGCATTTTGGACAATTCTGAATCTGATGCCAATATTAGTGCCAGTGATTTTGTAACAAGGTAAGTTGGGGTGTGGAAGGCTCGGGGACAAGAGTTTATCCTGTGAATGTTCATTGTTTGCTTTAATTTTAAAAGTAGAATCAGTATGACCTGTCTGAGGTGTTCATAAGCACACCAGAGAGATAGCTGATTGTTGAGTCTCATTTCCAGGATGTCAAATGCCAACATTTTGGGTTGGTAAAGCATATAGAGTACAGCAAAATAATGAGAAAATAAGGAAATACAGATAGAGAGCAGGTGCTCTGTAGATACAGTTACAACCACACACTTCTAATTGGTCAAAAGTGATGGTTGAAAGGGATTATGTTTAAATGAATCTATACATTGTTTTGTTTTGTTTTTTCAGGAAAAAGTTGATTCCATTCTTTTAACCAAGATCTTTCCAAACCATAACCTAAGCAAAGGTTTTGCTGTCCAATATGCTTTCTGGTCTGAGAAGCAGATTGTTTTTTCTCAGAAGACAACACAGATTAAGGGGCTAGTTCACCCAAATCACAGACTTTTTCCAACTTTACCCCTCTATTGGTCCAGTACAGACACATTTGGTAGAATATAGTTCTTAAAAAAAACTGTCAACAGTCAAGACTGTATCCTGAGTAACAATGACATTTGTTTGTCCTCCGCTGAGTTTCCAATTTTCATTTTGAAGTGCACTGGTTCATATCTCAAAGGTTTGCCAGATCAAACCAGAACTATCATCACACCGTCATATCATACTGATACACAAAGTACCCTTTAGTGGCTGTAAAGAAAACCTTTTTAAAAGTGGTTGATGTTGTGAAACAGTTCAATTCAAGTTCAGTTAGGTTTAGGCACCAAAAGTACTTTACGTTACGTTACATTACATTACGATATGTTAAATTTCAGATAATGTTGACTGTTGGATTCACACAGGACATGATCCCCAGCCTCCTGTGTGAAAGAATAGTGTTTGTTTGACCCATACATCCCCACCTCCTCCATATAATGACTTGCTTGCTGTTTATATTATGTCACTTGCTACATTGACGTTACTTGAAAGCGTCTCATCAAACTTCGATATTTGACTATCTAGGAGTGATAACAGGCTAGTATGACTATGTAATGGTAAAAACACTGCCCCAAATGTTTTTTCTCATACAAATTTGCTGCATGATTTTACTGTATGAAACTTTGCATCTCTGCAGGAGTTGCCCAATTTGAAGATGGATTATCAAAAAAATCACATGAACAGGCTTAACCCACCTTACTTTTTTAGATGTGTGCTGCATTAAGATGCTTGTGTACAAAGTATTAAAGCTGCAATCATGACTCAAACTTTTACCATCTGTTAATGAAGGCGGATGGAGTTTGCCTTTAATTTAGTGCAACTTTTATGTCTGGCTTTAATGAGTCGTACACCATGTGTGCCAATGTCATCTGTTAGCCTGGGCCTTTCTCGTGGTGCCTGCCTGCCCGTCTTCCAGTGCTAATGTGCTAATCTGCTGTTTAGTCCAACCAGATGGGTTCCCCCCCCCCACCCCCCCACCCCCCCACTAACGTTGGGGGAAGATGGGGGAGAGTGTGGAGGAGGGAGGAGAGGAAGTTACCTGCAGAGATCTCCCCTCATTAAAAATCCCAGTGCCGAAATTACACACCCCACACTCCGCCCCTCCCTTCCCCGTCTCTCCTCCTTCCATCCCCCTTTCCCAAGATAACCAAGCAAACTTTTATTAGGCAGTGACACCCAAACTCTCCTTCACTCTTCTGTCTTTCTCCGTGCAGCTATTTGCTTCCCTCCAATTACTCTTTCTAATCCATCTCAAGCTAAAGTCTGACAGTCAGCCTGAAGAGAATCGTCATACTTTGGCATCCACTTCACAGGCCTGTTGGCATATGTGCTGACTTCACATAAAAGTAACACATTCCTCGCCGTAGATGAGAATAAAATGAGAGCTAGAGATGAAAGCCAGTGAGATCTGAGAGCTAGATTGATATATATGTGTAGAAACACAAAAAAAGGAGATGAAAAACACGTATGAAATCCAATCAGGGAGACCACACATACTCTATCCATCATACGTGCACATGCTAACAGCTCTCTTGCCGATGCCCTCTGAACGTCTATCAAGTTCAGACCATCATGCATGAGTGAGTTCAACAAGCGAAGGGAGGCGCAGGGCCGAGGGTAAGAGGAAAGAGAGATGAAGGGAGGAAAGATTGAATGGGGGCATATAAACCTTCCTTGGAGGGCAAAAAAGAGAGGACTTTTTAAAAGCCTGATTAAAATTCTCATGCTTTATTACTCTGCTCTTTAAGTGGGCTGTTGATTTAAAAAAAAAAGTAGTGAGTGAAAGAAAGGCAAGAGGAGCGCAGTGCTGCGAGGCAGAGCTGATTCTGAGCAGACCGTTTAACAACGGAAACTCTGCAAGAAAACTCCACAAAGCTTGTTGAGAAATCCCCCCGTATCATGGTAGAATAGGACAGAGGGAGCCGCTGAAAACCCTCATATCAAGTTTTGAACTCATGGATAAACATGTGACCGAGGTTAACGGTGGCCATCTCGCACACACGCAGGCTCCATCTTTCATCACAAGACAATGATCTCTTTTCCTGGACTGTCTACACACTCACACACTCAAAACCAAAACCGCGGGACTAAAAATGGGTCCTTGTCATAGTCTATTAGGAGTAAATTTGCTGTGTCCACAGAGTTGTTCCTCTCTTTCCCATTGCAGCCCCTTTCACCGTGTTTTGATTACTCGCTGGATTTTGGTCCTCTCACTGACTTATAGGAAGATTTGTCCGCCGCCATCAACCACACAGCAGCCCGAACAACAGATAACATCAGACCTGTTTTCCAAAGTAGCCACTGAGTGTGCTCCAACAATCCATCTTCTCCCGTCTGTCAAGATCTGTACAACTACTTTTTTAACACATCTACTCCTTCTTGTGTGTGAAACCTTGTGCAAGTAAGTCCAGTCAAATCCTAAATGCCATGTGTCTTCATCAAGATGGCACAAAAGGAACTCATGAACTAGAAAAAGGAAAGAAACAAAGAAAACAATCTGGTATACACTACACAGTTCATTTGTCTCCTTCAGATTATATTTTGTATGTATTTTAACAAACATACTCTCATTTTTTAGTTTTCAGGGTAAGAAACATACAAACCTATCAAAAGGCAGGATGTTGAAATAGGAAAATTCTGCAAAAGCTTGCAACACTTCAGAGGAGAACACATTTGTATATCCAGTGGCAACATTTTAATTTTAATGAAGAATCATTCAGCGTTTTGGGAAATATGTTTTCTCAGTTACAACTTAAGTAGTATCAAGTCTGTTTGACTATTTGTTTTGAATCATTACAAAATTACCTGAACCTATCTTTCAAAATTTGAAAGCCAGGACATGAACTATTTTTAGGTTAAAACAAATAGTTTGTTTTTACAGTGTGTGTTAAGTAAATATTAAGCCACTGGCTGTAGCCAGTTAGCTTAGCTTATGCCAAAAACTGGAAGTAGGGGCAAACAGAATGCCTGTCTGTGTCCAAAGGTAGCAAAAAAAATCAGCTTACCAATGACAGAATCAGTACCTTGTTATCAAGAATGCTTTAAAATACATATAAGCATTTTGGTGAATAACAATATAGTAAAAAATGTGTGTGTGTGTGTGTGTGTGTGTGTGTGTGTGTGTGTGTGTGTGTGTGTGTGTGTGTGTGTGTGCATATGTTTATATATGCCTTCCTGTTAATTACTAATTTTGTCAAACAGCTCTTAAAGACTTTCCAAATCTGATATGACTGAAACAATCAAATTCTGGTGATGAAAAGATCCAGTTTGGGGGTTTGTGGTAAAATGAATTTACCATTTTACAGCTTGTCCTTTTCCAAGGAGGCAAATGTGCAGAAAGAACATCAAAATCGATTCACAGCCCAGCTCTGTTCTGGGGGCTTGGTTCAGAAATTGATATTATTAGCAATACTTTGCAATTTCTCTAGGTGACCTTCAGAGATTGCCCAAACAATTATTGTCACATATCAACACTTACCACTTGTTTCAAATGGTATCATTCAACATGTTGTTATAGATATTCCACCAAAACAAAAACAATTGTCATCATCAGCTCATATAACAGCAGTTGTGTTGCAGACTGACCCACAGGGGGAAAACATCCTGACTGGTCTCTGTTGCTAAGTTTTGGAGCTGAGTGCTTCATAAAGTCAAGGTTTCCAAAACATTTTCAAATCAGGACCCATATAAAAAATGTGTTTCAGTCTGCTGGGCCAAGACTGATGAAAACACATTAAAACTCAAGAGAGAGGAGGCATGACCCATTTAAGGTTGTTAACTACAGTTAAGAATCCAAGCTGTGACTTACCGGTCTGATATGACCCCAGCTTCAAAGGAAAGTATTACATCAACACACAAAAGCATATATTAAACCTATTTGTCTGTCTATCTGATCTCTTCATAGAGATCTGTGTGGAGCAATAGTTTCTCAGCCAAACACAAAGAAAGCATACTCCTCCGCAGTATTTATAGAACTCCTCAACAGTCCTCTGCACTCTTGATTTATTAAGTAATTATAGTATATGTTTCCTCTTCTGCACCTCTGTCCACACTGTGAAATACAGTAGCAAAAATAAATAATAGTTAAAGGCATACTCTGCAGGATTTTTCTAAAAAGAAAATGATGGACTCACATAATCCCTCTAAATTATCACTTATGACAAATGAGAAGTGTCAGGTGGTGGCTGTATCTGCAGAGACTTTGCCCTCTGCCTGTATTTTCTTATTTTTTCATTGGTATGCTGTGTCCAGGTTGTTTGTGAGCATCAGGTTTTAGGCAGTGGTGTGTAGCCACCTGCCTACAACAGTGTGTAGGTTATAAGGTCAGTTTCTCCTCTGCTCTCTGCTCATTTTCACCTGGACTTTGTATATTGGCTGACACCAGTGCCTTAAAAAAAAGAAAATGGAGATATATTACTAACATTTTGTGTATACTACTATCCCTGTATGATGTAATATGATTGTTATCATTGTTGTGCGGCCTGGCTCAGGTTAAACCATTTGTAAAAGATAAACAGAGTGTGAATGCCATAGAACAAGACTTCACAATCCTGGGGTAAAAATAGCATATGGGACACTGCTAGGAAGTATAAAGTTAATAAATTATGTGGTACTGGATCAGTGCACAGACTCGCATACTCACTAATACTGATACCAGCATTCGTGCAGTGCCTGAGGCCTTTTCCAATGCTGCTATCTGAACAACCTTGGACAGGATTTCACTTTGGCTGCATTCATACAAAATGAAATGGTGGGCATGTTCATTTATGTTTTAGAATGTAACCACTATGAAACCATCAGAGAATAATGCTTAATTTACGATTCACTCCTTTGTTCTCAAGGTGCTCCCTCACCATATTCACTCTGTAGCTCTCTTGACCAGCGCTGCTGTCTCTCTCCCTCACAAAAAGCAACAAAAAAATCCTGAATATTCGAGCTTTCACCCTGGAAAAAGAGAGGGGAAGAAACAGAGGGACAGAGGACAAACAGACAGATGTACAGTAATTTTAACATTTTTTTTTGTAGGATGGCAAAGGAATGGGCCGACCTACTGTGCCTCTGATTGGCTTGAACATGAAATGTTGTTCCAATCGCAATGAAAAACACGACATAAAGAAGGTCTAAAATTAGCTATAGCTGCCTTGTCCAACCAATCAAGGGTGATATAGTACATGATGACAAAAACAAGGTCAATGCAGTTAGTATGAGCACTAAGGTTTGAGCCCCACATTGTCCAACATTGTCTAAGCTAGACTTATTTTGTTATTTCACAAATGGCATTAGCTGGCTAAATCCTGACCTCCAAAATCATCAGCAACCGTTCCTAGTTTGTGACTTTTGCAATGAATACATCTTGGCTATAAATTAATGACTCCAAGGCTTACTGAGTGTGAATTTTAGATGTTGATTGTGAACAATGTTTGTTCATTATGTTTGGATGAACAACATTTCACATTCATGCCAGTCAGAAGCAGAGCAGTTATGTCTTCACCATCCTGGGAAAAACATTGCGTATGGTAAGGACGGGGATGAAAAGACAGAAAAGAAAATATAAAGAGCACAGATAGAATATCATTAAGATGGTGGAAATTAGTGTGTGTCAGTAATACCCTACATACTTTGAGGCTCCAGCAGCCATATTGTACTTGTGCCCAGGCTGGTAAACATTCATCCCTGTGCAGCCCAAGAGACTGTCGGTTGTAATTACTTGCTCTTTTCGGAGCCCATTATAAAAGGGAAACAAACTGTCACATACACCATTAACTGTTCCTACGACCCCCAGTAATACAGGGGTGTTTCTAATAAACCTATAAATGTTGTTTACATAGCCATAGAGTCAAAAGACGTGGACACTGATACACCCTGACAGTAATGCCTGCTGCTAATCTGTGTATGTCCAACCAAAGGACTTTTTCTTGGCTGAGTGGCGCTAGGAACCTCTGAAACTGGGCTTTTGTAGCTCCACAAAGTCAGGACAGATTTGGGTAAAGAACATCTCATTCTGAGCCTTTATACTGTGGCTTTGTGTATAATGATTCATTTGTAAAAGATGCAGTGTGTCTGTACTGTATACAGCACATGTATGTGTACTTAACCTCCTTGTTCTATCCAACACACCTTATACGCATCATGTGGCTCAGAGTGAATACAGCTGGACTTCATCACTTAGGTGACAAGAGAAATTCATTTGTGAATGATATACAGATGGTACGAAACAGCAAGATAGACTGAAGCTGTTATGCATCCAGCATTATTAGGATCCATCTGTCATGGGCTGGAATCATCTAGCACTGGAACAAGATTTCATATACAGTATATTTGGAATGGATTGTGTAATTTGGAGCAAAATGTCAATTAATTGCAGAGCCTACAATTTTCTTTTACTATTTTTCATATCCTGCAATCTCTAAATAGTTTTATTTGTACAGTGCCACCTGTGGAACCTCTACAGGGCATCATTCAACTTTGGAAAATAACTAACTTGTCTGCCATACAATGGGAGAGAATACACCCATGAGGTATAAGGCATGACGTAAAGCAGCATAAAGTAGCATAAAAGTATTTTTCTCAAACAATCTGCATTTGTGCATTCAAAAACCAAAACAATATTCTTAAAACAGTAAAACACAATAAAGTGAACTGCAGATTATTGTGACATCTTTCATATCGAACATAGTCATTTGATCCATTCTTTATATAAGAATATTGATAACTGCAGCTTTAATCTATTATAAGAACTCAGGGCAGGTCTCTTTGATGCATTATCCTCATAAATACTGTATATTTCTTCATCTCACATCTGAGGCTACATTCAAACTGCAGGCAAATCAGATTTGTTTATCAAATCAGATCTTTAAGACTGACACACTGTTATTTGTGAGTGATCGAACCAGATTTGCGTCTCCAGACATCCCCAACATGTCTGCATAGGCTGCTGTGGTAACGATGCAGGCTACTAACTACATATGTTAGTGAGGGTTAGTTTAAAAAAATGAAGAAAGCCTCCACAGAAAACTCCTCCTAAAGCATCACTCTGCTAGTAGCAGCATGGATTCTGCTCAGCCACTCTGATACAGTCCCGTCACTCTGGATTTTATGTCATCATTGTGTGCCAAGTAGAAAGTGACGCAAAAGACACTTTGAAATCAGTTTTGAGCAGCCAGAGCATCCTTACTGATGTGCAGCTGTAGAAATCAGAGGCTGTGTATATAGAAGAACAACATGTGAGGCCCCAAAAGTGAGGCCAAAGCATCTCCATCACCCCCTGGTGGCTGGCTCCAGTATAGGTCATAAATCCTTTCTCCTAATTTTAATATAATGGGCCAAACTAAAACATCAAAGAACATGTGAAACAATTTTTTCCCAAAGATGGTTTCTGTCATTTTAGGTAGCTCTTATCAAGCTGATGTTTGTTCAAGTGTTCCTTTCTCTGATCAGTTTGCTAGTTATTTGATGCTATAAAAAAAAAAGGGTGGGGGGGGGGGGGTTTGAAAGTGCGGCTTCAACACTGATCGCTACTGTGTAAACTCTGGCTCCAAATGACATTACCAGTGCAAAATGGCAGCACTCGTGTGTGGGAGATTCTGGCTTCGTTCTTCGTTGGCTTCGGTAAGAGGAAGTGGAACCGTGGCGTCCATCTTTACATACGTCAGTGGTAGAAATCCGATTGGAACCATGTTTCAAACCATCTCCATTTTTTTTTTTTTTTTTTTTTGCTGTCCAGACTTTCTAAAATCAATCTAGACACAATCTGGATATGCCACTCTGCGTCTATGTGGAGGAAAAATCATCTTCCAAAAACGTTATCTCATCTCTAACAACATCACAACAAGACAAACAAACAAGCATCACCTCAGCGTGGTGGCATGACGTCAGCAGGTGTGGTCAGTGCCGTCCAGCTGCATCCTCCTCTGCGGGCTGTGAGCAACATCCTAACTGCCTCATAAACAAATCATAAAATCCTCACATGGGCATATGTGGGGTGTGTGTGTTGTGTTTGTTGTTGTGTGTGAGACAACCTTCAGATGGTCAGTTCATGTGAAAGATGAAAGAGTGAGAGACTTGGCCAGCTGATGGCGAGTACAGTTACACACACACACATACGCACACACACTAACAACTGTGTCACAATGTGTAGTTTTCTTAATTAGAGGGTTTGAGTGAAGGACTGCCAGTGTCTCAGTGGGTGTGCGGACGAAATAAAGTCAACAACTCTTTATTTTCTAAAATGTACAAATGATGAATGAATGACGGATACACAGATGGCCAATAAACAGAGAACTGATGTAGGGATGGATCAGTAAATTATGAAAGAATTGATGGCCAATTCGAGGAAAAATGACACAAAAGCCAACGCTAAGCTTGGTCTTATTCTATTCTCTATTCTATAATGCAACACTGAGAATATCATACAGAAATATAGTGTAATCAACTGCTCTTTTCTTATTAGTTTAACTTAAATATACATTTTTTAATTTAATTAACTTAAGTAAACTTAGAAATTCTATTATTTATCTTCAAAACTCTTCAATGTTGAGTGGATGAGTTGAATGAATGTACTGTATAGAGTGCAATTAACTCATTAAATTAAGTTTGTCCTATCAACTCAGTAAAACTCTCTCAAGACCCTTCCTTTTATAGTCTAAAAACATGAGTATATGAGTATTGAATTCAGTCACTATTCCCTTACACTAAAACTTTACTGAGTTTGAAATGAAAAACCACCTCTTCAAACTGAGAACATGTAAAAGGACATTAAATTTGTTTTTAATGTCCATCATTTATTGGTTCAATTTAATATCTTAAGCTTACTGGTCAAGGATAACTACATGAATATGACATTTATTTGAGTAAAAAGGTGTATTTGTTTTGAATAATTACAAAATTACCTCAACTAGTCTTTTCAAATTCTGTAAAGTTAAAATTTTAAAGCAGTCCAGATGCTAACCTTTTATAAGTAAAAAAAAGTTTATTTTTACAGTGTACTACAGAATAGAGAAGGAATGTAATAATAATATTCCACTCTATAAACATCAGTCCAAACCATATTCCTAGTAAATTCTTCAGCTTTAATATCATTTTTCTGTCGGTATATGTGAACCATTTATTTGCCGCCTTCTTCATCCACAATCTGTTCGAAGCAGTCAACATCTTAGGAGTTTATTTGGAGCCACAATGACACGTGGCAGTTTTGCAAGGGATGAAAAATATCCCCCAGCCCTTAATATATGGTGAAACCCTATAGTTGTGAATTCAGAAACTGTATAAAACACATATACACACACTTAGATGTGCGTGTGCGACGAGGCTATAATATGTTTGGACAGAGCAGGATGCCAGGCAGTGCCCGTTAAAGGCTCTAATGTGGCGGTGGTTTCATGGTGGTTGGCACAGATCAGCAGGAAGAGGGCAAAGAGAGGGATATAAAAAAAGAGGGAGTGATGGGGAAAGGGGGAGGAGAGGGGGGGAATCTAGGAGAGGGAGGGAAAGAGCAAGAGAAAGCTAAAGAAAGAGGGCTATAGTTACAGAGGCACACCACAGGCATCAAACACTGGTGGATATATGAATTCTCTCTTTCTCTTCACTGTAAAAAAACAAAACAAAACAATTTGTTTTCACAGTTTAAAAAAGTTGAAAAAATTCATAATTTCAAGGCAACTGTCTTCATTATTTTTTTTTTAGTTTTTAATCAGTCTCTTGACTCTTTAAGTTGCCCCCCCCCCCCAGTCTTTTGATGAGATGATTTACTTTTTTCTTAAAAAAAAAAAAAAGTAAATAAAAAGTGTAAGTGCATAATGTTCAATAATTTAATATTTTCAATTGCAACCATTTTATTTTTAGATTCACAGCTGAAATATGGATTTTTATGGTTTTCTAAAACTTCAGATTCAAGCTTATCAAAAGAAAAGTAAATTATTGACACAAGGAATTTACAGCTGCAGCTGCTCCTGTTGGAGTTACTTTTTTTCCAGCACTGGTACAAAGACAAAATGTGAAACTGCTCTCACTGAATAAGTTAAATTTTAAAGTGAGTGTATGGGCTTGATATTGATGAATGCCACGTTAAGATTCACAGACCAGATCGAGTGGGCAGGAGGTCAGACAGAAACTGCATAGGGAATATGATCAATTTTCAAAATAAGAGACCCCATGCAGACTCACTAAATACAAGGGGAAATTAATAAATTAACTAAGTCTGAACAAGTCAGCATAACCAGGTGGGGAAAATGCTCTGCCTCTGAAACACTGGTGGTGCAGATGGGACAGTAAAATCAAGGAGTGAAAAATTAGGAAGATGAATTCAATACTAACCCTCAGCAGATTTGAAAGTTTGTTTTTTTTTTCAAACAACCAATGATGACTTATCTTATAGAGACAAACAAAGTTTTCATTACATATATGGTTTCATCAAGCTATACTATATTCATTAATTAACTTGTATATATTTACATTAAGTTAATGAGAAAAGATGAGTTAATTCCACTAAATTCCTGCATGATTTTTTTTTACAGTGTTGCCTTTTCTCTCTCTGTCCTCACTTCATCCCTCTCTTCCTCCATCCCTCCCTCTCTCTTGGGGTGAACAGCCCATTCACAGTGTGGTCCTGGGGTGATCAGAGTGGACCCTGCCCTCTCCCTCTCCACTTTCATTCTCTCCCTGTCTTTCTTTCATCCCGTCCTTTCTTTTCTTTTTGCCCTAAAACGGGGGGGAATCAAAACAGTCATACTTCCCCTAAACTCATCTTTTATTAATCAGACCTCAGCAGTGTGTCAGGGGGAAGAGTGACGCACACTGGTTTGTGAGTTTAAAGTGTGCCTAGTGAACACACACACACACACAAGTAAAGAGCAAGAACATGCAACTGACCGCTGACAAATGCCTTAGGGTGTTTCATATTTCCTCCGCTGCAAAACAGGCCATCACAAAAAGAAAAAACACACACCAGAGTGCTCAGTTTGTGCCTGAGTATGTGTCAAAGAGAGAGAGACAGAAAGAGAAGGAGAAGAAGAAATTAGCGAGACAGATGGCTTGACTGCACCACACGGCCTCCTTCTCCCTGTCATTCATAAAGCCTCTCTTTCTTTTTCCTATCTCCCTCACTCTCTCACACACACACACACACATACACACACACACACACACACACACACACACACACCAGCTCACAGGCGGAGCAGAGCGGATATTCTGGGTGGTGTTATTCCAGGTGTGGAGTCGTTGAGGTCTCCATGCTGTGACCCTGTTATCCTGGGAAGAGGGAGAGTATTAGAGACATGCCGAGAGAGGAAGAGACTCTATATCAAAAACACATTTCTCCCCAAGGCGGTATCACTGCAGCTATATGGCTACAAATAAAGAGATGTGCACATTCACATGTGCACAAATGTGAATGCAACCATGTCTTGCAAAACCTACTGATTGACAGTCGTTAAAGCTGAGGTAGGCAGTTCATTTTTGGCATCACTGGGCAAAAGTTCCAAAATAACCTTTCAGCATAATGTAATTAAAGTGTCCTGAGAGAAAAAAAGACTTTTGCTTCTACATTTGGCCAATCACAGATCAGTAAGATAGTTGATTGTTAAGTCTCATTCCCAAAATGTCACTATTCGATGAAATGGGAGTGAGACTCAACAATCAGCCATCTTCAAACCCTCAATCCAAAGTGTCTGTAATTTGAAGACTTGCACAATCAATCTTTCTCCATAATCAGTTACTGCACCTTTAACAGGAAAAGGTTGACAAGTACATGAATCAGTAGATCCAAACTTAAAAAACTCAACCTCCTTATGTAGTACTATGTCAGATATATAACTTCTAAAAGTGAAATTAGGGTGAAAATTGTAGATGAAGAAATCCTTCACTTCTCTACTCATAACTTAGAAATAAAAGCTATTTATTACCTTTTTACATCTTAAAATGCTCTTACATTTAAGCAGAGCCAGACAGATTTATCAGTTGGCTAATATTGGCCTGTCACATCTACATCACACTATATCAGTAACTGCATATATACAGTATGTCCAGATGTATGATTTTTGTTTGTTTATTTGTTTGACAGAACAACATAATATATGATTATATACAGCATTTTAAGCATATTTGACTCTTAATTCAAATTTAGTATATATTTTTTCTATGTGTTAAATATAGTAATTTATAATTATTATATTATTATTATATTATTATTAGTTTTAGTTTACTAAATTCTTTTGACAGGATGATCCAACAGTTTTTCTTTTTCTGGTGCATTTTTTGAGGTGCAAACAACAATAATAAAGCTGGAAATGGTGATCAGTTTCCATGCACCACTAGTATATGGTTTACAATAGAAATTTTTCACAGCAGCCATATTGATATAATATAGTAGGTAAACACAGATGTTACCAATGATACTAATGAAGGCCCTGTTCCATTTAGCAGAGCCTTTCCAGTGAGCCAGCATGCACAATAGCAGCACCCTGACTCTGTTTGGCCTGAATGTAATGGAACATTAATTAGTATAATTTCATTTACTATTTCATGTCAAAATGACGGCCCTGAAAAAGGTCTGTTTTCTATTTTTTTCGACCCTATGCATAAATCCACATGTATACATTATAGATTAAAGATTGTTAGTCATTTGAAATGTTACTTCCTGACAGAAATAATAAAATGAACTTTATAAAAATTCAAAATGTTTTTGCAGAACAACAGTGAGCAACTCAGCAGGGTAAATCCTCGTGTCTGATTGGCTGTTCCTGCGCTGAGAATACATGCGATCAATCATGTGATCGTTTGAGATTCCTCAAGTCCTCACACTTCACAGTCTCTTTACGCATTTTTAAGTGTAATTCTCACGATCTTGATGCTGACAGCTCAGTGACTGCTACATTAACTTCCATCATGTTGGGGTGTCTGTGCATAAACATACATACAGAATGTGTGATTGTGTTAAGTGTGCCTATTCCACAGAAACACAAACTGAAATGAATAGTTGCTTACTCAACGCTGACCACTGATGAATGGCCTGTGGTGTTTCATATTGTGCATGAATAGATGTTTTGAATGTGTGTGTGTGTGTCTTATTGTGTGTCTGTGTTTGTAATGCTTTCTAAAAGCTTTGATGTCCAGAGTCTCATTCAGTGTTTCTGTCCACAATTAAAACTGTGTCATTACGACCAATTAGATTCTCTGAAAGGCTTCGAAATAGTAACTGGCACTGGCAAGAAAACACTGAAAACACTAAAATGAGGTAATAAAATTTCATATATACATATGCATGTTTTGTGCACGCTTTAACGCAGACATTCCTTAAATACAGTAATAAAACTGCATTCCTTAAATCTGCGCTAAATGCTAGTTAGTGTTGGGCTGGACGTTGAATGCAGGCAAGGAGGAGAAGGCAGGCTTACCGGACGCCCTCACCGCCAATTCTCAATTTTAACGACTCCGTTCTTTGATTAAAAAACGCTTAAACGGTTCCAGTTGAGCCAGAGAAAGAGAAAAGAAATAAAACTGCAACTTCTAAGAGATGAAAATAACCGTTGTTCTCCAGTTTTAAGAGGCACGTGTGCTGGGGTTGGCCTGAGACGTCAGTTACGAGCTGCAGATGTTTGTATGGTTTTTTATGATTGTTGTTATTTTCAAATTGCGGCGTTTCCGTGATGAGCTTTAAACTCGTTAGTGTGTGCGTGTTTGCAAGGTTGTGTTTGCGTGTGTGCATGGGCGATTGAGAGAGGAGCATCAGAAGAAAAAGTCTTGAGTACTTTGAGCTTAATTAACCATAGTTCTAATCTGTGTGCTTTTTAGCAGCTCATTATGCAGCCTAATCACAGGAAACTATAGAGGTGATTACACACAACGATGGACTACACACATATGCACATTCACACACACTCAGGCATTAACACACACACCCATGAATTCAAGAATTCCCTGGCAGTGCACCACAGGGGGTAATCAAAACCTCTGCATACACAATCCGTCTTGCTAATGACCTCATGCACGCACACACAAACACACACACATCGTTCAGATCAAATCTTCATGTGGTTTCACGGGTTATGAGAGGAGAAAATGTTTTCACCTCTTCTTCGCTGGATGGAGAAAGTCATAAAAACAGCACCTGCTCGCCTGTTCTGACCGCCCCTCCTCCTCTGTCTCTGTCTCTCTGTCTTTGAAGGCAGTGAGGTAATGAGACCATTTGTTTTGTTGCTGTGTAACAGCATAAAACACATTAGATTCGAATTTGAGCCCACTCTCATCCAAAGCATCTTAAAATAATCAGGCAGGTAAAGGGTTTGGCACCTCGCTCAAGGACAGGCCGGGGTCAAACCTGCCAAGATCGAGCAGCTTCAACCAGCAGAGGTGGGTATTCACAAAGTAAAAATACTTAGTGCCTGTACTTAAGTAGAGAATTCTCAATTATCTTTATTGTATATCATCATGCTCCATCTTCCAAACATCAAGACTGATTTCAGCTTAAAGGGATGTGGCAATAACTAGAGATGGGAATCTCTGGGAATGTCATGATTCAATTCGATTACGATTCAGGACTCTATGATTCGATGATAAAACGATTCTTGATGAATTTAAATCTTGAGCTTTAAACCAGGAGTTGCCGATGACTTTGGATTTAACTGCAGCTGGTCGCTTTCAGCCATCCTCACCATAACTCAAGACCTCGCATCATTTAGAAGTAAACATGATGCACAGTTAGGGGTGTCTGCCTTTTCACTTTAAAAGAGTTAATTGCATTAATTAATGAGTCATTTTGAAAGCATCATGCAGTCTCCTGCCTGTATGAGAATAACACAATGAGGGGAGGCAGAGTTTCGCTGTGTGTTGTTATTAACGTTGTCTCCAGCAGAGAATAGCCTCTCTGCTACACTGTTAGCTCTAAGGAAAGACCACGCTGAAACAGAAACAGGTGGTAGAAAAGTCCTCCAGAGGACTATTTTTTACTTTGTACTTTGAATACATATCAAAACCTGTACTTTTTCACTTTTACTTAAATAAATAACTTGATATTTTTACATAATTCTCCTCATATATAATGGAATAAGCAGGTTACCTCAGCAACGATGTAGAGAGCAAAGTCTGCCAGCAAATGAATGGTTTACTTCCGCATATTATGACTCAGCTTCGTAATTAATAGACCTCAGATCAGCCAGAGAAATGTGTATAACTGTGTCTCCTGCTGACTCGGGTAAATATGACTGGAGCCAGTCCTGCAGAGCTGCTGACCTATGTTGACCTGATTTAAGTTTAAAGTCAATTACATACAGCACAGCTACATAACCATCCTATGGGCTTTAATGAAGGGGTTCCTCTTTTAACTAAACAACAGTGGTACCCACATTTATGAAACCATGGCATCTCTGTGTACCATGGTTGTTTTCCATTTAAGTCCACCCGATACAGCTGGGAAGTCCTTTTGGCATCCCATCCCACGTTAGCAGCAAAGGCTACATAGATTAGTCTGTCATGGTATACATTAAAATCTGGCCTGCTCGCTCATGGAAGCACCATCATCTTTTTGTGAGAACAAAAACGAAGAAGGGACAGTTAGGCGAGACAGCTCATGGATATGGAAAGGCTGGTGGAGCTGTCAGCTGTTTTTTTCTTATGAAATTCATAGGGGTCATTGATCACACAGCAAAATTCTGTCTGACCTTCTCTTCTTTTTTTCCTTATCCTTAGATCCAAAGAGAACCAGTTTTTCAATACCTGCATTTGTGAAATAGCACTCCACTGTCTAATTACTGGCATTTGCTTTCCCCGTGGATCTGTTTTCCTGTGAATGTGTTTTTATTGAGCTTGTGATACCTGCTACAGCCAGTGGCAATGGGTTGTTGTAGCCACTTTTTCAACCAGAATACCAAACTAATTTCTATTGATAATAACACACAAGCAACCTCTGGATGCCTCTTTCTAGTCCTGGGAAAAAAACACATCTAGTTTCTCACTTAATAACTACAGTTATTTCTCGTCACAATCCACAACAGTGGAGTGTTTTGACTACCAAAAAATATACAGTTCAGAACCTTTAACCCTGATCCATCAAACATATTTTACATATAAGAAATACTGACTATAAACTTGTCTTACAATCCACCATCATAGCAAAATGGCCACTTTATTTTTTCTCAAAACATTATTAGCAATGTAATGAATGTATAGGAAAAAAACAGATAATTATTATTATTTTAGGAAGGATACCAGCAATTTGTATACTGTATAAAGAGCAGTATTTAGGGTTGTCATGAGAGCAACTGCTTGTAATTCGGGACTGTCAAGAGCATTTGGAAGTTTTTGTCCACTGCATCTGTATCCTTCAAAATGACTGACAGATTGCCTCTGACAGTGAGTGAAACAAATCAGGAGCCATAGCAAACATAAACTCAATCAATATATAGTTTGGTCTATTAAGATTTAAACATACATGGAGCTGAGTACTTTTGACTTAAGTCCCCCCAGAAACCCAATACATCGGTATTTTTTAAAAAGCCCTAATTTAAACAGAAACAGACAGCAATTACATGAACTCTGGGTGGTCTGGATGATGTATAGATTATATTTATTATATTAAAGCATGAAAAATGAGTGATAAAGCTGATGTTTTCAGTGTTTCTGTTGGAGGAGCAGTTACTTTACTTCAGTTAGCCATACATTGTGTAGATCACTCCGATCGCAGTATAATACCACGGCCTCCAGCTCTGAAACTTATCTGGAAGACCTCTGGTTTTAGTCTACTTTAATTGTCTTTAGCCTGACTCTTGGCAGTCATCTAGCTAGTTCACTTTCACCACAAACTCTATTAGACCTCCGTCACACAGGTTACTCACAAGCCCAACTTCCATAAAGGGAAAAGCTCGGCTGATAACACACAGATGCAGTAGGTGTGCAATTCAAGTCCACTTCTCCAGCAAAAGTACTAATACTCTATGTTGAAAATACTCCACTACAAGTAAGTTCTGTATTCTGAACTTAACAAAGACAAACATTTGTAATTATTATAACACAGAAAGTAACAAAAGTAAATGTAGCATTGCTCATTGTGCAGTAAAATGATCCCTGTAAGTGTTATATTATTATATCTGATGTTTTTGGATTAATATAACTGCTGTATTACTGTGTTTGTTGTATTTTGCTGCTGTAGGTATTAAGGTTTAGCTCATTTTAAGTAGTTTATGTACTGTTGTGTAATTAAATTTACAGCAATGCATCATATTCAAAAAGATCATCATGTTTACAGTATGTTGTTTGTTAATGTTTGTTATTTACACAAGAAAATGTGTATATCAAGATATATATTCGCAGAATAGCTTTAAAAAATTGAGATATTATTTTTAAGTCATATCACTGCTGTAGTAAAAGCATATTGATTGACAATGTCATGTAATTGTGAAAAATTGAGATGATGGAACAAAGTACCTGAGAGATATGACAAGAAAGTATACCCCTCTGTCAGTAGGATTACGGTTAAAGGACTTAATAAAGTAAAGTAAATAGTTTGGATTATTTTAAGCAGAGCTGTATGAGGTAGGGACTCATCATCAGCAGGTCAGTGGATAACTTCCTATCATGATTATCACTCACTTCATGCTTTTCACTTGCCTCTCCCACCTTTTCTGTACCTCTCTCTCTCTCTCTCTCTCTCTCTCTCTCTCTCTCTCTCTCTCTCTCAAATCCACACAGTGTCCACATACTGCACATGTCATTCAGAAAGTCTCTCAAACATATATTATCTACCATAACTTACAGTCCAGTTTGAAGCTCAAGAGCCTTCATTTGCAATCATTTAACCCAGCCCTCCCTTCTCAAACCAATTACTCTTCTTCTCCAACAATAACCAGTATTTACAACAGACAAAAACATCTATAAATACCAGCGTCATTACTTATACTGACAAGAGGGATAATAAGGTTTCATTATCTTTAAGCATTTGATGATTCTCCAAAAGCAACAAAACAATACGCAGCATGGGATAGACTGTTTTCAATCCATCAGCTGCCAGTCTGTGTGTGTTTCAGAAAATTAGTCTGTAGCTTTACTGTGGCTGCTCGGAGAGATCACATATGCTTGATTTTAAAGGGTAAACGCCCAGCAAATGTTGGTGTAAATGATTTAAAATCTGATGGATTAAGTAAGTTACACACGGGCTGCTTGGAGAGAAATTTTAATATTTGATTTGTCACAGTTTCTTGTCTGCTTTTCTTCCCACCATTGTTCCACTTACAACTAACAGCTCCCTCTCCCATCGACTAGCTTTAAACACTGATACTTTTGGCATTGATCAAACTTATTTATGGACAGTGAAAGAATCGTCCTGAGTGTATTTCAGTTTGATCTCATTAAAATAATGATGTGATAGGCTGTGTAGTGACAGACCTGGCTTAGCTCAGCACAGCATTTTTGATCTGTGAATAAGAGGGTGAATCTAACACCAGTCCAGCAGAGTCAGGCTGTAACTCAGAGTTGCACAGAGCTTGAGTCATCCGTGTCTCTCTCTGTCTGTCTGTGTGTGTCTCTATGCGTGCTTGCGCTTGTGTGTGTGCGTGTGTGTGTGAGACAAGCTATTGCAGCCAGAGCAGGAGTTCAACTTGAATAACATCCGAGGCGCACAGAGGCCTGAATAAACGGCGTCACGACCAGAACCGGCTCGTAAAAAAATTCAATAAATGTCATACATCCATCAATTTCTATCAAGCGCGTCAGTAAATACCACGTTTTCAATGGAAGGTTAACTTTATGAAAGAGAGCAGGGGTCACTTCACTTGGATGACGAGTGACTCTGGGCCAGCATAAGCAGGATATGCTCGCAGGGGCCCCAGCCGTTTGCTTTGCAGTGTTGGCACAACTGCACATAGGCATGGAGTTCAAGTTATGACTCTCCCAGTGGAGCCATACAGGGGATCCGGCAGTTATTGTCTGGGACTCGGCCCCCCCAGGACGGGCTGCAAGGGCGGCGGATGGGGGGGGGGACGCCTGAATCTGGCTGAAGCTGGATGCTGCATTTCTCTGTGTATATATCACTGTCTCTGTCTCTCTGCAGGTCAACTGTAGCACTAAACCACTCTGACCTCAGGAAAGATCAAAATGACACATTACACAACTGTGGAGAGGTATCACTCCAGAAACCTTCAAAAAGCACATATTTTACCACAGCAGGGGAGACTGGGGGCAACTGTAACATTTTTTACATTTTCACTCATAACTCACAGATTACTTGTAATACACTATTCATATGTTGAGATAAGATATATAGATATGTGCACTAATTAATAACAGAAATGATATATTTTCACTAATACAGACAATACTGTGATATTTAATTAATACAAGAAGTCAGAGTGTTACAATTGCCCCCTTGGTAAGGATAATTGTCACCGTGGTTGGGGGCAACTGTAACACTGAATACAATGACCTAATTTAATTTACTTTTAAAAGAGACATTTTTGGCCAAAAGAAAATAAGACACCTGCCCAGACCTGCAGCTATTAAATTCTCTTTTTTCCTCAGAGACTTTTCTCTCTGTTTGGATTGGACGTCTGTAGCTTGCTGAGGGCCGCCGTAAGCCCATTTTAGTTGATGAAATATTTAACTATTTGTTAGATGTAAGCCACGCATTTTTAGTATTGGAAAAGTAAGAATTACTCTAGGCCTACAACAATGATAAACGAAAATATTTACAAAATGATGATTATTCATTTCCATATATTTTGTTTTTTGTTAAAACCACAGGGAGCCACTGGATTGGGCAAAAGAGCCACTTGCAGATGGAGCTGCAGGTTACTGACCCCACTGACATATTAACCTATCATATCTCAAATTAAAGCACACCTCAAAGTGATCACATCACTGCTGTAGTATCTAACGATGTTTTTGTTATATGGTTCAAAGTCTGTTACATGACAGGCATGGGTCAGCATTCATAGCAAAATTCTATTAATTCTATTTTTACAGAAGACTACAAGTAACTATACTTTAATTATTTGAATTGAAAAGTAACTTTACATCTAAATTTAGTGAAATATATTCATTCTCTCACAGAAATGTGTGTCAACACATTAAAACGAGGTGCTTACACTGGGCCATGTTGATCTTGCAGTCATGATATAGTCTCATATGCTAGCTAACAACAGCAATATTAGCATAGTTTGTTCAAGTTTACATTAACCTGAAGATAAAATTTATGTACATTTAAATTCACAGTCATCTAAACTTTTGACAGCCAAAGAAAAGTACTGTACCAGATTTCCTGAACAATTTAGGACAGTTTCGAATTATAAGCAGTTGTCCCCCAAATCCTGTCCCATCTGTCCTGAAAATGAACCATTGTAGTAATAGATAACAGGAACAAGATAACTCCAATAATTCCTGCTGTTATTTATTTAAAATGTCCTGTTTATTTTAAAAAAAAAAATATTAATGTGTTTTCACTTGTTTATAGCACTGAACAGGCTATCATAAATAAAGGACTGTTGATGTGCAGCAGCCACTACAGGAGGAATTTGTGGGAATAAAAATATCAAAAAAATATGTTTGTAAGCTCCTACATCTTAATCTTGGCTACTAAAAAAATATTTAAAATTACTGTAGCATACCTGTTACCAGTGTGTAATAATATGTGTGTCTTGTAAAGACAATCAGGACACTGTGCTTTATATCACCCCCTGAAATAAGCTTTTAGAGTTACAGTTTCATTTTACTTTAAATTATTCTATATATTTTAATCCTTGTGATGTGACATGTTCACCCCCAACTCTCTGTCCCATATTTTACCAGTTCTCATATGCTCACCATATGAACTTCCAAAAAGTAACTTTCAGAGAGAAAATCCTAGAGTATGTGCAGAGTTAGTATCATCATTCTAGCTTGATTCTAACTGGAGAAAGTGAGTAAGTTACAAATGACCCTGGTCTCCCCTACTGTATGTAGTTCTCTCTCCGTCTCTCACACACGTACACATCAAACACACAGAAACTCACACACACACCTTCCTCGCCAGCCGCTCATGCCACTTCCGCCATAAAAGCCCTGGCAGTGATCCACGTGCCCATTAGCACGCGCTAAATAACTGTTAACAATGTATTACCCAGACTCCCCTGCTCCGCCACTTCTGCCCTGCCCCGCGTCCCTTCAAAGCTCACAGGTAATTATGTCAAAGGTTTTTAATAAACAGCCTATTCAGCGCGCAGTGGGTTACGCCTACCTTCACAGTGACAAAATGGATTTTTAAAGCGACGCTTTGAATGAATGTGCCGGTCTCTGATTGGCTGAATGACGCCAAAAGCCGTTAAAAATCACCAGGTGACCGCGCACCTGCACGGCATTGTGTAATTCTGGTGGCGGTCAGTTACAGTTGAAAATAGTTTCGCTAAAGCAACCTATTGCTTGAGAAAATTATAAAATGCAGTAAATAAATAATCAATAAATATTAAAAAAAAAATAGTATTCGTCTGGATCGCTACCAGTTAAAAGTGAACTCGTTTGTAATTGGTAAAAATCCTTTGGTTTATTGTCTACAATAAATTGTTCAATTTCGCACAAAATGGTGGTTTAAGACTATGTAGTAATAAATTAAAAGCAGTGGGCCAAGCCAGTGAGAGTGAAGCGTCAGCACACGTTTATTTTCGTGATTTACACCTGTTTAACAAAAATAGCCCACCTTAAATTTCCCAAACACGTACAAAAGCAGTGCAGGCTAAATGTAATCTTACATCCCGTTTTTAACGTTTTTCAAATGTATCCAATCAAATTCAGGTGCTGACAAATTGAGAGCCTAAACAGGGCTGACACAGCTAAATGAGGGTCCTGTGCTATTCGCCCAGCCTGAAAGACAGAAATAGACTGCACATACAAATTAAAGAAATAAAACACATTTCATTTTTTTTCCAGTTACTGACGTGGAAAACGCGGCTATACGTTCATAACAAAGGATGAAGCCCGTAGAGCTGCTAGACTGGCAAATCCATAACAGAGAGTCTCGACGGCGACAGAGAGCTTCACTATATTTAGAGGCAGTGCATCTGAAGAAGAAGACTGCAAATTATCACCCGTCC
Source organism: Lutjanus erythropterus (assembly GCF_056507025.1). Taxonomy (NCBI): domain Eukaryota; kingdom Metazoa; phylum Chordata; class Actinopteri; order Lutjaniformes; family Lutjanidae; genus Lutjanus; species Lutjanus erythropterus. The sequence goes on from NC_139331.1 coordinate 12,570,748, forward strand.
ACAAAGAAAAGAAAATTAACCTATATAAGTTTAAAGGCCCAGATAAGTTTATTCTACAGTCCCACTGGCTCCAGTCATCTTGGCTTCAGGCCTGTGTTAGTCAGTTTGTTTCTGTATGTTAGACAGCAGACAAATTGTTTGGTGTGGTTTCATACCTGTGCTGAATAATTTGGCCTAGTAGAGGTTCTCCATCGCAGTCTGGAAGGCTAAAATCAATCTATAAGATTATTATCCTATTATAAGTTTTAAAAGAGTCATATACCAACGGCAGATGACACAGCGATGTCTAGGATGCAAGAACAAGTGCATCTGTCAACGAAAAAATGAAGAATTAAAAACAATAAACAGCTATTTACAAAAACAAAACCCCGTGTGTTTATAATGCTAAACTAAGCATCAGTGCAACGAAAATGTTTTCGTTGGTGAGAAGTGATTGAAGCCAAAGGTTTATATTATTATAATGAAGGCGCGCCGATTAACAGTTGTACTACTAAAGTTGGGGGCTTAATTAGACCTCCTGGTATTCTGTCTGCTGAAAGAAACATGTAGCCAATCTGTCAAGGCCATGAGACCTGAAATATTATTAAATATTATATAGGCTATTTGATTGTATCCAATCAAATATAAATGCATTATTATTATTATTATTATTGTTATTATTATTATTATTAGTAGTAGTAGTAGTAGTAGTAGTAGTAGTAGTAGCCAATTTTCATGGCAACATTTGTCAGATAAGACTTCTTGTGGGCTTTTATTGTAGAGTTTATTTATATTTTCTCCCACAATAAAGATGGGAACATGAAGAATGTTCATAATTTCCTCTTTATTTTGTTAACGACGCAATACATTGTTTTTAAATTGTAAATGAGACGCTAAATTTAATGTAACACCAATTATACCCAAAAGCGTCTCTCATATGAAAATAAAAATGAGCCATGCAACTAAAGTATTTTTTTTTTACAAGTATGTTAAGTTTTTGGTTTAGTCTGATTGTGAAGCACAATTCGCTTAAATGAAAGACAGAGGAAACAGAAATCGTTAACGAGCTATTACTAAATCTTTTTTACTAAGTCTTTTGATGATCCCATGTTTTAATTGTCCGCAGAGGCTTTGCACGCTTAAGAGCAAACGTTTTAGTTGTAAATGTTTAGAGGTTATTTATGCCAATGCCAAACTAAATCATTCGGCTGTAGACTTGTGTTGAATCGAAACTAAACTCATTTTCAAATAGAGCGTAAACTATTTCATTCTCATGGAGTTATTAAGAAATAGCACATTTTTAAATGCCCTGGGGAAGTGAAAGCCAAGGCTTTAGATCTGATAACCCACATATGGGCACAGACCTTCTGCTTGACGTCCAATCATTTACACTGAATTAATGCCAATAAACGATGACGACGTGTTGTTTATTTAACCAACAAACCACGAGAGGCCTGGAGCTTTGCAGTGATTTTAGCGGAGGAAACATCTCTGAAGCAAAGAGGAAACTTAAAAAAATAATAATGAAACTCTGATGTCACTAATGGCATCTCACATAAGCAAACTCTATTATTCCGTTAAGACTTTGATTTGTGGCAAAGAGAGGTTACAAAGTAACTAATAACTAAATTAATTAAGGCATCAGTGTTGTGGAATCTGTACGGTCTCACTTTGAGAAACCCGCACACTCACGTGCTCGCCCAAGCTGTCTTGTTTATTTATAGCAAGTTCTCCTCCTCCATATGTTACAGCGTCCACACGCACACGCACAGACACGCATTCCCTGCGTGACCGCACGGTCATTTACGCGGCCTTGAAAGTGTGGAAGATTATTTCCAAACGTGGACGGAGAGGAAATACAACTCATCTCTCAACTCACTTCAGCTGGTTGAACATTATGATCCTGTAGCTATCAGATCTTAATCATCACTGTGGCCGAGAGTTCATTTACTTCAAATACTGATTCAAACAGACGTTGGAATATTTTTATTACTGGCATTTTCAAACCAAAAGAACAAAAGCTGTATATATTTTTCTGATAATTATAGAAAAATTATATCATTAAACTGAAATCTATAAAGATAAATTTTAATTGTATTTATACGTCTTCTTAAGCCACGCCTGTATTCGTTAGGTTATTTAAACATTGTAGCCTACAGGTGGTTGTAATAAAAAAAAACAAACAATATGGGTTACACTGTGACCACAGTTTATCTTTTCTTTTATCTTGCAGTTAGCTTCTCCTGCTATTCTACTTCATCTATTTCAACTGAACATTTGCCTTGTTGCAGTGAAACACGGTCTGGAATTTGTTTGCTCATTAAAGTCAAGGACAAGTTACTGATATTATATTTCACTAACACACCCTTGTGGAGCTGCAAAATGTTTGCTATTATTATTATTATTATTATTATTATTATTATTATTATTATTATTATTATTATTATTATGTTCATTGAATATTGCTTGTTAAAATGCAATGCAGAGCTTTTGTTCACTGTGGAAAAAATAGAAAAGAAAAAAAGTCAACTATCTGACTTCCCTAAAATTTTAAGTTGACTGAATTTGAAAAGACAAGTTGAGGTATTTTGTTAATGATTCAAAACAAAATTAATTCAGTTGTACTTGATAAAAACATGTTCAGTAAGTTTAAGCTCTTAAGTTGAATCAACAACTCTTCAGTCACACTGACAAACATTGCAAACTCATTTGATTTTCTTTCATATTTTCTTAGTTTGAAGAGTCAGTTCTTTGTTCAACAGAACCTGAGCTGCTGCTCCTTTTAAAACTACTTTGTTCCAACACTCACACAAAAACAATATGTGAAACTGAATTTATTTATTTTAGGTGCACGGGGGTAGGAACTGAATTCAAGACTAACCTTCATCATGATTCGCAGAGTTTTCAGTATTGTGAAAATAATCAACCGTGACTTATCTCAAGGTGTATAAGGAACACACAGCAAATTTTCATCAAATATGTTTTATTCAAACTATACAAAACAATGGTATCATGGGAGTTTTAACTCTCAAACAATGCATGCTGGGAAATTTGCTAATATGCTGCTGTGTTTATTTATAAACTTAATTTAATGTTGAGTTCATTGAACTCTGTGCAGTACAGTCCATCAAGTTAGAAGAACTCAGGTTTATAAGTTTTTAAGTGTTCTGGAAATAAATACTACAATTTTTAAGTTTAATCAACTTGAGTTAATAAGATTTGTAAATTTATGGTAAGTTAATGAGAAATATTAGTTGAGTCTACTGAACTCCTGTATTTTTTGCAGTGTTGTTCAGTCCTGTTGATCATGACATGGGAAATGCTGGATGACAATAAAACTCACACAAGTTGACTGCCTTAGAAATCAGGCATCTTTTGAAAGGCACAAAAAGAAAGAAAAAAACAATTCTGAACATACATTTTCTTACTATATGACTCAGTCACCATATATAACCTACCAGCAGACTAACCAAATGTATTTTGGCCGCTCTGGTTGTGGTGATTATCACAACACATTTTGATGTGAGAACACATCCATGGTGTAAGACATGCTCATTTCCAGGATCAGGACCACAAGAGACCACGGTGCAGGACGGAGGTACTAATGGGCAGATATGCAAAGCATGTCGGACCGGTGTGTGAAAATGCGCGCAATGCCCCAGACAGAGACGCTCCTCGTGAAGACATGATTCAATCACGAGCCTTACTTTGACCACATAAGGCGGCACGAGCGGCCCCCACAGCGGGCGGGACCATGGAGAAGTTCCGGGGGGCTGTGATCACTCCTGATTGGCTGCTCCGTGCTGTGACTGACAGGTCAAGCTCCCCGGCTCTCCTCTAAGCTCCGGTTGTTGACACTCTCCAAAAGTCCGCACGGCTCTCACGGATAACGGAGACATTATTCCAGCTCGTCCCGGCTGCTTCTGTCTCCTCAGCGGTCCAGCTGGAGGACGGACAACCCGTGGCACTGAACGCACTGGACTGTCATCGTGGATTCACTTTTTTGCGCCTGTCTGTGCTGTGAACTTTTCTTGCTCCCTGCAAGCTCCTGACGCCGTCTCTTTCCTCTCCGTCCTCCGCTGAGAGACATGGCAGAGAAGCGGCGGTCACCGTGCGCACTAAGCGTCAAGGCGCACGCATTCTCGGTAGAAGCGCTGATCGGTGCGGAAAAGAGACGCAGGACGGCCCGAGAGGATGCTGTGTCCCCCGGCTACGAGGACGGGACTGACGTCTCTGATCTCACCGGGAGCCCGGGGCCACTAAGGGCCGACAGAGCGTGCACCAGCGACCGGGGCAGCGAGGCGGACTGTGCAAGTGACGGATCCCGTAAGTAACAACAAATACAACCTGTAATAATAACAATCACAATAATAATAGTACTAATAACAACAATGGTAAAAGAAGACAAATGCTGCATAAAATGGGCTCTTGAAGTGGCAACATGACCGAATGAGTAGACCTGTGCTGTACTGAACTGAACAGATTTTTATTTATTCACTTTTTTTCACTAGCCTGAAACATAGATTGTGTCACTGTAGCCTGTAACTGCTTTCAAACCTTTTTTAGGTGTGTACAAAATTAGGCTATTTAAACTGTTAGCCACGCATACACATATAATATCCTATTATTATTTTTTAAGGGAAAAAAACAACTTAAAGCTAATATTTTCTTTTACTGAGAGGCAGCACAGTTCTTAATTATTTTTCTTAGTTCGTGTATGGTGTTCTGCTTATTGCGATATAAATTCAGTATTTTTCTTTAAATTTATTTTTATTTAACTTTTATTTAGGAGTAAAAAATCTCTTGCGGTTAGGAATCTGTCCTGGTCACAACAGACAGCAGCACTTATAACATGGTTGCAGACATAAGACAGATAATATAACACCATAGAAAATAAAGGGCACTTTAAAAGTTTCTACGGCACAAAGCATTCTTCAGCATTTAAAACATGTGCAGCCAAATCTCTAAGTCTTTAAGAGGCACTTTCAAAGTGTCCAATGAGACCAGCTCCCGGAGACTGAGGTGATTTGGCAGTAAGACACAAAAGATGCATTATTGCATTATTATAAAGTAAAACAATGCTGGGCTTTGGTCAGAATCTCACAGTGGAAATGTGATATCATATCATGGCCCTGGTCTAGTAAATATGAGTGGTGTGAGTGTGACTAATGTGAGACGCTTTATGGGTTGTGTTGCAATCATAAACACGCCAATTAGCAGCGTATAAAGGCAGGGGAAGTGCCACGGAAAAGGATGCTAAGAGGTCTGCAGAAAGCATAAACCGAGCGGCCCTGACAAATTACGATTTAAATCTGCTGCGAGTTTAAAAAACGCACTTGGCTGAGGATTTGTCTTTGTGTTAAGTTTGGCTTGTTAGGCCCACGTCTAATGTCCATAAATTTCCACCACCTGGCGAGGCCTGTGTTGAACAGCGCAAATAACAACAGCGGTGAGACACATAAACACTAGTATTAGAGGTGTCCTCTAAATATATCCTCAATATTAAAACACACATTTAAACTCAACTAGGCCACTCCATCATGAAAATCATTATACGGTTATACTGGAGTTCAGTAATGAGAGTGTAGTAAACTTGCCATTTTTCTACTGCATCACAATATACTATAGTATATATATTCAGTAATGAGTGTGGTTTTAAAAGACATATATAACTGTAATATTTACAGTGTATTAAAGAGTGAGTGAGTACTTAAAAGCATTTTTATCTCCCTAAAATAATAGCTATAAAATACCCTGCAGTCTATAGTAAAATTTGTGAAAGTTTATGTCATCATTACAACAATACCTGCAATGAGACAACTGCAATAATATACCTAATAATAAGTCATATTTAATGGGATATGTGAAATGCAAACCTGGCTTTATAAAGGTGATTTTTATCTGTTCATGTAGGGAGTTCTTTCTATTGTAATGTTTGTGTACTTGTACTCAGAATTTAGTCTTTTCTCTGAGTCACAGCACAAAATGTCCACAAGAGTAACACATTTGTGTGAATCATGCTTGGCTCGGATGGGTGTGTTGTTCTGAAAACGTGTTAATCTCGCCTCTTTCCCGGTGCAGCAGAGAGCGAGGACGTGCTGCTGGAGAGCCCGCAGCCCGCAGCTGTGTGCGCGGCGCCGCCGGTTACCGGCACCGGAGAGGAGACCCGCGTGGACCTGCAGGGATCAGACCTGTGGAAACGCTTTCACGAGATCGGCACGGAGATGATCATCACCAAGGCTGGACGGTGAGACGGAGTTCATACGGAGTTCATACAGATTACTGAAGAAAAGAATTATATATAATCGATAATATGTAGGGAAAGGAATTTATGTCTGTATTAAAATCAAGCATTGAACGTTTAATATAGAAGATTAAATAATGGTGTAACAGTGGTAACTGCAGATCAACAAGGCTATAAAAAAGAAAATATTCAAACAGATAATGATAGTAGTAATCACTTGATTTGGTAGAATTGGTCATAAATACAATCCCTAACCAAGATAGAATCTAAAAAGCTTTTTATTATAATTATTTTTTTATCAGGATATTATCATTTATGGCCGCAACTAACTATCATGTTCATTTTTGTTCGATTTGTCAATGCTTTTCTCGATTAATGGATTAGTTGTTTGGTCTATAAAATGTCAGAAAATTGTTAAAAAAAATATTAGTCTCCCAAAACCCACGATGATGTGCGCAAATGCTTCATTTTTTTCACAGCCCAAAGGTATTTGGTTGACTGTATGAGTAAGAAGAAAATATTTACATTGAGGAAGCAGGAATTAAAGAATTTTGATTTTTTTCCCATAAAAATGACAAACCGATTAGCGATTAATTTGATAGTCGACAACTAATTATCGACTAATTGTTGCAGCGCTATGATTATTATTGTTATAATTTCTGTTATTATATAGTAATAATGGCTGTGTGTTGTAAATCCATGCAGTCTGTAGCTCTTAGAGCTGAAATCTCCTATGCAGATGATTTATTTGGTTTTCCTGTCAGGCGGATGTTCCCCGCTATGCGTGTCAAGATTACGGGCCTGGACCCACATCAGCAGTATTACATCGCCATGGACATAATCCCCGTGGACAACAAACGATACAGGTAAGACAAAATGCACGTGCACGCACGCACGTGCGCACTCACACTGCGCAATGCATGCCAGTGCTAAACGAGGCTGTGAAACCTTATTATCCTTTTATGATTTTTGCTTTGCCATTTGAAAAACGTAAAAAATGTTGATAAGAATGTTTAAGTGATACCGAAGCTGTAAATATAATGTAAGTATTATAACAGTGTTTTATAGCATCTCACGCAGGTCCTATAGAAGCAGGAGTCATTTTCGTTACCATGTTATCTTAATTTAGACTCCATACACACAAATCCTGAGACAACACAAGATTTTTCAATTGTACAGCCCCCGGTCTGTCTCCACAAATGGCGCTTGGCTCCGGTGTTTTGTCACGGCGGTTTTGCCGTCCCTTTTGGAAAAGGCCTTTTGGATGCCTAACCTCTCCACCCTGCGGGGTCAAACCAACAAATGTCGTTATAATGCACAAGAAAACAGCGTGTTACTGCAACGGCGTCGATGCAGCCAAGCCTTTGCACGCTATATAGACTGTAGGGCTATCATTTCAAACTCTCAAAACTCCTCTTTATATGTGAGTGATGAGTGACATCCTAGAGGACATGTTATGCGTCCACTTGGACAAGATAGCGCGTGTAGTACTACAGTGCACACTCACACACACACACACACACACACACACACACACACACACACACACACACACACACTATGAAGAGCTGCAGGCGACAACCAAGTGTGCAGGTTTTAACCAAACGCGTAACAGCAGGTGATGAACACACCGTCACCTCATTAGTTGTGTTTCTGGCTGAAGGCATTAGACCCATGGCCTACAGTTTTGTCGTTTTAAGATATGACTTATTTAATTGCATTTATCTAATAGTAAAAAAAACAACAAAAAAAAAAACATAGCTTTAGGGCATCTCTAAAATCAGAGCAGACGTTTGACTTGGCCGGCGCTTTGTTTAACATACTGTGGCACACAAGAAAATGTGTTTGATCTGTGGTATTGGTTAAAAAAATATTTAATATATGCTTTCTTTTAGAATAAGTAGCTAAAATATGGAGAGATAATCTGCAGCGTAAACCAGTCAGATTACATTTTTGAGTTGAATCAGAAATACAACTTTGATGGACTTATTTTAGTTTCCCGTCACTGATATTCAAACCTGTCTCTGTCTCGAATTTACAAAGAAATGTCTCCATATCACTCACTCATCATTGTCTGTTTTTCTGGTCATTTCACGTCGTTGTGCATGTGAAATAAGGTGCATATTAGATTTTTTTTTTAAAGCAGACTTGGGACAGTGTTTTCATCTCATCTGTGTGTGTGTTGTGAAGGTACGTGTACCACAGCTCTAAGTGGATGGTAGCGGGGAACGCGGACTCTCCTGTCCCGCCCAGAGTGTACATCCACCCGGACTCTCCGGCCTCAGGAGAGACGTGGATGCGTCAGGTGGTCAGCTTCGACAAACTAAAACTGACCAACAACGAACTGGACGACCAGGGACATGTAAGTGCCACAACAAAGCTGTAAAAATATTTAACTGATATTATTACATGTCTGCTGGCTATACTGCCCTCATTAGGGATGGGTTATTATTTGGGTTTTACTGATAACGATATCTGTAAGGTACAGCTGATTTATACCGACACTTATTGGTGCTCTTATTGATACGACACATCATGACATGAAAAGATGTGAAAAGATTCAATACTTTATTTCATTACTTTTTTTTTTTTTTTTTTGCAGAATTGTTTCCTGAGTTATCGCATTTAAGCTGCATTTTTCTCAAATTCAGTAATGGGAGCTCACAGTTTATAACATTTTACTCTTCCAACTGTTTAGTTAATTTTACATAAATACCAATCAGTTGTCCAGGGGCTTATGAATATTTTCATGATGACCATTCAGGACTTGGCACTGGTTTTCGATACACATCCCTCATTGTAGCCTCTTTAATGGCATTTTATCTCTGTTATAACAGGACTATATAATTTAACATTTTTATTTTACATTTTTGTTGTGATAATAACACAGTATCCTTTAAAGTTGTTGCAAAGATTATACAAAGTAAAATTTTATAAGATAATAAAAGCCTGTACACTGCAAAAATAAACTATTTGATTTCACATAAAAAGACGCCCTGAAAATTGACTGAAATTACAAAGACAAGCTGAGAGGTGATTTTGTAATGATTCAAAACAAATACACTTTTCTAGTCAAATGAACTTAATATTGAGAAAACATGTTCAGTAAGCTTAAGGTATTAAGTTGAATCAACAGCTCTTCAGTCACACAGACAAACATTAAAAACAAGTTCGATTTCCTTTTACATTTTCTCAGTTTGAAGAGTCAGTTCTCTATTTCACTCGAGGAACTTACAGCCAACTCTCAAACAATGCATGCTGGGATGTCTGCTAATATGCGGATCATGTTTCTTTAGAAACTTCATAAACTGATTGAACTCTGCACAGTACATTCATTCAACTCATCATTTCAAGTCAATAGACTTCAAGTTAGAAGAACTCGTGTTTGTTAGTTCTGAAGTGTTCCGAAGATAAAAAATATATGTTTTTGAGTTTAATTAATTTGAATAAATAAAACTAACTTACAATAAGTTAATGATGAAAGATTAGTTGGTGCAAGTTCTGCATTTTGTAATAATTACCAGAGGTACGGCTACAATATAATAAAAAATACAATTCTGATATTGTTGGTTTAAGTTTGTGATCTCTGATTTGCCATATTGTAGATGTTTTGAGTTTCTTTGCGTACACGTGCATGTATCTTTATCTATGTTCATTATCCAACAATCATGCTTTAAAGCTGTGAATAACATGAAATTGCTGTTGTGTAATTTAAGCCTGACAGATTTTGTTTTTTTTCCCTCCTTGTTCAGATCATCCTGCACTCCATGCACAAGTACCAGCCGCGGGTCCATGTGATCCGTAAGGAGTGTGGAGAGGAGTTATCCCCAGTGAGAGCGGTCCCTGCTGGGGAGGGCACCCGCACCTTCTCTTTCCCCGAGACCGTGTTCACCACCGTCACAGCATATCAGAACCAACAGGTAGAACAGCTGATCTCCACACAACCACATTTCCTCTTGCATCCAGCGCAACTGGATGAAGCAAACACACTTAAACAGCCAACATGGCCAACAAACCCATGTTTCCAGCTGCACTGACTGCCAACAGATACTGTTGTCTGTTTTGTTTGTAGTGCTAGACACTTTCTGCAGCTCACACTATAGCATGAGATATTCAGCTATGATTTTCAAACAGAACAGGACGATTAGACATAGATAAGTAAAATAAGATACAAGTTTTCTGATCTGTATTTAAAGGTAGATTCCTCTCCGACTGTGAGTGCATGTGTATGTCTATAAATATGAGTGTTTTGCAAAATGATAGAGAGAGTTAGAGAAAGATCCTGGGTTTATTTACTGAAGAAATGCTTATTAGATCGATTGTTAAGAAATAATGGTGCTACTTACTTGACTTGATTTTTTAACTTGTTGTACATTTCAAGGCTGCAACGAACGGCTGTGTTCATGACTGATTAAGCTCTTGATTATTTTCTCAATTAATCAATTAGTTGTTTTGTCCACAAAATGTTAGAAAATGCTGACAACTGATTTCCAAAGCCCAAGATGACATCCTCAAATGTCTTGTTTTGTCTGTAACCCAAAGACACTTTCATAGAGAGTAGAAGAGTAAAGAAGCCAGAAAATATTCACATTTACAAAGCTGGAATCAGCGAATTTGGCCTTTTTTCTCCATAAAACAAAAACTGATTAACTGATTAGCTAAAGAGTTTGCAATTAATCTACACTGCTTGAGTGTCTTATATTTTCTGGATTTTGGATTTCATTGTCTTCAATGACGGGAAGCCTCTGATTTTTTTTGTTTTGTTTTGTTTTGGTTTTGTTTTGTTTTGTTTTGTTTTGTTTTTTGCACTGGACCAGTCAACGTGAGCTTTGAAGTAATGATGTAAACTGGTTGGCTGGCTGAAGTTAGAACATGGTGCCGCTGCCTATAAAAGTCCCTTTGGATGCGGGTCACAGAGTTGGGCCTTAAACACCACCCACAGAATGGGCAGCCCCATGGCAGTCCCACAGACATTACCCAACATACACACACACACACACACACACACACACACACACACACACACACACACACACACACACACATTCACAAATGTGCAAGGAAACACACATACTTGCATTCCCACATATATTCAGTGCATACAAGCAGCACAATTAGCAGCTAACGATGCACATGAATGTATTTATTTATAGATCTGATTGAAAGATTACAGAGAAAGAAAATTATTTTGGCAGGAACAAGATCTTCCATCATACAGTATATGCTATCATGGACTTTGTAATAAGTAAAATTTTGGAAATAATTAGAGTCTTATTTTACGTTGCAGATTACAAGGCTGAAAATTGACAGAAACCCATTTGCCAAAGGCTTCAGAGACTCTGGCAGAAACCGGTGAGTTCATTTCAACCACAGAGATTTTCACATTATCTAGTGCATTAGGGGTAATGTGGGATGCATGACTGCATTATATTCTGGCTTGGTTGTGGTTTTTGTCACGGCTATTTCAGTCCAATTTTATGGGGAGCAAAGCTATGTATTTATTTATTTTTTTTTCTAATGGAAAATGTGCAACAGCCTCACATTAAATCTGTCCTAAATGGGAGGAAAAGAAATTGACTAAACTGAACAGACGTGGCACATGCTATTATGATTTCACCATCTTAATCGGTGATGCATTTTTATTTGAACGTGCTAACTTTAAAGGCACATTAATTCCCGCAATTGCACAGTTACAGGCACAGGCTTTGAGAGGGAAAAATCTAACCTCGGATGCAAACCTAAATGGAGCGTCAGATTCCAGTCGGCCTCGGGAACATAAACATCAACAGCTAAATAATAAAAGTCAAGAGTCTCCTGAAGAAAATCTGTATAAACACATTTCTAAACATATATAAACACAGCATTAAAACAACACAGCAGTAAAACTCCAACAGTCTCCAAACAGCCACTCCCCCGAGGCCTCACAGAAATCATTAGAAAGGGGCGGTGAGGAAGGGGGGAGAGCAGGAGGACGAGGAGGAGAAAGAACGTGTGAGACAGAAAATCTGAGAGGGAGGAAGGTAGAGAACAGCAAACTGGATAACCCTGACAGCTGACCCTATAAAAGTTAAACTCAGGAAGGTTAAAAAAAAACTCCCCTTAAATATTACAGGAAGAGTTAAGCAGTTTGCTAAATAAACTTCTGCTCTGATAGGCTGCTTCGGAGCACACAGAACCGCTCCGGGCAGCTTGTCTAAATTATCACCGTGGCTACAACCCCGCGGGGGGGAGGACTTTTATCCTCACGCTAACGAGGGGTAACAGAGCACTCGCATTACCCCGCCACAGCAACCCTCTGCCCCACCTAGAGGAGGAGGGAGAGGCAGATTTTGGGGTTGGGGTGGGGGGGTGGGGTGGGGAGTCCCACCTCATAAATCCTTGCTGTGGCTTCCTGCTCCTTCGTCCTGATTCGCCCGTAAAAGCCGTGTGAAAGCAATTACCTCCGAGCACCCGGCTGGCAGCAGCCAATCGCAATGTGGCGTTTATGCCCCTCATTACCTGCGGTCTCCATGGAGACAGCGAGAGAGGCCCCTCGGGTGACTAAGATGGCCGCCAGGTGCTTGGCGTAATGTATGACCCAGTGAGGCATGCTGGGAGAGAGTGGCTGCAGCTGCATCAGTGACTAAAGAAAGTGCAATGAGTGATTTTGTGATGATTTATCAGTAACGCTGATGTGTGCGTGCTAACGGGTGGATTTGTGTGTTTTACAGAATGGGTCTGGAGGCGTTGGTTGAGTCTTATGCATTCTGGCGCCCATCTCTGCGAACACTCACATTTGAGGACATCCCCGGCATGGCCAAGCAAGGTAGAGTCAACAAAGGGTGTTTTCATGTTCGGTATGATTGCTGCATAATGTGTCTGAGTACGACTGTTCCCTCTCCACTCCCCACTCGGTGCACTTGGATCATAATCTATGCGACATTTGTTTATGTTGTTGCTATAGCGTGGAAACACCTGTAAGATCCCAGTTATTACCCCTTATTTGGGTACTGTAGTTTTTAACACCTGGTGTGATCCATGCCCGATCAAGTTGATCCAGGCATGGATCAACAAACAATGTCTGGGTACAGTACAGTTATGTTATTCAGTTCATTGTATGTCCAATTGCCCACAACAACCTTCCAAAAAGTTTTGCTCTAACAATGCTTCCTTTTGGACTTGTGAGAGAAGCGGTCCTTATCCATACAGCCACAACAGGAAACACAATCATAGGTCATTTTCAGGGCTGTCCCGATCTAGCAATTTGTCCTCTGATACCAATAACGATACCTCAAATGTCGATACTGATCCAATACCCGTGTGCTTTTAAATCTGGATACTTCACTTTGTGTAACTCACTAGAATCGTTTTATGTAAGGTAACATTAAATCAGGAATAGGTTCAGTGTTACCTAACATTAATGTAGCCCTAAAAGCTCAGTCAGTGGCCCACTGTGACTAAATGAATGTAACTGATTGAGGAAACATTGGTTTATTATTATTATTATAGCATTGACAAAGAAACAGTATTTAATGTGGATCAGTCATGTCAAAGCAGATTCTTGATTTGCCTAATAAGGTTAGTACCAGTCTCACTTCAGTGGGATTAGTGCATCCACTGTTGACTCAAAGTGTTAAAAAATAACCACACAAAGGTGCCCTCTTGGATGCTGAAAAATGATTTAGCTCTGTGTCTTTAAATGGTTAACTAGTTAACAGTTCCCTGTGTGTTTTTATTGGACAGGTGTAGCAGTTGTTGTACTTTAAGTCACATAAAACATCTGTAAAACCAACCAATCTGTTTCACCATAAATGCATCACTACTTCTGGCGCTGGTGCCCTGCTGAGCACAGCTGGTGCCCTTTTTATTTTTTCCGCCCCTGCCCCTCAGATAACCCGAGTCCACCACTGAGTGCATCCCTAAATGTTTTAGGATTTGAATCAATACCCACTGCTATCATTTGAGTGGATTTAGGTTTCACCTTTGTGTTTTTCTGGCTCTGTTTCTGCAGGAGTCCCAGGAGCTCATGGAGGGGTCGGAGCATCACCTCACCTTCTCTCCACGTCCCCATGCTCCTCACCATTCCAGGTTTGCCCTCTCAGCCCACCTGATTACACCTGCAGCCGACCCACACACCCTCTCCATCGCTACAGCAACGGGCCAGAGCCGTTCCCCCCTCCCAGAGGTCCATCGGTGTATGACAGCGAAGGATTCTGTTCCCTGCCTCTCCCTGGTTCTCAACTCAGCTATCTATCCAACCCCACCTCTCAAGGTTACGCCGGTCTTCGTCTCCACACACCGCCCTACAGCCTGTACGGTTACACATTCCCTCCGTCACCGCGCCTCGCTGCCAGCCCTGATAAAATGGCCGCCGCTGCCACTGCCAATCATCAGAGCCCCTTGCTTGGCTCGTCTCCCAGCGGGACTCTAACGGACAGTCTGGGTGTGCTCAGTGGAGGACAGCAGGGGTTCTTGTTTGACTCTCGGACTTTAGGGCTGGCAGGTAGCCAGCCAGGAGGTGTGGCCTCACAGGTCACTGCCCACATGGGCTGAATTTGACTCCAAACATCTAGGGTTGTCACGAAAACAAAATGACACCCTGGCATGGGTGTAAGTTGCTTTTGGTTCAGAATGTTCTACGAGTTAATCATCCGTGTGCTGAACAAGCATCGGGCTGAACTGTGGACAAACAGGAGTGACAGATCGAGCTGATGCCTCTGAGAACAGAAAGGACTTGCCAAATCTGAAGGGAATATTTAGTTATTAAGAATATTAAGTTCTTATCTTTCAAGCACGTTCTCTAGGACATGCATGTGCAGCCACAGTGGTCACTAAAGTGAGCAACACCCCGCAGCTTTGGATAGGAAGTCCAAACGATGTAACCTGGTGACTGAACTGGAACTGAATATAGAGTGGGCAGAAACTGGGCTGGCCCAGGCGCTCAAAGCAAGCACTTCAACCCATCGGAGGCCCTGAAGCAGTAACTTCTATACTCACACAGCATTCTACATTGATCTCTCCTATTTTGGAAGGAGTTACTGAACACTTTAAAACTTGTTTTTATTGGGATATATTGACTAAATTCCTTTTTTCAATTGACATTACATGCCTCCATCAAGTCTTTGGACGAACGAACATGTAGCTAACTTCCATCTAGTAATGTGCACTACCAGCAGGGCATTTTCACCATTCAGAATTTAAAAAAAACTTAAACACAACACCAGGAGTCTGTCAAAACTTCACATGATGACATCATGGCCATGATGAGAGCCATGGGACACATCCCAGTGACAGTTATGGAGTGGCGAGGTGGATGACAGACTGATCTACGTACTCCATGTCTGGTTTGACGGACGTTTACTTGATGCAGCTGTCTGGACGTCAGGCTCAAGTACATCTTTTCTTGCATGAGACAGACTTAACTGCACATGGTGACTCTGTATATAACTGGGGGGAAGGCCAACAGGAGGAGAGATGTGTATATAAAGGGCTGTGTGACCCTCCGCACTTAAAAACCAGATGCACCTGCTTCTGCTCTTTAGACTGGCTCAGGTACGCAAAAGCCAACCCTGAACTCCACCGAAAAGCTTTTCTTTGCAAACACGCACCGCTATATCAGCACGCCCTTTGGCCAAGGACATTAACATGTTCTATGACCTTTTTGAGCCAAATAAATATATCTATTCATGTCACAGTGTTAATATGTAATCAATATCTTACTAATTTAACTGATTTCGTATGGTTTATTAAGGCAATTGTGAACATACATGTGTGTCAGCGTTTTATTCAATTTTTTTTAAACTAAAGCAATTAAAATGCTTACAATATAACATTTCATTGTGAAAACAAAGAACAGAGGACTGTATGCTCATGTATTGTCAGTGGTGTGTGTGCTATTGTGTACGTGTGTGATAAAACGGTCAAAGATGGGGGTTGTTTCACAGGCTTTGGATGCCAGAGAAATGAAAAATACCTCAGGAGACAGGGAGAAAGAACAACTTTCAGACACACACTCACACATTGTCTTTATTGTGTAATGGCTGTGCAACGTAATACCTACAACACGAGGCAGGGTGTGCGGTGAATGTGGGTGTGAGGGTGCGGATGTGTGTGTGTGTGCACATTTGTGTGTGTGGCAACAGGTGGTTGAGTTGTCAGCGAGTGTGTGACCTCACAGTCTCAAAGTTCATGTGGATCCTTGAGAATTGACCCCCCCGACACACACACACACACACACACACTCCTGCAAAGACATACTACTCTGCTGAAAGCATAAGCCAAGATTTTTCAGAAAGCTGTTTGCTGTCACTGAAGCTTTGTCATTTTAACCCATTTTAGCACCTGAATAAGCACTCGAACTAAAGACTCCGAGAACCCAAAGACAAAACACAGAGACATATTTCCGCTGTAGCTCGTTCCCAAAATACATTTTGAAATGAAAACAAGACAAGTGCTACACACTTCATCTCTTGTAATAGCCAGCACTACGGAGCCTCTGTCAGTAAGGACACAAAAAGAATAATTTGAAGCAAAGGAAAACATAAACTTTAGCAACTGCTCAAAACTATGTAGCACTCTATCTTAATATATGACTCAAAATGCTGAAAACTCCCTCCTGGTTCACACAGACTGAAATCTCAAGGTGGCAATTTTGAACTACACTGCACTTAGGGGAAACAACTCAGACTCAGAATATGTATATTTACTGTATGTTTATGCCTGAAAATCCCATTATTTCAGAACTTATGAGCTCAGATCAGTCAAATAAGGACTGGTTGCATCAGACTTATACTGTGAGAGCTAGCTCTCATGATTCAGTGACATGAGACCACCCTGAAATGCAGCCCCATACGTCTTGGATTTCTGAGACACAAATGATTTTTTAAGCAAGGAATCTGAAATTAAATTGGTCTGATAAGTAGGCTTGGTAAGATTTAAAAATTACATTAGTACCACTAGCAGTACCCTTAAAGTGCTAATGATACCAATAGATGACGTCATTTGATGCCTTTTTTCTTACTTCATTTGGTAACCATCATGTGAATGGAAACATTTCTGTAATAATCCTTCAGCATTTTATTCATTAACATTTATCAGACACCACTGGCGTGTAGTATAACCATACTTTCAAAAGTTTTGGTGGCATCTCAGCACATTGAATTGCCAACTCCATCAAATACACCACACCGACTTCATAACATCACAGACTGTATGGATTGTAGCTGCTGTGATAGTCATATATCACAATAACTCAAAGAACTCTTGCTGTGATTGGCTGCAAGGAAAAACATGCAAATGGTCTTTTTCTTTAGATCTGTGTACAAAAAGGTTGAAATACAGGTGTCATTAGAAGTTTCAATATTACTTGATACTTGGTTACTTTGGTCAATACCTTGCGCCTTGCATACAATGTGTTTTAGGCAATTCAACAGCAATCAGATAGTGTTTGACCACATTAAAATACAGATGTGAATACAGCCAAGACACATTGACAACTGACTGTGATCTGATCTGACAAACCAGGTGGTCAGGGATACACTGCGACCACTTCAGCCACAGGTGTAAATGTAACTGCGTTTTCAATCCACATCCAAAAACTATGTGGGTGTAGACTTAGTGACTCTTACACTAGATTTAATGACTTTTCAGGTCCTCTTAGGGGAAATAAATTTAGTGACTTATTCTGCCAACAACACCGTTCTTTCCCTCTCCTTCTCCCGCACCGTGCCCTGCCATTCAGTGTGGCATGTGTGACAGGAGGATGGCGCATGCTGTGAGTTTCTATGGTTACGCTGATGCATCTTGCGTGCGTGTGAGCTTCACTTTGCTCATTCTTTCTCTCTGGATATCTGGATTAGCATGCTCCTATATTGCACCATAAGAGCGCCAAAAGAAGAATTAATTAGAATTCATTTTTAATCTGTAAAAAAAAAGAAAACAAATATATACATATTATGTTAAATAAGTAGTTTAATCTTATTTAAATGGTCCTTTTGATCTACTCCCTTCCTTGTCCTTGTCCCTTCCTATGTCTCTGCGGAGAGTTTGCAATTATTTTGCTATTGATTTCTCTATCTACTTTTTATATGGTTGGCAATGTCTCCTTCCCTGCAACCAACACACCCACTAAGCTGCATGCAAATGAATGCAGAATGACGTCTTAAAGATGCAGCTAAGTGTATGACGTCATCTGGTGACTTTTAACGACTTTCGGAGCCAGTGCAAGCTACTTTGATTGTTAAAGAGTTGGCAACACTGATCCTGATCGGATCTCAGTGGGGACATTGGAGACACATTAAATTAAATAATATCTTGATATAATCTGGATATGAGACACATTTTAATGCGAGGTGTAAAGGGAGTGCAAATGTGTTGACTACTGATACACAGTGCTACTGATAGGTAACATTCATCATGTATCATGCAATACATCATGGAGCTGCACTTCTTAAATGTCCCCCCCCGGTTTGACTCTGTGGAAAGTTGATCTGTTGATTAAGTTTCACACTCCATTACTGATTTAAACCTGATTTTTCACCATTCTCAAAAGTATTCGCCACAAAAGTTGCTGACTCTCTCCTGCCGTCACCCGTTTCCTTCCCAGCTCCTCTGCCCCCCCTCAGTTGTCTCCTGTCACTCTGAAGGTGAGAGGTGCTGACGAGAGGAGCACATGTGAGGGGGGAGAGGACGGAAGGGGGGAGGAAAGCTTATTTTAGAACCCAGGAATGATTGGCTTGTTGTTTCTGAGTGACAGGGGACGGGACCCCTGCCTGGTGCATCCATACCACACACACACACAGGCAAACGCTGGCAGAAATATCCACATTTATACACGATGCAAGCTAAATCTCTGGCACACTGTCAATTCATTTGAAAATTTAGCTTCTCTACGAGGTCTGCTTAGAGGAAGAGGGATTATAAAAAATTTAAAGCTGCAGAACGTCTCAAACATACACACACACTCATACATTCACAGAGACACACTTCTGCATGGTGTCAGTGGTCCGGTGATTCTCGGCTGAGGTGGGGACATTAACACTTGTGTATGACCAGGTGCCGACGTGACAGATCTGTCACGCTATCTGCCTGGAGGAGGAGGAGGACAAGGAGGGGAGGACAGAGGAGGGAAGGGGAGGCAGAGAGCAGTGTGTGTGTGTGTGTGTGTGTGTGTGTGTGTGTGTGTGTGTGTGTGTATGGATGGAGGAAGTTCAAGATTTGTATAAATTTGAAGAAACCTGTGGCTGAAATACAACAAAGGCAAAGGGAGAAGATGATCTTGGTGCTGCTACATAGACGTCATTGTTATGGTAGATTTCAACAGATTTCAAGGGAACCTGTCCAGTAGATTGTCATATACAAGCATGAAGGTTGAGAATGGAGAAAATGTCAAGAGGTCGCCACAGTCACTTGGAACGTGCTCAACACATTTCATGTCAACAAAGCAATGAAATATCTCAGAGGTCTCAATTTAGGTGATGCACGAGGAAATCTGACAACTGAGAGCTAAAAACAAAATCAGAAAAAGAATCATTCTCTGGTGATCATGAATATCCAGACCAAATAGTATGGTGTTGCTTAACGACAATAACGATGTATTGTTGTTAAGCAACAGGAAAAAGGAAAAAGACCCTTTACTCCATCAAATTTTTCCAAAAAATTACATTCATATGCAACTTTATGGCATAAAAAAGAAGACTTAATGCCACAGAGATAAAAAACATTATTTGCTTTAATCAATATATAAGTTTAAAATGTTTTAAATATATGCAAAATGTTTAGTATTATTGTTTTTCTTTTTATTTCCCTGCATGGAGTCAAGGGATATATTGCAATATCCCCTTGTGTGAACTAAAGCATGACTTACTTAGGTTATTGTGTTGTGAAAGTAGAGAGGGCAAAAAGAAAGTTATCAGAATCACAGATAGCGCTCTGATGGTTAGACATCACACGATCAGATAGAGACTTGACATTGGACGATATCAACACACAGATGGCCCAGAAATCATCACTGCATCTGTACATGACATAAATACCAAAGAAAATTATAAATGATTCATTTATAACTTTTTTTTAATTGTTTCTTAATATTTTTTTAGATTATGTAGCATAAGAATATTGCTATACTATCAATTGCTACTGACTAATTTACCAAAAAAACACACCTGATGGAAATGGGTGCATATGACACCAATTGAAATTTATGAGAGTTCTTCTTCAAACACAGGCGTACGTCTGGGTTGGCATTTTGAACCACTTGCAAGGGCCCATTCTTCACCCAACACATTATTAGAGAGCCTGTTCTCTCCACGGGGCCCCCACCCTATGCACCCCACTGCAACTACACTGCCTGCACAGTCTATATTTACACCCCTGAATGTTGAAAACTTTTGTCCATCCACCTCTCCACTTCACCCTTCTGTGTGCTAAATGGACGACACACATCTTCCTGCATTGGAACTAAAAGTTGCCTGTAGGTGTACTGTAGATCCATAAAATAAAGAAGCTTCACAAAGTTTAGATTGATTTGCATTGACTGATGTACATTTAATGTTTCCATGTAAAATATGAAATGAATCAATATATCAATATATATGATATCTGGACAAAATTTTAATGAAAATAAGACTTGAAAATACTTTCTAATGAGTCATCTATACTGTCTGGTAAGGAGGCTAAGTTTTCAGAGAGAAAAACTGGATTTGGCTTGTGCGACTGCAAAAGCTATTTTGTTTTTCATCTGGTATTTTAATGTGTCATCACAACAAATTTCACAGTAATACAAATGACGGTGTTTAATGTATCATCTTTACTTGTAATATCTATTATTATCTTAAGCAGACTACTTTAATTTACTGTTAACATTAGCCGCACATAAATATACACTCCGCAGTGCTGCCAAAGCATCTCGTCATGATACTGAATATCCCCAAAGCTCTGAGGCATCAAATAAAAGCTGAGAGACATCAGTCTTCACTTTAGAGTGTGTTTGTATGTGTGGTCATGTATTAATGCCAGCTCAGGCATACTAATATAGACATACACTATAAAAGTGAAGCATGGGTGAGAGCAAGCAAAAGAGAATATTCTGGATCTACTGGCTCCTTTAGGCTTATAGTTTCTAAATGTTGGTTGTCATAGCAACTCTAAACATGATGGTGGCCAACCAAACTTTAGCAGCCAATGAGCTAGGCCTGAAAAACTGTTTTTACACAGAGTTTTTACAGAGCTATCTGTGCTTGCACACACACACACACACACACACACACACACACACACACACACACACACAGTTGCTTTCACTGCTTGCATTGCTATATTATGAAGTCTTGCATTTTCCACTTGCTGCTTGGTGCTGAATACTACGAGGAACTACAAGCCCATCTGACCTTTCCAGTCACAGTGTTAACACGAACAGCTACAGTCTGGTACATGATGAACTCAACCTACCAACACCAACTCAAGCGCAGCCCTCTGTAAAATAATCATACTGTACATGTAGGGATGTTACAATACCGGATATTCAGTAGTTGATACCAATACCAGTGAAATACCATGATTCTGGAAACAAAATTTGATAGTATAGTAAAAAAAATAAAATAAAATAAAATAAAAGTCCTTTATTTAAAACATTTGAACATTGCGAAAAACAACAGTAGCATGTAGCCTTCAAGTAATAAATAAAAAAGAACTATTAAATATCATGGAGCATAGCTGGCTACATAGCAATGTCAGCTGGCTCAAATAAAACTAATGGTAATGTGTATTTCATGATAAAGACAACATAGACAACATTTTGGATATGCTGTTAAATGAACAATATGTAAATTCTGATGCTATTAGTCTCTCTCGCATGTATAGTTTCATGACATCATGGTATAGCGTGGGATCATGAGAGTTGTTTTCTTCACTTTTAAACAATAATTCTCAGGCAGAAGTCATGTTCATGGATGAGATAATACAAAAGTTTTATTCATGTTACATTTAGTCACTTATGTTGTCCTGGAAGTACCAACTAGCTAGCAGCAGCTAGCAGGAAACACACCATTACCTTAAATAAATTATGGATTTCTCTGGGTTTTCTGGAAACATTTGGGATAATATATAATATTCTTTAGACATTTTAATGCAGAAATGTTACCTTAAGGTAACGTTAACATGAATCAAAACTCAATCAGCTTTGAGGTGTTTTGCTAAGTTGGAGGTGTTTCCTCATTTTTTTTATTCATTGGGGATAGAAAACATTGTTATGAAGAGGCATATCTTTCAACAAACTGGATTAAATTAGTGTGGGTTATATTAAATGTCAGCAATAAGCAATGAAAGCTAAGAAAGTTGCTGCTAAGTTGGGAAGCCCTTCATTGGCATGGCCTTACAATGTTTCCCATGTCCAGAATGATGGTCTCTGGCATCCTCAAACAGTGAGTCTTGGCGAAAGTGGAATACACCTATTTACCATATCTTTCCTCTACACCCACAGCCTTTCTTCCCTTAGGGAGTTGGCTACGCTGAGCACTCAACGCAGAAGTTAGAATTTACATAGACAGCAGTTATGTGGTTTTAGCGTCCTGTGTGATTGAAGTGTGCATTAACATATGGGCCGACGACGTGACCACGTGGTTGACCGTGTTCTGAGGAGAGTTGTGGCCTGCTGTACGTGACCAGGCATATGAACTGGGGACTCCACAGGTGAGGTCATGTTGGGCAGTGACAAGAAGTTCCCTGGAGCACAAAATAAGGTTTGGCATGGAAACTCGCAACTGTCAGAAGCAAAAATACAAAAAAAAGAGGTCTGTTTGTATCTGATGAGAAGGATATTAGAATTACAAATGGTGGTTGAGATGAACTTATCTTGAAATCAAGGAAAAGCCCCAAGTTCTTTATGACAAAAGGACTCCCACATGTTTCCCAAACAGTTTTGTAATGATCTTAAAGTGCATGAAAGAGGTAGTGGAGTGTTGCTATCTAGTGAACCAGCTCACGTTTCCACTGGTTTTGAGTGGAACCATTGTATTCAATGATGCAGTTAACGATCATCCTTCCATCAGGAAACTCCTTGGTACTGTCAGTCTTGGAGGCTGTGTTTGTCTCCATGACCCGTCGTGTTCACTGGGAGGTTGCTGGGTTTGGCTCTATTGCCTGCTAACAGCAGCTAACAGTAACGGTAAGCCTCTTTAGCGACAAGGAAGCTGCTAAAGCTATCTGTCCATCAGGAGACACCATAATTAAATCACAGAGAGTTGAAGCAGATCGGCTGGAGAACACTGGATGGAAACCTGAAAATATTTCTTTCTCCATTAAATATGATCCCCCCCCCCCCCCCAGAAACACTCCAGTCTCCAGTCTTCTCCTTCCATGGTCCAGTGACGTTATTAGCAAGAAAGCATTTCATTGGACACAAAATATAATCTGTGTCCCTGTGTGCAAGATAAGTCATCAAGAGTTTTTCATCTTTTCCAGGAAAAACATTAAATCATCAAAAATACATGAGAATACCTACAAAACTACATTTCTGTCATTGTTGGGCCAAACCATGGCATATGGATGAGGTATGGTGCAAAACACGTGATAAAAACAGTTTCTGACTTCATGAGAACATTGAAATACGCATCAACACTTGAGTCAGTTGGATTTCAGTGTTTGTAGGCAAATCAAGGTGAATTTTAGGGATCACCTTAAGCATGCATGCTACAGTGTTTCTCAATTTAAGCAGGCAAAGATTTATGGCAGCAAGAGGACAGGACTGACTACAAGAGCAAAGAGGCTCTTCTGCCCCTTCTGCCGTTCCAGGAAGTGCACCTGTGTCCTTGGGGGGCCAGGGGGGGCATTCAGCTGGTGACAAGAGGAGGGTGTGTGTGCTGATGATGTTGCAGGTTCAGCTCGGCTGCTCCTGCGTGACCTGTTAATGGTCTAGTGGGTATTTGATGACAGTTGCAAGAATCTGAGGCTCTGGGTGTCCTTTACAGTCGTTAAATCTTTGTCATCAAATCTCTCCCCGCAAAGGTGATTTATGGTCAGGTCCACCGGGCATGTTTCTCAGTACCCCATTATTTGACACCCCATGAACTCTGATCTATGAGGGAGGTGTTGAGAAATGATTATGACACAATATTTTCCTGTAATCTTTCCATGTCAACAAAAAGGACATGAGCACCTCCAGTGACTCTCTCCACTCCTGCAGTGATGTACAGTAAACAAAAACACACACACACACTCATGTGAAGGCACATGTACACCTCACAGTTTGTATATAACACTGCGTGCTTATGTGAGACACTGAGAAGGTCTGACAGACTGAGTGTCGAGCCAAAATGAAAGGACAGGCTCTGCAATGTCTTGTAACTGTCTATCAGTTCCTTAGCCATGTGATATGTGGCTACGTCCCTTATGCGCTCTCTGGCCAACACATAACCAAACGGAGGATAGTTATTCACAGCTGCCTTAGGCAGACAGTTTTAAAGGCTGAGGACTTTTTGGGTACTCAAATTAACACTTGACCTAAGCACCTGCTAAAGTGGCACCAAAGACAAGAGGGAACACACCCAAACTAGAATGCACAAATAGGGGTGAAATTGAGCCAGTGTGACAATAAACTGTATGACTATTATTGTCATTAAAACACAAATCCTTGAGCTGCTAAATATATTGTGAATAATGAAAAACCTCCTATAAGACATTATGACCACACTACTGGGAAACATTTTCATACAGAGGGCCAAAGTGAAACCAAAAGGTCCAGGTTCTGTTCTAGACCTAAACAAACTTAAATCAAAATCATAGTGACATAACAGCATAAATCGCTAAAAGCTCAGTCCTGGAACACAAACATATAACAATATGTTATGCAGTTTCATCGATTTCTCTTGACAGGAACAGTACATTAAAGAAAAACAATGTAATATCTTTGTATATGTAATATGTCTCTTTTTAGTGGCCCTTAACAAACTATTTCCCCACCAGGCCATCAGCCCAGAATACCTTGGATTTACATCCATACTGGATGATTATATTTAATGGTAACATTCAGTGCCAATACAGGATGTAGAGTAGGCTACATACTGTGTGTAGCTGAGCATAAAGCAAGGGTGCAGAGGTAGAGGATGGGCCCAGACCAGAGTTTATGTCCCACTACAGACCTGCAATTAATGTTCACCTTTTTATCACCTGTCACCACAATCTTTCTTCAGTTTACACCAAGTGTTTTAGCTGCCTTGCCCTAGCATACTTAAACAACAGTTTACTTGCCATAACAGCAATCTTTCCCTAACCTTAACATGCTGTAGTTGCCACATGCAGGGACTGTAAAAAGTGAGAATTTAAAAAAACATGTCATTGGACCATCATCAATGAACACTGCCTCACAAGTTAACCTTCATTTGAGCAACAGTGTTTTTGAATGTAAACAAATCACTCGTAACTTAGCTAAAATCATAAAGGGTTCATGGAAAAGGACAGGAAGTCAAGTCTGGGATCAGAGTTTAAGTGAGCTTTCTGCAGGTATTATGTGAAATTGTCCAGCAGATGAAAATATGAACAGACAAGATGTCCGGTGTTTATTTTATTAGACTATATAAAATATCTTAAATAAAAATGACATATTTTTAAAAAATCTAAGTGAATTACTTCTGATTATTTTCTATTTAAGTTTGCTGAGTTTGCTTAAATGGTGACCTGCAAGAATGACATTAACTGAAACTGAAACCTGAACTTGACATTGTAGGTGTAGTGCATGCGGAAGCACACTAGAACAACAACACTACTTTTTTTTTCTCCAAGTGAGGAAATATAATATTTGCAATACTTGAGTATCGATTCATCAATAAGATGTATGATACCAATCACACAGAGTGCAGTTTTTGGAGTGAGAGGTGTCTTTTTCCAGCTGTTTTGCACGCTGCTAACAGCCTTGGCGTGTTTTAGATGGGTCAAGAGAGCCAATAAAAACAAATGAAATGGTCAAAGTTGTCATATTGACATTTAATTGATGAGACAAGTGTGATGCAGACTCACAGTCGCAGCAGTGACGGGGAGAGAGAGCGCTCATGTGGACGGACTGCAATGCAGCATTCTCAACATGAAACTACTCATAAAGTCAGTCTAACATTTGATTGTGTTGTCAGTTATAGTTGTCTAATGTATGTAAACATGCCTTAATAAAAATAGTGTTCACATAACCTTCAAACAATTTAAGTGTGTGTCATATGTGTCACTCTGGTACTTAATCAAATAGTACTACATCTCTTTTTAAATGTTTATTTAAAACATATCTGGTAGTTGTCCTGTACGGTCAGATTTCTGGAATACTAATGGCCATACAGGCACAAAAAAAAAATCTGCATGTGTGTAAAAGTGTCACATGATGGTCATGAATTCAAGTCTTCAATTTTTAAATGATTTCCCCATTAAATCTAATTGCAGACCTAATACACAGTTGTACAACAGTGGGAATAAATCCTTTTGTACATAGTTTTTGTATTTTGCTGCAATTTAGCAACATCAGAAATGAACAGCAATACCAGTTTCAGTGTTTTTGAAGACCAACACCTTAACCTTTTGTCGCTGAGATACAATGTATAAGACATTAGAAGCACTGATCAGCAGTGTGCAGATTACTGATCCACAGCAGACGCTGCTGGAGGTAACTGACAGGGTCATGCCAGTGTGAGTGTGTTTGTATGTGTGTATCCTCTGCGTGTGTGTATGCTGCCATGTAACAAAAATAGTGCCCCTTTCCAGGGCCCCAGCCCTGACATTCTGCTACTAATAGGGACGGAGTGTGTGAGTGTCCACATGTATGTGTGTGTTTGTGTGGACGTAGCCCTTGCCTGACCGTGGCCCTGTCCGTGTCTTAGCATGCTCATTTATAGCCAAGCAGCCCATCAATCTTAATAGAGGAGAGAAGTGCAAAGAGCCGATGAAATGCCAGACATGATCACTATTCACTCAATGGGGGTGAGGAGAGAGGAGCGAGAGGAGGGAAAGATGAGAGGAGGGCGAGATGGAGGAGGCAGGGCGAGGGAGCACGGAAGGGAGTGAAAGTGAGGAGGGAGGGAGTGGGGAAGAAGGATGGGGTGAGAAAGAGAGAGGTCGCAAGTTGTTTATCCTTGTAGGTGATAATAATGATCTGATCCTCTCGCTCTTCTGTCTGTGTCTCGCTGTGTGAGTGACGGCCACGTGAAAACTGCTGAACACGCCACAGACATCTACCTATCTTTACATCATTACAGCACAATTCTGTTGTAATGTGTTATTAATTACACCATAATAAAGTCTAATAAGAGTCTAATACAGGCTCTAATACTATCTAATGGACAACATTTCTAATTTTTGTCTCATTTGACACAAAGTACAGCTTGTTACATCTTCAGTAAATCAACTTAAAAATTAAGTGCAACCATTTTTTCTAATAAATAAGGTCCTAAAAGTTTGGAACAATTCGGTTTGATCAGCACATAGTGTATTACCGTCAGGGCTTCACTGGGTCACATGCCGGCCGTTAGGTCACACTGTGCTCTGAGACATGGCCTGGAATAGGTTGGTGTGTGTGTGTGTGTGTGTGTGTGTGTGTGTGTGTCAGTGGGGGTAGGAGGTCTGCTGAGAGGTGGGGAATGGTGAGAGGATATTTGGCAATGTGCTGTGAGACTGTGCTGACACAGGACACAGCGTCTTCATACAACAATAGAGCTGTCACTCTCCCAAGCACGAGGTGCAAGAGAAATTCTCATAATCAATATTTACACATTGACTCCGGCTATGTTTACTTGCTAACATCATAGTATGATTAGGGAAATAATGCAAATGAGGAAGAGATTAAACTAGGTTTGAGTACAACATCAAGTAGCATTTGTGACTGTCTAATTCAGGCAGATCATTTTGTGTCCCCCAAGGTCTGACAAAGTCAGAGGCATCACTTTTTCCTCAATCAGACAACATTTTTCATGGTGGCTTTTTTTAAATCTCACTTCTACATTAAACTGCCAAGTTTTCCACTTAAATGAAAAACTAGCAGCGATCACAAAATCATTTTTTTTACGACACCTATGATTTGCTAGTTGTCATGCAACCAGTAGCATCCCCCAACTACAGGGTCAATTTTCTAAAGCGTGAAAACAGAGCTAAGAGGAGCTGCAGAAGTCAAATTTTCTCTCAGAATACTTGACTTACATCATGCTGAAAGATTATTAAGGATGTTTTCTGCCTACACCAGCATTAATATGACTGTATTAAATTCAGATTTGAGCTGTTGTGTTAAAATAAATTAATTAATAGTACTTAGCCTATCATTATGTATTATATACAAATTTCTCTTTACCGTGCAGTGAAAATAATGACAGTGTGATTAAGAGGGAGGCCATCACACCTTTAATTTAGAATTACAAAATGTTTTATAAATCCAGCAAACTAAGAAGAATATGTGTTTTGATAGCTTTTAAAAAGTAGACCTGATTTATCTTATTATTCCATGATATGTGTTCACTTGTTGGTCTGTTCAGTGAGATAAATCAAGCACACATCAAAGCAGTTCAAATATTTAAAACCCGATTCATGTTTTGTATATTTTGCCTGCAGGTCTGAAAGCCAGGACCACTGAGGGCAGTGTGGTGAGGTGAACCTGGGAAAGCCGGCAACAGCTGTGAGAAACCATCAGATCTGCCATTCCTCACACTTCAACAGCCAACAAGAGAGCGATTTATGACGGCCGGAGAAGGAGAGAAAGAGACGGAGGGAAAGAAGGACAGAGAGAAGAGGACAGGAAAGGAGGAGAGGGAGATATAAACGGGGGGAAAGAAGGAGAAAGAATGAAATAAACAAAGAAAAGAGTAAAGACAGAGGAGCTGAAAGGAGATGTGAGAAAGACAGACAAAATGAAAGAAGAAAGAAAGATAAATAGACAGAATACAAGGAGAGAGAGAGCGATAGAAAAAGAGACGAGGAGAACAAGATGGCTGACGGGGATAGAGTGAAGGAATGTTTGGAGCCGGAGAACAAGACAACAAAGCCAGACAGATTTTATTTAAAGATTTATAGGGGTAGTTTATGTGGGGCTGTATGAGGCGCTTATCGATCGTCGGTGTATTTCACGACCCCAGTTAGGAGAAGCAGAGAGGAATCAGCATGGAAGCTAAGCAATGAACTGCTGTGGACAGGGTCAACAAAAAAGATATTTTAGTCACTTAAAAAAGGTCCATTAAAAATATATGTATATTATTTTAATTACATGCTAAATTTAGAATAGTTTCTCTGCTTTAATTTGCCACCAGACAGGCTTTTCCAAAGGGAAATTTCCATTACATGAGCCAAATATTCTCTT
This sequence comes from Lutjanus erythropterus, assembly GCF_056507025.1. Classification (NCBI taxonomy): domain Eukaryota; kingdom Metazoa; phylum Chordata; class Actinopteri; order Lutjaniformes; family Lutjanidae; genus Lutjanus; species Lutjanus erythropterus. Next base: position 12,600,258 of record NC_139331.1, read on the forward strand.
CATACAAACCAAACTCCACTGGCAAAATTAGTAGTTAATAGCCTTTTAAAACACCAAATGGAGAGGGTGATATTTGGCTTGTATAACAACAGTTTCCCGTTAGAAGAGGCTGTCTGATGGCGAAGTAAAGTGGTGAAAATATTCTAAATATGGCTGTAAACTGATACTGCTTTTTTAAGGTGGACCTTCTTAAGTGGTTCAATACCATTTGTTGTTGGCCCCATCCACAACAATAAGTTGCTTATCTTCCGTGCTGGTGCTCCTCTCTGCTTCTCCAAATTGGGATCATGCAGACCGACATCTACTCTGTTCTCTAATATGAGAATAGGCTATCTGCTTCACAATGTGTATTACACATGTGTGATCCTATTTTATGATCCTCCCACATCAACAAAATACACAGAGGGATAGGCCGATTGATCAGCACTGTCACATACTTTAAATGTGCACACAGACACACACACACACACACACACACACACGCCCTAAGACACACATCATCTCCAAGGTCAGGCCCTTTACAGAGAGTGATCAGACCAGCGGGACAGCTGGGTGAATAGCGGCACAGTGCTGCAGCCAAAAGGCCTGGCAGGCAGCCTAATGACAGCCTTACACACTCAGACTATAACAGCGTCTTTCTTAGGCTTTCACTAAAGACAGAGACGTGATAAACTACTGTCCCTATAGCAAGGTCAAAGGTCAAAACTACAGAATGATGCCGCCAGGGCCCCTGCAGGTGTGGTTGACCTCATGTCTTCTAGGATCCAACCTGCTGCTCCAAAAAAAAATGAGAGACATTTCCTTCTACAACTCCCGAACACACCCCCACCTCCACCTCCACACATAACACATATTTCCTCCTGTCGCGTTCTCGATTTCTGTCTGCTTGTCTTGTCTGCGGTGGGTTGGTGGTGTGGAAAGCTTCGTTTATTTGGTCTTTTAATACAAGCTGACCCCTGTCCCCTGGTGTGTGTGCGTGTGTGTGTGCAAGTGTATGTGTGCGCACAGGTCCAGAGAGCACTCTCCCATGACAACTACGTCAACGACCCAGAGACAGTGTCGACAGAAGACCACACCACACGGGGAGAACACACACATGAACTAGACACACATTAACACACACACACGTGCACACGCACACAAATAAACTTAAACGCACATACAGCCATATTTCCAACAGAAAAGCATAGCACATAGAAGAATATATGTGTCTGTGTGTGAGTGTGTGTGAGTGTTTATGTATGTTTTGGTCTTGAGGAAATCTTCAGCATGTGTTAGATGAATCCCCGGGGTTCTCATTCGACTCTGATTGGCTGGCGGGCTTGCAGTGTTTGTTTCCACAGCGACAGGGCTGTCACTGCCTCCTACCACCCAGGTAGAGCTGTCAATCACACTGGCTCCCAGCCAACCACACGCAGGCCCCGCCACAACCAATCACAACACAGATCCTATCGGCGATGACTAATTACCAATTGTCTGACAATAATGAACGTGAGAATAAGAAATTAAAAATGACTTTTCAAAACAAGGTTAGAAGGTTTAACTAGAAATAAAGAAAACAAATGTTTTCTTTATAGAGCTTCTGCTTTATGTTGGAAACCACACTGGTTTATAATTGGATTTAGAGAAAATTATATGGGTTCATTTTAAAAGATGGAATGTTTCAGTGCTAAAATTCAAAACAGCCATTGTTTAATCACAACTTGGCCTTTGCCTGCAGAAAATTGGCCATATCCAGTTCCTTAATCACAACCTTCCATTTGGTGCTGTTCATTCTGCCTTTCGTCCTTCAACATTAAATCACATCATTGCCTCCTTATTGCCCCTCTTATTTATGACATAAATACTTCAGAGGGTGTGTTTCCAAGCGTTCATAATCCATCTTCAACACGCTGACTTCACTCTCGTTTCTTAAAACAAAGAACCTCAAACCAAAGAGCAGGGAGCTCACTGTGGCAGTAAATGTGGTGGTTGTTGATGAGCAGAGAGAGGCTGGATTTAAAATAACATCATGAATGTGTGGTGTAATGGGTGGTACTCGCAAAAAGATAAAAGTTAAAATAATGTCTTTAATTAGTTATTTATTGCTTGATTTGATGAACGGTAGCAGGTTGATTTTCTTAAACCTCTATCATTCATCACTTCAACTCTGTTCATAATTTAGCACTTTACAGTGCTGTGAGTATTTATATTTAACACACTGGCCAACAGGTCAGCCCTCGGCCACATCCCATCACATTTTGTCAACAGGCTATCCTTTTTAGACACCATGTCTATGTGAATTTGCAGTGAAGAACACCATAACACCATGTCCAATAGACCTTTTTCACAGCAGACATATTGCCATGAGATAACAGGGTAAACACAGGTGTTACCTATGATACTGAATAAGGTCCCATTCCATTTAGTATAGCAGAGCTGTTCCAGTGAGCCAACATGCACAATCGCAGCACTCTGACCTGAACTGAACAGAATCTTAATTAGTATCACTGGTGACTGTGGCAGTCACTTTGCGGAGATAATTTATAATTCATAGTGGCATGCCATATGGCATTAGCAACTGTGGCGCTTAAGTTTAACATCAGAGTGACAGAATGGGAGCCCGCACAGGGGCCTTGTGGGAACCCGCGGTCTCAACCGTGTGACAGGACACCACACGGAGTTGTGAACTGTCTTATGGCCGCGCTCCTCTTTTTGAAAGGAAAGTCACTCAGAAGAAGATTGTGGAAGTGCTTTCTTCTGCAAGGAGGTATTTTGTATTTGATTTCATGTCTTTGTCTAACAAAACTGAATGGACTGCTGAATGAGAGCCAGCGCAAGGAAGACGACCATTCAGCACGATCAGGATCTCAGGACCGAGCTACTCCAAGCCCCAGAGCCAAGCAGTGAAGCAGACGGCGGAGACCCAGCAGGTCAATGCCAGAGCTGGTTGAATGATTCGTGAAGAACCAAGGTAAGTGGGGTACACACACACTGAGAGGCAGTTAACTCCAGCTAATGTTAGCGTCCCTGTTGATGGATATTATGTCCCCCATATCACATCTGAAGACCTAGATGCACAAGCGACTGTGACAATAACACCTGCGTTTTCTCTACTATTTAATTTCAAAATGGCTACTGTGAAAAAAGTAAAGCAAATTTCTGCAAAAGCAAAGTTCTACAGTATAAATTGTAGACTTCATTACAGTGAGAACTTGTTTTTATCAACCACAGTCATAATCAATAATATGAATATTAATTATGAACACATGCCCAGATATATAACAGTACATGGAATCTTATTGTGTGTATCGTGCATGCTTGTTCACTGGCATGATTTACAAGGACACTTTAATCGAGCAGAGATTGTTAGTGTTATTAATTATATCTGCACTGTGTCTACTACAACAAGTCATATTTGTCACAGTGACAACAGTCTACCAGCCAGTTTTAGCACAACAGACACTGTGTGTTAATTGACCCTTTATTAAGCCCCACCTCCCAACAACAACTGTTAATCTGCCACAGTCATCACCATAAACTGCATAAATGCAGTGTGAGGATGGTAAGATTGTCACGCTTAGCAACAGTAACTAAGGAGGGTGGTGCTTAGCGAAGGGTCAACTGAAATAGAAAACTACAGACCCAAATCCCAAAAATATTTGGACGGCATGTGATACATATAAAAACATAATGCAGTGATTTGCAAATACTTACACCTATATTTAATGAAATACAGATATAAAAAGATATTTAATGTGCAAACTAATCAACATTTTTTTTTGTAACTCATTCATAAATTGATGCCTGCAACACATTCCAAAAAAAGATGGAGCATGTTTACCTCTGTGACACGTCACCTTTTCTTTAACAACACTCAGTAAGCATATGGGAACAGAGGCCAGTAATTGTTTAAGGTGTGAAAGTACATTCTTTTTCATTCTTGTTTAATATATGAAATAAAAGCTCCTGTGACCGACCTGTAGGGTTTGTATAGGGTTAGGGGACCATGGCTCTGGCATGTCTCTGAGCCATGTTTCAGGTCCGCCCAAAAAATCCTGAACACAGAAATCACAAAAAGCAGTCTACCAGTCTAACTCCAGCATTCAGCACTACGTAGTTCTCAGTGTTCTAACATGTTTAAACTCCTTTTTTCCTTTACACAAACTTTAAGTCAGTCCCCTTGACACAGGACAGATTATTGACAAAGGCACTCCTGCTGCACACACAAATAATGAGAAGGGTCATAAAAACTAAAAATAGAGCCTTTTCTATTTTGGAGTTGAGGCATATCTGAAGGCGATGAAAAGCAGATGTAACACAATATAGGAGTCAGGGTCTGACAGAGCAGTGTCACAGAACCAGGACTGCCACACGCTCACAGAAATAGACGAACACACACAAGATGTTCAGAGAGGGAAACACACAGATAGACAAACGCAGCTATTACAAAATCCTGTTCAGGTCCTCAAGAGGGGCATTTGTATTTGATTTTGAATTATTGGTATACAATGTACAATGTGTGTGTCTGGGTGTAAGCAGTGTAGCAATTGTGGTGTTTATGACCTAAGACTAAATAACTTTTTTAAGCTTGTCAAGTCTGATTACAGAAACAGGAGAATAAAGAGGTTGCATTTATTTCTCTGTTTTCCTGAGTCTGCCTGTGTGTGTTAACACGTATATGTGTTTTTGTGTTAATCCCCGTCCTTGCTCAGCAGTCACACACACTGCTGTACACACACAAAGCGGTGCGTCCCCTGTGGGCTACAGTAGCTCCCTCGGCGTCTTTGTGCCCCTGCTCCGCTGAATACAGTAAAGCCTCTTCACTGTAATCACTGATCAATAATAGTGATCAGAGGCCAATCATCAATACTTTTCCATCTGCCGCCATTTGGCCTGAGCAAATAAACACACACACACTTCGGCTGGGGACACACAACAGCCTCTTAAACAGCAAACACTTAAAGCTGCTCTGTGGATTAAAAGGCTAAAATGACTTTTCTAAACATAAGTGAACGTCATCAAAACGCACTCACATATATTTATACATAACTGACGCCTTTAAACACACATACACACACATACAGGTCTATAGTATGAAGCCATCCTTAATGTGTTGAGCCGGATGTTGCTGTGACCTTTCTCTTTTTAGGCCCGACCCCAGCAGATGACCCTGGAGAGGGATTAGTCTCTGATACGCCTAATTAACCCCCCCAGCACACCGCTCAGGCTGAACAGCTACTCACCCACACTACAACAGCCCGTCCCTGCTATATTTATACTTCTTTCACTCTTTCTTTCACTTGGCTTGGGTTCAGTGGGAGTCTCCTTCAGCATCAGAGGGAGAACACATTTTTCTGACCTACAAGGTTTTTTGTCCAACTCCTGCACTCCTTCTTCAAAATCTAGCCTCACCTTAAAGTCTATGTAAAATTAGCTTCTTAACCCCCTTGCCCAAAGTTTTCCAGACACCACATCCACCTTGACCCATTCACTAACACTCCTTTGGCCCTAGCTAACCCCTGTGTAATCCCTACGAAGCCTAAACAAGGGTATTTTGACTGTGGGCTTTGCAGAAAGGAAGCAGATTGGATTTCCATAGAAAACCGACGAAAACATCCACAAGCTAAACTTGCGGAAATAAGTCTCTTAACATAACACACATGCACACACTGAGGTTAAATAAAGGGGTGACCAATCAGCTTCCACTGTATAGTCACGGGTAGAAAAATATCTGATATTATAAATATTATATAATAGATGGAAAATTTCCATTTAAGTTGACAGTGTAGAAGCCGACATTGAAACTGCTGGCCTTTTCGATTTGTTCATGCCGCTCTGTGGTTCATTTGTTCGCAACGCTGAGATTTAAAGGGACAGTTCATCCCAAGATCTGGCCTTTAGTGCTATTTATCCATTTTGACGATTCTGGTGTGAGATGTTGGATTTTGGAGACATCAGCTGTAGAGATGTCTGCTTTCTCTCGAATATAATGGAACCAGTCAGCTTGTGGCTCAAAGCACAAAAACATACAATTAAAAAACTCAACAGCAATGTCTCTTTCCAGAAATCATCACCTGGTTACTAAGGACTATTTTCTTTCCACTGAGCTACACTCACCAAAGCTATCAACACACAGTTCAAAGTGTGCATCTACTCATGGACAAGAGGCTCGTACTTTTGACACCACAGGATATAAACATTAATGGCATCTTCCACAGCTGAGCTCCAACCTCTCGTCCGAGAGCACAAAACTAAAAATGCTGAGGGAAGATTGAAGTTTGTGATATTATCCCTGTACAAAACATTATGTCTCACTCTTCCTAATGATGGCTGTTCAGAACAGACATAAACAGTCACCTTGAAGATGGCATGATGAGGATGACATATTATACATAATACAATAAATTAGAAATTGATCTGGCTTTATATAGCTGATAATGAGCCATAACACTAGACTTGATTCGCCTCAACACAAGTTACTTGCATCTCCCATGCCTAACTTATAGTTTACAACATAAATTACATGGTGTCTTACAAAATTAACTCAAAATCAATTAACCAAACAGTTCATCATATCCAGGTTGATAAGTCATAGAGTTGGCGTACGATGTCACTGAAACAAAAGATAACTAAGTTTGTGTAAACCTATTTGGCAATAAACCTTATTCTGACGTCACTGAAATGCTGACATCAGTCAACTTAAGAAAACTTGGCAGTCAGTGTTTTGTTGGTGCACACAGCCAATACTGAAAGATCCACTAAGCTGACTGATCACCTGAGTAAAGTCTCAAATGTCAAAATTGAAATTGTAGGTCTTCTTACTTGGTCACGCTTCCCTTCAGACAAACACATGTAAACAAACACACAGCTGTCCTCATCATCACAGCCGCACACACACAGACACAGTACAGTATGTAAAGTATCCTGGGTTGGGTTCAGACGACGCAACTCGACACCCGACTAAAAAACAGTTGCACAGAACCAGACACTCTATTTAGAAGGTTACCAAGCAACACCTCCCCCAGCTTTGATTTTTAATTGACTGTAGTAAATAGCACCAATACTCTGACTTTTTATTTACTGGGCTTAAGTTACTAGTTTATCTATAGATTTACGTGACATATGCTAACTCCCATCCTGTTCACACCTCCTTTGCTCCTGCATGTGTGTGAATACATGTGTGTCTATGTGTTCACAGTTGCTGTTTACACAAGCACATTTGTCTGTGTTAGCCAAAACTGATGTGAGGTGGAATCATGTACTATTGAATATAATATGCACTAGGATTTAAGCTTTAGATTTAAGTTTGGCTCTGGATATTTGAATATAACATTAATGTTAGCAGAAATCTCTGCACCATTTTGTGGGCCCAAGATCGTCTTTTGGATTCCAACCCATAACATTTATTGGATTTAAGATACTTTTAGACTACCATTCTTGTTTTAAGTCAGATCTGTTTATATTCTTTTATTATTATTCTGTATTCTTATTACTGTGTTGTTCAAATTTACAATAAATTTAATATAAATAGAAGTCTTCTGTGTAGAGCTGCATGATATGGTAAAAAAAAAGTCATATTGTGATTATTTTGACAGAAACTGTATTTGCAATGCAGCACAATTAGTGGGAATGATCAGTTTTGGCTGACAATTTTCATTTTTACTGAAACAAAAACTAAGAATGTCATAATTATGTGATATCTGTTGGCATCTGTTTGAAACAGCCATGTTTTCTGTTATCTGGAGGACAGGATTTTTAGGCCAGGGTATCTCTGAAGCACAATAGTACCTCAATATAATGTTGATTTGGCACATATTTTTCCTTAAATAAAAAATAAAAAATTGGGTCTGCGATTTGGATCACAATTGGCCATATTGAGTTTTAAAAAATATTGCGAATAATTGTGCAGCCCTACCTCTGTCCTTTTAATATTTTACATCAGCAGCAAAATAACAGTATTTTATTGTAATAAATACAATAGGTTTTGCAGTAACACTGTAAAATAAATTACAGTAACATTTTCAATACAGTGGGCAGTGGTTGCGGTGGTGGTGCAGTAGTTAGCACTACTGCCTCACAGCAAGAGGGTCCTGAGTTTAAGTCCCCCAGCTGGCTCGGGGGCTGGGGAGTTTAGTTTGTTGGGAGTTTAGTTTGTATGTTCTCCTCATGTCCACGTCGGTTCTCTCCAGGTACTCCGGTTTCCTCCCACAGTCCAAAGACATGCATTAATTAAGTTAATTGGTGACTCTAAATTGTCCATAGGACAACTTGCCCAGGGTGCACCCCACCTCTCGCCCAATGCGACCCATAAAGGATAAGCGGTTACAGACAATGAATGAATTTTCAATGCAGTATAAAACTATACTTCATTTTGCAGTACACTAAAACATACTGTCGCCAGTTACTGTGGTAAGAAGTAGTACGACTACTGGATAATTGTTGCCAGTCAGTTACTGTCAGTTTGACAATAAACATTTCACCGTATGGCCTAAAGACACCAGTTAACCATCAACAAACACACTCATACGCATAAATTTTCAACATTTCAAAGGAACACAGCAACACACAGGAAACCAACCATGTCCTTCGAACATCAGCCTCAGTGTTCTTTATCTCTTCACAGAGACGTATGGGTACCTCCCTACAGCTGCAGCCTTTCCTGGCGGGGTGATTTTTGATAACTCCGTGGTTGTGAATGCACGTCTTTGTTTGCATTACTGTATAGAAAGCATATGTGTGTGTGTGTCTGTGTGTGTGTTTGTGTAAACCATCTATCAAGGCCAGTGTCTGCCACGCAGGTGTGAAGGTGTGAAGGAAATGAAATAAACCGCCTCCAAACACTTAAGCGTGTGTGTGACCCTGTGTGCCTGTGAAAGTGGGTGTGAGAAACTGTACACACACACACACACACACCCGCACACATTGTCTGATATTGAAAATCTCACACTATCACATTACATATGATTTTAGGTCTATTGTTTGTGCGCGAATACTCAGTTTATTTTTTAATTTCTGTGCCATCTGGGATTCGTTGCAGCAGTGATTCATATTTTCAAGACACCAAAAACGATGATGAAGTTTGAATTTCTGTATTTGAACATCAGTTGTGAGAGGACAGGGGAGAGGGTCCGAAGTGGGAGAGGTCAGAGAGGACAGAGGGGGGTAACTGGTTATTACAGGCATCCAGAGAGCAGGACAGATGGTTAGACACTGGTCAGAGTTACACAGCAAAAGGCTGTAAAAAGAGCTATGGGAAAACCATGTGTGCATGTCACTGAGGAACGCATACACACTCACACACAGATGCACACATATGTACACCCTTACACTTGTGCAATTGTGTGCACATTTGCTGTGGGTGACGAGAGGAAAGGGTTTGAGGCAAAAGGAGAAACACAATCTGAACATTCGGGAAAGAAAGGTACAATCCCGGATTGTTCACATAAGCCCTCATGCATGGTGCCTTGTTTCACAACCTTACTTCTCTTGTTACAAGGTGAGAATCTCCTCCATGTCTCGAGTGAGGTAGCATTCAGCAGATATGCGCCTAAAGAATGGAACAGTTTACTTACTGATCTCTGACTTGCTCAAACTGCTCTTTTATAACCAAACTAAAGACTTTCCGTTTTGTTCGGATGAATTCCAGGATGTTATGAACTAGCATCCCGGGGTAAAATCAATAACTCATCCTTAAAAGAACCATATGTAAGACCCTAGATTTACACACAAAGCTAATTTCTGAGATTTCTGACCTCAGTGACGTCAATAAAAATAGATTAAATGAGGAAGAAACAGTGATTGGTCAGACAGTAGATGGGTTGAAAGGCAAACAGTAAAATTGTGACCCAAATTGTAAACATCCATCACAGTTTACAGATTGACCCAATGTGCCCACCGTAAGATTATTAGCAACATTACAAAACTCTATACAACATGGCAAAGGCTGCATGGAGTCAAAGAAGCTATTTTAACAAGTATTTTTTACCAGTGTAAAACAAATCTGTTCCATTAGTATTGTCCACTGTTGGTTTAAACACGAGTTGGTTAAAAACCAAGCTGTCTGCACTTTTTTCTTCTTCCTCTATCTTTTCCTGTAGGGACAAAACACAAACAAAGATTCCCACATCATTAAAAAAGCAAAATAACTCCAAGTAGCATCAACAAGCTCTTTTCCACAGCTTTGCTGTCAGCACCCTCAGGATCCGGGTGACACATCAGTTCTCTGGAGCCACAGACAGGCGCCAAGGGCAAGCCTAATCTGTTCACCCATCTCTCTGCTTTGGTCTGTCCCACTCTCTGTGTCTTTCTCTTTGCTTCTCCCTGGATTCCCTCCACTCACACCCAAGTTTACACTCACACCTGCAGCGAGGCGAGACTATCCGAGTCGGGATCTTTACAGAGGCAGGAGCACAGATGAGACCGGCTGGGAGAAAAAGCTTCATCTGTTTCATCTGTAACCAGTTGCTGTGTGATGGTCACTGTTGGTTTCTGGTTCTGCTCTGTTTAGACACGTATGCAGCCTGTGTTTGTGGGTGTGTTTGATCACAGTTGTTGATGCCAGTTGTGTTAGCATCAGAGCATACTAAACTGCACTGCACTGCTGAAAACGGCTCTCTTCTCTGATATTATACGGGTTGTATCTGAAATCTGGGCAGCAGAGGTAACTCTTAGGTCAGGATAACAGCTTTGATCAATGATACTGCATGAAACATAGGCTTATTGGGCTAAAATATGAATTAGAAATGATGTAAAAAAAAAGCTGAACAAGCTGACTAAAAGTTGGGAAATTTGCTTGCAGAAGCTTGCATCTTATTGGGCTGAGTACCGTTGGGGTTTGATCAATTGATACTTTTTAAAAGGTTACACAAAATGACAAGTTGGTGACATTAAAGAATTGTTTTTTTCATTGCTAAGGAAAATCTGAACTTTAAATTGAACAATATTAACTGTAAAACGGTGACATTAACTGTTGACAGTTAGAGTATACTTAAATATATAAATACAAATGAATAAAAAACACATTACAATTTCACATAATAAATAAAACCTGACTGAACCACATTAGCTTAATACTAAATAGCAGTTACAGTACTGATAAGAGCAGACTTCACCGACTCTTTTGCAGAAATACAATCATATTTGCTAATCGGAGGAAATGCTGCTGCTGCCATCATCATCAGTGGTCTCCCCATCATAGATATAAATGACATGTCATGTCATGATCTGATCTTTGCTTTTAAGCATTCGTTGGATCTTTTTGGTTGTTCAGTTGAAGTTGTTTTGGTCAGTCAGTGTACTTCAAGAGACACCGCGGTCCTTAGAAGTAGCTGCAGTGTGAGCACACCTCACTTTCTTCCGGGCGGAAATCATTTTACTACAAGTCGTCCTGTCTGCTCAGTGAAGCTGTTTGTGGTGGATACAGGGAGCTCAGGACCTGGACTGCGAGTGATTCTGAAGATCTGAGTGTGCTTCCAAACGGACACGTACATAGGCAGCTGCGGACATACAGACATGTAAAAGTGATGTCTAGTTTCGCCAAAAATTGTTGCCCATTTCTGATCTGTCGTTTGCTTATTTAGCTTGGAGGGTGTCCATTTTGGAGTGTAATCCAGTTTTTAACATGGCTTGCTTAAATACATATTATGTGAAGGTCAGTCTTTTGCTTAATGCACCACTGTTGTTCTCATCTGGTGATGGGGTTGTTGTTTAGATATAACAGAATTTTACTGTATGTTTCATCTCTAAATATCCCATCAGTCGACTCAAGACTCATGTTTTGATCTCATTTGGTGAAGAAAAAAATCTAGTAGTACCTTGTCTTGTTTTAATTCATGGGTGACAAAAAAAAACACCTTGAATATTACCTTTCCTCTTTCCATTAGCAAAGAAGAAGATAATATGAGAGAGGACGAAAGCAGAGAAAGAAATGAAGAGGAGGCCATTCAAGAGTGTCTCCATTAGGTACTGCTCTATTAAGTCTCCTATCGCCTTGTGTTTCAGACACAGACGCCTGGCTGTCAGCAGCCTCATGTGAACGCGCTCCGTTCCCACGACCAACCCGCTGCAGGAGACGCTGCTGGGAAGGACACGCCATTCAGACGCCAATGTAGCATGAGCTGCTATCCCAGTAAGACCGCGCTACTGACGGTCACACATGCATGTGTGTGTGTACGTATATGATATCATCTCCCAGTGCTGCTGTTACCCACACCTTTCCATCCGGTTTAGACCCATGACCAAATAAACACCGTTCACACTCCATCTCAGTCCACACACACACACAAACGTAGAGATGCGAGGCCTTGTGTCTGTAATTGAAATAAAACGGAGAGTGAGCAGAGGTCATGACCTGGTGGTTCTGGTGATGCGCTATTAACCCTGCTCAAGCTTAAGAGTTACGGTCTCTCTCGCTCTCACTTTCTCCCTCACATTCCCACCATCTCACACACATCTTCTTACATGATTTCACATCTCTGACTTGTCATCAGTGTATATTTAGCATCTAATGAAAATATGTCTCTTTCTCTGTGTAGATTGTTGCTGGACTTCTCATGAACCCTAAAATTCACCCTTTTTCACTTGGAGCATTTGTGTGTTTAACGGCAGGGTGGTGTGGTATGATATCAGCCTGTAGAGTTCAAAATAATAGAAACACTAAGAGAAAGGCTTTCATTTCTCTCACTGCTGGAGATGTTATTGTTATGATTGTAGTTGACAACAGAGTTTGTGTTGACTGAATATTTTCCGTCACTGAATGAATATTTTTAACAATGATGAAAAAATCTGGAGGCCGTCCATCATTTTGACAGATTAAAACACTGAGGGCAATCTACCATAACAACTGGCTGTCTTGTGTAGCATTGGAGAGATCACCATAAACAATATGAAAGATACAACATAGATAAAAAATCCATAGCAAATTTGCAATAGCTGCAACCAGCTATGGATGTACACATGCATCCACGTGTGCATTCACACACACACACACACACACACACACACACACACACACACACACACACTAAGGAGTAGAACTAAGGCTGGTGATACACCTGCTAATTACCCATGCATTTGGGTTCATGCACATGTAGCACTAATATCTGAGGATGTACACAACCATCGCTCCAAACAAACACAGGATACATGAGACATATTGATACATATGCAAACGCATATTTAAAAGTAAGTATATCTCAGCTGTAAGTCATAAAGGAAGGAACTCTTTTCCAAGTCCACCTGCAGCAAGGCTGCTGGGATCATGAGTTATGAAAGGGGACATGACTAAACAGTGCCTAACCTTGCCACCCACAAGAGTCTATGACAAACAGTTCATGAGTTACGAAAGGGGAGTGGCTAAAGTGTAGGGGCCAGAGCATAAGTCACTAATGAAAAAGGAATTCTACTGAGTGCAATGACGCCTCCCACAAGAATCTACAGTTCATACCTTTTGTCATGTTGCGTGAATACATTTAGAAGTTATGCACGTATTTGTTATAGGCCCCTCCCACTGCCACATCTATTTTTGCTAGTTGACATGAACAGGTAATCAGCCATCCTTTGGCTCATGACCATTTATAGTGCTTCCCTACTTTGCTACCTGGTTGGACAGACTGAACAAAGAAAGAATCTGCATACTGTTCAGTCCACTGTTTAGGTCAGAGGTAACATCACATCAACAAACAAAACTTATTTATCACTTAGTTCTAGGAAGGGTGCAGCATTTTGTTTAACGGCTCCTCTATGGTAGTTTCAGGAAAAGGACTTATGTTCTCAGGTCGTCTTACACCCCCCCCCCCCCCCCCCTTTCCCTCCTCCCTCTTTCTCCCCTCATATTTGTTTTCTCTCAGTGCTAATCTAAATTCCTCGTGAACACCTTCCATCACGCGCCTGATGGTCCGTGCACAGCGCCCTCCCTGACGAGACGTCTCATCAGTCCTCCGCTACACACAGACACTTCCACACAATACATACTGTAGTGTGTTCCTGGCCTTGACCTTTGACCTCATCTCCCATAATTCCAGTGAGTTTAGATCCCACACACACTGGCCTCTGAGCGCTAACAGATAAATCCAGTGGACTCATGAACACAAACAACAGAGGCACACACACACACACACAAACTGTTTGAATGTGTGTTTTCATGTGCATGTGAGTCTGATTGTACATCTCTATCTATACGACTGTGTGTGTTTTATTTGCTATATATAAAATTTATGAATTTGTCTGATGGAGATACAATAGATGTTAGCACGCTGTCAAAGTGTGTGTGGCCATGAGCGTTCTCCCCTCTGAGAGTTATATTTAATCTAGCAGCATGGCTATGACTCCCTTGACTGCTGTAGGCGTCACGCTCTGTAACACCGCAGGACCCAATGGAGAGGAGAGGAGAGGAGAGGAGAGGAGAGGAGAGGAGAGGAGAGGAGAGGAGAGGAGAGGAGAGGAAATTTTAGATGCACTCCATTAGATTACTGAAGTTAAGTAACATTTTCTAAACGGGGATTACTTTTTGAATACTTTCAAATCGTCATTTGTTTGGATCACTCTGTAGTCATTAACACTTGGATGGATCATATTTGTGGATAATTAGCGATACATATCAGTAGTGCAGCTAAGCTAATTTGCAAGATTTCCTTGAGTGAGTGCTCCCAGTGAACGTAGCCGGGGATTGAAAACAACATCCATTGGTCTTGGAGGCTTGGAGGCTGGTCCAGCCATTTCATGACAAACTCGAGGTGGTATTCTTGCTCGGTTCGGCTCTGAGCACCCCGAGGCTGAGTCACAGCCAACTGAGCTAAAAGTGGTTCACATTTAGATGTGTCACTTTAACAACAAGTGAAGCCATTTTTCTACCAGGAAACTCCATAAACAAGCTACTGCCTTCTCTGTCAGTTGGCTGTGTTCACCTGGGTTGACCGGTCGTGTTCACTGGGAGGCTGCTGAGCCCGGTTCTGTTTCCCACTAAGTGCAGCTAACCATTACAGCGAGCTACTTCAGCAACAGGTGAGCTCAAGAAGCTCTCTTGCTAAATAATCAAGACTTGAAGCTTAACATCTGCAGGACATCAGAAGGAAAAACAGAAAATATTTTTAAAATAAAACATGATCCAGTGTCACCCAAATCAGTGAATAAAGTTATGAAGTTGTACTTTTATGCTGAGGCCTGCTCCCCAGAAACACTCCAGTACATCTGTGTTCCAGCATATAGAATATACTCCAAAGAGCAGGATGAGATTCTTTTCCTTTTCTTTTTCCAGGAAAAATAAACCATAACATACCATTAAGAATACCTAAAAATACCTATAAAAATACATTTTTGACATTGTTGGGCCAGTGTCATATAATGATGTATAGGTGAAGTATATCTATTATATATAGGCTGATATATATGATAAAAACATTGATTTTGACTTCATGGCAACTTTGGTCAAATTCCAGGTTTACAAAATACCCACATTCACTCTGAGGCTAATAAACGCTATGAAAGCTCCACATATTCTTCCTCCATGTCTTCTAACCTTTCATTTTGTTGTCATCTCCTGAGGTGAACTGAGAGGGTCTCCTCATGTGACCTAAGGGGGAGACGGAACAAACAGCACAAACTGCTTTTCAAAATGATGATACAGCAACTTGTCAAGATCCAATTATGCTCTTTGTACTGCGGCAACACACATTATCCAAGCCTGTGGAGAACGACTGCCTTTAAGTTACAGAAATCATAGTCAGAAATCTAAAATTACGCTCCAATTTATTCAGGACGTTGAGCGCCCGGCCACAGATGTCTGTGTTAACCTCATGCTGCAGTCTGAGTACATGCACTGTCTTACCTCAAATTCAATTACAACAACAGAGACAAGCGGTTAGTGTGTGTTGCGTGCATGTGGGCTGCATGGACGGATACATACACTACAAAAAGTGTGTATGTCGTTGTGTGTGTTTGTCTGCCTGCCTATATGAGCAGAGCATGTCTAAAGAGAGCCGTGTTTAAGCCTTGTAAACACTAAACATAGTGGGCTGTGACCAGCGTGCTGCCATGCTGCTTGTGATTAGCAGGTTACAGCAGACTGATCAGAGAGAGCCAGGCGAGCGGAAACCAGAGAATGTGTTTTATGTGGACCTTATTTTAGCATATATTTCCCAGAATTAGCTCTACCGTGGCAGGACTAATTTCAGATGCAGGGATGTAAATGCTAAATATAACGCAGCAAACATCTGACAGATGCAAAGACAGAAGCTAATTAAATGCAAAGACTTCTTTGCCAAGTTGCACATAAACATGCATTTCTGTGGAACACATACGTTTCCAAAAGGCGAGCAGATGCTGTGTGGGCAACAAAGCTGTGCTATATGCGTTTCCTGTAAACTTTTCCGTGAAAAGAAAGTTCTAAAAAGATTAACATCATAAACACAAACAACATGCCCAAAATGCAGCCATGTGTGGAAAATGTGGACATTTCTATTTGTGTCTGAAACAGAACAGCCTGTTTTGACCAAAGGTCTAAGGTGTCTCATTATCAAGTGCATAAAGCAGATGCTTTGTGCACAACACTTCCTCGCATACAGAGGTGCTAACTGAGGTGGCGTGGAGGGATCAAAAGAGGTCTAGTCCGAGCAGCCCATTACCACCATAAACAACCATACACACATACACACACACACCCACACACAAAAGCACTGCGTTATCCCTGGGTCAGTCCTCCTTGTTGCCCTGTTGTCCATTTCTGTCAGCAGCCTCCCCTACACACACACACCAGCACCACCAGCACTGCCAGATGCAAAATTCAGTGATACTGTGCTGCATCTTTAAAACTGTATTTTTACAAAAAATATTGTACATAATGACACAACCTGAGAATGTACCAATACACTACAATAAATGGCAAAACTATGTTATGTGCTCTACGTTACACAGGGCTCTGTCGTCTGAACGAGATGGAAACTGTGTGTATCAGAGCCAATCGTAGCCCATTACACAATCGCTCCTTCTGTTCTTACCTGTCAAAACAAAAGCCCTCATGCTGAATCACCGCTTTACCAGCGACTTGATTCATGCAGTGCTGATGTGATTGGTTGATCTCAAATAAGATTTCATTGTGTGTTTATGGGAATGTCAAAATTATTGTACATTTGGCTTTTTTTGTAATTACTGATTGTACATCGTGCAGTTTTTAAAATTACTGCACGAATATGATAATTATCACACATCTGGCACAAGAGCACATTAGCAGTCAAAATAGTGTCAAAAGACATGAAAGGCAAATGCAAGGATTAGTCAATTAATCGATTAGTCTCAAGTGGAAGTACAGATACTTGTGTAAAAAAGACTGGAGAAAGTAGAAGTGCTTGTCTTGTTATACTTTTTCTTTTATTTGTGTTCGTCTTGTTACATTTTTGTCTTGTTACGTCTATTGCATCTTTCTTGTCTTATGCCTTGCGTCTTGTTACATCTTTTGCATAGGTCTTATGTTTTTCACATTGTTTTTTGTCTTGTTACGTCTTTTGTCTTTTCATGTCTTGTTACATCATCTGCGTCTTTTAAGGTCTTTTCCATCTTTTTACATTTCACAACTTGTTACATCTCTTACGACTTATTATGCCTTTTATGTCTTTTTTGACTTTTTATGTCTTGTTACATCTTTTGTGTCTTGTTAAATCTGTCACATCTTGTTAGGTCTTTTACATCTCATAATGTCTTGTACATTTTGTAACATATATTTTTTTGTCTTTTTACATCTTTCTTTGTCTTGTTATATCTGTTGTGTGTGATAATGCACTGATTGATACACCAAAGAATCATTCTTCAATCAATCAATCTTGATGTTGGGAAGGTGGTGTGTAATGATACAAATACCGATCATCAATAATTAACCACAAATGCATTAAAACAAAAGAGCCTGTTTTGGAAAATGTAAGGAGTAGAAAGTACATATATTTGTGTTAAAATGTGGGGAATAAAAGTAAAAAGTTTCTGTCCAAATAAATAAACTTACATAGAGATACCTGAAAATTCTACTTAAGTACAATAACAAAGTATTTGTACTTCACTCCTTCCCACCTCTGGTTGTCCATGTCTGTCAGCAGCCTCCCCTACACACACACACCAGCACCGCTGGCACAGGGGCACATAAGCAGTCAAAATAAAGTTATCTGGAGGTAAACATCCACATAGCATTATCACAAAGACAGAGGGCGAGGGAGGAGGGGGATAAAAGAGAAAAAGGATGGAATGAGTGCGAGGGAGGTGTTATCTGTGGTCATCAGCTCCAGAGAGAAGGTGTTGAAAGGAGAAAGCCCCAAATCCTAGACATCTGTATCTGAAAGAGCAGGAAACGCACATTGACACAAGTGAAAACTAACACCCCGTAACCAACCCGCCACCGTTGAGCATATTAGGGCTCAAAACAACTCTCCAGGTAATAACACGTCGGGGCAGATGTGATGTGTGTGTTGCAGCAGCAGCCAGTGAGGCGTAGAGGTGACGCTGTACAATCTGGATCACTGATCTAAACGCACAAACAAATAAACACTGTCCTGCACTCTCAAGATAATCACTGAGTATGTGTGTGTGTGTGTGTGTGTGTGTGTGTGTGTGTGTGTGTGTGTGTGTGTGTGTATGAGTCAGACCAGACTGCAACTGTTGTGTATAAAGCCATCGGAGGTTGTGGCAGGAAAAGGCCAAATTACTTACATACTTTGAAGACAACAAGGGGAAGAAAAAAAAAAAGGAGGAAATGAGTGGAAGGTTCTAACAAGAGTTGTGTGTCAGTCCGTGAGTGTGTTGGAGGGGTGACAGCATGTTGGCAACACCTTCAGAATTAACACCTTATTATTCACACATACATCATTGTATGTGTGCCTGTGTGTGTGTGTGTGTGTGTGTGTGTGTGTGTGTGTGTGTGTGTGTGTGTGTGTGTGTGTGTGTGTGTGTGTGTGTGCACATAGGTCTGTGTCTGCTTTAGAGGCAGGATTATGAGACAGACAGGGGAGGAAGTGTGGATGTATGTGAGGCAGGTTGGGTAAAACATGGGTCATTATTTATTCAAAAAAGATTTGAGGACATTCTTTTCATGCATCACAAATTTTGTTACAGATAACCTGAATATGAAGTACTAATGATAAAAACAAGAAGGATTTATCTGTTATACTGACACTAAATAACTGACATTATAAATCCTTGGCAGGGATTTTCATCCCCTTTACAACAGGGCCGCTTGAAGGTGTGTCTTTTAACTGATGAGGCGCTCATCTTGCATATCGGCTGTAAAACTGAAAATACGTTAAATTTCCTTTAAATCCTTCAAAGAAAAGCTTCCTGTTCTCATGATATAAAGCATCTTTATGTTCTACTAGTAAATCCTGTAGATGCCATGTTTCTCAGCTCAGCTGCCTTGTCCACCAGTAGACATCTGGTAGCACGTGCTGCACGCTACAATAGATCACCTAAATACATCTCCATATCTCCATATCACTTTAATAGTGAGTGGACCTCCTGTATTTTTGACAGTATTAAAAATCATACAGTCAGGATTCAGTTGTAAAATGCCAAGGTACCGTAATACCTTTATACAGCCCGGCTGTATGAATGTAAGCTGAATAAAACGCCTTGTCATACTAACATAAGTTAAAAGTACAACGTACCATCAGACATTGAGACCTCACCAGCAGAAGCCAGATTCATCACTGGAACACACTTCTGTGCCTAATATCTCATGATTTAGGAGTTTGGGTGTTTTTCCTTAAGAAAAAAAACTTATTAGATATGTTTTAGTTATCTATATAACACATGTTTGAAGTTTACCTGTATGCAATGCTTTGTTTGTTTCACATCATCCATCGCTAACATGCATGGCATTCCATGATATTTTACCATTTACAGTCGGCTTTATGACGCATGATAACAAAAACACAGGAATCATACATAATTGAATAAAAACCTTCCCTTCAAGCCATTTGGGGGCACATGAGAGGGGCTAATACATTCTTTATGGGGCACAGCAACTCTGCATGGTTACTGACCAGACCAGGAAACTGGAGATGGACCGTGGGCTCACCCTCCACCCCAAAAAACTTGCTCTCTGCGTTGACCTCATCATCACCCGGGCAATTATTTACATCTTCAACCCACCACAGCTAAATACACACACCCCTGGTAAACATTTGCCGGAAAGGTAAAGAACTGGATGGATAATTCCTTTAACTTAACCATTAAAAGTTGGGATACTGATCTCCTGCGACTTTCTCTCACCCTGAAAGCTATTCATAAAACTCCTCTCCTCCCCTTCTTCCTCCAGACTCCCTCCTTCCCCACCCCCCTCTTTCCATCTATCTGTTCCCCTCCACCTCCCTATCACCCCTCTCTGCCCCTCCCCATCCGACAAGAGTTGTGTGTATCAACCTTCATACACAGAGAAGATAAGTGATTAGTGTGTGTGTGTGTGTGTGTGTGTGTGTGTAATAAATGAGCTTGTGGGGGTGAGGACATTCCGTCAGACAACTGTCTCCATGCACAATCAGTCGTTACCTTAGAAACACACAGAAAAGAACCAGATTTTCATTAACACACCCTTGGACAGAGGCAGACAGACCGCCACCCTCCTTATTCCAACATTTATCCTATCTTTGACCTTTTAATTACGTGCAATTACAGAGACAAATACACACATTTATCTTCCTCGTGGTTTTCCTCTGCCCGATATCACAAAGTGTATCCTAAGTCCTTGCTATCACATAGTCATTACCGCTAACTTTTGGGATTGCTCCTTCTCTTTGTAGTCAGTTGGCTCTGTCCGGTCGCTGTCCAGTCGGTGAGGCCATGGTTATTTATCACCCGCCGGTAAAATGGAGAGAACTTGCCGGGCGCCCTGGCCCTTATTAGTGAGATTTACAGTGTGCAGGAAAGGCTCTTAAGGGGGAAACTCTCCTATAAGCACCATCAGCTGTTCATCAGATAACACCCACATGGCTGGATCAGTACATGAGAACTCAAGCACACATGCACAAAAGGTAGAGCGGAAACATGCCAATTTCCCATTGGGTTTGAAACATGGACCAGAATGACCTTACGCTGTCTGTAGTGGTATATGGTGAGAGTGTGATTTGGATATTTCATCGTTTCCCTCTTAAGACCCCTCCCATAACTGCCCTGTATGAAATCTGAAATAATAATCAAATCTTAATCAGTGAAGAATAAATTGTATCATAAGAAAATTGTGTAGATCAGTTGAAAACCCTGACCTAAAAGGTTCAAACAGTACTGAACACTGAACAGTACACGGTCTAGTTGTTGCTTCAGTGACTCACGAGTGCCTGTGCTGGAAGGGGCTGAATAGGTGTGAACAACTTCATATAATACCAAGCCTTCTGTTGAGGTTGAAGCTGATACTAAAAGGTAACAAGAAAACACTGCAGACCAATGCTTAGTCAGTGGAAATCATCACTAGAATTGTTGCTCACACAACATGGGAAAACACACACAAACCCAGCTTTGATAATTGGCCAAGCTACCATCAATAGTGAATTAACTTTTTGTATTCATTTAAAGATGGCAGGCTGCACACATCACACATCACAGTGGTCAACTGACAAAGTGCAGACAAATCAAGAAGACACCCCTTCCTATGTTTTGCTCTGCCTATGTTGAGAAATAGAAGTTTGTATGTGTGTGTGTGTGTTTGTGTGTGTGTGTGTGTGTGTGTGTGTGTGACTACAAGTCCTACAAAGATTGAAAAACCTGTATGAGTGTGGGTAGAAGTCCTCACAAAGATAGAAAAACACTGTACATATGAGAAAGTAAAAGTCTCAATAAAGATTTTTTTTTTTAAATCGAAAAAGCCTAATGTCTTCAAACATATAAAAAATTAAAAACATTAAAACTATAAAAATTGAATATTGTGTATTGAATATTGTGCTTAACAAGCCAAACATTTTGACTAGCTTCCTATTAAGACACAGTTACTTTCCAGGGATTTTAAAATAACTACCTCATTTTGGGTGTCTGATTAAAATACAGTAACTGTCTGCAGCTTTTATTTTGAAAAACTAAATCCATTTCTAGTCTTGTATTAGAGGCCACTGGGATCTTTTATTTTGATATATGCCTTGTCCTCAGTTACCAGTTACTTTCTGAGTCTTTTTTTTTTTTTGAAAATCTAAATCCATAGTAATATTGCTATGAGCTGATCTGAGCTGATATTCGAATGGTTTCTGCAGCTGACAGTATGCAGAAGTGGTAGCATCAGAAATACATGTGAAAGAAAAATTGAGAATTACATTACACACATTCAATTGGGAGAAAAAGCAAAAAAGACACACACACAGACACACCCTCCCATACACACACTTTAAAAGGTGAAGCACTCTACATTGCTTAATGTGAAAGTTTCCTTGTCTTATTCCTACTTTGGCCACATCTTGTCACAAGCCTGTAGTGTATCGAATGTCACCACCAGACACACAAATAGCCTTTACAGTCCCACACTAATGTGCCGGCGTTAGGGACACTTGCCACTGTCACACCTGATGAAGCTCCTCTGACCGGCCTCACACAGTGTGAGTGTTAGAGTTAAATGTGTGCTTGTCATATCTCACATCACTAAGCAGTAGGCCTGCATGCTCTTATCGGGGCTCTAAGTGCTGGAGAGGGTGAGAAAAGATGAACAGGGTCTCTGTCATGTGTCTCTGTCACAGCCGCAAGGTTTAGGATCTTGTCTGATAGCAGCCAACAGCATCATTTGTCACCTACTACAAGTGTAAGTGTTGTCTGACACAGACACTACAGATACAGTCAAACAATTATGTGCTTGACTTCAACCACACACAAAATGTCACAGCCAGTGCCATTACCTCCAACATCACTAGCTCTGAAACTTCTACAGATATTTGTCTAAATTATAAAATGGCATATTCTTACTTAGGTGACGCCTCAAACTCATTTTTGTTCATGGCCACATAGAGCCCAATTTGATCTCACGAGGAAGGACCAGTAAAACCACTGCCTATAACTAATCAAATAAATGTGCAAATTTTCCCTTTTTTAGTGTAAAGAAGAGCAAGTACATTGCACTCTCTGGTGTGATGGATTAGATCCTTCGGCGGGCCAATTCTGGCCTGCGGACCATGTGTTTGGCACCCCTGCTCCAATATCTGAAGTCCGTGCCATTCTGCCCAAACTGTGAGCAGATAACAGGTTTCAACACTAAAGAAGCAATATTACATTAGCCTGACTTATAATATTACCCAAAGTCTTGCAATCGCTTTGGCACAATGTATCTGCTTGGCAAAATAAGTTTAGTGAAATACTGAAAAGCTGTGTAGCAGCCGTTGTGGTTTCACTGACATCAGACCGACAGACCAACCGGGCACACAGCCCTTCCAGGACCTCAGGTTTTGACATTCATTCAAGCCTTTAGCTGTGATGTTATATGTATGAGCCCACTAAACAGATCTTGTGGAGCACTTTCACTATCATCCATATGCAGAAGCTTCTTCCTTCCTCCCAGGCAGCGGCGGTTGTGGGCTGGACGCTCCTGACGGCGAATGCCCTTCCTCAGAAGCCAAAAGAGATGGGAATGATTTCTTAACTTGTTTTCTTGGCCTCCACTACGGGTACAACAAAAGTGTTTTTATGCGAGTCAGTGGGTGCTTATGTGTCTTTGCATTTGCATATGTGTGTGGGTGTGTTCGTGTGTGTGTGTGTGTGTGTGTGTGTGTGTGTGAATATGATAACCATGAGTATGATTATTTTAGATTCAGTTCCTCTGCTCCTATGAGGCTGTCAAAGAGACAGAGAGGCAGGATGAAAGACCACAGAGAGAAAACCGCAGAGGAAGACTGTGTGTGTGTGTGTGTGTGTGTGTGTGTGTGTGTGTGTGTGTGTGTGAATACAAGCTGCCCATATTTACATGGCAAAAGTTCATTTCTGCTCTTTGAAGTGGGGAGTATCAGTGTCTTAAGAAAACACACTGAGGAAAGGGCAGTTGACTCTGTGTGTGTGTGTGTGAGGGAGAGAAAAAGAGAAAAACAGAGCCAGAGAAAGAGATGAAACCATTAATAACTTCTTTATCACAGGGTCCCTCATCTCCTTCTCATCCTCCCTTCATCCTTCTTCTACCTCTCTCAATCTCCCCCCGTCAGCCTCTCTTTCACTACTTGTCTCATAGCAGCAGAATGATGGGGCTCGGTGACTCCAGCCCTCATAAATTTGATAATGAGTCTCTTCATTAATGTGATACTAACTCCTCCCTCTGTCCTCACCCTTATCTCCTACAGAGACGGAGAGGGCAAGTCTCCTCAGAGAGGAAGAAGATTACATATAGAGAAAACAGTTGAAAATGATAAAACACAAGGAGATGATTGCTGGAGCAAAAAAAAAGGAAGGGAAATGAGACAGAGAATAAGGGAAATGCGTCATGTTATTCAAGAAAAGACTGAATTATAAGCTGTGTGGGAGTCCAGGATGTTGAATTTTTGCTTGTAATCACAGACAGAACAGACACAACAGTGGTTCAATCCAGCTTTAACATAATACTAACCAACATATATTACTTTGATTACCTAAGAAAGAGTAATTGTGCACTAATGGACTTGTGTCTCTTACATGTTATGACTTTTTGGAACTAAATGTTGGTAATGATAGATTGAAGTCAGAGGTTGGGTTGGGAAACTGTAATAATATTATAAAGTGTAGTAACCCATGTGATCTTAAAGAATTTTTGAACCTTGTAATAGCTGCAACATCTGTATAGTCACCTTTGTTTAATTACTACAGTTGTGTTTACTTGCTTACTCATTTGATGTTTTAGTGTGTTTGCTGCCAAGTCTGACAGTTTAATTAATATGCTGTTTGTTCTAACTGTAAAAAATAAGTTTTGCCTGCAGTCTGAACATCTGCTCTGATAATTTTGAGTTGATTTGACTTTTTTTGTTGTCTTAAAATGCAGATTCCTGTCACAGTTATTCTTCTGACAAAATAGTCAATAGTCGACTGTCTGTGACACCCCAAACCCTTCACCCTTCACCCCGCGACCTCCACGTCATCTAAAAAGATTGTCCATAAAACATTTGACAGGCAGCATGTGAGCCCTCAGATGACGATACCATAGGGTCACATTTTCTTACCTTTGTCCATTATCAGACACAAAGACACACTCTTGTACAACTACACACAAAATGTGTGCAGAGGTTTTTACTAACTTTAAGATGTCTTGTAATATTTTTATTGAAAGAGAGAGATGGGGGCAAAGAGACAGAGAGAGAGAGAGTGAGATAGAGTCCAAGGGAGACGGACAGATGGAGACAGAGAAGTGGGGAGCTTGCTCCATCGCCACCATGTCTAAAGGAGCTGGTATCTCCAGATAAAATAATCTGGTTATTCTCAGCAACACAGGGAGGAGACATGCCTTTTACATGGCGTGGCCCTGTGAGTGTGTGATTGCATGTGTGTGTGTGTCTTAATTACATCCACAGGGAAAAGATACGGAACATTATGACACATTAACATCACTGTGCTTATTGGAAACTTGGGTGAAAGAAAACATGGGATTGAGCGAGAGAAGTTTGACCCCATGCACTTGATTAACGAAGAGAAGTGCTGCCATAAAGTGTGAGTCTGTATCATGTGGTTAATCTTACATGTCTGCAGTCTTTATTGCTGATTTAAAAGGACAGTACAGCTCCTCACTGTAGTGGAACAGTATCGTGTGGTGAGCTAACACTTGCACTCTCTTGGATTGTTGGTTTAAACCCACCAGAAAGGCTTTTGGATAAAAGTGCCACATGATTTATGACATCATCAAATACAATATGCTTGATGCCTTCTAATTTCCTCTGTACAGCATAATCTAGAGACAAAACCTCACTGATTCATATTCTTTTAGTATGGGGGCTCAAATCTGGTTAACCTCATGTGGGACTGGGCAAAGATCACACCAAGTCAAATGTTTATGAAGAAAAATATGACAAACTGGGAAAAAATATTGAGTGCATTATCTTTATCTAATAAAGTAAAGTTATTGTGTTATTATTGTGGGTGTACACAACATTTATTGCATGTCTGTCTGTGCTGGAAGATGGGTCCATACTGTGTTGCTCTTCCTGAAGTTTCTTCCATTTTCCCTCTATAGGGGTTTTTGGGGGAATTTTTCTTATCCAAAATCCTTAAAACTATTCTGTTCATGTCTGTACATATCCAAAAAATTATTCATATTCATTTACATCTCCTGTACATACAAAATGTAATGCAAGTCCATTTGTAAAGGCCTAAAGAATCCTCCTCTGTTGTTCTTCCTGAGGTTTCTCCTTTTCTGTGTGTGTGTGTGTGTGTGTGTGTGTGTGTGTGAAGTTTTTCCTAAAGCCCTCTGAGGAAAACTTGTGAAGTGTTATTCTCAGATAGCTTCTGCCCTTAATGTCCTCTTACAACGCAGTACATAACTGACACAATAAGTCACATCTTTAGTAATGTGCATGTAACATCATTCTCACAAACAGTTGAAAATATCAGTACATACTTGTTGTGGATTGAGAGCGCCCTGGTACACTAGTGATCGTCCAGTTTGCCAGTACAGGTCAGAAAGTGTTGCCAGAAATGAGAGTACCAAACGGAGTAATCGCTGGATCTCAAGTATTGCTAAAAACATGTATCAACCTCTCATGGATATATAAGGAACATTTGGCACCTTAGAGTGTTAACATTCTTCCTTGCTGCCTCTTTAAAGTCTAGAACTAAGCTGTGTCATTAAAGACCTACAGTATATTAAGCTTGTTCTTTATTCCTTAAAAATGTCCCAGGTTATAATGATCATAAAAGCCCACCCAATAAAAGCCTTGATAATACTGTCAATTCTTACCATCACACCCGAAAGGACAAATAAAGCTCTAGCTTACTGAAACACACACACACACACACAGAGGACCTGTGGTGTGTCACCGCTGGCTGATACTTTTACCAACAGTGAAAGCATGGTGTTCATCTGGCCTCCGCGACACTCACGATATGTCATGACATTCCTTTCACTTGTGCTCAAATATCCTACCACTCACACATTTTCAGAACTCACTGACTGTGTTTAATGACATTCAGATGATAAAAATCTGCTCAGGACCCAAATGAGACCTTGGCTGCGATTGTTGCGTGGAGACCAACGAGCAAAAAAAAAAAAAAAAAAAGGGTCTGTGACCTATTTTGGGTGCTGAGCCATAGCTTAAGTAACCACTGTCATTGACAGCATTGAATAGGTCTATTTCCAACTGTTTTAGTGGCTCAATTTTCACTGCCCCATTGCAAACAGATTGTGGTGTCAAAGCCAGGAAAATAGTCATAGGGTGAAGTTGCATCCAACCATTTTAGAGCACAGAACTTTTGATGACGAGGGTCAAACTCTTTAATATTCTACTTCTGTTGACATAAATTAGAAATCTGAAGAGTTTTGTAACTGCTTCAATAAAAAAAGTGACTGCCCCAAGAAAGTGAAAATGAAAAAGTGTTACTCATTATAAACTGCTCTATACTATTATCAGTGAAGTGATCAACAATGCAAAGTGAAAGCATCAATCTGTATCATCATGTTACAGATTTGCATTTACTTTGAAATTCCCATGCTCATCTGTGTTGCTGTCCAAGCGCATCTCCTTCCTAAATCTTTAAACAATGTTAGCACCAGGCAGATAATGGCAGGCAGCACAGAAAAGGAACAGAATAATATTTACTTCTGTCTCAAATCGGCTTGTTGAAATATTTTGAATTTCAGCAAAAAGCCAGGTCAACAGACAAAGAACATGCCATGTGCAAACAATACAAGATAACACAGTCAGTGTTAGCTTGTAATTGTATTGTCATCTCTAGTCAAGAAAAGTCAATGTAGGCCGAAATCAATATAATAACATATCGTGATAAAACCAGTGATAAACACCACTAATGTCCACACAAATTGCCACTGCAACTGTTGCTGAAAATGTTCTTGTGTAACCCTAAGTGGGAGATAAGACACCACAGAGAGAATAACATTTTTAAAAAAGCCAATTTTCCAAAAGACCAGGCCTCTCAGAGACTGTAGGAGGTATTTGAGAGTTTTGCTCTCCATTTGTCTGTGTATGTGCGAGAAAGAGTCTGCAAACGTGTGTGGGTGACTATGACTGGTTTTATCATCAGATTTCCTATAATGCTCCGCTCTGAAAGTGATGATGTCATAGCCTAACCTTCACCAACCCATCTACATCTGGCCAGTCACAACTCACCACTAGCTATCATCATCATCATCATTTCGGTATCAGAACCCACAATCGCCGATGTACTGCAGCTTTGCCGAAACCAGGTTTGAGGTTACGGGGGGGGAGGATGAATTACGGAAGAATTCTACAGCTTTAGATGTGCAGACATGGAAAAGACAGGAGACTAACTACCAACTGCTGCTTCTGGTGCTGAAATATGTTCAAATGCATGTATGGGAGTAAATGTGTTCTAAAACCCAAGTGTTACCGAGGTCAGGACGGCAGTCAGTCAGTTGAAACACAGCAGAGGCATATTTTCAAGAAGTACGGCTGTTTAGTTGCCAGATAACTGAGCGTTATCATTGAATACCTTCAACCCACGTCATGACTTGGGTCGTGTACGCCTATCAAACTGAAAGATAGGACTGACCACCAAAACAGGCAGACTGCATCCATCAAAGGTCTTCAACCAAAAACATAACTCCCTGTAAGTCACTGTTGATAACATCTTGTGCTAAATGCTTAAATTCTGACTTGACAGATTATTCCAAACATCAGTAACTTGAATTACCACTTCGCAGTTGTATGCCTCCCTGAACCAGTGAAGTTACAGTTTACATCCATGTCTGTCTAGACTAATATAGCATGTGCACAGAAAATTTTGAGGGAATTAAAAAAAAAAGGTAAAATCTATGCTGTCTACACGTAGACAATTTTGTTACAGGGGTGAATAAAGGACTGATTGATAGCGTCAAGGGTTTTTGAACATTATGATGTCACTGTGAAGTTGTATCACTTCATTATTTTATCCCATTAGACATTTTTTCTGAAATTTTGTCATAATTAGTTCATCCTTGAGTCCAAATGCATGATGAAGAAATTCTGTCAAGGTAGTCCTTAGATATCGCGTTCACAAAAATGGGACAGAAATGAGGTCGCAATGACTTTGACCTTTGACTTCTGACCACCAAAATCTGATCAGTTCATCTTTAAGGCCAAGTGGTCATTTGTGCCATATTTGAAGAAAATCTGTCGAGGCATTCTTGAAATATCGTACTCACAAGAATGTGACAGACAGACATGAGGTTCTCAGTGATCTTTGACCACCGAAATGTGATCAGTTCGTCTTTGAGGCCAAGTTGTCATTTGTACAAAGTGTGAAGAAATTCCTTCAAAGCGTTGAAATATCATAATAGTCACAAGAATGGAGCAGACGGACAACATAATGAAAACATAATGCTTTTGTCCAAGGTTGTTGCTGGTGTGGCGGCATAAAAATAAATGGTCATTACTGACTAAATTTTCAAGATTATTGAGGAAAGAAGGAATGAAGGAAGACGATGAATGTGCAGACATGCTGTTCACGGTTCTATCTGCTGAGCTGAATATGTATGTAATAATATATGGAGAACTCTTTCACATTCTTTCCATTAGATACTGTTAAGGTATGTCATGAACCTTTAAACTGTGTAAAGGTTAAGTGCTCTTGCATGGCTATTAAATGGTAACAGGTACATTTTCCAAGTGTGTGTGTCACTGTGCGCGTCTGTGTCTAAGTGAAATGTACAGGTATCTTGAAGTTCTTAGACCAGAATCATGGCACATTAAATAAATGCAAATAAAAGTGGTGAATATTCGTTTTTTCCGACCTCCTGAGTTTGTCCTGGTTTTCCATTCTGATCAGAAGTGGCACACACAAATATGACACACTTTCTCTTGTTCCATCTGTCACACACACACACACAAACCACAAGCCCTCACAGACCCATAAGTGCCTGTCCTTAAGCATTAAAACACACAAAGGCCTGCGGGATGGGCAGGAGGAGAAGACGACACGAATCAGCTCAGGTCCAAAAGACGACACGAGGCTGGACATAAGTCTCAAAAACTTTTAAGGCAGTCCAATAGCATTTTTCTTCAAACATACACACATACTTTGCCTTTCAGTGGTGCTCTCCCCCAGCACTGATCACTTCCTCTTTGATGAACTGAAAAGATATCTCAGGTTTCACAAGATGTAAAGCCCATTCAAAAACATAAAGTAAGGCACTACAAGTTTTGCTACTTCCTGCTAAATGTCTTTCTGAATGTCAGCAAGGCCCAACAGACCGGATATCTTGTTCCTAATCTCTTTTTAGCTCAAATACTCCTGCTATATTTAGACAGAGACAGGATGAAAGATCTGCATGTTTTCCACAAGTAAGATGAGAAAATTAGCATCAATCACATGTGTGCAGCTTTAAGCACAGAGATGGAGTCAGGAGTTGGCTAACATAGCTCAGCATAAAAACTGGAGGCAGGGGGGAAACAGCTTGCCTGGCCCTCTCTAAACTGGAAAAAAAATGACCAACACCTGTAAAGCTCACTAATTATTACCATTCTGCATATGATTTGTTTATCCGGTACACAAACAGAGAAGTAAAAACTACAGTTTGTGGTTTTAGGAAGCGTTACATACCTTACAACCATTTTTGGACAAACAACAGCTGTGTGCAATTACTATACTCAGCTTCCAATATCTTGTATGAGGTTGCCAGGTACTGCATTTGTGTGCCTCTACAGACACCTACACAGATATCTGTGCTTATAACAACTGCATCTGGCAACTTGTGTTCTGGCTGAAGTGCTGAAGAGCTGGGCAGGCTGTTACCAAGTATTGCACTTAAGCACAAAATCAAGGTACTTGTACTTTGTATATTTAAATTGTAATATATTTTATACTTTTTACTCCACTACATGTGTCAGACAGCTGAAGTTACTCGTTATGTTACAGATCGCAGTTTTACAGATTACATATCCTTCTTGTCCAGTGAAGATGTCTCAAAATTTGCTTATTTTGAATCTCTGTGTTTTTGATAAAGGATGAAGTGTTTCTTTATGGATTAAGAAAATAATTCTTCTTAAGCTACATAACTTCTAAAAACTTCTTGGATTGTCTGGTAAATACACTGCCTCTAAATGAAAAAATAGAGCCGTTTTCTGAGCTCATGAAAAGCCAACTTTTTAGAGATTCGTGGTTCTCGCAGGGGAGCAACGCTACAAACATGATGCTCTTAAAGGTTAAGATAGAGGTCAACTTTATTGTGACCGTACAATCATATAGCATACACTATATTCTTGCTGTGAGGTGGAAGTGCCAACCCACATGCTGAATATGATGCATTGCTACAGATTAAACTAGCCAACAGCAGATAAAGTAGTTAAAAGTAGCTCAACCTTTAACATCTGCATTAATACAGCAGTAAAATTAATCAGAAAACATCATATATAATAGTAAAACACTGACAGGGACCACTAGTCTGCAGAATGAGTACTTTTACTTTTGATGCTTCGTTTTGCTGATAACTTGCATACTTTTACGCAGGACTTTTACTTGTAGTGTAGTATTTTCACAGTGTGGTAAGTAGTTTAGGATCTGAATAGTTCTTCCACCACTTGGTTGTTTGTCAGAAACTCTTCAGCATGTACTGCAGCACCAGCTAATTAAAGATGGATTACCAACTGAGAGTGCTGGTTGGTTGGTGCGGTATCAGTGTTTTCATCTAACCCTCAGACAGAAAGCAACACGCCTATTTATTCCCGTTTTCTATTCAGCTATTCCCTTAAATTCGGTGAGTGACAGAATAATAAGCCCGCCTGTGTTCAAGGTGGTGATGCATGCAGAGGAATGCACACAGAGATTTTGTTTAACTCTTGGGAAACAAAGTCCACAAAATAAACAGATTTGAAGTCGACACAACTACAAAGTGGAAATCATCACATTGGCTGAGCCACATGAAACAATAACTATTAAGTCATTCTCCTGCCCTCTTAAAATCCATAATATGTTGAGTCTGTTAATTGTTTCCTCACTGGGTAGGGACATGCTGAAATGTGCTGACAATCAAAATAGCATTTGGTTTATTTTCTCTCCTCTTGGTTACCCTGTATACATGGACATAAAACATGAAATGCAACTCATGGCACCGGCCTCGGTACCCTGCCAAGCAATGACTCTGTGTTTGTGTGTGTGTGCGCCCTCACCCTGTTGGGTTTCAGATTTATCTTGATTGTTTCCTTCCATGTCCTCCCTTCAAAAAGTTTTCATGTTTCTCAAGGGTGAAACTTTATGTCGACTGTGGTCTCGGGGTTTGGTTATTTTTGAAAGCAAATGTGGAGGAAATATCCCAAACATTTTAACGGCCTTCTCTTCAAAGGAAGTCGACTCTCTGTTGAATTTAATTAACAGACAGAATTGAGATTGGCCTTAAATAGCTTGGCTTTTTACTGCGCTTTTCAGAACTAAAACATAAAACCACATTTAGCAGTCATCAAGTCTACGAATCACCACCCCGGTTTATTTAAGCACAAAATTAGGCTAAAATGGGAGAAATCTTTATAAACATAGTGGGACATTTCTGGGACAAGCTTGATTTGACTGCAGGCATTCACACCCAAGACAAGCCTGTAGTTTTTAACAGCTTACATTACAAAGATAAATATGGCAATGAGATAATTAAAGATACCATTGCTCTAATGTCATGTTCTCTTTAAGCACATAATGGGCAACTTTTAAAGTTTCTTATTTGTGCATTTATTAGGCATAGCAGACAATGAAGAGGTGACAAAACTCTTAACTGAACTCAGCCTGGAGGTGTTGTACATAATTACATAGTCAGCATCTCGGTCAGGACACCCCATAAATGTCAACTTTTAAGGACATATAAATGAACTAAATGGACAGCTGACAGTTAAAAGTCCACTGTGTAAGATTTAGGGGGATCTGCAGGCAGAATATGGCAGAAATAGAATAAGATTTTCATCAGTATGTTTTCATGAGTGTATAATCACCTGAAAATAAGAAGAATCACTGTGTTGTCATTATCTTAGAATGAGCCGTTTATATCTACAGAGGACATGGGTCGTCTTCCACACAGTCACGTAGCTCCGCCATGTTTGTACATTTTTCTCCTACATGATTGGAAGGGGAGAGTTAGATGACGTGTTTGCAAGCTCACTGCTGGATGCCCACTATGGCTGGGTACAGTTTCAAATTCCAGTTCTCACAATTCTTTTTATTGATCGTGGTTCTTAACAGTTTTCGATTCTGAGTCTTTGAGTGTCCTCCTGTGTTCTTCCCAGCAGTGAACAACTAACACAAACAAAATGTCACCAGTGGAAACACTGAGCTAAGCTAACATTACATAATGACGGTGATCACTTTTCTGGTTCCTTGAATATTTAGGGGTTTACTTATGCAACTTCACTGTAACAACAGAGTATTCTGTCATTGTAAAGCATTTTGTAGTGTAGCATTGGCTAAATTGAGGTGAGTGAATAATCACACAACTTGTGCACCTGCTAGTCAAGAAACTCAGGAATGGCTAAGTAGGTTTAGTTTAGTTTATTAGGAGCAAATGGTGTCACTTTTTTTCCTGGGGTCCAACACATGCATAAAATTATACAATACATACATTACATCATAAAGACATTATAAAAGAAAACACACAGCACAGACGGTACCGTTATTCTAAAAAGTTAACTAAGAATAACGTTAGACTCACTACGTAATAAGACAAATGCACTAGAGGACAAGAAGACATGCATGGATTCAATTTGCATGTCTATAGGCACAGACAGATAGTTGAGTTGTGTTTGCAGAAACTAGCATAAGTGAATTTTGCGCTGGAAGTAATAAGCAGAATTGAAATTAAAATTTCTTAGCGATTCCTTTGGGATTGTAATTTTGGAATTGGTTGTTATTTGGAATCCTGCATCAATGTGAAACCCTAAATCTTACACACTGGTCCTTTAAGTGATCTTTTTTTAAAAAAAAAAAAAAGTTGTTTAAAAAAAGAGAGAGAGAAAAAGTGGACTAAAGAAGTCTTTGACATGCATGTCATCACTGTCCCATAAAAACCTTGGATCTCCAGAACATCAACTTTTATGAGCTGAAAAAAACAACCTAATTTTCAGCTTAGTGATATTGCATTTTTCAGATAATCCAGCCGGGTTTTTATGGTTTATTCTGCTTTAGAAGTAGGATCATTTTCTCAACCAATAAAATGTTTAAAAATTCTAAATCCCCATGTCTGGAGATACATGTCTTCCAACGGACAGGGATGACAGTCACACCAAACTCTTATTGTTCTTTCCATAATTGTATTTTGTCCTGTTATTATAGTATTCAAAAGTAAGGCCAAGCTTGTGCAACTGATTCACCTCCCCTCTGCTCAACATGAGAAATATGTCCTGCCTCCCTGAGGACAGTCTCAGTACTGCACAACGTCTCCCCTAGAGGAAACTGCTGCTAGAAGGAAGGAAGGAGGTAAGGAAGGAAGGAAGGAAGGAAGGAAGGAAGGAGTGGTCCAGATGTGGAATAGTCGGGCGCCTCAGAAAGTAAAGGGTGTGAGGGCAGGTAAAGTGACAGCACTTGTACACTTGTGTGATGTCTTCATTGGTCCACTGCAGCACAGACCAAGGACTTGTGTGTGTTACTGTGTGTGATGTCTTCATGCAAGTCCCAGTGGACTTTAGATTTTAACAGAGCATGGATCACAATTACTGTTCCTCAGAGGGAGAGCAGCAGAAAGCTCCCCCTCTCTCATATACACACACACACGCACACGCACATACATCTGCTTTGTTCCTTTAGTCCAGCAGCTGAAATTCCCATCAGAACTTTACATCGTAAAGCCCCATCATCATCATCATCATCATCATGGTCGCTGCCTCTCTTTGGTTTCCTCCTTTGTTCTTCTGTCCTACTCTCCATTCTTTCATCCGTAGGTCACACACTATTCTCTTACAGTATTTATAAAACAGAGTAGAAGTGTGTTTACTCTTATTTTTTAAAGTCAAATCGTTGAGCCAACTCCCCGCTGCAGATATAAGTTCGTGACAACAGAATGTTTTCAGCAGATTTGTGTGAGTGTGTGTCAGCAGGCCTCCGCAGTGAAAACATCAGCTAGTATTGAAGTTTGTCCCCTCAGGGCTCCATCCAAGAACAAAGATGGTAAAAGTTTTATTCTTCAACACACATAGATCTATAGAAAAAAAGACTATGCAATAGTGTAAGTGTGTTTGTGCTATGCTATGGATACGGCAAAGACAAGCTGAGCGTCAGAGCCTCAGGAGAAGTTTTGCTCGCGGTTGTTCAGGGTGTAGCAGAGAGTCACAGAGGTGACACCAGTGATGACTAAAGCAGAAGTCCCATCAGTTGGTGACAGAAGGACTCACACATGCATGAAATAAGCCACCTTAGAGGCAACATCTTGCCATCTCATTACGTTCACTTGGACAGTGGCCTTTAACACACAGTACCACCTAGAGAGCAGCACGCCCCCCCACACTGAACACACACAAGAGCCTCGATTCACAATTCAACAAACCGAAAAGGGTGAAGTGAGAAAAAGACAAACGCTAACTGTAGCACTGTTATTTCAAACATCAGACTAAAAGCACATTATAGCACAAAAAATTAAACTGATGACGTATTTATGCGTGTGTGTGTGTGTGTGTGTGTGTGTGTGTGTGTGTGTGTGTGTCTGCACATTCCAACTCCTGAAGTGGCATGAGGGTCAGAGGTGAGCCGTATGCAGCACCTCATCGGCTCTCCTGGGGGGGCTGGTCTCACTGACACACACACACACACACACACACACAAGTAGACACACACTTGTTGACCACTTACTCTTTTTAAGTGACACAAGTGAGAAACAGACAGAATCAGTCTGCGTCGGCAGCATTCAGCACTCAGCGCAGCAGTTAAGATGGAGCAGTTTCACTTTCAGATGTGGTGATGGTCTCTGTCTCCACCACACTGACCGGCTCCCTGAAGAGCAAACTAGGTTCTATGCACAACGTCCTGTTGTTTAAGAAATTTTAAATAAATTTTTTTCTTATTTTGCCACTCTAATTTCAAGTCTAAACAGTAATTTAATATAAACAAAATATAATATGTTATTTTTTGAAGAAAACAATGTTTTCCCATTCTATGTATAAATAATGTAAATATAATTGAATATTTACAAATAAATATTGTGACTGCATTGTGCATTTTAATTATAATAGTTATGTTTTGTATGTGATTGTTTTCCAACATAATCTAATCTGTTATAATCTAAAGTACTTATGATACTGATAATAACCTGGAGTTATATAGCACCTTTAAAGGTCTATTTTATAATATTTGTGGGGATATTTGGCAGAAATTTAATGTAATATTCCTAAGTATGTTTTAATTAGTGTATTAAGTATTGCAGAATTTTTATTACACATTTAACAGAAAAAGATGCACTACATTATGCTTCACAAAAAGATGAAAAATAAGACCAATGTAAGTATTTGGTAGCAAACTTACATGCACTGTAAAACATACGCTGCAGTATATGTGTTCTACTCTTCAAACAGTCACAGGTAAGTAAATAAAACTCAGTCAAGTCTCAGTCTAAAGAGTGGCAACATAACTGGAGCCCCACCCCACAGTGACTATGTTAACTTCACCTTTCTATTTAACTTTGAGTTTATGAAAGTGTGTGTTTTCAGTGAAAATAGTTTTTCCATATAGAAGCTGTGAAGTGAAATTCCCACCTGTGCTTTTTTTCACTCCCTCTTCTTATTCATTTAACTGACTTTTGCTCACATTTCTTTCTTTCATCCTATATTGAATGCATACCGACACACTCTGGCTCTCTCTCTTTCTCACACACACACACACACACACACACACACACACATATAAGACAGAACCACATATAGCGAGCTCCCCTCGGCTCTGCTTTAAAGCGTTGCCTATCCAAACAGGAAAGTGGCCTCTGCCCCGGCAGCAGTGGAGGGCACAGCAGTGGAGATTTCATTAGTCACAGCTAACAGGCTAATTATCCGCTTCAGCGCACCTGTAAAACTTAACTGTGTGTCAATCTCATACAATCACAGACACTGCATATAGGTGTGTGTGTGTGTGTGTGGGTGGGTGGGTTTGTGGACATGTGGGCCTGTGGGTGGGTGTGTGACAAACCCGTCTGTTTCTGTGTTAATATGTGAACTGTGTGTCAATCAGGCCTATGTGGGCATTTTATGTGCAATAGTACAACTAGAAATCAAAGCTACAGGTAGTTTATTTTTTTATTTTAAACAGGTAGAGGAAACCCAAAACTGTGAATTTGTAACTAAAGAGCTCCTTCTGAAAAATGTCAATTACTGTTAACGGCTCCCATGTTGTTTTTAATGTAAAATTTAACATCTTTATCTTGTGGTATCAAGCTTGGTTTGACAAAACACCAAGAAAAAAAAACAAGAAAAATTTCCACTGAGGGAACAAATTAACATCTCTTTTGATGTTTGAGCGTGTCATTAGTTTACTTAGTGTTACGAGGAGTAGATGACAAATAACTGTGTATTAAGAGTGGCTGTTCAGTGATTGTGTCCTCTGACTATTAGAGGAGAAACATAAACAATCAGGTGGATTTTTTTTACTATAAAAATTCAGAATAACTTATTCCAAGTGACAAATATAAAGAATAGTGTGCAGTTTAAATTCCAGCCAGAACAAGAAGCGGAGAAGCAGCTTCAATGTTGGAATTTTGTGAAGCTCTGCAAATGTTGAGTTTTTACTTTTATACAAGGTATTGCTGATTATGAATTGGCAATGATACAGTTTCCATCCAAATGTATGACAAATTTTAACCTAATTTGGAGTAAACTGACGAAAGTGCAAATTAATGTTTGTTTTACTGTTAGGTGACCATTAGAGGTTGTTTCAGTGAGATAAGCAGTAAGTGGCGCCAGTTCTCCAGTTGGAAAAACATTTTGTCATGGCAAAAAGAAGAGGGCACAGTGTACATCAAACAATGAAAAACATTATAGAAAACAGGGTGGAAATGAAACATTTCTGCTTGTTTTGTGAAATAATGTGAGGACGGTTTCATCAGACGTGTGGAGCCATCATGGATGCATCATAGAGACGAGGGAGCTATGAGGAGACGGTCATAGCATAGCTGATCAGCATATGAATTCTTGAGTTATGGTCAGAAATAAAAACAGAGATAACAGTGACTTTGACCATTGATGACCAAAATAGAGTCGGTTCATCTTTGGGTCTAAGTTGTCACTGATGCCAAGTTTGAAGCACTTCCCTCAAGGTGTTCTTGAAGTACCACGTTCACTAGAATTGGATGACCCGAAAACATAATTCCTGTGGCCACGGCTTTCACAAGCATGGAGCTGTTAAAAAGGTTTTTTTTAAGGTTTTCACTTCTGAATCACAGAGGTCCTTCAGCAAATCGTCATAACTGTGCATCAGAAAAATGAGGCTGATCAGTCAAGTAGTATTTGAGATTAGCTGTGGAAAAGCTAATGGTCTGATGATCACACACACACACACACAACCGTACACCAGCCGGGTATAATAACAAACTATTGGTTTCTCTGAGGGCTGAAGTCCGCTAAACTAATTTGCAATGCTTTGAATTAAGAACATCTGGCTCAATGTAATAGTTTAAGGTAAAGTCAGGATGTCAGATTCCTGCGTTACGTTTACACTGCCAGTCTGGCTGGATGCCCCGTGACAAAGAAAAAGAGAAAAAGATTGAAACAATCAAATGCTCTGTTTGGGGGGGGTTTAAGGTTTCTGTGTTTAAAATAGCTCAAAATGAAGAGATGAAGGAGAGCTACTGATGTGTTCAAGAGTCTTTGAGGTCGAGGGAATTTCTCACCATTTTACTGCAAGTGCCAAAAACCCGCATCCTGCCCCATGAATAGAGCTGGACACACACACACACACACACACACACACACACACACACACACACACACACACACACTCAGACACCGGTACCCCCTGCCCGGCAGCCTCTTTGTAGCCATGTTGTGATTGTATCAGATGTGGAGCGATAGAGGTTAGGAGTATGGGGGTGTCGGTAGGGGGATGTGTGAATTTGTAATGTGCTTATGCTGGGACCGCAAAGACAGGAGATAGGGGCACCAAAGCTGTCTTATACTCCCACACACTCTCTCAAACACACACACACATACACACAGACACGCTGTAGGGAGTGGAACTCTAGCTCCCTGAACTCCTTTCATCCTACTGAAGGTGGAAGTGAGTGCAGAGGTTTCCTGGAGTCACAGTGAGATTCAGCACTCTCTATATCCTCTGCAAAACTACTGCCTGCTGACAGCCTGTGCGCAAAGTGTGTGTGTGTTCATGTGTTTCAAAGGCTCAGAGTGCACAATGTTGAGGTGAGTTATCAGTGTGTGATCTCTGAGGCTATATGTATAACACATCACAGTTTGAATTATTGCATTAGCCCATATAGCACCTTTAATAAAGGTGGCTCTGCAGAAGTGTGGGCGGAGAACAGGCAGGGGTTTTTAAGATTACCTTTGCCATACTGTACATGCGGTGCTGATTTCAATACTTATTCTGGATATTGGCGTTTCTCTGAAGTACAAGACCTCAACTCCAGGGCCTTTTAAGATCACATCGTTGAGCCTCCATGTGTGGCGTTGGTGGAGGTCCTAGAAGGTCACCAGAAGCTAAAGAAGGAGCGGCAAATGGTGTCACTTCCCTTAACGGCAGGTTAGAGGTCAAAGGGGAGCCACACCGGGCCGTTGGACTGGACTAAGACAACATACCTACAGCACACTGCACTGGTACATAAAAGCCATGGTCGTCTGTCATTTATAGTCCTTTAAAAAAAAAAGTGCTGACTATTTTTTTCTTACTGTCATTTTCAGATCCCTTTCCCTACATGCTTTGGTCATTTTCTAAGGAGATAACTACAGTTACACTTTTATTGATTGTAAAACATCTGTTGAAATATATAATCATTACATATTACAGGTCAATCGTATGTCACAGTGTTTGGGCACACACCAATTACATTACTTGCCCACTGCTATTTGAGTTTTTTTATTTTTTGTTTTTTAAAAAGAATTTAGCTAAGTTTTGCATGTGAATTGAAAGT
Source organism: Lutjanus erythropterus (assembly GCF_056507025.1). Taxonomy (NCBI): domain Eukaryota; kingdom Metazoa; phylum Chordata; class Actinopteri; order Lutjaniformes; family Lutjanidae; genus Lutjanus; species Lutjanus erythropterus. Next base: position 12,640,387 of record NC_139331.1, read on the forward strand.
GTCTGCTCCATTACAGCAGCAGCAGAGTTGCAGCACAGAGTAGCAGGAGTCAGATTTAGTTCATCATGGGATGAGAGGTGATGGACAAGATGATGGTGGAGGATTTGGTGTCGAAGCGAAAAAGCAAAAGCTCCTATTTGGCAGTAATACAAATGTAAAACAATGCCTGGTAAGGTTAATGACTTAAAATGAACTTATATATAATATGGCAGCATCTGCATGCAGCTACACAGATACACCTTCCTACTGGAGGCAGAGGTGAGTGCAGGTTCCTGGAGCATCAATGACAAATAATAAATGTCTCATAAAGTAAAATATTCAGTGTAATCGTAACAACAATGTCGTAATAAGTTTATTAACTGATGGGAAAAATTCCTCACCTTGGTATCCCTAGAGTCAAGTCAGATGTTCGACCGATTTCCGCTACAACAACCTCCAAAATGATTTACCTTCATCCTATGGTTCAAATTCCTCCCTAACCTTAATGTTTCCTCTTTTGGCTGGTTAGGGGGCCTGAAGAGGAAAAAGAAAGCTTGTCACACACCACTTTCTTTGTCTCCATCTTAGCAAAGCCTTTCTTTTATCCCTTAAAGCCACTCCGTCTCTTAAGTTTGACTGGCAGTCTTGCTGACTGTGGTGATTTTGTGTGTGCAGTGGACCGTGACACACCCGTAGCCACATATACTATACACACTGAACATATGGGTGTGCCTCTAAAACCGGGGGCACGCTACAAGACTGATCTCCTGACAGGCTGAATTTGAACAACATTTATTGCTGTTGTTTACTGGAGATTATTCACTTATGATGTGGCACAGACGAGGTCGCACATTAAACTAATCTTCGCTTACATTTTACTATGAAGGACCTCCATGGCAAACTGTCTCATAAAAGAAAACTTCACATAGTTTTTCACCTAACTGCACTCTACAGAGCCTGAGAAAAAACAACAATCACATGGTGCTACACAGTGAATTTAGAGGGGCACGGAGCATTCATTTGATTCAGGTTTGATTTAGCCTCTTATGATGTGGTCACAAAACAATTCTTACTAAATATAGTCAAAGCACTTCACAAAGGAGCAAGCTATAAACGTTTTAAAGCCACCTTTCAAGTCTACACTGGGTGACTATTTGATAATCCCAAGGTTTTGGGTGATGTGCTGCTTTAAGGCACAGCATCCTATCAGTGTGTTTCAGTATTTCATCCCCGTACTGCTGCTGATGCTCTGCAGTGTACACTTATATCCTCAATACATACAACCTTTTTTTCCAGGTTTTTAAGTAACATAAAATATGTGACAAAGATGCTACAAATTAATTATTTTTTTTACGAAGCAGCACACAGGCTCACTGAGAGCCAAAGTCCCAAAATAACTTCCTGTCTAGACGCCGTTCCAACGGCTTCTGTAATTGAATGAAATCTCTCATTGAGGGTTTCATTCATCAGTCTTGAAAAACTGTAACATGTTCTTGTTTTCTTACTCCCTATGTTCAAAGGATTTATTTTATTATAGCCCTTGCTATAAGAATTTGAACCCTGATGACCCCGGTGATTTTGACAAAATTTAACATGAACAGTTTGTTAGCATTTAAACTACAGCTTCCACTATGGCTCCACTTACATTTTTTCAACACACTAGAGCACACAAGTTATTGATAATATCCACAGAGGCTCTCTCCTAGGGATATTATTTACACTATATTATTTACACTCTAAAAGCTATGCTGTTTAGGCTTCCATATAGCTCACCGCTCGGCAAATCTTTATTTAAATAAAAAACAATATTACATCATTCTTTTAAATTCACCATACCTGTCTAAGTTGGGCTGTTTGAAACTAAGGCTGCAATTAATACTCATTTTCTTATCGATTTGATCATTTCCTCAAGATGACTTCCTCAACTGTCTTGTTTTATCTACAACCCAAAAATATTTATTTATGGGGGTTATTTTCTTCAATTTTAAACAACCATGATAGCTGATGAAAATCTATCTGACACAACTCAGGCAGAAAATATGTTAATGGTCAAGGTAATATGATATCATGTTTGCCGACTTCCTTCCTCACTCTCTGACATACGTATCCTGTGTTTTCCTGGAAGTTATAGCAACTAGGAACTAGCTAGCAATGGCTAGCAGGAAATGCAGCATTGATTGAATAAATTATGTATTTCTCTGCATATGAACATTGTTGAAAACATTTGGGATAATGTAAGGACACAACTAAGCAAAATATATATTATATGTGTCATGGCTGTTCACAACTTAATATGTTGTTTGTCAGTTATTTGGTCCAGAAAATGTTAGAAAATGGTGAAAAATATTCATCACTGTTTCCCAAAGCCAAACACGACGTCCTCAGATGTCTTGTTTTCCTTGCAACCCAAAGATATTCAGTTTTTCTGTCATAGAGGAGTAAAGAAACCAGAAAATATTCACATTTGACAAGCTAAAATCTCACAGTTTGAACATTTTCTTCTTTAAAACTAATCGATCAATTGACTAATAGATGCGGTTCTACTTGAAGCACTGCTGAGTGAGGCTAATGGATGTCATTTGTTACAAATCTCAGTGTGATTTTTAACAGGTATCACAAGTTTTTGGTTTGACTTCAGCTCTCTATCTTGATTATCTTTGAATGGATGCCACCAACTCCTGGAGTCGTGTGCACACACACACAGAAACACACACACACCAAGATCAGAGGATTTCCTGCTGCTCACTGTGGTCATGGCAGTGTGAGGGTACCTCCTGGCACAGAGCCTTAGCTGGACAGCACAACGGGGGAAGAGGAGAGTGTTTACACACTTGCACCACCACACACACACACACACAGAGCCAGCTCTGGCTCCTGTCCCCCTCTGCTTCTCCATATAATATATCAAAGCATCTCAGTGTGTCTATGGATCTCAAAAAATCCGCCCTCACTTCCTCAGCCGACATACTCTCTTTATCTCTCACATACACACTGTGCACACACCATCCATGGTGATGAAGGATGGTACCTCTCCTCTCTCCAGTCTCCAGCTGATGTATACACACCATTCCTGACAAAACACCTGGAATAACACCACAAACACAGACACACACAGGCGCACACACACATGCACACAGTGGTCAGAGTCCCTGCACCACTGCTGGGCCAAGAAAACCAAAAATTCACACAACTACTGTTGTGTTAGACATGGCTGTGGTATCATTATGCTAATAAATGAAAAAGATACCTGTTGCACTCTGGTGTGTATGTTACATTTTCGTCTTTTGATATTTCAGCCAAGGTCCTCCTCATCAGGCCATCACCCAACAAACTGCCATCATACCACAGCTGTGGGTTTGTAGATTTTCAGCCAGCATATCACATCAGCAACAACTGTCAAAGAAATCAAAGCTTAATTGTTTTTACAAGCTTAGATTACAAATTTGACCTTATTTTGACTTGTTCCTTAACATGACTGCTCCCTGTGCCAAAAGGCCGACACAAGGCCTCAGAGGACAAGACAGAGCTGGAGGACACAGTGGAACAAATGGCCCGAACAAAGCCAGCAAAAAGAGAGAAGGTGAAAGAAAGAGAAAGCATGCATTTATTTTAGTGGTGTTGAAGAGGGACTCTGGCAAGGTGTAGCATAAGTACATCTGTGTTTTAAATGCTCGCTCTGTGTGTGTTTGAGTAAAGACACCTATCTATGATAATTCAGTCTATCTGTGTTCACTTCCAGATCAGAAGGAGGAGTAGGAAGAGGAGCTGCAGGAACAAAAAGATAAGAGACAAACAGTAGAACCATTCATAGAGCAGCTTCCTTAGGGAACATGGTGCTTTGTACAGACAGGAACTGTGAGCGCGCGTGCGTGTGTGTGTGTGTGTGTATGTGTGTGTGTGTGTGTGTGTCCTTAAAAAAACAAGTAACAAAAGTTCAGGAGCAACCAAAAATCATAATAGGTACAAGAATCAAATATATCAGAAAATGCACGCCTGTTTGATCTACACAGTATACAGTGTGCCATGCGTGTGGTCTGGTCCTCTCATCCTGTTTAGGAAGTAGAGAGAGACCCCTGTTTCCTTTGGCTCTGAACCCTCTGTTGTGACTACATTACAGCCCCCTCCATCACCACCCCCAGCTCCATATGTCTCCATAGAAAGCCCTTTCCACAGGCCCAACGCTAGAGTCCATATGAACAGGAGGCAAACTATAGCTTTCAGTCACCTCTATATCTTTTAATCAAGCTCTTTAAGGTTTTTTTAAAATGTGGCAAATATGTTGCTGTGCTATCATTTTATCAGTCAGACAGATCGGGTAACTATGAAAATGTATAATGCAGTGATTAGCATTTGCTAAATGCTAACATTTGTGTTTTGCTTTCCATATATTATAAGAAACCTTGTGACTGGTGGGTCATCCGTTCAATCCCCAGACCAGCAGAATAAATCAGGGGAAAGGCAGTGCTTGCTTGTCCCTCATTACTGCCACTGAGGTGCAACAACAGCTCCAGCAGAGCTGCTCGGTGGCCAGATCAGACTCTAGTTGTACTGGGCAGCTTCCAGGTGTGAATGCTTCAGGAGAGCCCTGATCATTGTGTGAATGTGATCAAGGCATTCCTGAAAAGGACAGCAACACTCGCAGAGAAACTCCTCTGAATAAATAAAGGTGGAAAAAAATACTTGAGGGAACCGTCATTTCTTGTATTTAAAGATACACTTCGGTGTTTTGGAAACTACTTTTTGTTGAACAACAGCCACGCACAGCAACTTCCTAGATTCATTTTTGTATGTGTGTATGAATAAAAAAAAAAAAGATACAACATATTAATCAACTAAAATACTGGTACGTCATCAGCATTATCTGTGAGTGCCAGAAATTTTGGTTGTCTTGGTCCTTACCATGACCGTGCACCCAATACATTAATCAAGATTTGGACTCGTATGTGCTGCTGGGTTTTTTTGTTTTTTTTTCTTTTGGTTAGTAAGATTTACAAATGCTGGTAGGTGCATTATTGGACTCTGGACAAAGTCAAGCAAGCTGTTTGTTATGTTAAAGCTTAGCTCACCAACATTAGCTACATGCTCTACACACGGACATGAGTGGTATCTATCTTCTTATCTAGGAGTAACTCTTAGAAATAAAGTGAGTGTGGTTATTCCCCAAAATGTTCAAACAAAAAAAAAGGTCTTTTTATATGCACAATTGCCTCTTTGTCAACATGTCAAACTACAAGGATATACACACAGGCAGTGAGAGAAAGAGAGGAAACCTGGAGTGAATTTCTTCATGTTTATCCAAAATATACAGAGCCCAGTTCCCTCCATCCCAGCTGAGCGCTGACAAATCTGCCAACCGCTTATCAAATTAAACCTCCATTAGCAGCACAAACACACAGGCTCACACAAACAACCCATTACCAGCATAAACATGCTAGCGCCTCACGCATGTTTAACCAACTTTCCTGCTCAGATTGTGTGTCACATGCTCTTCAAATAATCCTGCACATCAAACCAGACGTGCCTCTGCACCCGGGTAAACTGGTCTCTGTGTCACAAACTGCCCCGTACAGCATGTGATCCTGACCTGTGCCGTCAGCGCCTGTCACTCTGCGTGTCCAGAGGCATGCGCAGATTTAGCCCGTAACATCACACCTGATGAGACACGGCACCCTACGTGGAGTCCACAGTCTAATTCTTTCCATGCGTGCTTGTTAACATGTAGGATTTTCTTTGCAGCCACCATAAAGCAGAGTGTGCAGGTAACACAATCTCATGAAACTTCTCTCCGTCTGGCAGCTGCTAGAGGGATTTACCTCATAATGTGGTAATGTAAACCCCGAAAGTAAGACATCGCTGTAAAAAGGACAATTTCATCTGTCTTCCTTCCTCTTCCTGTGTGGCCCTCCGGGGACGCCCGGCCGGTAGTGGAGGGTGAGAGACTGGGGGAAGCAGAGAGTAAATGGGACACTTAATATGCACTCCATCAGCGTAAACCAATCATCAGATGATTTGCAGGTAGACAGACGTGTTTAGATGAACATGACGAGGAGCATTTATGGTCCGTGTCCTGGGAACGGACAAAGGAGGAGTTTGGGAGAACCCAGGAGTGAGCAGAGACATCTAAGTGGTAAAAGGCAGCCAAGACCCAAACTCAGGACATAGTGCATGTAGAAGAGGAGGCGGCAAAAATAATCCAGCGTTGGTTCCAGCAAAGACAGTCTACGCATCATTAAACAATGCCGCTGATGCTCCCTCAACACATTTCACACAACGTGCGTGCATCACTCAACCATATATCCAGGGTTTGTATGGGTGCTGGAAATCTTTGAAAACTCATAATCACTATCTGACTGGATAGTTCACTTTTTAGATAACAACATAAGTTAGAGAGAACCTAACTGCTTTTGCCTTTTGCACAAAATGAAGGCGACTCCACTCGAGCCTCACTTGCCACTTTGACTCTGTGTGTGTGGCTACATTTAGTGAAACCTGCCAGTCTTGACAAATGACTAATTCTGGTGTTCGGCTGTGAGTCCTCTGCACAGGCCTCTGCTGCATGTCATTCCCCGACTCTCTCTCCCCCTTTCTTTTCATATCTTCAGCTGTCCTATGAATACAGGCATAGAAGCCCCAAAAAAGAAAATCACAAATGCTAATCATGGCTGAAACAAGATTCAACTCCTCAAAACATTTTAAGTCAGGCTAACTACATTAATGTTGGCTGTAAGTTTTTTACTTGGCAATGCCCACGGTGAATGATTTTGGGAGAAATTGAGGATGTTACAATATGGAAGTACTAGTACTGTATGCCAATTATGGCACATTCATATATGGAATATGCAATCTAATAGCCAACGTTACCTTTTAATGACATAGCTAATAATGTCAAAGGTAACATTACTTCCTTCCAGCAACTGAAAATGTAGCAAACGTGAAATCAATCCAAAGCTACTCAGCTAGCGGTTAGTTAGCTACGCCAACGGTCATGACAATTTTAAGTTTTAAGTCAAATACTCAAGTAGAACTACTGATTGTCCAGTTCAGGGAACAGGTTTACAGAGTGACTGAATTAATTAATTAATGACAGAAATCCTTTTGAAGTTGAGGGTCAGTATTTTTCTAATCAGGCATCTGACAAATAGTAAAAATGATTAAACTGGATGGAAATTAGACAAATTTTTAAATATGCCATCATTATCATCATTATAATGTGCTTTTTGGGTAAACCGATTGTTATATTATTATGGTCGGTCTGAAAAAAAGTGGTATTGGTGCATCCCTACACCGACATGAAAAGAGTCATTCAATCAAATACAATAGAAATCGCATCAGGAATATCTGTTTTCCACAGTTCCCTCTTATTAAACCGATACAAGCGAGGAGGGGCATGTCTCAGAGTCTTTGTAAACGTATTAGCAGGTTGCCAGAGCTTCTTTCACACATCATCAGGAATACAAATTATTTCAGAGACCTGTAGAAATAGAGGTAACTCATGCGACTGCTTCACTCTTTTACTCAGCATTTGGTCTTGTTTGTAAAAAGTTTATAGTCATGTGTTGAAACATGCTTAGGAGCCATATTGCTGCTGGCGAAATGATTTCTGAAAGCAGACCCGCAGTGCTCTAAGTGAAACTACATGACTTAATATTGCTTCTACAGTTAAGTATGCTCGCTCATAAAAAGCAGATCAAGAACTTATTTTCATTGTTTATTTGTTTATTCCATAGAGATGCAGTTTGTGGCTCTCAAATGTTTGCCCTGAAGTGAATCCAAACAGAAAATCTACACTTCTACCTCCTCCTTCTTCTTCTTCTTCTTCTTCTTCTTCCTCTTCCTCTCTGGAATTCTACTCTCTCTCTATTCTAATAAATCTGAAGGGGCCTTTTCCACTTTTACAGGAACAGCAACTCATTAAATGGTTGATTTCAGATGGCAGAGTGTGAATGTTTTGAGTTAACTTTATTGATCTGTGAGCGGGTCTGCGGGCCAGAGAGAAACTGACGTCCCCTCCGGCACATGGGCAGTAGATTTACACCTCCGTCATTTAAAGACACCTCTAAACCCAGATGGCCACTGGCCTGCGCTCTCCTGTGCTGCCCTGGCAAAGACACTGCGCCCGTCTCTCCTGCAGACATATTCACATAAACGCGGCAAAAATGCCTCGGAAAAGGATATTTTATTCACTTACCTGCATGAATACGCCGCACTCCTCCAAGGCACTGTAGTGATGCGTAACAGCCTGTTAGTTCATGCCTGGTTTACTTCAGCCTCCTTGGAGCTTCGACTCTGGCTGTCTGTAGCACATAAAGAGGTTGTGTGGCGGTCATACAGAATAAATTCATATAAATAAACGATTCAATTTTTAATGATTTTTGAGGGGGTTTTCAGTTTTATTAGGCACTATATATTATATACTCCAACTCCAAAAAAGTTGCTACGCTGTGTAAAAGGCAAATAAAAACATAATACAACGATTTACAAATACTTTTCAACCTATGTTCAATTGAATACTGTACTAAGACAACATATTTAATCATCAAACTGATCAACATTATTTTTTTTTGTAAATATACACTTATTCTGAATTTGATGCCTGTAACACGTTCCAAAAAAGTTGGGGCAGGGGAACGTTTAATACTGGAATACATCACCTTTTCTTTTAACAACAAGTAAGCATTTGGGAACTGATGGCACTGATTGTTGAAGCTTTGAAAGCCAAATTCTTTCCCGCTCTTGCTTGACATATGACTGCAGGTTCTCAACAGTCAGGGGTCTCTGATGTTGTATTTTGCACTTCATAACATGTGTTCATTGGGAGACAGATCTGGACTGCAGGTTCTACAAAGCTACTCCGTTGGAACTCGTGCAGAATGTGTCTTGGCATAGTCTTGCTGAAATAAGCAGGGACGTCCTTGAAAAAGACCTCATCTGGATGACAGCATATGTTGCTCCAAAACCTGTATGTGCCTTTCAGCATCAATGGCCCTTCACAGATGTGCAAGTTACCCATGATGCCATGGGCACTAAAGCACCCACCTACAATCACAGATGCTGACTTTGAGCTTTGCACTGGTAACAATCTGGATGGTTTAGCCTGGAGGACACATGTCCATAATGTCCAAAAACAACTTAAAGAACTCTTCAGGCCACAGCGCACTTTTCCATGTTGCGTCAGTCCATCTCAGATGACATCAGCCCCCAGAGAAGTCAGTGGCAAGTGTAGTTTCTATATGGCTTTCATGCATTTGTAGATACAGCGATGAACTGCATTTATCAACAATGTTTTTCTGAAGTGTTCACTGAGCCCATGTGATGCCACTTTCATACCCAATCATGATACTGTCACCTGTTATCAATTAACTTGTTTACCTGTGGAACGTTCCAAACATGTATTTTCTGACTTTTTCAGTCTTTTGTTGTCTCATCCAATCTTCTGTTAAATGTTTTACAGGCATCCAATTCATAATGTATATTCACAAAAAAACAATAAATTGGCTCAGTTTGAACATGAAATATTTTGTGTTTGTACTATATTCAATTGCATACAAGTCAAAAGTCGCACATAGCAAGCCAAGTAAGATAAATGGACAAGTTGCAGAGCCCGACACGGTTGGAAGACAAGGTATTTTGATAAATCCTGCAGGCCAAATTTTAGCCCATAAACACAAAATTAATGACATGCAACCTAGCTCAGTGGGCCCCAAGAATAAAGCCAAATAGTTTTATTCTTCAATGACATGTTTTTGAAATATGGCCGCGCTCTCACTGAGCTCTTTGAGCATTAACTAACGAATGCAAAAGGCCTAAAAGACGTCACTACTCCGCTTAATTAAGGATTCTTTGGTGTTTCAGATGCTGCAACTTGTATTTGCCCTCCCTTCGGCATATCAGCCAGGGAGAGCTTGGTCTGTCTCCTACATATGACATCACTCCCTGAGTATGAGCCATTTCCCATAAACCTCTATGGTCCCCAGGGTTTCCAACTCATGAGATCAGGGAATAGGCAGGGTGATTATGAAGAAGCAAGACTGCTTTTTATCAGGGGTGAGTTAAATTTTATCTTGTCCATTTCTGTTTAACCAACAGGTCCTTGTGGGACATTTTGCAACTGTTCTGCTCATTTTTTCATTCGGACCTCGTCTCTGTGTGTCCTATTAATCTGTTTAGATTCTTTCTTCCGTTTCTCCCTGTATTTGTCTCCCTCTCCCCCTCAGGGCTGAAAGCTGTGAGGCTGTAAGGTCCCTCTCTTCCCACAACTGCTCTCAATCGCCCCTGTGACTGCTCGGCTGTCAATCACTTTAACATCAGACCCACACTGAGCAGATCAAGCCTGCTGGCTGGCACACACACACACACACACACACACACACACACACACACACACACACAGAGTCCCCGACATACACACAAAAAACGGGGTTTGTAGGGGGAGTGGCGAGATGAAGGGGGTCCTGTCAGCACCTGCTGGGCCTCACCGGAGAATGTGCGGAGACACAGATACACCCACACACACATACACACCGCGGGGCACTGGTTGTAAAGGTACCACTTTTAATTTTGGTCGTATTTACTCAGCCTCCCCCCAAGTTGCCTCCAACCATGCCGTCCCACAGTGTCGGTATGAGCAGCTCTGCCCTTTAACCGAGGAAAGCACTGGGCAGCTGAGAACCTCGATGCAAAGCACACATGAACAGAAATTACAGAGAGACACACTGAGGAGCATGCATCTACACTCAAAAATATATTAACGCAACAAAAATATAAATGCCACACTTGTGTTTTTGCTCCCATTTTTCATTAGTTGACTTTAAAGATTCAATTCTTTTTCTGTGCACACAAAAGGTTTGTTTCTCTCAAATTTGGTTCACAAATTTGTTAATATTCGTGTTACTTAGCACCTCTCCTCTGCCAAGATCCATCCACCTGACAGAGAGAGCAGCAGTATGTGTATATATATATATATATATATATATATATATATATACATACATATATATATATATATATATACATACATATATATATATATATACACACACATATATATATATATATACACACACATATATATATATATATATATATATATATATATATATATATATGAAGAAGACATTTATTAGGAACTATTTCACATGGGGCTGGAAATACATTTCTTTCCTAGGAGGGCAAAGTCATGACTCTGCCTCTGCCAACGAGTTCTGGCCGATCTGAGGCGGAGTTGTGCGTTTCATGACTTTGTCTTCCTGGCAAAAAGAAAAAAGGCATCTGTAGTCCTATGTGAAATAGTCTTTTGTCAATATAAAAACTGCATATTTTAGAATGTCCTATTATGGTCATCAGTTCAAGACACACCAGTGCAATAATTATGCTGTTTAATCCACATCTCTATATTCCACACCTGTCAGGTGGATGTATTATCTTTACTGATGGATTATCGAATTTTGTAAACAAAAGTTGAGAGACAAACATGTTGTATGCATGGATGCAGTCTGAGTTATCGTACTTCAACTCATGAAAAGTGGGTGCAAAAGCAAAAACGTTTACAGTGCGTTAATATTTTTGTTGAGTGTATATATGGCAAGTCAGGGGAAGTCTGAGGTCATACTGACACGCTAACATATCAGCACACACCTACGGTCAGGTATTTTCTATGAGTTAGTTAATCTTACACAAATACACAGACTCAATTCTGGAGGTCCCTTCTTATGAACGCAAAACCTCTCAATTAATTTCATCTGTTTCTGTCCAAAACCACGTTCTCACACACACACACACACACACACACACACACACACTGCATGCAGACACAACGCATGCACACAAACATACACACAGTCCATTAGGCTCATGTGTTGGGCCCAAACCACGGCCCAGAGTGCTCTTTCATGGCTCCATCATTACATCAATAAGTCTTCACATTAATCTCAGCACAGCAGAGCACACAGGCTATTACCAGACCAGCCCTGCACCACAGAGGCTCGCTCCGCGGCAGACATGGGCAAAATAGTAGTCGAATATATTCTGGATACTTGATAAACACACCGGGCGTGCTCGGTTTGTCTCGTTTTTGCGAGGGATGTGTCCAGTTTTGAGGCTGGTTAAGCGGCGGAGGATAAATTACGTATGCTTCAAGTAGTTCAAATGCATGAAACCATATCTAGATATATTTGGCCATGTGTGCTCTGAAAAACCCTCAAAAAGGCTTCTTTAAGAGTTTTTTTTTCTATGTAGACTGCTGATTTAATACAATTATTTTTGAGGAGCTGGTTTCAATAGTGACTAACGAGAATCTTTCGCCAAAGCCTTTTCAAATCTGTGTAACATAAGATCATGCCCTTTTAATGAAGCTCTTGAGAGTAGTCTGAGAAAAAAAAAGAAAAAACCCACGGTAACTTTCAAAGATTAGCTTACTCCATCCTTTATTATGAAATCAGCCTTTGGTCTGCAGTTAAGAGCTCCTGTGAGGGAAAAGACTGCGTGGTTAATAATCACCAAGATGAGCTAAGGCAATAAGACGAGGCTGCCATCACAAACACGGCATCAATCACACTCAAAGCACCAAAAAAACATATTTTCATGCAGTCCAACGAATATCAAGCTCAGATACAGCAAGAAGGCAAGAGAAAGGGGAAAGGATAAAGAAAGAAGTTGAGTGGAAGTGAGTGGAGGGGTGTTTAGCTGTCGTCTGTCTGGACAGGAAATGGGGTTCTTTAACCCTTGACCCTGGTCCACTCTGCGGCTTTGAGTGTGTACGCGTGTTTATCCTCTTGCATATGCCTTAGAACAGGTTCTTTCAGACACGGGCTTGATGGACAGATGGTCCTCGTTGTCATGGCAGTCCATGCAGGTGCGTATGTGTGGGGTTTCCTGCCCTAAGGTGCATGACAGCGGTGGGGAGGGGGTGTTTATTATCCGCAGTGCCAACGGGCAGCAGAGTATCGCCGCTCCCAAGAGGTAAGTGGAATGATGGAGGAGGAGGAGAGGAGAAAGAGCGAGGGAGGGGAAGGTAGGACGACTGGAGAGAGTGGTAAGCTGTAAAACCTTGGAGGAGCGTCCACTTTTATCACCCTGGATCTGTTCTTGGATGAAAAAAGCTGTGAAGTATGTTTTTCACTCGTCTCTCATTCTCTGCCATAATAAGAGAATAAAAGAATATTGCCTCAGAAACCTCCGCTGTTCCGGGAATGGCAGCCTCAGCTCAGATGACCTCAGATATTGTTCCGTTGTATTCTTTTATTCTCCTTTCAGCATTTTCGGACCGCAAATGTGAGGCGGTAGGAGAAAAAGAGGGGGTGCAGCGTGGAGGGAGTTGAGCGGTGGGGCCAAGGGTCACCGCTGGAGATTCTCCCCTGAAGGCAAGTCCACTGCAAACGGGGTAATAATAAACGTTTGGCGTTTTGAGTTTCCGAACCCCACCACCCCGCCCCGCGGTCCTGAGTCCACCATCTGCAGCTCCTGTACAACACTTACGCCTGTCAAAGTTAGCATCAAAAACTCAATTTACTTAAAGGAGAAATACTTAATATATTTACTGTACTAAATTGTGAAAATGACCATGATATGTCATCAGAGATTAAGGAAACATCCTAAGATGAAATACTAACAACGCAACAACCAGCATGTTCGCCTTTGAAATTTCCATTCCGGGAGAGAACGTCTGTTTTTGTTTTGGCCTGTGTGATTCCTCACACTGACCGTTTATGGTTATTCACTTTATGTGCAGCTAAAACGAAAACAGAATTCGGTTAAATATTTGCCCAATGAGTTGATGTCTATTTATGAGTCATAAGAAATTATCAGTGATCTTTAAAAAGGTGTAGATGTTTATAGCACCTAAATTAAACAATATGCATCTGCCAGGCAGTCACTGAACTCCAGTATATTCCATATAATTGTTATCAGACCCAAAAATCCACTTCTGGTTTTAATCTAATATTTAAAATTAAGACAATAAAAATATTCATGAATGTTCTTTGCTTTTGCTTTGGTTTAATAGTGACTAAATTAAGAATTAATAATTGGCAGATTCTGGGGGGTTAACAGACTGGGCCACGATGGTGTAGTCTTGGTAGTCGCACTTAGCACTTGCAGGAAGAGCCAGGATTGTTACTGGCATATTTGGAGAGCTCAGTTCAAAAAGACTTGATGAGAAAATGTATATATTTCGGATCATTTGAAGCTAAATGGCTTAATTCTGTGGTATCTATTTCACTTTGTATGCACAACCTTAAACCATACAATCACCATTTTAATTAACTAAGAATATACTGAAAACAAAATTGATGTCACTGAATTTTAAATCAAATCTGATTTGCAATGTGCAGCATCAAACATCTGCTTGAATTTTGAATGCCATACTTTCAGATAACATTACATACATACATACACTAAAACTAGACTCAAATTAAATCAAGTATGAAATAAAGATTTAAATAAAAACATCTATCAACATTTATGAAAACCCAAACTTAATAAAAATGAAAAAGAAATAATAATAAAATCAAATAACTCTGAAACACACACAGTTTGGCATAGTGGAAATATGTCTATACCAGCCGTCTAATCCCAGGCCTCGCTGTCTGGGTTGTTTGTTTTTATGTTTACTCTGGAATGTCAGACATCCGAGGACACAGAGGAGAAGAAGGTCAAAACCACAAAGCTCCAAAGACTCAACAAACATTATTAAATTCTAATTTGTTATAAAAGGTTTGTGGAGAGTAGTGCAGTGGACCCATTAACGATTCCTCTGGTTATTTTCGTGTCCTTAAAGGTCTTTATGCACTTTAAATCTAAAGTACACATATACTTCGACGTGCACACAAAAACAGAAGGTCCGTTTTTCATGTTGGCTCTGAAGCCCACAGTATATCTTTCAAAGAAATTTGATTACAGGCAGTGATACAGTGCCATGAAAAGCTGAACATGAAACTAAGACGTAAGTAAGGAAGTGAGGGCTTAAAGTATTTAAGAAGAGTTTATGAAAGGCAGCAACAGGGTGACAAAGTGTGACTGGACCCTACAAAGGAAAAAATACATTTTCTTATGGACACCTTTAATCACAGAATTTTAACCCTTAAAGCCACCGGAGACCCAAATCTACAATAGTCTTCTTTCTGTGTAATTGAAACTCTAATGTACATAAGAGTAAGTAAAAAGGAACAGAGAGTTTTAATTAAAATTCAAAATCGGTTTCTGTAAATTTCCTGATACTGGGTTTGAATTGAGCAGAATTATGCTGATGCAAATTAATCCTGCAACCCAATTATAAAAAAAAAACCCCACAACTTCAGTTGTCCGACCAAACAACAGGGAAATGAAGCCATTATATCATTCCAGAGTCCTTTGATGTAAACTGTAATTTTCTTGCAGAAGACAGGAGTTTCTGGTGTACCGCCGACTTGATCAGCAGGAAATCGCTGATCAAGCAAGCTAACAAGTTAAAATACCACACACATTAAAACAAACAAACTAACTAATTAGTGGCAGCGGTGGACCAGCAACTCCTGTGTTCTCTGAAGAAAAATGATTGTTTTTGTCAAAGAAGTCTGGTGGATTTGAAGAAAGCACAGATGGTGGCTACAGTTCCTTGTTGGAAACCGCTGTCTGATGGCAAAATAAAGCAGCGGAAATATTCTAAATATAGCGTATACTTAAACGGATGTTGTTCTTTCTTTGATTTGGCTAAAATACGTTTTGCAGTGCACCCTGTCCACAACAGCACATTGCGCAGCTTTCATGCCAGTACTGCCAATACAAATAATAAATGAGCAATGAACATTTGTGGATGCTTATTGACACTCAACTTTGATATCATATATGCATTTTTACTATTATTTCCAGAAGCTTTAAAAAGACAGAGGATAACTACATGGAAATGAATTCTAGTTTATCTGTTTTATAACTGACACTTTCATAGGGCTGCAGAATTAATCAAATTATTATCAAATCATAAAATAATAGCTGCAATTTTTTCTGATAAAGTGTGATAAAACAGCATTACAACGAAGTACTGGAGTTCTGCAAAGATAGATGGAAGAGACTAAGGCTGTGCAATAAATCAATAATATACCAAATACCATCTTAGATTTTGGATATTGGTATATTGTGGTATGGTATAAGTGTTGTCTTTTCCTGATTAAAATATCAAGATATTATTTTTAAGCCATATCACAAAGCCCTTGTCCAGACCTCAACAGATGCCACATCATCATGATTTTAATAGTTATTTTCAGTGAAAATGAAAATTGATCATTCCCTGTAAATGTGAATCATATCTCAGTCACTATATCTGTCAAAATAATCACAATATAATTGTTTTTACCATATTCTGCAGCCCCAATACAGATGTTTGTCAAGGCCTGCATGAATGGAAATAGAGTGTTTTCAAATGTATTCACAACAAGCCCACATTCTCCATAAACAAAAATAAAATGATGAAAACAGGCTCTCAAGAAACAGAGTTTTGGCTATGCAGAGATCTTATAAAATCATACTTTCCAGCTCTGTCAGAAAAGCAGCGTGATCTATTGTTTGGAATGGAGGAAGGGAAGAGGAGAACAGAGGGAACAAACAGAGACAGGGTGCTGAAAGGGCTGTTAAGTCTGTGATAGATTTTTGGCTCTCAAAAAGACACGAGTCCTGTAGTAACAATGAACTTTGTGGGGAATGTCGCCGAAGCCTCCATGAGGGGAACATGTGTTGCTGTGTGGGCATTTGTACGTGTTTTCCTGTGTGTGTGTGTGCGTGTGTGTGCGTGTGTGTATGTGCTGTGCATTCATTAGTGAAAAGCCTCAGTGCAGTCTAGCTCCAGTTACAGTAGTAAACGCTGCCTTTGAACTTTTAATAGAGCCCTGAAACTCAACCAGGCCTTAAAAAACACAGATCTGCAGGAAAAGAGAAAATGGACAGAAAGAGGTGGAAATGGTCGGGAACAAATGACACCGAATGTTTGTAAATGCATCAACGGAAAAGGTAAGATAAAGAGCTGCGGTGAAAACTACATCATTTAGGTAATTTAATCATGAGCCACAACACTGCTACTGTAATAATCTTCAGTCACAAAATGTCAGACTGACCCAAATCAACAAAGAGCCCATTAATTCTAATGAAGCAAAACATATATAAATACACACCTGCTGACCTGGCTGACAGACACATGTTACAGCTCTCAGAAATGGGCAAGAACATGCCAAAGTATTATATGGTATATTATGAACTATCGCAAAATGCTCTGTTTCTTTAACGCACATGCAAACATTTTCATCATCATTAAGATCAGTGTTTATCCCTGGCACCTCTGTGTGTCTGGACGCAGTAATTAAGGTATTTATCAGGGTGGGTGTCTGTGTTGCAGAATCTTCTGGCATGCATTGCAATAAACAGATGTTGAGTCTTTACGAGGTCTTTACAACAGGTTCAGCAGTGCCCCAAAGCTGACTCTGTGTGTGTGTGTGTGTGCATGTGTGTGTGCAGCTAAGCATACATAGGCCAAACATGGAAACCTCTCATCAGTGAACCATAAAAGAAACCGCAAGTGTAAATGAACAGGAAAGGTGCGGCATTCTTCCTAAATGTTGAGAGTTTTAATTATTACAGTAATGCTGCTTTCATAATGTCGCAAGTTGCCACAGACAATGAAGGTTTTATCATCTACATAAACAGGAGCAACTGCAACCTTTATGCAAATAAACTTTATTTTTATTTATTTATTTTGGATTCACTGTTCAGCGTGTGTCACATCACTTCCTGAGAGCCTTCTTTCCAATTGGAGACATGTAACCTTGGTGACCCCTCCTAATGACAGACAAATTTTAAAAGTATATTATACCGAGAAGAGTGAAACCTTACTTACATTTAACTTTGAAGCATTACTGACATTCCAAAAGAGCTGCCTTGGTCACTTTTACTATTGATTTAATACTATGGTTTGAGACAAAAAAAAAATCTAACCTTTTTTTTGCCATACTGAATATAATGTTAGTGTGGAATTTTCAACACAGCCAATTATGGTTGAACAACTGATCCAAATTTGATCAAAATCACAATACAGACTACTGCAATTTTCAAATCACAGGAGATGCAACATTTATTTAAGACAAAAGGTGTCAAAATACCACTTTCAATTCAACATTTGTCAAGCTGTAAGGACACCCTGGCCTACAAACCATATTCTACAGACCTAAAAAAAAAAAAAACATCTTTGTTTGGCACAAATTCACTCAAATATCACACCATAATCATTTTAATATGTTTTTCAATGAAAATGGGAATAATGATAATTTCCTCCAGTATCACAAATCACATTGCAATGTCAGTTAAAATAATCACAATTACATTTTTTTTACACCATTCACCAAAGCCCATCCATCATTTATCCCCAGAAAACATGTTGACTTGTTATAGCAGGCACAGTCACTACAACATTAATGATGGCTCTGTTTCATCCTTATTGTCCTAGTAAGTCATGCCAAGTGAGCCAGCATTACAGTAATACCACAACCATGGAAGTAACTCCAAAAACAGAATGCATCGCTTCTGATTATTGGTGTACTGGACCTTTTTCACAGCAGCCATGTCTGCCAGGAACATGCTCTATTAGTTACACCTGCGCTTTCCCTGCAATGACTGCTGATGCAAAACTGTATTCAGTGATGGGAATGAGCGGGGCTGTGGACAGGACTGTTTATTTGACTACGAGCTGTTTACAGAGATGGACGCTGTGGAGCTGAGCGACAGCATGAGAAAATACCTCTGATAATATACTGACATGTGGAGAACTCAGCAGTGAACTCGCCTCCTTGCTTGTCTCTCAGGACCCACAGTATAGGCATCACTCCATATCTAATGAGAAACCAGACATTCACAAATATGTTTCCAATTCCACTAACTCTTACTGCAAAATATTATGAGTCACTTTATAATAATATCCTCTCCAACAATATCTAATCTTTGCCTTCATTTGCAGTTATTTTGCTCATCTTGCCTTGGGGATCATGATGTAATGATGTTAATTTTTTTTTAATTGCTTTCATTATTTATTTTTTTATTTGTCTGGCTGCCAATTTCTGCACCTTGACCTATTAACAATTTTTTAACTTGTTTTAGACAATTTTAAAAGGTAGTTTTTTGCTACCTCCAAGCTTAAGTGATGATTTTAGTTGTGTTTTCTTATTGTAATTCTGTATCCCTGCACTATTGTAAATGAGGGTCTTCAATGCATGTTCCAAGGATTTAAAAATGAGGATGATGGTGATTGAGGATACTTGCAAAGTTTAGGTAATGACCAAATCTCCTGTTCAACTTCCCACTGCAGTAGGATTAGCGATGGGAAACGAGAACCAGTTCCATTGAAGAACTGGTTCCAAATTGGCCGATCCAATGGAATTGTATGCCCCTGAGCTTATCAATTCCCTTTATCCATGCTGGTATGTTTTTATGACAGTTGCGCACTGCAAAACAATGACCTCAAACTCATGTGTCTACACTGCTGGAAACTTGCAAAAAAGGAGTCATACGAGCGTGGAAGAAACAATCCAAAGCATGGCTTCATTTCACAAAGAAAGATTCAATCAAATTAAATTTATATAGTGGCAAATCTCAACATTTATCTCTCACAAGTTATCTCAGGGCACTTTTAATGAAGAACTAGACCGTACTCTTTATGATATCATCTACAGAGAACCAGCAGTTCCCACCAAGAGGGAAGCACTGAGACCACAGTAGCAAGGAAAAACTTCCAAATGAAAAAGAATGCTAGTTATAAACAGTGCTAGTTATAATGACTGTAAAATTATTATTTCAAATAATTGTGGAAACACCAGCAATATGCACAATTCTATGCAATGTGGGCTCAAATTCCAGAAAGTCACATATTTGACATTCTATGCCCAAGAGCCACCACTTCCCAACAGAGCAGCACGTCCTTTACTGAGGGTAAATATCCTGTTATAATAAGATTAGCGTCACACAGGCAGGCTTAGATTTTTCTTTGACAGGTACAACCTAAATGAAAACAAATAACCTACTTCCCACACACAAAACTGATCAGGAATCAATTAGGGAATGGATAAAGAATCGGACCAATAAGCAGACTTGATAACAGCACTGGTATTAATAAAATCGTATTAAATCCTATCTCTAAATATGATGCGATTCTCTTTGCAAGATAAACATTTTCTTGGGTCTGACAGAGGAATCAAGAGAATATCTTTTGAAGAATTTTAAATAATACTAAATAACACTGCATTTTTAAATTCGATCCTTTTTTTTTCCAGAGGGTTGACTGAGTGGTAAGCATGCTTGTATTTTTCCAGCAACAACCATCTTAAACAGTCCAGTACATTCACACATGGCAACGGCCCAGTACAACTGCTGTCTTCAGAGACTCAGAGACCTCTGAGCGGCTCCACAGCTACCACTGAGGACACTGGGGTCATGTCCTCATTTTTTTTTATTTCCTAGAGTTAAAATTGAATTGCAACAATTGAAAACACTGAAATGTTTTATATTTTAGAAGCCAATTCCAGTATTGTTAGGTTGAGTATGTTTGAATTCTTGCAAAAAAAAAAAAAAAAAACTCTCTTCTTGTAAGTCAACAAAATAATAAAATGCTATGGAACAAATTTAGACTGTAATTTTGAGAAATATAATAAAGTGGGGTGAAAAAGTGTTGACTCATTGCTCTATAGATAAGCAATGTGTCAGGTGCTCTTGGAAAACGGGAAAAAACAGGAAGGATAAACAGGAAGGTAATCGAGGCATTCCAAAAAATAAATGGTAATGAGGAGAAAGGAAAAAATAAAAAAGCCTTTACTTTATTTGCTAAATTATTTAAAATGCTAACATGTTTTGACCACTTTAGGTCTTTTTTTCTGTTATTATTTCATGTTTGCATTTCGTTTCACCTGTTATGTCTATCTGGGTCATGTGATTACCTCCCTTTGGCTGGTGCCAATATGTAGGTGTGGTTATACCTGTGTTTGTTGGTTCAAAGCCCTGATGAAGACCTTAAGTGAATCATGTTGGCATTTTATATTAATTAGCCACTAAAAATACAGGTTTTCTCAAATAAGTGGTAACAATAAGGAAGGAATCCTTGTTAGCACTTATTTTTTGGAGTGATTAGATCACCTTTGTTATATAGAAAGTATAATCTGTTATTTGTTATTTGAGTTAGCTGTACAGTTATTTGAGTTTTTAAAAAATCTGTAAAATTCAAGACCTCCTTTTTGGTTTCTGGTCATGATTTGTTGGTCTGTTCCGGTCTTGGTACAACTATGGCCCCACAGCACCTGAAAAGGTAATCTCATTCAAAATCCTCTCTACATGTACGAGAAAACACACAAACAGCACCGTGATCTTTTCTGCAACATGTCCTTCTTAAAATCACACACAACCCGTCTCAGCGCAGGTCACAGCGTGGAAATGTTATGACCCTGTTTACACTCATGCTATAATTATACAGTCGTGAAAACTCAACTTTTCTTCAGACTATGAAAGCTAAATAACATAATGACAGAGTGAGACGCAGACATTGTCCATCTTATTCATCTAATGAGCAAGAATTTGCAGCTCAAGTTATGAGTTGACTATTAGCCCGTGAGTTCAGAGCACCTCCTGCTGATGAAACAATGATCACCACCTGAACCTATTGTTAAACAGAGCTGAATACTGTTGCTTTTATAACCAATAAAACTGTTCATCGGAAGAGTCTGTGGAGACGTAAACAATGAAAATCTCCATTTATTGAGTTTTCTCATTCTATCAGCATCTGTTTTTAACAGGGGGGGAGATTTGTGCAGGGAAATAAAAAATGAAACTTGACTTTTTTCCCTCTAACAATAAAGTCCTAGACAGATGACAGCTGTGGACACACAGAGTGCACGCTGCATGTTTTATCGCCTTCACCCATAAATAAAAAACGCAGAGTGGAAGAAATACAGTCAAAATATACGATTTATGGCAACGGGCACAGGAGGGAGTCTGGAGATTTCTTGGACAATATGAAAATAAAACTGCAATAAAACTGCATGGGCCTTGATTGTGGTCTATGGAGAGACATGGAGGGCCTCCAACACAGCTAACTTTATTACTTCATCTGAGAGAGCGAGAGACACATCAACAGATTCAGAGACCATTACAGTCAAATCCTTTTCCCTAAGTGGCCACAGGCTCCATCTGAGGTCCCCCAGACCCTTTTCACCCAACATCCTGGGACACAGCGGAGGGCAAAACCCCCTCAATTCAGTTTACGTAGCCTTTTATTTATGCAACCAACTTTTTTTTTTTGGTTTGCATAAATCTTTACAACATCATTTCATGGCAGACATCACAGTAAGCGCTATTAAACTGATGGTAGTTATACAAACATTGGGGCAAAAGAAGAATTAATGCTTTTATAAGTAAAATGGGTTCTTGTTTATGTAAGTGGTTGGTAACCTTACGATGATCGCCAACAGAACAAATAATTTACCACCACTTTCATTTACCACAACATCACAGCGCCCGGCTATGCTGCTATAAGCATTAAAAATCATTGTGGGAGAACCATCTTTCTGGTCAGAGGAAGGAGACAGCAGAGTCAGAAGCAATACTCGAAAATAAGATTGATAATAAATAAAATGAGCACCTGGGAAACAAAAATACGGTGTCTGGGAAAAGACAGAAGAGACACTTATCATTGCATTTTAATTTTTCTTGTTTATCTGCTATGTAGGGCTCCAACTAACAATAACATCAATCAGTGTTTCCAAAGCCGAGGGCAATGTCCTTGTTTTGTCCACAACCAAATATACTCAGTTTTCTGACACAGCGGGCTATAGAAACCAGAAAATATTCACAATTAGAAGTTAAAAATCAGAGAATTTGGGCATTTTTTCTTTTAAAAACACAAGCAGTTATTAAAATAGTTTGCAGTGAACTTAATAGTTGACATCTAAAAGACTAATTGTTGCAGTTGTAGTATCATGAAATACTGTATCTGTCATCTTATTAAGTGTTCAAATTTGAGAAATATGAGGTTGCTCCAGCACAAACTCTATCCTGTGCCACGCATGTGCTTACACACTGGCATGGTGTTTACAGTAAAATTATGAAACATGTTCAAAGTTTGTGTTCATATAAACACCTACTGCTGTAACAGAAACAGGTTTGTATTTGCACAGCAGTTTACAGCGATGCATTTATTGATCAAACAGAAATAAACCAGAAACAGTAACTCAATCAATGACTAAAAGAAAAATCAAAACTGATTGGGCCCAAACACCCAAAATGATGTCAGTTGTTCACTCATATGTAAGTGTTGTGTGAGTGCTCATATGTGTACAACAAGCAGATTAAACTGAAATAAAGTTTTTAACCAATATTTATTTTATAAAAAAAAAAAAAAAACCTTGGGACAATGGTTGTTGAAAGCTGAAAGTGTAAATCAGGACAGGTGTGGGACACTGGGGAAAAAAAAGCAAACTTTGAACCCTCATCAGAAGAGATAAGGATGAAAATGGTCGGCAGGCCACTCGAGGAAAACACTGGACTTCCATGAAGATTCAACATTAAACGGTGTCCTCTTTTCCTCGTTCTTTCTTTCATATGAAAACAGCCTATTGTAGGGCGCTTGCATCTTTCTTGGCTGGAGCCGCGCATCAGATCTCGAGTTTCAGAGAGCATACCGGGGGACCGGCGAAACCAGAGACAATAACAACAAATATGGCC
This sequence comes from Lutjanus erythropterus, assembly GCF_056507025.1. Lineage (NCBI taxonomy): Eukaryota > Metazoa > Chordata > Actinopteri > Lutjaniformes > Lutjanidae > Lutjanus > Lutjanus erythropterus. The sequence goes on from NC_139331.1 coordinate 12,664,078, forward strand.
TTGTATTTTTAGGTTGTGATTATAAAGCCCGTTTCACAGTTTAATACTCAAGGGAAACCAAACAAACTTTGCTGTTTAAAGAAACCAGTGTCCAGAATTGGATCGAATCTCTGCTGCTCCCAAATGTTCTTGAAAAATGAAAGAAGAGGGCACATAATAGGTCTAGAGTACACAGAATGACTGTAGACAGATCACTGATTAGGGCCTTAAGAAGTCTGGTCACTAATCATTAAAAGCTGCTTTAAAACATGTAAACTAACCCGAAGAAGTGATATTAATTTAATATAACATTTAGTTATTTATGCATTTGTAGGTAGTTTATAATTACAACATGATACATTACAAGTAAATCCACTGTTATCATTATTCTCCTCTTTCAACCACCAGGAATGCTTTAATAAATATTTGATAGAATTATTCTCTAAAATAGAAAGCTTAATTCTTGAATTATATATATAAAAAAGTAAATTCAAAATTTACACTCTTGGACTGAAGATTATGCACTTTCATGCTTTATATTATGCCATTATGTAATACTTTGTTGCCATCTGCTGGCCAAACAGAGCTGCTGACTAACTGAAGTGATACTTGGACTACATGTGCACCCTGTTTTCCTCTGGTTTGATAAGAGAAAATCTGTATATAGGTGCTATACATGAAATAATATTATGGTGACTGATAGTACACCTACAGGTAAAATGGTAATATACTGTGTGTAAATGGCTGCATTTATACAGTTTGCATCTCATGCACAGACACCTAGAAATGGCAGAGTTCAAGGACACTTTGAGAACACCAGCACCAAGTTCCCATCTCATGAGAACATTTTTCCATTTGACATTTCCTTTCTCTATAAGCTAGCCAATATTAAATTGAGGATCTTTTTTTTTTTAATGTTCAATCAATATCTCTAGATCAGGATTGTCTCTGGGACTCAAAACACAAATAGTCAGTTGAATTTCATGAGAAAAAATAGCCTGAGAAGTTCAGTGAGGGATGCTGCTATCCAGAGTTGGAGTTGGACACGCTTGCCTGGCTTCTTCAATGAAAGTCAAAAACCTGAAAAGCAAATTATTTAACTCACACTGGTGCTTCAATGTTAAACCAAATTACACTCAAAATCTGACTGAATGATTAAATAAATCATTTACTGAATATTCCCCATGTATCTAGTTTACATATATTTTGTTGAAACTAACAGTCATAATTATCAAGGACAACATATTATTAATAAAACATAATAGTTTGTATATAATCAAGATTACATGATAATCTGCATGTTTATCTCTTTTGGAATGGACCTTGTATGTTTTAAATTAATCAAATCACACAACCTACATTGCTTATATTTCAATAGAATAAGTTTCATAATGTTGCAGTTCATTTTTTTCAGTGTTATATTTGCCTCCTTACCAGACTTACTTCACTCAGGTGAGCATTCAGCTAACCAAAGTGGCAGAACTGTAACAAACAGCAACAATCCCACATATATTCATCCTCGTGAATGATACTACAAGTGTCATTATGAAGACAATGGCAAGACTTCTTTTAAAAATCTTTATTGTGAGAAAGGTTCACCAAAAAAAAAAAAAAAAAAAAAAAAAAAAAAAAAAAAAAAAAAAAAAAAAACAGACAGACAATATGTTCCAATGATGTATATAATATGGTAAAAGTCAGCAGGCTGTACTCTCAGAACACCTCTGTCACAACAGGAAACACACATTTTTTACATTCCCCAAAAGGACAGAACAGCTGATATTCTTCAAACAGCATGCACAAAAACACGTTTTGCAATGATCCTTCAAAAGTGGTTAACATTTGTAACAAGTAATAGAGCCATTATATTTCATTTACTGTCCCAAATGATATCAAGGCAATGAAACTATAAAACTTTAGTCTGTTTTTTAACAACTATAGATAACTATGCATTAAAAAGCCAAATAGAGCAAAACACATGTATAGAATAAATCTGAATCAAGATTTAAGGACTGACTACACACAGAATGCACAAAATGGTGTGAAAATAATGCCAACCACAATAATAGTAATAATTTTCAGAAACGTCTCATGACCCTGTGTTTCATAGCATTAAAAATAACCTACCTGTGACTGTTGCTGAAAAACAGAAGAGGCCCAAAAGATTCTGGAGTGATGAACTGAGCCGGACGACAGTCTGCAGCACAGATCATCTGAAAGAATAGAAAGTGTAGGTCAGTAAACTAGAATAAAACGTTCTGAATAGATGGATGTGGGTAACTGCATTTCAAATTGTGTCAAAAACTGTTGATTGAGGCCTAATCTTTTAAAAGATGTTTAGATCATGTTTGAGTTGTTGTCATTCATTCCTTGTTCAACATTTTGCACCATCACTAAGATTGTCAGCAAAATATTTCATCATTGTTTTTAAGGTGCCAGAGTTTGTCTGACAATTTACCGTTTGAGATTTTAAAGGTCAGTCCCTCACATGGATACATGAATACACTCTGACAGAGACCTACTTTTCATAAGAATGAACCACCAGATCAACAGCACACAAATAATCACAGTGATGATGCAGCACAAGTCAGTTCATTATAAATCAGTGTATTGACAGGACAATGGAAAAAAAAAAAAAAAACCAAAAAACCCACACATTTAAACAGAGAGAATGTCATTTTCAGGGCCAAGTCCAAAATAAATATTCTGTGAAACTCTTCAGAGTTCCACAGAAAAATACTTTTCAGGGTTTCAGCAGTAAACAGCAAAAATAACTCAGTTTATTCAGTATCTCAGACTTTGGCCCATGTTACCCCTCTTCACCAAACAAATCAAATTAGGATGTGTGGGAAAATTTTAATGGTTCAGTTTAGTTTTTAACCCCCAAAGAGTAAATCACCACGACCAAAGTTAATTAGAGATATCTGGACAGGTTTCTGTTGTTTGTTGTTGTTGTTTTCAGTTCTTTCAGACACAGCAAAATCTAAACCCTCAAATAAATTAATAATTTCTCTCTCAAAGCAAAATCTCAGACATTGTCAAAGTCAACTCCTGGTGTCAGTTTGACTTCGAGTTCACAGGACAAAAGGGCCTGATCAAAATAAAACCTCATGAAGGATAAACACACGTTTTAACACACACCGGGTTATTTTTCACAATAAACTGTTTCATAAATTATTTGTGAGGCAAGAATTAAATCCTCTGTAAAACAAACCCACACCGCAAGTTTAAACTTCAAATGTTGCATCAAAGAACACAAAACTAGATCAGTCCAGTTCCATGTAATTCAGTTCAAATCCTAAGGGAACACACAAACTCCTCTTCGGGATTTCCCGCTAATGCAAACCAAAGTCGAACACGGAAGTATACCCAGTACGAGAACCCCAGACCCACGAAAGATCTCGCGAGAGTGATCATTTTTAACCCAAACCATGATCTTTCCACAACCCCATCCGAGTGCTTTCTGTCCGTAAAGCCACCATATTTATTTAACCACAGCGCTGTCACGTTTAAAAACAAAATTAGTTTGTACAGGGTGGACAACGGAGAAACAAACGCACCATTCTCGCGAGAGTTCCACAAATCAAGGGTTCCCCTCTAGGCGTTCTGTTCACCCTCAAACACAAAATCAAACCCTAAAAGTGTCAAAGTAGAAAATAAATGGCAAGAAAGGGAAAATGAACATGTGGCCTTCACCGACTCACCGTGCCCTGCAGAGAGTTGATTGATAGGCTGGTTCCGGAGATGTTCGGACTGACTTGACTTCACCGGCCGCCATTCAGACGCCACTACGTGACTTTTACCTCTCATTATAAAGGAAGAGGCGGGGCCGACTACTCGAAAACCGGAAAGTGATTGGTTGTAAGGATGGACAGGTGACAGGGGTGTGAGCTTAATTAATTAAAATTCATTCAGTCATTCATTTCCCGGCGACAGCGCGTAGTAGTAAACATTACTGAATATGCCAGAATTAACCCAAAAGGCTATTTTTTATTTGCTGGATGTAAAATTGGCAACCTAAAATCAATGTAAAATTAAGAACTAATTAAATGAATTCATGAAATCTGCCTGAATTTGATAATGTGGGACAGGTCACTTTGAAATCTGAACACAGCTTAAAAAGGCCTTTGCATCCCACATGCCAAGCTCAATGTCACCAACTTTTCAGAAGCATTATGAAGAAATGACAGGAAAACTGAATAACAAAATGTATATAATTCATAGAAATTTTATGAACTCATTAACTGAAAACAAATGAAACATAATATTTTTTCATAAAGAATTTAAATAAAGCCTATATCAGATATCAAATATTTGAATTTCTTATTATAATTTTATCAATATATTATTCTCTTCTATTTCTTTGTTTTGTTTCTTTATCATTCTATTTTATTATTTTATTCTTTATTATTCTTTTTCATGTGTAAATCTTTTCATATTTTAGCTGACTAATGACTCGTGCTTCTTCATGATGAACAACTATTAAATAAAAGCTAATTATTTCCAGCTTTTCTGAATCACTTTGGCTCATTTTTTGAAACAGTCTAAACATTCTGGGTCACTTCTGCAAAATGTCAGGAGGCCAGGGGCCAGTTAATAAACAAGCATTAATAATAATATCATTTATCAGATAAAATGAATAAACATTAAAAGGCCCATAACTCATCCCAAACTAAAACACCTTTTTAAAATGTCTTAATTCAAAGTGACTTGCACAGTTTTATCTTACAATAGTCATATTTTCCCTGTTCTGGATCGCAAGGAGGATTAGAGCTGCTTATTTCTGGGGCTTTTTCCTTCATTGGACAAGACAGGTGAAGGTGGGCAGGGAAAAAATAAAATAAAATAAAAATAATATATATATATATATATATATATATATATATATATAAACAACTCACCTTCTCTGTTCAAGTCCATCTTCATGAAAAAGAAGGGGGATCTCCTCTGCCTCCACTTAATCACTCTGCAAACTACAGGCAGCCTACAGGTGGCTCTAACAGGATGTTTCTCACCAGATCCTGCTGCTGCTGCCTCGTCTGGTTTACTCTCAAGGTGAGGTGAAGTTCATCTGACTTCTAAAAATTGCAGTAAATATGCAGTTATATTCAGACACTTTAATTGCATCGTTTTCAGAAGCTATATACTAAGTCTACCATATTAAGTATTAAAAATATAATTAAAGAAAACAAGAATTACACATCCATCATCCAGAAATATGTAAACACTGAATAAAAGAAGCTACATCTAAGACTTTCTAGAATGATCCATTTTAACTACGACAATTATTAATTATGTTCATGAATGCTAAAATTACATCTATGATTTAGTAGAATAAACCCCTAAAGATTTAGGAAAAATTACCATAATCTATAAATTTTGTTGAGCCTCAAGATTTCGAGGGGAGACAGTGAGGAGGACAGTAGAAGAGTAAATGGGTGGATGTCTGGACAACTTGTCATGGCACCTGACCAGCTGCCATACAACTGTGTGATTTAATAATTATAATTTGCATGAGCTGCTGTTTGTGAATAGCTGTTTGTGCACTACTAAATTATGAAATATGCATTGATAACACTTTTCAGTACTGCAGTAATTATCTTGTCTTCTAATTAGGCACTCTCCTGTTTACTTTGACTATTTTGTGGCCACACTGTTCATAAAAATTTAAGTACTATTACTGTGTAAAGCATAAGGCAAATTGTCACGTGGTGATTTGCTCCAAAAGCACTGAGACAACATGCCTCAGAGTGATGTGGCTTTTGCTAAACCACAAACTAGATTTAGTGTTTTGATTAAGGTATCAAAATACAACTTTACTCTCCTCTATTTTGTGCAAAAATAATGTATCTGAACATGATATAATTGTACACACTTACTTATCAGAGATTTTTTACATAAATAGCACAATTTTGTTTTAAAAATGTGAAAATTTTTACCTCAGATTACAGTTATATATACTGCATGTCAAGAGCAAAATAACAAAATAATAGTGCATTGCACATGCAACTGTGTTTAGATTTTTTTAGATAGCGCTATCTGGTGTTGGAGATATAACCAGTGTGACAGTTTACCTCTGTGATAAGATCCCCTACTCTCTGTTTGAGTAACCTACATAGTTATTTGTCACTGCTGGCTGGTCCAGTGCACATTTCATATCAAGAAAACAGGGAGAACAGAAGAAAATGGCTGCAAATATTGCAGCAACCTCCTTCATACCAGAATAACTTATTTTCAACAGAGTATGGGTGAGATTAATAAAGACATGAGTTGGTATCCGACCCCATAAATGTTTTTGGCCCTGGCTGCAAGGCTGTGCATTTTACTAACACGATTATCTAACAAATATCCTTTCTTCATTTAGAAAGGCAGGATCTGATTGTAGTTCTTTGACTGAAGTCGCCTACAAATCCCGACGAGCACTGCGGCTATTGCCATAGCAGCGGGAAATTGGTTTGTGTCTACTATCATGGACAACCAGAGTCGAGTCTTTGCTGCGATATTACCGGCTGCTGGTCGTGAATTATCCGGTAATGAGAACGAGCGGGGGCCGCGGACCAGTCCCAGCGGTAACCGGCTGAGGGAGGTGCAGGTGACGGGGACGGCGGAGGTTTGTTGCCCGGCGGACCGAGTATCAGTGCGGGTCAGTGTGGGCAGCAGCAAAGAGTCAGTCAACGAGGTGACCAGCAGCGTCTCACGGAGACTTGAATACATCTTACAGGCCGTCAGGTGAAGAAACTCTTCAACCGTCTAACTTTGTACGAGTGGACAGCAGTTTCCAGTCTAAGCTAGTTAGTTAGCTAACGTCAGGTAGCATTCACTGTGGCAACTAAACGAAATGTTCAAACTAGCTAGCTAGTTACTGTTGTTCACGGAGTCATTACAGTACAGTGGTATCAACAAAATGACAAGTAAGATTAATAGCCACTGTGTAAATTGGCAAAGGAAGTTGGAGCTATTGATCAAGTTTATATTAAGTGCTCTTATTGAACTGTGGAAGAAGTATTGATAACTTCGACAGACCTTTTCCACAGCAGCCATAGTGACATGAACTGGTAGAGTTAACACAGGTGTTACTACTGATGCTAATTAAGGTTCAGTGGAAATGCTATGCTGCACTAAATGTAACGAGACCTTAATTAGTATTATTGGCAGCACTTGTGATTATCCTACCAACAGGGCTGCTGTGAAAAAGGTGAGTAAATTATACAACCTCGATGGGAAATTATCAAACTAACTGCTACAACCAGAAATATCAGTAGTAGTAGTAAAAGTTTCCAGTTCAGATTGATAATTTAATTATTGATGCTGTAAGGTAAAAGCATTTTAATAGGAATTCAACTTACCCTTAAAAAACAAACTGTCAATAAAATGCAGTGGACTAAAAATTGCGAGGTTTTAGGTATATGAAGTAACATAAAATGGAAATACTCATGTAAAGCAACTCAGAATTGTACTTTAGTATAGTGATATTTTGGGATGGATATGGAGAACTGTTACTAAACCAGTGACGGTTCCTAACTGATCAGTGCTGAAATGTTGATAAGCTACTGGGCAAACTATTCTACAGTCTGTATTTATGTAATGTTACACAAACAGCTAACTGGGCAAAACGTTTAAAAGTGTACATTTTTATTTAATCATTAATAAGATACAAAATGCTTGTCTTTTTCTCTGTTTAGGTTTTATTTAAACAATTCAAGTGGCACATCAGCTGTGTGAAACCTAACTAACAAGTCATGAAGCACAAACCATTTAAATGAAAAGAGTAATAGAATAATAAGGCTCTTGTTTGGAACTGCAGCTTTTTTATTTGTTCCCTTTCTTTTAATTTACCATTTTTATTACCATCATTACGACTTTCTTTTGTTTCTTCAGTGTTATTTTCCACTATAAAATATATAAATATTATAAAAATACTATATGCATGAGAATTTATGAAAGCAAATGTAGATGTCTGCAAATTCTTGTACTATTACAATAAAGTATATTAAGGGGGGGGGGCAGTTGCTGTTGTTGGCCTGTCCTTATTCAACATATGGTTCTGCCAAACAAAACAGTTTAAAATGGGGCACAATTACTACCATTTCTAGATTAAATAGGCAGAGCAAACTAAACTAGGAGAAACCCTTTGAGTTCAGGACAAATGGTACATAAAACCTTACTTAATTGATTGATTATGTTGATAGATTCATTAGTCATTAACATCCTTGCAAAAACAATTTAACATGTTACTTTTGCAAAAAGTAATAATTAAATAACAGTTGAATCTACTTTTAGATCTTTTATTGTCATATCTGTTAAATTAGTAGCTCTATTTCTATGTATGCTCACTGCTTATTTTGTATGAAATATGTATATTTTTTACATTTTAAGATACATTCTGTCATTTTGCCTTCATAGCAATTAATGTAACATTTTTTCATGCTCTCATTCTGCTTAGACAACACGGTGTCAGTGATAAAGACACCTCAGTGAGGAGGTTTCTCCACCGAGAGGCAGACCAGTATAACATGGATGCAGAGGTACAGTATTTTGATAAACACTAATGATCCAAATGTGTCATAATGCTATGAACCCTTCACTGATGCTGCAGTTTGTGTGTTCAGTTGCATATGACATTGTACAAAATGTTCTCACAGGTCGTGGTCACTTTCTCAGATTTTGAGAAGATGGAGCAAGTGTGTAACGTCCTGCTGGAGAAGCTCGACAAGAGTGTTTGTGTGGGAACACCGCTATTCTTCCACAGTGCTGAATGCTTGAGTCAAATGAGGTATAAAAACACACATCTGAACAGCACCGTAATATCTGGACAGATTCCTCTCTATTTTGATGACATGCAGCAATTATAACTGGGGTTTTCCTGTGTTCTAGGCAGCGTGCATGTGTGTCAGCGGTAGAAAATGCTCAGCAGAAGGCCTGTGAAGTCAGTCAGCTCCTGGGGCAGACTTTGGGACCTCCTCTATTGGTCAGAGAGGAGGAGACAAGGGAGTGGAGGAACGAGGATGAAGAGGGCGGAGGCACGCCCCGTCCTCACCTTCCCTGTACACCTACAATCACTGCCTCGTCACGGGTGTCTGTGTCCTTCAGCCTCAGAGACAGAAGCAGGAAAAAACTTTGAAGACTTTTGCCTTTGACTCATGAAACCAAAGAGAGATTGTCACAGTTTAAAGTATTTTATTGCGTAGGTGTAATGGCTGAACAAAAGTGCAGTTTTTCAAGGTTTTTTCCTACCTCAGCCACTACAAAAACTACTTGCAAAAAACTACATAGATTTATAAGGACATTTTTGTCATTTCAAGCATTTACTGTTATGATTTAACTTGAACTCCAGCCATTCAAATCAGGCAGTCATTAAAGGGATAGTTCAGATTATTTGGACTGGTGTTGTATGAGGTATTTATTGATAGTAAGTATTACCTACAGCGAAGCAATGCACTGCTGTTGACTGGGTCAGCAAAAACACGTAAAAAACGTATTTTAGCCATTTAAGAAAGGCGTGCCTAAAAAAAAAATCACCATCAGTTTACATGTACCCCATATTTAGAGTATTTTCACTTCTTTACTTTGCCATCAGGCAGCATTTTCTGACAGGAAACAGCTGCTTTATAAACCAAATATCACTCTCTCCAAACCAACCAAAGTCCATTTGCAAGATCAGTAATTGTAGGTTGCAGAACACAGGAGGAACTTGTTGCCTCTACTGTTTAGTTTGTCTTATCGTGTGACTTAAGTGTTTTAAAGGGTTAGTTTGGATTCACCAAAGTAACACAATAACACAAAATAACAAACAGATCGAGGCAGCAATAGACCAGCAATAGACAACTCCTGTGTTCTCCGAGGTTAAATTACTGATTTCATCTATGGTTGGTTGGTTTGGAGAGAGTGATATTTTGCTTCTATAACAGTAGGTTCCCGGTGGCTGAAATATATTTTGTTGCTGAACCCATCTACATCAGTTCATTGCGTAACTTCTCTGCTTCTCCAAACTGGGGGTGTGCTGACTCCCATCTGTTGTAGCTAATGCATTGACCATGGACAATACCTCATATAACTCCTCTTCAGAAAACCCAAACTATCCCTTTAACCTCAGGCATTCTAATCTGTCCTTAAAATAAGCCAAACTTTAAAATAAACGTTTTTACTTCTACTTTTTGGCACATCAAATTAAAATACTGTCTATTTGTACAGCTCAACAAAGTAAAAATTAGACAACTGAAAGCAAAATTACAACAATTCATAAGTGAGTCCCAGTGTTGCTCCAAAATCTGCAAAAGACACCCTCACATTGACATCCAGCAAGGTGGGATTTGAAAATGATCCTCAATCTGCTCAATATGACTACCAGGTCAGTATTGCTAAAGAAATCACAGCCGAACAGTCAGAAGTTCACATTCTCGTCATTGTCGTCCTCGGGGAAGATCTCTCTGAGCCAGGGCTGCATGACAAAGCGCTCCCCATCAAAATGTGTGAAGTAGTTCTCCAAGGTGGGAATGTCCGGCTAGAAACATCCAACAGTGAGTCCAAGATGTTTTCAATGTGTGCGATTGTGTGTGTTTGTGTGCTGTGTTTGTCAGTACATACCCTCATCCCAGTGATGCGCTCCAGCTGTGTCTGAGGCAGGTATCCAACTAACACAGAGGAAGGTCCAGGCCCGCTGAACAGCACTTTATAATGAGGTGTATTCTCTGCTTTGAGGCCCTGCTTGCAAATACCCACAGTCAGAGAACTCACTGAAGTGGTAAATGTTAAACTTTCAAAGCCTTATTTTAAAGTAGAACATGTCCATGAATATGTGAAACAGAAAGTTAATGAAGAAGGGAAGACTTTAAAGAAGGAGCAGTAGTTGTGTAGTGTTGTGGCTGCTAACCTCAGAGTTGGAATACATTCTGTCGACCCACTCTGGAGGGGCCCGCATCTCAGGGTCCCAGCTCACCACCACCCCAACCATATGATCCTTCCTCTCCATCACCACCTCACCGACCCGTAGAAACACGTACGGAGGACGAGGGCTGCGTGCTGTTTTGGAGGCTGCAGGGAGGAAGGAGATAATCCTTTGTGCTGCATTCAGTTTGAACCCAAAGATTATTCACTGTCTCACAAAAGGACACATCACATGCATCAAGATTTGACTTTATTATGACATATATGACAATACCTTTTAAACCAAGTAAGTTTAGGTTCCCTTTATGGTATATTAACAACACTTTAGAAAGATTAATGTGGCTAGTAGTTAACTGCACAACCCATATGATTAAGACAGGGTGTAGTATTTAAAGAGCTGCAGTTCAGGCATGTGACAAGGAGAACAAATCATAACATGAAAATAGCAGAAACAGGGTAGTATAAGATATGGGGAACAAAGTTGGAATACAGATGAAAAATATAAAAATAAAATTAAAAAAAATCTAATATGACAAATCTGACATACCTCCAAAGAATCCCAGGTCATTGTCAAAAAGCATGGTCTCTACGGGAAGCGACTCTGGTACCATTTGCTCATCGTTCCCCAAACCAACAAAAGACCTTTGAAAAGGAAAAATAATATACAGGTGACCAGACTGTGTGTTTAAAATCACTTTTAAAGGGGATAGAAGTAGTGCTTGATAGGATGGGAAAACATGAACATACCATACTTTGCAACATTAAAACAACAAACATCCCAAACTCAGTTTGACAGTTTTATTGTTTATTCTCTGTCTTTTTACTGTTTTGTTTCTGTGCATTTTGCAAAGAAACAATGTGAATTTTGCTGTAGTTTGATTGTACAGCACTTTGGTTTTTAAATGTGCTCTATAAATAAATTTGGATTGAATTTGGATACTCACTGGACTTTGGACATTTGCTGACTTGCCCACTCCATCCACACAGTGCCATTGAGGTAAGATGCTCTCCACTCTTTCCAAATTCTAAGCAACCTGAAACACCATGGATACTGATTAACAGATTAAACAGAAGTAACAGTATAACACACATTAGTTAATGTAAGAACAACATTAATTAATGCAACATCTAAGCTATTACAACCATAATGATCTGAGTCGTTAATGATGTTCATGTCTTCTTCGAAGGGAAGTCTGCAGTTAACTGCAACTCTGAATCTGACTCACTTAAAATCTTTAAATTTGTGGATGACACCACCGTGACAGGCCTGATCCCTCGTAATGATGAATCTGCTTATAGAGCACAAGTCTCTTCACTAGTTGAGTGGTGTGTGCTTAACAAAATCTGAAACATCTCCAAACCAAGGTAATGAATGTGGATTCTGCAAAAACAAAGATCGTGAGCTTCAGTCTTTGGTTATCAGTGATGAGATTGTAGAGAGGACAACCATTTCTTCTTGTCTTACATGGACAATCAGTGTTAATCATGTGCAGAAAGCCCATAAATAATTGTTCTTTCTGTCAGTTCAGGAGGTTTAAGGTATCAGAGGCTGGTATGTGTGATGTTTGTGATACTCACGTTCACGTGTGGTATGGAAACTGCTCAGCTAAGGATTGGAAGGAGCTTAACAAAGTGGTGAAAATGGCATCAAAAATGACTGGCCAAGATTTGCTAAGCGTCTGCGGCTTAGGTTGGGTCTGAAAATAATAAGAGACCCCTCTCACCCTGCTCATCCACTCTTTGTTCCCCCTACTTCAGGAAAAAGATTACACAGTACAAGAAGCAGTACCACTTGATTCTGTAACAGCACACATCCTGAGGCATTGAGGGCCCTTAACTCTGCACCTTCGTGGGTTTTTATTTACTAAACACTTGAGTTATATTTACTCTGAGTAAAACTGTTTCTTCCTTTATCTACTCTCATAGAATGTTTTATGCTGTTCATTTATCTTATGTTGACATGTAATTATTATTATTATTATTATTATTATTATTGATATTTCCATGTGTATGTGTGTTTGTTTTTGTATTGTTTATATGTCTTTGTATGGCTGTTTGAGCACACACCAAGACAAATTCCAATCAGTGTTTCATGGAGATGGTAATAAATGGTTGAATCTTGCAAATAAAGTGGTGATCTGGTCCTTCTTTAACACTGAAAATGAAATATTAAGGTCACCAAATTTAAACAAAATGTACTACCAATGCATAAGAACTTTTCATATATGTATTTTTTATTGACAAAAACATAGCAGTGTACTTAAACAGTAATGCCAGAGAAGAATGACCAAAAGTAGGATAGTTAGTTTAGTTCAGGAATTTTACTTTTCAATTAATATACAGTGTCTGTACTTCTGGAATTGTCAATCAGGACAATCATGTGACAGGTCAGATTTTTAGCCCTGTCCCTCATGATGATCACATCATGAAGATTGAAATATTTTAGCTGTTACATGGATTAACGTATTGCGTCTGTTATAGTTCACCAAGTACTACATTAACGTATTCATTCTTTTTCAATCAGAGTCATGCATGAAGTGTTATCATATTGCTATAGGGACTGTGATGCATATGAATTAATTTTAAAGTAATTTATTAAACATTTTCCCCATCTCATAGACTTTTTCTTCCTCACACTGATGATCCCTGCACTGACGCTCATGTGGAAAAAGTAAAGCTCCGTCTTTACGCACGGATCGTACCGTGTGGTGGCGTGGAAACGCTGCGCCGCCGTGGAGCCGCTCCACCGGGCGATGTAGTACTGCGCGGGTACAGCGGAGAGCAGCAGCACCAGCTGCAGCACCGCGGTGCCCGTCAGCTGAGGCATGAGGACTGCGCAGCCGCACCTGGGCACGGAAACACGCGACAGGTGGATGTTGCAGGTGTGGAACCCAAAAAATCACTCCAAAGTGGGTGTGTAGGCCATGTCTGTGAAATAAATCACAGCAAAGAGCCTTAAAGTTCCAGTACAGAGCTTCCTACTCACACCTCTGGACTATGTGTTTAGTACTGTCTGTTGTTTCATTAGCGCGCATGTCGTTCAACCTTAAGTTAAAGGAAGTAAAACCTGATAAACAACACGTAGCGCTACAGAAACTTCTAGAAATCAAAGTCAGTAATTGTTATTAACCTCGTTATTGTTATTAGTAATTATGACTCTTCTTACCTCGTGTTAAAATCCAAAGTCTTTGCTCCAACTATCTGCCAAACATGTTGCCTCTGTCACAGGCTGCGCGCGCCTGGAAACCAGAACAGTGTGACACGGTTTCACTTCTGCTTTATTTACATAAACCACAAACTCACTCATGCCGCCGCCACCTGTGTATTTACATTTTTGGCAAAAATTGTCAAACAGGTTATCTGCCCAATCGCCGCAGCCCACGGTGGAACCGGTGGACCTTTAGCGGCTCGCCACGTCAGGAAGAGCCGAGCCCCGCGTGCTCCGGGCGGGGAGAGCTGCTGAACACGCAGTTACACCGCGGCGACACGAGGTGGGAGAGTTGTTCGTTCACGCAGCGTGACTGTCACTGACACACTCTTTCTAAGGTGTATTATAGTACCAACAGTGACGGAGGAAATAGTCTGATCTTGTGCTCAAGTAACAGTGCTAATAGGGGAGATCAGGGGCAGGTGTAACACTTTTTTAATTTCCCCTCATAACTCACAGATTACTTGAAATAAACTTGTTGTCTTTTGACAATAAATAAACGTGCTCTAATTAATAATACAATTAATACATTTTCATTAATAAGGACAAAACTATAATATGATCAGTTCCAATGGTAACTAGAGTCTAATTATTTGAACTGAGTTAAAAAATACTTACATTTAAATTTAGTGAAATGTGCTCATTTTCTAACAAAGGTGTGTGTCAACACAGACAAACAAGGTGTTTACCTTGGGTCATGTCGCTTGCGGGCCATTGTGATACAGGGTTATAGCTGCCCCCAGTATTGCCTTCACGCCTACATTGGCATACACTGTTCATGTTAATTTTTACCCAATAACCTACAGATAAAATTGATGTAAGTTTAAATTAACAGTCATCTAAAAGTTAGACAGCAGAAGAAAAGTTCTGTACATCCAAAAAGTAATTTTCACAAGTCAGTCATTGGAAAACTTCTGCTTGGGGTGTAATGATCCTGTCAGCTGTCAGATAATTGTAATAGTGTAAAAAGTACATATGGAATACAAGTAAAAAAAAGTGCCATATTTGTGCACTACCTGAGTAAACGTACTCTATATTCAGCACTGAGTACTACTGTTTTTAAATCTTTAGAGACAAACAAATCAGTTAGAAAAAAAACAAAACAAAACAAAAAAAACACATATGCTTTTATTTTGAAAAACACCCCACATACTGTAACTTGAACCATTAATGTGATGAAAAATATAAAACTGTGTGACAAGAGAGGATTTTTAATGACACAATCAACAACAGAAGGAAAAGTGGATATGGAAACACAACTGTTTATTTACTTAAAATATTGGTATGAACTAACAGGACAGCAGTACTCCCCTACACATACATTCTAGCCTTATGCTTCTTTTTTGCATTAATTCCTTTATATATAAAAAGTATCCAAACTAACAAAGACATCCTCTTCAATCAGTTCACATGAAACAGACCCCCTTCCCCTTCTGTTCTTTCCCATCCCACGCCCCCCTTAAAACTTAAATCATCCCAAAATGCTTCCTGGTGGCTCACATGCAGCCACTTCATTCACAAACAGACTCTCTCTCACTCTCTCTCTCTTTCTCACGCACATACACGCACGCACACACACAAACACACTGTGACCTTTAACCTCTGGCCAAACGCTGTGATGTCCGGTCAGAAGCCACAACACAACAACAGCACAACTCTGCCACACTTAAGCACAGGCCTGTGGTAAATGTATATATATGTACTACATGAGCTCCAAAATGCAGTGTGGGTTCCTGTAAAAGTAAGAGGGCTGATTTGGACTGCTCGAGTAATGACTCAGAATGTCTCCATAAAAATCAAAAACCTAACGAGGTCCACATTTTAGAATAGTGGGGACCAATGTGGCTGATTTAAATTAAGAAGGACTGAATGAATACACCAATTCTTTGTTTAAAAACCAGTGACTTGCTTTTAAGGCCACTTTGAGATGCTTAGATGTTGTACATTATTACTAACATTGTTAAAGGGATAGTTTCTTTTTTTTTTTTAGGTGGGGCTGTATGAAGTACTTAATATTAGTCAGTGTATTACCCACAGTAGATGGCAGCAGCAATTGTATGCTATATTTAGAATATTTTTATTGTTATACCCTACTGACAGACAGCCTTTTCCAACAGGAAACCGCTGTTACATAAACCACATATCGCGATCTCCAAAACCAACCAAACTCTATCGGCAAAATCAGTGACTGAACCTCGCAGAACACGTTTCTGGTCTACCTCTGCATCGATCAGTTAGTGAGTTTGTGTTATTGTGTGACTTCTGTGTTTAAAAGGGCTAGTTCGGTTTCACTGAAGTCACACAAGCGACAGATCGAGGCAGCAGTAGACCAGCAACTCCCAGTTTTCTGGATGACGTGGAGAGAGCGATATTTAGCTTGTAGAACAGCAGTTTACCAACATTAAAGATTGTGTGATGGCAGAGTAATGTGGTGAAACTATTCTAACTGTATCGTATTGATTGATTGATTGATTGCTGACCCCCTCCACAGCAGTACATTACTTAGCTTTCTACACCGGTACTCCTGCTGCTTCTCCAAACTGGGAGCGTGCTGACCGCCATCTATTGTAGGTCATACACTGACAATGGATAAGTACCTCATACTGTACAAACCCACTTAAAAAAAAATAATCAAAACTATCCCTTTAAGATAACCTGACAAGCAATACTAAATCAGCTCTTTTATTTTGTCAGGTTTGGTAAATGCAGGTAGTGTGCGCGATCTCATGAAGAGGGGGTGATAGCAGAAGAAGCACTTTCGATGTCTACTTTGATATGATGGCTGCATTCCCCCCTTGACTGGGAAATCAGAGGAACTCCCTGCCCATTCCCTTATTAACGGGGCTGTTGTGTAGCAGGCCAAAGGCAAGGTTAGCCACCAATTGCTCCTTACTCAAAGCAGGTACATCCACACCAAAAATTTGAGATTCTCAAGTACTGTTTTTAGTTGGCTCATGTAAACATCATGTTTAAAAGTGAGCACATACCTCATTGTTTGAGAAACCTGGCTCTAATATTATGTTTCCCCACTCTGCTCATGATAATCTGTGCATATATGTAAATATGATTATTTGTGATTGAGACAGAAAAACAAATCCAAAACCTTTATGTGCCTATGAAGAGTTTCTTTGCAGAGTTTTGCGAGCAAAGATCATTAGCTTCCTATCTTTAATAGAAACCCCAACAATAATACTTATTTTCACACTAATTTGTCAGTTGTGGAGGAAGGTGTCAGTGTCTCAATCTGGAATAAAACTCTTCATATACACAATAAAAACAAATCATTTGTGAAGTAAATACAAGCCAGACTGACTGAAAAAAAAGTTGTTAATTGTATCCTTAAAAATAAGTGCGAGGAGTGTAAAACATCAGTCTAACTCCACAGATCTAGCTGCTGAAATATTGTCCTGTATGGAAGGGACACAGACAGAAACAGCTGACACGTTATATGTAACACACTCACCGTGGAGACAGAAAATTAACACATTCAAAAAGCCATGTTCTAAAACTTCAGTGCCCAAAGACAGAATTTGGCATTGACAAATCCATAACAACAACAACAACAAGAACAAGAACGACAACAAAACAATGATAAACAGATGAGATATATGTTGAATAATATGTGAGAAGAAAGACCTATGAAATGAAGCAGGTGAATATAGATGCTACTGTCCAGTTCTCCCCAGTCAAAGTGGCTGATTTTGGCATCCAGTTGTTCTGTGCTGGGGTGAAAACAGAAACATGACACAAGTGGAGGCCGCCATCTTTATAAACTCGGTCCATTAGTTGTGTGTACAGAGAGAGTGACACAATATGTTTGTTTCCTGTCAGGCTGTCATTTTTCAGCCTTTTCTCTCTTTCATAAGCCCTCCGTACAAGCCTGTCAGTTTTCTGAAGTCCAGTTCTCTGGACCCAGCGACAAGCAGGAAGTCCAAAAAAATTTAAAAAAGAAAAAGAAAAGAGAAGAAAGAAAAGGCCCCAAAAGCAGAAACCGAGGGTTCAATATGCCAGAATAGCGAAGGCACACAATCAGAAAGATGAATATAAGACTTGTCCGTCCAAATTCAGTCCGATCCAGTTTGATCTGGCTCGATCCTGTTTGCTCCAGGCATGAGAAAGTGCTAGAACATGCGAGACAGATTTGTGTGTGTGTGTGTGTGTGTGCGTGTGTGTGCGTGTGTGGTCACCATAGAAACATATCAACATTTAAAAAGTTTTTATATGTTAACAATTTTTAAAATACACAGGGTTAACGCCCTACAACTGCATTGATAACCGGTCTGTGGTAAGTGCATCTCAAAGCTAGTCACCCAAAGCTCCACTGGCTGTACCTTAGGTATAAACTGACGATAGGTTGGTTATAGGATAATATATTGACATGAATAATGGTTTTACAACAACAGTAAAGTCTTTTTTTTCAACTGCTATAAATACATTTCTTTGAGAGGTTTCACAACGATCAAACTGTATGCCACTGGTTGTACGCTGAAAGTGAATGACACACTCAACTGTGTTATAAAAACACACACGCTCCTTCAACTGACCCTTCCTAAGTCCCGCCCCTTTTAGCTCTGTGCTTCAGTAACGCTGGAACAAGCCTGGTATCCAGCAGAACCTCAACCAACTTTCTGGTTTTCTGTTTCCTAGATATTCTGTGCACTAGCCTTGTCTAAAATGAAACAAAAAACAAACTTTGAAAACAGATAAAAGATGTACTTCGAGACCTGTAAAAGTGACACACACACACACACATATATATGTGTATGTATATATGTAACTTTTGGGAAAACTCTAGTTAACTAGCTAGCTAATCTACAGCAATTGTTAGCTCGTTACTTAGCTAGCATTTTGTTAACTTTAGCGAACCTAAGATGTGACTATATGGTCCTCCCATAAAATCTTTTAACCATCTTCACAATTTGGTTTTATATTCAACACAGGCGTGCCAGGTACATAGCGTATCTGCGTACAAGAAACTGGACAGGAGAAAGTTGGCTGAGTTTCCAAGTTTGCTCAACTGTTTCTGGAGTGCAGAGCCAAAAGGGACGGGACTTACAAAGGGGGCGTTACACACACTCTCATAGTCACAACTTGGTTCATACACATACAGGCACATGTACTTTGCAGGGCAGAGGCCAAGCACACTTATATACACATGCACGTACGCACGCACGCACACACGCGCGCACACACACAAACACACACACACACACACACCAAAGACATAAAGGCACAAGGTATTGCTAATGTTGAGGACGCGTTTAAACATGATCAATCTAAACATATAAATGACCCCTTTCACCCATGCATCCTTTTTGTCCTCCTCACAGTAAAAACAGTTTCTAGAAAAAACAGATGCTTTTTCTTTCTAATTAACATGCAAAAAAAACACCCACACGCACCCACATACACACATCAACAGTAAACAAAACCTACAGATCTACAGTACCAACAAAGGTACACCATTTGGTATTTTAGCGCAGACAGACACGCTCAGGTCAGCCAATGTGTAAGACATCCGAAAACAGAGAGCCGATCATCACGTACAAATCTTAGAAAAAGCAGAGAGGGGGGTCATATAAAAAAGAGCGGGAACAATGAAGAAGAGGGGGAGCGAAAGACGCTGTCAGGCCAGCGGTTTATAATCCGTCACAGACCTGACATTTTGAGCTCAGTGGGTGTCTTTGAGCTACCCAGCAGAGACTCTTGAAAAGTCTTCAAAAATAGCAAGAGTGAGATCAGATACATCCAGCTCTCCTCTGGATTTTTTTTCAAGTACTAAAACTCTGTTTAACTGTTTTGCCCAGTCTGACACCAACAGTGTTTCAGGTCAGACGGAGGTGAAGGAGTGGTTCACTGGAGAGTAGGACAGTCAAAAGACCACCAGCGTAGGAGTTGGTGAGCTGCTGTGGGATCCAACATGGACCAATAATGTCGGAGGAACAAATAAACTTGTGTTATCGGCAGGCATAGCGATTTTCTCGCTGGGCCGAGAAGAAGGAAGAGTCGACAGATAACAGCGCAGTGTCTCTCCACAGCCACAGCTTTGACTAGTGGCAGCTCCCCAGACGTGCACAAACATACGTGCACACAAAGGCAAACAACACCAAGCACGACTTTCTCAACTCAGCCCTCTGCTCCTCCAACGCATGAGCTCAGAAATCCCAGATTTCTTCTGTCAGATTAGCTTCCTCCTCCTCCTCCTCCTCCTCCTCCTCCTCCTCCTCCTCCTCCTCCTCCTCCTCCTCACATCCTGCGTGTCTGCTCTGTTGTCTCCGTTACCAGCCTATCAGGTTGGCTTTGGCCTTTTCCGTCAGCTTGCGGACACGTCCCTTTGAGGACGTGCCAAAGGTGATTGATGAGTCCTCAAAAAGCAGCTGCCTCTGCTCCTCCTCAGAGTCCTCTTCCATGTACCAGGCAGACCGTCGCCCTTGGTTACGTGTACGCATTGACCCTCCTGCCCCATCCCCTGCCTCCTCCTTCCGATTGGATCGTTGAGGAGCAGGTTGGTGAGGGGGCGTGACCTCCTCGTTGGCTTTCCTGCTGCTCCTCCTCAGTGGCGAAGGCTCAGGTGACTCAGCAGGAGGAGAGGCTTCGTCAGTTTTTACCGCCCGGGGCCGGCCGCGCCGCCTTGGCGTAGTTGGCAGGCCAGAGTCCGACAGCACAGATGTTTCCTGCGCTGAAGATGTCCCACCTTCATCCCCCGTCGACTGATCGAGCTCGTCATCGGGGGTGGAGCTCCTGCCACTCCTTCTCATCTCCTCTAGCTCCTGCTTGCTCTTCCTGCCTCTCTTCTTGCCAGGAGGGCGGCCTCGGGGTCTCGAGGGGCTCCCCGGGGTCGTGGCTTCTGGAGGACTCACTGGGGGACTCACTGGTGGCTCCACTCTGGATTTCCGCCCCCTCCTCCCCACGCCCAGGGTCACATGACTACTGTGGCCATTCAGATGGACTGTGCTCTGAGACGAAGGACTGGAGGGAGAACCTGAGAGAAGAGAGCATTGATTTACACGCGGAAGAAAATATCAGTAACAGACAGGTGACATTAAATGTGTATTACAGTATTACAGTCACTTCTTTGTGACAGCATCTCTTACCAGGTGTGTGTCGTACAGGAGTCCTGAGTTTCCTCCGGGTGCTTCCCCCACTGCTACTTTCCACGGCTGGAGAGGGCGTCACCTTTTCAGGAGCTGGTGGCGTTGAAGCTGACACAGAGTTATGAGCCCTCAGAGAGCGAGTAGACTCTGTCGACAACAAGGAGATATGCAATGAAGGAAGGAAGTAAATAAAACGTGAGATCAGGTCAATTCTTGATGATAAAATTTGCTTACTTGTCAAGAGTTAAATGAGACAATTGATACCACTCTTATGTCTGTACAGTCAGATGAATTCAGCAGCTGCTGGTTAGCTTAGCATTAAAACTGGAGACACGGAAACAGTTAGCATGGCTTTGTTTATAGGTAACAAAATCTGCCCACGAGCACCTCTAAAGCTCACTAATTAACTTAACTAATGAACTTATTTAATTTGTATGTATGAACGACACATTGTGGTTTTACACAGGACTATGTGTCAGACTGTTTTCTCCTGGGCACATGGAAACTAAAAAGGAGAAGGGCTCATATACGTCACTGGTGCCAAACTGCAGTTACAGTTGGCACAGTGGTTAAAGGGCAGACCGCAGTTATTTGAGTTTTTTAGTTTCTTTTTAGTTTAGTTTGTTTTATGTTTTAGTTTTTAATTTTTG
This sequence comes from Lutjanus erythropterus, assembly GCF_056507025.1. Taxonomy (NCBI): domain Eukaryota; kingdom Metazoa; phylum Chordata; class Actinopteri; order Lutjaniformes; family Lutjanidae; genus Lutjanus; species Lutjanus erythropterus. Next base: position 12,685,890 of record NC_139331.1, read on the forward strand.
TTTTAAATTCATTTTAGTTTCTGTTCATTTTCCAGAGGGGGTTTGCTCAGTTCAATTTAGCTTTTATTGTTTAAAAATGTTAAGTTTGAGTTGAGTTTTTATTAGTTTCAGTGTTCAGTATTTTGTTTATTTATTTATTTATTTTATAATATGGGGGGTACTTTTGAGGGGTAAGATTACATTCAGATTAGATATCACATACAAACACAATGCTTTGTGAAGGCAAGTGACATCCAAGTCTTGATAAACATATGCTGTAGTGCAAGTTGTGTTGATGAATATGACCAGATTGACAAAAACTGAAAACTTAAGTTTTAGTTTTTATTTTATTTTAGTTAACTAAAATGTTTTTTCACACCCAGTTTTAGTTTTTGATTTTGTTTCAGTTAACTATAACAATCTTGTTTTGGTGTGTTATTTATATGATGTTTCATGCATTTTCAAGGTACATTTCATTTGATTTGTATTGATTTTATATCAATAATTTATTTGCATGCAAGTTGCACAGACTGGAGCTTCTTGTGCATATATGATTGAGTCCTGTAAAGTTGGCCAAGTCATCTTTGGATACTATTTGGAGACCAACAGCAAATAAATGAATGGCACATTTGAAAAGAAAATAGTGAGTGATACATGTGTTCTTTCATTTGGTAGAAGCATTTCTTCATCAAAGGTCATACAAACTAGATGTGTTGGGTTTTAGTGTGCTTCTCCGTGCTTCACCATTTCCCATAGGCTTCCACAGAACCACCACCAAAGTCCGGCACCAAGCAGAGTGTTAGTGTTAGTGATATAATGACGTAATAGCCCTTCCCTCTTTTTTAGTTTCCTTGGCTGGACGCAGTAATTTCCTGGAGTCTTATTGTCACTGCAAGCATGCCAAGCAACTACACTAACCAGCTGCTAGTGGAAGCTTCATATTTGGCATACAAACATAAGACTGGTATCAATCTTCTGATCTAACTCTCAGCAAGAAAGTAAATAAGTGTTTCTTTCCCAGAATGTCAAACTATTTTTAAAGAAAAGTACTCTAACTGTAAATTTACATGCAGACGTGATTGTACCTGCTGTGCTCTGTGCGTTGCTTGCAGCATTATGTGAGGAGGATGAGGAGGGTGGAGTGTGTGCAGAATGGCGTGCTGCACTTCGCGTACGTCCTGCAGACGCTGTGTCTGCCTTCCCGTTAACCAGCTGAGGGGGCTGTTTGGGGGGGGCACTCTGCCTCAGAGAGGATGGTCGCGAAGGAGCTGGTGATGGCTCTCTTTTCCCGGTCACCCTGGATGATACACGTCTCTTCCTCTCTGGGCTAGAGGCAGGATGGGAGGACAGAATATAAAAGATCATATCTAATGACCAGTAAGAGATGTAGAAAAACAGAAACAAAATGTCCTTTCTTCTACCTGGATGCAGTGCTGCTGGTTGGAGATTCGCTCCTCCTCCTCCTCCTCTTCATGGCGTGCCGTGTCTGCCTGTCCGTAGTGTGTCGCATTTGTCTGTCAGTGCCCTGTTTGGTCAGTTTATCCGTCAGGCCGTGAATGGCCTTGTAGTCGGCCAGGATGGAGCTGATGTGCTCCTCAAACAGTGCAGAGAGCCTCAGACTCATACTATAAATCTGGAAACAAAGTAAAGGAAACACTGATTCAACTGTCACACTGAGACAAAAAGGGATGAGAATTTATTAAAGCATGAAAATATGAAAGCACTAAGAAATATATTAAGCTTGGAGGGATAGTTTGAATTATTTGATGTATGGTTGTATGAAGTACTTATCCATCGTCAGTATATTACCTACACTAAAAGCCGGCCGACACCTCGGTTTGTGGAAGCAGCAACAAAACCAGTGTAGGAAGCTAAGAAATGTACTGCTGTGGACAAGTATAGTGGCAAAATGTATTTTTGCTACAGAGAAAAAATAAATGTCATTTCAAGTAGAATATTTTTAACGCTTTACCCTGACATCAGAGGCCTTTTCCAAATGTTACCGTCTCTGAATCCACCAGACTCCCTTGGGGAAATCAATAATTATTCAGAGCACAGAGCACAGGAGTTGCTTGTCTATCACTGCCTCGATTGGTCGCTTGGTTCACTTAAGTCACAATAACACAAACAAACTAACAGATCAAGGCAACGGTTGACCAGCAACTCCTGTGTTGTGCAAGATAAAAATACAGTTTGTGCCAAAGGACGCTGGTTGAGTGAGAGAGAGCAATATTTGGCCGATAGTTTCCCATTGGAAAATGCTTTCTGACAGCAGGGTAAAGCCGTGAAAACATCATTCATATAGCGTTATTTCACAATAATGATATGCTCATTGTATATTATCCTGTGTATTACTCGGCTATTCAAAAAAAAGCACAATAATTTGGCCAAAATATTAGTCTAAAAATGATTTTATTGATTTGAGAATGATTTTATTGCTCATCCACAGTTGAAGAACTGCATCCATAGCAACAGTCTGTTATTCATAGCAATGGTCTGCTATTCAGAAAACCTTAGAATTCTGTAACTGAACAATAATAATAATGATGTAAGTATACACTGACTATCAATAAATACCTCTTGAGATCCCACTTCACTTAATCCGAACTATCCCTTTAATATATATGTGTGTGTGTGTGTGTGTCTCACCCGAGACTTTTTACTGGGCGTGTATGCTTTGGAATTGCTGAAAATAAGCCGGACGTCTTTGCAGAGCTCAATTGGAGACTGGTACTTTCCTTCTGTTAGCGTGTTAAGAACGGTGCCAAAGTCCATCGGCGACTCGACTATTTGCAGGTAGTCCTGGGAGAGGGCAGAGGGAAGTTTGGACATTTCAATTACAGGTTTGAAAAGATGAGAGCACAATAAGGAGGAGAGGAGAGTGCGAGAGGGTAAATACATAAGAGATTTGGAGGATTCAGGGTTTCACTGTGAATAATACTGAACCAACAGCAAAAGAATTCCAGTCTTCCTCTGTATTGCAGCCCACTGAAACCGTAAGTCTGTTCACACTGTTTCTCCTTCACAACTTTTCCATTAGATTTGGTCTTCATTACAGATGCTGAATGAAGAGGACCAAACAATCCCTTCACTTCAAAAAGCACTCCTTGTGTAATTGAATTGTGGCCACTTGTGCTCTAAACTGACTATAGCAAGATTCAAGGGCCAAAATGGTAACAGAAAATGCAAATGAATGTAATGAGAATACATAATGAGCTAAATTCAGATCACATCCAGAGTTAAGTTTGTTTCTAAGGAGTTCACATGCACACGGTACTGAATAAGGAAGTAAAGAGTTTTTGGATAAGTACCGGGTATTCCTGTAGGTCCACAGGTTCTCTGAAAGGCTCTGAGTCTTCACACTGAAAGATGAGATCCAGCAGCTCTTTACAACGTCCTCTCCATGCATGAGGGTCGTATGAAGGAGGTCGGGTCCTCAGTTGGCGCCGCATGGGTCGACGACCCTGTACATGCACGAAAGACATAGTAAATGCTGGATTACAGGACAGTGGAGCACCTTCTATTGTAAGATCATTGAATTTAGTACGGTTTATTTTCACTCATGAAAACAGCAGTCGAGGATGCATTGGAACAGACTGCAGCTGTCAGATATGTTACCTTATGGTTTCGTGTGGATGTTCCAGGAGTATTTGTATCTTCATCCTCCTCCTCTTCATCCTAAATTGTTAAGAAAATGGGAATTAAATAAAGGCACCATATATTGTACTGTAGGTTGCTCTACAATAGAATATTTCATTATTTCAACTCCCAACTGCCTTTCAGGTGTAACTTAAAAGGTAACTGAGGTCATTTTCTAACCTGGACGCTATGTTTTCATGATTTTATGTCTAGGTGACTAATAGAAATTTTTAAAACTGGTCCAGTGATGAGTGAGATTGCTGTTGCCGTAAAATGGGCTGCAATGTAATCCCCTGCAGGCTGTTGCGCACCGCCAATATATGTACACTATTTGTGCTTGTTTTTGCTACGCATAGACCAGACTGTTATTGTAAGTGTCTGACAACATTATGGAAAGGATTGCTACCGAGAGAGACCTTTTTTGAAAGAGCCGATTTATTGTTTTCATCAAAGCCAGACTCCATTTACAGAAACAGTAATTCTCCACACACCATTTTCCCTGGTTGTTTATATTGTTTCTGTCGAGTCAGAATGAAGATGATGATGATAAAATGACTGTTTTTGTAAATGAAGTTTGGTGTTTTTAACATTTAACAAGAATGATATAATGTCTGTTTCTGGTTAAATAAAAAGGATCTTGCTCTTTAACAAAAAGGTCTACATCTTTAGAGATTTTTTCCATGATGCTGTCAGACACTTAGTATAATAATCTGAGCTGTCACCGGCAAAAAAAAATCCTGAACACTTTAAGTGGACGTACATTGATGTGCAATTGCCTGTCAGCAGCCTGTTTTGCACCTGAAGTTGTCTCAGTACTCAATACAGGACCAAATTGTTGTCTCCATTAGTCACTTAGACACAAAAACATGGGAAAATAGTTTCTAAGTTGAAATATCTGAAAGCTGTCCTTTAGTAACAGCAGAATTGAGAAGAAAATAGTGTGAAATAGTAAAAGAAAGCATTTTCACACAAATTACATGAACAATATTTTGGCTCAGGGGAAAAATCATGCATCGATATCAGCCAGCAATTAGAGTAAAAAGCAACATGTTCAGAACAATTTTAAGACAAATTGCAGTGTAAACATGTAGCTTTACGAATTTACCTCATCTTCGGAATCAGAGAAGGTCGCCTTCTTCATAGTTTTGTAAAGGGGCATGAGGTCTGTTAGACTTTGGTCCCTGAGGAATAAAAAAGAAGCAGACGGCAGAATGGTTAAAATGGACACAAGCAAAAAAGTGTTAATATTTCCCCTACAACAGCATACAGTACAAAATACTCACTTAATGAATTGCAGCATGAGGTCAGAGACAAACTTGGCGGTAGTGACGATGAATGATCCGGGCTCATTGAATGTCTGGGTGTTGTGTTCAATATAACGAACCTCCCACATCAGAGAGGACAGTCGTCTGGAAAAGAAATACAAATGTGTTAAGACGCACACTCTCTGTATCTTGTGCCACCTCTTTTACTGAAAGCAGCCTGGCGTGAGGTACCTGTAGAATCGGTTCACCAGCCTTTGGCGTATGGTGCTGAGGTCAGTGACGTAGGCCACCACTGTGCAGTATGTGGGGTAAGCTTGTAGGTCCACTGGAAAGGCAAATGGCGCTGCGACATCTGAGGATGGCAAGTTGAGTTGGTGGATGAAAGACAGACGAACACACAAAGATAGAGGATTATTACTAGAGAGACAAAGTGGATATCTTGTCTATATGATATATGTCTTTCCAAATAAAATTACCTGCTTATATCGTGTATTACAACAGCAAAGCTAACCTCACACCTTCATGCCTTTTCTTAAAGATTTTCTCTCTTCTTCCGTATATCTGTACCTAAATTTAGATGCAGCTGCAAGAGTTAATATAAATCCTGTCCTATAAGCCAGCTGCAGCATGAAGCGTAGGAGTAACAGGGAGAGATCTAGAAGGATTAAAGTGAACTGGCTGTTGGTGCTCATGTGCATCTAATCTTCAAGCTGTCACTAGAGGGAGCCCTCACACCAGCTTTCCACTGAGCGGATTGCAGGAATACAAATCCTGCACCTAATATGACATTACATCACTTAACGGGAATTCAAGCAAGCACCTCAATATGTGGCTCAACGTGTGAGCAGCTTATTTCTTTGAACGCATGATCCGCGGCCCTGCTGGGCTCATGCTGATGAGCTCAGAGCCATGACTCATATTGTGTCGGGAGTCAAGCTGCTGCTGCTGCCGCTTTACGGGAAATGTGCCCTCGTGGCTGGACCTCACATCACTGCTTACATGACATCAGTGGGCTGTTATTTTCATGGAGGCTTGGCGACGTCATACCAAGTGTGCAGAGCTGGTCGATGGCTTTGATGATGCGCTCGCACTCTTCTGCGCGTGTGCGGCAGCCCCATTCGCCATCCAGTGGGACGTACAGCAGCTCCTTCTGTTCTTCTTCAACCAGCGGGACGCTCAAGCCCAACTCATCAGGGAACGTGGCTGCATAGGGAAAAAACATAAATCAAAATGTTGAAATAGTAAAGAAATTACAGTAACACTTCATAATTACCACCACTAATGAAAATAAAGTGACTGTTAATTAAACTTAACTAAACTGGTTTATAGTATTTTTACTGTTAATGAAACCTCAAATAATTGTTATATAGGCTTTATAAACCAGTTATTAAGCAAATTGGAACATTTTCTAAACATCAGCTGCAACTTTTTAAAGACCATCCAAATGGTTAATAAATAGTGTAGAAAATCTATAGATTCTCTACACTATTTATTAACCATTTAAAAAGTTTTCTAAACATCAGCTGCAACTTCATAATGGCCATCGAAATAATGTTTATAGATGATCTACACAGTATTTATTAGCCATTTAAAAAGACTGTCTCTTATTAGCTAAGATAATTTTTAAACTCATTATTTCACATGACTATTAACTAAAGTAAAATTAATCAATCAATCAAAATGTAATCAATTAAGTAATCAACTGACCATTTATTAATGATGGTTATTATAAAGTGTTAGTGAAATTACATTTGAATTTGTAGAGAAAGTTTAAATGTGTGCACACTGTAGAGTGGATGTATTGGTGCAACTTACCATCGTCAGGAATGGGCTCCATATCCCAAGGACTCATCTTCTCTGTGTCTCCATTGTCCCAGCTGGATGAGAAACAGTGCTGATATGAATCATCAACATCATCACAACTTTGAGTCTTTGTGTTTGCAATTTGTGACCTATTTCAAGTACCCACAGCCTAAAGTAGATGTCCCTTACAAGGTTTTTCAAATAATGTGTGACCGTGAGCGCTCAACACCGACAAGAAAACACGACTCAGACAGACAATATGCTTATTAATGTTTTGAATGGAAATGTCACTGATGATGAGAGTCCAGCAACAGCAAAACAAAGGTCAGTGTTAGTCTGCGTTGTTGTAAATATCCAATTCAAACTGCCACCCAGGACTGTTTCATCAAGTTTCATGAGGTGTTTGTGCAGTTAATGAGTGCTGTGAGAGGAGGTGTCAGCGGCATAATCACAAGGAGCTATTTGTCTGCATTTGCCTGGAGTTTGTCCAAAGAGACAAATCTCTATTGCACATAAACCATTTTAATGAAACAATTTCACATTTCATATT